>NC_134242.1:99146167-100525750 GCF_965152275.1 Natator depressus | reverse complement strand
TTAATGAGTCTGCTACAGCCTTAGCTAAGAGCCACGTGGCTTTTAGCTCATGCAGTAGAGGCTCATACACTTTAGCTTCAGAGGTCCCAGGTTCAATCCCACCCAACAATGAGCGGGGGCTCTCGGCCTTACACAAGGCAAAGTCATGGTGCTTTGTGCAGCATGAGGCTGTGATGGTCTAGCAGAAGACTGCTAACAGATGCAAACACTTGATGTGTGTTTTCATTTTTTTTTTTAAACCAAAAGGACAAATGCTAGAACTCTGAGTGGTTTAAATTCCTGGAAAAGGAGTGTTCCATAGCAGGAAAAGATCTTGTTCAATCCTGAAAGGCTCTGACAGGCAGTGCTTTTGAGAGCACAAAATTGAGTGTCTTTAAATACCGGTGATCTCAAGATGTTACATTATCTCTTCATCCAGAACTTCTTACAGCTCGAGCCCTATTGATTTCAGTGGCAGGATCGTTGATTGGTTATTGCAGATTTCCCCTAGTTTTAAATCTATTTGCAGGTGTATGATTCTGAGTCCGTGACTTAAACAATTCTGAAAATTTGTCAACAATACTAAAATTTTATATTAGGAGTGTTCGTGAAATAGAGTTTCTGGGTTTTGCATTCTCTCATTTGTTCCTTAGCCGTTCATTCCACGAGTACTACTCCTGCACATGTCTGAATATGGATGACTGCTGGGATTTGCTGGGGGCAATCAAATACTTGGCATCTAAAGCATACATATTTGCTGATGTGCTGTGAAATCTAATAACTGCACATCTCTGAGCTCTCCCTTTCAGACAGATATCCGACACACGGTGTAGATTTGTGACGGTGCAGTCCGAGTGATAGATTTGGGAGGCATGCAGTACATCTTAAAACAAATATGTGGGTCTTTTGAAGCCAAGTATTCAATAAATTGCACAGACTTGTGCAACTTATCACACACCTATCGCCTGCTCACTAATCCTTCTCTCCAGGACTTAGTGACACATGAAGCCAACTCCCACAACAGCGGTCATTCACAAAATATAATCAACTTGCCAGGGGAACGTTTCCTCCTTCCACCCCACATGTGGAATTCCCCCCTGCAAATTACCACTAGCTGAGACAAAAGTAGGTGACAGTTTTTTCCTCCACCCCTGCAGGGTGCTGATGCTGGTAAAAACTCACTCATACCCCCCACACCAGCATGTAATCTATTATCACATGTAATTTGATTCCACGTGTGTAGTGTGTGTGTGTGCGCACACACAGAGAAAGAATAGTTCATAGAGAAATATTATCACAACTACAAACTCCAAATTCCAGGAAACCCTCCCCAACTTGCCCACCCATATCCCCCCACCTTACCTGACCCATGGCCCTGCTCATACCAGCAGGTCTCCTGGGCTTAGATGCGTCCTTCTCTTGAGGGTGCAAGGGTGCTTCTTTTCCTCTGACAGCATTCTTCAAATCGTTGCAGGAGGACTGGCTGTCAGGTGGGAAAGGAACCCAGTGGGGCTAGGAAGCTATTTCTAGAGGGATAACAGTGAGCGCCTGTTAACTCCTATGGGAAATCCCCACAGATTTGAATAAAAATGATAAACTTTCTATAGGTTTTTAAAATTATCCTACACAATGTAATTAACAGAGAATTATAGGCAGTGAAAATGCAGTTTCTCCCCTATTCTATGGGCTAGTCGCTCCCCTCCCATGTTAACATCTATGTACCCCATTTGCACTGGGAACATTGACGAAAGCTTTGCCTGCATTTGCATACAATACAAGGACTGCACACTGAGCTCTCCTTTTTCAGCCAGCGTGTTTTTTTCAACCCATGACTGGCATTTTCCCAATAAAAATGCATTCGTATTGAATTTGTACAAATGCAATTCTATTGGAGATTTACAGTGCATTTTTTAATTCTAATAACTCCTGCTTTGTTACCAAGACAATAAAATAATTAGTAATCAGCAGAGGGAGTTTAATATTTTAATTCTCCAGCTGTTGTTCAAAATAGTTCTGTGCATGCCTAATAGATACAATTTTTCAAAAAGGCTATAAGAATAATGCAACATCATTGCAAAGTCTGTGAACAGAACAGTTGGTAGAAATTGATAGGTTTATTGTCATTTATTTAAACAAAATATGAAAAGCTAAAAACCTGCCAGACAAGGAATTCTTAGTCCTGGCACAGACAGCTTGACAGATGATGTAGCATTAACAGTGGAACTGGATAATCAAACATAAGTTAAGAGAACATTTTATGAACTCCCTATATTAGGTGGGATATTTTAGAAGCCTTAAAAATGAGTTTGGTCTGTGTAAATGTGGGTTTATTTAGTTGTGCAGAAACACTTCATATTTTGAACTGCCCAATGGCCATCACTCTGAACTCTACCTCGTTATACTAATGCTGAACTTATGGGTCCACTCATTCTTCTGCGTGCTGCAGATATTTTTCATTTCCCTCACTACTCCCATCTAAAAGAGAGGGGTTCAGTCTTCCTTAGTTGCAAAGACAGGTCCAGTCAAAAGCCTGATTCTGATCTCGCTGCCTCTGGCTTGTTGGCACACGTATCCACTGAAGGCAAAGGCGGAGTTGCTCCCGCTATGCGAGGTCAGAGTCGGACCAGTGTTAGAGGATCTGAACTGGCCGCACTGCGGCCAGAAAGCTCACACCTCCATTCTGCTCACATTGTGGCCTCCACGTACAGCCGCTCCTGGATGCCAGAGGTTCTGTCTCCGCTCTCGCTCTCAGTGTGCTGGGCTTTCACAGACAGGATTACCCCTAGGCTTAATGCACAACTCCGTGGACTCTGCTGTACTGCTAAGTTCACAGCGGCCTCCCACCTCTACTCACATCGAGCAGAAATAGCTTCTGCAATCACTGTAAAACCAGCATGAGATCAAATCATGCCCACTGCATGCTGGGAACTAGGATCAGCCTTGCCCGCACCTCTCCCCGGCAGGAGAGCTGGAGGGGAAAAGCTGCGTGCCCAGGGCACTGAGAGGTTCTGGTACAGCAGTGGAGGTAGCGGAGATCAGAATCTGGCCTCTATGTTCATCTAGGCAGGGAGGCTCAGGCAAGGAACGCTGGATCCCTCCCTTAGCCCAGCTGTGGTTTGGGAAGCTCAGACTGACGCAGATCCAAAGGTTACAGCTTGCCTATGCCCCAGCAACAGCCCCAACCTGAGTCCCTCTCTCCCGACCATGGCAGCAGTTCAGACTCAAACCAGCACTGACCATTGCAGCTCCCCCCTGTGAGATTTCTAACAGGTGAGACTGCCACTTGTCTCCCCACAGTGGGGGTTGGGAAGGGAGCTTGGACCTGCCAGGACTTTGGGGAGAAGCCTAGGGAAGTTGCATAGGAAGGAGCTGCAGGCAGTAGGGGTGAGGGGGTGGATTCTGAAGTCCCCTCTCTGGCTATGGTGTGGCAAGTCCAGCTTCTGAGCCCTTACAGCTGCATTCTCCCAAGAGGCCAGGAGCAGCCTGGTGGTCTGCATCCAAGCCAGCCGTCCGAATGGCCAGCAACATTTCCCTTTGAAGCCTGGTCTCCTTGCCCTGATAGCTGCTGTAGAGACCTGGAAACACAATGGGACTGACAAGGCCTGATTTAGAGGCGGGATTTACTCACAATCCCCTGAGTAACTGGCCTAAAGATTCCTGTTTGCTTAAAAATAAATACTCATATCATGCAAATAGCCCACGCTCAGCCCACTGAACTACTGCCATATAGCATTCTCAGATATCCGCCTTAACGGTGCATTGTTCAACTCCTGGCAAAGAAACTAGCCAGCGATAGCAGAGCATGGCCTGCACCCGGCCTTCACGCTCTACCGAGCCCTGCTCAGACTCCACCGGCTAGAGAGGTAACCAGCACACACACCTCTACCCACACCTTTCCAGCTGTGGGCAACAGTGTCATTTACAAGGGCCCTTGTATCCTCAGCCCTTTCCCGAGGGCCCAGGAAGAGACAGTCTTGCTTCCCAGAGATCTCCCTGACTCCGGGCTCAGCTAGGCTAGCCCTACCTGTCTGGTTTGTTTTTGTCTCCTCCTCCTCCTCTCCTCCACCATTGCCTTCCTGTACCTTTTTGATCTGTCCTCGGCTACTGGGCTAATTAATGCTTTAGCTCACCCAGCCTGCTATCCTGATGAGCTACTTACATTTCATTTCCCAATCAGACCTCTCCGGGGGGGGGGCAATTAGCCACCTGTGAATGCTCTGCACTCTGTGCCAGCACCTGATTCCAACACTGCATTTCCCAGAACACCCTGTTCCCAGCTATAAGAGCTCCAGCCCTTTCAGGCACTGGTAGTGCAAGCTGGTCTCTCCAGGTAGCAGTCGTACAGCTCCTGAGTCCCTGTGCTCAGTCGTCATCTTGTATTATCCAGTAACACAAGCCATTAGCTTCACCAGCAGCCCCCAAAGGTACCGTTTTAATAAGCAGTGTGTAGTCTGAGTCACCCCTTTTTAATATAATGGTTTTCTAAGGTGTTTACTTTTCTTGGAGAGCTTGTTCAATAACCCACTTGATGTCCAAGTGTGCATAGAAGTGGAAGTTTTTTTAAACAGCACTTCCCTCATTGAAATCTCTTGCTTTGTATCACTATGCTGATAATATTTTGAAGCTGCTGCATTTGCATCTGCAAGAGGAAATGGGAATAATGAATAAAATCCTGGAGGGTTGTTTTTTTTTTTTAGCATGATCACTTGCTGAGTTGATCTCACTGTGAGGGGTTTTTAGTCTGTTTGATACAGCCCAGCCTGTTCTAAAGATTTCTCCTTCAGAGTGTCCCAGCAATAGCCTTTCTGTGTCTTTCACTAAACATTCCTCTGTAACATTTTATCCAAAGTAAAAACAAATCACTTATAAACAGACCTGAACGGAGGAACTGAGCTAATTGGCCAACTTGGAATGTGTCACGTGGGGCTGGACGCAGATTGATTTTTCTGCTGCATAAGCTTAGTTGTGATGAAAACCAGTTCAAGGAAAAAATACTGGTTTGTGACAGGTTTCAGAGTAACAGCCGTGTTAGTCTGTATTCGCAAAAAGAACAGGAGGACTTGTGGCACCTTAGAGACTAACCAATTTATTTGAGCAGGAGCTGTCGTGAGCTACAGCTCACTTCATCGGATGCATACTGTGGAAGCTGCAGAAGACATTATATACACAGAGACCATGAAACAATACCTCCTCCCACCCCACTCTCCTGCTGGCAATAGCTTATCTAAAGTGATCATCAAGTTGGGCCATTTCCAGCACAAATCCAGGTTTTCTCACCCTCCGCCGCCCCCCCCGCACAAACTCACTCTCCTGCTGGTAATAGCCCATCCAAAGTGACCACTCTCTTCACAATGTGTATGATAATCAAGGTGGGCCATTTTCTGCACAAATCCAGGTTCTCTCACCCCCCTCCAAAAACCACACACACAAACTCACTCTCCTGCTGCTAATAGCCTATCCAAAGTGACCACTCTCCTTACAACGTGCATGAAAATCAAGATGGGACATTTCCAGCACACATCCAGGTTTTCTCACCCCCCCACCCCCATACACACACAAACTCACTCTCCTGCTGGTAATAGCTCATCCAAAGTATCCACTCTCCCTATAATGTGCATGATAATCAAGGTGGGCCATTTCCAGCACAAATCCAGGTTTCTCACCCCCCCCCCCCCAAAACACACACAGAAACTCATTTCCAGCATAAATCCAAGTTTAACCAGAACGTCTGGGGGGGTAGGAAAAAACAAGGGGAAATAGGCTACCTTGCATAATGACTTAGCCACTCCCAGTCTCTATTTAAGCCTAAATTAATAGTATCCAATTTGCAAATGAATTCCAATTCAGCAGTTTCTCGCTGGAGTCTGGATTTGAAGTTTTTTTGTTGTAAGATAGCGACCTTCATGTCTGTGATTGCGTGACCGGAGAGATTGAAGTGTTCTCCGACTGGTTTATGAGTGTTATAATTCTTGACATCTGATTTGTGTCCATTTATTCTTTTACGTAGTGACTGTCCAGTTTGACCAATGTACATGGCAGAGGGGCATTGCTGGCACATGATGGCATATATCACATTGGTGGATGTGCAGGTGAATGAGCCTCTGATAGTGTGGCTGATGTTATTAGACCTGTGATGGTGTCCCCTGAATAGATATGTGGGCACAGTTGGCAACGGGCTTTGTTGCAAGGATAGGTTCCTGGGTTAGTGGTTCTGTTGTGTGGTATGTGGTTGCTGGTGAGTATTCGCTTCAGGTTGGGGGGCTGTCTGTAGGCAAGGACTGGCCTTTCTCCCAAGATTTGTGAGAGTGTTGGGTCATCCTTCAGGATAGGTTGTAGATCCTTAATAATGCGTTGGAGGGGTTTTAGTTGGGGGCTGAAGGTGACGGCTAGTGGCGTTCTGTTATTTTCTTTGTTAGGCCTGTCCTGTAGTAGGTGACTTCTGGGAACTCTTCTGGCTCTATCAATCTGTTTCTTCACTTCAGCAGGTGGGTATTGTAGTTGTAAGAATGCTTGATAGAGATCTTGTAGGTGTTTGTCTCTGTCTGAGGGGTTGGAGCAAATGCGGTTGTATCGCAGAGCTTGGCTGTAGACGATGGATCGTGTGGTGTGGTCAGGGTGAAAGCTGGAGGCATGTAGGTAGGAATAGCGGTCAGTAGGTTTCCGGTATAGGGTGGTGTTGATGTGACCATCGTTTATTAGCACTGTAGTGTCCAGGAAGTGGATCTCTTGTGTGGACTGGACCAGGCTGAGGTTGATGGTGGGATGGAAATTGTTGAAATCATGGTGGAATTCCTCAAGGGCTTCTTTTCCATGGGTCCAGATGATGAAGATGTCATCAATATAGCGCAAGTAGAGTAGGGGCGTTAGGGGACGAGAGCTGAAGAAGCGTTGTTCTAAGTCAGCCATAAAAATGTTGGCATACTGTGGGGCCATGCGGGTACCCATACCAGTGCCGCTGATCTGAAGGTATACATTGTCCCCAAATGTAAAATAGTTATGGGTAAGGACAAAGTCACAAAGTTCAGCCATCAGGTTAGCCGTGACATTATCGGGGATAGTGTTCTTGACGGCTTGTAGTCCATCTTTATGTGGAATGTTGGTGTAGAGGGCTTCTACATCCATAGTGGCCAGGATGGTGTTATCAGGAAGATCACCGATGGATTGTAGTTTCCTCAGGAAGTCAGTGGTGTCTCGAAGGTAGCTGGGAGTGCTGGTAGCGTAGGGCCTGAGGAGGGAGTCTACATAGCCAGACAATCCTGCTGTCAGGGTGCCAATGCCTGAGATGATAGGGCGCCCAGGATTTCCAGGTTTATGGATCTTGGGTAGTAGATAGAATATCCCAGGTCGGGGTTCCAGGGGTGTGTCTGTGCGGATTTGATCTTGTGCTTTTTCAGGAAGTTTCTTGAGCAAATGCTGTAGTTGCTTTTGGTAACTCTCAGTGGGATCATAGGGTAATGGCTTGTAGAAAGTGGTGTTGGAGAGCTGCCGAGCAGCCTCTTGTTCATTTAAACAAACAAAAAATGCTTTTTGGCTATTTGTTTAAATGCTTTTCACAGCATTATTGAATCAGGTCATGTTCTTATAATATAGAAAAATATAACTTTTTTATATTTGATTAAGTCTGTCCATTTTGCCTAACTAGTAATGAAATCTGGTGTTGCTGTGGTAAAGAGATCCATACCCTGGCAAGTGCAGTTGGCATGCACAGGGCTCAAATAAGCAAATGGGTGACTGGCTCCCCATTTTTTAGGATACTTTGATTGAACACAGGGTGTATCAGAGAGATTCCTGCTTACATGTAGTAGGATTTTGACAACCATAACCCTGGGAATGGGAATAAACCAGTGCTACGCTCTTATTGTTTAGAAAGAATAAACTGTGTCTTGGGTTGCTGAAAGGATTTAAACTAACAAACCTCTCCTAGCTTCCATTGTTTGAAATCTCAGTTACATAAAAACACTCTGATGGGGCTGGCTCACAAGGGCTTTCAGATACAGATGGCTGAACATTTTCAAATTCTTAATTTTGCTGAAAGGAAAAAATGAAAACATTGGTGGAAACTTTCACAAAAATCACACTTCTTCTCTTCCCCCCCCACCTCCCTTTCTAGTTTCAGGCTTTCTAGCAAGCCTAATGCACCCCCAAATTGTTAACAAGGGCCTCTGCGTGTTATGGCATCTCTAAGAATCTATACCCTGGGCAGTCACACACCTTCCACCGTTTGTCCTGAACATTTGAATATCTATAACCCCATTCCAGTCTCCCTTTTTGATGCTAGTCTTTAGTCCCATAGACCTTGAGCTATAGTTTTATTTAACAAATTATGAGCCCTGCCTGGTGGCCTGCACAGAAGCTTGCCATTGGGAAGGTAAGGGTGCGACCTTAGAAGAGAGAATCCCACCCCTGCCTGCCCAGTGCAGGGACTGCCTGAAGGCCCCGCGTTGTGCTCCGCTGGAATTCATCACTAAATCCCATAGGAGAATATAAAGGCATGCATAGAGTCTCCCTCCCTCAAGGGCTAAAGGCACAAAGGCTCTTAGGGGTTGCAGTGCCCGGCATTTATTGTTGTTGTTTGTTTTGTGCATTACCATGGTCCGGGACCCCACTGGGCTAGGCGCTGCACAAACCTGTAACAGACAGACGGTCCCTGCCCCAGAGAGCTGACACTCTAAGTACCAGACAAGAGACAGCAGCTGGAGCTAAGCAGCTGGGGGAGCCCAAGGAAACTAGGAGATGACATGGGTCAGCGTGACGGGCAGTGATCTCTGCACACTGCCAGCCGGGCCGTGGTCCCCTATCCTGAGTCCCAGTGGAATCCTCAGCCCTGAGTTAGGTACCCAGGATCTCTAGACAATGCCCCGGGAGAGTTTGGTGCCTGAGGATGGGGTTGGCTGAGCAGGGAGCTCCCCAAGCCAGCCTCTGGGAACTGCTGGCCCCACCCCTCAAAGGCAGCGAGGAGCCGCTCCTCACTCGGGATTCAGAACCGTGAGCCCTCTCCTGGAGTCGTGCCCAGCCAGGGCAGCCTTTTCTATTCATATCTAAACAGAGGGAGAGCCCCAGCCTGTTACTGTCTCCAGCCCAGTGGCCAGGGCACTCGCCTGGCATGTAGGAGACCTGTTTTCAAAGCTCTGCTTTGTCGGATTGGAGCAGGGACTTACCCTCTCCTTCCCAGGGGAGTGCTCTGACACGGCTATGGACTGTTCAGGGAGAAGCTGCGTGCATGCCCTAAAATTCCCAATTGGCTTGCCCTGGCTGTCTTTTGTGGGAGGCCCAATCCGCTGGGCATGCCCTGAGCACACCTACTGGATCAGGCCCCCCAGGTGAGAGGTGGCAGAATGCCTCGTTTGAGAATCCTGCTCTGGGGCAACAGGACTTCGGTGGTTTGCGCATGCTCACCAGTGGAAATCAGGCCCCATAAGGGACTTCCCAAGGCGCCTACACCCCTGCTAGGGACTAGGGGCCACCACAGTTCGTTGGGAGCTGAGGGGGTTTTTGAGGATGTCAGTAGCACCTCTGTGCTGGACTTAGCTGCCTAAAGCAGCAGTTGGGTGCCTAAACCCCTTTGTGAGAGACAAAGGAAGGTCTCTGCTAGCAAAGGCCCTTCCTGTGCTTTGCTTGGCTGGCTTCTGTTGGGTTGGGTGGGGAGCCCTGGCTGTGAGGTGCCCTGCTGTTAATTCAGAATTCCCTCGCTACAGAACACCCTGTTCCGTTATTCAGACGTGGCTCCAAACCTTCAGGTGTCCATCCCCGCCCACCTGCTTTAAGGTGTGTCCCAAAGCTCAGCCCCACCTCCGCAGCCTCGCTGCAGAGCGTGTTCAGACCTTCCAGTACCACTAGGGCTACACAGGCAGATTTCAGCTTGGATTGTAATGTCCTGGGCCTCTGCTGCAGATTTCTACCGTATGTGCCTGGAGATACCCGAGCAGAGCGCTCGAAGTCACTTGCGTCTGAGAGCATGCCAGTATGCATAATATACGCTTATCCGCTAGAGTTCAAATGACTGGGTGTCTTCCAAACTATAAGCAACTTTCTATGGACTCTCATTTACATAAAAATTCATGGTTTTGGAATGACTCATAAGCCCCATGGACGCCCGCGTGTCTAATGAGAGTTCCTCAGTGAAATTTTCCTGCGTGCCTGGGAGAAATGGGCTCCCGGGCTTCAAAATCCATTTTGAAAATGGGACTTAAGAGCCCAGTTCATTTAGGCCCTCGTGAATATTTTTCTCTCATATGCAATGCCTACTGGAGGGCGACATTTGTCACTCAACTTCACTGAATGCATGTGCTTCTGGTGTGCCCTCTCGGTGGGATTTGAGAATGCTGATGGCTTACAAACGGTAAAGAAAAGGGCAATTTTAACCAGTAGTGAGGTTCGACTTGTAGGTCGATAGGTATATGGAGAAGGAAGTCTCCTGGGGCTTCCAAAGGTGGAGGGGAAGATCATCTCACTTTGTGGGATGAAAAGATGCCACACTGCAGATTGGGTCCAGAGCTTGCTTCGTAGCAAAAAATGACGAAACTTCCCTTTTTGCCAAGGACTGTGATGCTTGTTAGAACAGTGGTATTTGCTGCTGCTTCTGCTGCTCCAAACCCAGATAAAGCAGGGAAAATATTGGAGAGGGCAACCCGTCAGCTCAAACTGCAAATTCCCCATTCTATCAGAATAAACAACAACAAAAGCTTCCAAGACAAGCTTTGCTGTAGAGATGACAATTCCACACCTTTTTGTGCATTTATGAATAAGCTATCATGTAATTTGTATGCAGTATTCTAGAACCTCAGCATTACAAACACAGGAGGGAATGGAGGTCGTTCATAACTCTGAACAAAATGTTATGGTTTTTTTCCCCAAAAGTTTACAGTTGACTTAATCCAGCTTTGAAACTTTACTATGCAGAAGAAAAATGCTGCTCTCCCTTTGTCTTGTTTCTTTGGTAGTCTACGTTTAACATAGTACTGTACTGTATTGGTTTTTTTTCTTTTTTTGTCTCTGCTGCTGCCTGCTTGCCTACTTCCGGTTCCAAACGAGGTGTGCAGTTGACTGGTCAGTTCGTAACTGGTGTTTATAACTCTGAGGTTCTACGGTATTCTAATGAATATCACCCTTGAAGACTCATTCAATACCTGCAAAAGTTTAGACCAGTTTAGTCAAAAATCATGAAAAATTTCAAAGCTTCGGAAAGCCCTGTGGAATCTTTCTCAAAGGATTTTACCTTCCAAGGAGCTGGTACTTACCAGTTTCTGTGCTTCTCTGACTGATTGTCTCCTGGCTGTCAAAGCTCCCAGCTGTCCCCAACAATTTATACCTTGTGCTGTGCTCTCTCTACATAAATCTGCATCTTATTGAACCAGAAAGTGTGGGTGGAGACTTGAGTACATTGAATTTAATATCAAAATTGACATTTCAAGTTTAATTTACAAAATCTCTGGGCCAGGTGCTGAGAGGGTATTACCTGGTGACATACATGGAAGTCAATAGAGTTTAACTCATTTACACCAAGTGGGGATGGGCCCCATCATCTTAATTTGCATGAAGTTGCCGTGGGACTTCCGTTCCTCACCCCGAGAGTGCTGCAGATAACAGAGAGCTTGCCGAAGAGTGCACCAAGGCTGGGTCCTGATCACTGACCTTTCTAAAGCGCTGCATAAACACAGGCTATGCAAACCATATACTAGATGTGAATGTTTTTACCTCCTATTAGGGTGCAGCTGCCTCTGCATTGACCCCCAGCAGCTGTTCAGCAGTGTGTGTTGGATCAGATGCTCTCCACAAGTGAGCTGAATGAGCTTGAGAGTGCAGGGCTAGGAACAGCGTAAAGCCGCGACCAATGCTTCTCAACCAGCGGATCCTCTGCCAGTTCTGGGGAACCTCTCCAACTGCCCACAGAATCCCTGTTTTCAGTACAGCTTCTGCTCTGTATCAACCAGGCCAGTTTATGGGCTAGCATATAGAAAAGCTTTGTGCTTTAGCAGAAATCACTAAAAACCAAACTGCAATAAACAGTCAATATGGCTGTAGAAAACCCTGTTATTAAACTATCCTGGGAAGGATAATGATCAAACAAGCCGGTACAGTAACAATCTGCATCACTAATCAGCCTATGTTACAGTGAGTAATCATCTCTGTACAGGTTTGTAACCTTCTCTGTTCCGGTGTGACATTAGCCTATTATTGTACCAGCTAATCACTTCCACTTGATAGGAGCTATGCAACTTATGCAAAACAATCTGTTAGAGTTAATGAGTGCTACGCTTAGAACCCTTTTAGCAGAATGAAGCATGGCTGCACTAAGTACTGTGTGTAAATGTGGCAAGAATGACAAATGAGAATCTTCCTATGAGGTCAGGCATAGGGGAAATGGTAGCTGGAACCTGGTTAAGCTAAAACTTGGCCCCGTGCATTGCGGCCTTTTTCATTGAGCCTGTAATTATGTTATTTCCTCTTGGCTTATTTAGGAGCAGGTCATACTTCAGCATTTCAACAGCTAGTTCCTGCAGCAGCCCTTACTTTTGCCTACCTCCTTATTAGCAATTCTATATTATTTTAGTTTGGGAAGTCAGCTGAGTGTTTTCAAGGACTTCAGAGGAAAAAATATCAGGGTTGTATGGTCCTGGCAAACTCATATTTTAATTGTAACACGATGTGAATGAATGGTTCCTATAACACACTGATAGTGTTGTGGAGATAAAGTGATTTACCACTGGGGGGCTGCAATCCATTATAATGAGCACAGGGAAGAAAGCTACAGTATCCTCAACAATTGCTTCTAATCTAAGATGAAATACCGTGTAAATGTTTGCATTACATATCTACTTCCTTGATTTAGTGTCACAGGGGTGCCTTTATTTCTAGTCTCTGATTTTTGTAAAACAGCTGTCCACTCCCATCTATGAACAATACATACCAGCTATAACAATCAACCATTATTTGTGATGGTGGCTCAGGTGACACTGAGATCCCTGGAATCAGCTAGTAGGGATGATATGGTCTGGATTCTCAAATTATTTTAGAATTAGATGAGTTAAACTTCTTACTTTATTCTTGCACTAAATACTGTTAAACTGGATGGTGTCAATGGTGGCCATCAATCACAGAGTTAGCTGAAGTGGACTAGTATACTGAGCACGCATCATTCAGGCTAAATGGCGGAATGGGGGAGCAATTAAATGCCTTTTTCTGTGGTGATTGCTGAGACAGTGAAGGCCACATTGCCCTGGGCACAGGCCAGCATAGCAGGGCCTGAGCAGGAGCTGGGTCATGTGGGCTGAGGGATTTCCGTGGGGACTGACTGCGGACACAGGGGCTGGGGCTTTGATTGGTTGGAGCTGTGTGTCAGACAAGGGCGCCAATTAGGTAGGGCAGAGGGGGGCTGCCGCCTCTTTCTGCCCCCCTTCCCCCCCATTTCCATACAGAAGGGGTGCTCCCTGGCGGAGCTCTGAACTGCTCAGCATTAGTGCGGACTGTGCGTTCTGCAGAGAGGTGCTTCTCCCGGCTTGTGCCCCTGGGGCAGGGAGTCAGTGTTTTGTTTACAATCAGAGGCTGGGTGATTAAGATCAGAAAAGGCTGGTAATTTAATTAAGGATCCAGAAGTCATTAGATGAACCTGTAAAACAGGAATTCCTCTGCAGGGGAGCGGGGTGGTGTGTGGGGGGAGGAATGGCTGAAGAGCGAACGCAGGGGACTCCCAAGAAGTACCGCTGAGCCCTCTGAGCCAACGTTACATTCAGAACAGAGTAAGGTATGAGGGCCATAAGTGAAAAGACGGGGCCAAACCCCGGGGCTAGCAGTGGCATAGAGAAGTTCCCACTCTACCTGTGGTGCTTATGTGGCCCCATCACTGTAGTATCTGAGCACGTCACATCACAGCCCCTCGGTGAGGTAGAGCAGTGCTGTTATCCCCATTGTACAGATGGGGCACTGAGGCAAACAGCCTAAAGGCCAGATTTTCAAAGGTATTTAGGCATCTAGAAGGCTAGGTGCTTTGTAAACCTCACTAGATGCCTAGCTACATCTTTGGGTGCCTAAATACGTTTGTAACTCTGTCCCTAAGGCACTGACCCGAGGTCATACAGGAAATCCGGGGGGGGGTGTGGAAGGAACCCAGGTCTCTCAGGGCTAGTTCCCTATCCACTGGACCAGCTGCTCTCTCTGCTGCATGCTGCGAAAAAGAGGACTCTGATAGATGAGAGCAAACCCAAGGTGGCCAGTTCTCTGAGACTCCAGCAAATGGTCCCAGGAGGTCGGGATGGAGGTCATGGTTGACAGCATGAAAATCAGCACAGAGGTTAGGAAGGATGGAGAATGAGAGGAGATCACTTAACTCCCAAGGGGTGGCAGGTTCTGCCCCATTCTGGGCTGTACAGCAATGGCTGCTGTGCAATTTTACATTTTAAGTGAAAACCATTTTGTTTTGTTGTTTTTTGTTCTGAGTTTGAGAAAAGGAAGGAATGAGAAAGTATCGTCTGAGTATCAGATGTGATTATACATCAAATTCTTAGGGTTTCAGCTGTATCCAGGCCAATTCCACAACAAAGAACAGAAACTGTATCCACAGAGTTCATAAAGTCGACCATTATTGTCATGATTTGTGTTATTCACTGGACACCGTCTGTGTGCTCAGCACTGTTCAAAATATGCCAGAAAATCCAGTCCCTGAGCCAATGCATCTAAGCTGTGTAACTCTGGATAAGATGGCTCAGATATTTAAGTGTGAAGCGTATCATTATTGATCGCACACGTTATCACATGGTCACTGTGATGTTTATATCTGTGAATGGAGGCACTGATGGCAACAGAAGTTTTACTGGATTACGGACGAGAAGATTTGACCCTCCAACGTTCTTTCAAGAGGAAGAGCTGCCCAGAGCTCCTGTGCCTGTTTATTTCCCTTTCCTGCCTGCAGTGGCCCTGAGATACCTCAAAAGTCTCAAGTTTTTCCCCAACTTTATAATGCTGAATTTTCTTGGTGTTTGATTTAAAATATTCTCCTGTGAGAACTGCAACTCAGTCGCTGTCGTGTTCTGTTTAAAGGCTCGTTACTTTCCAGAAGGCTCTGAAACACAAGTGCAGTGCTGCTGACTCTCATGGTTTTGTCATGAGTCTCATGATAATTATTCTTTTCCTTAAAGTCCCAGCTCCTGGAGTCAAGGGGATATGTGATGATTTCAGCCTTCGTTCTTAAAGAAAAATGAAGTTTCTAGCCCTTGTGGCTATGGAGAAAGCATCAAAATGTGACCCCAGTGCACCCTAAAGGCTCAAAAAGCAGAAGGCAAATAGAAAGAACACCAAATCTGTTATTTTTACATAATCTCATGATTTTAAAGCCAATCTTGTGATTTTTAGTGAGCCCGATTCTTGATTTTTGACCATTTGGGGTTGGCAGTGCTGTGAAAGTGACTTTAAAGTGTCAATTTCACTCCTGTTTAAAGCCAGTTTCTAGTCTGTTATTTGTAGTGGGGCAACACCCCTAGAGCCCCAGGCAGGTGCAGGATAAACTCACGGGTCCTTGCCCTAGTACGACATCTCCAAAAGTTTGATGATCTATTCCAAGCTTGATGAACTGCAAAAAAGTGATGGAAAGTAATCTAGATTTTTCTACAGTTGTTTCAATTGTTGTATTCAGAGTTAGTAACAAAGTAAGAATATACATTAATTTTTTAAACCTAACCAGTGTCCCTTAAGTGAATTGACACAAGATGTCAGAAAAAGTATTAGAGCTGTGTGGGTCTAATATTTTATTTAATTTTCTTTCTTTATATAGGAATTAGAAATTATTATCTGACAGGAGCACTGTATCTAATTTATCTGCAAAAAACCAAGAAAGTTTTCAGGTGCCCAAGTAGCCTTTGGAATTATGGTTAAAGTTGCCCCCCACCCCCAAATCTGAAATGGCGTCCTGCTGTCAGAACCAGACAATGAGGAGAAAGCCATAGAAGCAGTTGAGAGCATGGCCTGGAGAGGGATCAGAGACCGAACACAGGGCTAGCTAGAAAAGGCAGGTTTGGAAATTGTAAGTAAGGAAACTGCCTGAGGTTGTTTGTTCCTACTGTGTTCAGGGCACCGGAACTTTGTGGGCATTTTAAATAAACGAGATTGTACCAAAGAAATACCTGACTTATATCCTCAGTATCTCCAGCCTGGCAAGACCCCAAGCGCTGGCTAACCACTTGGGCCACAGGGCAACAAGATATTCAGGAATCCTGAGACTGTAAACAGAGAATTACTTCTCACATGCAGCAGGCCTTCTTCTCCGAGCGGGCTCCATCCATGCTGACTGATGGCCTCAGGGCGAGTCAGATAGTTGCATGAAGAAAATACAGATTTTAACAGGTACTGTGGGGGAAAAGCTCTGCAATGTTACTGATAAAGCCTAGATGTAAATGACAAATGCATTTGGCCCGTGTCATGAAATCAGTGGAGTATGAGGACCAGATGTAATTTCAGTTACGCTTGTATTAATCTAAACCTAAGGTCCAATCACTTCATGGAATCCTACTGTAGACTTCTGTCCCATTCTGGCCACTACAAGACAGTAACCCCCAGACAGAGCTATGCAGTAGAATATGATACTGGGACGGACCTGCTCTTGGGATGCCATTCTAAGTGCAGGGTGCTGTCACTGAGCCCTGGGGGGTTGCTCTAGGTTTGCCTAGGTGTAACTGAGTTCAGAATGCAGCCCTTGGGTCTCAACACTTTACCCTCCGTTATTCGGATGTAATGAAGGGCAGACTTTGGTTTCATTATTGTGGGTGTGCTGCAGACACATGGCATGGAGCTGAGTTAGTGCAAAAGTAATCCAGGGCTCATCATGGTGCGTGTATAAACTCAATGCGTGTTTTTAATGGTATTAATACAATGATGATTTCTGCATTGTGCATCTCACTTCAAACAACCTGAAACTGTGAAATGTAATAACTGAGCTGTACATTAGGATTCATACTTTGGGTGCTCCGAGTGAATTTCCATATCATGGCATGATATTTCTGTCAGGGTTCTGTATAGCTTGGGAGCTTTACTCATAATCTCAGGTCAATTTTCACTAAGTTGGTAGGAGAATGGCGGTTGTAGCAAGTAGATTTCTTGGATACAATGAACTAACTTTTAAAACAATAAGAAAATACATTCACCTTTTATTTGACTGGTTTTTTTCTGCGTTTTAAGCAAGGTAAGAAAATAGGCTACAAGTTCAGAACCAGAATATAAAGGTGCACAAGTGAGATCAGAATTTTAAAATTTGTTTTCCTCTAAATCAGTGGTTCTCACGCTATTTACCATTGTGGGCTGCATCCAGCCTGTATGGCCCTGAGCATGTCATATGGGCTGCAGCTCTGTGCTGTTTGGGCCACAGGTTGAGAACCACTGCTCTAAATTGTCAAAGAATAACATAGGGCTGAGCCACTAAGCTCTCACGTTCAGGCATTCCTGTCCACCTTGAAATTATTCACTTGTTCCAGAAATCTCTCTCTCAGTGACATGTTTAAATAATGCCAACTACACTCTGCTTTGGTTGTTATATTGGCTACAAATTACATGTCCAAGGCTTGGGTCTGAATTTAGAGCAGTTCATTTAAAAATGCTTTTTTTGCCAACAAATGAGATTGCCAACTGTCATAAATATAAAGGGAAGGGTAACCACCTTTCTGTATACAGAACTATAAAATCCCTCCTGGCCAGAGGCAAAAGCCTTTCACCTGTAAAGAGTTAAGAAGCTAAGATAATCTTGCTGGCACCTGACCAAAATGACCAATGAGGAGACAAGATACTTTCAAAGCTGGAGGGGGGGAAACAAAGGGTCTGTCTGTCTGGGTGATGCTTTTTGCCAGGAACAGATCAGGAATGCAGTCTCAGAACTTCTGTTAGTTAGTAAGTAATCTAGCTAGAAATGCGTTAGATTTCCTTTTGTTTAATGGCTGGTAAATAAGCTGTGCTGAATGGAATGTATATTCCTGTTTTTATGTCTTTTTGTAACTTAAGGTTTTGCCTAGAGGGATTCTCTATGTTTTGAATCTGATTACCCTGTAAGGTATTTACCATCCTGATTTTACAGAGGTGATTCTTTTACCCTTTCTTTAATTAAAATTCTTCTTTTAAGAACCTGATTGGTTTTTCATTGTTCTTAAGATCCAAGGGTTTGGATCTGTGTTCACCGGTACAAATTGGTGAGGATTTTTATCAAGCCTTCCCCAGGAAAGAGGGTGTAGGGCTTGGGCGGATATTTTGGGGGAAGACGTCTCCAAGTGGGCTCTTTCCCTGTTCTTTGTGTAACACGCTTGGTGGTGGCAGCATAGGGTTCAAGGACAGGGCAAAGTTTGTACCTTGGGGAAGTTTTTAACCTAAGCTGGTAAGAATAAGCTTAGGGGTCTTTCATGCAGGACCCCACATCTGTATCCTAGAGTTCAGATTGGGGAAGGAACCTTGACACCAACAACCAAAAAGCTAAGAAAAAATAGTAATAAAAGACCCCCCTTTTCATAGTGTGTAGAACCGAATGATCCACAGAAAGAATTTGAGTGAATTAATGAGGTGACAAGACAATTCTGTTTGTCTCTCATTTTCTTCTGTTGCCCGTGCCCAGCTGATGGTGATGGGGCCAGTTGACCAGATGGTGCTAGTTTTGTGGCTGTCTCTTCTGAGTCAGTGCCTGGCACTGGAGAATATTTCGCTCCTGGAGGGTCTGTCTTTCAAATGAGACATTGTATTACAATTTTGTGGTTGTTAGTTCTTGCAGCGGTAGTTGCCAGAGTAAGATACCAGGATGGGAAGGTGGGAGTCAGCACAACACTATTGCAGAGAGCTCTGTATGGAAAGTGTGAGAACCTCTGGGCTCAGGTGTCTTCGTGGCCTGTCAGCCTATCGGCTGTCCTAGCTGGTGAGGTTGGGTGGTTTGGAGCCACTCTCCACACGCTTTCCTGCTTGACTGGCTGCTTTCAGCCTCCCCAGGTTATGTTCCACAGTGCTGCTCCCTGTATCGATAATCTCCATGGAAACAGCAATCCAGGGAGCAGCAGAGCATAGTCTCAACAGCGGGGAATTCAGAGAAGGTGGCAGCAATAGCGAGGGGAGACACCACACTTGGCTGGGTGGAGCGCGAGGCTGTGGACAAGTGTATCCGGGGTCAGGCTCTTCCTGTGCAGTTACACCTCTACCACACTCCACCCGGAAGCAGCTACATCTCTGCAGCCATCTTCACCTGTTGTAAGCAAGCGCTCCAAGGCTGCTCAGGATCTAGCCTTCTGGACTTGGAAAAGATTATTTTCCTCTCAGCTCTGATTATCCTCTTTAAAACAAGATGAGCCCCACGAAATCCCCTCTGAAACATTAGTGTGTGTGTGTTCGTTCTAGAGGTTAGCCCTGTCAACACTACTGTGTGATCAGTAGGTACCTGACTTCATATTGCAAGCATGCATTTCTGTAACTGAATCGTTAAGCTGAATAAAAGTGGTTAGTGCAGAAGTTACTGCCCCAGGACCACAGTCACTCATCTGCTTTCATTCTGGTGTTTTTCCTGAAGTTGGTACCCTTTGTCTTAGATATAAGATTTTTTACTTTTGTGGCGTCCCTCAAGCAATTGACAATTACTAAACTGCAGCAAAGTGCTCTGCATTCAGAGACAAACTGCTCTGGAACCGTTATTACTGAAAAATTATCTGGCTGTTACACCTGGCCATTTGAGTTTCTTTGTTTTCATTCACTCATGTGACAGACTAAGTGTTAAAAGAGGCTGAGCATGCTTTCAGTTAAAAATGGCTCCCCAGAAATAATTGGGATTTGTTGCAATCAGTGAGGGTAAGCCTGATAAAGTAGTTGACTAGCCTGTTTCATAGGCTTTTTGTCTTGATCTTATTTTATTAGTAGTAAAACCTGCTTGTGACTAGATGGCAGACTGGAATCATTACTGCCAGGAAGACAAGTGTCTTCATCGAGATGTGAGTGAATATTGGTGAAGCGAGTACAGTAACTAGCATGCCTGCAGAACACTGATGACACCTTCCAGCGTCTTCGGTATATGCTGGTCTCACCATGACCTGGGATTCAGTGTCTAAAGAGAATATTTGAGTTACTGTAAATCATGATGAAGAATTGAATTTTTGATCTTTCAGGATGTAACTCCACATTGCTTGGGTGCTGGATGACCATAAAGACTTCACTCATGAAACGCCAGCCCATTGATTCCTCCAACTTGCAAACTCAATTACCAACTTTTGCTCCAAATACTTGCTCTGTGCCTAACTTTACCTGAAGTAAAATACATTGTGACAAGGTGGATGAGGTAATAGCTTTTATTGAGCAACTTCTGTGGGTGAGAGGGACCCGCTTTTGAGCTGCACAGAACTCTTCTTCAGGTCTCCTACATTTCAAGTAACATGTAGCATGATGACTAAGAGCGATGTTCTCTGTAAGGAATGGGTCAGTTCTCTGACCCTTCAGAGTCCAACCTTCTATTCCACTGAGGGTCCTACACATGCATTACTGTGCACAGTGGAGCCTAGTGGCTGAAACGTGTTCAGGATTAGAGCCTTCTTGAGTAAGGGTGAAATTTACATTTACTGATGGTTACTAATAACTGTCTAACCCTAAACCTAGTTATATAGCACTGGGATCGTGCCTGGTGCTGTACAGACAAATAAGAAGGCAAGATCCCTTCTTCTGTGGAGTTTACAATCTAAGGCCCTGATCTTGGGAAGACTCATGCATGTGCTTAACTTCACTCGTGTTCCCACTCAGGTCAATGGGGTTACTTATACGTGTGCTGAATTATGGCCTAAAAGAACATGGCAATGATAAACGAGCCATGTGCGGGGGCACAGGGGATTCAAGAGGAAAGGGACGCAGCACTGGAGAGAATGGCCCTTCTGGCCTGAAAACTGCTGACTCTGTGAGTGTTGCCTTGTGGTGGTTTGGTTGTTTAGCAGTGCCCGGGTGAGATCAGCGATGAGCCTCAGGACCAATGTTCCCTCTAATTTTTGCCAGGCCGTGTGTGCAAAAAATTTCTTCTGTGCAAATTGTTGTGCTTCTGTGTGAATTTTTGTGCGCGTAGTGTTTCGCCGTGTGCGCTGGGTTTAGGATCTGTGTGCGCGCGCACACGTGCACAGCTGAGAGGGAACAGGGCTCAGGACCACAAGTCAACAAGGTACAAAAGTACGTGGTGTTGTGTATAGCAGGTGGGCATTATGTATGTTCTTTATCGCAGTTACATGGTTCCCTTGCCTGCTACTCTGTAGAGAACTAAGGATAATGTTCTATGCAGGTGGGCTTTCCACTCTGCTCCTAATAAGGTGTGTTTCCTGTGTCTGTGGCACAGATTTATCCATTTCCTGTACTTTGGCTTTATTAATCCAAATGTATCCCTTAGCCTAGCATGAATGTGGCTGTTCCGAGGGCTTGGCCCAGAAATTCTTACATTCTGACCTGTGACTGAGAAGCTTTGGACCAGGATAGTGATTTGTCTTTGATTTGTTTTTAATCAGCTGTGGATTACAGCTAGGGTGACCAGATGTCCCAATTTTATAGGGACAGTCCCGATATTTGGGGCTTTTTCTTATATAGGCTAAAAGAACAGGAGGACTTGTGGCACCTTAGAGACTAACCAATTTATTTATTCAAATAATTTCTTCTGTGCAAATTGTTGTGCTTCTGTGCGAATTTTTGTGCGCGTGGTATTTCGCCTTGTGCGCGGGGTTTGTTAGTCTCTAAGGAGCCACAAGTCCTCCTTTTCTTTTTGCGGATACAGACTCACACAGCTGCTACTCTGAAACCTGCCATTATATTGGCTCCTATTACCCCTCCACCCCCGTCCCGCTTTTTCACACTTGCTGTCTGGTCACCCTAATTACAGTGGTGCCTCCTTTGGGGCTCACCAGGGAAGCAGCTTTGGGCTCGGCTTGTACTTGAAAGCAAGATTCAGCGCGTGCTGAGGTACCACAGAAAGCCAGTGCGAGTGTTTCAGCAGGAGGCTGCCTTCCTCTTTCGAGCCAAGGCCTTGGCGCCGTGTGAAGGGGCATTGTTCTTCTGGAGGTGCCAACTTCTGGCAAAGATGTGATGATATGAAAGATGCCATGGAATTTTTAAAGAGCAGAAATATTAGCCCCAGAGCCCGGAGTACATTCCCCTTGAGCGGTTGTGGAGTACTGCTGTGATAGAAAATAGCTGCTGCTTCTCACCCCAGAGAGAGCTGCATTTCCGCGCTGCGTGGGGCGCTCGATTGTCATTGTATTGCACGCATTTTGCTCTAGGAACCTTTGGTCTCAATGGTGCTACACAAGTGCAAGCTCTTATGTTAATAAAACACAATGGGCAGGTTACAATAGAACAAGCTGTAATTAGCTTCTCAACTGAAGATCTAGAGCTGTGTTTATGCAAGAGGTCAGACGAAACAATCCAATAGCCCCTTCTGACCTTAACATCTATGATCAGACAGGTAGGCCTCCCTGCTCCCCCAGCTGCTTTACGACCAAGGAGAGCTTCGTGGAATGAAAACTTGGAGGAAGTCATTACTCCGGGATCACTTTCCCAAAAGTGGGGAGGATCAGAAATGTGGATTTCACCAAGCAGGCGCATCAGGGATGTAGCCGTCTTTGTTTTGTAGGATTCAACGGGAAATTAAACCAAACTTCAGTTTTCCATGCGAGTCAGATGATGCTATAGAGAGTGTTACATTTACATGGTATTTTACAGGGAATAGGACATATTCCCTGTCCAGAGGAGCCCAGATCAAGGCTCTCCACAAGTATCCCAACCTTTCTGGAGTCCACATGAATGAACTTGGACAGACAGACAATTAACACTATGCTAATGTCAGACAGAATAAGCCTTGTGTATAAGAACTAAGTAAACAGTAGGGGTAGGGCCGTCAAGCGATTAAAAAAATTAATTGCGCTGTTAACCAATAACAGGATACCATTTATTTAAATATTTTTGGATGTTTTCTACATTTTCAAATATATTGATTTCAATTATAACACAGAATACAAAGTGTACAGTGCTCACTTTATATTTATTTTTGATTACAAATATTTGCATTGGAAAAAAACAAAAGAAATAGTATTTTTCAATTCATCTCATTCAAATACTATAGTGCAATCTCTTTATCATGAAATAAAACAATGTAAAACTTTAGAGCCTACAAGTCCAATCAGTCCTATTTCTTGGTCAGCCAATCACTCAGACAAACAAGTTTGTTCACGTTTGCAGGAGATAATGCTGCCTGCTTCTTGTTTACAATGTCACCTGAAGGTGAAAACCGCCATTTGCATGGCGCTGTTGTAGCCGGCGTTGTAAGATATTTACATGCCAGATGCACTAAAGATTCATATGTCCCTTGATGCTTCAACTACCCTTCCAGAGGACATGCGTCCATGCTGATGTCGGGTTCTGCCTGATAACGATCCAAAGTAGTGCAGACTGATGTATGTCCATTTTCATTATCTGAGTCAGATGCCACCAGCAGAAGGTTGATTTTCTTTTTTGGTGGTTTGGGTTTGATCATTTCTGCATCAGAGTGTTGCTCTTTTAAGACTTCTGAAAGCATGCTCCACACCTCATCCCTCTCAGATTTTGGAAGGCACTTCAGATTCTTAAACCTTGGGTCGAGTGCTGTAGCTATCTTTAGAAATCTCACATTGGTACCTTCTTTGTGTTTTGTCAAATCTGCAGTGAAAGTGTTCTTAAAACGAACAACATGTGCTGGGTCATCATCTGAGCCTGCTATAACGTGAAATATATGGCAGAATGCAGGTAAAACAGAGTAGCAGACATACTATTCTCCCCCAAGGAGTTCAGTCACAAATTTAATTAACACATTATTTTTTTAACGAGCATCATCAGCATGAAAGCATGTCCTCTGGAACGATGGCCAAAGCATGAAGAGGCATATGAATCCTTAGCATATCTGGCACATAAATATCTTGCGACGCCGGCTACAACAGTGCCATGCGAACGCCTGTTCTCACTTTCAGGTGACATTGTAATTGAGACGTGGGCAGCATTATCTCCCATAAATGTAAACAAACTTGTTTCTCTTTGTGATTGGCTGAACAAGAAGTAGGACTGAGTGGACTTGTAGTCTCTAAAGTTTTACGTTGTTTTGTTTTTGAGTGCAGTTTTGTAACAAAAAAATCTACATTTGTAAGTTGCACTTTCACAATAAAGAGATTGCACTACAGTACTTGTATGAGGTGAATTGAAAAATACTATTTCTTTTGTTTATCATTTTTACAGTGCAAATATTTGTAATCAAATATAAAGTGAGCACTGTACACTTTGTATTCTGTGTTGTAATTGAAATCAATATATTTGAAAATGTAGAAAAACATCCAAAATATTTAATAAATTTCAATTGGTATTATATTTAATAGTGCAATTAATTGCGATTAATTTTTTGAGCTAATCGTGTGAGTTAACTGCGATTAATCGACAGCCCCAGTAAATTGCTAAACACGCTGACTTGTCTGGGCAGTTAGGTTGCAAATTAAAGGCAAAAAAAACCGGACTAGAACGAGGAGAACGATCCTAGCAAATAACTGACTGTTTTCGGTGCAGAAAGAGAGGGGGGAGTATCTGTTCTAAACTGCTCTTGAATTTAATCTAAAACAGAGAGCTTGATGGTAGATTGTAATGGTGGAAAATTCAATCTGCACAAGATTAGCAGATGCGTTTCTAACGCTCTGGAATCTAGTGGTTTGGATGCTGCCCTGTGAAATGTTGAAGTGCTGATTCCTATTAACTGCAGTGGTGCCAGGGAACGCAGAGGTAATGAACTGTGGAATCGCCTTCTGCTCAGTTTTTAACCAGCTTTTCGTTTAATCCAAGAGGTGTTTGTACTTGTTGATGTAAATGGGAGGAGAGATGCAATATTTGAAGATTTGAAGGCAGAATTTAACATTTGGAGTGGTTTGCAGGTCTTGTAATCCTGGCTTAATGGGAAAACCACGGAAGGTTCTTCATTTAAAAAAAAACAAAACTCACTGCAGATTTTGCTTCCTCTGTACCAGCCAATAACCTGACTCTTGTGCTGGTTTAAATAGTCAGACCTTTAATGAATACCAACATGATACAGTACTCTGCCCCTCTCCTTCCAGGAACAAATACTTGAGGAGAGCATTTTGGGACAGAGCTTTACCAGCTAGTCACATCTATGTATCTTTTGGAAGCTGTGTACAAAATACTAGAAAAAAATTACCTTTGCTGCAGATCTAAAACAAAGCGAAACAATAAATCAAGTAGATAGGCTTCCCATTTCCTTGGGCGAAACTCCATGTCGTGCGCACTTGTTTCTGATGACTCTCCCACCCACGGCATGGCCTCAGACAGGCACTTGACTCATAGCCTGGGTTTGCTTAGCCCTGTAAACCACAAAAAAGTATTTCCTTCAGCATCCCAGCAAGGAAAGGGATGCCACACTTCCCTCTGAGTCCACCAAGAGTTATGGGCCTTCTAGATAACCCCCAGGCATCTCCTTCAAGTCCATGGATATTTAAACTGACTCTGGTCTTTGAGGTCTGAATGAATGAGGTATGTCCTGTAGAAATGTGTTCAGGGAGAGAAAAACATCCAGTCTGAATTTAAAAATGGTCAGCGATGGAGAATCCAACACAGCAGTTGGTAAATTTTTCCAACGGTTAATTACCCTAACTATTAAAAATATACACCTTAGTTCCAGTCTGAATCTGTCTAGCTTCAACTTCCAGCCACTGGATCTTGTTATACCTTACTCTGCTAGACGGAAGAGCCCATTATTAAATATCTGTTCCTCATGTAGATACTTACAGACTGTAATCAGGTCACCCCATAACCTTCTCTTTGTTAAACTAAATAAATTGAACTCCTAGAGTCTATCACCATGAGGCATGTTTTTAAATTCTTGAATCATTTCCATGGCTCTTCTCTGAACCCTCTCCAATTTTCTTAAATTCTGGGCACAAGAACTGGACACAGGATTCCGGCAGTGGTCACACCAGTGCCAAATATAGGGGTAAAACAACCTCTCTAATCCTACTCAAGATTCCAGTTTATGCAGGATCACATTTAGCGCTTTTGGCCACAGCGTCACACTGGGAGCCCATGTTCAGGTGATTATTCACCACACCCCCCAAATCTTTTTTCAGTCACTGCTTCCCAGAGTAGATTCTCCATCCTGTAGGCATAGCCGACATTCTGTTTTCCTAGATGCATATGTTTATATGAAGCCATATTAAAATGCATGATGTTTGCTTGTGCCCCGTTTACCAACTGATTCAGTGACCTGTTCTCCATTATTGATCACTCCCCCAATTTTTGTGTTGTTACTGAGAACATTTATGGACGATTTTGGATTTCCTTCCAGGTCATTGATAAAAATGTTAAATAGCATAGGACGAAGAACCAATACCTGTGGGAACCCATGGGAAACAGACCTGCTTGATGACAATATCCGATTTCCAATTACATTTTGAGACCTATCAGTTAGCCAGTTTTTAATCAATGTAATGTGTGCCATGTTAATTTGATATCATTCTAGTTTTTTAATCAAAATGTCATAATATCAGGGGACTACAACTGATGACCCGGAGGTGTCGCCCAGTCTCATGTCCTGCCTTTCTATTACTCTGAGTTGAATTCATATAAACTTATTTAAGAGGTGGGTAACAAAATCTATAAAAAGGAATGTATCTTCAGCAGTCTCTTCCTCCCAGGCTTGGAATGGTGGTGGAGAGGGATGGAGGCGGTCCCAAAACCTTTTGGGCCTGTCTACCAATTGTAAGGTAATTTCTGGGCTGAGAGTAGCAGCGATGAAAGTATGTAAAGGGAATTGGTTGAGGAGTACATGGAGACCAGGCTGCATGAGGAGTATTGTGCTCAGTTCCAGTCACTGTACCTGAGAAGGAGGCTCAGGCCATGGGACAGGGGAAGCGCGAAACAATATGAAACCTGAACAAAACCCACTCCAGGATTACACCCCTCCTCCAGCCCCTCCCTGGCCACTTTCCTGGTATCTCGCCTTTTGCCTTATCTCCATCTGTCTTTTATCGTCTTTTAGAGTCCAAGCTGTCTGCCAGGACCTTGCCTCTTTGTATCTGTCCAGCACATTGTACCAGAACCAAATAATGAATCCATCCTGTCCTTTAACCCCGTAGTTCTCAACCAGCAGTACCCTGGGGGTACACAGAGATCTTCTGGGGGTACAGCAACTCAGCTAGCTATTTGCCTAGTTTTACAAAAGGCTACATGAAAAGCAGTAACAAAGTCAGGACAAACTGAAATTTCATACAATGACTTGTTTGTACTGCTCTATGCTATACACTGAAATGTACGTACAAGATCTATATTCCAATTGATGTATTCTATAATTATAGGGTAAAAATGAGAAAGTAGCAATCTTTCAGTAATAGTGTGCTGCATAGGCGCTGACTCCGTGGGTGCTCTGGGTGCTAAAATTAATGGGTGCTCCGCACCCACCAGCAGCCAAGCTCCCCCCACCTCGCCTCCTTGCCGCCTCCTCCCCCGAGTGCGCCACGTCCCCGCTCCTCCCCGTCTCTCCCAGCGCTTACTGCCACCCTGCTGCCTAACAGCTGTTTGGCGGTATTTTGTACTTTCCAGGAGGGAAGGGGAGGAGCAGGGACGCAGTGCGCTCAGGGGAGGAGGCGGAGAAGAGGCAGGGCAGGGACAGGGACTTGGGGGAAGGGGTGGAATGGGGTCGGGGACTTTGGGGAAGGGGTGGAATAGAGGTGGTGTGGGGTGGGAAGGGGCGGGGACAGGGTGGGGGCGAGCACCCACCAGGCAAAGGGGAAGTCAGCGCCTGTGGTGTGCTGTGACACCTTTGTGTTCTTATGTCTGATTTTGTAAGCAGCTTGTTTTTAAATGAGGTGAAACCTGGGGTTATCCAAGATAAATTGACTCCTGAAAGGGGTACAGTAGTCTGGAAAGGTTGAGAACTACTGCATTAACCAACTCCCTTGTCCCCTGAGAAGGTTTGGGAACACTGGAGGGTCTTGCAGCTTGTCCTATGAGTTGCCAAACCGAACTCCTGGGGAGCCCTATCCTGGGGGTTATAAAGCAGAGGGGGGAATATGGAGGTTTGTGACATGGCTCTGTTCCATGCAGAGCTGGTTTCTGTTTAGTATTCATGTGCTTTGACAGAGATAAAATTGTTCCTAAACCCCGACTCTTCCATCGTTGTATACAGAGAACCTCTCTCATAATTCTAGTTGTTATTTAGTGTCATGCTAATTATATCTCCTCATTTTTTAGTGTATAATCATTATTGGAAAGTAAATGCAGCTTTTTACTGAGATCTGATTTTGCTTGTTGGATTTGTAATAGCCTGGGCAGGTGTTTGATGTGGAGGAATTAGCCGGAGGTGCTCATGCAGACTGGACTGCTATTCAGCAGATACAAAGCTATTTAAAAAGTGGGCAGATATTGAGCAGCTGGTCAAGAAGCAAACAGAAGTGGGAGTTATAAACTCAGCTTGAAGAGTTGGGAGAACTTCAAATTCCAGACATGTCTCTTAGAAGCACCACTTCTCTAGTTTTCTGCAGGAGTGATTGATAACACAAAGAGGAAGAAGATACAGCCTGGCAGGTGATGTGCTGGGTTAGCAGTAGCAGGCACAGCCCTGAATGCTGATTATTGGTAATGAGCTCAGGGCTCAAAGCTGGAGCTGGTTGGAACATTTTGGACTGAATGAAATTTCAGCAAAATATGCTGTTTGTCAAAGCTGAAATATTTTGTGGAGACATTTCAGTTTCAACAAGCTCTTCATCAGCGAAGCGTTGTCAGTTCCGGTCTGGGGGGGCGGGGAGAGAGACTGACACATTCTGTTTCTGGCCTGATGGTTAGGGCATTGCCCTGGGATGAGGGAGACCCCCGCAGGTTCTTGAATCTAAGATGTCAAGTGAGGGAGAACCCACCTCCTCCCTCCAGTGAGCTGTGCCAATGCTCCTGGGCACAGCTTGACAGCCTCGTTCTGCAGTCCAGTGTTAAAGGTTTTGGTGCCACTCTAGTAAAGTGTTTTGCTCTCAGACATGGGGGCACAGATGTCAGAGGGCTAGTCTGCACTGGAAGCGCTATATCACCAGACGCACTAGAGCGTCTGTGCTGAAGCTGCTCCATGGAGACAGGAGAGAGCTCCCCCGTCAACGTAATTACTCCACCTCCGTGAGAGGCAGAAGCTATGTCGGCAGTAGACCTGCCCTAAGAGTAAGAACTATGTCCACGAGGAAAGGTTTGGTAAGGTAATTCATCCCTTAGTCATGCTTCCTGCTTACACACGTCACTTGGCTTAGAGGCATTCCATTATATGCCCTGAACACTATCCCAGCGTGAGACAGTGCAAGGCTTTTCAGAACTTTTAAAGTTGTCATTTTGTGTTTTAATTTCATAACCAGCAAATCCATAAAAGGCGCAAAGGGCTGGGGATGGGGGTACACAAATGATACATGTAGCTAGAGCCAAAGTCAGACTCCCCGCCTGGCCTCCAGCAGGATACTGTTGCACTCCCAGTTATTTATGGATTCAGTTTAAGTCATTTAGGCATCTGAATACCTGTGCCTGCAGATCAGGTACTCAAACATCTAAATGTTCTAAATAGAGCCAATAAAGAGTCGTGGGGGCAAAGTCTGCCCTGGCCTAGCTGAGCCCACAAGGATTGGATGCAAAACAAGAGGCCAGTGTTTGAAAGCCTTGCTGATAAGGGGCAGGGCTAGGCTACGTCTACACTGCATAGTAAGCCTGCAGATTGGGTGTTTCCAAGTGTCCACACTGCATTGGACAATACAAAGGAGTTTGTAAAATTATATTAGAAACAAAAAGAATCCTGACAATAATATTGGTCTGTTACTAGATGGAAATGGTGAATTATCAATAATAATGCAGAAAAGGGAGAAGTGTTCAAGAAATATATGTCTGTTCTATATTTGGGGAAGAAACAGATTGCACAATCTCATCTTATGGTGATGACTTTTTCCATTCCACTAGTATCTCTAAGGGATGTTCAACAGAAATGACTATGGTTAGACATTTTTAAAACAGCAGGCGCAGATAACTTGTATCCAAGAGTACTCAGAGAGCTGGCCGAGGAGCTCGCTTGACTGTTAACGCTGATTTTGAATAAGTCCTGGAGCAGTGGGGAAGTTCCAGAAGGCTGGAAGGAATCTAATGTAGTGCCTGTTTTTAAAATCAGTGAATAGAATGACGAGGTAATTATAGGCCTGTCAGCCTAACATTGATTCTGGGCAAGATAATGGAGAGGCTGACATGGGCTCTATAAATAACGAACTAAAGGAGGGTAAAGTAATTAATGCAAACCAACATGGGTTTATGGAAAATAGAACTTGCCAAAGTAGCATGGTTTTTTTTTGAGTTTACAAGTTCGACTGATAAAGGTTACAGTGTTGACATAATATACGTAGACCTCAGTAAGGCATTTGACTTGGTACCACATGACATTTCGATTTAAAAAACCCTAGAACAATACAGAATTAACACAGGTTTCAGAGTAACAGCCATGTTAGTCTGTATTCGCAAAAAGAAAAGGAGTACTTGTGGCACCTTAGAGACTAACCAATTTATTTGAGCATGAGCTTTCGTGAGCTACAGCTCACTTCGTCGGATGCATACTGTGGAAATTGCAGAAGACATTATATACACAGACACCATGAAACAATACCTCCTCCCACCCCACTCTCCTGCTGGTAATAGCTTATCTAAAGTGATCATCAAGTTGGGCCATTTCCAGCACAAATCCAGGTTTTCTCACCCTCCGCCCCCCCACAGACAGACTCACTCTCTTGCTGGTAATAGCCCATCCAAAGTGACCACTCTCTTCACAATATGTATGATAATCAAGGTGGGCCATTTCCTGCAGAAATCCAGGTTCTCTCACCCCCTCACCCCCCTCCAAAAACCACACACACAAACTCACTCTCCTGCTGGTAATAGCCTATCCAAAGTGACCACTCTCCTTACAACCTGCGTGAAAATCAAGGTGGGCCATTTCCAGCACAAATACAGGTTTTTTCACTCCCCCTGAGTGAGAGAATGTTTTTGGTCTTTTGGCCTTGAGATGAAAACCTTGTCTGTGTCTCTTGGACCTTGAAGGGAAAAAATTATCTAAGTTATAACTGCTTGTGTAACTGTTTCCCCTCACTTCCCCATGCCCAGTTTGACTCCCCAGGGGTTCGAGGGGAACGGCGTGGGCATCACCCAGAACAGACGCCCACAAGAGACCTTCCTTGTATTCACTGAAGGGGGCCATGAGCTGGAAATCCCTCCCATCGTATATTGGTGATGAACAGGGCAGCTCCGGCAGGGCTCCCTCTTCCGCTGCAGGCTGTGCCCGGGCCAGCCCCGAACAGCTCCTCCCAACACGGATGCAGCATCTGCTGCAGCTCCTTTGGCGCCATAGCCCCGGGGGGCCTGGCCTCAGCACCAGGGTCTCTCCTTGCTCTTCGTCCACTGGCCGGCTCTCTGTGTGATGCCTGCTTCTGGCTCCTGGAAACCGAGTGGAAAGTTTGTCCCTGCTCCCTAGTCCTCTCCCACCCAGTGTCTCTGCCCCCCCGCCCCGGGCAGGTGGAGGGACCCAGTGTGGCGCAGCGGGGAGCAGGGTGGACTGACCGGGGAATGGCGTCTAGTTCTGCTGGGACTGTCTGCACAGGGGATGGGAGAGCAGGGGGTGACTCCGCTGGAGTGAGGAGACCTGAGCCTGTCCCCTGCGCTGGGCGGGGGTTGGACCCAGCGGCAAGTGGCAGGCTGCTGATTTCCAATGCAGCAAGCTGTAGGGCAAAGGGAGCAGATCTCAAAGCATGCAGGGGAGTTTAGTTAGGGTATTTCTTAGCTGCCCGTTACCCAGGGTAATGTGTAATTTCTGCTTTTAGTCTAAGATTTGGATTTTTTTTTATTGAGCCCTGATTTGAATTTTAATACCAACCTCAGCAAAAGTTACTTGCTAGCATTAAATGTAATGATAGTGGGCTTTATCTGCATGGATTTTAACTGCATCCCTCATGAATAGGGTGACCAGATGTCCGGTTTTTGACTGGAACTGGAGCTGCCTGAGGTAAGCCTGTGTCCCAACCCTGGGCTCCAACACCCTGCCCTAGCCCTGAGCCTCCCCCAAACCCAGAGCCCCACTTGCACCCCAAATCCCTCATCCCTGGCCCCACCCCAGAGCCAGCACCCCCAGCCCAGAGCCCTCACCCCCTCCCACACCCCAACCCCTGCCTTAACCCGCAGCCCCCTCCCACACTCAGAATCCCTCGGCCCCAACCCCCAGCCTGGAGCCCCAAACTCCTCATACCTGGCCCCTTCCCAGAGCCTGCACGCCCGGCCCAGAGCCCTCTCCCCATTCCACACCCCTGCCCTAACCCAGTGAAAGTGAGTGAGGGTAGGGGAGAGCGAGCCACCGAGGGAGGAGAAATGTAGTGAGTGGGGGGTGGGGCCTTGGGGCGGGGCTAGGGTGTTTGGTTTTGTGCAATTAGAAAGTTGGCAACCATATTTGTGAATCATTGCTCCAGGACATGCCAGTTCTAGTTTTTAATTAGCTTGTTAGAAAACTGTTCTACAGACCTTGTTCCTGTTTTTGACTTGCTGATGCAACAGTAACTTGCATCTCTCCTTTTCTACTGGCTTTGCATTTCATGTGTTCTAATTTGAACCATCATTAATAGAATTGTGTGCCAGAGACTGAAACTCTGTTCTAACAAGCCAGTAAATGGCAAGTGTTTGAGAAAGTTTGTGCATTCTCTGCAGTGCCTATCTGAGAATCTCAAGATGGAAGTCAAGCTTGCAAAATTAATTTTTGAGTATAAAAATGCATCTACCATGGCACCAGGTTGCATATACAAACAACGGACCAAGGTCGGATGTCCAAAGATTTAATTGTTTTGCCTGACCAAGACTTCAGAACTTGGCTCAATGATAAAACCACAAACGTGTCCTATACAGGTGTGCACAGTGTATGCTGTGTTTATATTTAGTGATTAAACTGGTTTCGCAAAGTGAGTAGAGTTCTTCAAATATTTTGAATAAGTAAGATATTGTTACAGGTTCTTAAGGCTTTTAGTAGCTCTGTCTAAATCACGCCTTGGTAGACCAGATCAAGATTTATACATGAAGAAAACTTCATAAATTTGGATTTTATATAGCTGAATTAACTTTGTATGTCAGTTTTCCCCTCTGAAAATACATATGAAAAATTGTTCATGCTACTGCTTTAAATCTTTATATTTGTCTGCTAAGATACACTGAGTATTCTATTCCAGGGTACAGGAATATACAGTGTGCTCACTCTTGCGGATATAATAAAGAAGGATTTTGTGAAGCTTTTGCTATCTAATTATATTCCATTCTAGCCCACAATGTGTCCATACATCTATTCCTTATCCTGAAAGGCACCCTAAACACTAGCAAGTGCCAAGACAAATTAAAGCATCCAATCTAAGTAAACAAGCACATGGTGGAGTCCATATGTTCCAAAATTAGGCTCATCTTTGTTTATAACAATACATTACTCTTCTGCATTTAGAAAGGAAATCAAACCACTTCTCTTGCATTGAGAGGGCAGTCTTGCATCCTTGGTGACAGACAGAATATTAATATCATTTTGGGATATTTTTCAGTTCAGTGTTTTGGAATCAGCTCTAGCAGAGGGCCTGCTCCATGGACCCTAAAAACTGACCACTTTCAGTCAGTTGGACAAACATTGCAAACAGTCTCACTGTGCACTAATGTGCATGACACAAAGCAACTTCTGCATTTTGTACAAAAGCTGATACCCGTTTTCTGTGGTTTCTGGACTTATTGACTGTGAGACCTTGAGGCACTGGATCTCTGTGTGCTCCTCACTCCAGGTGGAAATGGCATTTTAAATCTGGGATTTCACTTCTGGCCCGATAATGCATTTGAGCGGAGTGCTCCTGAGGAAAGGGAACTAAGCTCAAAAGCCTTGTTTCTCAAATGTGCTATGGTATAATCCATCTCTAAGGACTGGGCAGAGAGCATATCCATGCCCAGTCCCAGCGTTCACACTTGAAATCTCCTTCCATGAGTCTGGCAGCCTAAGTCTCTGAGCCGCTGGCATCCTGGGATATTAGAGGGGTAGGTATTGGTGATCCAGGCAGGGCTGGGTTGGCCTGGACTTCAAAAGAAAAGGGAGGAGGCCAAAAGTGAGCAACGCTGAGAGTTTTCCTAAAAACTCATTGGAAGCCAGAACACTGTAGCTTGTGTAATGGAATGCAAAATTGTACCATGCTGTTCAGCCACTCAGTGGTGCTGTGTAACACCCCCTATTTAAACGAACCTCAGCTGTACCTGGCGGACCATTAAAGGATTTTATGATGAATACAGCTGGTTTGTATAAGCAAGCTCTGTGGCCAGTCTATATCTATATAGAAGTACATGACATGGTGTCAGGAGTAAACTAGGAACAAAGCAACAGAGATTGCAGGATCTCATCAACATGCCACTCCTCAGTGTTTCAGAGAACTTCAGCTTTAACAGACCTTCACAATGGAGAGACTGGATGCAGTATTTTGCAAGATTTTGAATTGCAAACAAACTCCACAAACAAAATCCACAAAGAAACTGGAGATACACAGGTATCTTCTTTAATTTATGCTGTTTGCTGCACCAAAGCAAACATTCAAGAGCCACTGTTTCTGGGATAAAGAAAAGGAGTACTTGTGGCACTTCAGGGACTAACAAATGTATTTGAGCATAAGCTTTCGTGAGCTACAGCTCACATCATCGGATGCATGCAGTGGAAAATACAGTGGGGAGATTTATATACACAGAGAACATGAAACAACGGGTGTTACCATACACACTGTAACAAGAGTGATCAGGTAAAGTGAGCAATTATCAGCAGGAGAGCGGGGGGAAAAAATCTTTTGTAGTGACAATCAAGGTGGGCCATTTCCAGCAGTTGACAAGAACGTCTGAGGAACAGTGTGTGTGTGTGGGTGTGTGTGGGGGGAAATAAACATGGGGAAATAGTTTTACTTTGTGTAATGACCCATCCACTCCCAGTCTTTATTCGAGCCTTAATTAATTGTATCCAGTCTGCAAATTAATTCCAATTCAGCAGTCTCTCGTTGGAGACTGTTTTTGAAGTTTTTTTGTTGAAGAATTGCCACTTTTAGGTCTGTAATCGAGTGACCAAAGAGATTGAAGTGTTCTCCGACTGGTTTTTGAATGTTATAATTCTTGACGTCTGATTTGTGTCCATTTATTCTTTTACGTAGGGACTGTCCAGTTTCGCCAATGTACATGGCAGAGGGGCATTGCTGGCACATGATGGCATATATCACATTGGTAGATATGCAGATGAACGAGCCTCTGACAGTGTGGCTGATGTGATTAGGCCCTGTGACGGTGTCCCCTGAATAGATATGTGGACACAGTTGGCAACGGGCTTTGTTGCAAGGATAGGTTCCTGGGTTAGTGGTTCTGTTGTGTGGTGTGTGGTTGCTGGTGAGTATTTGCTTCAGGTTGGGGGGCTGTCTGTAAGCAAGGACTGGCCTGTCTCCCAAGATCTGTGGGAGTGATGGGTCGTCCTTCAGGATAGGTTGTAGATCCTTGATGATGCACTGGAGAGGTTTTAGTTGGGGGCTGAAGGTGATGGCTAGTGGCGTTCTGTTATTTTCTTTGTTGGGCCTGTCCTGTAGTAGGTGACTTCTGGGTACTCTTCTGGCTCTGTCAATCTGTTTCTTCACTTCAGCAGGTGGGTATTGTAGTTGTAAGAATGCTTGATAGAGATCTTGTAGGTGTTTGTCTCTGTCTGAGGGGTTGGAGCAAATGCGGTTGTATGGTAGAGCTTGGGTGTAGACAATGGATCGTGTGGTGTGATCTGGATGAAAGCTGGAGGCATGTAGGTAGGCATAGCGGTCAGTAGGTTTCCGATATAGGGTGGTGTTTATGTGACCATCGCTTATTAGCACCGTAGTGTCCAGGAAGTGGATCTCATTTGTGGACTGGTCCAGGCTGAAGTTGATGGTGGGATGGAAACTGTTGAAATCATGGTGGAATTCCTCAAGGGCTTCTTTTCCATGGGTCCAGATGTGACAGAGCCTGCTTGGAAAGTGAAACTGTATGTTCATGGTAACACTGACTTTACAGTTGACTCAGGAGCAGAGGTCAGGTCATCTCGGAAGGGACTTACAATCAACTTCAACCCCTTCCAGAGCTGAAGTCACCTGGCACGGGCTAGTCAGTCACAGAAACTTACTAAGACAAAAGTCTTGCATTCAGAGTGCATGTGATCAAAGGCTCAAAGACCAACAACTTTCTCGGCTATAACACAGCAGCCATGATGGACTTAGTGAGAAAGGGGGAAGAACCTGACAGAGGATTTGATTATATTGGACTCTTCAAAGGAGATCCCGTACAAATCAACTTAAAAGGCAATGCTGAAACATACAGCGTACAAACACCTCTACCAGACAGACTTTGGAAGAGACTAGCTGTACATTTATGTGAATTCAGAGGATATCCTTACCTGGTTGTGGACTGTTTTTCCAGGTGCACAGAAATAATGTACTTGAAAGAACTTAACATGTCAGTGTTATTGAGAAACTGAAGTGCACTTCTGCTCACTTCGGTATTCTGGAATCATCAGTGATGGATAATGGACCACAACTCACTGCAGCAAAATTTAAGTAATTCGAAATGAAGTATGATTTTGATCATATTACTAGCAGCCCACATTACCCACAAGCGAATGGAGAGGCTGAAAGAGCTGTACAGCACAGCCAAGAAAATCCTAGAGCAAGAAGATCCATTCCTTGCTCTTTTGAGTTGGCGATCAACTCTAATAACAGCTACTGGATATGGTCCAGCACAACTCCTGATGGGAAAACAGCTCAGAACTTAGGTTCTTTTCTAATATCCAAAGTGGCCAGATGAGGAGAGATTCTTTTAGCCTTTTTAGCTGATTTGGCTAATAAACACTCTAATAACAGAGGACACTCAGAACTGCTGGTTGTAAAGCCTGGTGACCGTGTTCATGTCAAATTGGATGGAGAAAAGGGATGAACAGCTCCAGCTGTCGTAAAGAAAAAATTCAAGTGCCCAGATCAAATGTGTTAGAGACCAAGAGTGGAGAGTTAAGCAGGAATGATCGACATCTAGAGATTGTTCCTCAGAAAGAACAATCAGCAGAGCAAACTCTACGGATAGCAGATGCAGAACAAGAAGACGACTCAAGCATTCCAAACCGACCACAGCCAGTTGTGGCAACTAATGGACAGCTAGATGACCAAGCTGTCATGCGTTTAGGTCATGTAATTAGAAAACCAGTATGATTCAGAGCCACTTAAGACTGATATGTACTGAACTTCAAAGACAGCATGGTGGTATAAATATTGTAAATGGTAGGAATGTAGAACTTAAAGGGGAGATGTAATAGAATGCTGAATTGTCTTATACTGCTCAGCCACTAGGAGGTGCTGTGTGTAGAATACCCTGTTCAAATGAATCTCAGCCATACCTGGAAGAGCATAAAGGATCTTATGATGAACACAGCTGGGGTGTATATGCAGGCTGGGACCAGGTCAGAGCAGGCAGAGGGACAGACACCTTGAGTAATGCTGAGCTGATACTAACTGGGTGACAGCACTGGGGGGATAGTCCAGGCTTGGGCAGAATGCGCTAGGGAGCTTGCTGATTGCTTTGGTCACTTTTGTGGGTTGGGGTAAGTCTGGAGGGTTAGCAGCTAGATTTGGAATTAACGTGTGTACTTTCACTTCGGCATAACAAGCTCTAGGAAGGCCACTTAAAGAACAGAATGACGAGATCTGAAGAAAAGATGAATAGGGAAGCTTACAATGTAGTCTTTCTGTTTAGGCAGAATTTTCTATCTTGTGCTGCCTGTTATCTCTGTACAGCTCTCTGTCGTCTTGGCATGCATTTAATGTATGTAAAAATATAAAACCAATAGACATTTGCAAGAACTACTAAAGCTTTGTTTAATTGTCATTGTAGCAGAGCCCATCTTCTCTGCCTCCCGGGACGCCATCTTCAAATGGTGCAGACTTTAGATTATAAAAGGGGTCAGCCTAGGACACCAGACATGAGCCTTTCTGAACGTTGCAGAGACATGTAACTAGATCTCACTTCCTTTATCTCAGATTCTGTGTAGAATAATTCCAAAGATTCAGGACATCTGGTTGGTGAGCAAGAACTGAAGTGGAATAGCTGCTGAATAACTAGAATTTCCCACAACTTGTTCTAGCTGGCTGCAAGTAATTAGGATCTTTTAATAGGAATGTTTGACTCTAGATGTATTTTAAAACAAGAGCAAAATAATTAAAGAAATTGTTTAAAAATTAAATCCATTTTATAAGTACAGGACAATGTCTAACACTCTAAGTATCTTATTAGCCCTTTTAATGAAGAATGAAAAACATGCTGCTATAATAGATAAGAATCTACTTCTACAGAATGCAGATTTACTGTTACTGGAACAATGAATTTTCCTTGGAAAAGGCAGAGATAGGTGTCCTCTATCCAACAACTACTCTTTAATTTTCTGACCTTGAGTGTCATGAGACATTTGGTTTGAATGTCACAAAAGAACATCTGATTAGTTATAGCCTCTTGACTTGGGTGTCCTGTGAAGAGCTGGAGACATTCATCACAGATAATAATTTAGCTACCTTTCTGGCTTACAAATAGTTTGTGAGCCAATCCTCATTGTCTAAACACTTGTTTCTCATTAGTAACTTTCAGGCTTGTTTCTGCTTCCTGCTTGGATGACAGACACTTCAAAAAGTAGAATAAGGACCAGGAAGTAACCCACCTCTGGTCCAATGTTTGAGCTGAATAGCCATTAGTACCTAAATTTGTGAAAACTCTGGGATTCACAGACATTTCTAGGAGTCCTGGGTGGTTCTCCAAACTCTCAGGAGTAATTAATGATCTGATGTAGCAAACACAGCTCTGAACTTCTATTAATAGAAATGCTCTTGTCTTTTTATTTGTAAATGTTAACCATCTCTAGTGTTGTAATGTCCATGAAAAGCAGACACCCCAGTCAGCTGATAATCAGACTCTCTGGTAACTCCACTCACCCTCTCCTGCCTCCCATTAAATACCCGCACACTTCAAAATACGTGCACCTTTGAATTGAAGTGCTGTGTGTCCGAAGAATTTTCTTGTCCGGAACTGTGCCTCTTGTCTTTCTGGCGAAGGTCAGATGGGTAATAGCTAGCTTACCCTGCTCCTCCCAGTGCCGCCCAGAGGGTTCAGGGGGCCTGGGGGCAAAGCAATTTCGGGGGCCCCTTCCATAAAAAAAGTTAGTTTTGCCGCCCCGAGTGGCGAAGAAAAAGAAAAGAGAAACCCAAGTCGTGCCGCCGAAGAAGGAAGAGGACAGGAGGCCCCGCCGCATTGCCGCGGAAGACTGAAGCGGAGCCATTGAGCTGCCGCCGACGAGGAAGAGAGGGACTGAAAGACCCGCCGCCGAAATTGCCCCCGCCCTGTCTGCGGGGCCTGGGGCAAATTGCCCCACTTGCTCCCCCTCCGGGTGGCCCTGGGCCTCCTCCCGCAGAGTGGGGGGAGGGTTGGGTGTCGTTCTAACACTCTGTGCGGTGGCAGCTGCTGGCCAATGCCTAAAAGACAGAAGGCAGGGCCTAGATGTACTGCTGCTCTTGCTGAGGCAGTACCAGAGCAGGGATCCGCTGTAGCTCTATATAAGGTAACCACAGAGGGTCAGACTTGCAGCTAAGTAACTACTAATAAAGCATTCATCAAGTCAAACAAACACTGTGCTACTTGTCGGTGAAGTTTCTCTGTTAAACGCACTGTCCTAGGTGAACGTGTAAAGAGAAGCTATCCTGCGAGTGACTTCTGCTCTTCTTGGCCAGGATGTGTTACCATCATTGTAAATTCCGGTCATGCCAATGAGTTGAAAATTCAGTTTCAGAAACTCCTATTCCCACGACATTGCAACGTCTCCATAAAGCAGCCCCCTGGATACAAAGGACAAGGCAGATCGGACAGTTTGGTAGGTTTGGAAATCGTTATTTGCAGTAAAAGAAAAATAAAAGTTTGCAAGTCATAGATGGCTGTTTTTGTGCTCCAATAACTTACAGTTCATAATGAATTGATCTTCCCCGTACACGTTTTACACTTCCCCTCCCCCCCAGAACAGCCCAATTATGTATTTCCTACGGGGGCTGGAGCAGCCATCACACTTATTCCTTTCCTTGAAAAGTTCTATTGAAAATGAATGTACACACAAATCCGTAACACAAGTAAGAGCTAAGGCGGACACCACAGTCCTCTTTGTACGCATGCTTTAGACCCTGTCGCTGTCAACACATGGCTGTGGGAGGGGTGGGGGGAGAGAGTGCACAGGTGACCGTCCTAAATTCCAGCCTCTAGCCTTTCCACTTCCATTCTTCAGAATGAGGTAAGGAGCACATTGAATTTTTGAGCCTTTGATGGTTTGGAGAACATACTGTCTTGTTCCAATCCTGTGGTGCTTTTGAGCAAACAGCATTTCCCATGGTGATTTTGTGATGTGCATAACTGGAAGCAACGATGAGACCACAGAATTAGTTTCCTCTTGTGCCCGAACTGGGATTCCCAGAGGTGCAAAGACCTGGCTGTACCACCTTGTCCCCTGTAATGTGTCTTTTATTTTATTCATCTTCTGTCTTCAGTATTTTTTTTCTCCTGTGTGGCTGGTGGCAATTTAAGTAACTATTCTGTGACCTGTTGCATACAAACATAATGGCTCAATGTAAATGTCAAGTTATATAACTGCGATTAAGACTAACAAAATGGATTGAAGTTAGTTATCAATATACTGATTCACTTTCAACATGTTTGTTAACATGTGACAATATATATTGGCTCTAATCTACATACATCAATTTCTGTGTATAATCTTATGCCATGTTTTAAAACAATGTAGTAGGAGCCTAGAAGTCAAGACGACTGGTTATTATTTCCAGCTCTGCCACAGATGGCTATGTGACCCCAGGCAAGTCATTTATTCTTGTTGTGCTTCAATTAACATACCAGCGAAATTGGATGAATACTACTTAAAGTTTCTATAGCCCCCTCCTTCTGAGGGTCTGGGATGTTTTACCAGCATCACTTCATAACCAGTCACACCTTCTCCCTTAAATCTCCATGACTCTGACAACTTTTTGGACAGATGAAATTCTAGGACAGGTGGATGATTAGAAGATGGTGGAAGACTTGCTCTAAACATGCATAAGCAGCAACTAAGCTGGCCCCTTTAAGAACTTCTATAGCACGTCTTGTAAGTGATGATGAAGGAAGCTGGGACCATGCCTGTCTGAAAATATTTTTAATTGTGGGGGACAAATAGGCTAGGAAATAGTATGTAAGTGTGACGACCATCAGTGGTATTTCTACTTCTGTCAAGCACTCAGCACACTGAAAAAGGGCTGACTTCTCTTCTGTCTGCACTGAAGCTGGGACCTTTTGTGAAAAGGGCAAATAAATCAAACAGGGAAAATAAACCAAAATTATTGGTTTAATCATTTTATACTGACCTGGTTCCCTTTTGCCTGCTAAACCCTGATAACCGTGGAGTGTTGGGAAAACAGCTCACAACTTTCTAGTGCATTGGACGTGGGTTAATTTAAAAGCCAAACCCAATAAAGTCATTGTGTTTACTGGTTTCAGAGTAACAGCCGTGTTAGTCTGTATTCGCAAAAAGAAAAGGAGGACTTGTGGCACCTTAGAGACTAACCAATTTATCTGAGCATAAGCTTTCATGAGCTACAGCTCACTTCATCGCGCTTACTCCTCTGGGCAGGAGGATCGGCCGCACTGATACAGTACTCCCAGCGGTGGGTGTGTTTTGGCAGTAATGGCAACTCTCGCAATGTTTCTGAGAGATTGCAGAGGGCTCTGGAGCTTGTCTGGCCATTGACGTGAGACGCTCCAGCCCCCTTACGAAGCCGGCAGTGTCTCCACTTGTGGCTCTCCCAGGAGGGGAGGAAGGAGCAAAGAGCCCACCCAGTCGCCCCCGCTCCTGGGAGAAAAACATCCAGGATTGTGCTTCTGCAGCACCTGGCCTGGGAAGGAGCAGAAGGGGTGAAGAGCCCTTGGAGCTGGCCTCTCTTGCAGCCTGGGAAAAGGGAGAGGGGGATCCTGCTGCAGCCCCCAGGCCTGGGAGAGTGGAGCGATGAAGGAGCAGAGGTGAGGCTGGGGATGGGGGTACGAACTGAGTGTCTGAACTGAACAGGGTGGGGGCTAAAGGGATTGGAGCAGTGGGTGGGGACAACAGGCAGATCTAGGGGTGAGCACCCCTGCAGTGGGAGCCATAATCCCCTACCCGATAACCTTGGGAGAATGGGAACTGCTAACTGTCACCCATGCACACTGGGAATGGGTCTGGGGAGTTCAGAAGTCAATCCACAGACCGAAACCCACAACACTCAGGATTTTCGAGCACTCCAGGGTGGCAGTGTTGCTACAGCCTAGAGACTCGCATTCGAACTACGCTAGCAGGTGCCAGCTACGTTTCATAGCCTCTAAAGCAGTGGTTCTTAACCTTTACTGCAGCCGGCACCCCTTTCGTTCTCAAAATACGTTCTCGCACCCCTTATCAAAAATCGTTGAAGTCGGTCAGTTCTTTAAACCTAGACATATTTTTTGTTTGTATATTACAGTAATTGTTAAAAAATGTATCCTGTTAATACACACACAGGTTTGAGGGAACACAGTAGTTGTACTTACGTGCCTGTGCTTAACGTGTGTTTTCGATGATTTACCTTCTAAAAAAATCTGGCCTGTCTCGCATCCCCAGAAAGGGCATCTTGCAGCCCCAGGGGGTGCGTGCACCCCAGGTTAAGAATCACTGCTCTAAAGGCTGGTTTCAGCTTTTTACCCCGTTCACATTGGACTGAATGCGAAAGGTGGTTCTAGAAGAAGTGGCTCTGCGGGGCTCACCCAGCAGAACGGGTGGCGTGGCAGGCCCCCAGCATGTGTTCATAGTCCCAGCTAATGGCTCTTGTCCCCTGGATGGGGTGAATTCCATCAGTTTGGAGGAGTTTCCAAACCAGCCCTCCTTCAGAGGGGCTCGCCTTCCCTCCTCCAGGGAACTGGAGACAGGCTTGAAACCACCCATGGGTCTCCAGGACCCTGCCATGCCCAGGCCCTCCGTGTCGTATTGCCAACCTCCAGAGAGCAGAAATGCCAATCCCGATATTCTGGGAATCAGGTCCCAAACTCTCATGACCAAGAGAGGCCTGTGTCGTGCCGTGGGCTGTGATGGTTGTGCCTCCCCCCCAGCTGTCGTACATGGGGGACAGTCAGCACCACACTGTTTTACCCACTTCTGACGTCTGTAACAGTTACTCCGGAGATTAGCGCTACCCCTGCAAAGAGCGTGGGAGGGAACCGAGGGGTCGGGACTCTAGCAGGAGGCAAGCAGGGCACTCTCAGGTAGCTGGCTTGGAATTTGGGATCTGCTTAAGGAACCTAAGGTGCCCCGCACTACAAGACCCTGGTCACTGCCACTTGCAGACCAAATGCGGGTTATATGGCGCTTTGCCTAGCCGTGTCTAGACTTTCATGACATTCTCTTGGGAGGCTGGGTGACCGCAAGGTTTCAAATCTTAAATGTATCTTTTAAAAATGGATTCTGTGCTCTCTCACCCAGGAACAAAGCCAGTCTGAAAACCTGCTGACGTCTGCAGTGTGACGTTAGACACGTCTGGGGAGACGCCAAAGCAGCTGGGAAGATGCTCTGCACCTGTGCCGCAGCACCTGCTTACGTAGCTGTGAAGAGCATAAAGAGCAAACAAACAGACAAAAGGATTGCTTGAGAGGTGATGGCATGAATGTTCAGCAAGCAGCCTGTATGCCAAACAAATGCTTAGAAAACAATATTTCTGCTTAAAATATTTTGCTGACTAATGCAAGTTAAAGGGAGGAATGCGCTTTGAGCGGGGATAAGCTTTCAATTCTGGCTTAATTTTAAGCATGCATTTTAGCTTTTGGTTGAACATTTGATATGAAGGGTTGTTTACTGCTATGTCACCTACATGGCACCTTTCATTTTAAATCTGGTATGTCGGGGACTGTGACAGGTGACATCGGGGACAGGTTCAGTAAGATTCTTCCTGTGAAAAGATTTTCAGTTTAGTTAATCCCTGTCTGTTCTGGATTCGCGTAATTTACATGATAAGATACTTCTGTAATAGGTATATAGAAATTACAATGAGAGGAAAGATGTTGTTAAAGCAATCAGACTAAAAGTTTGGCTGTGTAATGAGCTCTCTGAAGAAAGAAAAGGAGGACTTGTGGCACCTTAGAGACTAACAGATTTATTTGAGCATAAGCTTTCGTGAGCTACAGCTCACTTCATCGGATGCATACAGTGGGAAATACAGTGGGGAGATTTATATACACAGAGAACATCCAACAGCAACTGTTAATTTGTTGAATATTTATGTGATCAGAGCAAGATGATTCTTTCCCTTGTTGTTGAGGGCACCCAAGAGTGCGTTTGGCTTGATTACTTATGCGAGATTGTCTCCAGATATCCAATAAGCAGAGATGATCAAAGTCTGAACCCATGTCCTTTTTGGCCACCTTGTTCTGCATTTGTTTCCGCAGTGAAAGAGAGCAGGTTGCATGGACTGTCACTAGCACTGGCCAGCTGAATGACAGCTTTTTCGATCTGGGTCTCCCCATAGACAGGGGGCTCATGCCTGCTCGCCTTACTCATGTGCATAGCAGAGTGCTGTAACATACACCCAGATGGCAGACCCGAACACAGTTCCTCTCTCCTAGCCACACTCACTGCGTCATAGTGGTAAGAGGGAATTCTCTGGCTTTCTGTCTGCTTTCTCCACCACAGCTGCTTTGTACTGCTAGGGTAGGGTCCAAGATCTGGCCCGTAGCATAGTCCTCATCCATTCATTCCTTAACAAGGGGGGCCCACTAATGTCAGCTGTGCTGGTGCCGTGTGTGATATGCACACCTGTCCACTGAGAGCTAGATGGAAATTGCCAAATCAGATGCACTGAATACCTGGCAGATTGTGACTTGCATCACTGCTCAATAAGAACTTCTGTAGAACAGTACCAAGCCTATCTCGACTTGAACCACTGACGCCCGTTACAATATTGTTGTCTTTGTACCTTGGCTATATAATCAGTGCCCTGAGCTATCCCATATCCTTCCATATCCTCAAGAAGTGGTTAAAATGGCTGGGGCAAAAAGTGACACGAGGTTAAAAACAGTACTGATAAATGCAGCTTTCATGGGTGCTCTCTGATCATGCATTTAGTCAAAGCATGTGTTTAAAGTTAAGGTCAAGGAATAGATTAAGAAAAATGCTAGCACTGTAGATTGATGGGAATCTTACTGTACTGAAAGGTACAACACTTACTCCTGAAGGCATTCTGCACCAAAATTCTAAAAATTCTGCACCAAAAGTTAAAATATTCTGCGCGCAATATTTAAAAATTCTGCAATTTTTATTTGTCAATAAATAAATGTGGAGGTTCCAGCATGGCAATGGGAGCACAGGCACAGAGGTGGGAGATCTCCCTGCAGCCCGCCCCAGACTTAGACTCGGGGGTGAGGCTGCACCCGACCCAGACACAGTGCAAGCGCCAGGCCTGCCCCAGAAACAAGCCGGGGCTCTGCCCCTCCGTGCCAAGCACACTAGATGTAGGCAGGCAGGCTCAGTCCAGCAGTGTGGAGGGGCTTAGTGTGAGGAGATCCAGTGTGGGATGACAGTTCTGTGTGGAGCAATCTTGGTGCAGGTGGCTTGGTGAAGGGTCTGGGTGCGGGGGGGCGGGGATGTGGATGAACAGCTCATTGGGGGAGGGGTCTGGGTGCAGAGACAGTGGGACTCTGCAGGGGGGTCCAGGTGAAGGTGGTTGGGGCTCATCGGGGAGGTCTGGATGTGGAGGGCTCAGCAGGGGGTCTGGTTGCTGGCTTTGTGGGGTGCAGGTCTGGGTGCTGGCTTGGTGTGGCGGGGATCTGCATGCAGGGGGCTTGTTGGAGTGGTCCAGGTGGCGTGGGGCTTGTTGGGGTGGGGGTTCGGTTGGGGGGCTGGTCTGGGTGCAGGGGTGGGGTCTGGATGCAGGGAGGTGGGGGGTCTGTGTGCATGGGGGTTCCGGGCACATGAGGTGAGGCTTGTCAGGGTGTGGGTTCAGGTGCAGGGGGCTCGGTGGGGGGGTTCTGGGTGCAGGGGGTGAGGTTTGGAGGGGCGATTTGGGTATGATGTGAGTCCAGATTTGTGGGGGTTGGGCGGATGGGGGAGCAGCTTCCCGTACAGTGACCCCTTCCCCCCACAGCTGAGGAGCGATGGAGGCAGGAAATGGAGGGGTGCAGAACTTCTTGCAGTTGGAGAGGTTTCTGGGGGTGGATCTGACCTAGCCCTGGCCGCTGCTTGCAGGGGAAGAGGAAGTCCTGTCCTCCCCAGCCCAGCCAGGACTAGCAGCTGGGTAGAAGCCACTGGCTGTGGTGTCCCCAGTCACCCCCCACAGTGATTTACCTCTCTGCTAGCGGCTCCTGGCACCTGAAACGATGCATCAGCACTGCTGGCGAGTGGCACATGAGTGCTCTTGCGGCTTCCCTTTGCTTCCCCATCAGAAAGCCTTTTTCTGCGTGGAAGCAAAGAAATCTGTGGGGGACATGCATACTGTGCACATACAGTGGTGCTGGATTCCCGCGGGCGTAAACACTAAATGGTCAGATGACGAAATATTAGACAACATATAAAGCCAGGATGTTGTGTGGTTTGTTTCCTTTACAAAACAATGGTATCTGGCAGATCCATTCTCTCTAAGCTTTCAAGAAGAAAATACCAAATGAGAGAGAGTAGAAATATTTGCTTTGACTTCAGTAAAGTGGACCGGCAAGAAAAGAATCCTAGGTTCATAAACCCAAATGTGTTCATTAGAAGACAAAGTGGGTGAGGGAATATCTTTCATTGAACTAACTGCTGTTGGCGAGAGACCAGCATTCCAGCTCTTTGTTAGGCATTTAACTCAGATTTATGTAAAAAATAAAACTTTAAATATCAATTGGATTTTCAGGGGTTTAATTGCTATGTGATGTGTAATTTCAACCCTGATGTAAATAACTCAACTATTCACACGAGCTATATATGTGTAATGAGATAATTATTGCTACATTACTATTACAATGAATATTTGTGCATTTAATTAACATTTTACCAGGCAGCAATTATAACTGAGCTAAGTACTGTTTAACCCGATAATACTTATTAAATGTTTGTCTTTTAACTCTACATGTGCCTCTAGGAAATTCTCAGTTACCTCCAACCTCTGTGCTTTTCCTATGGGTTAGTTTTAGCAGAGCATGTTTCACTAATTCAGACACTAGACCAGTGGTTCTCAAAGCTGGTCCACCGCTTGTTCAGGGAAAGCCCCTGGTGGGCCGGACCAGTTTGTTTACCTGACGTGTCTGCAGGTTTGGCCGATCACGGCTCCCACTGGCCGTGGTTTGCTGCTCCACGCCAATGGGGGCTGCGGGAAGGGTGGCCAGCACATCCCTCTGCCCGCGCCGCTTCCCGCAGCCCCCATTGGCCTGGAGTGGTGAACCGCGGCCAGTGGGAGCCGCGATCGGCCGAATCTGCGGACGCAGCAGGTAAACAAACCGACCTGGCGTGCCAGGGGCTTTCCCTGAACAAGTGGTGGACTACAGCTGAGAACCACTGCACTAGATTTAGAACAGGCTTCTGAGGGCTGTGTTCCATTTTGCCATGGGGAAAGAAGTTCAGGACTGACTGTTCCTTCCCCCCCCTCTGGTAGTCCTAGAAGCAGTGCATGAAATAGTTCCAAACCAGAATCATCATTGTAATTCTGAAGTTTGACCATTAGGAGTATGGATCAGCTTCCATATGAGGAGAGATTAGAAAGACTGGGACTGGTCAGCTTGGAAAAGAGACGACTCGGGGGAGAGGGCAGAGGTCTATAAAGTCATGACGGGTGTGGAGAAAGTGAACCAGGAAGTGTTATTTACCCCTTTGCTTAACACAAGCAGCACAGGTCCCCCAATGAAATGAGTAGGCAGCAGGTTTAAAACACACCATAAGGAAGTATGTCCTCACACAATGCACAGTCCTCCTGTGGAACTCGTCATGGGATGTTGTGAAGGTCAAACTATAATTGGGTTCAAAAAAATAATTAGGTAAGTTCATGGAGTCCACCAGTGACTGGTTGCCAAGATGGTCAGGGACACAACCTCATACTCTGGATGTCCCTAAACCTCTGACTGCTAGAAGCTGGGGCTGGACGACAAGGGATGGATCACTTGATAAATTGCCCAGTTCTGTTCATTCCCTCTGAAACATCCGGCACTGGCCACTGTCGGAAGACAGGATACTGGACTAGATGACTACTGGTCTGATCCAGTATGGCCGTTCTTATGTTCATGATTATTAAAACTTGATTGGTCTTACATCTATTGGTGGTAACAGTTCTTTGTTTCCTTCAATGTGGGAATGTCTGTGTCTACACTCTGGAGCCTGTGTTGGTACAGCCAGGCTGGTTTAGCCTCCGAGTGTATATGCAGCATACACCTACAGGAGGAGGATGGGAAGACTAGTAAGAGGCCAATAGGGCTCCATCAGGAGTTCTGTAATGACCTGAAAACCAAAAAGGAATTCTCCTTAGCAAATATCCATGTTTCCATTTTTTGTAGGAGTACAAAAGAATAGCACATGCCTGCAAGGACAAAATCAGAAAGGGTAAGGCATATGATGAGTTACACCTAGCAAGGGACGTTGTTGTTTAAATACATTAGGAGTAAGAGAAAGATGAAGTAAAGTGCCGGTCCTCTACTTAGTGGGAAGGGAGAACAAATAATGGATGTCATCAAGAAGGGCGATTAATGCCTATTTTGCGTCAGTCTTCACTAAAAAGGTTAATGGTGACCAGATATTCAACAAAATTAATATTAACAAGGGGTAAAGAATGCAAGCCAAAATAGGGAAAGAACAGGTTAGAGAATAGTTAGATGTATTCAAATTGGCAGGGCCTAATGGAATTCATCCTAGGATACTTAAGGAACTGAAGCAATCTTGGAACAGTTAGCAATTATCTCTGAGAACTCATGGAGGATGGGTGAGGTCCCAGAGGACTGGAGAAGGGCAAACATAGAATCTATCGTTAACAAGGGGAACAAAGAGGACCCAGGGAATTTATGGAAGCCTAACTTCAGTACCTGGAGAGATACTGGAACAAATCATTAAGCAGTTTGTAAGCACCTAGAGGATCATAGGGTAAAATAAGGAGCAGCCAGCATGGATTTGTCAAGAAATAATCATGCTGAACCTACCTAATTTCCTTTTTGGCATGGTTACTGGCCGTGTGGATAGGAAGAAAGCACTAGACAGGTTCTATCTTGCCTTTAGTAAGGCTTTTGACATGACATACTCATAAACTAGGGAAATGTGGTCTAGATTAAATTACTATAAGGTGGGTGCACAACTGGTTGAAAGACTGTACTCAGAGTAGTTACCAGTGGTTCGCTGTCCTAGTGGGAGGGTGTATCTAGTGGGATCCTGCAGGGGTAAGTCCTGTGTCCAGTACTATTCAATATTTTCATTAATGACTTGGATAATGGAGTGGAGAGTGTGCTTGCAAAATTTGTGGATGACACCAACCTGGAAGTGGCTGCAACCACTTGGAGGACAGGATTAGCATTCAAAGTGACCTTGACAAATTAGACAATTGGTCTGAAATCATCAAGATGAAATTCAATAAAGACAAGTGCAAAGTCCTACACTTAAGAAGGAAAAATCAAACGCAGAACTACAAAGTGGGGACTAACTGGGTAGGCAGTAGCACAGCAGAAAAGGGTCTGGGGGCTATAGTGGATCACACATTGAATATGAGTCAACAATTTGATACAGTTGTGAAAAAGGCTGATATCATTCCTGGGTGTATCAGCAGGAATGTCAAAACTCATAGATGGGAGATAATTGACCTTCTCTGCCCAGGACTGATCCAGCCTCAGCTGGAGAACTGTGTCCAGTTCTGGGCGCTGCACTTTAAGAAAGTTGTGGACAAACTGGAGAGTGTCCAGAGGAGAGCAAAAAAGAGGTCAGAGGTTTGGAAAACCTGATCTGTGAGGAAAGGTTAAACAAACTGGGCATGAATAGCCTTGAAAAAAGAAGACTGTTCTCAGGTCCCCACCTCAATCTTCAGCTATGTTAAGGGCAAAGAGAACAGTGATCAGTTGTTCACCCTGTCCACTGAAGGTAGGACAAGAAGTAATACGCTTAATCTGTAGCAAGGGGGATGACGGTTAAATATTAGGAAAATCTTTCTAACTGTAAGGGTAGTTAAGCTCTGGAACAGGCTTCCAAGGCAGGTTGTGGAATCCCCGTCGTTTGAGGTTTCTAAGAACAGGTTGGACAAACACCTGTCAAGGATGGTTTAGGGTTACTTGGTCCTGCCTCAGCACTGGGGTCTGGGCTACATGACCTCTTGAGGTCCCTTCTAGACTGATATTTATATGATTCTATGAAAATGAAACATAACATAAAATATGGACTAGCAACACAAGCAGGCCAAGGCTTTTAAAAAAACAAAGTTGTTGATGGCTATAATGGACCACCCATAGAATACTGCCTCTAGTCTCCTGTACCTTTCACATGCCCATCTGTTACCGTCTTGAGTTGAGATGAGACTCTGCCCATAGCATGTGGAATTGTTGTTTTGCCCTCAGGCTCATACACAAGGTGTTCAGCGGAATCCTTTCCGGCATAGTCGTCTTTACAACTGGGGCAGGGGAGCCTTTCCATCTTCAAATATTCTTCTCTTTGCACCGCTAAGGGAAGTTGCAATTTATTTTCTTAAGACTGTTGTCCCATGGAGTGAAGAAAAATCATGTAGTAAACATATTTGATCGGGTAACTCTGGAAGCTAGAACATTTGGCTACAGTTTCTAAGACTGGGACACTGTCCATTTGTGCGTGTGTGCGTGAGAGAGAGAGAGATGACCACCCTCATTCCCCCACGTTCTCTGGTAGGCCGCATTTGAGCAAGTTTGTAGGAATCATGCCAATACTTTCAATGTGTTATACATATTTAAGACTGTGCTGGCATGAATCCCATCTCCACAAGGTTCTGGAAGGTGCTTCCAATGCTGAAGGTTATTGTAATGGATGAAGTTAAGCGTGTTAACAAACTCAAGATTCCCTAGGCTGTCACTCTGCTATACCTTGGCCACTCAGAATCTCCTGGTGAGAGCAGTAGTTGAACTCAGACTCAGTTTCCATAGGAGCACTCTCTCGGCAGTATAGGGCCTGAGCAGGGCTGTCCTTAGGATTTATGGGGCCCTATGCAGTATTATTAAACTGGTGCCCCTATGCCCGACTTGCTCTTAGTAACACAAACATAAGCTTACAGTATTGGAAAACTTGCCACATGCACTTTATTAAAAACAGTTTAAACAATTTAAGCACACTATAAAGCTGATAGACTATACTTGCACTAAAGAAGTAGCGCTACAGAAAAAATTCTGATTTATTGACAGAATGATGCAAATAATATTTTTTAAATTTGTCAACATTTTATTGGAAATTACTATGAAGAGGTATTGGAACAAGGATTTGCTTTAATTAAGAGCAATCTTTCTGGCTGTTTTGGCTGCAAAATTAGAAATAATGTCATCGTATGACAAACACAAAGTGATGTCTTCTTCGATTGCAAGAATAGCAAGACCAGTCAAGCGTTCCTGACTCATTGTAGAGAGGAGATAGTTTTTAATGAGCTTTAATTTTGAGAAACTCCGTTCTCCTGATGCTGCTGTTACAGGAATTATCAGTAGAATACGAGTGGCAATGTACACATTAGGATATATGTCAACAAGTTTGCTGGTATGAATAAACTGTTCAATGTCCATCACTGACTTCGCATGTGGCAACATTGATGACAGCATACTCAATTCTTCATACAGTTCAAGTCCATTTAAATAAAAATGATCACCCGGCTTCAGGAGGCTCTCTAGGTTCTTGTACGGTCATTAGCTGCTCTTGTTTTCCTATTTCGTTGAATTTAGTTATGTGATACAAAAATCCAAACTGTTCATGGTGTGCTCGTAAGGTATTAAACCTTTCATCAATGGGCAGATATTGCTTTATCCATCACAACATTAAAAAATTCAACCGCAAATTTCTTTTCTGGATCTTCTACTGTACTCCTTTCAGGAGTCTGATTTATCTTGTATACTCCCAAGTTACCTGAGGGGGGATATTGAGGGACGGGAGAGGGGCAGGTGGGGGCTCCACTGAAGGTGGTCCCCAGCCAGTGCCGCTGACCCTAGTGTGTCGAGGGGGCACAGCCACCATCCCCACCCGCAGACCCCCAGAAGAACCGCCTCCTCCCCTTGCTGACACACACCAAGCTTTGTACGCAGCAGACGCTGTGGCAGCCCGGGCTCCGCTGGGGGCAGAAGGGACGAGGCAGCCAAGGATACCGAGCCGCCCGGCCCGCCTCATGGCATCGGGGAGTTACAGTTCCCTGCAGGGACCCCTGGGCCCTCTCCCTCACGCAGAAAGCGCTGCGCCAGCACATTTGGCTCTGTGAATACGGCCCCTGCCTAAGGAGACTGCAGCGCGGGCTGCGTGTGTGGGAGCCGACCCGCTCTTACCTGCCGTCCCGGTAGTGCCCCAAATTTTCGGGTGCCCTACGCAGCTGCATATGCTTAAGGACGGCCCGGGGCCTGAGACAAAGGTGAACAGTTCTGATTCTCCTTAGCAGAGGGCATTAGTGTATAAAACACTAAACAATGACAGTATTAACTGCTTGAATAAAGGGGTGGAGGGGGGAGTTTCCGGCATGAGCTCTCCCACAGGAACTACTGCAGTTCTGCTTACTGTTCAGTGCAAACTGCAAACTTATCCCTACAGCGAACCTCTCAGATGCTCTGCAGGGTAAAACTGCTTTTTAATCCCTCGCTAACAGGAACTGTCTGATTTTTGGCACAGGTTTTTAATGTTTGCTTCTGAAGCTGAGCCAGGATTTTTGAAGCCTTTGACAATGTGTTAAGTAGCTTCAGATTTTTACATGCTATCTCTGTGGATTTCAGTGACCCACCTAATGTACTGTTTGTTCCTAACAGCTTCCATTTGCATTCAGATGGATCCTGTTATGCTGAAGTCAAAGACAAAACTTGCATTCACTTTGACGGGAAGAAGATGGTGCCCTGTGGTTTTTGTTTTTTGTCCAGTGTGACAGTGCCTGCAAGTTTAATACATCTAAAACGTCTTCACAGAACCAAACAAGATTTGCACATAGATCTTCCTGCAAATAGGAAAGCTTTGATTGGAAGATCAGAAACCTTGAGGTAGTCTTTTATGGCTGATGCTGAGAATTCAAAATGATTGTTCATCACTTGAAAGACATCAGCTAAATTGCTACAAGGAAACAAGAATTGTAATTCCTTTGCCTGAGATTGGGAATTATTGTCGGGCTCGAGTGCTCATCAAAAAAATCTGTTTTATGAAATAGTACAGCTGTCCAAATTGTAGACTCAGTTCTTTCTGCAGGAGACAATCATTTCTAGTATTCCTTCATCAACTTTTTACTGCCACAAAATGTTTGGTTTATTTTATTTGTGTTTTTGCCTGGACACCAAGGGCTCAATTCTGATCTCTCTTGCTCTCATTTTACACCAGTGTAACTCTGTAGACCTCCACTGACTTGCTCTTCATTTATACTTGAGATCTGAATCAGGCTGTTATTTCTCTGGATAAAGATGAGGCTATTGAAACCAGTGATTGAGTCTATTGAGAAATCTAAATACTGTATCAGCCAAGAAAGCCAGCTGCAGAATTCACAGACTCCAGTCTGATAAAAAGATTGGTGTACACATTTGTATTCACTAAAATTCTTTAAATTGTATTTGAACGCCAAAAGCCCTTTTAAAAAGAAAAGGAGTACTTGTGGCACCTTAGAGACTGTGCCACAAGTCCTCCTTTTCTTTTTGCGGATACAGACTTAAACGGCTGCTACTCTGACAAGCCCTTTTGTGACTTTACACCTGTTGGTAACAGAAGGTGTTGATGAATCAAATTCTGCAGTTCACAGAGCTAAGCAAAGAGGTGAGTAATCTGTATTCACACTTTATTACAATTCTTTATACGGGTATTTGATGGCTAGAAATTTGTCTGGAGGGTATGCAGCACGCTTCAGCTGCTGTGCCCGAGGGAATCCTGCTCTGTGCCATACATACGTAGAACTACCGTAGCGTGTGTTGTTTCCACCGTTGAAGCTGCACTGCCTTATGCAATCCTGGAAACCGCAGGAAATGTCGGCTGAGTGGGAGAAGAAATGCTCTGTCGCTGGAGGGCAGCAGCTTGTGTTATCTGAAATACCCAGCCTAGAGCATGTATGGAGCAGGGCACGAGATGATGAGTTGAGTCTGCAGTTCCTCCTGTTTGTCTGCGTGCTCCCTCGGACACAGGTTCAGCAGTGGGTGTGAACACCTGCACTCACGGACTGTCTTTGCTTTGAAACAATCTGAGCTGCACTCAGCCGAGAGCCTGGAAGAGCGTTTAAACCCTGCCAGTTTCCCCATGCACAAACCAATCCAGGCACCACGGACTCCGACCTCCCCAAGTCCACATGGAATTTGGGAATCTCCCCAGAAACCTTCCCTTCCTACTGTGTAAGTGACTAATATTTAAGTCTATGTAGTAAATCATGGCCCAACTTATTTTGGTGTAACCTTGAAAGTAGGCTCAGCACTCCCCTAGATGCACTGCTGAGGGAGGGGTTCCTCCTTAGCTAACCCAGAGTCAATATCTTGACCAGCTCAAAACTCCCTGAAGGACCACTCTGAAATGGCACTTAGCCACAGAGCAGAGAGAGCAGAGCCTATGCAGCCATAGGCTTCCCCCGCAACTCTGCGGATAGTGATGTGAGCCCCAGAACTGGCTTAATCCGAGAGAAAAGGGGGAGGGAAGCCCAAGTGATCCACTGAAGAGCCCTTCCCTTTGGTGGGAGGTGAGGTGAAAAAGGCTCTTACCTTCCCCATGAGCACAGGCTGTGATATCCAGGGAAGTAAATAAATTTGGACAAGAAGTTCTACCATCCCTCTCCTTGCTTCCTATTGGTGGTCAAGCTGCCCAGCAGGAGTTGCTATATATTGTCCATACCGCGCAGTCCCAGTCCAGGGGAGACGCTCTGGCTAGGAATTGGCAGTACCTTTGCTCAGAGGAGGTGGGAGTTCATGGATATGCTACTATCTCTTAAGAAAACGTTGCTGAACTGACCTTCCCTCTGAACACACAGATGCTGCTAGAAAACAGGGCAATGCTGTGGAGTTCTATAAAATTATTATGGGGTTAATCAAAGCATAGATTCTGAAGCCAGAAGGATGCTTGTAATCATCCAGGCCAACCTCCTGCATAACACAGGCCATAGCCTTTTAAATGACCTCTTTCTGGCCAGGACTTCTATGTCATCCTCAGTCTTGTTGATCTCTCTGTGCACTCTCCTTCAAATCCTGTCATTGCTGGGCTTCTGCAGATCCATTCTTTCCCGGTTCCTCTTCTGCCTCTGACTGCTCCTTCCATGCCTCATGAATGGGATCTCCTCTTCCCAGCTCCCTGGTTCGGCTGGCATCCCCCAAGGCTTGGTCTTTGGTCCCTGCTCTTTTCTACGCTCGGTCTTTAGATGCTCTTAGCCACAACCCTGGCTTCCAATACCATCCTTACACTGATGACTCACAAATCTAACCCTCAACTAAAGAGCCGTCTCCCTCCATCCAATCCCGCTCATGCTTCCGACACTTCCTTGTGGCCATCCAGCGAGCAATTTAATCTCAATGTAGCCAAAACTCAGAATTTAATCTCTTCCCAGCTCCCAAAACTGCCAGGGCTTGTCTTGTTCCCATTTTCGCAGCGATTGAGGGTAACACCATCGTCCCTATCACCCCGTGTATCGTCTTCGACTCTGTCTTCTCTCCAGACCCGCCTGGCCAGGTCATGTCCAAATCTTGCTGCTTCTGCCCACACATTCTTTTTCAGGGCTTGTCTACATGGGGGACTCCACGGGTCTGGTTCTAGCCGTATAACTCTCCATGTGAACGCACTTGTTCTGGACTTGCCCTTTTCCATCTGGCCAGTAAGCTGAGATCTTGTTTCGGCCTCTCATGTCTCAGGTACTGCTGCTGCCTGGCTCACCCCTCTGACCCCCCCAACCTTGTGCCCCTGCTTTGATTTCCCCTCCCCAGGAAATAAAATCCCAGCTCCTGGGTTTTGCCTTAAGGCCCGTCACCACTGAGCCCCTCCATTTCTGGCAGGAGTGTATCGAGCTACTGACCCTGCCAGGGATGGCAGCCAGCATTGGACGGGCATTGCCTGATGCTCCTGCTGGCCTCTTTGCCATTTGCATGGGACAAAGTCCCCTGAGCATTTGTAAAGCTGCTGCCCTCTCCTTTACATCCCTCCTAAAAGCCTGCCTCTACTCTGGTGCCTGCAGACCGCTCCTGTCTGGCCCTGCTGGGTATGCGACTGAGTGCCTTGCCACCGCCCCGTCTATCTCATTCGCGTGGCAGGTCCTGTTTGACAGCTGCACTGAGCTCTTTCGGTGTCTGTACAAGGTGGGGCCGTGACCTGAGGCTGGGTGTCTTAGGCACTAACATAAGCTCATAGAGATTCCACCCCATGATGCCTTGATGTAGGTACAAGGACACGTTTCTTTTGGCTGTTTTGTGTGTAATAATACTGCACCTACTCCTATGGGAAGTTGCATCTCTTTTCCACCATAAAACCCCTTATCCTGGAGACTAGCTTTTATGGCCTGTCATGTTGGAGGATAGACCGTGATAGGGGCACTTGGCTATACAGGCAGTGTATGGACAGGTGCGTATCCTAAACAGCACGTCCTGGCCAAGTTACTCTTTGTAACACCATTACATTCAAAGGGATGAATTTAGGTTTCTCCCTCACCCTTGAGCAATTACTTTCTGAAGACTTGTCTACATGGCAGGCTGCGTGTGGCAAGCTGGTGCACTGGAGATTCATGCCCTGGCCTGCTGCTTAGTAACTTGCCATGTAGACAAGTGCTGAGTCACTGAAACCTCAGAGAGGGAATACAGTTTCATTGGACCGCAAACCTCTTATAAATTGCCATCCTAGCTTACACCTACCAGCTGTTGACAACGTCTATACTGTAGGGTCATTGAAACAGAATTCCTTCCATGGCTGGTGGAGAGTTTTCAATCACTTGCCTCAGATAACTTTAGATAGTTGACTTGCGTTTTACGATTCCTGTTACGGTTTCAGGGACAGCTCTGCACCTGTCCCCATCTGGTCTCTGAGTGCACCCCTCCAGTGTCAGGCTTGGGCCTCTGCCTCTCTTGGGGTGGATTCCTGCAGCTCGCTCGCTCTCTCTCTGAACAGCTGTTTGCAACTAGCTTTTTTCTCCACTGTGCTTACCCAGCAGGTGCAACCGGGTTTGGCACCTGTAGATCTTCCCTTCAGGGGTCTGTGACTGGTGGCATATGGTGACTGATAGGGGTGACGGATTCTGCCTTAAAGGGTGTGTGTGTGTGAGACCCCACCCCCTCCGTGGCCCCGCCCCTGCCCCTTCTTTTCCCCCCGAGGCCTCACCCCCAGAATCTGGAGCCTGGGCCCCTCCAGCTGCCCAGGGTGAGGTGGGGCCCAAGAGCAGCCCCTGGCCCGTGTGCCCACCCCTAGACCTCCCACCCAGGGCAGGTAGAGGGTCTGCAGGTCCCCACAGCTGCCCAGGCTCCCCGGGCCATTCTTACTGGGGCTGGGCTTCAGCTTCCGGCCTGGCCAGGGGGTGGGGCCTCGGGGTGAGGGTGGGGGTAGGGTGGGGAGGGGAGGGGCAGGGGTAGGGTTGTCAATTTTGGTTGGATGTATTCCTGGAGATTTCAAATCTTTAATTAAAGATTAATCTTTAGATCCTGGAGACTCCAGGCCAATCCTGGAGGCTTGGCAACCCTAGGCGGGGGGCTAGACCTGGGTAAAAAGTGGACAGGCCAGGCCCATCCACTTTCAAAAAGTGGGAGGGCAATGGCCCCTTGGCGCCCTGGTGACTGGGCAGCCTTCCTAAACCAGAGTACTGTTTATTTTAACAGTAGGAACAAACAGGGTTGCCAGGTGTCCAGTTTTTGACCAGAACGTCGGGTCGAAAAGGGAACCTGGCAGCATCCAGGGGGCGGGGCAAGGGTGTCAGTTTTCAGCAGTTGGAACGGTGGCAACCCTTGGAACAAAGCACTTAGCGGGAAGTATTTTAAAACACCATTTATATGCATGTCTCTTACTTACAGGCTTACAATCCCCCAGATGGTAATCTAGGCAGCTCTGACTTCTTCAGGAGCCCTCAGCGGGTCCCTGTGTCCGTCTGGTTCCCCCAAACATCTATTCCGTCTCTTGATTGAGGGTCCCTTTTAAAGCCTGTCTGCTACAGTGCTTCTGTCCCTGGGCTTTGACCTTTCTGTTCCAAGCTAGTCCCGAACACTCCCCCCCACCAGCTCCTCCCTGCTTCCGAAGAGTGACGGGGTCCAAGCTCTGGCAGGAACCAGTAGGAGTGGGCATGCTAATGTATGCACTAGGGCCTTCTGGAGCTCAATAGGCTTGCTTTGCTCAGGTGTGTGGCTCGGGTCCCCGTCTCCTCACCCAACACCTGTGCATTTCACTGCCTCTCAGGGTTGAACAAATCCAAAACATCAATGTGGTTTTCAGTTCAACAATTTCACTGTTGCCTGGTTTCAATTGCAGACAGAGAGACTAACATTTCTTGTGATTCCCTTGTCAAACTGCATAAGATCCATAGGTCAGTTGAAAGGCAAACTTTCAGAGAACCTGGCTGGAGTTCCAATTTAATAACCAACCCAAAGTTGGCTAACTTTTGTGCTTGTTGATAGAGCTGTGAACACTTTGTGCAGCTCTGGCATGGATGGGGTTCTTTCTCAAGTGACAGAATTTAGGAGATGACAGATCGTGGATGTGCGTGGTTCTGTGGTTGAAACATGAGCATCTATTTTTCACACGTACAAGGGTATTCCCTTGCGCAAACAGAGTATTTGCACATCATGTTGCCTGCTTTGCCTGAACTGATTTAAGGCTTGATTCTGTATAGTAATGTATTAGATGTTATGGTCTGTTGGGCATGTAAGAACAATCTCTGAACTACACATTGGGAGGTTTCTCTTTAGCACTAGAAAAGTAAAGGAACTAGCATAGGCAAAAACAATTCTTTCAGCTAGCATTGGGAAGCTGCTTCAGGATGCTGACAAAAACCAACACGTTTGGAAATCCTGCAGCTGAAGCCCTTAACTCATCTTATTGTTTTGAGGTATTGTAACAAGGCCAATTCTGCAACAGGGGCTTCAGAACAGCTTGTGATCGTATGAACCCTGGGCACAGGCCTGCAATCCCCCTACAGGCAAAACTTCCAGTGAAGTCCGACTGGATCAGACCCCATGTGACCTGCAATATTGAAGGACAGACGTGAAAGACAGACTTGCTCCTTTAGGGTCCAAGGCAATGCCCGTTGAAGCCAATGGAAAGATTCTCATGGATTTGGACCCTTAATTTGGAGTATACTGGTCTTTGACTGTCTTATGATCTACTCTCACCATTAATTTAAGAACTGGGAATATAGTACGTGCCAGAGTGGATCAGACCTGGGGGACATCTGGGACCGTGTCCTGTCTCTAGTAATGGCCAAGACCAGCTGCTTCAGAGCAGGAGTGCAAGAGACTCGACATGAGCAATACTAGAATAATCTACCCATAAAAAAGTCTCCTTCCTACCCCCTCAGCTGGAGATGGCTGATGCCCTGAAGCAGGGGGCTTCATATCCCTTCCCAAATTTTGGTGGTTAGGTTGAAAAGAATTATCTAATGTAGCTGTGGATGTTCATTTCCTTTTTTGGTCTATTAATTGAGTTCCCTTAATCTCTCTGTGACAAATGTTGTTTTTCCTCGATAGACTGTACTTGTAGATTTGACAGAACTGTTTTTTTAAAGAAGAATGTGAGATCTAGCTATTGAAGATTGGAAACTCCCAGACAATAGGAAATCAGCCAGCACAAAGTGGTAATTATAGCTACATGACTGACAGCAGTAAGCAGCAGGCCCACCAAAAGAACTGTAAACTGATTAAATTCCATTTATTTTGTATAATGTCCTCAGTTTGCACAGCACTCATTTGCATTTGTATCTAAACTGTCTTGTTATGCATGCTTTCCTTAATTGCTTTTTGAAGGGGGATCCAGACAGCATATTTCTCATACCTCTAAGCTTATACTGACATGGCTCTGCACATAACAACATGTCTCGTATAATCTGTCACTGCCTATGCTCAAGCAGTCACTGATCTGATACGAGGCCAGGGTTTCATAGTTAGGTGTCAAAGCCAGGCTGCTCAGTCCTCACTTAGACACCTGAATAAAACCAAACTTTTAAAGGAGCCGTGCCACGGAACAGCAGGCCCTACTACCCTTAAGGGGACAGACCACCTCTGTGTCAGTCCGCTACAGGGTAACGGAAGAAGAGCCTGACAGTCCAATCAAAGTGTGAGGCAGTGGCGAGAACCCAGTGTCAGAGGCCCAACAGAGCAACGAGGCAAAAGTCACTATCCCATCACTGCCAGCTGATTGGGCATAAGCTCGCACTATCCCACGGTAATTAGGATCATCACTGCATTCAGTTTCGCACGCTTTAAAATGTGCCAAGGAAATTGGAAATCTGCTTTTATTCCCGTCTCTGTATATTTAATGTGCCCATCACTGTGGTATCTGACATGCCAGCAATCCAACAAGAAGTAGCAAATCGGCTATGAATCTGAGTTGTACTTGTTAAGCTTGCATGAAGAGAATAAATCTAAGTGTTAACTGTCATGGTATGTACTGCCAGCAACTTAACAAGTGGGCTCTTTATTTTGGGTTTTCTTGCTATTTCTGATGGTACCGAGTTCTTGCCTACGGCTTCCCTCTGCCAATGCCAGAGTAGCCTTTTTTAGAAGTAGGTAGTACAGAGACTGATAACATGCATTCGCAGTATCAATGTTTCCGATACATCCCCAAAGGGAAGTCCTGTCTTCCAGAGCAGGCTGATGCCTTTTCTTCAGAAAAATGAGTTCTGTTCCAGAGAACCATCGGATCATATATATATTCAGAGGGGCCAGAGCAACAGATACACAAAGGATTGGTTAGATCTTATTCTGCGTGATGGGTTTTTCCATCTTTCACGTGACCCATGACAGTCGGAATTGTGTGAGACTGATACATTACTGTGGAAAGAACAGTGTGTGCTGAACAGAACACATTTTTCTTCTCTGCATTTCCCACGTAAGCAGTGTCAACTGACTCAACAACCCGTGGGTTGTGTTTTTAAAATCAGAAGTAGGAATTCTGTGCCTGACCAAAACCCAAGCTTGGCGCTGAAACAAAAATGGCACGAGGCATCGGGAGCTGTGCACAGAGGTTCACTCTGGATCCGTTTCTGCCCTTGTCAGTTTTGTGGGAAACTTACGGGACAGTGAATTGCAATTCACGTTTTTAAAAAATGGTTAGTGTTTAAGGTCTCAAATCTATAACGTGACATGTCCCATTAGCTTAAGCATCCCCCTTTGCACTTCACTATTGTGGTGGCTAGTACGGCAAGTGGTAGTTATGACATAGGTAGGTACAGCATTGTAGCGAAAATGGTGAATATATAAAATAACAAAAAGAAAAGGAGGACTTGTGGCACCTTAGAGACTAACCAATTTATTTGAGCATAAGCTTTCGATGGCGGTATTGTCAGTTGCATCCGATGAAGTGAGCTGTAGCTCACGAAAGCTCATGCTCAAATAAATTGGTTAGTCTCTAAGGTGCCACAAGTCCTCCTTTTCTTTTTGCGAATACAGACTAACACGGCTGCTACTCTGAAACATATAAAATAACAGGCCTGCTCCAAAGCCAGCTGAAATCAGTGGGAGTCTTTCCAGTTGCACAGTTGGGCTTCAGATCTAGTTCGCACTCACTGCAGTTCATGTGAGATGATAACCCATAGAAAGGGTTCACAGCCACTCCACAGCTGGCTAAAAGTATCTAAGACTGAACATCTGCTGATGGACAGGTGATTCTTGGAGCTTAAGGAAAAGGTAATTGAATTCTAGCTTTCTAGCATGTTATATAGTCAGCTGCTAGAGATGGGCGGACAGTCCATTTGTCCCTCACCAGATGAGACACAGGCCTTACTTGCACTACAGAAGATGCTTGTGCTCACAGTGGGTGACAGTGGTGGATGCAGCTGACCCAGGTAGGCAAGCCCAGAAACACAGCTTACACCCTTACTTGCAGCTTCTGGGGAGGGTGCAGAAGTTCCAGTCTGCTGCTCCCCTCCCAGACACAGGTCTGTTTGGCCCTCAAGTGTACAACATTTATTACGAACCAAACCGGTGTCCATCTGCATTGCTGTCATAGCTTCTGGGCGGGTAGGAGACATGGACACCAGGAGCTGGGTTATTTTCTGGCTGGCATAAGATACTCTTTCCTAATAGGAATATTGATAGCACATATATAGTAAGAGACTCCAAGTTCAGGGAGGCCAAGTGACATATGTGGCTGGAGAGCTGATGATTTGGGCTGTGAGCTAGGCTTTCGTGCGCGGAGTCCCTGACCCGTGTCACAGGACACGGAGCACAGGGGGGCTGGGTGGGAGGGAATCTCTGCAGCCATTCTGTGGCTTGGATGAAGAGTCTCCTGCCTCCCGTTTGGCTTGATGAGAGGGCTGGATCTCTGTCCTGATAGGCATAGATAAGTGACCGCCCTGGGGGAATGTAATGTGAGCAGGAACTTGTCCTCCATGTGCTCTAACTAAGCCCAGCTTGTGACCCTTACTGGTGTGTGGAATTCCACTAAAGATGCTAAGGTTCGGAAGGGTGAGTAGGAGTCAAAGGACTGGGCCCAGTGGTCACACGTGGATTTTTATTAGATAGCTATATTGGACTTTCCTCAGGTATGTTAACAATGACCCCACCTTGCAAACTGGCTTACTCCGCTTGATATTTTTTTAAGTGAGAAAATAACATAAATGTAGATAACTGAATAAACTAATGGAAACTCTCATAGCAGAATTAATGAGCAGGATCCTGTGCGGAGCGTGAATCCATTTATTCTTGAGAGATTATGGGAATGACTGTCAATATCTTTTCCATGCTTGAACTGCTTTGATCAACAGCTCTCAGATGTGGATTATCTGCTCTTGACAGTAATTGTTTCTGTTTTTGCCAAGTTCTTGCAGAGGTTCCTTGGATGCTTCTTCTCTAATCTAGAGGCAAAATGGAAACTTTCAAATAAATGATCATTTGTCAGAGATCAACCCCCTGGGAAGGATATAGTTTTAGCAAGGCAGAAATATTGATTGTGAGGAAAATTTCAGGCAAAATCGTATGCTGTAAATGACGTTTTATGTCAATGAGTATCAGTGTGAAACAATAATAGCCACTGACATTTAGTAACCCAGCAATTGGTTAATATTCTGTGGAAGATACTTGATCATGAGCAGTGTATCTTTTGTATCATCTCCCTTGTTTCTCTGTAATGAGTACATTTGGCTAGAGGGCAGTTGTGCAGCTTATTGTGGTTATTTACCATCTCTGTCAGCTGAAGGTAGCGATGACATTGAACTGCTAGGACTAAACCAGTAAGAGAGACTGCCCACCTAAGCAAATTCAAACTCAATGCTAAATGCAATAAAAGACCCTAAATAAATCACGGAATTGTTAGTTCATGACCCTTATGTAAGAGCTTTCAGGTAGTCCATGGCACATTTCCAGGATAAAAATGATGGGCTGTCATAGAATAATGGGCTTCCCTTGACAGTCTGAATTGCTATGCTTCTTACTTACAATCCTGGTTTTGGTTCTTAAGTCACTAAACGGCATATGCAGTGTGTAGGTTTCAACACTATCAAGGGCTTTCAAGGGGAGATCAAAGCAACTAGAAAAGTATTACTGTAAATGAATTTGTTATAACTAGGTTAATAATTGGCCTAATTATTACAGCCAATGGAAAGAAGAATGTTATGTTAATTTCAATGGAATAAATGGGTAAATAAGAAAGTCAGAGTCAAAGGTGTTAGCATGATCCTGTCACTGTACAACATCAAACACTTAACAAGGTTCAGGGTTTTGAATACAGAGACCTTGGCCTGCATAGTACTATGGCAAACACATAATTAAAAATATTTTTTAACCTTTTATTAAAGATACAGAAGAAGAAGAGAAACCATTAAAACATGTGAAATGTCAAGTATTAAGCAAGGCTTAGTGCACATTTTAACAATGCCTCTGGCATGTTTACCAAGCAAAAGGTGTTTGTTTGGAGGTAGTCTTCAGAGACTGGGACTCAAATGTTTAAGGGAAGATTTTGATAGAATTTTAGCTCAAACTACAGTCTCTCTCCCACTCAAACTTTTTGTTTGAAAGTACAAAATAACTTTTTAGCTTGTGAAGAATGTGAAATAGTTTTATCTTTTGTCCTCTTAACAAGCTAGGAAGTTTTAAAGATTGAAGTGCTGATGGAGTTGAGGAGTTTGGTTTGTGTCTGAATTCATCTCTTACAGCCATGTCTTTTGCTGGTCATACTGCTTCTCTTGGAGCACCTCCAAATAAACCTGCCTGGGCCTTACAAGCACAATCTGGTGCCATATAAAAGTCAATAAGAAAATAGAAATAAACTCAAACTTACATGTTGTGCAAATACATATAGACTGAGACATCAGAAAGATCTGCCGATGCGCAGGGCAGACTGCACGCCCTGGTAGCCAGGTAGAAGAGACTGTAAATCAGTCCAAGCTCAGACTAGAGCACCAGGCTTCTAATCCATTAGCATTGCTACCCAATGCTCAGCAGTTCTGTTAGTCTGCAGGATGTTTGGTTTCAGCATCTCATCTACACTGAACACATTTGAAACACTGGAGCTCTCGGACAGGCTTGTCATTTATTTTTTTCACAGCTGTGAATTCTGAATTTAGTTTTTCACCTTCTTGGGAAGCCTCTGATGGTTGGAAATATTGTATATTGCATAAAGCAAAGGGTGGGGCTCCACGGTAAGCTTATCCCAAAAGACCATGAATCAGACTGAGCAGGAGACAGAATATGTCGTTGCAGAGCCATAAAGCGGAGCTGTAAATGAAGATTTCTGTACAGGAGCAAGGGAGATCACAGCTGTGGTAGCTTTGGGTCTAACTCACTCATGCACACTGACCCCTGTGCAGAGTCAAGTTTCTTAAACTTCCTCTTAAAGGCCCAGTCATGGTGGAAATCTACCAGTATTTGCTACTGGAAAACTTAAAATATTTTAGCAACTAGTGTTTGGCTTGGTGATTGGGAGGGTCCCAGGCAAGAGAACTCATGAGCTCACTCATGTATTCAGAGTTCTAGACTGCACTGATCAGTCTTTAAGCAGGTGCACAAATTCTACAAGCAAAGGGTACGTCTACACCGCAAGCGACGGTGTGGTCACAGCCTGGGTAGGCAGCACTCCCACGCTAGCTTTCCTCTAGGTAGCACAGGTAATGGTAGTAGCATCGGTGTGGTGACGTTGGCTTCATCATGAGCTAGCAACCAGCGTTCAACCTGGCTGGGGAGCCTAGGTACCGACTCTCATGGCTAGCCTGCGCTGAAGCCCATGGCGCCATGTCTACACCTACCGTTGTTACCCATGCTAGCTTTAATCTCGCTAGAATGCGAGTTCCTCCTTGTGCTACTAGCAGGGAGTTGAACCATTACAACTTTGGGTTCAGTTCCAGTTTGGGTTTATCAATATTTCCTAACTCTCCGGTTCAGACACTAACTTAGAGTGATCGTTTGGTAACTGGTTCAACCACTTTGAACCTGTTTGAACGGGTACAGAGGCATTTCCTGCAGATTACTGTCACACACTCTTAGGTTTGCATTGTAACTCCTAGCAAAAGAGTACAATGATCAAGACTTCTTTCACTGGTGAAAGTTACTTATTTTTTAAACGAGTTACTTGCATGCGCTAGTACATAATCCTCCAGAACTCGGTCAGTCATATGTGGCCGCTGAGGTGACAGTATGAATTTTAGCCTAGAAAATGCCAGTTCTACGCTGACTCGCGTAGCAGGAACAAGCCCTGAGGAGGAGAAGGGAGGGAGGTGTTATGGGAATTGTAGTTCCCTTTCATGGGCAGTCCTCTACATGGGCATAAGAACAGAGAACTACCAATCTGAGAACCCCTCCTCCCTCTCATCTCCTCCAAAGGCTTGCTGGGAAGTGTAGCCTCTGGCCCCCTCTCCCCTGCCGGGGATGAAGAGGGGAGCACCTTTCTTCAGCACCTGAACTGGTTACCAGGTTTTGTTTTTTTGGCTTTGGTTCCAGTTTTGGTTCACTCCCAAAACCTCTCTGGGCTGGTGTTCAGGTTTAAGTTGGGATTGGGTTTGAGTCCCTGCCCACAAGCTTTCCTTGCAGTGTAGAGTTAGCAGCGATGGGCCCAGTGCCAACAGCTGAGCTGGGCGATCAACGCGAGACTGCGGTGGCGGTGGCTGCGGTTTGGGGGGCGGGCCCGTGCCTGTTGTCCTTCAGCGCCCGGACTCCACCGCCCCTGGCAGCCCAAGCAGTGATTTCCAGGCCTCTGCAGACCTCGCTGTCTCTGTGCTGGTGGCGATAGGCGCCTACCAACCCCGAATTCGTCCCAAGGGTCGCCCTCTTTGACTGGCTTGCCTTTAACAGCAGGAACACGGTTTTCAGCCTAGATGCATAACACGCATTTCTCTGTGTACATCTCCTTGTGATTATGATCAGTGTGACACAGGCTTTCCATCGAGGCCCTTACATGACATTCTTTTGGTGATCTCAAGTGATCCCTGTACCCTTATTTACCCCTCTGCCATTTGGTATCACGAGGTCCTTGGGTCACAAGTATGGCGCCTTTTTTTCCCTTTATTTAAAACATTTTACCAGATAGTTCCCAAATATCTGGCCCCTAGCGACTGCATAGGGCGGGGCCCCTACTCTTTTGCGCACAGAAATGGGACTCCACAGAATGACTACTCCTCCCTCCTGGACACTGCATGGGGAGGGAGCCAGCAGCACTAGGATGTGGTACAGTCCCCCCCTGCCTTAGTCTTCTGGGTAGCACCCCACCCAAAGCCCCGGTAGCCATGTTTGTGTAGGTTTGTGGGCTGCTGTGGGGGAGTGCCCCTGGCGATCCCTCCTGCAGACCCCCCAGTGGCTGTTAGTACAAAAGGGAATGACCCGGCTCTGCAGATGTGCAGTGCTCTCCCCTCACTCAGCACACGGGAGATGTACTCTCTGCCTGAGTCTGAGGGCTGCTTGGTGTGTGACCACAATCTTCACCCCTGAGCTTTGGGCTCTTTAAATACCCTGGGCCCAGGCCATGCAGCATTTTGCAGATAAGGACTGAGACCTGGAACTTGACGTGATATTCTATGGGAAGCCGGTAGAGTGCGTGGAGGACAGGTGTGATGTGTCTGTGGTAGCCCATGTTGCTGAGCAGTCATGCTGGGGTGTTCTGTACTAGCTGGAGTTTCCCCTAATACGAATGGTTTCATACCCAGGTGTACCTCGCTGCTGTAGTCAAGCTGAGAGACAACAAAGATGTGAATAACTGAGGCCAGGTCACTGCCTACCAGGATGAGACGCTCTCCTATCGAACCAAAGATGGCAGAAAGCACCGCAGCATCAGTGAAGAATCCCCAAGTATTCCTTGACCGTGGAGTGAATTGACCAGCTGGGGTGTGCCCTCAATCGAAGGAGGCTGCACCGTGGCTGCAACTCTTCAAAATGCTTCCTTTGCTCACTAGTGCCACTTCTGTCTTGCTGGGGTTCCGCTTCATCCAACTGCTCTTCAGCCATGAGCTGACCTCATCCGAAAACTGGGCCATCTTGGTGAAAGTGGCGTGATTGTCTGGGATGACGGATAAGTAGCTGTATGTCATCTGCAACCTCTCTCAGGCGAGACAGCAGGATCTCCTGGTCAACAGTGTCGAAAGGTCCAGGAGAATGAGACCAGGAGAGGTCCAGGAGAATGAGAATGCCTTCCATGCACTGACAGGAGACCATCTATCAGTGCCACTCAGGTGGTTTTGGTTCCGTGCCTTGGCCTGAATCCAGATTGCACCAGGCCTAGGATATTACCTTCAGTTAGATGATCTTATCATAGAATATCAGGGTTGGAAGGGACCCCAGAAGGTCATCTAGTCCAACCCCCTGCTCGAAGCAGGACCAATTCCCAGTTAAATCATCCCAGCCAGGGCTTTGTCAAGCCTGACCTTAAAAACCTCTAAGGAAGGAGATTCTACCACCTCCCTAGGTAACGCATTCCAGTGTTTCACCACCCTCTTAGTGAAAAAGTTTTTCCTAATATCCAATCTAAACCTCCCCCATTGCAACTTGAGACCATTACTCCTCGTTCTGTCATCTGCTACCATTGAGAACAGTCTAGAGCCATCCTCTTTGGAACCCCCTTTCAGGTAGTTGAAAGCAGCTATCAAATCCCCCCTCATTCTTCTCTTCTGCAGACTAAACAATCCCAGCTCCCTCAGCCTCTCCTCATAAGTCATGTGCTCTAGACCCCTAATCATTTTTGTTGCCCTTCGCTGGACTCTCTCCAATTTATCCACATCCTTCTTGTAGTGTGGGGCCCAAAACTGGACACAGTACTCCAGATGAGGCCTCACCAGTGTCGAATAGAGGGGAACGATCACGTCCCCTTGTAGGTGGCCTTTGGGTACCATCTCTCTGAGTTTGCTCAGGAACAGGAGGTTTGACACTAGGCGGTAGTTGGCTAGGGCTGATGTGTGGTGTTTCTTCAGTGTCAATCAGACTGTTATTGCATGTTTGAAGAAGAAAGGGAAGATTCCTTTTCTGAACAAGGCTTTGGCTCTTTTGATCAGGAGCAGCCCCAATTGTCCATGGCTGTCTTTTTTGCAGTCAGTAAAAGCAGCTACATAAATATGGGTGTCTAGAATGAACTTTATGATGTTCCAAGTAAGTTTCTATTAAATGTCACTGCAGCATGTTTATAGATCAGTCCCTCTAGGGAGTGATTTTTTCTGAGCTGGTTCATGTACTGCAAAGTGGTGCATTCAGGATGCTTCCGCATTGCCTAGTAGCTTTGCATAAGGTGGCTTGTTCAGCCTTTGGCTCTGTGCTGTTTAGTTTAGGAAAATTAATCTTGTTTTTTCTGTTGTTGGAAGTTCTAATGCTTTATCCATGATCACAGGTTTATTAGCTACTATTACTAATATTGTATTAGCTGTTTATTTCTGAGAGAGGCTGCTGCTTTCATGGAAACTTAGAAGTTTTTAAGGTCAGGCTTGGCAAAGCCCTGGCTGGGATGATTTGATTGGGGATTGGTCCTGCTTTGAGCAGGGGGTTGGACGAGATGACCTCCTGAGGTCCCTTCCAACCCTGATATTCTATGATTCTATGAAATCCAAGGTTTTCCCTCTAGCCTCAGAAGGAGCAGGACTGGTTTCTAAAATGGCAGTCATTTCTCAGGGGGGATTGGCTTCAAAGTGGGACGGGAAACCAGCCTTATCTGAAAAAATCTCTTGCATTTTGGACATTACATTACCAATGACCATATTGGATCCCATACTATTTCCTAACCAGTTAATGTACAGGGAATGCAGTATCTCAGTAAGAGTAGGTTTCAGAGTAGCAGCCGTGTTAGTCTGTATCTGCAAAAAGAAAAGGAGGACTTGTGGCACCTTAGAGACTAACAAATTTATTTGAGCATAAGCTTTCGAGCTGTCGCTCACGAAAGCTTATGCTCAAATAAATTTGTTAGTCTCTAAGGTGCCACGAGTCCTCCTTTTCTTTCAGTAAGAGTAGTATCTGTCTCTTAACTAATGAGGGACAACAGATCTCTACATACATAGCTATGAAAGTCCTCGCCACTGGACAGTAAGATGTACAGCCGACCATTGCCCAAAGCTGTATCCTTGACTCTGTTGCCCAGAAAGACAGTGCATTTTAAACTTTGGTGAAGCCAGGGGCTGGCCCAGGGATGAATATGGCTCAGTGTGTTTAGTTGTCTGCAATTTCCTCTGAGCAACTAAGGAGTTTATCAACAATGACTCAGAATTTGGCCTGACCAAAGAACTATACAGAGGCACCTCACCCATTCCAGGGTGCCACTAGACGTAATAGATCAGAGATTAATATGATCTATGTGTAATCCACTGGTGAGTGTGTGTTATGGGTCCCGCTCTGTGTCAATGCATAGAGGAGATGTGTTTTTTTAGGCCTCAGCTGCAGGAACGTAGCTCTTTAGCTCGAGCTTTAGCAGCTCATGCCTTTAGTTCTGGAGGTCTCCAGTTCAATCCCCAGTGTGTTGGCTGTCACCTGTCTTCAGAGTTCTCACCAGCGGATCTCTTCAGTGATCACAGGAGAGAGAAGAATCTGTCAGGCATCCCCATGCTGAGTTTTAGGTTGTGATTTTTGCTAAGTGCTTTAACTTCTTCAGTGCGCCACCAGGAAGGTGGGGTTCTCTGCCATCACCAGCTTTCCCTGTGGTCAATATGTATTGATTATTAGAGTTTCATTAGTTACACTACATTAGTGCCTACAGGCTCTGCTCAAGGATCAGGGCTCGGCACGAGTTCTGCCATAACTGATTGTTACCACATATTGCATGAAGTCAAAAACCAACCTTCTTCCAGTAAAGAGATTGATTTAATAGAGCAAGAGAACGGCACAGGATCTAGGCAAGAACGCATGTGCGGGATGAGAAAATGAAGAATGCAAGGTTAATATTTTACTCATTTTAATCCAGTCTCTGTAGGAGTCATCTTCAACTCATTCCTCTGGTTAGGTCCTCACATCTGGGCTGTGCCTAAATGTTGATTCATTCTACATAATGTGTCTAAGATATGGCCTTGCCTAACATCCCACACAGATAAAACTCCTGTCTAGGCTCTTATCTCTATTACTACAATATCCTTTTCTCCAGCATTAACAAATGCAATCCTGCCCTGCTCCAATCCTTTTGGAATGCTGCTGCGAAGATGGTTTTCCTAGCCTCTCTCTTCGACTATGTCACCCGTCTCTCTGAATCCCTCCTCTGGCTGTCCCTTCTCTATCTCATCAACATAAGCTACTTGTCTTCATTTCAAGACCCTTCACAGTCTATTCCCACCCTACCTACCATCTCATTCAGTATCGAAAAGTCACCTCCCGTCTCCATTGCTCCCTTGCTAAATTTTCAAACCAGTTTCATCATATTTTCTCCCATTCTGCCCCCGGCACTTGAAAGAAGCTTCCCATAAACGTCTGCAACTTGACGTCGTTATCTTCCTTCACAGTCCTCCCTACGTGTCTTTGCCACAATGCCTACAAAAACATTGACAACAGGCCACTAACGTGCTGAGGCCACTGCCTGTCACACTGAGCAATATTGTCTCATGGTTTCCTTGTTCTCCCCCTTGGGCTGTGTGTATCTTTTCTATTGTCTCTTGACTTACATGTAGATTGTAAGTTTTTGCAGGCGGGGAATGTCCTTTTTTTCTGTGACAGCGCCTAGCACATTGGGCTCCTAGGTACTATGGTAATAAAAACAACTTGTCTCATGATCATCTTCCTTCCAGGAGAGGCAGAATTATTGCTGCGTATTTTGGTAGTGCCCAGAGCCCCTAGCACAGCCCCAAGTTGCTGTATGAAACAAACCGGAAGGCACAGTACCTGCCGCACACCTCTCACCCTCTAATTTAGTGCTGCACGCAATGCCATCTGGCCTACAATGCCATCTTTCCACATGCTCTAGAGTGCTGAGAAAGGGCTCCAATTGCCTGGAATGTAGCAGAGGAATCTGTTCTGCTGACAGAAACACTCAGGCGTTCTCAGTGTGTGCTAAGCAGCATCCTCGCGAAGACAATCCTCCTCCTCTGGTAGGAGGGGGCTTTTCCAAGCCATTGAAGCTGTGAATCCTCCTGGACTAGCAGATATGGAAATCGCATTCTTACTGAAATAGGGCTCGAAGGCCATGTCAGTAAATCAGTCGGGAATAATAGTCAAGCCTTTGGTCTAATGCATTTGATCAATGAAGCGGAAATTCATTAGCTGTCTGTTTAGAATAAATACCCTCCCAAATGTCTGACCTTTGCGGTGCAATGATATTTTGTCATGTCAGAACTTTGAGGAGGTGTACTCCGAGTGCTATCAAGCATTCTGTTGTTCGTTTTAAATTTAATAGGCAATCACTGTGTCAACAGCACATTTGTCACCATTATCTTAAAAATGTTTCTTCCCCTCTTGTCTTTAAAGGAAGAAGTTAACTTAATGAAACTAGCTTTTTAAATGTTGGCGGGGCTATTCCTGGACAAGGAGAATCTCTTTCAATCACCTCTTGAATAAGGAGTTCAGGGTTGGGCTCATTGTTGAGGCACTTACACCAGAGACCAGAATCCGTTTTAGCAGATGACTCCTCTTTAATATAGGGATGGTCTTCTAGGTATAGTAGACACTTCAGGGCAAATAAGTGATGGTCACATAAACACCACCCTATACCGGAAACCTACTGACCACTATACTGCTACATGCCTCCAGCTTCCATCCGGGACACATCACACAATCCATTGTCTACAGCCAAGCCCTAAGATACAACCGAATTTGCTCCAATCCCTCAGGCAGAGACAAACTCCTACAAGATCTTTATCAAGCATTATTAAAACTACAGTACCCACCTGGGGAAGTGAGGAACAGATTGACAGAGCGAGATGGGTACCCAGAAATCACCTACTTCAGGACAGGCCCAACAAGGAACATAACAGAACACCACTGGCCATCACGTACAGCCCCCAGCTAAAACCTCTCCAACGCATCATCAAGGATCTACAACCTATCCTGGAAAACGATCCCTCACTCTCACAGATCTTGGGAGGCAGGCCAGTCCTCGCTTACAGACAGCCCCCTAGCCTGAAGCAAATACTCACCAGCAACTACACACCACACCACAGAAACACTAACCCAGGAACCAATCCCTGTAGCAAACCTTGTTGCCTACTCTGTCCCCATATCTACTCTAGCGACAGCATCAGAGGACCCAACCACATCAGCCACACCATCAGAGGCTCATTCACCCGCATGTCTACTAATGTGATATATGCCAGCAATGCCCCTCTGCCATGTACACTGGCCAAACAGGACAGTCCCTACGTAAAAGAATAAATGGACACAAATCGGACATCAGGAACAGTGACATACAAAAGCCAGTAGGAGAACACTTCAATCTTCCTGCACATTCCATAACAGATTTGAAAGTAGCTGTACTTGAACAAAAAAACATCAGAAACCGACTTCAAAGAGAAACAGCAGAACTAAAATTCATTTGCAAATTTAACACCATTAATTTGGGCTTGAATAGGGACTGGGAGTGGCTGGCTCATTACAAAAGGAGCTTTGCCTCTCCTGGAATTGACACCTCCTCATCTATTATTGGGAGTGGACCACAGCCACCCTGATCGAATTGGCCCTGTCAACACTGGTTCTCCACTTATGAGGTAACTCTCTTCTCTTCATGTGCCAGTGTATTTATGCCTGCATCTGTAATTTTCACTCCATGCATCTGAAGAAGTGGGGTTTTTACCCATGAAAGCTTATGCTCAAATAAATCTGTTAGTCTTTAAGGTGCCACCGGACTCCTTGTTGTTTTTTTAGGTATAGTAGGTTTATCTGTAATGCATCCTCAATAGGGTAATCCTTGCACATGGTATATTCCAGTAGCCTCGATAGCTCATAACGACTCGTAACTGGGCACTGATTGATTCCATCTTGCCAACCTTTCCTGTGTTTTTCTTTTCATTATGCTTGCTGTACAATAACTGTAGATGATGATGGAGATTCTGATGTCCTTAGTTGGTAGGTCGTGGCTCTCCTTGCTGTGTGGAGTACAGAAAATTGGCAGCTTCTCAGTGCTGAAATATTGTCCTGTAGTTTTACTGTCGTAGTGAGGAACATTGCCCTTAAAGTGAGGAGCACGTGTCTTTGCTGTAGGCCCATATTCCTTTCAATAGCACCATTCCAAGTACAGAATGTGTCTATTTGCACAAACAGTTCTGCTGAGTGCTCTATACTTTCAAAGTACGATAGAAAAGCTTCAGTTTGTCACAATACTCCCCAAGGTTTGTTCTAATAATATTTTGTTTCATGTTGATACAGCCCCAGAAAGCCTGTTTCTGGGCTTCCTGGGGACTGAGCCGGAGGCTGTACTAGCTCATCGTTTCCCATTGAGCCTACAAACACTTGACATCTCTGGCCCAAGACTCAAAAGTCTTACGAGCCCTTTACAGTAATAATCATGCATAGCTCTTAGAGTACTCCTCATCCCTAGATCTCAAAGTGTATTACAAATATTGGTTGGATTTTTGATCCCCAATTTATAGTTAGGGAAACTGAGGCACAGAGGTCATGTGACTTGCACGTGGTCACATAGTGAGTTAAATGATAGAGATGGGACTAGACTTGCAATCCGATCTACTTGGACCCGTTTAGTGCTCCCATCCGTTTAGAGCTGTGTGTTCAGGGGCATTGTGTGCCTTCTATAAGTATGGTGTGTAGGCGACGTGGAGTCTTCTGCGATACAACATTTTATTTTTAAAAGAAAGGGGCCAGTCTGGCCACCCCAGGTCCTATTGCCTTGTGAGGGAACCTGGCATGTTGGGGGGATTGCAAGATGCTTCCTCTAATGTAGAATGATCATTCGTGTTCTCTGGGCAGTTTACAATAAAATTTCCCTGGACAGTGCAGTGTATCTATGCTTTAGCAGTCCTAGAAACCTGCAGTCACCAGAGCTGTACAACGCGACAGGCTTCTGCCACACAGGCCTGCACAACTTCTAAGAATGGTAGTGGGAGGAACAGGAATGTACCCTGTAAAGACAATACTTTTTAATATTTAATTATGCTCAGCTGGAGAAATAAGTCAGTATTTAGAGTCTGTAACTGTTAACTAGTGCGGGGGGAGAAGGGGATGTTAAAATGAGATTTTGGAGTTATGTGGGTGATTTTGACGTAACTGTATTCAATCCACTTCGGAGCTAAAGGAAAATGTTTTGGTTAAGTTTTATTTTTCGTAATTCCCAGGGTGGAGCATGTGCTTGGTAGCAAGGCCTAGCGCTGGTGTGCTGATCTTGGAAACTGGACTCTTTCTGCTGGTGGGGTTAGCAATATTGCTGAGGGAGAGTGTGAAAGCTGTAATGCGGGCTGCTGGTCAGACTGCCTCCTTGAGCCGGTAGTTGGGGTAACTTGATTGTCTACCTGAATGATGAGTGCTGGATTAGCTCCTCATCAGCGGGGTCCCAGGTAGTTTCTCCAGTCACAGCTGGCCATGCTCCCTTTTTTGGGATGGGACTCGAGGGCTGGGAATTGTGACCTTGCCATTGACTACTAGCCCCTTCATTCTGTTCTTGATGCTCACATGCCATGGCGAGGGGATGGTCTTATCTTGGTGTTACATGAAGATCACGTATCTGTACTGATGGGGGGAGCCTATTCACGAGTCAGTAGCTTGCTGCTTTTGAACCTTTAACAAAATTGGCAAAAACTCCCATAAACTCTGCTGGACTCTGTGTTTTTTCCTGCCTGTCACTGCCAATTACTAAGACTCGTTTTAGAGTTTACAAACAGTATTTTCCAATCTAAGGGCTGCTGTTTCTATTTGATTGAGTCAATGATATCGCAATCTGGTGTTTGTGATGTTTATAATCACCTTGGAATTGGTGTTGTCAGACAGGCCAGATTGATGGCATTGCTGATTGATTGGGGGGTGCTGAAGAGGTGGATTTGAAAGGAGAAAGCATCTATCTCCAATGAAAATATCTCTGTAACCAGCAATGACGGGTGGAAATAGAGCGTTCGTGGGGCAAATGCGCTGGAGTTTTGAATGAACACTCAAGTCTAGAGAAGTTTGTCAGAGCATAGCTGTCAGCAAGAATCATCTCCCACATCTCACCACTTTTGATTTTAACAAGACGACTTTGGCTTGAGCTTTGCTTTTGCGTGTGTTGGCAAGTCAATTCAATTATCAAAGTCAGCCCCCATGTTTCTGAAGGCTAGGTAAATTGGTACTCAAAGCTAGCAGGGACTTCCCTGGGTATTTGTCTATTATTGGGTGACTTCAGAGAAACCTGCCTTCTTCAGGGATGGTTTTATACTGGGGTTTGCCCATTTAATGGGTGCCCTGGGCGTTTGTCAGATTGCACTCTGAGACCCTGTCTGATTTTTCCATCACTGCACTTTGCGTTTGGAGAATGACAATGGTCTACTGCTTCTCTGCTTATTCATTTGACTTCAAAGCTTTCATTCTCTGTCATTAGACTGAAAAGCACCAAAGTTAAAACTTGGCACAGAAGATGGATTTATGACTTATAGGAAATTGGGCATGCTGGCTGCATTCTAAATGCTCAGTGGTCTTCTTATTGGCTGTGCTAGGTCTTTAGACAAATCCACAGCTTATGGTTCAGTGAAGCCAAACACTTCCTTAAAAAGCAGCAAACCTACGGAATTAAAAAGCAAGTGCAAAAAAATGTAAAATACCATAGAAATTTGGCCTATTAAAGAATGTGATTTGTTAAATGCATTAAAGCAGGACTTTGTAAAACTATAAATCCTTTTCAAACTGGTGCTAAGTAAGAAAAATATCTCGCATGCGCTGGTCTATGTGCAGTTTCCTTTGCCAGCAGTCTTCTGTATTCCTATTTCTATTTCCTTAGAGCTCTTTGTTTATGAATAACAGCCCTGTTTCCTCACACTCTATCACTTCACCTTCTGCTTGATCCTATGGTAAAGTCGTCATTTGATATTTGTCTCCTCACTAGGTTGTAATGGCCCATCCTGCATGGGGCTGAGCCACTTGTATCTCTCATGGAAGGCTGCTCAGCCCCTCGGAGGCCTGGGGCCTTGGCATTTAACTTCTTCACAGAGTTTGTTGTATGTGAGAGTGTGTTCATCTGAAACACAAGTGCCTGGAATTTTTTTAATCGCCTAAGTGGTTTAGGAGCAGGCTGCACACCATTGAACATCCAGGAGACTTGTGCACCTGAGTTGTTTAGGTGTGTTTGGAAATTCACCACAGATATGTTTGATTAATTAAAAATCCAAATCCCAATGTCTATGCCAAGCTAAGATTTGTTCCTGAATTAATATTTATTAAACATGGAAAGGAAAATAGTTTGAACACCAGAGACAAACATTTTGAGTAGGATTTATTTTAAAGCATCTCCTCGGAGGAGAGCTTTCACAGTAAAGAATGTAAAAGTCACTCCCCCATTGTCAGCAATTTCCCATATTCCCTTTGCTGTACTGAAAATAATTTGAGCTGGTGCCACCACCAGCCTTAAAACTTATGAAGAAGGGATCATAATCGAATCATAGCAATGTCGGGCTGGAAGGGTCCTTGAGAGGTCATCTAGTCCAGCCCCCTGCACTGAGGTGAGACCAAGTAAACCTAGACCAGCCCTGACGGGTTTGTCCGACCTGTTCTCAAAAACCTCCAAAGGCAGGGATTCCACAACTTCCCACGAAGCCTGTTCCTGAGCTTATCTGTCCTGAGAGTTAGAAAGTTTTCCCTAAGATCTAACCTCAGTCTCCCTGGCTGCAGATTAAGCCCAATACTTCTTGTCCTACGTTCAGTGGACATGGAGAACAATTTGTCACAGTCCTCTTTAGAAGAGCCCTTAACGTATCTGAAGACTGTTCTCAGGTCCCCCCTCAGTTACCTTTTCTCAAGACTAATAAAGAACTGGGCTTGTTCAACCTTTCCGCACAAGTCAGATCTGCTAAACCATGTATCGTTGTTGTTCCTCTCCTCTGCATTCTCTCCAGTTATGTCTGTTGGGTCAAGGATCGTCCTTTACAATGGGGCCCAGCCCCGCTGTGGCTATTTGGTGTTATCACAATTTAAATGTTAAATAGCTGTGATCCTCTGGTCTAACATGGGTCAGCCCTATGGGAGACTCTCAACTGAGGAGTGAAACCCTGAGGACTCTCACCCACTATTCAGCAGGAAGCCGGTCTGGGAGCAGAGCCCTGGCGTGACGAGCAGTGGCCTACGTGGCAGTGCAGACAGATTGCTGTGATCTGTATCCAGTGGAGTGATTTTCTTTCAAGTCTGGCTGTTTCATTCCCAGTTGCAGTGTTTTTCAGCTGTCAAATGTGAGGTCATCACGATCCAGGTGCTCCTGGCCAAATCAGACAGGATGTGATGATGTCCCTCTCCAGCTGCAAAGGCGCGGTGGGGCGGGGCAGCATTATTTCAGCTGTTCTGATTTCCAGAACTGCTGAGGGGTGTAGGTGGACCCTGAGACCAGGGCCCGTCTGGTTGACCTGAGGGAAGACTCCCCAATGGAAGGGAGGGGTGTTACGGTGGTAGCAAGGGGGATAAGGTCTCTGGAAGGTGAGGTGCAGGTGTCCACCGTGACCGAAGCAAGCCCATTGATTCCCCTGCTCTCCTGCCATCTCGCTGGGGCGGGGCATCGGTGTTCCAGAGTTGACTCTCAGGTCAGTGGGGGTCTGGGTGTGCCAGCCTAGGACACACTGGCCTGGGGAATCCAGTGCCCAGCGCTGATGTTGGCAGGGTAGCATGGGGCTCTCTCGCTGCTGCCCAGCACAGTTGGATCGCACTCCATTTCAGATGCTGTCTAGGCTTGACTGATGTGCACTGTATGTGTCAGATAACAGGAGGGGGGCCCAGTGTCTGTGGAAAGGTGAAATCTTCAGTTTGGAAGCGTTTTTGTAAGCTTTGCCATTCACCCCGAACACACGATTCGGGATTATTTCATGGTCTCTTAGTAAAGTTTAAAATGTTTCACTAATTAGTCCTTTTTTTATGTTTTGACAGGCTATTGTGTAGCTACAATAATTAATTCTTCTTTTTCTGTGTTTGAATGAACACCCGTTGAAAATCTTAAGTAACGATTGGGTTTATTTATGTTTAAATTTGTCACCAGTGTTTTACATAACAAGGAATTTTGTCTCCATTTAAGGATACACATGCTTTCCTCGTACTATCATTATATAACAACAGGAGTTAGAAGAAAGTGAGCTCTGGGGTATAATGTAAAATGTTAATTTTGGTGGTCAAATCTTATTAACTGTGAAAGGATTCACCACAGAATTCTGCAAACAAATCGTGCCATAAATCCTGCAACACTGACAATGTAGCTTCATTCGTTTCAGATGTACAAGACTGCTGAAAATGATGAGACTTGCTTGCTGTTTTCAGTATTATTAACCAGTATGAGGTGCATGTTTCAACAAAGATTTGGGAAAAAATAGGCTTGTTGTATTGCCTGGGTACTTAAAAACAAATTTACAATTGCCTGGACTACTGAAAGCAAAACTCGCTGTAGTAGAGGGCCATACTGTAGAGAGCGGGTATCGGATTTCCATGGACAGGAGAGCCAGCTTGATCCCCCTGATATCAGTTCATTGAGGCTTTGGGAAATCTTAACAAAACTATTTTTTATACGCTAAATCTGATTGAAAAGTCTCAAAATTATTTCTAAAGTAACTTACGACGGAGGGAGGCAAGTTACAACTCGACAATCAGCCATTTTTAACCCAAAGTCCACAAAAGCTAGCACACCCAGCCTTCCCAATGCTCTGCTTTGAGTGTCTAGCTGTACGGAAATAGTGGGCAGCAATGAATTATTTTTATTTATTTCATTCTTTACAGTTTAGTGTTACTACTCTCAATACAACGAATCCACACCCACAGAATATGCTAACTGAATGCAAAGGCTATATAAATCAATGGCTAATAATGCAATAAAATCTAGCAATTTCTTTCTCTGCTGAAGTTCTCCATCTTTCCTGCTCTGATTTTTAATAATTACTTGCATACTCAATTTACATATTAGATTAAGCAAACAGATAATTTATGTTCACTTGGAAATCCATTTTATTAGCAGAAAATTTACCAGTTAGGGCCTGCAATTCTTAGGCCTGCAATTCTTTTAATCAGAAAAGTTAGCCACAAAAAAGCCTAATTTTGAAACCCTTACTCATGAGAGCAATCCTTGCTATCAGGAAGTCCCATAGTCCAGGGGTGCGGGATCAAGCCTGAAATGGGCTGTGAAATGTTGCAGCAAATGTGGGTAATTCTAGAGTGAACATTCTCTCAGTGGGATCCGATTGTTCTGTTATTCTGTTTGTTACAGTAGCACTTAGATGCCCCAACCAAGGCTGGGGTCACAGTGTGCTGGGTGATGCACAAACACACAGTGAGAGACAGTCCCTGTGATAAACAGCTCAGAGTCTAGACAGACACAGGGTGAGGGAAACGGGTACAGCAACCAAGCGGAGTGAGAGGCACAGAAAGAGACGTGACTTGCCCAGGAACACCCAGCAGGTTGGTGGCTAGTCCAGGAATAGAACCCAGTTCCGCTGACTCTCATCCCAGGACCCTAACTGTAGCATCATAGAAAGATTGGGAAGGAACTTTGAGAGGTCATTTGAGGCAGCGCCAAGTAAACCCAGACCCTCCCTGACAGGGGTTTGTCCAACCTGTTCTTAGAAACCTCCAGTGATGGGGATTCCACGACCTCCCTTGGAAGCCTGTCCCAGAGCTTAACTACCCCGAGAGTTAGAAAGATTTTCCTAATATCTAACCTCAATCTCCCTTGCTGCAGAGTAAGGCCATGACTTCTTGTTCTGCCTACACTGGACATGGAGAATAATTGATCACTGTCCTCTTTATAAGAGCCCTTAACGTATGTAAAGACTGTTTTCAGGTCGCCCCTCAGTCTGCTTTTCTCAAGACTAAACATGCCCAGTTTTATTAACCTTTCCTCAGAGGTCAGCTTCTACAAACCTTTTATCCTTTTTGTTCATCTTCTCTGGAATCTCTCTCCAGTTGGCCACACCTTTCCTAAAGTGTTGTGCCCAGAAGTGGACACAGTGCTCCAGCTGAGGCCTCCCCAGTTCCGAGCGGAGTGAGACAGTTGCCTTCCAGGTCTTACACACAGAAAAGGGAAACAAAAATGATTAGGGGTATGGAACAGCTTCCATATGAGGAGAGATTAATAAATCTGGGATTATTCAGCTTGGAAAAGAGACAAATAAGGGGAGATATGATAGAGGTCTATAAAATCATGACTGGTGTGGAGAAAGTAAATAAGGAAGTGTTATTTACTCCTTCTCATAACACAAGAACCAGGGGTCACCAAATGAAAATAATAGGCAGCAGGTTTAAAACAAACCAAAGGAAGTATTTTTTCACACAACACACAGTCAACCAGTGGAACTCCTTGCCAGAAGATGTTGTGAAGGCCAAGACTATAACAGAGTTCAAAAAAGAACTAGATAAGTTCATGGAGGATAGGTCAATCAATGGCTATTAGCCAGGAGGGGCAAGGATGGTGTCCCTAGCCTCTGTTTGCAAGAAGCTGGGAATGAGTGACAGGGGATGGATCACTTGATGATTACCTGTTCTGTTCATTCCCTCTGGGGCACCTGGCATTGGCCGCGGTCGGTAGATAGAATACGGGGCTAGATGGACCTTTGGTCTGACCCAGTCTGGCCGTTCTTATGTTCTTTTTGTAATTATTTGCTATCTAACCAAATCTTTGACACCTGTAACATGTCACTGGAGGAGGTATATATGGCTTAGTCCAGAACCTCTGATACCCTAAAGCTACTCCGTCGGGAGGTGTCCTTCCTTTAAATGTGATCAGTAAGGCTGTTGAGGGCTTAATCATACGACTTCTGCTAATTAGCCTCTTAGCATGTGTCACCTTATCTTCACCTATTCCTTGCTTTATTTCCTCTTCTGACGTTTCACGTGGCACATCCTATGCCACCCCTCTTGTTTCAGGTAGGAATCTGACAGTTTATTTTTAGCTTTCCTAGCACCTTTTGTCTTAAGGAACTAGCCTACTTATTCTTTGGTTTTGCATTCCACTCACAAGTCTGCACCAGGAAGTTCTCTAGCTCTTACTAAATCTGCAACACTTTTTTTTGAACCACTCTGCAGTCTGCAGGGGTTGACATCTCCTATTTGAACATCCTTAGCTAGGGGTTTTACAATTACATAATTTCCCCCATGTCCTGTTCCCACCTTCTCACTTGCTGTTCCTTTTGCTGGTTCTAAAGAATCTACCTGATTTTGAAAGTCTTCCATATGTTAGTTTTCAAATTAGTTTAAAGTCCCCCCTCACAAGCTTGAAGAGTCAAAGGGCCCAGCTAATTTATATCTTCTGAATGCCCTAGAACCAGGGAGACCCTATGTCAGAATTTTGAAAGAAGTAGAAACAGCCAATAGAATTTAGCCAATAGAACTGTTTAGCCATCCTGTTCCCGGACTGTGTTCCCGGACAGAGGCTAGATGCTGTACATCTGTGTGCGCCCATGTCAAGGATGCATCAATTTAAAGTCAGGAAGGACAAGGCTTTAAAGAAACATAGTCAGCTCAGCATTTCCATTTCCTTGAGTAATAGAAGCAGCTTGCAGCAGGTGACAATGAGACCTGGCAAGTCTCCCACTGAAAGTAGCAGGAGACGAGCGAGAGCAGCTTCCTGCTCATCTCTCAAGACGGCACTTGAGCATAAATAGTTCTGGAAGTGTGAGAAAAGCACAGAAAAGAAAGCAGCATTTCTGTGCTTGTGAAAGAGCTGTGCTCCAAGGCAGCTTACCATTCCATTCTGCAGTGCCTCGTGGCGGAGCTGATGGAATTATAGAATGAGGATGGTTGCAAGGGGAAACTGTTCTGGAAGGAGCTGGGACTTTATCTGCAGCTGGAGAAGAGGGAGATTTCTGCAGTTAAGAGGAGGTTCTTGGGGGTCTTAGGCAGAGGCAGATTAAGATGTATTGAGGCCCTGGACACAAAGAACATTTGGGCCCCCCACACCTTGGGGGTCCAGAGGTGCCAGAACTGGGGGGGAGGAAAGGTGGCCATTTCCCCCCCACAGGAGGGCAGGGACACAGGCTGGGGACTGCTCTCAGGCCCTGGCCCCCATCCTGGGCAGGTGGAGCCTCCAGGGTGCCCCATGGTGGCCTGGGCTTCCTGGGTGACTCTTACCAGTGCCTGGCTCCAGCTTTTGGCCTGGCCAGGGGGCGGGGCCTCAGGGGGAAGAGGAGGAGCAGGGGGACGGGGTCACAGTTCCAACACCTGTGGCTCCCCCACTTCTACTCAGGTTCTGGTGCTCCTGCAGGGGCCACCAAATTGGGTGGGGCCCTAGGCATGAGCCCCATAGGTCTGTGCTTTAGTTGGCCACTGGCCCAAAGCTCACTGAAGTCAATGGAAACTCCAGTTGACTCAACAGATGCTGGATTTGGCCATAGGTATATTATGCTGAGAGGAGCTGGATAACAGTAAGAGTTTTAACTCCCGAATGAGCCCCGTCGGAGTGAGTGGACATTGGAGCACATCTGCTTTGGGGCCCATTTGCTGCGTGACTGCAGGGGTGTCTCTGAGCTCTTCGTGGAATGGGTGGGGTGTCTGGAGGAGTGTCTCGTGACTGGCCGGCCGAGTTATTTGTTACTGTCTGAATGTTTGCGTTTTAATGCTGCGGGGTGGGTTATGTTGTGGTAATGAGGTGTTGGTTCGTCTAGAGCCTGTGCACAGGCATGTTATTATTTACTTCTAACTAAATAATAGTGAAAGGAAGAAGCTTCGATAAACTCCGACGCTCAAGTATACATTGTTGGGTTCCATTTTGGGGTGTTTTGATATCTGCTCTCGCTCTTCCTAGTGCATTCTGTTCCTGAGCTAAATCCTTCGTATTAGGAGAATCCTGCTTGTATTTGCTACCCAATAAGTGTGGTGCTTGCAGTAAATGTCTAGTGTGTGCATTTAGCTGACTGTGGTCCGACTTTGGGACATGTTTGTTATCAGGATGGGGGACAGGAGGGATCTAGGGAAAGTTGCTTAACTCACCAGCTTAAATGGGGGTGACAGCAAAACAATAAACAAAATCCTCTGTCTTTGTCACACTGATTTGAGGCTGAACTCGCGGATGTTAGGTACAGCTGTTAACTCTAAAGGGAAATCTAGATGGCTTTAGGGCACTTGTCTGCCCTAAAACTGCTTCTGTTCCTCCCAACTGCAGTTTCAGCAGTCAGACAATTAGATTCAGTTTCCACCTGACACTATCTTACTGTTTCTGAGCATAGAATGTGTGCAAATGACTTGCTGTATTTTGTGAGTAACCTTGGTTCAATTTCTTAAGTGCTATTGTTGGGTCAGTCTTTTGTCATTGTGTGTTTCAAGGCATTGTTCCTTATTTTTAGACTTTAATAGCGTCACTAAATTACAGTATTACAAATACGAGAAACTTTAATGGGTGGTAATTGCAGGACTATTAGAAACAGAAAATGATGGTATTAAGTTTTAACTTTTATTATGAATTTAAAAAACCCTTAATACTAAACCAAGAACAAGAATAAAAAGCACTAGGTACAGTACTTTCCTGAGAAGTATTCAAGATAGCAGAGAGCTATGCGGCAAAATGAGCTGTTTATACGATGAAGTGAGCTGTAGCTCACGAAAGCTTATGCTCAAATAAATTGGTTAGTCTCTGAGGTGCCACAAGTCCTCCTTTTCTGTTTATACTGTGTAAGCTCACAAGCTTGTCCCTCTCACCCACAGAAGTTGGTCCAGTAAAAGACATCCCCTCACCCACTTGTCCTTGTTAAAAAATATTCAGATGTAATAAATGTGACACCTCCTCACCCCCAGCTGAGATCCCTTTAAAAGCAAGGAAACATCAATGTGTGGGACATCTCTTTCCCCTACCTGAATGCCCACACAGCACGTTTATAGCGACAGGGGCACACGCTCTGTCATCACAGTGAATGAATGCCTGCCTGCCTCAGACTAGTAAACCAATACCTGACCCACAACACATCAGTCTCCCTCCGTTTGTGACAGCCCAATTACAACCTCAGTGACACCAGCAAACATTCAGCCTCCGCATGTGCACAGGGCAAGGGTGGTGTGTCTGTGTGAGATGTATGAGATCTCCATTAAGGTCACTTGTCTCTAAATTGGGTTATAACATAAGGCAACACACATCTGCTTCAGTTATAAGTGGTAACCCTGATTATCAGAGGGCTGTTGGGGTTCTTTATTGCATCAGCAGACATAGAAATGAGAATCCCAGCGAGCCACGCGGTAGCAATGTGAGCTAGTGAGGAGCGAGGGAGGAGTTTCAAGGGATCTGAAATAAGCTTGTCGGGTGGCAAAGTGTTAAATGTCAGGGCTTGTCTTCGGAGCCCTTTCTGTAAAACAAAGGGTCTTCTTTCTAAACAGGGTTTAAAAAAACAAGCAGAGGCTTTAACCCAGAAAAAAATGATCTGCCAATCCGACCTCATGAACTTCTAAACCAATCTACAATAATTGTATAAACTGTTTGAACGCTTCCCTGTGCAAGAGATTCGGTGGAACACTGAGACTTTCTCCTAGAATGGGAAAGAGCAAAAAGCCAGTACTGGGAGCCAAGTTCGACCTCGGAGCATCCCCAGCTCTGACTACGTGTGCAAATAGGAGGCAAGTGTTTGATCCAATGGCTTGTTTTTGAACAAGTGCCCGGAGTTAATCGCCTCCTACAGAACTTTGACTTAACTCGGGGGACACGTCACAGCCACACAGTGGAGAACACGCTGATAGTTACACTCCTTGTAGCAGTGACTGGAGACCTAGAGAAGAGAGAGCTGTTCCTGAAAATGATCAAATCCATTAATTGGAACTGACCGCTCCTGGGACTCAGTTTACCAAAGTACCTCTGTAACTCACTGCTCAGTGTGTGTGCTGCATGCCCTGCTGCCGGATCCGGGGACGGTGTGACTCTTACAGCTCCGTTTTCAGAGCCTGGCTCCTTAGCTTGAGCTGCAGAGACTTTCTTTTTGCTCTTGAGCTGCCTGGTGTTGGCCAGGACAATGGCCGTTACACATCTTACATTGAATTTCCCATGTTTGAGCGTCTGGAATCCCCCAGCCCATCCAAGTGTGATCGCAGAAGGATATTAATTCACACCTGAACCCCCTTCGCTTTTGCTTCTCTAAGAGGTATACCGTTTCCCCCCTTAATTAGTGGTGACTGTTGCTCCTTTCGCTTCGCATTTGTGATCAGCCCTTGTTAATTCTTTTTAAAGCTAGGACTTTAGTCCAAATGTGATGCTGACTTTATTTTGCAAAACTCTCTGTCCTAATCCCTCCATGCTGGCCTGATGCTGACTCTTTCAGTGTCTTCATGGATTGTCCTGAATAGAAACAACCTTGTCACTCTCGGTTTTTACGGAGTTCTCTTGTGGACAGCTGCCCACCTGCCCTTCAGTCTCATTTCCTCGGCTACGACTCTCTTCCCCCTTATCTTCCCCGGCAGGGCAGTTCATCCTTCCTCTTGCTGCCCCCCGTGCATCCCAGCCCATCTGGGGAACGTGCATATTTTCTTATAGAGACAAGGTCGCGGAGGGAATCTCTGTTATTGGCCCAATTTCTGTTGGTGACAGAGACAAGCTCGTGAGCTACCCAGAGCTGAAGACCTGAAGGAGAGCTCTGTGTAGCTCGCAAACTAGTCTCTTTACCACAGAAGTTGGTCCAGTAACAGATATTCCCTCACCCACCTTGTGTTTGTAATATCCTGGGACCAACACGGCGGCGACAACATATTTTATTATGGTCCAAATATCCCTTCTGTTTGTTCCTTTGAGTTCTGACAGCTCGGGTAAATCTCCATTCTTTCGGCCACACTGCATTGCCTGGAAACCCGGTTAAGCTGTTTGAAGCATGGTGAATGCAAACGTTCTCTTAGTGGTGTAGTCTTACTTGAATCCTGGCGCAGGTGAATGAAGGACTCTCTTGCATGCACAGCTGTTTAATTGGTGTACTCTCACCTCAGGTCTCCCACGTGTGCTGTGTTACAATCCCTGTACCCATTCCTGTAGGAGTTTGCTGCTTTCCTGTTCCTCTTTATCCCAGCCCTTCTACGAGTGAGCTCTGCTCTCTCTGTCACGAGGTATGCTGGCCCCTTCCTGGCCACCCACCAGCACTGCTGGGAGGGGAATCCCAGCCTGTCACTCTGGATTCCCCTGGGTGTTTCAAGCTCCTGGAGGCTGCAGAGAGTCCAGCCGCTGCTCCAATCTTGGGGTCCCTAGGCATGCTCTTAGGGTGCAGACCTACTTGGCACCCCTCTGAGCATGGGCACTCTCTGTCCAGCTGTCTAGCCCCTCTAGGCTCAGCGCTGACCCTTCAGACTCCCTGGTACTTAAATACACCCCTCTCCCTGACCTCCGGCCCAAAGGTGTGCAGGTTCTATTTCTAGCAGCCTCTCCCAGGGGCATGCCCCAGTTGTGAGGTAGTCATCACGCACACTTGGCCCAAGCTAACACCTTTATTCTTGTGAAGTGCAGGGAGTGCAGATCATCATGGGGCTGGATGTGCTGCATCTGAGAGTGCTAAAGGAGTTGGCGGATGTGATTGCAGAGCCATTGGCCATTATCTTTGAAAACTCATGGCTTTTGGGGGAGGTACCGGACGATTGGAAAAATAGTAATGTAGTGCCCATCTTTAAAAAAGGGAAGGAGGAGGATCCGGGGAACTACAGGCCAGTCAGCTGCACCTCAGTCCCTGGAAAAATCATGGAGCAGGTCCTCAAGGAATCAATTCTGAAGCACTTAGAGGAGAGGAAAGTGATCAGGAACAATCAGCATGGATTCACCAAGGGCAAGTCATGCCTGACTAATCTAATTGCCTTCTATGACGAGATAACTGGCTCTGTGGATGAAGGGAAAGCAGTGGACGTGTTGTTCCTTGACTTTAGAAAAGCTTTTGATATGGTCTCCCACAGTATTCTTGCCAGCAAGTTAAAGAAGTATGGGCTGGATGAATGGACTATAAGGTGGATAGAAAGCTGGCTAGATCGTCGGGCTCAATGGGTAGTGATCAATGGCTCCATGTCTAGTTGGCAGCCGGTATCAAGTGGAGTGCCCCAAGGGTCGGTGCTCGGGCTGGTTTTGTTCAATATCTTCATTAATGATCTGGAGGATGGTGTGGATTGCACCATCAGCAACTTTGCAGATGACACTAAACTGGGAGGAGAGGTAGATACGCTGGAGGGCAGAGATAGGATACAGAGGGCCCTAGACAAATTAGAGGATTGGGCCAAAAGAAATCTGATGAGGTTCAACAAGGACAAGTGCAGAGTCCTGCACTTAGGACAGAAGAATCCCATGCACTGCTACAGACTAGGGACCGAATGGCTAGGCAGCAGTTCTGCAGAAAAGGACCTAGGGGTTACAGTGGACGAGAAGCTGGATATGAGTCAACAGTGTGCCCTTGTTGCCAAGAAGACCAATGGCATTTTGGGCTGTATAAGTAGGGCCATTGCCAGCAGATCGAGGGACGTGATGGTTCCCCTCTAGTCGACATTGGTGAGGCCTCATCTGGAGTACTGTGTCCAGTTTTGGGCCCCACACTACAAGAAGGATGTGGAAAAATTGGAAAGCGTCCAGCGGAGGGCAACAAAAATGATTAGGGGTCTGGAACACTTATGAGGAGGGGACTTATGAGGAGAGGCTGAGGGAACTGGGATTGTTTAGTCTGCGGAAGAGAAGGATGAGGGGGGATTTGATAGCTGCTTTCCACTACCTGAAGAGGATGGATCTAGACTGTTCTCAGTGGTAGCAGATGACAGAATGAGGAGTAATGGTCTCAAGTTGCAGTGGGGAGGTTTAGGTTGGATATTAGGAAAAACTTTTTCACTAGGAGGGTGGTGAAGCACTGGAATGCGTTACCTAGGAAGGTGGTGGAATCTCCTTCCTTTGAAATTTTGAAGGTCAGGCTTAACAAAGCCCTGGCTGGGATGATTTAGTTGGGGATTGGTCCTGCTTTGAGCAGGGGGTTGGACTAGATGACCTCCTGAGGTCCCTTCCAACCCTGATATTCTATGATTCTATGATCTAAAACAATAACACCTGAAACTGAAGTTTCTCACCCCTTCCTGGTAAGCTGTTTTGGGACGAGCTGGGTCCAGGCAGGTGAGCAGGGAGGGTGTCCCTGCTTCATGCGGGCTGGCACATGGCAAGTGGTCTCTTCCTCATGGACTGGAGAAAACGGTCCCTGAGAAGACCAGCCTCTGCCTTTTAAAACCTCCAGTGCCCTGTACCAGGAGTGCTTCAACCTGTTAAGTTAAACACTGCCCTCCATACCGGTGCTTTCTTTCTCCACCTGGAGTGTACCTGTGCTCACTGCTGTTACCTTCCCGGAAATGGAAATGTCAGCCCAGATACCTGCCTCCCCTGCAGCTCTCATTGCTTAGGAGACTTGCATCAGGCTTGGTGTATGTAGGTGAAACAAGTGACCATCAATAGTATGTGCATGGTCAAGAAGCAACTTAGAAAGGGGAGTGGTTTGTCAGGCAGGCAGATGTACTCAACACACCCCAGCACTGGGGAGTGCCCGGGTCAGGGTTTGGGTTTAGCTCATTCTGTGTCATGTTCCTCGGTACCAGATCTGGCCTGGTCACACAGCCTGGGTGTATGCCCCAGCTGCGTTCATCTTAAGATGCTTTAATGCTCTGCCGGGTCTGGCCGAGTTCCCTTTAAATAAGGTGTGTTACATACAGCACCACCTAGTGGCTCAGCAGTATAATACAGGTGAGCAGTCCATTGCCTTGTAGGGAAAATATGGGTTACTTGCAAAACCTGGATCTGGGATTCGATTTCAAACATCCCCAAGACATGGCTGCGTTCATATTCAGGGGGTTGGTAAGGACTGTTGTCTGATGCATTTTCATCATTGGGACTGTTCACGAGTTAGTCGATGCTGAATTGCTTTGCTGAATGGGGGTCGTAGTGCTTTACCCGCTTTTCCTGGGATCCAGGGGTAGGTCACATTCTCTATAGCTGCTCTCTGGGATATATGTTGCCTTTCTTGTGGTAAATAAGTTGCACCCACTGCTTTTAAAAACTATTCACTAGGGTTGCATCTGTGAAGCGAAGTATTGCATTTCCCTCCAGTTACCCGTTCCGTTTCAGGGAGCTGCTGCGTCTGCGAAGCTGGATATTGCAGTCACTGCTGTTGATTTGTTTTCAGGAGTTGAAGGTATGCTGAAGTGCTCGTTGCTCTTAGTGCCTGGCCATCAGCTATCTGTGGAGTGGAGCTGCTCTCTTCATGACTGCCCTTTTGTGAGCTGAATGAATGGCTTAGAGAAACAGTTCTTTTGAAAATTACATTTTCTATCTGTTTTTATTTAAAGGAGATGAATTTATGCCTCTGCATTTACCACTGCCTCAGATATCCACAAGTCAGACAGGATCTGTCTTTTTCTTATTTAAAATGTATAGGGACAAATTGATGGAGGCCTGGAAAGGGAGGGAGGCTGTGAGCCTGCGAAGGGGTTTGAACAGCAAGAGGGGAACTGGTGTAGGGGTCAGTTCTCTGCTCAGGACCCCAATCCCCGCGGACTGGTATGCAGGGACAGTGCTGCAGGGCTTCTCCGTGGGGAGAATAGGAGGATCTGTCCAGCAGCATATCTTGCTCTCCCCCACTGCCCTTTCCAAGCTGGCATGCAGCGAGCTACCTAGGTATAGCCCAGCAAGGAAGCCTGAGGCCAGATTTATAGTTATCTTGCCCTGTATGAAATCTCACTCACATAAACAAGGGTTTGTCCATGATGTTTGTCTAAGCACCAAACTAAAGCCTTTCGGCAGCATGCCAGATTGTCTTTAAAGCAGCCCAAAGATGCAGTGCCAGGCTGTGCATTTGGGGCCCTGTCTATCCGCTGTCTCACTTTTTTATCCACAGTAATTTCCTCTTTGGCTCTCACTGCACACTTATTGACCGGTTCTTCTGTTTCCTGTGGCTTCTAATTTGGACCTTGAGGCTGCAAGCCCATCCACTTGGATGGGTCTCCTGTGGAGACCTGGATGGCACTGACATCTTGGAGATGGAATCTTCTGAACACAAGGTTCCTAATGGAAGCATGGCCTTCCTTCTCACTACGGCAGCGCGGCCATGTGACTATATAATATAGAATAGACTTGCAGTAGAGTGTTGTCCTGCAGTGGAAGAGGCTGTAGCTAAGTTGTTGTAAACAAGGGTTACTTGACTCTAGAGGACGCTAAAGCCCTTTTCTCAGAACAGTTAATACTGCTCAGAATTATTTTGGTGCCTGTTAATGTGATGGATGCTGATTTCAATTCAGCATCTGGCTGAAGGTCCCCTTGACTATGGCTGTTAAGTTTCCCTTTGTACCAGTTTGTTCATGAACTGATGGCTCATATTCCATCATGCTTTATGTTCAGTTGGGGCTTGGCTTCCATCCGGCCGTGCTATGATGATGATGCACTGCTAAACAAGACTAAATATCTGCATCTGTTACAGCAGAGAAAATCTGAAAGTTTGCCAGGGTAATTGGAACATGCCATCAGAGAAGGTCTGAAATGCACAGAGCAAATTCTGCTCTCAGGCACCTTCAATCTCTAAAGCGAAGTCAATGAAAATGCAAGGATGTGAGAGCAGAATTTGACCCAGAGTCTCCAAATCGGGGCATCTAAGTGAAAATGTCAGTAAATATATATATTCCCCCCCCAAAAGACATACCGTGTGTTCTTACCTGGAACCAGAGTTTTACCTATGTAGACCCAGCTGTGTGTGCATTAGGGGCTTTACAGTCATGGATGAAGGTGAAGTTTCTGCCCCAAAGAGCTTACAGTCTAAGGCGCCAATCCTGAATTTGATCTGTGTGGGTGCAGGGATCCGCCTGGTGGAACAAGTTCTAGTGTTAGCCCCTACACAGAGTGCACACCTGAAGAATGGATGGGGGTGAACCCTGAAGTGGTGTGACTGGATGGTGAGACACAGCATGTGCAATGTTAGTTCCAGACTGTTGACAAATTGTATCGTCAATTGCTTGACCACCACACTTTGGTCCAGTGTGTAATGTATTCAAGAGACTAAATAACCAATGTCAGTCAGGTTTATTAATGTGGTAAAGGAAAAAGATTCTATAGAACACCAATCTCTGATGAGAAATCCTGGGCAGCCAAGTTACATTCACCTTACACAGAAGGTGTGTGCCCCAAGTTACACATTTCAGCTTTCTCTCTCTCTTCAACACTTAGCCAGTCAGCCAGCCATAGCGATCGTTCACCATTTGGTCCAGTCCTGCACAACCGCAAAGGCTTGACGGCCTGAGAGTCCAACATCGGAACAGACTTGATGAACCCATGTAGTAGGGGGTCTGCCTCTGGGCAGCCTCCACCCCTCGGTTGATGGAATTTTATCCTGGATGTTACAAGCCACCCGGAGAACGGTGTTCACTGGAACGTCTTGTGGCATCCTTGCGACATGTCCGAAAAGCGTAAGGTGCTGCCTGTGGACAATGGCCCCAGTAGTCTGTAGACCAGAGCGGCCATAAACATCTGCATTACAGATGAAGTCATTCCACTTTATGTCCAATATACAACGTCGACATTTTGTGTGGAAATCCTACAGCTTTGTCCAGTCTGAGCATCATAGTGTCCATGTTTCGCAGCTGTACAACAGTATGGGAAGGATACAGCTCGAATAAATCCTGAACTTGGTTGTCATACTAAGATGATGTTGATCTGTGTATCCATTGTAAATGGCTCAGGGCAGATGCTGAGACGCCAATCCGATGGAGAACCTCCGTGTGAGAACTGGAGGAGCTGGTAAGTTCAGAACCCAGATAGCAAAAGCTGGAAACTGATTTGACGGTTTTGTTTTTCTAAGAGATTGAGAGTCGCGGGTGGACCTGGTCCTAGGTTTTGCAGTTTTATCTTTGACCATGAAACATGGAGACCAATCTTAGCTGACTCCTCCTCTCTATGCGGGAGTGCCTCACAAAACCTGTCGGAGCTCTGCACTAAGAGAACAACATTTCCGCTGATAACATTTGTAGGATTTTACAAGTTACACATCTCTCCACATATCTCTAAAATCCAACCCCTCAGTTTGTTCCAGTTCCCAGACTTGTTGTTCTGTTCCTTCCTTATCTTTGGTTTGGATTCTAGCGTTCCACGTACTGATTCATGAAGGTGCCTCCCTAGCTTGTTCTAAGACATGGAACAAATGTATCTTGATTTTGACAAGTTTCCTATCTGCTTGTGCCAAATGCTTACTCCACAAATGCAAGGAGTTATGGGTACGTAGCATCAGTGAACAGGATTATGGGATGGGCCAGGTTAAGCTATATCACTATTGTAGTATTTGTGCTTAACATTATTGGTGCTTAATGCACACAAATTTTATATTTATCTATCTGTTAGTGCAGACAATTCATGTTATTAATATAATAGATACTTATATGCTAGCCAGCATATGTTAGTCAACAAGATAGAATTTTAAAATGAACTAATTTGAGTTTTCAGTCCACTTTGTGAGTGCTGCTCTGTGCATATAATATGATGCTGCGGGATGCTCTATTTTGTTTTTTCCAGAGTTTGACTGAGGTGAAAAACTTGCCATTACCAGTTCAGGTCTGCACAGTTTTGCAATGTGTAAAATACGGTGGAATTTCACAAAGATGACTGAGTTGCTATGGAGGTGGCAGGTTCACAAACTTCTTTTTTTCTTTAAAATACCGTCTCCCCAGGATGGCTGGAACCGCTCGTAGCTTTCCAGTGCATTCCCACTTGCTATAGATCACCGACAACAATAGGCTTAGCTCCTCCCAAATCTAAAATGGTTTTGGCTTCTGATAATAACTGCCACTTGTTAAGTAACTAAAATGATTGTGAAGACAAGGTGGGTGAGGTAATGTCTTTTATTGGACCAACTTCTGTTGGTGAAAGAGACTAGTTTTTTAGCTATACAGAGACCTTTCCGAAGTTGGCTCAATAAAAGATATGACCTCACCCACCTTCTCTCTCTGACATCCTAGGACCAACATGACTACAACACTCTAATCTAGGACTGTCAAGCAATTAAAAAAATTAATGGTGATTAATCGCACGATTAATCGCACTGTTAAACAATAATAGAATATCATTTATTTAAATATTTGTGGATGTTTTCTACATTTTAAAATATATTGAATTCAATTACAACACAGAATACAAAGTGTACAGTGCTCACTTTGATTACAAATATTTGCACTGTAAAAAACAAAAGAAATAGTATTTTTCAATTCACCTCATACAAGCACTGTAGTGCAATCTCTTTATCATGAAAGTTGAACTTACAAATGTAGAATTATGTACAAAAAATAACTGCACTCAGAAATAAAATAATGTAAAGCTTTAGAGCCTACAAGTCCACTCAGTCCTATATCTTGCTCAGCCAATTGCTCAGACAAACAAATTTGTTTACATTTGCAGGAGATCTTGTTGCCTGCTTCTTGTTTACAATGTCACCTGAAAGTGAGAACAGGCGTTCACATGTCACTATTGTAGCTGGCGTTGCAAGATATTTACCTGCCGGATGTGCTAAAGATTCATATGTCCCTTCATGCTTCATTCACCATTCCAGAGGACATGTGTCCATGCAGATGATGGGTTCTGCTCAATAACGATCCAAAGCAGTACGGACCGACACATGTTCACTTTCATCATCTGAGTCAGATGCCACCTGCAGAAGGTTGATTTTCTTTTTCAGTTGTTCGGGTTCTGTAGTTTCTGCGTCGGAGTGTTGCTCTTTTAAGACTTCTGAAAGCATGCTCCACACCTCATCCCTCTTTTGGAAGGCGCTTCAGATTCTTAAACCTTGGGTTGAGTGCTGTAGTTATCTTTAGAAATCTCACATTGGTACCTTCTTTGCATTTTGTCAAATCTGCAGCGACAGTGATCTTAAAATGAACAACATGTGCTGGGTCATCATCCGAGACTGCTATAATGTGAAATATTTGGCAGAATGCAGGTAAAACAGAGCGGAGGACATACAACCCTCCCCCATGGAGTTCAGTCACAAATATAATTAATGCATTATTTTTTAAATGAGTCATCAACATGGAAGCATGTCCTCTGGAATGGTGGCTGAAGCATGAAGGGGCATATGAACGTTTAGCATATCTGGCACAGAGATATTTTGCAATGCCGGCTAAAAAAGTCCCTTGCGAATGCCTGTTCTCATTTTCAGGTGACATTGTAAATAAGAATGGGCAGCATTATCTCCTGTAAATGTAAACAAACTTGTTTGTCTTAGCAATTATTGAACAAGAAGTAGGACTGAATGGACTTGTAGGCTCTAAAGTTTTGCATTGTTTTGTTTTTGAGTACAGTTATGTAACAAAAAAAATCTACATTTGTAAGTTGCACTTTCACGATAAAGAGATTGCACTACAGTACTTGTATGAGGTGAATAGAAAAATACTATTTCTTTTGTTTATCATTTGTACAGTTCAAATATGTGTAATAAAATAATAATATAAAGTGAGCACTGTGCACTTTGTAGTCTGTGTTGTAACTGAAATCGATATATTTGAAAATGTGAAAAACATCCACAAATATTTAATAAATTTCAATTGATATTTTATTAACAGTGCAAATAAAACTGTGATTAATTGTGATTAACTTTTTTTAATTGCAATTAATTCTTTTGAGTTAATCATATGAGTTAACTGCGATTAATCGACAGCCCTGCTCTAAACATAACCTCATTGTATTTGCAGTTTCTGTTCAGTGATTATGATTTTGAGCGGGCAGAAGTTTGTATCTTGATAGCCTACAGCTAGGCTTTTACTGAAAAATGCAGATTCAGGTTAACTAAAATACTTTGTGAAACTGTATTGATATATTTAAAGCACCTAGAACGGGCCTCTCTGGAATGGTCACTAACAGTGTAACCCTGTTCTTTATGGTGGTGTTCCCTCTCAGCAAATGGTACTGCATCAGATAACACTGATGTGCAAGGAGAGCCAGGCACAAGGGCACAGGGTTTGAACGCTTTATTGCTCATCATGCGCTCACTTAGCAGAAAGGAAACCGTTGGATTTTGGAAAGAGTGTTTTTATCCTGATCTCTGGAAAATAACCCAGACAGAGAGCTGCAAACTAGAGAGAGTGGACTAGGCTCTGCTCTGGGTCACAGGCAGGCACTGGTGTAACTGAAAGCAGGCTACTGCACACAAGTGGGATTGTCATAGGACAAGCAATTTATGGGAGAGTCCAGAAGGCATAAGTAGGCTTGATAAGTAGGCATAAGTAGATTTCAATTTTTGTGCTTTTAGAATTCCAGTGGATAATATCAATGTTTGTTTGTAAGATTTTTTTTCCAATTTTTATCTGTTTTCACAGTTGTGGAAAATTATGGGGTGGGTCTGACAATAATTATTTAATGACAGCAGACAGTGATATTCAAAAAGCTCGTGCTTTATAACTGTTAAGACACAAGTTGACAGCATCACATGTCAGAATAGATAAAGAAAATATCCTGCACTATCACTGGCATTACAACACACACAGATTACGGTGGTACTTGAATACATTCTTACAGAGCGTTCCTCTTACATTCTGTCTGTCCATTTCTCTGATTATCGATGGAACCGTCCGCCAGTTTGGGTGCATTGTGCAATTGATGTGATTGATATTTACAGATGAAAATCGAATCCTTCCCAAGCGTAGGTATAAGGAGGAGAACATCCCTCCCGTGGGCATCACCCCCTTCCGATGTTAATTGCAGCAAACTGTCGCCCGCTACCTTATGCTGCCATTCTGTCATGTGGGATCGTGGCCCATAGTCTTGTGTTGCCATCACACAGTTTGCATGACTATATGATCTGGTGTTATCTGCACCTGCTGCTGGATGAAGTCCGCAGAAAGCAGCTGCAGCTGGGGCACATTTTGTTAAGTGGGTTGTAATGGGGCTGATGGGTCGAGGCCCGTCTGCAAACAAACGGCATGTGTAGAATCTGCCCCCGGTGCAGGGTTGTGACACTGCCTTGGAGGGATGCAACAGTTCAGCACAGCTCCGATACTTTCAGATGCCCTGAAATTATAGTAATTGCTTGTGACATTTGTGATTATTGGTTCATAGGGTGCTGCACACGTCTGTTCGGATTAAAATATAAAATGAGTCAGACTTATCATTATCGACAAACTAAACTCCATTGAAAGAACAAGTGACAATAGAGAGTGAATTTATGGAAACCCAACACTGTAAATATTTTACTTTGGAAGACAAAGTCAGATTATAGAGTGTTGTAAGAACTTGGGGAAAGCAAGAGGCACTAGAGAGCCTGGAATGGTAAGACCAGAGGACACGTGGGGAATGGCAGCTTCCATGATGAATGTCAAACTTGACTTCTTGCGGGGACCTGTTGGCATATCCGCCTAGAGCTAAAGCAGCAATCGGAACAGCCTCAGGCAGAAACAGGGAGAAATGACCCATTGACCAAGGGCACCTGTGTCCCTTCTAAGCTGAAGTTTATTTTGGACACAGTGAGTGAAAACTAGGAGGAAAAGGACTGTCCTGCCTGCTTCACACCCATCCTGCATGAAGAGAATTAATGTCCTGTAGTCACATAGATGAGCCTCCCTAGGCTTTTACAGAAATACAAATAGTCAAGCCGCTGTGCAAAGAGAAACCAAACTCAGTGGGGTCTGGCAGCAAACAGGACGGTACAGATCTAGCCTGCCGTGCAGTGGCGGAGCTAGGGGGAGCGAACAGGGGCCACCCGCTTGTACTCACCGGGCGGCGCTCAGGGTCCTCGGCAGCACTGAAGGCCTCCGCCCCCGAAATGCAGCCGGGGACCCGGAGCGCGTGAAGGCCTCTGGCGCCGAAGACCTGGAGCGCCACCGGGTGAGTCAACGTTACCAAAGGTGCCACTTGTGCTCAGAGGGGGAGCGGCCGCTCCCCTGCTCCCCCCTTGGCTCCGCTATGGCTGCCATGTCTTGCACGCCCTCTGATCGCTTTGCTCCCCACTTAGTCTCTGTGGTGGTAGGCGGCAGGCTCTGTGTTTGCCTTTCGTGTATGACCAGGACCTCGCATAATGGGGCTGCGACTGTGGCTCTTTGTGTTTCTGTGATCTAAAGAATTACAGACGAAAAAGGACAGGGAGAGAACATGCAGGTTGCCGAGTCAGGCATTCAAGAGTTAGGAAGTGCCAGAATTATGGCTGGGTGGGTCTCCTTGTGCTTATGTGCACTTTCTGATTACCCCATCACCGACTTTCCCCCACACTTTTGCTATAACTATAAACTATTTTAGAAAAACCAGTGTTTAAAAATCACTTTAAGCTGAAATGCCTTATCGGTGCATTCTTCAAAACCTTCCCCCTATTAAATAGCAGGCCTCAGCTATCAGATTATTTGTACTTTAACTAAACTCCCTGTTCTAAATCCACATTCTGTGAAACCACCCTTCAGCTATCTCCTGTTATCTCTAAACAAGAGTGGCTGTTCTTTCATTCGGATTGTACATAATGGATCATGATTCTCTCTTTCCATGAAGCTTGGGAGATTTTCTCAGTTTTGTTGCCCAGTTCTGGGTTTCAGAATTCCCCAAGCCATCGTCACCATATACTGGTTAAGTCTGTTTTCCACCAGGTCGGGAACGTGAGGGATTTTTGCTCACTAAGCCAACCTGGAAGCTTCCATCTCCCACAGCTCCACTTGTACAGCAGGGTGAGTTCCTGAAGACCAGGTAGCATCTGGTTTGACCAGCCGACTCATACCTGATGTAACATCCATGTAGGTGAGGGGTTGCCTTGTGGCACCCTAAGCATTATGGTTTGGAAGAAACCCTTTATGCCTTTTCCCTCTAATGGATTACAGCTCCTTTGTTCTAGCTGTAGATGGGCCCTGACACCCAGAGCAGGAGTTATTCTCAGAGCAGTGTTAGAATCCTGTGTTTCTACTCATCAACACACAGGCTGGGGAAGCACGCGCAGGAGCTGAATGACACTCTCTTGATTTAATTTTCCAAAACTGAAAAGAAGAATCCAAACTGGGCATTGATCACTAAATACCTTAGTGATTCAGTGACTACAGTAGAGACTTTTCTCACTTTCCAGCATAGAAGCTGGCTGAAAGAGACGTTTTTGGAGCAAACTTGGAAGAGTTTTGCTCCATGTGGAGCAGCAACACTCCTCACGGTGGCCCTTAGAGATGGATTTTAGCAAACTGTGTTTGCCTTCAGCAGGAGCTCTGACGGCCGAGGAATTCCTTTGGGCCCATTTGTAGTGCCAGAGCTGATTTTAGGAGGTCCTGAGCATGCTCAAGTTCATCTGGAATCAGTGGGAGCTGCCGTGCTCAGCACTTCTGAAAAACAGGCCCTAAATCTATAGTAGCCCGTAATCATAGAATCATAGAATATCAGAGTTGGAAGGGACCTCTGGAGGTCATCTAGTCCAACCCCCTGCCCAGAGCAGGGCCAATCCCCAACTAAATCATCCCAGCCAGGGCTTTGTCATGTAATGTTATTAATGGCATAGTTCCCCTCTGTCCCTGAGATATAGGTTGGAAGTGAGTTGCACTATTTGGTTGATTTGTTGAATTATTACTTACCTCAAATGCACATTTTTCAGGAACATTGAAAAAGTATTTTAAAGTCTGCCTCGTGCTGAGTTTAAGGCTTGTCGTTGGGATCATGAACTTTGCAAAGCAAAAGAAGTTTTTAAATGAAAAATTCTTGCATGCTCTTTGGGTTTTCTGAAGGGGAGTTAGTGCTACAATTCACCTAGGTACAGGTGAATCAGCCTGGATAAAATTATAAAACAAGTTACCCGGGATAAACTGATCTTGGAAGAAGTGTGGTTCTTAAAGTAACCACAAGAGGGAGACTGTCCTGAAATTTTCTCCCTTACGCTATTTGGACAAGGAAAGCTCCAATACAAGCCAGAAAGATGCAATTCCTTCTACTAATGAATATTTCACCCCTTAGAGAGACAAGGTGGGGGGGTGATATCTTTTATCGGACCCTTGCCTGTTGGTCAGAGAGAGACTATCTTCCCCGCTTGGTAACTATCTTTTTTCTAGGCATTGTTAACTAAGAAAACCAAAGCAAAACCCAGCGTGGTATGTAAAATAACCAGAGAGCAAAGGCTCCTCTCGGTGTGTCGTTTGTTCATGGTCAGAATATTCAAATTGAATGTATTTCTATTTCAAGTGTTTGAAGAGGGGCCTTTGTACTTGCATATTGACTGCACGTAGAGTTCAGAACTGGTGTGGTGTGTTCTTTAGAAACAACCCCCCACTCTGCTCTCTGTTTCAGAGAGATTCTTATACCGTGCTCATCACCGTAGTGTGTGAGCACTGATCTCTGCACAGAACTGGTCCCCGGCTCAATGAGATTTGAACATGGAACCCTTGTTGGTGTACATTGGACGTCTCCCTGCCCCCATGTTTTGTTCTTCTGGATTTCCTGGCTTCTGCCATGATTTGAGAGGGTCACAAAGAAACTCCTCACATGATTACCCTTGTGTTCATGGACAGGCCCATTAGCTGGAACATCCGGGCAAGGCCCGTCTGAGACCTCTGCCTGAAGGTTAGACCAGGGAGGGAACATAGATTCATAGATTCCAAGGCCAGAACGGACCATTGTCATCATCTAGTCTGACCTCCTGCATAAAACAGGCCAGAGACCTGCCCCAAAATAATTGCTAGATCAGATATTTTAGAAAAAACATCCAATATTGATTTAAAAATCATTAGTGATGGAGAATCCATCATGACCCTTGGCACATTGTTCCAATGGTCAGTTACTCTCACTGTTAAAAATTTACACCGTATTTCCAGTCTGAAATTGTCTAGCTTCAACTTCCAGCCATTGGATTGTGTTGTAACTTTCTCGGCTAGACTGAAGAGCCCATTATTAAATATTTGATCCCCATGTAGGTACTTATAAATTGTAATCAAATCACCCCTTAAAAAAAGGTTACGCTAAATAGATAGACTCAGTCACTGAAGGCATGTTTGTGGATCCTTTAACCATTCTTGTGGTGTTTCTCTGAACCCTCTCCAATTTATCAACATCCTTCTTGAATTGTGGGCACCAGAGCTGGACAAGATTCCAGCAGTGGTCACACCAGTGCCAACGAGAGATAAAATAACCTCTCTACGTCTACTCGAGATTCTTCTGTTTATGCATTAGCCCTTTTGGCCAGGAGTCGCACTGGGAGCTCGTGTTGAGCTCATTATCTGGCACGATCGCCAGATCTTGTTCAGAGTCACTGCTTCCCAGGATAGAGTTCCCCAGCCTGTAAGTCTGGCCTCCGTTCTTTGTTGATTGAACCCAGACCAGCTGAGGTGCTGCAGTGCCCACTGGGCTCCGTCCTGCTCCTAGAAAAGTCAACAGCACAACCTGCGCTGACTTTCTTGAGCAGGACGGGAGCGGTCGCGGAGCCCATCCTCCAGAGTGCAGTGCATGGTGTCCACGAAATGGGCTCAAACTCTTGGATCCTGTCACTTAGTGCATACCGCAGCCCCCGCCGAAGCCCACGGCACTGGCCTGTGTGCAGTAATGGCAGGGAGGGCACTTGCACAAGTTCTAGTACCTCAGACTTGCCAGTATCTCACACATGTGACATGAGAATCTGTCTCTGGGAGCCCCGGCGCTTCCCTCCCACTGCTTCGGTCCTTCCTCCATTCCTGGTATAAATTGGCAGCTGAATTGGATATTTTATGGGTTTTCCTTGGTTGATGGTTATCAAGCATCTGTGATAACGACTAACCTGCCTCTACCCAGAGGAGAGGGTTGTCACAAGAACCAGGGGTCACCAAATGAAATTAACAGGCAGCAGGTTTAAAACAAAAGGCAGTATTTCTTCACACAACGCACAGTCAACCTGTGGAACACTTTGCCAGAGGATGTTGTGAAGGCCAAGACTATAACAGGGTGCAAAAAAGAACTAGATAAATTCATGGAGGATAGGTCCATCAATGGCTGTTAGCCAGGATGAGCAGGAATGGTGTCCCTACCCTCTGTTTGCCAGAAGCTGGGAATGAACGACAGGGGATGGATCACCTGATGATTACCTGTTCTGTTCATTCCCTCTGGGGTACCTGGCATTGGCCACTGTCGGAAGACAGGTTATGGAGCTAGATGGACCTTTAGGTCTGACTCAGTATGGCCGTTCTTATGTTTCCATCTCTTTGGATGTCTTGTTGTCTCAGCTGTTTTATGTTGTTGTGTTATATGGAAATTTGATTTACAATGTTGTTCAGTTCAATCTCCCTGGAGAGGTCTCTCAAAACCCTGTTTGTTTTGGACACTTGAAACTCATCTAAGTGAGGCAATAAACAAAGAGGGCTCTGCAGTCTGGTATCACCAGGTACATCTCTTTGCTTATTTTCCAAGCGTGGAGAGAGGGCTTTGAACTTAGTGTCACAAGGGTCTATTTTTACAATAGACATGCATCCGAATGTGAATATTTGATATTCCAGTGGATGAAATTTGAGTGTGCTGAACAAAGCGATAAGTTGATTCAACTAGCCGAGTTTGCTCCATAATTGCCACCTGACGCTGTTTTGAAAACAAATGAATATCTACTCTCGAGAAGCCGAGTGAATTTGAAAAACAGAATCAAGTACATATCCCAGAAGGTAAATCTGAGTCTCATTCTCAAGGCCCTACTTGGGCAAAACTCTCCTTAGTTATTATGTAGCAGAAGCAGACAAAGGCCCCCATGTAAACCAGAGGCTTAATGTCCTGGGCACTGTACCAACTCTAGGAGACGGTCCTTTGCCTGATGAAATTTCAGTCTGAGGTCCCAGGCCTTCCGCTTTCTCCATCTCCCTGGGTTTCCAAGTGTGGAGAGTGCCCTTGGTTAAGCTGCTGCACTGAAACCTTCCTCTTGGACAAGTCTCCATACTCCTGCTTTTGGGGAGTGATTCAGTTTGAGCAGGAGCTAACACAGGGTGAAATATAAATTAACAAAGCTTCAGCAGCCACTGCAGTTGGAATCTGAAATGAAACAGGGCAGAACTCAACCCCTGCCCCTCTGCTTCTCAGCTTGTGCGGTCAAAAAGACAGTTAATACAAGGCTCCTCTGAGCAGTGTCAGGTCTCTGGCAGTGCTTTGCCAACAGCCTTTAGGGACAAGGCTCGTTGTTTAAGGATCAAATATGAAGTATGAGCTGATGGCGTCTGGACTCTGTCTATGGCCTCTCGCGTTTCAGAGGGAGAAGCATCATGACTCAAGTTAAAGAGAAGAGATGCTTGCTTGGCAGGGGCCAGGAGCCCTGCCGGCCTGGTCTGCAAAAACCTTTCCTTCTGACGCTAGGATGCAATTTCCTGATTTCTGCAAATCAAAATGTTAAATGCAGAGATGAAAAAACACCTGCATGGATCCTGGTGCATTCACTGTCGTAATCAATCCCAGACCTGAGTAATATGTAGCAGCGTATGTCAGATGGGGGCATCTCAAAGCAATGGTGTTTCACAGTCCTTATTATGCACATTGTTCCTGTGCAACTCCTGAAACATTCTTCTGTGAAAAGGGACCTACAAAGCTACAAAGAAAATACAGCCAAAGCCCGTACTGCCTGCGGAGTGTCCGATTTCCCGGGAAGGGGTGGGCTCTCAGGGCAGAAACCAGGCTCAACTAGTTTGATGGGCCGTTGTTTCTTCCCTGTGAATCTTGCAGTGTTTACTGCAGGGCTCCTAGAATGCGCCAAGTCTCTCCGGGCAAGCCGCGGTATTTGGGGCTGACCGGGATGAGTCATTCTAGGAGAGCTGCTGTGAAGCTGGAAGCACCAAAATGATTTCAGGGCTTGGGAAGAATCCGAAACCAGCCTGTGTTTGTGCTGCAAACCCTCACAGCCCGGACATCCGGCACGCTCACGCTCACTTTTCATTGAGAATGTTGATATAAAAGACAGATAATTCCGGGTGATTCAGATACAGAGGTAAATTGGGGTAAATCGTAAACCCATATTAATCCCTGGGTATTTGCCATAGCATCACGAAGCCTTTTCCCCTCTTCCAGGGCTGACACCACTGAGAAATAAATATGAACTGCACAGGCAGTCTGATTCATTCAATTTACCCCTCCTTAATTAGTTGGCTGAATATAGGGAAATGCATTTTAGGTTTATTAATGCAATTGTGGCTATAAAGCCTGTCTCTGAAGAGCTCTGAATCAGAGTGCAGGGAGCTAATTTAGGAAGTGCTTTTATGTCTGTCTTCTGTAAGCATCTTGCTCCTGATAGGTGGGGGAGGGAGGGGAAGGAGTGTTTGCATAGGGCCCGGTCCCTTTGTTAGGTTGTTGGATATAGGGTTGGAAGTGCGCACACGACAATGGTGAATAACATTAACCCCTCTCCGCTGAATAACCTTAACCCAGCTCTGTTGTCTGTCTCATGCATGGCCCATCACCAGGGTGTCAAGGTGTAGTACCCATGAATAACTCTATCCAATAGGGCCCTGCTCTCTGCCCTGCCCCCGCTGACTGCTGCAGGGGCAGGCTTGGTTTCCCTCCGTTTCACTGGGCCCAGCACTGGAGTATCAAAGAACCTTGCAAAGCGGAAAAGACCCCGCAGGTGACCCACTGGTGTTGCTCTCTCTGTTCCCTGCTCTGAAGGGCCCTAGATTCTCAAGGGCGGGGTTCACGGGTTACTTTCCCCCTTGCTTCAGAGGTCAGTGAGGTAGATACAGTGGGGTTTCTAATCTGCACACAAAAGGTGAGCAAGGTAAATCGTGGTGTGTGGCTCATGATAGGCTGATGAATGGGAGCAGGGCTTGTCCCTGAGCTGTACAGATGAGATTATGTCCCCTCTGTACCCTAGTGCTTGTGTAGAGAATGGGAGGGGACAGTGTCTGGCCTGTTCTTGCAGGCAGAGATGCGTGATGTTGGTGTCAGTGGCCCATAACCAATGGGCAGAATGAAGGAAGGGCAGCTACCCACACTTGTTACTCTTGAGAGGTGGATTCCTTCTCCTGCAGAGTGACGGGTGGCCCCGGGGGGTGAATGTTACCGCAGGGGCAGACGGAGACTTCTATCAGAGAGGGTCAGAGTTCACAGGCCTTTGGCAAGCATGCCCTGCAGTTGTTGCTCCTGAGTGAGGTGAGAATCACAGAGAGGGGAGAGAAGATGCTAGTTGCACCAAGCGCCTTCAGGACAGGGTTCTCTTTGGGCAGGGGGGCAGTTTTATCTTGCACCTAAATGCTCTTGACAGCGGAGACTGAATTAGTGCATCTGCCTGATCGCTTGGCCTCTGGGGGTGGTGCTGGCTGCATCTGTGGGTTTCTTGCACCTCCACCGCCTTCTTCTGGGCAGACTCACTACTCCTGGGCCTTTCACCCTGCGTTCCCGTGCCAGAACCCAAGCTAACCTGGGCTGACTGGAGCCCCGTGGAAGCAAGTAATGAGGCTGGGATACGTGGGCGGGTGCGGGTTCAACCACAGCTGATCCGTGATGGAAGGTGGGGATGGGGGGGATACAGAACTTCAAGGAAGACTTGGAGATAGGAATGGAGGCTTCTTAGTGCCTGGGCAATGGGCACTGGTTGAAGCAGTGAGGGCCGCAGTGGGGCGCAGGGGCGTATGAGGAGCGTGAGGGCCCTGCGGCTGGGCCTGGAGCGTGAGTTGCAATGGTGAATGTGTCCTCTGCCCCCTGCATCCTCGCTGCAGCCATGGCCCCAGCATGCTATAGCTTCACGTTAGGGCTTTGCCTTGTGCCTTCTCGCCCCCCCGGCGTGTCTCCCTGGGAGGTCCCTTTGGTCGATATTCACAGAACTTTATCAATGTCCCTGGGGTGGGCAGGGCCTGCTGCCACCTCGGCTGTGCTCACCCTTGGACGGTGACCGTGGGGCTGGGTTCCCGCTCCCTGCTCGGGACAGCTATACTTGCTGTCCCAGGCAGGTGCCCTCTAGTGGCTTCCAAAGGGATATTGCCCTCACCAAGTCCCCCCGCCCTCCAAGCTCCTATTCTGTATGTGCTGAGTTTTAGCTGAACGCCTACCCACTGTGCAGGGGACCTAGGATTGCCAACTTTCTAATCGCACAAAACTGAACATCCTTCCCCGAGGCCCCGGCCTCTTCCCTGAGGCCCCACCCTTGCTCACTCCATCCCTCCTCTCTCTGTCGCTTACTCTCCCCCTCCCTCCCTTGCTCATTTTCACTGAGCTGGGGCAGGGCGCAAGGGGTTGGAGTATGGGAGGGGAGTGAGGGCTCCTGCTGGGGGCACGGTCTCTGGGGTGGGGCTGAGGATGAGGGATTTGCAGTGCGGGAGGGGGCTCAGGGCTGGGATGGGGTTGGGGTGTGGAAGGGGGTGCGGGCTCAGGGCTAGGGCAGGGGTGCAGGAGGGAGTCTGGGTGTGGGAGGGGCTCAGGGCTGGGGCAGGGGGTTGGGGTGTGGGGGGGGGACACGGGGGGCAGGTTCTGGAAGGGAGTTGGCCTGGCCAATGGGAGCTGTGGAGTCGGTGCTTGGGGCAGGGGCAGCATGCGGAGCCCCCCTGGCTGCACCTCCCCTATCGAGCCGAGGGACACGTTCCCGCTTCTGGGGAGCCGCGTGGAGCCAGCTGGGGAGCCTGCCTTAGCCCCGCTGCGCCGCTGGCTGGACTTTTAGTGGAGCCGTTGGACTTTTAACGGAAAACTGGCATCCCTAAGGGGACTCCAAAGTTAAACAACATATTAGTGTGTGAACTTGGCATAAAACTTCTCCGGGGCATCGAAAGGGAAGAAACAAAGCCACTGCAGTACGTAAAAACAGCAGCGAAAGGAATTAACACTGGGGGCGGGGAGAGGGGAGGAAGGTCAAAAGACAGGGTAACCTGGGAGAGCCATGGAAACGGTGTGGAAAGCCGTGGCAGCCCACCAGCAAGGTGAAGCGTGGTGCAGACAGGCTCATCTGATGCAATGCAGTAATTCATCTCTAGAGTAAATTCTCTGGACCCGGGCTGGATTTGCACACCCGGACTCTGAGTAACAGAACGAAAATGAGATCCATTGAGTATGAATCACTATTGACTGACTGATTTATAGTGCAAGGTGCTTCTAGGAGTGATTGCAAACGCAGATATTTTCTGCGCTGCCTCTCTTGTTGATTGGAGCGAGGTCAATTTGATGCCATGTGGCAGGAGATTGGATTAATTACAAACTGCCTGTACAATGCACTATCCTTGAAACATAGGGCATGTTGGGACTTAGTGTAAAACATTAAAATTAGACCAATAAATACAAGGAGTCACTAGCAGTTTTTCTGCCCAGACTCGTCCTTGTTTTTCGGTGTGGTTGCCGTATGCACAGCGCTGGGAGTTGGATGGATACCTGCTGAATCCTCTGAAACAGGCCTCCAGGAGCCAGGGTATTGGTGAGTGTCCGGTCAAAGGAAGGAAGAGCTGTAGGCTAAGGTTGTATTAAGTTGATGGACTGGTCACAAAAGATACCGGTGTGTATTGTGACAGGGCAAGGCCAGATGGCTATAGAAAAGTAGTGGGAGATAGATATATTAGCTCCAGGCTAAACAAATCCCTGGTACCAGGATAAGTGAAATGGCGGCTGCTCCAGGTCAATTAAGACTCCTGGGGCCAATTAAGAACTTTCCAGAAGGCAGGGAGAATGCTAGGTTGATTGGGACACCTGAAGCCAATCAGAGGCTGGCTGAAACTAGTTAAAAGCCTCCCAGTCAGTCAGGTGGGTGTGCATGTCAGGAGCTGTGGGAGGAAGTTGTGCTGTTGGAGAGGCTGAGTAGTACACACCATATCAGGCACAAGGAAGAGGCCCTGAGGTAAGGGTGAAGTGGAGCTTGAGGAAGTGAGGGCTGCTGTGGGGGAAGTAGCCCAGGGAATTGTACATGTCATGTTTCTGAAAGGTCAGCTACCATAGCTGATACTATTAGGGTCCCTGGGCTGGAGCCCGGAGTAGAGGGTGGCCCGGGCTCCCCCCCCCCCCACCTTTGCCCCCTGGTTAATCACTGAGACTGGGAGACAACAGAGACTGTGCAAGGAAGCATAACTTCTCCTCACCTCCCTTATGATGAAAATGGCTCAGTAGACTGTGACCCTTGTCTCTAGAGAGAGAAGGGCTACGTGAAGGGTCACAGTGAGCCTCTGAGGCTAGTGAAATCCACCAGGAAACGCGGGACCCACGGAGGCAAGGACAGAGCTTTGTCTATATAAAGAGTATATAAAGAATTAGTGGCCGTGAACCTTACCCTGTTAAGAGATTTGGATTGACTAAGCACTTCTCTGGGTATCTCCCCCTTTCTTTTGCCCCTGCCTCCTGGCTAAGTGATATTCCATGGGGAGAGGGTTTTGACTGATCTTGTTTTGCTGACCTGTTGAACGGCAAAGAATCAGGCCCATGTGCTTCCTTCCCAGCATGAGACTAAAGTTAGGATTTGAAAGGACACGGTGATTTTTGTCACTGAAACAATGAACTGTTACAATTTTTTCTCTGCAATGCTTCTGTCAACTGTTACATAATGGCCCTACCATAATCTTTTTATGGCAGCATAATTTTTCAAGGCCATGTTGCTATTTTGCATAAGGCAAATTAACAACTCATCGCTTGACAAATAGTTAACATCAGCACACACTGAAATTAATATAATTCCACTACACATGGAAAGACTTATAGAAAAGGAAAATGTAAAGAACATTATCTCAAATAGTTTTCCTGAGGTTGAGACAATCCATGTGTATCACTGACAGACCCCAATCGTCGGTAGGTGGGATCGAAGCTGGGGCCTTGGTAGTGCAAACTCATTAATCTCTCTCTCTCTAAGTGGTCTCTGTGCCCCTAGATGGGACAGAACACCACACCAGGAGGTATGTGGGCTATACATGCTTTTATACATGTATAGCTTTATTGCTTTTTATATAAGTACATTAAAAAGTGCAACATTCCAGCAATACCATCTTGCATTTGATACCATCCTGTGGATTACAAATCTGTTCATTTTAATGATGTGGAATTTACACATTCCAATGGCAAAAATATCTATTTTCTGTCACTGAATATATTGAGACCATCTGTGCTCTGAAATCTGTAGGTACTGGATAGAACCTAAAAGCATTTCCATAAAGCATCTAGAGTAAACGCCATGCTCTTTTACTACCGTGGCATACAGTTTGTCAGCTTAAGAACATGAACCCATTTTTCCCCTTAAGATATGATAATTTATGCACTATTTACATACTGAACATTTCCCTTAACTACTTTTCAACTAAGACACCTATAATGAGCCCAAACCATAAAAATCATATTTGCTGGTTATAGGTATGATTGTCTAGCAGCACATCTCTCTATGCAAGGGATGGGGTCTGCTTTATATTGCATATAAATAAGGACTTAAATATCAGATCTATACCAGTATTAGCACCGTGTAGGGAATGTTTTGTTATAGGTTAATCAGGCACAATTGGAGCCACTTGACAGTGGAATACTGGCTCAGCAGAGACAAGAGTCGCATATGTTCACCTGACTGTAATATTGTTCTTATTCAGCCAGCAGAAACCAAGCTCTCAAGCAAAGGAGTCCCACTGTGGTAACAATTGCTGTGATGGCGCAAACACAGCCCCACACCATCTGTCCAAAAACCCAAGAGGTCAACAAAGGAGCCTGGAACAAGCTCCATCCTGCTGAGACTGCCTATGCTGCCAGTCCTAGTCGGACAGAGATACAGTTGTAGCTACTTTGGAAAGGGAAATAAAGAAGAGGCAGGGTTTCTCTCTGCACGGAGGGCAGCTCTTGTCCCTCCCTGTGGCCAGAAGAAGCCTTGTCTGCCAAAGTCAGCTAGGAAGGCCATTTGGTCCCAGGTGGAAAACAGCGGGAGAAAATGCCCAACTGTAGCTGATTTACCCCATGGCCCATGCTGTTCTTTCTCCAGCTGGCAGTGGGCAGGCTGCTGTCCTCAGCCAGTATTTGCTTTTTCTCTTTCCCCCTGATATCCTGGGATGAAGTTACAGTGATGTCATGGGCTCTTTTACGTCTCCCGGCAGCCAAACTCTCTGTACTAAAGGAAATGTTGGGGCAATGTGTGAGCTGGTTGACTGCCCTAGGTGTAGTCCTGGATCCGGGGGACCATTGGATTGAGCAATGCATAAGGCTGGAGAAACCTCTGATTGTTTGTCTGAAGGAACATGACTCAGTCTCCTCCTCTGGAACGGAGCTGATTGTGTAGGGCTCAGTGTGCTTCTGAAGCCCACTTCTGAACATCTCAAGAGCTCTGTGGGGGGCTGGGTGGGGAGCTCAGGAAGTTTCTTGTTGGGGTTTGCCTTGAGACATGCAATTAGGGTATCCTATGTCTTCAGACACGACCAACGGGGACAACAGGAGTACACGGAGGCTGGAGTCTTCGGTTACGGTCGTGCGTTTATTGTAGCAGAAGCTCAGCTACACCCTGCAGCAGCACAGTCGTTCCCTCCCCCACATCCCGAGGAGTGCGCACTGAGATCCTTTTGCGTTTCTCCTTTTTTGTAATCATCAGCCCTCTCCCTCCCCAGGTGGGCAGATCTGGTCTTGGCCCAATAATTGCCCTCTAATTTCCCTGCTAAATTCCCCACCTCTGTTTGCTTACCCTCGCTTATGACCATTGTTGCCATATAAGGGGTTGTTATTGAGCACTTGGCTGTCTGTCAGTGAACACCTGCAAGCTTGTGGTTTTGGGGTTTTCTCTGCCGGCACCTACCAGATAGACTCGATGTAACTCCCCACGTTTCTAACTTTTTAGAAGGATGTTGGAGTGTCCAGAAGGCGAAGGAAAAGGTGAAATCATGACCTCTTAGTCCTGTGGGGTTGGAAGTGGCATCCTGGGAATGGGGTCAGTAAGTTGCTGGACTTTGTTTTGTCAAGAGATAGTTTCCTCGGACTGCCACAGGAATTGCAATATGTGGGCATCAAAGAGCCCATTGGCTTCTAAGGGAGGAGTCTGATGGCTTGTGCTGGTGACTCAGAAGGAGCCGAAGGACTTCCTGGAGTGGGATAATGAACAGTGTTTTCTGTCCTTGTAGTATGGCCGGGAACGTCTGAGCTGAAAGGCATCCTCTCCCAAAGCTGCATCAAGGAGACTGCAGCAGTCACAGCAAACAAATGACTTCCCTTCTTAACATAAGTGAGCTATTGCTGGCTTTATGTTCGGAATGGGATTCCCTAATGAATTTTCTAAGCCTTATGTCTCAATCATTTGCCATTGTGAGCTGATGGTAGTGGACAAATGTCGCTGGTGGCCCATGTCCCATCCCATCAGCTACAAAGATGAGCATTCAGGGTAGAATCATAGAATATCAGGGTTGGAAGGGACCTCAGGAGGTCATCTCGTCCAACCCCCTGCTCAAAGCAGGACCAATCCCCAACTAAATCATCCCAGCCAGGGCTTTGTCAAGCCTGACCTTAAAAACCTCTTAGGAAGGAGATTCCACCACCTCCCTAGGTAACCCATTCCAGTGCTTCACCACCCTCCTGGTGAAAAAGTTTTTCCTAATATCCAACCTAAACCTCCCCCACTGCAACTTGAGACCATTACTCCTTGTTCTGTCATCAGCTACCACTGAGAACAGTCTAGATCCATCCTCTTTGGAACCACCTCTCAGGTAGTTGAAAGCAGCTATCAAATCCCCCCTCACTCTTCTCTTCAGCAGACTAAACAATCCCAGTTCCCTCAGCCTCTCCTCATAAGTCATGTGTTCCAGTCCCCTAATCATTTTTGTTGCCCTCCGCTGGACTCTTTCCAATTTTTCCACATCCTTCTTGTAGTGTGGGGCCCAAAACTGGACACAGTACTCCAGATGAGGCCTCACCAATGTTGAATAGAGGGGAACCATCACGTCCCTCGATCTGCTGGCAATGCCCCTACATATACATCCCAAAATGCCATTGGCCTTCTTGGCAACAAGGGCACACTGCTGACTCATGTCCAGCTTCTCGTCCACTGTAACCCCTAGGTCCTTTTCTGCAGAACTGCTGCCGAGCCATTCGGTCCCTAGTCTGTAGCAGTGCATGGGATTCTTCCATCCTAAGTGCAGGACTCTGCACTTGTCCTTGTTGAACCTCATCAGATTTCTTTTGGCCCAATCCTCTAATTTGTCTAGGGCCCTCTGTATCCTATCCCTACCCTCCAGCATATCTACCTCTCCTCCCAGTTTAGTGTCATCTGCAAACTTGCTGAGGGGGCAATCCACACCATCCTCCAGATCATTTATGAAGATATTGAACAAAACTGGCCCGAGGACCGACCCTTGGGTCAGCCCGCTTGATACCGGCTGCCAACTAGACATGGAGCCATTGATCACTACCCGTTGAGCCCGACGATCTAGCCAGCTTTCTATCCACCTTATGGTCCATTCATCCAGCCTATACTTCTTTAACTTGCTGCAAGAATACTGTGGGAGACCGTGTCAAAAGCTTTGCTAAAGTCAAGGAACAACACGTCCACGGCTTTCCCCTCATCCACAGAGCCAGTTATCTCATCATAACTGGTAGGGTAGGCTGAGCTCGTCTGAGTCTAAAGAGTCTAAACCTCTTGCGCTTAAATAATAATAACGCACAACAGGGGTTAGGCGAGAACCTACGCACAGGCCCACCAGCGTTACTGAGGAGCCAGCCAGATATTGCCTGTGTTCTAACAGGTTCTGCATAAATATACACTTGTTTTTCTCCCCTTAATTGAGTGCACTCTCTACACTACTTGCTTTTTAATTTTAAAAAGCGATTGGGGGAAGCGCATGACGAAGTTCAGAATACATTTGCAAGTATATTAATTAAAACCACCACCAAATGTATGTGCAAGCTATGCAGATGCCATGGTAGCAACTAGAAGATTTTTCCAGTGTGTGTTTAGTTGCTTGTACTGTTATAACACACACACACACACAATTATAATCAAACATTGCCGCATCTCTTGTACCTAACATCACTCCCTGGTTGGAGATTCCAGAAATATATAATCATGAAGTGATAAGATGAAGACAGATTGTTGCAAATTGGAGTTTGTGCTCTTGTCAGTTTCTGACGAAACCTTAATTTTATTTCAATGAGTTTTGTGATTTCCCTTTGATTTCAGTGGTCAGTGGCTGGGATTCTCAAAGGAGGTTGCGTGTTAAGCATTGGCACCTACCTCCCTTAGGCTCCTTTTTAACAATAGTAACCTGAGATTTTCAAAGGGGAAAGGGGAGGAAAATCCCTTGGAGCTGATGAGGAAAACATCTCCTGGGTCTCTTCCATAGATAACTGTTAGTATCAAATCCCTGTGTGTGTGTGTGTGTATTACGCTAAGGTTTTCACCAGGGAAAAAATCTCTTCTGGTGTCATGAAGGGTGACTCTCGCTGGCAGTGCTGTCTAGTGGTCAGATAGGGATGTGGCAGGTTGTTCCCCTTCCTGACATCTCCTTTTCTCCACACCTCTGGCCTGTGGGGTTGGTCCCTTCTCTTGCTGCTCATCTCTCTGGTTGGGGCCCGTGTTCCAGTCCTCCCCTTTCAGGGTATGCAAAAGGAAAAGTCCAATACTGTTGGAGTCTCTTGGTGCCCACAAGGGCTTCGGGGCTCTCTCCTTAGCCTCAGGGTGTAGGGTCTGGACCCTTGTGTATTCAGGGCTGTCCCCAGCTGGATTCCCTGCCGAGGGGTAGACTCTTTTTGTTGTCCCACTTTTAGGGGTTGGTAGGGGAGCCCGGGCCCACCCTCTCCACTGGGCTCTGATCCAGGGCCCCATGGTGGGCAGCTAAGTTCTACACCTTGGGGTGCTAAGCAGCTGCCTTCCTGGGTCACTTCCTGCCAGAGCTCCCCCGTTCCCTGAGAGGCTGAATTGAAAGAAATGAGCAGAAAATAAAATTTTTGACCTTCCCAAACAGTTGCTAGTCTCTGCTTTGGGAGCTTGGCCAGGTCACTGTGGTCAGGTCTCAAGCAGTAAGAGCTCCTGGGCTGTTACCTCCCCTGAGCTCAGAGTACCAGACTGTTCCCTTCCAGTGCCTGCCCCCTTCTGAGCTGCTCACCTGCCCCTTCTAAGCACCACCTCTAGCTTGTGCGGGCTTTCCAGATGCAGGGTATGGGGCTCCCTGGGCTATTTTGCAGGTGTGGCTCCTTAACCCCTTGTTCTTCAGTGTAGGGTTTGTACACCCCATAAACAGGTGCAAGGGTAATTTTTAAGGGAACTGAAAGACAATCTCATTTGCAATATCTGTAGCTCACACACAGTATAATTTAAAATAAACTCTTGGTTCCCTATCTATCCCTAGGCAAGCACTAAATATATCATACTCTGGATGGAGGAGTATGACTTCTGGATGGTCTGCAACCATTGGATGATCCAGGCTGTCTGGCAATAACTAATGGAGGTTTGTGCAGCCATGGGGAGGTACCTCGGAGGAACAGGCGTACTTCTCTGGCTGTCAGTGAACCTGTTCCCTGCACAGCAGCTGTGGGCCAGCACTCACAAAGGGCCCTTTGGCTAAGAGAAACTCGCCGGTAAGACTCCAGGATTTGGAAACTGTAAGCCTGCATCAAAATGCTTTGTGTAGAGGAGAGTTGGGAGCAGTGATGTGAAAGTTACAGGAACAGCTGCACAGGTTGGAAAATGAACAGCTAGTTTTGTGACACATTCTGGAGCTGTTCTTGTTTGGAAGAGCTTGAAATGGGCTCACTTGCTAAGTATTTGTCGTAGAAATTTTTATCTTATTTCTTATATTTAACCTTATCAAAATGGTTATTGAAACGTCATTTGCTGTAAATCCATTTTTGGGTGAGTAAAGTGGGGAAAACCAGTTTAACAACATTTTATGTAATGGTTTCAGGAAAATGTCCTTTCATGTCAGTGTAAACTGTCATCACATTTTTGAATCCCCCTCCCCTCCATTTCATTTTAGAAAAAAACGCCATGTGTGACTTAGTGAAATCTCTTTGACATGGTATCATCAGAGCGAACTGGTCTCAGTGGAAATACTCCCCCAGGTGGAGATCCACACCAGCGGTTCTATGGCCACCCTTCTCAGTATGGAAAGAGCATACTTTGGGATGAACTATTTTTAACATGAGCAGGTAATTAGAAGTGTAGTCTAATAAAGCTAAGAGAAAATTATGCTTCTGGTTAGAGTGTGGGCTGGATTCAACATCCAGAATCCATTACTGTGTCCCTCTGGGATTTGTACTGAAAATCTGTGTTTTAATCACTTGCTTTTAATCGTACAGTAGTCAGTCGTGGGGGCAATGAAATCACACTAAAATATCCTATAAATCCGAGAATTACCCATGCCTAACAAACTTCACCTCCAGTAAACTACGTTAGTTCGAAGTAGGTGTTTGGAAGAACCGTTGTCTCAGAGCCCATGGGCCTAGAACTGGGGTCTGCAGGATTTAAGGCAGGCCTCACTTCTTCATTGCCCCATAGGGCCTGGGTGGGGATACCACTCTGAGGCTGAGCCCTGCAGGAAGTCCTGTCCTAAGGGACATGAGTGACAGCACTCCGTGATTGGCTAGCCCTGCCCATAAAAGCAGGAAGCCATTTCTGGGAATTGTCCAGGAAACACAGGCCATTTGATGTGCTTAGACCCCCCTCGCCACCACTCACCTTGATCCCAGCTCCTGACCCTCATCCTGGTTTACTATCTTTGGCTTAAGATCTTTGCTGACCCTGGTGAAAGACCCTGGCTTGTCACAACCCCAGTTCTCATCTCACACTGTCAGTTTGGTGACAGACTCAGACTTTGGGGTTTTGACCTGGCCTGGCCCTGGATAGGTCTCTGACCTTTAACTGAGCAGCTCACTCTGTGTCCTCAGACACCCACAACCCAGTTATGCTGTAGAGGCCCAGTGTACAGATAACATTTGAAGCCATAGTTCCCCCCACTTTCCCCACGTGTTGGTAAGGCATTGTCCATTCTATCAGATGGCTAGGATGACTCTTAACTATAATAATTTGCTACAATGTGCAATGTCCATACTCATAAGATGAAGTGAGATCTTGTGTATTCCATGTTTGTGAAATGATGGCTTCCTATAAATAAAGATAGGTGCCAGAAGCATGGAAAATGTTTTATTAGAGGCCTAGTCCGGAGTCAGAGTGCCATTGCTCTGTGCACTGTACACATGTAAATAGAGAGTCCCTGTCCCAAAGAAGTTGTTATCTAAAGGTATGATGAGGCAACATTGCATCCATAGTGAACAGGAAATGCCATTTAGCACTGCAATGCATCATTTCTTTGAATCTGGCCTTGTGGATCAGGTAGATGTCTGTCTAAATGCTCTTGAATGATGATTTTGTAGTGTAAAATCCACACATCATTGAGGGACTGATGTTGAAAGAAGCAGAAGGTAGGAATAAATGGTCAGTTTTTACAGTAGAGAAAGGAAAATAGCAGGGTCCCTCCAAGATCTGTACTGGGACCAGTGCTGTTAACGTAGTCATCAGTGATCTGGAAAAAGAGGATGAGCAGTGAGGTGGTAACGTTTGTAGATGATACAAAATTACTCAAGATAGTTAAGTTCAAAGCTGACTGCGAAGAGTTTACAAAGAGATCTCTCAAATACATTGCCAACTCATCCTCACCCATAACAATTTTACATTCAACAACAAACACTTTGTCCAAACATGGGAACAGCCATGGGTATTAGAATGGCTCAACCATATGCCAACCTCTTCATGGGCCACCTTGAAGAAGAATTTCTGGACCAATGCACCATGAAACCAGTGATATCCCTGAGATACATCAACAATTTTTTCATCCTCTGGACAGATAGCTTAAGCTCCCTCATAGATTTCCACCACAAATGCAACAACCACCAGCCGTCCACTGAACTCTCTCTGGAGCACTCCCACACTGGCATCAACTTCCTGGACACCTTGATCAGCTTCAACAATGGAACCCCTCAGACAACTATATGCAGGAAACCCCTGGATCACCACAGCTACTTTCACAGATCTAGTAACCACTCCAACACACCAAGAAGTCTGTTGTCTACAGCCAGGCACTCAGATACCACAGAGAATATGCTCTGAGGAGAAAGTCTGGGACATACACCTTAACACACTTAAAACTGCCTTCACCAAACAAGGACATTCCACCTAGGACGTAGATCACATCATGGAATAGTCCACTCAAATACCTCGAGAGAACCTGCTTCAGTACAGAAATCAAACCTGTCTGATCGCACACCCCTAGTTGTCACCTACCACTCCACACTGGAGCCCATACGGGGTATCATCAAACAGCTATAACCCACACTCAATGGGGACCCCATCCTGAAAGAAATCTTTCCTGATCCCCCACTTCAGGCCTTCAAACAGCCCCTCCCAACCTCTCCAACCCCATCATCACAAGCAAGCTCCCCACAGACAAGGACACATCAACTCAAAGTGGCACCAGACCCTTCCGAAACAACAGATGCAAAACCTGCAGACATATCTCCACTGGTACAATGATCAACACCCCCCACAACACATCTGTCAAGATCCATGGGTCCTACATATGCCTATCCCAGCATGTGGTGTACCTCATCCAGTGCACTCAATGCCCTAATAACAACTATGACTGCAGAGGTATTAACCGACCACTCTGTCTTGAATGGTTCTGTGCTAACTTCTTAATGCTAAACAGTCTGTTCCCCCTTGCATTTAGCTGTGACACTGGGAGTTCCTTTCCCAGACCTGAAGAAGAGCTCTGTGTAGCTCGAAAGCTCATCTCTCTCACCATCAGAAGTTGGTCCAATAAAAGATATTCCTTCCCCCTCTTTGTCTCTCTGGGACAGAAAATGGCCGATGAAATTGAGTGTTGATAAGTGGAAAGTAAAGCACACCGGAAAATATTATTCCCAACTATGCATGCAAAACGATGGGATCTAGATTAGCTGTGTTATGTATTCTCACTGTTGATGACTATTTTGCCAGGTATAAAAAGGCATGTTCAGCTCTGGGGTTGGGGCTAGGAAGGGGTGTGTGTGTGTGTGTGTGTAAGGGGTAGCATAGCAATTTTGTTGCATACAACTCTGCATCACAGTAGGTGAAGGAATTTTTTTTTTCACATTAAACAGAACTATAGAATACAAAGTATGTAATTAAGAAATAGTTGTTTTGGCTACTTGTTTGTTTCCTATTTCCATATAGAAATATTCCAGCTGCCTTAACAAATACAACACCTGCAGAGTAATTTTTAAATAGGCAGGTTAAACATCATTTTAGTTGTTGAAGTGTCAATAAAACATACGAGAAGCAGATGACTCAGTAAAAGCATCCCTGCGTGATACATCAGTGTTCATCCTTCATGTTGGAGAGAAAGTGCTGGGGGAAAACAGAAAAGTCATAACAATGAAATGGTTGAGTCTGTTGTTAAAGCAATGGGACGGGAAGAGCCAAACCCATTCAAACCTGCTGACAAATGCTGGGCTTTTCAATCAGCTGGCGATTGTTCCCATGCTGTTTGGCTCTCTATTGTATTGATGCAAATCCATTAAGGATGAAATTCACCCCAGTGCCATTCACAAGGGTGCATGGGCTGCTGAAGCCCTGAACAAGCCCTAAGTGGCTCTCCAGGGTAAGACCCTGCAGACTTTGTTGTCCGATATGAACTGAGCTTAGGCACAGATGCAGGTAATTTTGTCTGTTCTACAGATGTCTGTTGAATCCAATTAACTTTTTCCATAATCCTTTCAAATGCTAAAGAAAGAATCCAACTGGAGAAAGTGTGGTGCATAGCTGGGCAGGGACTAAATATCTTGAAAGCCAGTAATTGGTCACTTAGCCTAGCAAGTTTGAACAGCTGAGTGAAATGATTGGTGCAGATTTTCAAATGCTTTATTATTATTGTTTGTATTACTGCAGACACCAGATTTCTGGGCCCTGTTCCATAGTTTAATAGTCTATGATTGCTTACTTTTATTGACCTCCAATATGTGCTCTGTGGATGGCTTTCACTACTTTGGAATTAATTCCCCGTGGCCGTCTGCTGTGGCCACCATTCATTTCCTGGACACAGAACGAGAGACGGCCTCTGCCCCAAGGAGCGGATAGCGTACGACAGAGAAGGCAAAAGGAGGGAACAGATGCCGGAGGGGAGGGACTGATGCACAGCAGTGAAATGACTCGCCCGACATGAGGACCTGGGCCGGGCAGGGAGCAGTACCCCGGTCTCGGGAGTCCCAGCCGTCAGACCCATCTAACGTTCCGCACTTTGACGCTGCGACCGTGTGGGAGGCTCTCCCCTAAACGTCTGCAGTGCAGGGATAGAGCCGGGGGCAGCAACACAAACTCTGCCTTTGGCTGCTGGTAGGACAGAAGTCCTGAGTCTCCAGTGCAGTGGCTGCCTGCAGGGGGGAGCTGCAGTCTCAGCAGGCACCTGCTCCTGCGTGTCCTCCCTCACGCTGCAGGCAAGGGCTGTGCCTGGCTAGTCCAACCCACGCCTGCTGGTCAGGCAGCAGGGGGTGCACACGGGTCAGCTCAACACCATCAGTGTACTGGTGCCCGGGGAAGAATAGTGTGGAAACCACTCCACACACCAGGGCCGTGTGCAGAAATGTAACTTTGATCCCTTTCGGGGGGTGGGGGGCCATTTTGGGCCCCCACGGCTCCAGCAGGATCTCTCTTCCCTCCCTATCCCGGCTCTGGCAGCAGCTCGCTCTACCCGCTACCGCGGCCTTGGGACTGGAGGAGTTGTGCCCCCGATGATTATGGGGGTATCCCTGCTTGCCCCCCTTGTACATGCCCCTGCCACTCACTGGAGAGCGGGCCTGGCCGACAACCTGGCCAACAGCATGCCTGCAGAGTGGCACATGGACATCAGCGCCGCACACGGGGCCCAGGTAGACATCAGTGGCAGGTGCTGTGCGACCGAAGGCAGAACTGAGCCCCTAATCCACAAAGGGTTCTCAGCTGTCTGTGCGTTGGGAAAGAAGTTTTACTAGCTTGTGGGGGAAGTGAACCACTAATTCTCCAGTACCTGAGTGGCCTGCGTTAACACACTCACTGCTCCTCTTGCACTGATGACGCTGGTTGTATTGTTACAAACAGAAGGACCTTCGTTAATGTAAGCCAGTCTTACAAAGTGCTTTTCTCTTTTTACAGCTATACTTGGGGAAAAACCCGATGCATAATCTGTCTATCTTCCCTGTGCTGTGCGGGACTAGGGAGCAATATGGGTGGTACAGTGCGTTACTGCCAATGCCTTGTTTACGTAAAACACATCCCAGTGGTGTGCCAGTGCGATGTGGTTGGCTGGCTAGTAAATACCATTTGTACACCGGCCAGTCAGCACTACACAGCCATTGTGTGTTGCTGCTGATTGTTCTGCAGAACATGGTGTTTGTGTGAAATTAACCTTCATCAACACTGTAATCAATCATGAAAATAAATGCTATGTAGGGTGGATGTATTGGCTTGCATTGGTTAGCTTGACTTGCAAATTATGTACTTTGGGCCGAGTCCCATGTAGCAGTTCTGTAGTACCGTGCGGGAGCACACGCTATACGACCGATCTGCTGTTTCTTTGCTGATAAGAACATAGGCAGGAAAATGTTTTTCATTTTATGTTGAACCCAGTTGAGGTCACCCCTGAAGCCTCCCACATGGTCTATGTGCATTTGAAGATGTTTTCTAAGCTAATAGAGCCTCCAGTCTGTCCGAGCTGCACTGGAGTGCAGCGGCTGAGGAAAGGAGGCCAAGGCAGAGAAATAGAAATCCATCGCTCTGTTTCCACTTCAGTGACTGAACATAAGTTATATTAAATGCCTTAAGAGTGCCCTCACATCATCCATTCAGAAATTCTACTTGACACTTTGGCTACATGTCCGCTCGGAGCTGGGGAGTGATTCCCGGCTTGCAGAGAGCCTCACGCTATCTCTCATCGAATAGTGTGCAGAAAGTCATCAGTAGCTGTGGTAGTGCAAGCCGTGGCTTGGGTTTGCTGCCAGAGTAGGAGCCCCTGGGGTCCAGATGGGTTTGTATTCAGGGCCACTAGCTTCTCCTGCTGCTCGCTGCGGCTCAGAGTACTGCTCTTTTTAGTGTGCTAGCTTCATGAGCCATAGAGTTGGGGCCGGGAAGGTGAGCTGGGAATGAGCTCACACTGTCGGCATACCTTTAGTTTTTAGAAGATATTACCGTATAATTTCTTCCTTTGCGCTGTGGAGGTTTCATAGCCATCCTTATGGTTGATCTTGAGTCCACTGTCTGCGTTCTAGAGAAATGGAGATGAGGCAATTGAATCACTTAGAGAGGTGGCCAAATGATACGCGGCATTTGTGGGTAAATTGGGGATAGAACCTGGCTCTTCTGATTAGAGCTGGTTGGAAAATGATTGTTTTTACCCATGGAAAATTTTGACAAAACCAAAAAAAAAAAAACCCAAAAACAAATTGAAATTTTATATAGAAAATTTGCACTGAAAAATGAAAACTCAACTTTTTGGCTGAAAACTGAAAATTTCAATTTGGAAATGTCACTGCAGTGCTTCATGGGAGTTGTGGTCCAGTGCCTCATGTCTTCATTCTCCTCTCTGGTCAGGGCTCCCTGGAGACAGACTATATATCCCATGTTGCACTAGGGTCTCCTCACTTCCCTTGCTGAGCTGCCACAGCGCAGGGTGGAAGCAGTAACTGTTCACCAGCTCTTCCTCAGAAGCCCAGACTTAGTTTAATCACTTGCCACCATTGGAAATATTGCTCCTGCAAGTGGTGATGCTAAGAATTTAATCACATCATCAGACCAGTTGGTCGTTGCTGTGAAATTAAAGAGGCAAGAGTTGTGGTAAAGGCATCAAACATGGTCACTCAGTTTGAGAAAATCAGGGAAAGTGTAAATTTTCCAGTGGGACTTGCTACATATACATATAATATATATTACTGTATTTTTCAATTGCCTACATACAGTACTGTACAAAGAGATGTAGGGAAGGAGGAGGATCCGGGGAACTACAGGCCAGTCAGCCACATCTCAGTCCCTGGAAAAAATCATGGAGCAGGTCCTCAAGGAATCAATTCTGAAGCACTTAGAGGAGAGGAAAGTGATCATGAGCAGTCAGCATGGATTCACCAAGGGCAAGTCATGCCTGACTAACCTAATTGCCTTCTATGACAAGATAACTCCCTCTGTGGATGAGGGGAAAGCAGCGGACATGTAATTCCTTAACTTTAGCGAAGCTTTTGATACGGTCTCCCACAGTATTCTTGCCAGCAAGTTAAAGAAGTATGGGCTGGATGAATGGACTATAAGGTGGATAGAAAGCTGGCTAGATCGTCGGGCTCAATGGGTAGTGATCAATGGCTCCATGTCTAGTTGGGAGCCGGTATCAAGCGGAGTGCCCCAAGGGTCGGTCTTGGGGCTGGTTTTATTCAATATCTTCATTAATGATCTGGAGGATGGCATGGACCGCACCCTCAGCAAGTTTGCAGATGACACTAAACTGGAAGGAGAGGTAGATACACTGGAGGGGAGGGATAGGATACAGAGGGCCCTAGACAAATTAGAGGATTGGGCCAAAAGAAATCTGATGAGGTTCAACAAGGACAAGTGCAGAGTCCTGCACTTAGGATGGAAGAATCCCATGCACCGCTACAGACTAGGGACTGAATGGCTAGACAGCAGTTCTGCAGAAACGGACCTAGGGGTTACAGTGGACGAGAAGCTGGATATGCGTCAACAATGTGCCCTTGTTGCCAAGAAGGCTAACGGCACTTTGGGCTGTATAAGTAGGGGCATTGCCAGCAGATCGAGAGACGTGATCATTCCCCTCTATTCGACATTGGTGAAGCCTCATCTGGAGTACTGAGTCCAGTTTTGGGCCCCACACTACAAGAAGGATGTGGAAAAATTGGAAAACGTCCAGCGGAGGGCAACAAAAATGATTACGGGGCTGGGGCACATGACCTATGAGGAGAGGCTGAGGGAACTGGGATTGTTTAGTCTGCAGAAGAGAAGAACGAGGGGGGATTTGATAGCTGCTTTCAACTACCTGAAAGGGGGTTCCAAAGAGGATGGATCTAGACTGTTCTCAGTGGTAGCAGATGACAGAACAAGGAGTAACGGTCTCCAGTTGCAGTGGGGGAGGTTTAGGTTGGATATTAGGAAACACTATTTCACTAGGAGGGTGGTGAAGCACTGGAATGGGTTAACTAGGGAGGTGGTGGAATCTCCTTCCTTACATATTTTTAAGGTCAGGCTTGACAAAGCCCTGGCTGGGATGATTTAGCTGGGGATTGGTCCTGCTTTGAGCAGGGGGTTGAACTAGATGACCTCCTGAGGTCCCTTCCAACCCTGATAGTCTATGATTCTATGTTCACCAGTAACTGTTCCAACCATCTAGAAAGGAGTAGTGGTGTTTATTTCAGGAAGGGACTTCCTTTATTATAGTAGAGGATAGAAGCAGAGATTTGCTCTAGCTATCTGATGTGGGGGACCTGCAATTTTTTTTCCAATGTGTGCGCAGATTGGCAGTTGATGGCTCGCAGACCACCACTTTGAGTAGCACTGCACTAGCTATAGTTTGGATATAGTTAATTACCTGATATGTTTTTCCTTAAAGATAACCAGGCAGAGACAGGTCTATAACAATGTAAGTGGTATAATGGAGGACACTAAATTGTAAACAAACACGTTTGCAGATCATTTATATGTTGGCAGAAATGAAGGCTAATTAGGGGAGCGGATCCTTTTAGGTTGCCTGGCTGGTATCCCCTGAAACATTCTGGACCCATGGTGCTTGTTGCAGCATCCTTTTATAAATTTTATTAAAACACTTAAATAAAATCAAGAGAAGAAATCACAAAGTTAAACTACTCTTGATACTGTTATAAATATAAAGGGAAGGGTAAACCCCTTTAAAATCCCTCCTGGCCAGAGGAAAAATCTTCTCACCTGTAAAGGGTTAAGAAGCTAAAGGTAACCTCGCTGGCACATGACCAATGAGGAGACAAGATACTTTCAAAAGCTGGGAGGAGGGAGAAAAACAAAGGGTCTGTGTCTGTCTGTATGCTGCTTTTGCCGGGGACAGAACAGGAATGGAGTCTTAGAACTTAGTAAGTAATCTACCTAGGTATGTGTTAGATTATGATTTCTTTAAATGGCTGAGAAAATAGCTGTGCTGAATAGAATGAATATTCCTGTCTGTGTGTCTTTTTTGTAACTTAAAGTTTTGCCTAGAGGGATTCTCTATGTTTTGAATCTAATTACCCTGTAAGGTATCTACCATCCTGATTTTACAGAGGTGATTCCTTTACTTCTATTAAAAGTCTTGTAAGAAAACTGAATGCTTTTTTCATTGTTCTAAGATCCAAGGGTTTGGGTCTGTGGTCACCTATGCAAATTGGTGAGGATTTTTACCAAACCTTCCCCAGGAAGTGGGGTGCAAGGGTTGGGAGGATTTTGGGGGGAAAGACGTGTCCAAACTACGTTTCCCAGTAAACCCAGTTAGTTTGGTGGTGGCAGTGGAAATTCCAAGGGCAAAGGGTAAAATTAATTTGTACCTTGGGGAAGTTTTAACCTAAGCTGGTAAAAGTAAGCTTAGGAGGTTTTCATGCAGGTCCCCACATCTGTACCCTAAAGTTCAGAGTGGGGAAGGAACCTTGGCACATACCATTGAACTAAATGGAGAGTAAAGCACTACAAATATTAAATCATTATCTGATCAAAGTCATATTAACAAATTAGTCTTAATTTTGGATTGGAGTTAAATCATCAAATGAATACTAAAAATAACCAGTTCCTTATACATTCTGAGGTGTCAATGTGTCTGGTTATAATTGCCAACTAAAGAATTTTACCAAAGTTAATCAAATCTCTAATCTGGAATTGGTTGAATACCTTAGTATTGAAACCAAATTATCTCATTCTGAACCACAACTCCAGAGCCAATCATAAAGATTCCTCCTAGAATTTCAATTCTTGTGTGATGACCAATTCTTTCCTAGCATGCCACCGCCCAGCACGCCCCCCGGCCCCCGAACAGAGATGTTATAATGCAGACTTGGGCAAAACAAGTTTGCTAGCCAGAAGCTTGACTCTGAAGCCTGAGTGACACAGTTACACCAACCTACCCCCCCGGTGGAGACAGCAGGGGGTGGAGTATCTATACCAACGGGTAAGTACAGAAAGTTCAGCCTTAGTATGCAGGTTCAAATTAGCTCAAATTCGATGAGAGTCAACTTAGAAAAGTGCGGCTTAAATCAGCGATTTAAAAACGTGGCGTTTTGCATACTGCAGAGACTGTAAATCTGTGCCCATCCCCCCAGTATCAAAACTCTGGATACGAGAGACTACTTTTTGGGAAGCTGGCATGGTCTCATCTAAGTGAAGTGGTTTTGAGAGGACATCGTCTCATTAATTTACAGACTGTTCAGTATAAAAAACCTCCTGTAAAATAGCTGATTGCTAGGACTCTTTTTCAACATCCATTCAGCAGCAAAATTAACGGTAAGTGTACCTTTATGATTGATGTTATCTTACAGACAAGACAATTTATAGACATTTTTCTATTTAGGAACTGGTTGTAATTCAAACATCTGATCTTCTGGAAACTTCCTCTTGATAGAGACAAGTTACTTTAAAACCTATCAAGATGAAACCTGTTTAAGAAACGCATTATTACATTTATGTAAGGCCTTTTCTTTCACACTATATTTTTGATGTTGTCTCGTTCAAAATGAAACGAGGGGATAATGGTGCAGGCTACATCGTTAAGCTATTGCCTGGGTTCACTGGGGTGTGTTTCTTCGCTGTTTCACCTAGAAAAGTTGTGCGCTGAGGTGGAGATCTGTCGACTGAATATATCTTGTGATAGGGAAGTCAGGGTTATCGGTTTTGCTCTCTGCGGCATGACATGCGTGTGTCTATCTCAAAACCAGGTAAATAAAATCAGCATGTGTCCTCACTCCAAAAATAAAATTACCCTGTCCTGCCATCAGTCCTTTCAAGTCATCATGCACATGAACCCCCTTCCGCAAGGCAACTGAAAATTAAGGGTTCTGAAAATGCAATTAAGTCAAGAGACCCCAGTTCAGACACAGTCATGAATCATAGAATCATAGAATATCAGGGTTGGAAGGGACCTCAGGAGGTCATCTCGTCCAACCCCCTGCTCAAAGCAGAACCAATCCCCAACTAAATCATCCCTGCCAGAGCTTTGTCAAGTCTGACCTTAAAAACCGCAAAGGAAGGAGATTCCACCACCTCCCTAGGTAACCCATTCCAGTGCTTAACCACCCTCCTAGTGAAAAAGTTTTTCCTAATATCCAACCTAAACCTCCCCCACTGCAACTTGAGACCATTACTCCTCGTTCTGTCATCTGCTACCACTGAGAACAGTCTAGATCCATCCTCTTTGGAACCCCCTTTCAGGTAGTTGAAAGCAGCTATCAAATCCCCCCTCATTCTTCTCTTCCACAGACTAAACAATCCCAGTCCTCCTCATAAGTCATGTATTCCAGTCCCCTAATCATTTTTGTTGCCCTCCGCTGGACGTTTTCCAATTTTTCCACATCCTTCTTGCAGTGTGGGGCCCAAAACTGGACACAGTACTCCAGATGAGGCCTCACCAATGTCGACTAGAGGGGAACGATCACGTCCCTCGATCTGCTGGCAATGCCCCTACATATACATCCCAAAGTGCCGTTAGCCTTCTTGGCAACAAGGGCACACTGTTGACTCATATCCAGCTTCTTGTCCACTGTAACCCCTAGGTCCTTTTCTGCAGAACTGCTGCCGAGCCATTCGGTCCCTAGTCTGTAGCGGTGCATGGGATTCTTCCATCCTAAGTGCAGGACTCTGCACTTGTCCTTGTTGAACCTCATCAGATTTCTTTTGGCCCAATCCTCTAATTTGTCTAGGGCCCTCTGTATTCTATTCCTACCCTCCAGCCTATCTACCACTCCTCCCAGTTTAGTGTCATCTGCAAACTTGCTGAGGGTGCATGAGGAGATCATTAATGAAGATATTGAACAAAATTGGCCCGAGGGCACTCCGCTTGTTACCAGCTGCCAACTAGACATGGAGCCATTGATCACTACCCATTGACCCCGACGATCTAGCCACCTTATGGTCCATTCATCCAGCCCATACTTCTTTAACTTGCTGCAAGAATACTGTGGGAGACGGTGTCAAAAGCTTTGTTAAAGTCAAGGAACAACACGTCCACTGCTTTCCCTTCATCCACAGAGCCAGTTATCTCACTCTCCGTATCCATTGTGGCTGGTGCATACTGGTTAATGGGGAAACATAAACACTCCTAGCACGATATTATATCCCGGTTTCAGCACATACATTATACCTTGTTGCCCCCCAGGCTGGGAATGTGTAGGATCTCTTATGTTAAGCAGGTACTGGGCTGATGCTTGGATGGGAAAACATCAAGACTAAACTAGGGGGTGCAAGGAGGCCCCACTTCTGGAGAGAGGCTCTAGGTCATGAATGGGTGACTGACGCAGGTAGGGCAGCAGAAGCCTGTTGTGACCCAAGAAAGAGGCTCATCATTGTTCACATGCAAGTTGTCATTTTGAAAGGAGGGGAGTCTAATTCCAAGTCACAGGCGTGTGGTACGGCAGCAGTGGGGTATGTAGCAGGCTGCATGGCATACTCCTACAGAAGTCTGAGCAATAAACCGTCCCTTCAGTTTTTTAAACCAAGGATTTGCTTGGCAGGTGGTTCATGAAGTTGGAATAACAACCATGCTAATCTTCTTTGGTTGCCTGAGTTGGGAGCCATTCCTTTCACAGGAGTTTCAGAAGCTATAATTGTGACAAGAGCACCTCGATGCTTTCTATTGCCATAGAAACAAATGGAAGTTTCTCACAGGATCAGCAAAGTTATAGAAGCTCTTTTGCAGAGACGATGGTACGCCTTTTTACTTCGATTGAAAAAATATCACTTTTTGGGCAACCTACATTGGGTGTAACTAGTGGTAGAAAGTCAGGTCCCGAAGAAGAAAGTTATGAACATTATATCCATTATTTATTTAAATACATCTTTCTTGCAGCAGCTTAAATGTTACTTTCTTTAAACTATACATTTCATGATACTGCATTCATTTAAACATTCTTTACAGTGTTCCTAGCATACATGAGGCATACCTGATTGGGAAGGTATGGCAGAGCTCAGTTAAAAATTATGTAGAATTGGGAATGTTAAATTGAGCTGCTGGATGAATACAAACTTTAAGGTACACCTCACTAATACAAATGTATCTTTCATCATATGCAATATATGGCATCTATGCTTTAGCCTTATTTGTGAAAAGGGCGGGTATCAGGATTCTACTATGAAGAAGAAACTACACTGAGAAAAGTTAAACTAAAAACCAAAAACATTTGCCTCCAAATTTGCCGTGCTTTACTTTCTTATAACCTCCCCCCAAAACAAAACAGAATATAAGCAAAAAAGAAAATACAAAAACAGGGCTCTCTCTAGACAAAATTCTACACATTCCTAATCCCTTGGTCGCTTTGTGTGTATAAATCTATTGAAGAACTAGTAACATGGCTCCACAAAGCAAAGAATAATTCAAGCATATCACATCAGGGAGAGGAAGTGGTGTGTTTTGAGAGAGAGAAATCCATTCAGAAGCTTGTCTCTAAGAGACTGGATAGGTTAGGGGACGGGGAAGGGATATCCAATTTTTACAAGTCTATTGCTTTTAGATGTTTGTTTTTAATGAGTGCCACTGTACTTACCAATTTATTCAATGTAGGTTTTATTGCCCAAGACATTATTTGATCCATTTGGATAAACGCTAAGTGTGTGCGCCTTTGAGCTTAACTGCTCAATTATCAAGAGAAGATGGGTGACATAAATCTCCTTGTGCCATGTGGATGGTGCGTCTTCATCCTGTAATAAGCACACTTGAATGTGATGCCAAAGCTGAACCAGCTGTGGGACTGTGGCAATTGCTTATGGATCACAGAGTATGAAGTGTGAGACCCTAGAATACTACAAGGTCCATTTCCTCTTCAGAACAGCTTGGGCAGAGTTGAAGCATTGACACCAAGCGTCTGTACTCCTCCTTGCCTCTATAGAAACCTCGGTGTCACAAAGACAATGTTTGGAATAATAAAGGAAAGGGAAACCTGGAGCTTTATGAACATGTCATTCTATTTCTGCCAACAAGGCAACAGTGCTGGACAAACTGTTTGGTAGAACAAGCAACAGGCTAGTGCTGTCCATGAGAAAACGCATGTGCCAATGCAGATTTACTGTGACATGGGTCCATGGGACAGACTGAACAGCAAAGGATTAAACTGGAAAGAGCTAAAGACATATATTATGCACTTGCTTGGGAGCTGGGAAAGATGTCCAAAGAGTGAATTCCCCCACTGGAAGCACTGGGTAAGCAGTGGATATCCAGCTGTGCCAAACCAGTTGGACAAACTTCAGGTCTCTTCAACCAAAAAGTTACTCTCCACCTCTGTGCAGTTTAGATTCTTTTCCCAAACGCTACAATTACCACTAATATTAAACAGGGCCATTAAGTTCAATAGGTGGTCAGAGGGGAAGAACGTTTTGGCGTGTCATGGAAGGGGTAACACAATCATTATGAAGGGAGTGATGATGGTTACTATTCTGTGACATATTTATTCTAAGGACTGTCAACTTCTGTGTTTAAATGTTGGAACGCAGAAATATGTCACAAGCGAGCACGCAAAGTATATATATAATATATATATATATATATATATATATATATATATATATATATATTATATTGAATATAGCTTGCTTCACAGAGGCTGCCCAAGTGGAATGAAAGTGTTCTTGTATGTTCAGGGATACTTTGTGGGTGATCTTGACGGAATGTTTTGTCAGAGTGGTTTCCTGTACACATTGGCTTTTGGTTAGTTGTGAGATAAGTAGGTGAAGAATTTGGCCAAGATTTTAAAAAAATTGGTCCATAAAGTTCGGTTCCTAGGTCCATATTTAGGCACCTAAATCAGTGACCTCAGTGGGACTGTTTAACTCTTTTGATAATCAAGCTATTTACTTAGATGCAAAACTATGGATTTAGTCATCTAATTTAGGTATCAGTGAAGAATTGCGACAAGGTACTTTAGATAATTGGGACAGCTGCAGGTCAGACGAATGCACAAAGTACTTTACTGTTGTCAGTCCTAGGCCTGAATGCTGCAATTCTCCATCAATAAATAGGTTTGTACTTTGGCAGTTAACAATCCTCTGGCTCTGTCCATCATGGGCAAACAAGCAGTCAATAATGAATATTTTTGGGTGGCTATACTAATCCACATTTTTGCCATTGCTCTTTGGGGCCAGTGGCCCCTGTCAGGCTGCCAGCAGTGATTCGAGAGCCTGGGTACCAACGTCAGGGCAGCCTGTTGGAAGCAGGGCACAGACCCCCAAATGGTGGTGAGTTCACCAAGCAGTTATCACGTATAAACTGCTCAGGCACGATAACAACCTATACATGGTGGCACAGACACTCTCCTTGGGTACTCCAATTAATCTTGCCACCCAGGTGAGTGTACCTTTGTGATAGATGGCCCCTCACACCAAGAATCACAGCAATATTCAGGGTACTCCCAGTCCTGAAGGACAGTCAGTTACCCAGGTCACTTGTGCCTTAGATCCTATACCAAAGACCATGCTTGTAATCAATCCTCTAATAAACAATATACAGATTTATTAAATAGGAAAAGGAAACCAGAGTTATTTACAAGATTAAAGTGGGTAAACATATAAACACAAATGAGTTAAATGTTAAGTTTCAAAAAGTAATAGACACTTCTGTAACAAGCAAGCTCTATCCATCCTTTAGGGCCAGCCCAGGCTAAGAACTGGGGATCTCTTATTTATGTCTAATAAATCTAGCGCCCAGAGTCCAAGAAGCTGAAAGATACATTTCCTTCTTGTAAGGGGTTTCTGTCCCCCTGCTCTCTTGTGCTCTAAGCTGCAAACTCAGGTGTTGGGAGGAAACCACTTGCATGACTCATTCTCCTCGGGGGAGGGCAGACCAACCAGTGCCTTTTGTCCTCTTTATCGTCCCACAATAGACCATCTGGTCTTTTCTTGTTGTGCAGGACATAACACCTTCTGTTGGACACCAGCACTTCCTATTACTTAATGTCTCTCTTCTGTCTGGTGATTAACGTGGTCACAGCGGCTCACAATGCAGCTCAAATATTCCCTTACAGTATGGGATACAGCTGTTATAAGTGAGATAAATGCAGGCAGCCACCCACAAGCATTCCATAAAGTCGAAGCACTAAACATGTTCTTATAATTCTAATGCCTATTTTAACGACACTGACACACAGGTGAGCCAGACTGATTCCAGCTAGTTAGCATTCAGTTGAGACACGGGGATCTTGGCATGAGCTGGCACCTGGTCTGCCAGCATCACAGCTCCCCTCCCAAAGAAATAACTATGCATAAGGGAAATTTTGAAAAGTGTGCATCCCCCTGACCATACAATATAGGGACAACATTTTGCATACTACAAAAGGACACCATGCATTTGACGGCAGAGCTAACACAATGCATAAGCAGGCTAAGCAATGGCTTAGGGCCACGGGCAACTCAAGTGGGCCCCTTATTCACTTTTTATTATGTATTGTTTGTGTGGGTGAGGGAAATATTCCTGCATAGGGTCCCCAATGGGCTAGCACCACCTCTGCTTGATGGCATAGGGGACGAGATTTCCTAACGCAACTGGTCATTTTTGATGCCTTCATTTTGGGTGCCCAGCTTCAGACAGTTCCAAGGGGCCCGATTTTCAGAAGGTGGGTGCTTAAAGCACTTTCTGAAAATGATGGCCCTTGTAAGGTATCTCGGTCAGAGAACTTACCAGAGCTAGTCACTTTAAAAGTAAAAGACCCAGGCTGAGACAGCGAAGCTGTCGGACAGATCAGCCAGGAATGGTGAAAGGGAACTCTACTGATGGGCCTGGTGTAACACAGCTAGGGACAGACTGGTGTCATTGCTGGGTCTGCATGGATTCTCCTCTGTTCGGCATGCTCTGCTTTGCAGGTTACCTTTCACTTATTTCCTGTGGCTTATTTCTCTTTCCCCTTGATTTTGAGTTGTCTGCATTTTCTTGTATCATAAAGCTGTGAACAAATGTAAAATACTTAGGCACAATGGATACGGCTTTGTATTACACTTGCTGGCCTCAATTTATGTGACTTCACTGTGACAGCCCCTCTGATCCTTCATGCAGCAAAACCACTCCAGCCACAACAAAGTTCGCATAAGCTTTTAGGTTTTAAGTTATTGTAAAGGACGTTTCCTGGGCTCCTGTTCCTGCCTGCTGCATGGCGGTTGATGTATTGCACTGACAATGTGCCATCCGTCTAGCAGCGTCCTGCTGCAGTACAACACAGAGAGGCTGCCAGATGCCACAGTAGCCCTGCAGGGGTGGCCTCACCTGGATTGTCTTTTGAAAGGAGATCAGTGTGTTTGGGGGAGGAGTAGCACAGAAGATGCAAGGAGGCTAGGAAGCCCCCAATTGTGAGCACTTCCCTTCTAGTATAAGGTGATGCTGCCCGGAAGTGACAGCTGTCAGGACCAGCTCTGTGGGAATTTTGTGAAGAAGAGATGTCGCCGGTGCTTACTGGTGATCTGTGTGCGAGGCTGGCTGGTGTTGGTTTCGAGTAAACAATGCTGAGACAATTCAGAATAATGATTGCACCCCTGACCTAAATGGGAAGTGATTTTATGACGGGAAAGCAAAGTTAACTGAGCCAAAAGGGGATGCATTCTGGGAAATCAGGCTCCCATTCAAAAATGGGTCTTAAAAACATTTCCAAACATGCTGCTAAGGTAATGTTACGGCATTTCTGGGCAGAGGAGATGCTTCTCCTTGTGCTGTAGCCAGAGGGTTGGCATTTATTGTTATACTTGCTCATTGTTGTGCGATTCCAGCCTGATCTGTGGCCGAACTGAAGAATCAGTTGGGTAGGTCACTGGATATATCAAAGGAATAGGGTATGTCATTCTGTCAGAGAGAAGTCCTGCAAAGAGAGGTGGAGTTTTATGTGATCTGTTCAGCTTCTTGTATTTCTAGGAGAGCAATGTCATCATGGCTGTTTGCACTCACTAGCTGTGATCCTCCTTTTGCACCTACGCCACCAGGTCCTTGCAGCTGGGCTCTTCAGGGAGGGGGCTCAGCTGCCCAGAACCTCTGGCGAGCTCCCCCCTAGGCAGAACATTTTGTATATCAAAGGCATTGTAGCGTTTCCTTCCCAATAAGCGCTGTGGGGTATGAAATCCGGGAGCCTGCAGGATATTGGGCTCCATCTACTCCCACTTCCAGCAAGTGGGGTAGCAGGGAGAGCCGGGTTTCTCACTGACTATCACACAATCGTCACTTTCATCCCTACTCCAGAGACGCATAACAGGTTGGGGTGTTTCTACCTTTAACTGAGACATGCGGGACTTCCGTGGAAATACGCTCCCCTGCCTTGCTGTGAAGTGCTGCTGAGGTTTTGAACAGAGATGCTGATGCAGACTTTTCAAATCCCTTACAGCCGAGACCTATCGTCTGCCATCATGGAAGGGCCAACAAATGCGAACTGGGCCAGCAGGGGCTGGGGATGCACAAACTCCCATGAGTACTCAGTGAGGTTTGCTCGAGTAAATGCTCCTGAGCACGAGGTAAGGGTTGTCTCTCTGGGCTCCAAGTCCTCTCTTCAGCCTTTGATCTTTTATAACTTACTGCATTTGTATAAGCTTAATAGAGAAAACATTCACCGATTTGTGTGCAAAGTGTACCCACTATGCAATGTCAAACGTTGCTTCAGACACGTCAGGTGGCGTGTTCTCCAAACTGGCTGGAAGGACAGTGGGGGATAACTTGAATGCTCTTTGTGGCCACAACGTGCGATTAGCTTTGGCTATAGTGGTCACCTAGTAGTGGCCGCCAGTGGCTGAGGCTGAAAACTGTTGGCTATTAACTCCTGCTCTGACACGCTGAGAACTTCAACCAGGAAACCTCTGGGCTGAAACTTTCATGCCTGATCACTGCCACAGGTGAAGTTTGAGGGACTCCTGAGTCCTGTCGGCCATTTGAAAGTGCCCCAGATGCGAGTACAGGACGTGCTTCCTGGAGTTAAAATACCGTTTTCACCCGGCATAGATGCCTCCAAACTGTCTTACGTGTGGCATTGGTGTGGCAGTGGCCCTGACTGAGTGCTCTGGTCCACACGGGAAGAAACATGGGGGGTTTAGTGGAGTGAGAAGAGTTGTGTTTGGGGGAGGTCTCAGCTGAGCACGGAGCAGCTCCACGGTTGTGCCAAGTTCTCACGCTGGCTTTCAGGGGAGGGGTCTGGCCTTTCTCTCTCACACTGGCCCCTCCCCGGCAGAGCTGGCACACCTGCTCTTTGCATGGGGGAAAGAGAATTGGGCCCTTATTATTGTAACCCTCTATATTGTGTTTAAACATTAATGCTTAGCACTGACGCAGCTCTTTGTATTTTCAAAGTGCTTCGCAGTGAAGAGCTGACGTTTTCCTAACCCTGTTATGTCTACAGACCCCAAAGCACCATAGTCACAGACCACATGCAGTAGTGACAGTTTTCATTGGGAACAGTCTCGTGATTAAACACTGTTGCCATCACAACAGAGGAAAATGTTCCCTTTCCAATTCCGGAGAGCGCGGGTCCCCAGCGGTGTTTCTGCACTTTCCCGGGGATATGCTGTGTCCCCTATTGCTGACCTGTCCCCTTTCTGAAAACAACAGTGGAATGCTTATTTCCATGTCCCTTTTCCAAATTCCGGTTAATCTTCCTCTGTGGACACGGCACGTTGGGGGCATCTTCAGAGCAATAGTCAGGGATAAAGGCTGGTTAGCAGCTTCCTCTACAGTCAGTACACCAGTGGCTCCAGGGATTCCCTTGCTGGGTGTGCGGAAGAGGCAGCAGAAGTAATAATGCCGTTGGCACCCAACACCGGTTCAAGGCCAGAGTCTGAGCCTGCCACTTGGGCAGCTCCATATACAGTACGGTCACTGAGCGCCCTGAAAGCAGCCAAGTGGGTGATGGGGAGTTTGGTGAGCCAAGCTGGCTGCTGTCCAGAGACCCTCTGGTCATGCTGCCTACTAAGGATAACATTGAACTGTTGTTAAATGATGTTTTAACAAATCACTTGTTAGATTGTTGCAGTCGAAATTGCTTAAACCCTCTGCCACACATAGGGTTGTTCTCAGAGCCATCGAAAGCATGTTACCCGTGTCTGTGATGCGCTCATACCCTCTGTGTGTACCGTGTATTATTAACGTGTCATGGGTACTACCCCAATACTATGGAGTGTCATGTTTGCGGAAATACAGCTTCCTTCACCTAGTATGTAAAAGCGTGTGAGCTTGTCAGAGTCATGTACGTAGTTTATTTAAACGTGCAGCAGCCATTTAGTGTAAGTGTCTTTGCATGGTCCTTGTTAGCAATTGTCTTCCCTGTTCCTAGGACGATGTTTAACTTTTATTGATTTGTGCTCACTAATATTCATTAGAATAAAACGTTTGTGTGCTATCTGTTACCATATTGTTCTGAATGTAACATATATCCATATAGCCAGGTGTCTATTGCACACCATAAAAGGTGAAGTCTGTTTATCCTAGCAAGATTCAAAGTAACCTATGGGCTCAGTTCCCCACTCGGACGCAGCTGAGGGCGGCTGTAGGGAGCTGGGGGTGGTTCCTGCACGGCTCTGCAACCCCCTTTGCCATCTCTGTATCCCCCCTGCCCCCCCATGCTGGGGATGGTGGTAACTGTCTCTCTCGCAGAGAGCTTTGCTGCACACGGATTATTCTGACCCAGACATTTCTGGCCAGTTTGCAGACCGGAGGACTGCGCCTAGGTGCTCACTTTGGGTTTGCCTGACAATGCAGTTGTAACAGTAGCCAGGCTAGAAATCACAGGCATTATTAATCTTGGTGGATAATGGTGTGAACTGATCACTTGCTGGAAAGAGGAAGGAAATTCTCCCCAAAGGCGTGAGGTTAGTTGGTAGCTGCATCACAGGAGCGTTCACAATGCTGTGTATGGGCCATTGTTGATTTATATGGACCCAAGCAAGGCTGGGCAATAGGCATAGTCCTCTGCTCTGAGCAGAAGCAAGTGGAGCTCCCTTGCTCTCCGGCTCAGGGTGAAGGTTCAGGGTTTGTTTTTCTCTGAGGAGGCCGGGGTGTCGGTGCCCTGCTCTTCATATGAATGGGGGGCTTGGTTACACGCTCTTCTCTTTGACCTTGCAAATCAGAGTAACCTGTTGTCCCGGCAGTGGGTTCTGTGGTCAGCAGCGCGTTGCTCCTGGCCATCCCATTTTCACTATTGGTAACCTTGAGCTTGTGTGTGGGGGACTTGGTACCTGAGCAGGATCAAGCCCTTTACGTGAATTACCTTCTCGTGCTGAAAACATTTATCCTATGAATTAGTTGTAGTGTGGTAGGATGGGTCATGGGAAAAGCCATCATCCAGGTGTCGTCCAGCTGCATGGATTGGGATGGGGCTTTTAGATTAACAAATTTCCAGGGGAAGGTGTTAGAAATCATGTCATAATCAACCAGATTTTATGTTTCATGTTCAGCTATCCCACTAGGAACACTAGAGCACTGCAGCCTGACACAAGATTCTTTTTATTAGTGGAAGGGAACTTTTCTGCCTGAGGTCATTCAGTGGTGTTTATGGAGCAAACACATTTATTAGGTAGCTGATGAACACACAGCTGTGGCTGTCCAGTTATCCTCTGTCCTGCCTGATTGTGTATACCTAGATGCTGCAAAGGGGTAGTTTCTTTGTGGTTCATGTCAAATCATTCCAGCAACACTCTCCAGTCCTCTTTCCGGAGAAGAAAATTAATTTGTTTCCTTAATGAGGAAATAAAAATGATCAATGAACCCCAGAACAGCTGCATTGCAGACATATATCTATGTCAGAGAGTAAAAATGGTGAAAAACAGCTAAGAGAACCAGCCAAGCTAGGAGTAAACACAGCTACGGAGTATCAGGCTAGGTGGGGAGAGAGCTGTGAGCCAGTGAATAAAAAATCACTCTCTCCAACGAAGCCTTTGATGGGCTCTTCAGGATACAGCGCAAATGGTAGCCCTATGGCTCCTCCCCCCTGTGGAAAGGCAGTGCAAGGTCCACCCCCCCACTGCCTTTCTGGGCAGACCGGCTAGGGCTGGCTGGAAAACAAGAACTCCATTTAGTGACAGGTTTCAGAGTAACAGCCGTGTTAGTCTGTATTCGCAAAAAGAAAAGGAGGACTTGTGGCACCTTAGAGACTAACCAATTTATTTGAGCATAAGCATCCGACGAAGTGAGCTGTAGCTCACGAAAGCTCATGCTCAAATAAATTGGTTAGTCTCTAAGGTGCCACAAGTACTCCTTTTCTTTTTCCATTTAGTGAAAAATTTTCAGGTTTCAACATTTGTTTTCATTCTGCATCTGAATGAATCTGAGCACTTTCAAAATTAGGGACCCCCTGCCCCAGATTAGCCAATATCCCGATAGTTGGGGCCATCACCTGGGATGTGGAAGACCCAGGTTTAAGTCTGCCTGTCTCAGAGCAGGGACATTGACCTGGGTCTCCAACATGCCAGGCGAGCGCCCGAAGTCCTGGACTAGAGAGTCAATCTGTCTCCCTCCTGTTCAAGCCCTTCACCTTTGTATCAATAATTAAATAGTCACGAGAAGCTGAACACTGTATGGGTGTAGCAGTTAGGCCAAGTAATCTATAATCTCTGTACTCTGCCTTATACAGCCAATGAAATGGTTGCATGCAAATTAGCTATAGAGTAAGGGTGGTGACTGGTTGAATTACTTCTGGGATCACAATGGTCCAGGCTGGAGAATGGGAAAGATCCCAGAGGACAGGAAAAGGGCAAATTAGTACTTAGCTATACAAAGGAGAATAAGGACAACCCGGCGAATTATAGAGCAGGCAACTTCATTTAGGTACCCGGCAAGATAATTGAGAAAACAATCAGTTTGTAAGCACCTGGAAGAGAATAATAAGGTGATAAGTAACAGTCAGCGTGGACTTGTCAAGAACAAATCATGTCAAACCAACCTAACATTTGTCTTTGATAGGGTAACAACTCTTGGATAGAGGGAAGCAGTAGATGTGATATATCTCAATTTTAGTAAGGCTTTTGATACTGTCTCATATGAACTTCTCATAAACAAACTAGGGAAATATACCTGTGGAAACCATAGTCAGAGAGCAGTTATCAATGATTCACAGTCAAGCTGGACGGGCATATCGAGTGAGGTCCTGCGGGGATCAGTTCTGGGTCCGGTTCTATTCAATATCTTCAAAAATGATTTGGATAATGGCATAGAGAGTACACTTAAATTTTGTGGACAATACCGTGGTGGTGGTGGTGGGACAGGGGTTTACAACCAGTTTGGAGGGCAGGATTAGAAGTTAAAATGATCATGACAAACTGGAGAAATGTTCTGAATTAATTAGAATGAAATTCGATAAGGACAAATGCAAAGTACTGTGCTTAGGAAGGAACAATCAGTTGCACAGACACAATGGGAAATGACTGCCTAGGAAGGAGTTCTGCGGAAGGGGATCTGGTATATTTCAACTAAATATGAACCAACAGTGTAATACTGTTGCAAACAATTCAAACATCATTCTGGGATGTATTAGTAGGAGTGTTGTAAACAAGACACAAGAATTCTTTCACTCTTCTCAGCACTGATAAGGCCTCAGCTGGAGTACTGTGTCCAGTTCTGGGCACCACATTTGGGGAAAGATGTGGATAAATTGGAGAAAGTCCAAAGGAGAGCAATCAAAATGATTAAAGGTCTAGAAAACATGGCTGATGAAAAAAGATTGAAAAAATTGGGTTTGTTTAGTCTGGGAACTAAAGAGAAGAGAAGACTGATGGGGGGACATAAGTCTTCAAACACATAAAAGATTGTTATAAAAAGTAGAGTGATAAATTGTTGTTCTTAACAATTGAGGATAGGACAAGAAGCAATGGGCTTAAATAGCAGCAAGGGTGATTTAGATTAGACATTGTGAAAAATTTCCTAACTGTCAGGGTGGTTAAGCACTGGAACAAATTACCCAGGGAGTTTGTGAGATCTCCATCATTAGAGGTTTTAAAGAACAGGTTGGACAAACGCCTGTCAGGGATGGTCTAGATAATACTTAGCTGGACTGGATGACCTATCAAGGTCCCTTCCAGTCCTATGATTTTACGATTCTCCAGGATCGTTTTGTTTCATATTGGTGTCCATACAAAGAAATAACAATCTTGGGGTATCAGAGGCTCCTGTGAACTTCTCACTCTGTATGGAGAGGCAGCTTCCTTCAGGGGTCACGGAGCAGTCAGAAAGGTGGGAGCCAGCCCTGACCCCCAGTTCTGGAGCAGCCCCACGCTCGCTAGTAGCAGAGCTGGCAGTGTTTGAAGGTGGGATCTCTCTCATGGCAGTTTAGCTCCCCCATAGATTGCAAGCCTTCTGCGGAGTTAGCATGCTTGGCTTTCTGATGGTGTTCCAGGCACGGGCGGGGTTTTGGCAGGGTCAGATTCTCCATGTGGGCTGAACTGAATACATCCCTGTAAAAGAAATGCAGCTTTCAGTGGAGAGGCATCTCTATGTAGGCTCTAATGTGGAGAAACACTGGCATAGGAAAGGGGAAGATAGACCGTGAGTTGTTTAAATTGTTGCCAATTATGGCAGTTATGCTCACAGATCAGATAATTGGACAGACACATGACTAATTATGGTAATTGGTGTGCACAAATGATATAACCATGACCCCAATATTTTAAAAGATCAGGCCTTAAAGAGTAGTCCAGGCATGTACCTTTTGTAAATTTGTATAGGCAACGTATCAGAAATTAACTGTGGTTTTACCGCTAAGGCGGGAACTTCTAAATGACATGTAAGGAATGTTACATATTTTAAAAAAATCCATAAAGGCAATTCAAAAGATTCCATGTAAAATAGCCACTGGGACTAGTTCAATGCAGTGATATTGTCTTCCTAAGCTTGTTTGGAACTTTGAAAGCATGTGCTCATATTTTAAAAAAGCCCTCTGTTTTAATATGTAACACAATCTGGGTTGTGCTGGATTTGGATTTCATGCATGTGTGAGAAGGTGGTGATCCCTGTGGGATGTCATCAAGCAGTGAGCAACAGAGCCATTATCAGGATCATAGAAATAAACCAATAAATGAAGCACAAAAATCACGACCAGTAACAGCCAAAACAGGGTGTCACAACCTTGGCATCTGCAAAGGAAACAACCAGCCATGGAGGCGGTGTCAGCAGTGCTCAGATTGGAGAAGAACGTGGGCTAACATGGCCCACAGAAAGAGCCGGCGGGTTCGTTCCCTGCCCCCCGCCCTCTTTTCAGCTGACAGTAGTAAGAACTGGAGCAAGGGCATAACTGCTTTCGCCTCTCCCAAGCTGGAGCCAGTGAGCAGGAGTGGACAGGTGTTGTGCTTGATCACAGACCTAGGATTTGCCAGACTGGGTCAGACAAGGGGTCTTTCTAGTCTAGTATCCCGTCCTCAGCAGGATGCTTCAGAAGAAGATGCAAAAAATCTTCTAATTCCTCGTGGTCACAGATTGGCTTAAACTCTGAAGCATGGGGTTTAGTATTTCTTCCGAAAGGTGTTAGCCTTCACTGTTCTAACTCTGGATATTTTTGTGAGATATACAAAAGCCTAGTCTTTTGGGGGATCTTGTTAAATTCTTGGCTTCAGTGGCATCTGGTGGCAATGAGTTCCGCAGGATGTTTACGCATTGTGTGAAAAAGTGTTTCCTTCTCTCAGCTTTGAATTTCCAACTTTTTATTTACATTGCATGTTCCCTTGTTCTTGTGTTATGGGAGGGGCAGAACTGAAGCTTCTGATGGAAACATAGTTTTAAATTGGTCCAGGTGATTTGAGAGCCAGCAAAGTAAGGAAAAACCACTACAGAAAAACAGACTGGTGTGACGGGTCCACACACAGACTAATCATTCCTCCATCAGTTTTTCTGGAGTGTGATTTGAGAGTTTTCTTTTGTTCATTCTGTAGCAATTCAAATATTGACCAGACTCTCTGATTTTCTCATTATTTTAATTAACAGAAGCAGAAGCTGATGCTGACAGCTAGAGTTATGGAAACATCTCCCAACATCTGATGTCTGATTCTCCTCTCCCCGACCCAGGTATGAATTGGGAGCAACTCCCCTCGAGTCAGTGGGGTCACACTGCTGTAAAATTGGTAAGAGAGGAGAACGGGGGCTGATTGTTGCTTGTTTTTTTGCTTTTCTTTGTTTGTCTTCCACTCTGCTTGAATGAACAGAGACAAATTCTCAATGCTCTCCAGCAGTAGAAACTGCAGTCCTCTCTCCACTTGCTTTCCCTGCTATTCTTTGAAATGCTTACCCCTTGCTCAGCTGCCAGTCTAGCATGAAAAAGTAACAAAAAGTAAGATGACACAGGAGGGCAAAATGCAGATGCTGCTATGTTGCTGTGTGATCCCCTGAGTCAAAGCCTTTACTGACTTTTACAGAGGAAGCATTTTAAAAATGCTCCATTAAAAAAAAAAAAAAGTGCCCAGCCTTCCTCTCCTTTCTTTGAGTTTAATTGGCTAAATAATCACAATCCACACAAACCTCCACCTCTCCTTCTCTCTATCACCCCTGTGCACAGGGACACAAAGATCACAAAGCATCACAATAGCAAAGTGAACAAAAATGATAAATTGAACGTGCAAATTGATGAATCCCTGCGTCATTTTAACCTTCCAATGTGAATACATGATACTGATGGCCATTAATTATTTTTGGAATGTCAAAAATGTATTAACGCCTCTTAAATTTTTCCAAACTCTTTTATCTTTAGGAGAGTTCAGAAATTCTACCCAGGTTCAGGTCAATACTTTTATATTTGTACAGTACTTGGGAAAAGATCTACATTAACAATCTTATGGATGGTAAAAAGCTGAAAGAGAAATGGCTGAAGTTATCAAATTAATGAATACATTTAATATATTCAATCAATATGTGAAATCTGAACTGGCACATTCTGCTAGAAATGGGTTTATTAGGTGATGCATTCCTTATAAGGAGTGCAGTCTTGCTAAAGGTGTCCTTCAGTGAATAATGTTCTTTTCACGTTTACATATTGGTAATATTTTTCCTTAGCTTATTTTAAGGCAATAAATGTAAGGATTTATTAAACATCCAAACATATTCCAGTTTCTGTATAAGGTATTTTGTCATCTAAATGCAGCATCATATATTTACTTCTAGTATTAAAGGAATATGAATGAGGCTGATGTTTAGTATTTTCTGAATAAAATGAATGTCTCCAAAACATTTAGCAATAAAAGGAAAAGGGTCATCGGACTTTATCATGCATAGTCTCTGGGAAATATCGTAACAAAAAGAAACCCTTTGGAAATGAGGGGAATGCCATCAGAACATAGGGGTGCTGGAACCATGTGTGCAGTGGGGGTGCTGAGAGCCACTGAACCAAACTGCAAACCCTGCACATGAGGGAAACCACTTCATGCCTGGGGTACGGCAGCCCCTCTAGTTCCAGCACCTATATCAGAACGTAATTCACTCAGTTTCCAATTCTACATTCATTTCCAGATGTACTGCTTTCCTGGGGAATACTTCGTGGCATGCTATCTGACCTGCGGCAGGCTGACGCTGTGGGAAAGCACAGACCTCGAAACACCCATGTCTGAGAAGCAGAGAGAGCTAATTTGTAGCCATTAAAATTATAGCAGTACCAGGGGCTGCAGCTTTCTTTTGTTCTTGGGTGGGATACATTTTCTCATTGCTAAATAGTTGTAGTTTCTTGTGCACATTTTAACTCACTAGTTAGGGAATTCTTCAGTGTTTTTTTAAATGGAAAAAATCTGGAGGTATGAATTGAGTAGCCATATTTATTAGCCACATTACAGCACTAAAAGCCTGCCTTTAAAACATAAATAATAGAGTACAACTGAAATGCAGTCAGGTGAATGTTAAATAAATGTATTGCTGAACTAAGCAATTAGTGATGTGATATAAATGTCAACTGATACAGGAGTATTCGGATAGTCCCTAGACATATGTGAGTGTTGAAATGGCTGGGAGATACCAGGAATTCGGTTGTTAATGAGAAAGGTATAATGAAAGTTGGAAGTCAGTGGACTGTAGTGTTCTGGATTAGAATGTACGTGTTTTAGAATTCTATTGACTTACTGTTTTTCCTAATGATTCAGAATGCATCTGGGAAATGTTAATTCTCTTTATCCATAACTAAATAAGATTAAGATACTAACCAACTGTATGTGGCATTTTGGTATCTGTACAGCCCAGTGCCTCTGCATATACTCTGTGGATTTCTGAAAAGTCAGCTGTGTAGGTGACAGGTCCAAAAAAGTTTAGATTTTATTGATTACTGTTATTTTTGTGCTATGTCTAAATTCTGGATGGTCATTTCTTTAGTTTGGAAACCTGTTTTCTGTGTGTTCTCTGAAGTCCTAGTACGCCTTTTGGGCCCAGCAAAAATAAGACTACAGCTAGCGTTTGTGGCATGAGCGTGGCTTAGCTTTTCAGTGGGGAAATAATGAAATCCACTATACAACGTTGTTACTCGTAAATTAGTGTAGGGTTCTGACAGAGGAAGAACCATTTACAGGTGATTTAATCAGTGTTGGCAATAGTAAAGATAACAGTAATTCATTTTATAGCTTCCTTCTTTGTCATTAAATAACGTAGACAAAATTGTTTGCTTAAGTAGTTCTTGCCTAAGGGCTTATACGGCAGTGACGGAGGGCAAGTCTGCACTACAGCACTGCATCAGCACCGCTGCAGCGTGTCTGGTGGAGATGGGCTGCGCCCGCGGGACAGTGCAGTGCTGTCAGCATAGTGACTCCACCTCCGTGAGAAGCGGAAGTTGTGTCGGTGGGGGAGCATCTCCCACCGCCACAGCCCCGGTGTGAACAGCGCGAAACTTGTATCTCTCGGAGGCGGGGCTTTTCTCACACCCTGGAGCCATGTAAATTGCAGCATCTAAGCTATAGTGTGGACTTGCCTGCAGCAAGTTCATCTTCTTGAAGAGGCTTAACGATCACTAAAGTACAAATGTCTGATGTGCCAGTTGCAAAGAATAATGATGAGGGGAAAACGTGGGGTTTCTATAGATTGAAAGGAGGCTCTTGAAGTGGTCCACTACTAATTCGCTGCACTAGAATTTATTCTATATGTAGTTAACCAATGACCATATTTTTTTCAATGACTTTAATTAAAAGTTTTCATTTGGATTATTAAAAATCCATGAAAAGCATCTTTGCACAAGGGAGCTGACATAAAATGCCTGCAACTAAAATACTGGACTGCCATGGCTAGTACAAAAACACTAAGTACCATGGCTCCTTTCAGATTCAAAAGTGTTTTGCAATATGAAATCTGAGAAATATGCCTGTCAAACCAGGAACAGTTCTCTCAGTGCACTATAACGACGGGCCAAGTTCTGCTCTCTGATGTCACTTGTGATGGTTGTTGACTTCACTGGGTGCAGTGTGCTTGCAGCTGAGGGCAGATTCTGACCCGAAACATGAGAGCCTTACATGATCTGTAGAGTAAGTCTCATAAGTATATTATTTACAGTAAAAAATAGATTATAATGGCTGCCATTAGTCATTTTCCAGCTTACCCCCTAGGACTCACTGAGGTACTGCAGTTGATTCATAGATTCATAGGGTGAAATCCTGGCCTTATTGATGTCAGTGTCAAAACTCCCAACAGGGCCAGGATTTCAATTCTCTTTTTTTAATGCCAGAAGGGACCTTTGTAGTCATCTAGTCTGACCTCCTGGATAGCACAGGCCAGAGAATTTCACCAGTGATTCCTGAAACCAAGCCCATGTCTTGTGGCTGAGCTAGATTATCTTAAAAGAAGGGGGGGGGGGAAGAGAGCGAGCGAAAGAAAGAGAGAGTCCTGATTTAAAGACTACAAGTGACTCCTATTCTGATTATAGTAAAATAACTATATTAACTTTGGTACCACGCCGTCTCTTAGATAAAACTGACTCTTTAGTGACAATCACTATCGTACTATGCACATAATTCTTTTTTCTAATTTTCTCATTGTACATAGGTGTGAAAAGGGGAATGTTAGTGTACTGAAAAGTCTTTGATTTCTGGGTCAGCCCTTCAGATTGACACCAGGCTGTCCATGATAGGAAGCTGTTACTATTTGATCTGATGGCAGCTGCGTGTTGTATATGGACCTAATATAGACCAAACATAATCAAAACGGTCATATCTTGCTGGCAGCCAAAGCAGAAAGGACAAGGACTAACCTGGATGAGAAGGCTAAACTACTGAATACACAAAGCCACTGCTGAAGTGCTGAGTTTAGACAAATTGACAAGACAGAGCGGGAGAAAATTTGCACCGCCACTGCCCAAGCTGTGTCTATTCTGTGGCTAAAGGAAGGCTTTGTTTCCAGGGCCATCAATCCAGCGCCTTTCAACAGCGCTGCCATGGTCACACCTGGAAAGCTTCCCCTCATTTTGAAAGGGATTGCTGGTTACAGTGTCATTTCCTGTTTGAAGTGCAGGGACTCTCCAAAAACAAAACGATCTTTCAACGAGGAAGAAACCTGTTTGCCTAACTGACATGAATCAGAAGTTAGGCACTGTAGAGAACTGATAATGGAAACAAAGGGACACAAGGAGAAATCTATGGTCAGCAGAGTTAAGGACAATAAGAAGGAGTTTTTTAAAATACATTAGGTCCATTTGTCCATTATTAGATGGAAAGATAGAATTATCAATAACAATGCAGAAAAGGCAGAAGTGTTCAATAAACACTTGGCAACATGTGACCTCCAGAAGAAGAAGGGGGAATGTCCGGGTTCCAGCAACGCAGACACAGGTAACTAACCGCTTTCATGTTCTCTCCACAGGTACCATTGCGGAGAGTGGACCAGACGATACGTCTGGGGGGAGAAAGCAGAAGGAGACTCCGCTGGTTGGAAGGCATGAGATGCGATGTCCTGAGGTTGGGGGTTCCACGACCACCGCTCCCAAGACAAGGAGGCGAGTGGTGGTGGTCGGGGACTCTCTCCTCCGGGGGACTGAGTCATCTATCTGCCGCCCTGACTGGGAAAACCGAGAAGTCTGCTGCTTGCCAGGGGCTAAGATTCGCGTTGTGACGGAGAGACTGCCGAGACTCATCAAGCCCTCGGATCGCTACCCCTTCCTGCTTCTCCACGTGGGCACCAATGATACTGCCAAGAATGACCTTGAGTGGATCACTGCGGACTACGTGGCTCTGGGAAGAAGGATAAAGGAGTTTGAGGCGCAAGTGGTGTTCTCGTCCATCCTCCCCGTGGAAGGAAAAGGCCAGGGCAGGGACTGTCGAATCGTGGAAGTCAACGAATGGCTACGCAGGTGGTGTCGGAGAGAAGGCTTTGGATTCTTTGACCATGGGATGGTGTTCCATGAAGGAGGAGTGCTGGGCAGAGACGGGCTCCATCTTACGAAGAGAGGGAAGAGCATCTTTGCGAGCAGGCTGGCTAACCTAGTAAGGAGGGCTTTAAACTAGGTTCACCGGGAGAAGGAGACCAAAGCCCTGAGGTAAGTGGGAAAACGGGATACCGGGAGGAAGCACAGGCAGGAACGTCTGTGATGGGAGGGCTCCTGCCTCATACTGAGAATGAGGGGCGATCAGCAGGTTATCTCAAGTGCTTATATACGAATGCACAAAGCCTTGGAAACAAGCAGGGAGAACTGGAGGTCCTGGTGATGTCAGGGAATTATGACGTGATTGGAATAACTGAGACTTGGTGGGATAACTCACATGACTGGAGTACTGTCATGGATGGTTATAAACTGTTCAGGAAGGACAGGCAGGGCAGAAAAGGTGGGGGAGTAGCACTGTATGTAAGGGAGCAGTATGACTGCTCAGAGCTCCGGTACGAAACTGCAGAAAAACCTGAGTGTCTCTGGATTAAGTTTAGAAGTGTGAGCAACAAGAGTGATGTCGTGGTGGGAGTCTGCTATAGACCACCGGACCAGGGGGATGAGGTGGATGAGGCTTTCTTCCGGCAACTCGCAGAAGCTACTAGATCGCACGCCCTGGTTCTCATGGGTGACTTTAATTTTCCTGATATTTGCTGGGAGAGCAATACAGCGGTGCATAGACAATCCAGGAAGTTTTTGGAAAGCGTAGGGGACAATTTCCTGGTGCAAGTGCTAGACGAGGCAACTAGGGGGGGAGCTTTTCTTGACCTGCTGCTCACAAACAGGGAAGAATTAGTGGGGGAAGCAAAAGTGGATGGGAATCTGGGAGGCAGTGACCATGAGATGGTCAAGTTCAGGATCCTGACACAGGGAAGAAAGGTAAGCAGCAGGATACGGACCCTGGACTTCAGGAAAGCAGACTTCGACTCCCTCAGGGAGCGGATGGGTAGGATCCCCTGGGGGACTAACAGGAAGGGGAAAGGAGTCCAGGAGAGCTGGCTGTATTTCAAGGAATCCCTGTTGAGGTTACAGGGACAAACCATCCCGATGAGTCGAAAGAATAGTAAATATGGCAGGCGACCAGCTTGGCTTAATGGTGAAATCCTAGCGGATCTTAAACACAAAAAAGAAGCTTACAAGAAGTGGAAGTTTGGACATATGACCAGGGAAGAGTATAAAAATATTGCTCAGGCATGTAGGAATGAAATCAGGAGGGCCAAATCGCACCTGGAGCTGCAGCTAGCAAGAAATGTCAAGAGTAACAAGAAGGGTTTCTTCAGGTATGTTGGCAACAAGAAGAAAGCCAAGGAAAGTGTGGGCCCCTTACTGAATGAGGGAGGCAACCTAGTGACAGAGGATGTGGAAAAAGCTAATGTGCTCAATGCTTTTTTTGCCTCTGTCTTCACTAACAAGGACAGCTCCCAGACTGCTGCGCTGGGCATCGCAACATGGGGAGTAGATGGCCAGCCCTCTGTGGAGAAAGAGGTGGTTAGGGACTATTTAGAAAAGCTGGACGTGCACAAGTCCATGGGGCCGGACGAGTTGCACCCGAGAGTGCTAAAGGAATTGGCGGATGTGATTGCAGAGCCATTGGCCATTATCTTTGAAAACTCGTGGGGAATGGGGGAAGTCCCGGATGACTGGAAAAAGGCTAATGTGGTGCCCATCTTTAAAAAAGGGAAGGAGGAGGATCCTGGGAACTACAGGCCAGTCAGCCTCACCTCAGTCCCCGGAAAAATCATGGAGCAGGTCCTCAAGGAATCAATCCTGAAGCACTTGCACTTACACGAGAGTAAAGTGATCAGGAACAGTCAGCATGGATTCACCAAGGGAAGGTCATGCCTGACTAATCTAATCGCCTTTTATGATGAGATTACTGGTTCTGTGGATGAAGGGAAAGCAGTGGATGTATTGTTTCTTGACTTTAGCAAAGCTTTTGACACGGTCTCCCACAGTATTCTTGTCAGCAAGTTAAAGAAGTATGGGCTGGATGAATGTACTATAAGGTGGGTAGAAAGTTGGCTAGATTGTCGGGCTCAACGGGTAGTGATCAATGGCTCCATGTCTAGTTGGCAGCCGGTGTCAAGTGGAGTGCCCCAGGGGTCGGTCCTGGGGCCGGTTTTGTTCAATATCTTCATAAATGATCTGGAGGATGGTGTGGATTGCACTCTTAGCAAATTTGCGGATGATACTAAACTGGGAGGAGTGGTAGATATGTTGGAGGGCAGAGATAGGATACAGAGGGACCTAGACAAATTGGAGGATTGGGCCAAAAGAAACCTGATGAGGTTCAATAAGGATAAGTGCAGGGTCCTGCACTTAGGACGGAAGAACCCAATGTACAGCTACAGACTAGGGACCGAATGGCTAGGCAGCAGTTCTGCGGAAAAGGACCTAGGGGTTACAGTGGAGGAGAAGCTGGTTATGAGTCAACCGTGTGCCCTTGTTGCCAAGAAGGCCAATGGCATTTTGGGATGTATAAGTAGGGGCATAGCGAGCAGATCGAGGGACGTGATCGTTCCCCTCTATTCGACATTGGGGAGGCCTCATCTGGAGTACTGTGTCCAGTTTTGGGCCCCGCACTACAAGAAGGATGTGGATAAATTGGAGAGAGTCCAGCGAAGGGCAACAAAAATGATTAGGGGTCTGGAACACATGACTTATGAGGAGAGGCTGAGGGAACTGGGATTGTTTAGTCTGCGGAAGAGAAGAATGAGGGGGGATTTGATAGCTGCTTTCAACTACCTGAGAGGTGGTTCCAAAGAGGATGGTTCTAGACTATTCTCAGTGGTAGAAGATGACAGGACAAGGAGTAATGGTCTCAAGTTGCAGTGGGGGAGGTTTAGGTTGGATATTAGGAAAAACTTTTTCACTAGGAGGGTGGTGAAACACTGGAATGCGTTACCTAGGGAGGTGGTAGAATCTCCTTCCTTAGAGGTTTTTAAGGTCAGGCTTGACAAAGCCCTGGCTGGGATGATTTAATTGGGGATTGGTCCTGCTTTGAGCAGGGGGTTGGACTAGATGACCTTCTGAGGTCCCTTCCAACCCTGATATTCTATGATTCTATGATTCTATGAAATATGTGTGTTCTGTATTTGGGAACAAAACAAATGATATCGTCTCATGATATGGCGATAACACTCTTTCCACTCCACTAGTATCTCTGGAGAATGTTAAACAGAAGCTACTAACGACAGACATTTTTAAATCAGCAGGTCCAGATAACTTAATCCAAGTGTATTAAAAAAGCTGTCTTAGGAACATGATGGACTGTTAATGCTGATTTTCAATGAGTCTTGGCTCACTGGGGAACTTCCAGAAGACTGGAAGAAAGCGAATGTTGTGCCAATTTTTAAAAGAGTCTAAACAGGATGATGCAGGTGATTACAGGATTACCCTGCTTGTTATATGTTTGACTTCAGGGTACCAGAAACCTGGGGACATGCAAAGCACAGGCAAACAGAGGAGCGCCCGTCACTGAACTCTGATAACCATCTGCTACTCATTGGAAGTGGTCATTGCTGACAGCACATCTAAACGTGAACTGAACGCTGCTCCTTCTGTGCGGTGAGCGCCTCTTGTCTGAACAATAAGGAAAACACATTAGAAAGCAGAAAAAATGATGGCTCAGAGTTGAAGCAAATGACACCGGAAATGAAGAACATTAAAAAAAATTATTTTGTAAAGGTATGTATGGGAGGGAGTGTGTGAGATTTTGCTAGCAGAATGCAAATGATGATGCCATCTTTGGGCCAAATTAATTTCTGGTCTATTTAAGTGAGAGGAGATACAGCAGGATTCAGGTTAGCCCCATGTATTACACTGGCCTATTTTGCTGATCTATCTCCGTAAACACATTGCTGGAGTGAGAACCAAATGTGGCATCCAAAACCAAGGAAAATTGCAGCCAAACTGTGTCAAGTGTATTATTTCCTATTTAAACGTCATGGGAATGTTGCGCTGGTGAAAGGTGCTAATGGGCTGGTTTTAGAGATGGAGGTGGTCTCCTCTGTAGCACAGCATGGCTGCAGCATAGCAAATGCAGGGAACTCTTCCTGTGGCAGATGGAGCTGGCCACATTTCTTTTTTTATCTTTTTCTTCCTTCCAAAGGGCCCCTTTTTTCAAAGCTGAAAAGTTTTGCAGGAAAAAAAAATCTTTTCAAATTTTCAATTTTTTCCAACAAAACACCAACATTAGTAAATGGATGTCGTTTTGGTTCTCCTTTTCCCCTTTTCTTCCCCTTTTCTTCCTTTATTTCCCCTTTTCAGTGGCGAAGAGGAAAAAAGAATCAGGGAAGAGGGAGAAAAAGGGGAGAACGTGATGTTTAATGAAAATGTTGACATAAGTGTTCAATCACGGAAAATAATTGCAGATTTCAAAGAGGAAAACAATTTCCAAATTTTTCATGGAAACTTCTTTCTTATTTTTCAACCTGTTCCAATGGACAGAGCTGCAGTTTGTACACTGTGGCTGCTCCCAAAAGCCCTGAGATCTAGCAAGCAGTCTGGAGGGCCTGCACAAACTCCCAGAAGCCTGAGATTGGACATGTCCATTGCTGGCTGGTCCAGCCAGGAAATGGTTAGGAGCACTGATCAGCACCCGTCTCCACGGATCAGCATTATAATGATTGCATGAGCATGTGGTTGCCACAAAATACCTTGGAGGAAGTTATTTATTTTATTCATATTTATAGCATCAAAAATCTGCCTAGTGTTTTAAGGCTACACCCAAAGATATGGTGCCTGCCCCCAAAGAGCTTACAATCGAGGGTTATAAGGGCTCAAAATCTGAATTACGAAGGAGAGACCAAACCCTTTCAAAATCAACAAATAGGTAAGAAAAGACTTAAGCTAACAGCAAAATCTTTGCCTTGACTTTTTCAGGTACATTTCACATACGTCAAATGTAAAATTAGCTGAAAACCACAATGATTCATTATGCTTTGTTTTTTAATGAACAAAGCACATTGGTAACATTTTGAGTTCATGTTTTTATTGAAGAAAGATATTCCAGTTGGAACAGCCAAGCAGCATCCTGATTAGCACTCTGCTGTACCCTGAAGGCGACCTGGGCTCAGTTCTTAGTCCTGCCATGAGTGCAGGGGACTGGACTAGATGACCTCTCGTGGTCCCTTCTAGTCCTATGATTCTATGATTGTAGGCCTGACATCAATCTTGCCTTAGAAGGAATAACAAAGCCAAACCCAAAGTCTTGAAAGTGGAGCTGATTTTGATGCAGATTCTTACCATTCCCTTTAATTCAGTGTGTTTAAATCTGGCACGTTTTAGTGCTGGAGTGCGGCGTGTGGCCGAGCCTGGTTCCCCAGGGGCCAGGGCGTGTGGCTGAGCCTGGTTCGGCTGGGGCATGTGGCCGACAGGCCACCCCTTATTGTTTTCCCAGTTGAAGTGAGTAAACGCACAGTCATAGCAACTCTTACGATCCTGAGGCTTTTCCCACAGGGACAGCTATTGTCGAAACAGAGACCCTCCGGGCCGCCCGCAGGCCTCAATAGTAAACGCTGAGGCTAAGATTTTCCAAAGCACGTAGCACTGGCCAAACGCTTCTCTCGTTGAAGTCAGCGGGAGCTTTCCCATGGGTGTCATAGAATCATAGACTATCAGGGTTGGAAGGGACCTCAGGAGGTCATCTAGTCCCACCCCATGCTCAAAGCAGGACCGATCCCCAACTAAATCAGTGGGAGTGGGATCAGTGTGGCCAATGCCGAGCAATGTTGAGAATCTCACCCTTAAGCAGGGATCTAACAGGCCACCTCTTCTAGTTAGCCACTTGGGCATTTCACAATGTTGGGCAAAATCAGTCTCTTGGATTTCAATCAACTCTCCTGCCAGGATGGCTGTTGGAGTGAGTAAAACCACAGGCCACAGCAGACCTTGTAACAGGTTAGACTGCATGGCCAAGGCACTCGAGCACCTAGGAGGCTGTAGGTGCTGGAAGGAGGAGGGAGATAGGGTCTGCGTGGAATGAACCAGGACCCTTAGTTCACCTATAAGGACAGGGGCAAGAGTGGGTGCCTTAGGGAGGCTCCTACGTACATATTCAGGGAGTTAAATAAATGGCCTAATTTTCAAAAGTCTGTGAGTGTATAGCAGCTTCGGTTGGCATCAGTGGGGGGTCCAGGGGCCCTGTACCTCTGACAAGTCAGGATTTAGGGTCCCGTTTTTGAAATGCTGGCCTGGATAGTATTTTTAATTGGTGAAATGTCCGGGTGCCTGGCGTGGGCCTGGCTAACACAGGCAGGCTCATAAAAATGAAACTTGTGAATGGTGTCTGCAGGTAATGACGATGCTTATACCTGTCACTGGTCCACAGGCACCGAAGTCATTCCCGGAACCCCTGGGGATGGAGCCTGCCCCCCGGGCTCGTGGGGCTCATGCTAGCGCTGTATCCGTAGCTCTGTAGACAGTGCTCTGAAGGTGGGGTTCAGGCGCTCAAGTCCATCCCCCTCTCTAAGCATCAGAGCCCGAACTCCAGCCCGAGCGCAAGCCCCGCTAGCCTGAGGCTGTTGGCCTGGGTTGGGAGACTCCCAGCCATGGGCTCCAAACCACTGTGTAGCCACACCCTTACTGTGCTGGTGAGCCTGTCGGAGAGCCTCCAGCTGGCAACCAGCCACGGACAAAGACAAGGACCAACTGTGAGTGAGGTGGCCACAGTTCTCACGGTGCCCAAGCCCCCTGCCACGGGAGACAAGGATCAGGCTCACAATGTCTGCAAAGAAACCAACAGGATGAGGAACTTATTTTGTGGGAACACCTGGAAAATCAAATGTTCCCAAGGAGGAGCATACACTGGACTAAATGCTTACATCAGTCAGTGGGAATGAGCTATGCAGTGAGCACAAGAGAGAGTGAGTCCTGGGGGGTAATATTATTTTGTGACACATCCTAAAATAGTGATACAAAATATTTTATTTTATAAAATAGTTTCCCAAATCATTTGCATATTGAGATCTGGGTTTTGGAAATCAAAAAATGTCAATAATGATTGTGATCAAAATTTTGATTAAAAGTGTCATGGAAAATTCCACAGAGAATGAATGATAACATCGGCAATTATTGTTCACAATTTCATTTCCATGTGCAGGCAATAATTAGACATTGCCACACACCCCCATTTGTGCAGGCAATTTGAACCAGCTATGTTTTATATTGCCTTTTGAAAGCCCTTTTAAAAGATGTCCTCTGTCTTGTCTTCTCGTTGGCCATTCCACCCCATATTTCTGTGCTCATCTCTTCTCCTGTTTGCCTTGTCTTAGTGCTTCACTAGTGTCATTTCCTCACACTCCTCTAATGCCCATATCTTAATTTCATTCCCTGACTAGTTAACCCATATCTGTTTCCATGCTAAGTATGGCCAGATTCTGATACTCTTACTCACTGAGTAGTACCTTACTCTGGAAGGGTACAGCTCCTTGAGAAAGATATTACTCAGATTCTGATACCCTTAGTTTCTCTCTCTTTTTTTACTTTGTAGATGAGTCAGGGGGCAACATCCCTTGCTTCAAACACCATTGTCAGCTGTATCCCTTGTTTTCGGTTGTGAATTCATGATGCCCCATCACTTTCGCCCTGCTGATGAAATTGACTAGCTGCTGCTCCTAAGTGCCCAGAGCTGCAGCTTTCTGTAATCCCGCAGCAGTGTTGGCAGTTTCTCACCGCAAGCTGAAGTTTTGAATAGTGAGATAAAAATCACTTTTAGAAAGTGTTGCCCTGTGTGACAAGCCTCATATCATCATTCCCTTGTACAACAGAGAGAGTGAAACCTGTCAGAGTGAATTGATGGTTTCAGAAAGTTTTTATTTTATATCTTTTAAAAATCAAGGGTTTTCCCAACATTTCACACAGTCTTTCTCTAGCTGTGTGGAAACCACATCGTGTGTCTGACATAGTTTCCCACAGTCTGGCCTTGTACTGCGGCCACAGGGAGGATTTTCCCAGCACTGCAGGTCTGGAGAATTTGGAAAGATTTTCTTTTTGACCTTCTCTCTTTGCTTGAATTTGGTTCCATGTTTGAGTTGTTTTGAGAGCTTGTAGACTCAAATCTCTGATACAGCGTAGTAGAATGAGGAACACTAAGGGCTGGTCTGCACTGGAGACGTACATCAGCATCGCTCTATCTCTCAGGCGTGAGAAGAGTGGGGGGACACCCCCCAGAGATGTCACTGAGCTGACAGTGCTAGGGCCCCTTCGGGAGGGGGATTCATTACAGCGTTGGGAGAGCCCCTGCCGTCACTACAGTGAGTGTCTGCTGAAGTGCTACAGGGGCACCACTGCAGCTCTTTAGGTGTAGACGTACCCGAACCGCACTACTCTGTACAGCAAGAACTGCGTTCTAAGTATAGTGAGGAGGTTTTTAGACTAGCGAGGGTTATTTTGTTGAAGTGCAATCAGCATGCTCGGGGCTGTATTCATGGGGGGAGGACCGTCTTGTGGCTGAAGCCCTGGACGGGAACTCAGGAGATCTCAATTTAAATCCCAGCTCTGCCACAGACTGCCAGCGTGACCTTGGGCAAGTTCCTTAATCTTTCTGCCTCAGTGTCCTACCTGCAACACGGGGATTATATTATTTCCTTTGGCTCACCTCTTGTCTGTTTAAAGGGAAAGCTCTGTGGGATGGGTGGCTGCCTACGCTGTATGTACCACACAGTGGGGCCATGATCTCCCTTAGGGTCCCTAAGCACTACCATAAACAACAGAAAGATGTGGCTTGAACCACAAGGAGCTCATTGTGTTCTTCAGACCCTTCTCCAAATTATACAATGCAATGAGGAGACTGGCACCTAACAAATAGCACTTCCCCATTGGAACAAGTTACCAAGGGCTGGGGGGATTCTCGGTCACTGGACGTTTTAAAATCGAGATTGGATGTTTTTCTAAGAGGTCTGCACTGTTTTAATAGCAAACAGTACTTTTATAGCATCTGAATAAAATAGGGTAACAGTCTGCCTGGGATGGTTTTTATCAGCAGGATGCCAGAGATATGTATAGAAAGTCCTTGAAACCGGACCATCTTCCTTCTGAAAGAACAGCCTGGTTTCTAGAACTCCATGAATCTCTCTAATGGCTTTGGCCGTTCAGAGCGAGTGTGATCTGAAAACAGATCGCAAGCCATGCCTGCTCCCAAGAGCACTAATTGCATCAGCAGTGATACATTTGTATTTTAAAGGGATGTCTGAATACGCGCCTTTCAGATGGCTTAGAAGTGCTTTTTCTACCAGCGTATTTCCCCATAGTCAGTGTGAGAGTAACTCCTGCAGAAGGCTCTTTAAAAAGTATCCTGTGAACATCTAACAAGGACTGAAAGAGCCTGGGGGCTTCTGAACAGCAGCCTGAGTAACCATAGCTGGCTGGCTATTTTAAACTGAAACCCTAAACTGAACTATTCAGAGCATAAATAACTTTTCCTCGTCAGCCTCTGCACCTTTCCTACTTGCACAGTGTCATTAACTTCTCCGGACCTCAGCTTTGACCCGTTTTCCCTGTTTCCTCTTATGTCTGAATGAAAACCTGCTGGACACTGGTATTTGTTTGTTTTAACAGACAATGGAAAGGGAGCAAAGGGAGGCCATTGCAATGCCCTGAGCCTTTTAAAACTGCTACTTGTTTGTACTCATGCTCCTGATAATAGAATCATAGAAGATCAGGGTTGGAAGAGACCTCAGGAGGTCATCTAGTCCAACCCCCTGCTCAAAGTAGGGCCGATCCCCAACTAAATCATCCCAGCCAGGGCTTTGTATAATCAGAATGCTTTATAATAATATAATAACCAAAATGCTTTATATTGACACCCCAGCTTTCTATCCCAGGCTCTAAAAGTACTTTAAACCCATGAATAATTTAACCTGCACAACTCCCGTATGAACTAGCTAAGACGAGCTGTACCCATTCTGCACATGGGGAAGCTTAGCTATGCACAGGGCATGGCCAGATTCACGTATGGAGCATGTGTAGCTCCCTTTGATTTCGATGGGAGCAGTGAATTCTCACGAACACGGAGAATCGGGCCCAAGGTCAGAGTGCCTGTGGCACCGAAGACTTTGCTGCCTGACGTTCTGACTTGCAGTAACTTGCGCTCGCTGCTGGGTGATGCGTAATTGCAGGCAGGTATGAGTAAGTATGAACCCAGGAGATAGCGTGGTAGAATCCCTGCTCCTGAAGCCGTGCCAATACCCTTCCTTTTCACCTCCAGGGGGCACCATCAATTTGAAATCATCATTCTTTTAAAGAACTAAGAGTAGTTACAGGTACCGCCCCACCCTCCCCCCGTCCCTGAACTCACCAGCCGGAGAAACCGCGAAACTGACTTCACACGCAGGGCTCTCGGATGCACATGTGAACTGCAGAAAGATTTTTTTCAAATCTCTTCCCTTCCAACTTGCTACAGTTGTCGATATGTAGTTCTCAGATTATTACACTGATTTGTGTTTCTATTTCTTGCTTTGCTTCCCACCACTGCAGCACTGTACTTTCTAGCTGTCTCACAGGATACTGTGGCTCAAATTCTGCACTCCTTACTAGGTCCTTGCTCATTCAAAGATCCTTTGGACTTCCCCTTCCCTAAGGACCTGCTGGGTCTGTATTTGTGATCAAACCAAATATTACCATGCTGAAATGTGTATTATTTTTCTTACCTGTGTAAGATGAATAAATAAGACTTCACTAAAAAGCCACATTGGGAAGAAAATTACTCCATTTAGAATAAGTACAGTGGGGAGCCAATGTAATGTAATGCAGTATTTTTATGCAGAGCTCTTCCAGGCCTCTGCTTGACAGAAAAATAATGAAACACTTGCATATTCCTTAGACTCAGAACTTTATTACTCTTGGTAAAACAATTTTACTATTGTCCTTCTGTCCAGCTAGAAGAGAGTTTATTCCCTGACTCAGCTGTGCTTAGTGGAAAAAGGACAGTAAAGAAATGGCTCTTTTCTTTTCCTTTCTTGTAATGTGCCCTGTGTTTACAAATACTTAAAGATAGGTGAGAGGTCACTGTCTCTGCAACAAATATATAGGGAAGATTTCAATGCTGAGAAACTATTTAAAATGTGGATATGTCAATGGAAAATTTTTCTCTGAGATGTTGAAGTCATTTTATAGCTGTGCTCTGATTTATAGCACTTGTATTTTGGGCTTTCAAAAGTAATCAGTTTGATCTACTTTTCTTATTGCATTTCAAAAGGTCACTATACGCAAAATGAATAGAATTTAAACTCCAGAATACTTTATGGCATTACATCAATAGAAACTCCAAAGTTCATTGGTTTCAGAGTAGCAGCCGTGTTAGTCTGTATTCGCAAAAAGAAAAGGAGTACTTGTGGCACCTCAGAGACTAACCAATTTATTTGAGCATGAGCTTTCGTGAGCTACAGCTCACTGCATCCGATGAAGTGAGCTGTAGCTCACGAAAGCTTATGCTCAAATAAATTTGTTAGTCTCTAAGGTGCCACAAGTACTCCTTTTCTTTTTGAAAGTTCATTGGGTTTATATTGATCCCATTTTTTGTGCTGATTACATTTAGTGTATTAAAAATTTACATTAAAAATAATTTTTTATTTAGCTTTCCACTTCCAATGTGACATTAAGAAGATAGTTGTTTTCTGACCCTTCTGTAGCTACCATTGTATTTGCTCTGTATTGTGACCTCTTGTGGAAAGAGAGAGTTAAATCTAGGTGCTGAATCTTTCAGAATACAGGATAGTCTTGAATATATTCTCTTGAGTAATTCTGATCCCTTATATACAGTAGGCCGCACTTAGGCTAAACTCCCACTGAAGGACCTCGGCAGCAGTTCTGCAATAGTGCATATGTTGCACTTCTCAGTCACCTGTACAGCTGCACGTTGTAAAGGTGAAAAAACAAATGTATTTGGATTATATTTTACCCATTGAGAGCTCCATGAAACCTGCATCTGCTTGGGCTGTTACCATCTGTAACTACTGCAAGGCAAGAATGCGCAACTCGGGGGCAAACTAGGAATGACTAATAATTTCCATTGATTTTTCATCCCCTCCCATACCCCTGTGCAGAACACTCATTCAGTTTAGAACCAGAGAACACACAACCCCAACAAGGTCTATTAATATCTATCTTCAGGCTGCATCTCTTAGAAACATGCTCAAGTAAACCATTTCAATTGCTGACAGATCTCATTACTAGACGTAAGAAGCGTCAGCAGTGCCAAAAGGCTTTGCACGTTTTTATCTCTGCGTTGAGGTATTAGTGGCAGAGATAAGGTCATGCTGCGTAGGACGCTGGTTGCCTGTCCTCCTTTGGCATAACCTCTTCCTTCTCATGATGATCTGTTTGATGGGACGGTTACGGGAGTGCGGAATTCTGATATAGCATTTGTAGATCCCTCTATTCAACTCCCTAGATAAGGAGATTCAGAGGCCAGCTCTCTGCTGTGCCCCATTTTTGACCTTGAGTTCCACCAAAGCTGTCAATTCCTTTCCAGTCATAAGCTTTAGGACCACTTACATTCCAGTCTCTGGGAAGTGCCCCAGGCCATAGTTTCTATCTAAACCATTCCAGGCTGCACAGGAGGCCTGGTGACTTTATCATGAGCTTTGGCAGCCTCATTTGTTTCTACTGAAATAAAAATGTCACCTGAGCAAGGCCCAGCACACTCCCCGCAGCATTAAAAGGCTCTGGTGTCCTTCAGGTGGATGAAAGGATCCCACTGTGGGCGGGTGAAAGGATCCCACTGATGCATCTCTGTTCCTATTCGGGGGCTCATTCTGCCGGAGACATGACTTATTGAATAGAGGAACACCAAACTGATCAGAGGAAGCCCGTAAGGCTGCTGCCTGATTGTCAGGACGTTCTCTTTCTTAGCATTACAAAACAGAGTTGCTGTTTCCTTTGGATACAGAGTTTAAAAAAAAAAGAATAATTTGATCTTAATGGTTCAGGAAGATGATGTCTGTTGTTAAAATTAACGAGTATACAAATATTATTCCTTCTGGGAGGTAGTCATTCTTGTAGTTCATAGCTAATTGAATAGACTTTATAGTACCGTCTTCATCACAGGCTAGTTCTGGTTTCAGGGGTTTCTCTAATTCCTTGTGTGCCTTAAATCAAGTTCTGAAAACTGAGATTCTGCAAAGTGTATCTTTGGCTTCTGTGCACTGAGTATCTCACTTAAACCACCTCAGTGAATTTTAGACGTAGAAAAGCATGGCATAGTCACTCGTTTACCCAAGCGTTGCTATTTTGACACATTTATTTATGCTCACGTTTTCCGGCAGGGTTAGAGATTGCTGGTACTTCTGATCGCTCGTTTTTGCCAGTGTGGGATTGCCAGTGTTTAATTGCAATACTGCAGTTAATCTGTGTGTAGCAGTGCACGTTCTAGACTGTCAGTGCTGAAGAGCTAAGCAATAAGTCGCCAGCTCCTGAATTCTAATCAGAGCCATTAGATTATTAATACAAACAAGAACGCTGCTTGACAGCCTGCTGCATTTCTCTTTTCTCTACGGCAAATAGGAACTGGTAGTTCCTTTCTCCTAACTTCTTTGAAACACCATGGATACTCTTTTTAGATCTGATTCCTTGAAGATACAATACAAACTATTTTATCAGGGAGCCTGGCAGCTGGCTTTGTTTTTTTTGTTCACAATCTCCACTACATTATGTCTTCTAAGACATGGCAATAAAGGATTTTGATAAAGCTCCTTTGCCCAAGAGGAGGAAAGCATTTTACCCATTGGACATTTTCAGATATAAACAAAGCCATCTGTTCTATTTAAAGCGTGGCGGCATTTAATTCCTCATTGTGAGGAAAGGCGTGTGGCTGTCAGAGATGGAGTTCTTTACAGAGAGGTATAAAATATAATTGTAACCAAATTTTTGCAGTAATTTTTCTGCTTTGATATTTCCAGACATTATCCTAATTTAGCTTGTATTATGTAATACAAGTACAGTAGCACGTCATGTCTGTCTGTCAGACAAAACCTTGTCAAGGTACGTTACTTACCGAAGTCTATTGAAGTTTGTAAGACTGACAGCGTAGAAGGGATGCAGTAGCTATTTTTTTAGCTTATTTTTTGAATGTAGAAATGAATGGTCATTTGAGAGAGGGATAAGGGAGGAGAAAGGGTCCTGTCATTGTATCCTCCAAACACCATTGCTACATAAATTCGTAGAATCATAGAAGATTAGGGTTGAAAGAGACCTCAGAAGGTCATCTAGGCCAACCTCCTGCTCAAGGCAGGACCAACACCAACTAAATCATCCCAGCCAGGGCTTTGTCAAGCCGGGCCTTAAAAACCTCTAAGGATGGAGATTCCACCACATCCTTAGGGAACCCATTCCAATGCTTCACCACCCTCCTGGTGAAATAGTGTTTCCTAATACCCAACCTAGACCTCCCCCACTGCAACTTGAGACCATTGCTCCTTGTTCTGTCATCTGCCACCACTGAGAACAGCCGAGCTCCATCCTCTTTGGAACCCCCCGTCAGGTAGTTGAAGGCTGCTATCAAATCCCCCCTCACTCTTCTCTTCTGTAGACTAAATAAGACAAGTTCCCTCAGCCTCTCCTCATAATTCCTCAAGGAGTCCGGTGGCACCTTAAAGATGAACAGATTTATTTGGGCATAAGCTTTGGTGGGTAAAAAACCCACTTCTTCAGGTGCCTGGATTGAAAATTACAGATGCAGGCATAAATATATATTGGCACATGAAGAGAAGGGAGTTACCGTACAAGTGGAGAACCAATGCTGAAGGCTAATTCAGTCAGGGTGGATGTGGTTCACGCCCCTCCCTATTACACCAATCGTTTCTCACACTTGTTTGTTGCAGCTTGTCTTTTCATTAGACTGCAAAGTCTTCAGGGTGGGGACTGGGCGCCAGGTTTGCAGCTGCAACTGTTAAGTGCTGGGGAGAAGGGAAAGCGTTTGTGACTCCAGAATCCTGGGGCCAGATCTAGGACAGGCCAGTCCCTGGGGTAGGTTTAGAACAGCCTCGGAGCCCCAGCAGCTGTTCCAGTATCCAGGATCACCAGAATACAGGGACACTTCAGCCAAGTCAGACCTTCCTCTTCCCAGCCACACCCCCTTCACCAGGGGCCAGGGTTTGGCATGTGCCATCCAGGGATTTCCCACACCAAGTTGCCATAATCCACTGGGTTTAATCCCCACCTGTTGTAGTCTATAGCATATTGGAGAATCTGGGTTTATGTCTCACCATGTCATTGTGAGTACGCTGCATAACTGGATTCCTGATCCTTATTGAGTGTTTGCAGAAACCAACCATGTTGCAGAGGCTTCCTGCCCTTCCCCGTATCACCTTTCTCACGTTCTGACGTCGACTTTCCCAGGACAACTGTTTCCAGACCCCTAACTCCACAATTAACTTTCTCTACAATTGAGGATTTTTTATAGTCCTTTTCTCTTAAAGCCAGAAAACAATTCACATTTATATGTATAGGATTATATCCTTGGCTCTTCTTATCAAAACAGTTTCTTGTAGGGGGAAAATATTTGATCTTTAATTAGTTCCATATCTCAGCTTAGCAGTTATTGAGTGAGCACTATTGAAGACCTTTATATACACTGAAATGCAGAATAGGGATACATCTTTGCCATCAGTTGCATCCGATGAAGTGAGCTGTAGCTCACGAAAGCTTATGCTCAAATAAATTGGTTAGTCTCTAAGGTGCCACAAGTCCTCCTTTTCTTTTTGCGAATACAGACTAACACGGCTGTTACTCTGAAACCTATCTTTGCCATAGTTATTTAAGTGATTAAATTAGGACAGTTATCAAGATAATTAGGGAGGGGCTCTAGGGTATTTCATTCTACCGACTGCTTCAGGTAGCTGAGTAATAATAATACCACCTAGCTCGTATGTAGCACTTCGTATCAGTAGATCTCATAAAATGCCTTTGTAATGTCAATATATATTTTTAAACCTACTTTTCCATGCCCATGAAGCATGGACCCAACCCTTTACTCGTCGAGTAGTGCTTGCTCATACGAGTAAGACACCCTGGAGAGTTGCTCCAGCTGAAGCATCCTGAAGTGAATTTTTGTAAGTCACTATTGAATGAAGTTAAAAACAAAACAAAACAAAACAAAAAACTCAACTCAAAACAACAGCGTCGTTCCTCTGACTGAGCTCTTCACCGGCTGGCAGCTTTCTCAACCTAGCTATTTGATCCTGTCAATCACAAATGACAAGATTCACAAGAAGTTGGTGTTTTTGGTGACATTGAAAAAATATTCCTGTCTCACTCATTCCTGAGCCACATCACAAGTCACTCGCACACTGACAACATACCCGTGAAAACAGCCCCTGGAGTGGAAAGCAACCCGGCACCACGCGGCCAACTGTCCTAGATCTGGCCCCAGGATTCTGGAGTCACAAACGCTTTCCCTTCTCCCCAGCACTTATCAGTTGCAGCTGCAAACCTGGCGCCCAGTCCCCACCTGGAAGACTTTGCAGTCTAATGACAGACAAGCTGCAACAAGCAAGTGTGAGAAACGATTGGTGTAACAGGGAGAGGCGGGGAGGGACAAGGGCACTCGCAATTAAACATTATTTATATAGATACCGGGGCACAACTTGATGCTTCCACCTCATTGAAGAGTCTTATTTTTCACATCACTAAATATCAGCTGTCATCACTGGCCCTGCAGCCTCGAATTAGTAGCTGGCTAGTTGCTTTGAGGCCTAGCTTCAGAAGCAGGCCCCGAGGAGGGGTTAGTTGGGGGCAGGTGTTCTCCATGGGCAACCTCGTCAGGCTGCTGTTCTGAGCAGTAATTGCGTTATTAAAACGTGGCCGTGCATTTCCATTCTGACCCCGACCATGCTTGTGGTCTCGGTATGTGAAGTGTGTGCTTGGTATCAGGCTGCAGTTAGTATATTTAAATATCTGGCTTGCAGGAGTCTTGTTGACTGTGCGAGGTGCTGATCGTTCTGTGCACGTGTCCCATTCCTAGGAGGATGGGCTGTAAATCCTTCCCCAGCCCAGCCCTCCCCAAGGTGCGCTAGAGAGCCCTGCCCTGGCAGCCTTCTCCCCACAACTTGTGGGGGGACGTAGAGTCCATCTCTGCCACCACGGAAACCATCCGCCAGGCACAGCTCGAGCAGGTCCAGTGTAGGGCACTGCTCCCGGGGGTCCGCCTCTCTGGCTGCGCCCTGCTGCGGGATGGTAGGTTATTTCCTGTGTCAATGACTGAGAGGAGAGGTGAGAAAAGTGTCCTTCAGCTTCTCTGAAATCCGGCTGGGGCCCAGCCCCTTCGCCCCTGGAAGGGTGCTGCTCCCCCGTCTGCCCAGCAGCACTGAGCTACCTACCGCTTATCCCAGAGCATTGACTCCTCCCTGCCCCTCTCTTCCGCCTCCTATCTCCAACCTCCTTTTATTCCCTTCTTTCCCAAGAGTTCCTGCATAGGCTTTGCACCAAATCCCTCCCTTGACTGCCCTGGTTCCCCTCGGTTGACTGGTGACCCTGATCCCCTCTACCCTGGTTCCCTGAGGCCTGCCCACCGCTGCTCTGTCTGTCTCCCCTCAGTGGTGCTCTCTGGAGGTGTGCAAGCAGGACCCACTGCTGCTGAGCTGCACGCAATGATGGAGGCGATGCCCCCAGGCCCCCCTGCTCGCTGTGCGTGAGTCACACCTGCAGAGAGTCCTGCAGGCCGCATTTGCCCTGCAGCAGCAGCTCAGCTATGCATCGGGGAGGAGATGCTGAGGCATGACTGCTGGGAGTGTGGCTTCCTGCCGGACAGGGGCTCTTGACACGGGCCTGTTCTGCCTCGTGTCTAATGCTCCCTGGGAGGAGTCGGCCCTTCTGCTACAATAAGAGTTTTTTACTCCAAAGGCAACAGGCAGCAGTGGCTGATAACGGGAGCACTGTTGGTCTGTTTTCTTGGCACCGCGTCCTTCGTGTTTTGTACAGTGGAGCTGGTTCACGACAGGCTGAGGGGTCGTTCATCTGCAGCCTGCTCTCGCTGCTGGGTGCAATGGAGGCAAATTCGCTGCAACACAAGCTTCCTAACCCTTGCCCCCTTCTGCTTCGGTGATGAGTCTTCTGGCTCTGCCTGGCTGTTAGCACAGCAACAGGAGACCCGGTCCTGCGAAAACATTCGCTTCCCTTGAAACAGTAGAGTCAGCTCTCGGCCTGCTCCTGGGAGGGGCTGAGCCTCCTGCATCCTGTTGATTTCAGTGGGAGATGAAGGTCCTGGGCACCACACTGAGAGCAGGTCCTCCGGGACTCTTCCCCTGATTGCTGGGTGACATTGGGCAAGCCACTTTCCCTTATTGTCCTTAGTTTCCTTGGATGTAAAATCTGTATAAATAATACAGGAGAAGGCAGAAGGAGCTCAGTTATTGGCCTTTGTCCTGTGGTGGGGTACAATTTTCAAAAAAGACCCAAGTGATTTAGGAGCCCAAGTCTCACTGAAAGTCAGTTTGGGGGTGGGGGGCAGAGAGACGATTTTATCACTGTTTGTGGGAGCGCAAACACTGAAGTGACTGAATCACCAGTGTTGCAACCGTCTCTTTTTCCTCCCTCTGTTGTTAGATATTTCTGTTGTACTTTAAAGGTGAGAGATGCAAACAGGAAAGGAAAAGGGCAGAATTCTAAGGGATACTGCCAAGGATTTGAATAAGTTGTAGGTGGGGCTCTAAAGCGATTTCAACACTGCACTTAAAAGACTCCCTTTTGTGAGTGTGAGTGGATAGTTGTACGTTGTAGCATTTAGAGGAAGTGCTGTGAGCTTGTTTTAGGCTGTAAAAGGTTACTCTTTTGTAGAGATTATTTTCAGGCACTCTGATGTATGAGGAATGCATTTTTGTGATAATTTTACTCGTGGTACGTTTTTGCATCACTCCACAGTAGTGTCTGATTGTGTTCTACTAAGGGCGGGGAAGGCTACCACAGCTCCTACAGGAACTAAAAACAGTGGATGGTGATTAAGGCAAATTGACGGGGTTGTAATCTCCCAAGGAGGTACCACCCCCCGGAGAGGCTCACATATACTAGTTCCAACTAGATTCTCCAGAGACCAATAGACAAAGAAAGCACTTTTGGATAAGTAGCCTGAGTTTAAGCTGACTCAGGGCTTTCCTTCTGATCAGCAAATGGACAGACCCTTCTTTCTGGGGGCCCAATCCTTGTAGGAGGGATGGAAGGACTGACATCTGCCAGCGCCTGAGGCTGGAGTTGGGGTGACCTCTGGTAGGCTGTTTAGCATGCCATAGGTTCTCTCATTGTTTTTAGTATGTTTTCTCTGTAATGTTTTCACCTTTAGAATAATGTGCTTGCTTAGAAAGCTGTGCGGTGACTTGTGACTACTGGCAATTGCAGCTGCTCCTTGCCTCTGGAGAGAAAGCAAAGCACAGATGCTGGCTTATTTAGGCAGTCTGGCTTGCTGGGAATATCACAGGGTAAGGTAGGGCACTGTGCAGCTGGGGCTCTACCCAAGAGAGGTGATGGCTAATGAGCTGGGAGCCTATAGGGGGCGCCCTTGAGGGATCATGGAGGGGGAATACAGGTGCAGTTGTGCTGAACTGAGAGTGATGAATGAGACTAACACCCAGCTTGACTCCCAGATTCCAGGTTGAATTTTCAGGGCTAGAAGTTAGCTCACTATAAGCACCCTGATGAAGAGCAGTTGGCTGGTGATGCTCGTGGGAAGAGGAAAGCAGTTAGAAAAATGAGCTTCCTCACATCCCCGTTTTATTGAGGGCAGCTGTCTGCAGATTAAATTGGTCCACAGCCCCAGGATCCTGGGTGATACTAGGTGCCCAAATATCCACAGTTGCAAAACCCCATCCATTTCCATCTGTATCTGACCAGAAGACCATATCCTGTCTTATCCAAGGCAGACCTGGCCACGGTGATCCATGCATTTTTGCCCTCCAGGCTTGATTATTGCAACTCATATCTAGAAATGAAAACACACTCTTGGAGACAGCCCCAGATCTTTGGCTACTGAAGATCAGGAGCAGATTATCCCACATGTGCTACTGCCGGGCTCCTGCATCTTCCTCTGAAGAATGTGGCTTTGGCCACTGTGGGAGACAGGACACTGGATGAGATGAACCTCAAGTCAGATCTAGTCTGGCAATACTTATGTCCCTATGTGCCGCTCACTGCAGCTGCCCACCTCAGAACTGAGAGGGGAATCTCTTGGCTCGGGTAAAGCCAGCCAAACCAGCTCCTTGCTCCAGGCACCCCAGTCCAGTGTGTAAGGGGAGGTAGGATGTGGGGGGAGCACACCTGCTGTCCACCAATTCTCAGCTGGTCTATGGTTCCCTTAGAGGCCAAAGCCAGCTGACAAAAGTTAGAGCAGCCTAGAGACTGCTCTAATTTGTGTTGGGACCAGAGCCCCTGCACTTGAGAATAAGGGAGCTATAAACTGCACCTTGATGTCCCACCACCAGAGTCCATTAGAAAGAATCTGGCACCAGAAGTGTTAGCTAATTAGGATAATTAGTAACAGCAAGTTGTTTGACAGTCCATTGCCTTGACGATTTGACACCATCAGGGATTCAATAACCACATTAATGTCATAAAGCATTACAGCTTCCTATTGTGTGTTTGCAGGCTGTCAGCAGATTCATGGCACAGCATGCTTGTTGCTTTCATTGTCGTTAATTACAGTTTATTTCTGTACTTCCATATGTTAATTTATAGCAAAGATTTCCCCTTTTTAATTGACAAGTGGTTTTTTTGAGGGGTGGGGGCAAGGGGTCCAAAGGCAACAGCAACTTGCATGTTTAACTTCAAACTGTGATCAGTAATGTGGTGATACTTATATAATGCCTGTCCCCTGCAGGCCTCCTGGGGCCTTCTGATCATTAACAGCTTCTTCCTAGGCAGTGGCTGCATTTCCCCACAGTTACCACAATTCCTTAACAGACACACCATAGCTTTCTCCTGTTCTGAGTAAAGGGGAACATTACAGCATCTCGACGCTCGAGTCCTACGTTTGTAATGGGAAGCAGGGGCCATTAGCACACGTACACTGACAGGTACATCTTTCTGAGTAGCAAGCTGTGGAGGCAAGGAAAGGATTTCTTCTGTCATGAATGGCCCTGCAGAGGTGGTGAGATGCGTGGTGGGCTTTTCTCCTTCATCTATGTGGCAGGATACCAGATCCAGGATCTGAACTTATGCAGCAATTCCATATTCTTGTACTGTCTTCAGATTTTATTGCATAGAATGCAAATGGGATCTCCTTCACCTGGTCTACAGAGATTGTGAAGGAGCTGACGTGTTATGAACTGACCGGTCAACCACACTCCTCATCTGGAACCAGAAGTAGGCAATCAGGCAGCAGCAGAGACAAGCAAAAAGCAAATCCAGTACAGCAGTGTGTTAAACGTAAACTACTAAAAAAAAAGTTAAAAAAAAAAAAAGATTTGACCAAGTAAGAAACTGTTCCTGTGCGTCTTTCATTTAAATTAAAATTGTTAAAAGCAGCATTTTTCTGCTACAATGTAAAGTTTCAAAGCTCTATTCAGTCGATGTTCAGTTGTAAACTTTTGAAAGAACAACCCTAGCGTTTTGTTCAGAGTTACGAAGGACCCTCCGTTCCCGAGGTGGTCGGAAGGCTGTGGTGCTACTGTACTGTGTGAGCAGCAGTCTGAATTTCCTGGCCACTCAGTGGCACAGCTGGATGGTTTTCATTGTGGCTCACGTGTCATCACAAGCCTTCTGGACATGCTTGGGCTTGCCCGGCAAAGCAAACCTCTGGAGCTAGCTAGAAAGATGCTCCCAGACAAAGGTTCACGGGAGCTGAGGGGTTTATTTAGCCCCAGTTCTTGGGTAGAATTTAGTGTTGTCCAACTAAAAAGGATGCCGTGAATGTGGGGTTTGGAGAGAACTATTGCATTCCACTGTAGCTGGGTGAATTAAGAAGTTAGTGTTCCTGCACCCCAGCAATAGCTAAGATATTCCGTTGTGATACCTGGGGGCAACGCTGATTTCTTAACGGCACCCACTGTGCAGGTTGTTGCTAAATGAGCTTAAGAACTGGCAAACCGTTCACATCAGCCCTATGCTATCCCAGTGGGTCGAAAGAAAGCCGGGCAGTCCTTTAGCTTCATGTTTCAGAAGAATGAATGACACATCTCCACAGGTGCCTCAGAGAAACCCCATTGCTGACCAGCTTTATCTGATTTATCTCCTACCCCCAACTCTTGTTAAAACCCTGCTTCTGACTCTGGGCTAGCACTTTGTGTTGGGACTCAAACCAACATACCAACTATAAGTCTGTACAGCATAGTCACGACTGTGCACAAGACCATTGCCAAGTCAAAGAAAACAGCAAAGAGAGATTGGGCAACCTGTCTGACTTCCTAGGTTGGGAAGGAATCTTTCCCCAGGTCAGACTGGCAGTGGTGTTGGGGTTTTTTGCCTTCCTCTGTGGTGCAGGGTGCAGGTCACTTGCCAAGATTATCTGGGGGTATCTCATTTCCCTGCCATTGCAGGGGCCTTGGTGCCCTTCGGCCCTCCTGTTCTCTGCCTGTCACACATCAGTCTAGTCTCCTGAGCGCTGTAATGCCATGGTGCAATGCTGGTTGTTGGGCTTAGTGTGGGGGAGAAAGGGGGGTTTGGTGGCTTGAGATACACAGATGATCTGGGGGTCCCGTCTGGCCTTTGACTCTGTGCAACAAGGCGTTGTGTTTGGAGCCACTGGAAACCAATCTTGGCATTAGCGCCGAGCAGAGCTACTGCTAAATGGTTGAGATGGATAGAGTGAGAGTCTGACAGCTGTTCGTGGTTAATTCGTTTACAATGAAAATGGCTCTCGTACTCATGGTAGACTATCGGAGACAATAATTGCAGAGTTATTTTACTGCTTTTGAACAAAGTCTGATCTAGCTCATGGCTGCTGCTGCTGCTCCACCGCTCCGCATCCCAGGGAAGAGCGTTCACCTTCCAAACGATCAATGGAAAGAGAGTAAAGAGGGTGTTTTCTTGAAAGAGGAAAAGGAGGGAACAAGTTCTTGGAGCAGTACCTATTATTACATCAGGCTGTCTGAGTGAATAATGGTCCTGACCCATAACTATCTCACATTTGGGGACAATGTATACCTTCAAATCAGCGGCACTGCTATGGGTACCCGCATGGCCCCACAGGATGCCAACATTTTTATGGCTGACTTAGAACAACGCTTCCTCAGCTCTCGTCCCCTAACGCCCCTACTCTACTTGCGCTACATTGATGACATCTTCATCATCTGGACCCATGGAAAAGAAGCCCTTGAGGAATTCCACCATGATTTCAACAATTTCCATCCCACCATCAACCTCAGCCTGGTCCAGTCCACACAAGAGATCCACTTCCTGGACACTACGGTGCTAATATGAGATGGTCACATAAACACCACCCTATCCCGGAAATCTACTGACCGCTATTCCTACCTACATGCCTCCAGCTTTCACCCTGACCACACCACATGATCCATTGTCTACAGCCAAGCTCTACCATACAACCACATTTGCTCCAGCCCCTCAGACAGAGACAAACACCTACAAGATCTCTATCAAGCATTCTTACAACTACAGTACCCACCTGCTGAAGTGAAGAAACAGATTGACAGAGCCAGAAGAGTACCCAGAAGTCACCTACTACAGGACAGGCCCAACAAAGAAAATAACAGAACGCCACTAGCCGTCACCTTCAGCCCCCAACTAAAACCTCTCCAACGCATCATCGAGGATCTACAACCTATCCTGAAGGACGACCCATCGCTCTCACAGATCTTGGGAGACAGGCCAGTCCTTGCTTACAGACAGCCCCCCAACCTGAAGCAAATACTCACCAGCAACCACACACCACACCACAGAACCACTAACCCAGGAACCTATCCTTGCAACAAAGCCCGTTGCCAACTGTGTCCACATATCTATTCAGGGGACACCATCATAGGGCCTAATCACATCAGCCACACTGTCAGAGGCTCGTTCACCTGCATATCTACCAATGGGATATATGCCATCATGTGCCAGCAATGCCCCTTTGCCATGTACATTGGCCAAACTGGACAGTCTCTACATAAAAGAATAAATGGACACAAATGAGATGTCAAGAATTATAACATTCAAAAACCAGTCTGAGAACACTTCAATCTCTTTGGTCACTCGATTACAGACCTAAAAGTGGCAATTCTTCAACAAAAAAAACTTCAAATACAGACTCCAAGGAGAGACTGCTGAATTGGAATGAATTTGCAAACTGGATACAATTAACTTAGGCTTGAATAGAGACTGGGAGTGGATGTGTCATTACACAAAGTAAAACTATTTCCCCATGTTTATCACCCCTTCCCCCCCCCCCCCCCCCCAGCCACTGTTCCTCATACTTTCTTGTCAACTGCTGGAAATGGCCCATCCTGATTATCACTACAAAAGGGTATTTTTTTTCTCTCCTGCTGGTAATAGCTCACCTTAACTGATCACTCTTGTTATAGTGTGTATGATAACACCCATTGTTTCATGGTCTCTGTGTCTATAAAATCGTCCTACTGTATTTTCCACTGCATGCATCCGATGAAGTGAGCTGTAGCTCACGAAAGCTTATGCTCAAATAAATTTGTTAGTCTCTAAGGTGCCACAAGTACTCCTGTTCTTTTTGCGGATACAGACTAACAGGACTGCTACTCTGAAACCTGTCAAAGAGTGACAGTAATACAAGGTTGCCTCCCTGCTTGGAGATTGGAAGATCTCTTAAGAAATGGCATCACAGCTCCATGGAAACTAATCACTGCGTTAGTTGGGTGATCAAAGAGCTGTGGTGGATAAGGTCCTTTTGTTTGAAATTAAGATGAGCCTGTGTGTTAGGTCTGCCAGATTTTACTTGAGGAAATGTGATAGGAAACTACACAAGGGGCGAGAGCTGCATTTGGAAAGAAGGGTTTACGCTGATTTGTCCTCAAATGTTCTAAATGAAGATGTCAACAAGGGGAGGATGAACGGGAGTGGATTCCATAGAGGAAAAGCAAACCTTACAAACTGGGCTGAATTACAGATAAAAACAATTTACTTCTGGGGAAAAGAAAATAAGCAAATGTAAGTAATGGGAATTGCATTTTCAATCCAATCATGTCTTTTTATTTTTTCCCCTTATTAATGAACATGAACCAAAGATGTTCCAAAGATGTTAGAGGTAGAAGCAGCAAAAGAAGTGAGCATCAAAATGTGATAATGCACCTTGGAAACTGTAATTAGGGTCCACGTAAACAAATATATGTGGACAGCTTGTTATCCAGTGACAGTTCCAATATTTGTATTTAATTAGTGTGGGTGTCTGAAATCAATGTGTTTTACAATCTCTACACTATCTTTATAGGACTTCCTGAAAGCTGGATCAATGCAGTGCCCTCTGTAGGGAATCTGAACTGTAAGCTGGCGTGTTCTAGACGGGTGTACTGTGCTGGGAGGAGCTCCTTAGCAAGGGAAGCCACTGTAACTTTGGCCAGTAGTAACATCTGACACTGCAATAAGCTCTCACTCTGCAGAAGCTGTGCTAGTTTGTGTTGCCCGAGAAAGAAGTGCTAAGCACTTCAGTGTTGCCCAGCACCACGAAGAGGTGAGGAAGGAGTGTGAGTGGTGACTGCTCAGAAGATAACAATATTGACTAAACAGTATCTTGGTGGGCAAAGAGGTTTAGGGCCAGATTCTAGCCCATGAAATGGCCCCTTGGCAGATCTCTGGCCAGCTGAGAGAACTTCCTGCGTGGTAGGAAGCTGGAATAGCTGTCTGTAAACCGCCCCTTCCTGGCTCCACCTAGCCCAGCAGGGTGTGCTAGGGAGAGGCAGGTGTGGAGGTGTGCTGCATTGCAGCCCAGTTACCCCTCCCCCCCCCAGCACTGTTATGGCCCCTTTGTGGGCCTTTCAAGATGGCACAATTCACAGCAGCCCTGAGGTTGTTATAAATCACACCAGGGCTGAGCCACCCAGGATGGTCAGGGATGCAAAAGGGTGCTGTGCAGACACCTCTGCTTCTCCCTCAGCCCAGGGTCTAGCCCTTAATTTACAAAGTTCTCCTTTATGTGGTCCCAACTCTGCAACAGAAATTTCTGATGGAGAATTGCAAAGGTTTAAGGCAAATCCTTTTCTACTGTGGCTGCTTATAGACACTGCTGGGCTTGCTGACATCCTCCAAATTTCCCCATATCTGCATAAAAATTCAGGCACAAGTCAGCAGAAGTAGGTGCCTTTTATTTTGCTGTTACACTGCATAAAAGCCCAGTGCAGGGAGATACTGTAGGGGTTAATGGGGGGGGGTATGGATAATACAGCGTGTGTGTATGTATCCAGTAAATATTTAGCCTATTACAAATAATGTAAAGACATCAATGCCATATTTCTGTTTTTTCCTATTCTCATTTTGGTGATTAGTTGTAAGCAGACGGTGCAGCAGTATCCCAAATGTCACGTAATTAATGCACAGAATGTCAGAAGAAATGGCAGAAAGTTGAGCCTTTTTCAATTCTGTCCTGGTGTCCACGGAAGAAATGCTGATGACATTCAGCGGTGTGCACTGAAAAGTCAGGGATCAAAACACTGCCTTCCCCTTTTTCTGTGATCTCAGGGAATGAACTGAGAAAGGGAGCCCCAGGAAGTCCTTCCAGCAGATTTCATTCTTGAATAGGGTGAAATGAGATATCTGAGAAACATGGACATTTTTAAAAAATGGAGAGAGAGAAACATTTGCTTGGAATGTTTCACTGCAAGTGAGAGTCTGGGGACTCTGGATTTAGATCTTCTAATTGAACCAGGGATGGGAAACAGAGGCTGGCTTGTAAACATGGCAGAGCTATTCCTTAGTGCTCACACATTGTTCTGATTTCACAAGAGCCTGGCACCACAAAGCCCAGTAGATTATTCAACTTCTCCTGTAGGCTTGGAGAAAGGGCCAGCAATTGGTAAGCTAGACAGAGGGGGGCTTTTATCATCAACCCTTCCAGCATTTTTAAAGGAATGAACAGTTTATATAAAACTAACAATGTAGTATTTTCTATAACTGAACTGCTGCTTTCGGGCCGGTCCTTTGCACCGATGATATAACTTCTCTGCCTTTTCTGGCTTCTCATTGTGCAATAGAGATCATGATTGTCCATGTTCATCACTCGTAAGATTTAATCTAATGTGTTCTTTCCCCACTTATTTAAAGCCAGAAACACTGTATAGTTTAATAACTGGTTTATTAAAGAATTTAAGATGACATTTGCACACAGATACATGTTAAACCAGCTATGGTAGGAGTCACATATCTAGTTGAGTTCCCCCTCCAAGATGTTCTCCAGACTGCTGTGAGGGGATCCAACCCCTAGGTCCCTGCCCGCTTCAAGCCTCTGGAGTCTGAATGGAGTCCAGGTCCTGCCCATAATGTGTGGACTTCAGGCGCCCTCTCAAGGTACATATCCTCTGTCTAGCACCCTGCTGAGAGCGGCAGCCCTGCAGTCCAACTGCCGAGCTCCTGGGACCAGGGCTAACCCTTCAGACTCCCCCAGAGCTTAAACACACCCTCCTCCAGAACTCAGCCAGGTGGGTGCTCTGGCTTTACAGTTTCTGTCTTCGGGGCATGGGATACCTGTAACACATCTCACTCACGCGCATGCACGTGTAGCATAGGAGTATAACACCATTGCTCTTAGTAGCACCAGAAATACACAGATCTAGACAAAAATAATATACTCTACACTCATTTCCCTGCCTCAGTTTCCTCACCACTCTGGATCATTCTTTGAGGTGGGGTGAGAGTCCTCTGGATGCATCCTAGGCTCTCTCTGCTGCTCGTGGGTTATCTTCTGAACCAAGGAGCCCTTTTCTCTTGGCCAGCTCGCTTGGCCCCACAGCTAAAGCAGGTCTCCCTTGCTAGGAGAGCATGCCCGTCTCTTCCCCTCTCCTGCCCAAGGCTTCCTGTCCTTCTCAAACCCTTCTCCCTGTGAGTCCTTTTTAAAAACCCCAGCTTTGTCACTTCTATCTTTTTATCCTATTTGGAAATTTTCTGCTATCCAGACACAAGCCCTTTGTTGAGGTGTTGGAGAAACCTGGTTCTCCTAGTGTTAGCCAACCTCCTTAGCATACCCATGGTGTAGTCAGAGTACAGTTGTTGGGTCAATGGAGTAGTTAACCTTTCGTCTGGTGGGTACATGCTCCAGGCCCTGCCAGCCTAAGTGGATTCCACATTTCCTTGGAGGCATTTCATGATACAGCAGTGTTTGTAGTAACAACTTAATAACATCATCCAGAATTCATTCATTGTACAGACAGGCTCCTCCCCAAATCACCACAGTAGGTTAATGAATTAGGGCCTGATTCTGAAAATCCTTACTACTAGAGGGGGGAAATGCATGATTCTGACTTGCATAGACACACAGTAGATAGTGTCCAGTTTAAGGCCCTGATCCTGCAAATATTTGTGCATGTGCTTAGCTTTATGCATGTGAGCGATCCCATTACCATTAGTTGAACAATGCATGTATTTAAAGTTAGGCACATGTAACTGGCATCTGGGTCTGAAAATCAGGGCTTTTCAGAAATCCCACACTGTTATCACGGACTCCAGCAGGAGCAGAGGTAGGCCTGTGTGGAAAACTTCGGAAATCCCACTTTTACTGATCACACATAGGACTGAAGGTTGGTAATATGTGGCCCCAGCTAACTCTGTGAAATCAGTGACTTCCGAGGAAGGTGTGTCAGATTTGTGGCTGTCAGGGTTGTGGTTGGCTGTAGCATTACTTAGGGAGTAAGTCCTTAGCTCGCAGAGTTTTCAAAGGAAGGACAGGGCTGGTCAATTATCCTTAAAAGCATGACAGTTCCTGAATTGTCAGTTTCCTGATTGGCTGATGACTGGAATCACACAGGGCTGATTGATTTCTCGCAAATTTTGTTGCCCCCATGGAGTGTTTTATGCCTTTCCTGAAAGTGACGAGGAGGCTTGTCCCACCTCGGCCAGCATTCGCCTGGTTAAAAGGGCTGTTGAATTATGGATAAAAGCAGTTAGCATGCTTCAACAGGCAGAGAGGCAATTGTCTTAGCCGCACGATGCAGGTCCCTCTCCTCGTTGGAGAGCAATTCTTCACTGAAAGTAATTTGTGGTTTTAAACAAAGGAATGTTTTTCCATCTCTTTACAAATTATGTAACAGCAAAGGGACTGACAGACAGACCCGTCCCCTGCAAGTCACATCCCTGGCTCCTCAAACCAAACTGTGTCCTGGAAGTGTATAGCACTGCCCCCAGGCAAAATGTATGCACTTCACAGGTACGTACTGGCTTTGCCCCAGGCAAGAAGCCTAACACAGGGATTTAAAGACCACTCCTCCCCACACTTAGGTGGGTACCAGAAATTCCTCCAATGTATTTGTCTACTCACATGAGGGTTTTTTGCCCATGGATGCAACTTCATATTGTTCCCCGTGCGGCTGTTGCTCTGGCTTCTCAGACACCGTGCTTCACGAAAGCAGCTGGAATCCTGAGCAGTGATGTCAAATGAAGTGCCAGTGGGAGAATGGAGTCTAAATACTAACTACAGACAGTCACTTAACGGAAGACCTCTTGCTCCGCTCTGCATATCTCTACCCCAAGCCCACGTCTGTGGGTAGATGACACAACAAAGTAGCACTACAAGAGTTTCCTCTCAGAGGTTATGTCTACACTGGCGAGTTTCTGCGCCACAAGTGATGCCGCTTTTATTAAACCGCTGGAATTAAACCGCTGTGGCGTGTCCTCACTGTGCTCCTTGTGATGGTGGAGCGCATCCACATTAGCAGCTCTTGCAACGGCAAAGAGAGCAGTGCATTGTGGTAGCTATCGCACTGTGCAACTGGCTGCAGGGTGCTTTGGGAAGGGTTTGCAATGCCTCATGGGGCAGGCACGGTGTCACATGATGCAGGTTTCCCAATTCCATTGTTCCATGGGCATCCTACTAAACTGCCAGCTGCTTTTCAACTGAAGGGGTGTGTGTGTGTGGGGGGGGAGAGTGTGTGACAGGGAGAGCGTGTGTGTATGTAGGGGGGGAGAGAGACGGTGTGTTTTGGGGGACAGAGAGTGTGTCAGCATGCTGGCTTGTAAGATCAGACAGCGGCAGGAAGCAACCAGTCCTGAGGGAGGGGGAAATCCCGACATCAGCCCCTGCCATCCTCCCTGGGCTCTCTGCACAGCAATCTCTCTCTCTCTCTGTCTCACACACATCCCCCCTGCCTCTGTGTTCAACAGCAGCAGCATCCCACATTAATGGTTTGCTTTGTGTCCCGGAGCAGATCAGCACAGCACGCAAGGGCTGTCAGAAACGGTGCTTTGAAAGGGGAGGGACACATGTTCCCAGGGCAGCCGAGTTCAAAACCATGAGCAGAGCGGTCACTGGAGGCCTTAGGGGACAGCTCCGGAGGCCAATTACAGCGCAGAAAGCAATCAAGTGTCTACACTGGCGGCAGAGCGCTGGGGTCTCTGTGCCAGTGGCCTCACGACTCTCGTCGAGGTGGGCTTTTGCAGCGCTGCCACTGTGGAGTTTCTGCGCGGAAAGTGGCTTGGCAGCGTGTGCACGTCTGCAGTTTGAGCGCAAGGAGCTGCTTTCCTGCTGTGACGTTGCACTCTGTATGACTTTATGAAAATACGCTAATGAGTGTGAATGTGATGGAACTGGAATATGCTTCATGCCAAAGGTCTCTTGTACGGTATCATTACAAAGTTTATAATCTACTGAGTGCGGTCATCCAATTTGTATGAATGTATCATTCTTAAAAAGAAAAAAGAAAAGGAGTACTTGTGGCACCTTAGAGACTAACCAGTTTATTTGAGCTCAAATAAACTGGTTAGTCTCTAAGGTGCCACAAGTACTCCTTTTCTTTTTTCTTTTTACGAATACAGACTAACACGGCTGTTACTCTGAAATGTATCATTCTTGTATCTGAAACTAGACATATGAAACATAACTCTGGGGGCCTATTGTAGTTATGCAAAGTGTGGGCCATTAATAGTGATTTGGAATCTTAATGGCTCCCATTAACCAGGACCATTACTTGTAGATGGCTCTGTTTTACTCAAAAAGAAAAGGAGTACTTGTGGCAAGTCCGCCTTTTCTTTTTGCGGGTACAGACTAACACGGCTGCTACTCTGAAACCTGTTTTACTCGTAAGTCTTCCTGTGGACCTGTGGGCTGGCAAGTGGGTAATGAAGTCTTACAGTGACGTGTGATCATGTCACCTGAACTGGAATCCATCTTTAACCTGGTGCTTTTCCATTGAGAAGGAGGGGTGGGAACCCAGAGAGGGACAAAGGATTCCCGCCTTGTGCAAAAGATACATAAGGGGGTGGAACAGAACAAAGAAGGCTGCAGTCATGAGAAATCCCCTGTCTACCAGCTGAGCTGGAACAAGGGCTGTACCGGGGAAAGGACTGGGCCCAGACTAGGAGGGTGTCCAGTCTGTGATAGAAGCTTATTGAAACATCTGAGGGTGAGGTTTTATCTGTATTCAGTTTTCTTACTGTATTAGGCATAGACTTGCGTGTTCTATTTTATTTTGCTTGGTAATTCACTTTGTTCGGTCTGTTACTACTTGGAACCACTTAAATCCTACTTTTTTTATTTAATAAAATCACTTTTTACTTATTAATTAACCCAGAGTATGTATTAACACGTGGGGTGGGCGGGGGACAGCTGTGCATACCTCTCTATCAGTGTTATAGAGGGCGAACAATTTGAGTTTACCCTGTATAAGCTTTATACAGGGTAAAACAGATTTATTTGGGGTTTGGACATCTGAGTGTCAAGGACAGGAACACTTCTTAAGCTGCTTTCAGTTTAAGCTTACAGCTGTTATTGGGACGTGGTTCAGACCTGGGTCTGGGTGTGCAGCAGGTTAGCGGGTCTGTCTTAAACCAGGCAGGGCACTGAAGTCCCAAGCTGCCAGGGCAAGAAAGCAGGGGCAGAAGTAATCTTGGCACATCAGTTGGCAGCCCCCAGGGGGTTTCTGTGATCCAACCCGTCACACCTGTCTAGAAACTTGCCAGTGTAGAGAAGCCCAGACGGAGGTTAGAGTCGTCGATTCAGTCCCGCCTCTGGTCTTCATCAGCGGGACGACCCTGCTCCCAAAGGGCCTGGAGTTCTTTGACTTCCATCTTGGTGAGTGGGGAGGGTTTGAAGCTCTCTCCAGGACAGGGGTCATATGCCTGCAGCACAGCTCAGTCGGGCTTTCCAGGCTACTGTCTCATGGGAAGGGGTGGGATTTGCCTCTTCACGAATCCAGCTCTTCCCTTCTTCATAGAAACCTCCCATTGGCTGCATTGGCCATGATGTAGCTTAGTGCTTGTTTCACAATATGTGAGAGAGAGAGTCCTTCCCATGACCCACTGACCCTCAGTTCTGCAGGCTGTGAGGGAGGGGAAGAATTTCCCCAATCCCCGCACCAGTGCGGAGCAGGCTGCAACACCAACCGATAGGAGTCATAGTGTTACGTGCTCAGTGTGTGGTGGTGTCGATGACCCCACAAGGGACGGGGAAGCACCCCCTGTCATTTCCCCCCTCTTGTACAAACATGGCAGGCAGTGTCCAATAGACACATGAGCTTCCCGACAAAGCCTTCTGAAACATTTCCAGATTGTTTTATGTGAATATCCACTTTAGACGAATTAGATGTTTGTGCCAAAGATTTGGAGACAAATTGTCTGCTCTCCAAATAGATAGCTGGCTTTTGATTAAATAGATGCATGCCCTTCCCTAGCTTTTAGCATTTCCATTGCATTAATACCCATTTAGCTGTGATATATTGTATTCTGTTCTACACAAGTATGACGCAAAACAATATAATGTAAGCGCTAAAGCACAATTGAATTGCTAAAATCTGAAAGGGAACTGTATTCAAATCAGGTTTCTATCAATTCAGTGACTGGGCATCTCATCAAAATATTGTGGGCTAAACGGAGCAGTGTGAATCCTTGTGTGCAGCACCGAAGACGCCGTTTGGATGAGACGAGTCCCACCTGGAAAATACATATCCGAACAAGGACACAAACGACTCCAAAGTTGGACTGCCTGTGAATCTGAATCTTTGGTTCAGGCCCAGCTCTAAGTCAAGAAGGGCCAGTTTTTTACAAAGGTACTTTGGCACTTAACAATGTAGATAGGTGCCTACCGGGATTTTCAGAAGGGCGTAGGTGCCTAAGTACCTTTTAAAAATCTGTCCCTACCTCCATGGTGTTGGCCCAGGAACCCAAATCCACAGGTTTCTGAAATCCGCCCTTGCCCCAGAACTGTCAGTTGCCTCCACACTCTCCTTGCTGTCTGTTGATACTTTGTAGGGAAGAGGGTTCCAACACACTTGTGAGTTACTGACTCCTGGGCTTGGGGGAAAGATGGGGTGCACGGTCACTGTCTGTTCAGCCCTTTTACCTCCTGTCCCTCACTGGTGGGGGCTGGAACTGAAAGAGCTGGTTCAAAGATGCTTCCAAACCTGCAGCATTGGGACCACCAAGTGATAGACTCCACAGGGAGAAATGCAGATGTGATTGTGATGGGTTGGACCCTCGCCCCCCCAGGATGCCACCTGATGTGCTGGGGTCCCACTGGTTCTGCCTGCTCCACCAGCCTGGGTTTCCTTACCCTGTCCTAGCTGTGCTAGGCCCTCAAGCCTTCTCCAGCACGCACAAACGCACAGGTAGGGACACACCCAGCTGCAAATGGACACAGAGACACTGAGATCAGCTCGGGGATTGCCCAGTGCTCACGTGCACACCTCCTTTGGGGTATGAACCCCAAATAATATTGTCTTGCGCTGTATAGAAAGATCCGCACAGCACAAGCTCATAAAAATTCACCCTCTCCCTCAATGTGGAGAGAGAGATGCACAGTTTTTTGTGCCCCGCCCCCGATATGAATTGTACAAATTGGGATTTATGATAAACAAGAAATAAGTTTATTAACTACAAAAGGTAAATGTTAAGTGATTATAAGGGATAGCAAACAGAACAAAGCAGGTTACTGAGCAAATAAAACAAAACACGCAAACTAAGCTTAATATACTCAAGAAACTGGTTACACATAGTAATTTATCACCCTAAATGTTGGTTTAGGCAAGTTGCAGAGTTTCTGTAGCTTACAGTTCCAGTTATTTCTCCTTACAGACTGGACCCCAGTCTCAGCCTGAACTCACCCCTGCCTTTCCCTTCAGGTGTTTTCAGCAGTCTTCCTTCCAGGCAATGGAGGAGAGTCCTGAATGCCTTCCTTCCCAGCCTTCAATAGAATTTACATAAGGCGGGAAGCCTTTGTTTCCAGTGGAAAAGTACCGGCAGTGTCCAAGGTGGTACTCCGTACCAGGTGACATCATCAGATGACCCTGCAGTGTCAAAGCAACATCCCAAGAAGCTTCTCAGGATGGTGGGAGATTCGTATCTTCAAAGTTCTATTGTCCTTCTTAATGCCCAATCCAGGATGATTGCATACAGTCTGGTGGGTGTTCCCACAAATACACACCCCCCGTTGTAATTGTTATACAGTCAGCATTCCTAACTTCAGATTCAGAAATGATACATCCATACAGATTGGATAATCACATTCCGTAAATCATAACCTTTCCACTGAGATCTCACATGACCCATCTTGCATAAAACATATCTTAGTTATGCCATATTCATATCATAAAATTTCTATGAAGAATATGGGGTGTAATGTCACAGTGATATTTAGTGCATAATGGGAGGTGGGTTGTCCTGAGGTTAAAACACAGAACTGGGCATTGGGGTTCCTGGGTCTCTTACCAGCTCTGCCACAGATGATGCGTAACTTTGGGAAAGTCATGTTGCCTCTCATTTTGCATTGTAAATGGGATGACAGGCCTTCCCTGCCCGCAGGGGGGTTGGTAGGCTCTTCATGAGGTGATGAAATAGTGTGGAGACGAGCACCATAAAACAGTCTTATAAATAAAAGTAGACCCCATTGTGGGGTGGAGTCAGAGCTGCTCCTGTACCTTCCACTCCCTGATAATTTATGATATCTCCCTTTTTATATCGGCCCTGGTTGGGACACATTAGAGGTTCCGCCCTCCTCATGCAGTAGAGGAGACCTCATTCCGTTATTTCCTTCACTTCCTCCACAAACACACACTAGTTCGGAATACACCCACTATTCCACACCCACTCCCAGGCGGCCTGACCCCTCTCTCCCTGCTTACAAGTTGGCAAAGGGGATTCAGGTTTCAAGGAACCTGGGAAAATCTCACCCTGACTCTTGGATGTTGCACTCAGGGAATCCTATTGAATCACATTGCAGAGAGCTCCAGCTTTGCTGGGCCCTGGGCTGGGGCTGTTAACTGGGTAGATCATTATCTCCCTGCAAACAACAGGCCAGTTCATCTCTGTTTTCCTTAATAGTTACTCCAAGATAGAATCTGACTCAGAAATGTTGATGTGACTCCATCGCAGATTGCCAACCAGAAGGTGATGAAAGATGCTTTGGGGTTTTTTTGTTAGGCATGAAAGAAAGAAATGAGCCTTGGGCCTTTATATAATATATCCTTGTTAAGAGAGCTAGCTGTTGATTCACCCACGTACTGCTGGACTTACAGAGCTGATTTTAGAGCGGAGACTTGCAGGCACTCAGACCTATTCACTATTGAGGTATTCCTGCTTGTTAGTACAGTATCCTTGAATTAAGAACAAAGGTTTAGTTAGTTTATATGATTAAATTTTCAAAAGTGCCCCATGGCTTTTGTGTACGTGCGAACTCCAGGATGCCCATATCTGTGTGAACATGGGATGCAGGTGTGTGGTGGAGCTTGAGCATGTGCAGAAGTTTGCATTCCCTGCTGAAAACCTGTCCTTTGAAAACCCCTCCTATCAATTGTCCTGATTATGCATCTTAACTATACAAGAAAGAGAACTCCTTTTTAAAGGGATAATTCACGTCCTATATTTTGAACATTGTTTTGAATAAAATCGGAGCTGCGTTCTGACCTGATTTCCTTTCGGAGCTTGGTTGGACTTCTGTAAGGCTGTAACTCCGTTGATCAAGTTAAGATTTTGGACATCTGAGTAAAATAGTTTCGTCTCGCACTCCGTCCAGTGAGGCGTCGGACGTTCCACCGGCTGGTTACTGCTGAAATGCCAGCATTCCTTGAGAGGGACAGTCCTAGCTCCGGACCTCAAAGGTGCTCCACCTCTCTACCAACCCAAGTATTTGTAAACACTGTCCAGTAGCTTTGACGGTCACTATTGCGGTTAGACAGTCCTTATGTCTAAAGGAAAATGTTGGTTTCTTCTTATTCCAGGCATCCAGCAATGAAATGGAATGATCCTGGCTTTGATGCTGATGTTGCTTTCTTGGAAAGCAGCCTAGGCCTGTGTAACAGTTCCAGGATCAGAGTAGCCATTTGACATAAATTGGCCTTCTGATTATTGTACTTAAAACTCATTATGTGGCACATGTGCCTAGCAATAGAAACCCCCGTTCAGCACAATGTAAAAAGAGAATTGATAACCCCCAGGTGTATGATGTCATCCCTATTCAGTGACTCCTGAAGGGGAAATTGTCTGGAATTTCTTGCTTGATTTTGCAATGGAAGATGAAAATATGAAGCAGAATACCCTGGTCATTATCGCTGGCTGTTATGCAGTTAGTGACCCTGGAGTAACATTCTCCATGATCAGATGCCTAGATACCAGGGTGATTTGCACACGTGCTATATATAGGTAGGCAGGTCAAAAGTTGTTCTCAGCTTTATCTTTTAAGTGGAGGCACTGATGTAGCTTGACAGGAGAATAAAAGCCTCTCTGACATGGGTGTGCACGCGCCGGAGGGCCTGCTCAGAGCTCGGCGATAGCTGTGTAGCCATGCACACTTTCACTTGCAATGAGTAGGAAGTTCAGGATTTGGAAATGTAATGTGGTTTTGGAGCATTTGAGGAATAACTTGTTAAAATAAAATAAATTGTGGAAAGCTCAGTTTTAAGACTCAGTCCCAACAATAGGAATTTGGGGATAGGAGAGGCTGAGGGGGCACTTCCTTAAACTGAATGCTCTGACCGTAGGAGAAGGGGAGGTGTGTTGCTTTGTATGTGCACTTTGGGCAAAAGTTTCCCTCGGCAGCACTCCGGTGGATAGGCTGACGCTGCGTGTTGTAGCCTCATCTGAGGTGTGTTAGTAATGTTGATTTAATTTATCAACTTAATTTAATTTGATTTTAATTAATTTTAAGTGATAATATTAATAATTAATTATTAATATTAATTAGTATGGGTTTAGGCTCCCCAATCTATTTGATCAGAAGATAAAGTTCTTGTCCCGAATCAGGCTCCACAGAATTTATAAGGGACCCTTGGGGGTATGACAGGAAGCTCACACTGAGACAGATATGGTCATAAAGACTTTTTATTAAAATCAGTGAAATAGTAAGCAAATGGTACAATAGTCAAAGTTACAAAATTACAATTGTGTTACTGTTATTCAAGAGATACACATGGTAATACAATATTATATGCTGCAAAACTTTGGTTAATACTCACATCCTGTTTTGATAACCTGGTGTTGAAAGACACAGGACCTCGCCTTTGGCGGTTCCGGTTTCTCACCTCTTGCAGAGGTGTGCAGAGGAAACTAATGTGAAGAGCTGTCAAAGCTGCTTTAGAATTTACTCTGTAACTTAACTAAAATAAAACCTAATACACAAACTGAGAATAAACATTTAGGCAAACAGTCTGGGCATGTAGGAAAAGCTGTTTTTAACTAATAGCCCAAAATAGGACAGAGCGAGGCAAAGACCAGCAATGGTGGACGAAGGAACTGCTCTTGAAGACTTCTTAGCAATGGTGAGAGGAGAGGATCAGGAACCTCCTGAACAGGGATGGAGCAGTGGATACCCCAGAAGCTTTTTTAACTTGCATGTCTTAAGATATTAAAGATGTAGAACAATTGTAGATACATTACTAAACCTTACTGCAGCTGTGATGAGCGGGATTCACTTGAAATCTCTCTCCCAGCATTGTCTGGATACTTGCATTTTTCCATGTATGGACATTTTAAAGTGATTTCATGTGTATGTTTGTGAATATACGTAGATACTTGGCATGGTCTTCAACAGATTCTCTGCAGTCATCCTGTGCTGAGCTCTGTCATCCTGTACTCAAGTTCCTCCTCTTTTGAGTCCCAAACACATCATTCGGGATCATTACCCTGGGCAAATCAAACACTGGTATAGTGACTAGCAACACAGCAAGCTAATAAAGAAAAGGCAAATCAAACCTCTAAAGAAGTTTGTAGGCAAAGCGTTCCTCAACCAGCAACGCAGAAGCAGTTTCTGAATCTGGTATTGTTGAGTCTCAGATACCACCACCGAAAGCCAAGGAAAGGTGTCGTCGTTGGGGATGGAAAAGTTGGAATGTTAGAAAAGTGGGGAAATTCCAGAAGACTGGGGGGGCGCTTATGTTGTGACTCTATTAAAAAAGGCAAGTGGGATGACCCTGGTAAATAGAGGCTGGTTACCCTGACATCAGTCCCAGGTAAAATAATGGAAAAGCTGATATGGGTTCAAATGACACAGAATTAAAGAACAGGATTATAATTCATGCCAGTCAACATGGCTTTATGCAAAACAGGTCTTAACAAATCTGTTCACTCTTTGATGTGATGACAAGTTTGATTGCTAAAGGTAACTGGGTAGATGTATACTTACACTTTTGTAAGTGATTAAAAAATTAGCACTATAAAATATCAATAAAGCATACATTATATGGGTTAAGAACGGGCTGACAGCTCTCAAAGTAGTTGTCAGTGGGGAATCATGGAATGGGGTGTTTCTAGGGATTGGTTCCTCAGGGATTAGTACTCGGCCTGACGCTATTCAATGTTTTCATCAATGATCTGGAATGAACTATAAAATCTTGTGATAAAATTTGTGGATGACCCTAAGATTGAGCGGAGTGGTTACTAATGACGAGGGCAGTCATACAGAGTGATCTGGATCGCTTGGTAAGTTGGGCCCATACAAACAAAATGCATTTTAATTCAGCAGGGGCATAGTGACCCAGGGGATCCCTGTAAAACTCTGCATCTCCTGTGCCTTCTGCCAGTTGATACCAAGAAGTTCGTCGGTCACAGTAGCATGGCCAGATTTGCTATGCAGAGAGTAACTCACAAGGTCATAACCTTTGATGTTTATGTGGTTGGCAGAAAGGAATTTGACAAAGCAGATCATATCGGTGTTCTGTTTGGAGGCTAGGAACTCGAGAACAGAGCATTTAGCAGGGGAGACACACCCTTGGTGGGATAATGCAGCAGCATTCCCATCATCTTGCTTTGGCAGGGGAAACCAAAGCTGTATGAAGCCGGCCAAATCTTTCAGATCCTGGCAAGCATGGACTCTCAGGCAATCTCAGTCCTACACCTTGACTTGGTACTAGCTGCACCGGTCTCTCACCTCCAGACTGAACTCTAATGTTGCAGCAGGTGATGTTACCTATTTGTGGACTTTCTGAGGTTCTTGTCACGTTTCATCACCAAACAAGTGTTCCTCAGGTAGGTATCGAAGGAAATGGCTTTGAAGCGGGGTTGCTATACCCCCGGAGGGGAGTGCATTAGCTTCGATGGAAGTCAGCTGGTATTGTAGGCAGCAGGTATATCAGTGAATGCTCAGAGTAAATACGCTCACTAGAACTATATATATATCACAGCCAGTTTTCTAGTAACTCTTCAATATCTACAGAAGGGAGTAACAGTCCCTGGGCCCCAAAACACCTGCACAGGAGCAAGGCCCAGCAAAGCTCTCTGAGTGGCCGTGCTATGGGGCTGGTTAGTGTACCCAGTAGTACTCTATGGTCCTAAAGGGGTGTGGCCAAGGCTGCTGTGCACTGCTGGGAGAGCACATACTGCATCTCCCTGCAGCTGTCAGGAGCTCTCTGTCCTCCCATCCCCACAGGACTCCGGAAGGGCTCCTGCCTTCTTGGTCAGGTCCCCATTGCTTCTCAGCAGACCTTCTTTAATGGATTCTAAGCCAAGAGGGCTAATTGCAAATGCAAACGGTTCAGGAAAGAACATGCATGAAGTCCATCGCTAGTGATGTGTGGATTGTGGACAGCACGAATGTCACTGGAGGAAAAGAGGTTGTCGTTGGCTTGGGATTTCTGTGGACTAAAATGCTGGCAGGTGTCCAAACTGATATTGCCAGGAGAGAGGCACTTTCTTAGCTGGATAGCTGCCTGCCTTCCTCTCCTGTGAAACTAAACACAAATTAGTGGCACTGATTAGTTGATATCGATTGTGAAAGTAGCTCAGTTTAAGATGCTTTATTTGTTAGTGCTCACTGTAGGACTCCCCTTTCATTAAAACCCTCTTATTAGATTAGACCAGGGGTCAGCAACCTTCCAGAAGTGGTGTGTCGAGTCTTCATTCGTTCACTCTAATTTAAGGTTTGGTGTGCCAGTCAGACATTTTAACGTTTTTAGAAGGTCTCTTTCTATAAGTCTATACTATATAAATAAACTATTGTTGTATGTAAAGTTAATAAGGTTTTTAAAATGTTTAGGAAGCATCATTTAAAATTAAATTAAAATGCAGAGCCCCCCGGACCGGTGGCCAGGACCCGGGCAGTGTGAGTGCCACGGAAAATCAGCTCGCATGCTGCCTTTGGCATGAGTGCCATAGGTTGCCTACCCCTGGATTAGACTGTGTAGGCTGCAAACATGCTCTCAGGTGAGACGAGCTGTGTCACCCATCAAAGGGAATCTCCCTCCTTAGCTCTTCACAGGTTTCTTTTCACTCCACTTCCAACTCTCGTTGCCTGTAGAGGAAAAGCTCTGACGCCACCACTCACAGCTGCATGGTCCATTTTAGGATCTCCATAATTGCTGTTTGGATGCAGGGACTCCCTCCCACCTCCTCAGGGGGGAGGAGACTCTGTGCAGTCTATGGGCTTCTCTGGTTTCCCAAATGGCCTAGGGCAGGAAGCAGAGGGGAGATCCCCTGTCAATCTTCCCCAGCACTTCTCAGTGAAGCAGCCCCAGATCAGATTGCTGATGATTGTGCTCTATAACTCTGGAGTCAGGCAGGTCCTCAGAGCTCCTTCTGGCTCTGAGACATGGTTGGGCAGGATTTACCTCTTAGCGTTCTGTGGCTTCCAGAGCTGCTCTGAGAGCCTGCACCCTTACATACAATTGCAAAGAAATGAATAATTATGTAGAAAAGAAAGAAAGGGCAATGGAATGTAGGCGTGGCTTGACATGAGTAATTTAAATATGCGGGGAGGGCTCATTTCTTGAACGACGGGATTAGGCAGGTAACTAGATCAGCAGGCTGAAAATGGTCTCTTTGTGATGGGGTAAGTCAATGGGCCAGCGAGCTAAAAGATAGATGTCTGAGCTAGATACAATACGAGCAGGAACACGCAGGGAGCCATTTACTGAGAACAAGATAACAATGGGCAAGCGGAGTCGGAGCGTAAAGATGAGGTAGAGCGCAAAGTTGAACAGGGACAGCCTGTGGACAGAGCATGCAGTACAGGGATTGATTCCTGCCCAGTAACCAAGCCAGTCCCCAAACGTGATGCAATGTGTAGTGACTGTACTGTGATGTGTAAATGTGTCTAAAGGGAGCGGGGTTCAGTGAAACATTGGATGTGTGATATGCCCGTACCCATCCCTACAGTTGAGCCTAATGAACTCCAGCGTAGTTTGATTGTCGTCGTCGGTGATCCCTCAAGGTCGAGGATGATCTCTTTCACAGGTGGGTCCTTTGGTGACTGAGGAGTCCGATCCTTGAGCCACAGGCTCCTGGGCGGACGTTGCAGGTGATGTTGGAAGTCAAGGTTGGGCTGCGATTGCTGTGTGACAGTCGTCTGTCCTTTCTTTTCTGGCGTTTTTCTGCGACCAGGGCAAGGCGATTTTCCTCAAAAATGGACGTTCCCTCTCTGATGAGTCTTTGCCAGTTATCCCGGTCCTGGGATACCGTTTCTTTTGGCCTCCCCGTTTCCTTTCTCCTTTGGTGAGTTGGGCGTACAGCCGTTGTCTTGGTGGGCGTACATCAGGCATGCGCACCCAGTGCCCGCTCCACCTCAGCTGGTGCTAGATAATCAGGGCCTCAACACTGAAGATGTCAGCCTCTGTGAGGACACTGCATTAGTGCGATGATCCTCCCACTTCATGTTGAGGATCTTCCGGAGAAAGTGCTGATGCTGGTTTTTCAGCTGTTTTCTGTAGGTCACCCAAGTCTCTCAGCCACAGAGGAAAGTTGGGATTATCACCACTTGCTAAACAAAAAATCTAGTTTGACTGTACGCCAATAAAGAAACCTCAGTGATGAGTTCAAACTTGAGCTGGGTTCCTGGGAACCAAGTGGGTAAGGTCTCAATGGCGCCTGAGTGTCAGAAGCAACCTCAACAACAATGAAGACCAAGCGTGTTTCACAGGGATAGGCAAAGCCTCTGCTACAAACATGGCACGTGCCTTAAACTAGGTTCTCTGGCTCTGCCAGGAGGGGAGGGATGGAGCTGGGGGTGGCACTCTGCTGTTCCAGAATTTCAGTGTTAGTTTAAAAGAAACACCTAGCTGCAAAGAAAACCTGCTGTTTAGTCACTAATGCAGGCCTGTCCTGCTGCAGACTCTTTCAGCCAAATTCTTCTGTCCTTCAGCAAAATTTCCATTGAAGTCCATGGCAGGTTTGTCCAAGGACAAAGTGCAGGGTTTTGGGATTTAGGCCTAGGAGTTACAAACAGTCTTCAGTCACCTGAAGAGGCTGTAAACTCCGAATCAAATGATGAGACGAGCATCTGGGGGCACTCAAACACCACCCCTCTGTGTCCCTCCCCTCGGATAATGAGGGAGGGGATCTGTACGATGTGGATGGGAAATGATGTATGTTTTAATGAAACTGTGCGGTTTGATCATTAGGATTGTTTTAGTGAATGAAGATATGAAGCGTGAAAACAGTTAGAAGAAACATCAGATGCTCTGCTTCAGAGGGGTGTAAGAGCTCCCCTGGGGTACTTGAGAGATACCCCAGCTCCATTCATCTTAAAGTTTGGTGAGAGATGGCAATTTGGGAAATCTACATATAATTCATGAATTCTAGATTGTGTATGAACTCTGTATCTATATCTTTGTCACACTACCCAGTCCATTTTGGGAATGTGGGGCTTGTCTGCCTTCTCTGTTGTCTTTTTACCTCTATGTTGGACTGAAATTCCAAGGGATGGTGATAGAGGGCTGACAATGGAGGGTCGTTAAACCTTGACAGTCCTCTGTTCACATGGAAGCCCCTTTGGGCAAAGAGTTGGCTACTGCCCAGAAGAGCCAGTCTGCCCAGGTGACCTGGTAACCAAGCAACAATCACCTGGTGGAGGACTTTGATTATCTGATGAGGCTGATTGGGGGTCACCTGACAAAGGGGACTAGAGGTTATAAAGGAAAATGTGTCTCGCGAGCCATTATGGGAGGTGCGGAGAAGAGGAGAGAGCGCAGAAGGCTGGCTGCGAGAGTGCGTGGAAACTACATGGTCCGGAGGAGAAGCTATGTCTTTAAACTACGATTTGAGGACTTCAATAGCACAGATATAGGTGTGAGGGTTTTTTTGTAGGAGTGGTGGGTGAAATTCTGTGGCCTGCGTTGTGCAGGAGGTCAGACTAGATGATCATAATAGTTCCTTCTGACCTAAATATCTATGAATCTATGTGAAGCAGGGAAGTGGGAGAGGAAGGATCCTGACCTCATTAGGGGACTCTGATTGAGCCCAAAGAATGCTCCAGAGTTGTGAGGAAACTGAGGCAGAGAAATGCATCCCGGTGTTTTATTGTTTTGTCTGGATGTGTATAAATCTTGTGCTGTCTAAAGAATAACTGTATTAGAATCCCTTTTGCAAAGCCGGTGTGTTATGTACTTCAGCTATCAAGTGTCCCTGTGCATATGCTGCTGAGGAGTTTGGAGGAGCCTAAACTAGTCATGGGGCCTATGGCACCTGGACTGCAAGGTCTCACTTCTGTGAAGAGGAAACAGACAGAGCCTGTGCCCAAGAAGTGTGCCAAGGACGAGACGCTGCTGCAGCCCATGCCGATCAAGAGAAGTGTAATGGCGCACAAGTCCAGTGTGTGGGACCCAAATCCAGCAGCCTAGTGAGTGTTCAGCTGGAAGGGCTTCACCAGGGTTGTGACCGGAGTAAGTGTATGCACTGTCTCCTGGCAGAACCTGTTCCTACAAGTCCAGGACAAAGGCCTGTTCTCATTCAAACAGGGACCCAGCGAGGCTTGGTCTGACCCTTTTTCAATCATATTTTTCTTCCAGACATTAGGAGACCTCTAATAAGATGTTTTCCAATTTTAACAAATATTTTGTAAAGCACCGAGTCAACTAAAGAAGTAGTTTGAATAGTGTTTGTAGCTACAATATCTGAGATGGGTGGGAATTCATTAGCTGCATATCTCATGGGGACAGGAATTTTCAAGCTGAAACTTCTTCAGATTCACTCACAGCAGAAAGAGATGTTTTAGCTCTGACTGCTCTATGACAGATTCTGCCTTGGTAGGAAGATAATTGTCCTCGGATATGATTTGTTTCCTCTTGCTGCCTTCTAACTGTGAAGGATTATCCTTGTGCATGTCCATAGATTCTGTGCTGAGCCAAGAGAGTTGCTGTGCAAAATTCTAGCAGAAGTCACATTTCCCATGGTAAATGTGATAATATATTTTTATAGGAAAAGTCTTTAATCTGAATAATCAAAACTTAGGGCTATATTCTGCTCTGTTACATCAGGTAAGGGAACTGTCTCAGGGTAAACGAAAACAGAATTTGACCCAGTGCTTCTGTGTAAATATATCCACTGTGTATTCTGTACATGCAAATACCCACACTGAGGATAAGTGTGGAAGAATCATTAAGCCATAAGAACATAAGATGGCCAGACTGGGTCAGACCAAAGGTCCATCTAGCCCTGTATCCTGTCAATGCCAGGTGCACCATAGGGAATGAACAGAACAGGGAATCATCAAGTGATCCATCCCCTGTCACCCATTCCCAGCTTCTGGCAAACAGAGGCTAGGGACACTATCCCTGCCCATCCTGGCTCACAGCCATTGATGGACCTATCCTCTATGAACTTATCTAGTTCTTTTTTGTACCCTGTTATAGTCTTGGCCTTCACAGCATCCTGGCTGGCAAGGAGTTCCACAGGTTGCCTGTACGTTGTGTGCAGAATTATCTCCTTTTGTTTCTTTTAAAACTGCTGCCTATTAATTTCATTGTGTGACCCATAGTTCTTGTGTTATGAGGAGAAGTAAATAACACTTCCTTATTTACTTTCTCCACACCTGTCATGATTTTATAGACCTGAATCATATCGCCCCCTGAGTCATCCCTTTTCCAAGCTGAAAAGTCCCATTCTTATTAATCTCGCCTCGTACGGAAGCCGTTCCATACTCCTAATCATTTTCTTTGCCTTTTTCTTTACCTTTTCCAATTCCATATATCTTTTTTGAGATTGGGCAATCACATCTGCATGCATTATTGAAGATGTGGGCATACCATGGATTTATGTAGAGGCAATATGATATCTTCTGTCTTATTATCTATCCCTTTCTTAATGATTCCCAGCATTCTGTTCGCTATTTTGACTGCCACTGCACATTGAGTGGATGTTTTCAGAGAACCACCCACATTGACTCCAAGATCTTTCTTGAGTGGTAACAGCTAATTTAGACCCCATCATTTTATATGTATAGTTGGGATTCTGTTTTCCAGTGTGCATTACTTTGCATTTATCTACATTGAATTTCATCTGCCATTCTGTTGCCCAGTCACCCAGTTTTGAGAGATCCTTTTGTAGCTCTCCGCAGTCGGCCTGGGATTTAACGATCTTGAGTAGTTTTGTATCATCTGCAAATTTTGCCACCTCACTGTTTACCCCGTTTTCCAGATCATTTATGAATATATTGAACAGCACTGGTCCCACTACAGACCCCTGGAGGACACCACTATTTAGCTCTCTCCATTCTGAAAACTGACCATTTATTCCTAACCTTTGTTTCCTAGCTTTTAACTAGTTACCAGTCCATGAGAGGACCTTCTCTCTTATCCCATGACAGCTTACTTTGCCTAAGAGCCTTTGGTGAGCGACCTTGTCAAAGGCTTTCTGAAAATCTAAGTACACTATACCCACTGGATCCCCTTGTCCACATGCTCGTTGACCCCCTCAAAGAATTCTCATAGATTGGTGAGGCATGATTTCTCTTTACAAACACCACATTGGCTCTTCCCCAACCAATTACGTTCATCTACGTGTCTGACAATTTTGTTCTTTACTATAGTTTCAACCAGTTTGCCCGGTACTGAAGTGAGGCTTATGGACCTGTAATTGCTGGGATCACCTCTGGAGCCCTTCTTAAAAACTGGCGTCACATTAGCTACCCTCCAGTCATTTGGTACAAAAGCTGATTGAAATGATAGGTTACATGCCACAGTCAGTAGTTCTGCAATTTCACATTTGAGTTCCTTCAGAACTCTTGCGTGAATCCCATCTGGGCCTGGTGACTTGGTAATGTTTAGTTTATCAGGTTGTTCCAAAACCTCCTCTAATGACACCTCAATCTGGGACAGTTCCTCAGATTTGTCACCTAAAAAGAATGGCTCAGGTTTGGGAATCTCCCTCACATCCTCAGCTGTTAAGACTGATGCAAAGAATTCATTAAGCCAAATTCATCCCTGGTGTAACTCCAGACTCATCCCTGGTGTAGGGGTGAATTTGGTTCAAGTGTGCGGTCTCTTCTGTAAGTCACCTGAAGCAGGTGGCACATCAACTCTGTGCTTTCAGGAGACAGCTGCCCTGAAAGCTGGCTCTGCATCCTGCCCTTTCCTTGTGGACTGGCAGATAGTTGTTCACTAGTCAGGGTGCCGTGAAAGTACAGTGGGTAAAATTAAAGCCAAGGGCCAGAGTCTGCCATGGCGTAAGCTCCATTCAGCTCAAGTGACCCCCATAAGGATGCAGAGAGCTAAAGTCAGGGTTGAGTGTGGCCCATGGAGTTTATAACTGTCGTCCTGGTGTCAGCTCTTAGAAAAAGGAATCAACACATGGTCAGAAAGAAAAGGGAATGTTCTCATCACTGCTGGGACTTCTGCAGAACGCAAGGAGCCAAGAGAAGATCAGAATAAGGGGTTTATATTCAGACATACCCCTCCTTCCCCCTACTCCTCCCCACCAGTAACTGGGAAGCTCGCTAACATGTTGCTGATTAACCTTTGGGTTCCCTGGATTAGTGCCTGGACACCCAGTTTGGCGGTACCAATAGGAAAAACATCTACTCAGTCTGAAAAGAAGGACATCCCCACTTTACTTGTGTCCCCAAGTTCCTAAAAAAAAAGAGGGGGGGGGAGAATGTTTGTCTGTCTCTGACAGTTTAGTACCAGATTGTTGTTGAAGAAGACCAAGCATCGTGCAAAAAATTCTGTGCAGCATGTTTCCTTACATACATCCCAGAAGGAACCGGTTTCTTTATTTTTATTTTGGAAAGAAAAGGAAACTGGTAAATAATACCTTAGTAATTGAAGTAAACAGCTGGTCCCAGGGAGGCAAAGGGTAAGAATGTTTGCTTTCACTTTCTTCCCCAAACTAATCTGTCGAGGTGCTTCACATCAAAACAGGCTGCATTACTCACACCATTTTGTGTCACATAATGCATAATGTGATGTGACAACTCAGTGTAACTCATCAAGTCAGACTCGGGAAGGGCAGAATTAAGGACTTATTGAAAGGAAAGGAAATGCCCCTATACACTTTTGGTCATGGAACTCCTGTGATTTCGGGGTGAGAATGGGGCGGGGGGGTATTTTATACCTCCATGGCCAGATACAGAGCTCACATGGCATAATTTACATCACCTTCGGGCCTCTCAGTGTTTTAATTATACTCATTTAGATTTCAGGAGATTCACCCACTTATTGACATGTAACTACAACCCCTTGTGGGTCTCCTCTGCGTTTGGCCATCAGAGTACAGTATGGTAACATGCCTGGCATGGGGCCAAAGGGGAGGGAGATAGTGGGGAAAGAGACTAACCGGAGAGTGGTGTTAGAAGGTCTATGTGCTTCCTTGGTGTCAGAAATGAGGTGAGAGCCAAGCTGAACCTCTGTTTAGCTGTTGAACCAAAAGAAATCCCGTCCATCTGGGAAGCTGATGACATATGATGCTGTTGTGTAGCTTTCTCCCTTTTATTTGTCTGTGGAGACAAATGAAATGTTAAATCAACAGGTTACTGCTTCCAGGGGGAAACCAAGCCAGGCCCAGGCTTGAACATGGCTTGGGTGAGCTCTTAATGTAAGCAGACTTCGTGGTTTAAGTGACACGTAAACATGGGCCTAATTAGAGGGGCACAGCTTAGCTTGGTGGAGAATAGAGCATAGGCCAGAGGGCATGAACCCGCAGCAGGTGGACGTGAGACTTTTCCAGAGGAGGGACTGAGCCACAGCTGGGAACTGGAGAAGTGACATGGCAGCGGAGGAGAGGAGCAATGTAACCACATGAAGTGGAGAGAGTGGAAGAAAGAACTTGCCAAAGAGACTTAGGAGCCCAAGTCCCATTGACTTCAAACTGCAGACCCTGATGGAGGAGTACAGCCAGGCTGGAGCGTGTTAGCTTCCTGGAATTAGGAAAGTTCAGTCTACTGGAAGCAGGTGGTGGTTGCGATTACAGCTTGTGCTATTTGCTTATCAGTTTTATGGTTGAGTTTGTGTTGTTCTCACAGTCGGGGTGTTAGAAGAGCTCTGAACTTGTATTTGTCAGCATAGATGAGCTTAAGTATGAAAGTTCTTACTGTAAAGAATCTCTATGTAAAATCTGAAATATTTCTGACCAAGAGAAAACTAATTAAAGAAACAAGTAGGAAGCATCCCCTTTAGCAATTTAAGATCTTAAAAGGGAGAAAAGCAAAGATCTAGAAACAGTCTGATTTAAGTTAAAAACAGACTGATTTTAAATAAAACATAATAATTTAAGTTTTAAAATATTGGTATTTTTAAGTTTAAAAAATCATGATTTTTTTCTATCCTGGCAGCTGGAGAGAGTCTGTAGAACACAAGCTATAGCAAAACCTACTCCCAAACAAGCTGCTGCTGTCGGTGCAAGCTGGGTGTCCTTTCACGAGTCAAGCTGAGATCTGCTGAGCAGTGATGAATTGAAGGAGCCAGGCTCGGTGACAGAGTGTGATGAGAAGATTTTCATACACCACATTTCCTGGTTTTACCTGGGACCTAGAGTGCAAATACCATTCTCACGGTATTTCTAATCCAACTGAACCCAGGGTGCTGTTATATATTGATGACATCTGTCTTCTGAAGGATTCTGAATTCGCAAAATCAGTTTTCTTTCCGATTTGGAATTAAACCAACACATTTTGAAAGTCTCTATGAAAGGAAATGTGAACAACAATTTGTTTCAGATTGAAATATTTCATTTTGTTTTGGCTTTTTAATTTTATATTATATATAATACACAATTAATAACTCATTAAAAACAAACAGTGATTTCCAAACAGAAAATATAAATGTTTCATTCCAAAAAAAGTTATAAATGGGATCATTGTTGGAACTCTCTTTCTGGTTTTTCTCCAAAACAAAATGTGAGTAAAATCATCACCAATGTCACGAAACGCATTTTCTGACTGAAATTGATTCTGTTGACATTTCCCCACTAGCTCTAGTGACAAGCACTGTACACTGCACATCTCAGTCCTAGGGGACGTCTTAATCTAAAGCATAATGTTGTAATTCCATCTACTTCAGTTTATACCAGCGGGTGATCTGCCCCAATGGGTACACCTGGAACGGGATGGACTAAACGCTTCACAGACAGAAGGAAGTTTCTCTGAGGAACGGAGGGAGGGAGCTTAGTGCATGTTAATTGGGATGCACTAGGAATCTCATGAGAACACAGTAACAATTGTTACTCTCACAGATTTCCAGCCTGCCTTCGAGACCATAACTGTTTGGATAAGCTTTGACTTACTCACTTGAAGTGAACCTCCAAACGCTTAGAGCTTTACGTTTATTGCTTAAAAAGCATATGTTGATGGGATCACTTACTGGCATGAGTCTGGAATATGAATAGCTCAATATCGGTCAAAATAACAAAATGCTTCCCTCACATGTCCCCGTTTCCACTGGAAGCAGACGTTCGTCTCTCAGAAGGGTGCTCTTGTAAAGAAAGGGTCTGCAGCCTGTCCATTCCACCAGCCCCCTTGCCCTTTTGCCAGCTGCCGGACTGGAGTTTTGTTGGATGGTGCTGTCCATACGGATGGCTGATACTGACCCACTTCATTATGGAGAACTGATGTTCTATATCTTCCAACTAAGGCTAGCTGTGGGTGATGTCAGAGAGCCACTACTCACCTATGGTGGGGAGATGATTTAGGAAAGGGGACAATGAACTTTTTCAACTCTCTAATCAGGCCAATTAAGTATCTGAGGTTTGGCTATAAGATTATTTTATTATCATCACTGTGGTCTGAGTGTTCTCCACAGAGTCAAGGCAACTGTGTGAGTTTAACAAGTAGCAAACAACAGTAATTTCCGGGTATCTGTTAAATTTACTCCTGGGTAAACCAGTAGTAGATATTTCTAAAAACTTCAGCAAGTGCCTGAATTACTAAAAACAAAACACATATGTACAAATCAAATGATGTTAGCAGTTCAAATCAAACTTGGAGCTGAATTAATTTTCATGGAACCTCTCCTTTTCCAGCAGTTCAGTCCGAATGACAGAAATTAAAACCGCAGTGTATGAAATATTTCAGTCCTGGTGCTTTAGAATTTATTTGACTCAGTGTATATTTAAAGATCAGAAGAAAGCTTCAGGCATTTGTCAATCAAATGAACTCGTGAAATTACCACTGCTTTGCTCTCTGTCTTGGAGCAAGGGCAGGTGAGTTGCCAACCCTTTGACGAAGCTAATTTTTTATTAATAGAGTTTATTTATGGAGGGAGGGTTTATAAAACTTTATTGAAATGCTCAGTGGGGAGAGACAGATACAGAACTTTTGAGGTGAGGCTTTTGAGTGAACCTGGGCCCAACTACAAACAAACAAGTTGTGGGTTTTACATTAAAATCCAGAGAGAACTGCCATTTTGTGTGTAATGAAACAGAGACCTGAAGAAGAGCTCGGTGTGGCTCGAAAGCTTGGTGCTCTCTCGCCAACAGAAGCTGGTCCAGTAGCAGATATTACCTTGTCTTTTTGAAATTGTTAGTCAGTTTTGCTTTGAGTTTTAGGGAAAAAGCCGTTTAAATATATGGGAATGAATTCTTAGATGTTCAACTATTAAAGAAATGGGACTGTATAAATGTCTGGATCACTCTGGTAACCATAGCTTTGCCCCTATCTCATCTCCCACACAACACCCCCCAAAATAAGGATACACACAGCTAGATAGACACATTAATAAATTATTGAATTGAGAGAAAATCGGGGACAACTTTGATCACTAAATGCTTTAGAGCCGTGTGGCTCACTTAACTATGTCGTATATCTAGTTTTAGATAGGTAGTGCCTTGTGCTCCAGCGTTCACAGACAGCACACTGGACCTCAGGAAATAGTCAGAATTTAAGCTTCCCTTCTCTGCGGGTTGTAGACTCCTTGACGTCCTCAGACAAAAAAACAAGATTCAGGGAGAGCCTGACAAGGTGCACAGGGTTTTAAATGTCAAATCGTTTTCAGATTATGAGATTTAGCATGGTATCAATCTTACTTGCCCAATATTTCAGCTGCCCCAAGTGGCAGCAATACAAGGACAAAGTTAAGGTGGTTGAGTGACCTTACATGTAAGTTTCAACACTTTCCTGACTTTGAATTTTCTGGCTTCCTAATGACTTTTTTCCCCCTGAGGCTGGCTGTGTCAAGGCCACGTAACCACCTTGAATCTCGGTTTTCTCCTCTATCACATAACAATGAATGCTGGTTACCTACACACCAGTGTATTGCAAGACTTGCATTGGGGGTATTAGGTGCTTTGAATGGAATTCACCACATAAATGCAAATGATTAAAGCTAGTTAATAATCCATGGATTATGGGGATCTTTCTCTTCCAGACCTGAACTGTCGACTAGATCATGCTGCCTCTCAAGTAAGTCTGTCCCTCTCTGCAGCCTGGCAGGAGCCTCTGAACCCCTGAAAACGCTGCTGGTTCAAGTCACACTGTGAAATTCGGTAACCTGTGAGCATTAGAGGGCTTTACCACAAGATTTCTGAAGCAGGCACCAACATTCTGAGTGCCTCTGGACAGTTGCTGACCCCGCGGGGGTTGCCTAATGTTTGTGAGTCAGAGTTAAAATTCATAATAATCTGTCACCAAACTATCCAAAGCTAGCCAGAAGCACCAGTCATCACTGGCCAGAAGACTAGGTAGACACTGGGCTCTGTGGGTCAAACCGTTCTTGATTTTAGGACTAGTCAGAGAAAGTTGGGAGATGTCCCCAAAATGCTTCTACCTCCCTAATGAACAGCCTTGTTCAATTTGCTTTACATTTTCAGAAAATTTCAGCCTTGGCATAAGAACTCAAAAGAGGAACTGCCAAGGCAGATGGATTTCGCGTTGGCAAGTCAGAGGAGTGAGGGTCAGGTCAGTCCATCAGGCTCATGATGGAAAGGCAGCTTCAGCCCTAAGCACTGGAGTCCCTTCACAGCGTTGGCAGTGACCCCTGGAAGGGTTCGCGTTAGCCTTAGGTAGCTGAGGTTTCCACAGCCCTCTGAGACCCTTGAATGAAAGGAGCCACAGGAGCACAAAGCTGCTTTATTACTAGAGCCCACGCCTGTTTGTTTGCCGTTTCAATCGATACAAAGGTAGCCGCCTGCTGGGAGAATGGAATTAATTACACATTAAATAGCTTAGAGCAGCAAAGATAAAGTGGAATAAAGAAAGTGTGGAGAAAGAGCAGCTTCCGTTTATGCGCTCTGAAATCACCCCAAGCGAAGGCGCTGAGATGGGTGGGAAGTGGCAGGCAGGGAGTACAGCTGTGCATGTCGAGAGCCCAGGTGAGAGATTCTGTATTTGCTGGACAACCGGAAGCAGCAGCTCATTTGTGTTGGGATTAAACTGCACAAACAGAGACAAAGCAGCAGAGTGGTTCCCGGGCACTAATTCCGCTCCCGCCGAGCACGCGGACGAATACTGGTGCTCCGGCTGATGCCTTTCGGCGGAGGATCAAAAGGCGCCATCTGAAGGCGGGGAGGTGGGACGGTGCCCCTTTTTAAGCGATACGGAAAGTGAGGCCGAGAGAGGTTAATCACACACACCTGTCAGTTACACCCCCCGGGGTAGGACTAGAGATGGGCAAAACCATTGACAGGAATGATATCATGGCTTTGACCTCAGTGGGCTTGCTTGGGTGGGTAAGCGCTTGCCTGGATGAGTCAGGGTTGTACAAGCCGGCACTCAGTGTGTCAAGAAATCCACAAAATCTGCTTCACATGCGGAGTCCTCAAAAACAAAGGCAGTATTTTAAATCTCCCTGAAGGGGAATGCTTTGTATCCTAGCCACAGTGTCAGACCCAGAGTCAGGCCGGCCCCTTCATTAACGGCAATGTTGCAGGCTCCTTTAGGCAGGTTGCTTTGCTGAGTATCGACTGGCTGTTCATGAAAATATTTTAAAAATGAAGATGCAGCCTAATGCAGTGGTGTTAGAGAATCGTCTAATAGTAACCACACTCACGTTTTCGATCTTTGGTCTGCAGCTAGTAGCCAGTATCAGGAGCCTATTGCTCAGGCTAGCAGAGAGCGTGTTCGGTATTTGGAGATTCACATCGACAAGTAATGCAGCTATCTGCAGAACTTCAGGTGCCCTGGCTCAGCTCAGTTCCCTGAACCAGTCTCTCTCTGGCCACGGAGGCTGTTTGATCCTTTCCGTGCTCTTGGAAGCTGAATCCATAGCCTTTGTCAATAGAAATGCACACATACATCAAGCTAGGTATTGCTATGATGCTCCCTTAAATGTGCAGAAAGAAGAAGGGGAATGAACAAATAACGGAGCATCTCCCCCACACAGGGTTGGCATGTTAAACGTCTTTCCTTGAAATGCCTGTTTGGCCAGTAGGGAGACAAGGTGGGTGAGGTAACACCTCCTAATGGACCAACTTCTGTTGGTGAGAGAGACATGCTTCCGAGATTAAACAGATCTCTTCTTCAGGTCTGGCTAAGGTACTCCAAGTGTCATAGCTAACTGTGGACCATTATCAGCTTTGTGGTGCAATGTCTGGCCAGATCCTCATTCGGTCTGGTAATGGGAGCCACCAGAAAGCCACGATTCTCAATGTAGACTATGCAAAACAGGGAGGGGATCGCACATTGGACATGTCTTGGGTAATGCTGTTGTACTAAATGCCTTGTTAACCTCTTCAGTTCCCTTTGGGCGTAAGGAAGCCCCGTGGCTCTGTCTGACTAATCCCAGATCTCTGTAAAGCCTCACCATGGCGTCTGTGCATCATGCACTCATTAAGAAGCACTTCATGTGCCCCAAAAGGGTTCTCATCCCATCTCCCTCCTTTCCCTGCGCATCACTTAAATCGTCCTCCTCTCTCTCCTTTGGCTCCCGTTCTCTCTGTTACTTCTTTCCTGCTTTCCCCTCCTAACTGCCCTGTTCTGGGGTATGCCCGAGGGAGATAGGCCTCTTGCATTTGGATCTGAACATGGTTACAGTTGGACTCCGTCTAATCTCCCCCAGCCAGGGTGTTCCCAAGGTGCTGAGCATGCTCAGCTCATTGTGGATGCTGGTTGCCTAACGGGGAAGTAATGTTCTGGTTGGTCAGCCAGAGGACTAGCAGTCAGGAGATCTGGGTTTTTTATTCCTGGCTGTACTAACGACTCACTGTGTTACCTTGGGCAAGTCACGTCACCACTCTGTGCCTCAGTTTCCCCGGTGGTACAACAGGGGCAATCCACAGAGACCGTGTTAAAATTCATGACCTACGAAATGCAGCAATTGTTAGTGGAGATTTAGCATGGTCCAAAAACATGTAACAATTGTTTTGCCCAGTATGATAGTGGAAGTATAGTGCAGACACTATGGTAAGTTGCCACAAGGAAAGGATTGTTTTAAAAACAGAATAACTTTTCTTTGGCTCTGAGATGGGTTCTCATTGCTGAAGCACAATCCAGAGCCGCTCCTGATGTGCACTGTAGCTTTCAAGATTGAAAACCTGTTCCCCTGAACAGGACGCTGTTCTCTCCTCTGCCCGCGGGGTTGTTGTTCACAAGCTCATTCACTAATGCAGATAGACAGCTATTCTCAGCTGTTACAGTCTCCAGCAGTGAGACTATTGAAAACCAGCTTACATGGAGTCCGAGCTCCAGAATAGTCAATCAGTAACAGACACACTTTTTTATCTTTATGGAGACAATTGGAGACCCTGTTTCTAGACTTTCCCCCAGAAAGAGGCACTTTTCAAAAGGGAAAGTCACTGGCACTGGTTTATTTTAATCCTGTCAGTGCTTCTGAACATCTCCCCAAGGTGTCCAGATGGTTTCTCCAATTGCCTTTCTGAGGAAACAGAAAAGGAGGACTTGTGGCACCTTAGCGACTAACCAATTTATTTGAGCATGAGCTTTCATGAGCTACAGCTCACTTCATCCTGTAGCTCACGAAAGCTCATGCTCAAATAAATTGGTTAGTCTCTAAGGTGCCACAAGTCCTCCTTTTCTTTTTGCGAATACAGACTAACACGGCTGTTACTCTGAAACCTGTCATTTCTGAGGAAAGGTACAGAATGGCAAATTTTAATCTCAAACATTCCCCTCACCCCCAGTGCATGGGGCTCATGATTGGGGGGTAAATCCCCAATCCCACAGTCTGAGCTGTGTGGCTGGAGATGTGCCCCTGGGAGCAGCCACTGGATCAGAATTTTTAAAAAAAATTATTTGGTGCATTTAATTTGGGCAACAGAAGCATTTTGGGAAACTCTTCTAGTGGGAGCTTCTGTGAGACAAAGCCAGGGAATTAACACCCATGTGGCTGTTTAAAACTAACCCCCTCCCACCCTTTAAATGGATGGCTACTGTTATAATCGGTGAGTTCTTTTTTTCAGTGTAAGCCCGGTTTGCAGTTGGATTTATATGGTGGTGTGTGAGTAATAAAGCTATGAGATATTGACTGGTTCCCTGTTCTCTCACTGCTCGCAGTACATCAAGGAAGGCTTCCCTAGAGGAACTTCTGGCAGGCTGTAAAGCATCAGCCATGACAGCACTGAGGAAACAGAGAGTTGTTTGGCTTTCTAATCTGTTATCTCCTGTGAGTTCAACATGATTTAACTAAAAAGAAAAGGAGTACTTGTGGCACCTTAGAGACTAACCAATTTATTTGAGCCTAAGCTTTCGTGAGCTACAGCTCACTTCAGCGGATGCATACTGTGGAAAGTGTAGAAAATCTTTTTATACACACAAAGCATGAAAAAATACCTCCCCCCACTCCACTCTGCTGCTGGTAATAGCTTATCTAAAGTGACCACTCTCCTGACAATGTGTATGATAATCAAGGTGGGCCATTTCCAGCACAAATCCAGGTTTTCTCACCGCCCCCCCCCTCCAAACCCACTCTCCTGCTGGCAATAGCTTATCTAAAGTGACCACTCTGCTTACAATGTGTATGATAATCAAGTTGGGCCATTTCCAGCACAAATCCAGGGTTTAACAAGAACGTCTGGGGGGGGGGGGTAGGAAAAAACAAGGGGAAATAGGTTACCTTCCATAATGACTTAGCAACTCCCAGTCTCTATTCAAGCCTAAGTTAATTGTATCCAATTTGCAAATGAATTCCAATTCAACAGTTTCTCGCTGGAGTCTGGATTTGAAGTTTTTTTGCTGTATTCATCACTTTGTCCTAGTCCCTATTCCCCTTCGTGATCACTCTTTCCTTCTTCTGTTCTTGACAGAAATGCAGGATGGCCCTGACCCAGTGACACCAACAACATCTCCCTGGGTGGTACCTGGGAGATCGACTTTGCCGGCCTCCCGGTCGTTCCATACAGTTGTAGGTAGTTCCTGTTGGTCTTGGCTGTGTATTGCTACTTTCTGTATTGAGGCCCCAATTCAGCAAGCTACTTAAGCATGTGTCGAGCTCTCAGGATGCACGTGGGCCCACTGCGGTCTACAGGCCAGCCTGGAAGTAAGAGGGCACACTTAGCAAGTTCAGTGTGGCCTCTGTTGTCCTAAAGCAAAGGCCGGGATGTTCCACAGCTGACTGATATTTCCTTAGCTGGGGAAAAGAAGATATCCAGGAGACAATGTCTCTCCTCACCTGGTGGTTTCACACTTGAGATCCAGGAGGAGGTGTAGCTGCCTTGCCTCTCCAAAAGGAAACCGCCAATAGGCACGTGTGGGTAAATCACAGACTCTAAGGCCAGAAGGGACCATCATGATCATCTTGCAAGTCACAGAGCCTCACCCAGCCACCCCTATAATAGGCCCCTAACTTCTGGCTGAGTTACTGATGTCCTCAAACCTCCAGTTAAGGACTCCAAGTTACAGAGAATCCACCATTTACTCTAGTTCAAACCAGCAAGTGACCATGCCTCATGCTGGAGTGGAAAGCGCAACCCTCACCAGGGTCTCTGCCAATCTGATCTGGGGAAAATTCCCTCCCGACCCCAAATATGGCAATCGGTTAGACCCTGAGCAAGACCCACTGGCCGGACACCTGGGAAACAATTGTCTGTAGTAACTCAGAACCCTTTCCATATAGTATCCCATCACTGGCCATTGGAAATATTTGTTAGTAACAGTCATGGCTGGGCCATATGCCATTGTAGGCATGCTCATCATACCATCCCCTCCACATATTTATCAAGCTCAGTCTTAAAACAAGTTAGGTTTTTTGCCCCCACTTCTCCCCTTGGAAGGCTGTTCCAGAACTTCACTCCTGTGATAATCAGATGCCTTTGTCTAATTTCAAACCTAAACTGAGTGATGGTCAGTTTATATCCACTTGTTCTTGTGCCAACATTGGCCCTTAACTTTCATAACTCCTCACCTTCACTGGTGTTTATCCCTCTGATGTATTTGTAAAGAGCAATCATATTTCCCCTCATTCTTCACTTTGTTAGGCTAAACAAGCCAAGCTCCTTAAGTCTCCTCTGATAAGGTAGGTATTCTATTCTTCTGATTATCCTAGTAGCCCTTCTTTACACCTGTTCTAGGTTTAATTTTTCTTTCTTAAACATGGGAGACTAGAACTGCACACAATATTCCAGATGAGGTCTCACCAGTGCCTTGTATAATGGTCCTAACACTTCCCTGTCTCTACTGGAAATACCTCCCCTGTTGCATCCTAGGATTGCATTAGCCTTTTTCACAGCTACGTCACCTTGGCAGCTCCCAGTCATCATCTGATCAACCAATAGACTCAGGTCTTTCTCTGTCGCTTCCAGCTGGTACGTCCTCAGCATATAGCAAAAATTCTTGTTGTTAGTGCTTACATGCACAGCTTTGCACTATTAAATTTCAGCCCATTTCTATTAGTCCAGTTTTCAAGATCATTCAGAACTTCTTGTATGATATCCCAGACCTCCTCCATATTGGCAATAGCTCCCAACTTTGTGTCATCCACAAATTTTATTGGCACGCTCCCACTTTTTGTGCCAAGGTCATTAATGAAAATGTTAAATAAGATCATCCCCAAGACCTTGAGGAACTCCACTACTAACCTGACAGTTCACCTTTTGGCATGACTCGTCATAGTGTCCCCTGTAACCAGTTCCTTACCCACCTTTTGATTCTCATATTAATCCCCACTTTCTCCAATTTAACTAATAATTTCCAATGTGTAGGCTTCAAGTGACAGAGAATCAATTCCACCCTTAGGTAATGGAATTAACATCTTTCTTGTAACATGTCTTGGTTTTGGTGATTTGTTTCCCCCTTTAGGTTGGGCTGCTCTGTCCCCTAACACTTAGAGATGTCAGGTCAAATTCTTCACTGGAGTAGGTTAGCTGGCATTTGATGTGTGAGAGTAACTGTGCCCTGCCTTTTCTGTCATTTAAAGTCTTTCCCCCAAAGCACGTGACTTTGCCCACGGTGTTCCTTTTCCTAGCATTGATGTTTCCCTGAGGAAGTGCCAGTGTTTGGCTTAGTCCAAGGCTGACCTGACGTGACCTGACTATAGGCAATATTATTTTCTGGGGATATCTTCCTGCCCTCCACAGGTAGAGGTGCAGTTCAGGGCCCAGTATCTTTCTGTCTCTCTCTCACCCTTTCCCCTTTATTGAGCATTTGCAGAGGCCAAGGTACAGTTTAGCGGTCAAAAGTCAACAAAAAGTTAGTTACCATGGTGCAGCCAGCTTTTCCTTCCCCTGCCCCTGTTGCCTTCGCATCCTTCAAGATCTGTCTTAGAACAATCCAGATGTTAGACTGAATTAATCGCACTTGGAGCACCAGATAGCACTGAACTTGCTCATATTTCTTTCTGTGGCTCTTTCTTTCAGAGGGAACAGTTGCTATGCAGCCGCTGGGGCTCAGGAGGAAGATACAGATTTGAGATTTGAAGTGCCCGCTCTTTTAAAATCTAGAGACCTGGAAACCCCGAGAATGGGCAACCCTTCGGGGGCTTGAGAACCCAGTTTCTATTAGTTACAAATTTAGTATTTTTTTTTAAAACTGTTGCAGCCAGGCTAACAAACACAACCCTGTAGGAATGTCCCTTTGCCTTATCCCTGAATAGACAAATGGTTTGAAAAGTGTGGAACATCCGTGTACTAGAAAACATTGCCTGCCACACAGTAGTGATGATAATCATGTTCTATTACATTGCATGCAATCCACTTCTTGCTTTGGTAAATATAGAGGTATCCTTGTTTTCCTTATCTTCCCGGCTTCTTTTACTCCACATAATAATGGCCTCTTATTTTCCTTTTCCTTTCAAATAGGGCTCCTTTAGAATTCTAAAGCATTTTGTGGCCTGACATGTTCTATAAATGTCACTTTATCCAAAGAACAGTCACTGACTAATGGAAGTTTGTAATTCCAGCATTGCTGATATTACGTATTTTCTCATTATATTTATTCGTTTGGTTGTAAAATTAAAAATGATAAAGATGTCCCATGCTTTAGTTGGTAAAAACCAAAGATGAGCAAAAGGCAGTTTTCTGCTTTTGTTAGATATTAATAGATATGATAGAAATGCACAATCTCTTCTGGGATGAAGAACCTATCTAGTGCAATGCACTGTAAGGGGGATTGATGGCATTACTGCAAGGTAAGATGTTATATGGTTTCCTCAGGAGCAAGCCCCAGTACAAGGCTTGGGCAGAAAATTGAGTCCAGAGTAATTGAAACTGAGAATACTAGCACAAAGATAAGGAGGACTTGTGGCACCTTAGAGACTAACAAATTTATTTGAGCATAAGCTTTCGTGAGCTACAGCGAAGTGAGCGGTAGCTCACGAAAGCTTATGCTCAAATAAATTTGTTAGTCTCTAAGGTGCCACAGGTACTCCTGTTTTTTTTGCAGATACAGACTAACACGGCTGCTACTCTGAAACCTGAGAATACTAGATACATGATTTTGTTTCAGAAATCTACTAGTTTAAAATAAAAGATTGAACTGTGCTTTTCACGGGCAGCTGGCCTCATGTCAATCCCTGCTTTTACTTTATGCTTTGTTTGATTCTGTATTATAGTACATTTGATTAGATAACTGATTGGATGCAGTGTGAAGCAAGCAGTCTGTAGCATTTGAATATTCTATTCTGCCATTTCCCCCTGAGATCAGAAAGTGTTGTAATATGATCAGGGTACAGAGGACATTGTACATAAACCATGCGGATAGCTGTATAATGGAGCCGGAGTGCCAACAAAAGCTATAGTTAAGGTTGCCTAATTGATTCCAATCTGAAGGCTGTTTTTCAGTTACGTTTTGAACTTTTCATGCTAAAATTTTCTGTGCTCGGTGGCCTTTCTGATAGAACGGTTAAGTGAAAACAATCCAACCATTTGTGAGTATGAGAAAAAATGGATTTTTCCCACGGCGAATTGTTGTGCTCTGGTTTTGTATGGCTTTAGGGTCAAAGCAGCATGGTGTAGAAAGTGGAAATTTGCCTAGCAGAGTAGTCTTGGTGAAAATTAGTTTTTATATGTCTAAGTTATGAGGTTTAAGAACATAACGATCGGCCAGTGTTCTTAATGAACATTTTGTGGTGTAATTAATTAAGCACATTTTGAAACATGTAAGGTGAATAGTTTTGTGTATTGAAATCAGCCTGTGGTAAGTGAGAAGCTTTGGAGTATAATTTATAGGCCTTGAGAATGAGGTGGGATACCCTAGTCCAAACTGGTTTGGGCATTGGGGAGCCCTGCCTCACTCAACATGAAAAGTGTACAATTGGCCCCCAGTTCTGCAAGATGCAAGGGTCTGCAGAGGTGCAACTGTGTGCTGGATTAGGGTCTAGGTGACGGCCTGGACGCCAGGTTTAACATTCATTTCTACAAGCAGTACCATGGGCTCTTTAGAGGCCACGAGTGATCAGGGCCTTTATTTTAAATTTAATCTGGAAGACAGCAGCACAGTACCCCTCATACCAGGCTGGGGTGCTCAATCTAACTAACTCCAAGGCTAGAAGGTCACCTGATGGCTCATCAGCACTTATTTATCCCTTGCAACTCTTCCATACAAGTGCTGACCTTGGCCTGCCTTGTGAGATCTGATGGGACCATTGTCCCAGGTAGTGCAGCTCTGATGGCTCGATCCTGAAAGGTGCTGAGCGCTCTGGCCCCAGTCCTGCAGAGCACGTATGAAATGTGCTCAACGTTTAATACATGCTTCACTGGGATGATCCATGTACTTTTAGTGGATGGGGCCTGTGCTCATCACCTTACAAGATGGAGCTCTGAAGTGCGTGTGTGTGTGCATGAGGGAAAGAGAGAATCCTAGAAACAATGGGGATGGTTTAATGTTAAGTGAACGAATGTCATCATCGTCTAAGATCAGTCTGGGATCCCACACTGTGATGGGTACGTCGGGGCTATAAAAGAAACCTAACTGAAACCCAATGTTCAGAGAAGAGTAATGTTGCTCCAAGCCAATAAAGATACTTTCTTAGAAGTTACAATGCCTTGGAACAAGGAAATTCTCTCTCCTTTAGGTAGGGAGTGTTGTGCTAATGGTGTTTTTTTAAGTTGTCAGTTTGTGCACTCTGTGTTTCATGGATTGTCTGTCTGTCTGTCTGAGAGACAAGGTGCGGGAGGGAACATCTTTTATTGGACCAACTTCTTTTGGAGAGAGAGAGAGAGAGAGAGACAAGCTTTCGAGTTTAGACAAGCTTGTCTCTCACACCAACCGCTGTCGGTCCAATAAAAGATATTCCCTCACCCACGTCGTGTCTCTAATATCCTGGGACCGATATGGCGACAACAACACTCCATTATCTAATCTAATCTACAGCCTCTGTGGTCACACGATAGAAAACTAAATCCTGATTATAAAGGTGCATTGTCCAAAATATTTCAGCGGAGATAAATGGATTTTGGTCTTTTTAATCAAAGAAAATATGTACTGAAATTACCATTTTATTCCTTTAACATCTGTAGCAGCTCCCCTGCCAGGCTGGCTTGTGTGTTTTAATGTGCTCTTGGTCAGTTTGCTGGCTACCCAAACCGCAGTTGAGCTGTCACTGGGATTGCTCAGAGTGAGAAGCTGCATTTGGTAGATCAAGAAAGAGTTCTTAGGTTCTGTGAAAGAAAATGCTGCCCTCAAGGACACGGAGATTCTAGCCAGGGGAGAAACATTCCTAGATCAATGTCTTACCAACAGGAGGGAATTGATTCAGAATCTGAGGAACAGGAAAGCTTGACACCAGTGTCCCGGAGCTATTTGAATTTAGCATAGTAAAGAATGAATTCGTAAAGCAGAGCAAGCAGAGGGGAATGTAGAGACATGGTGCAGGGGGAGGAAGGATTTAAAACATCTCTGGATGCGGAAGAAAGCCTCTCTTCAGTATGAAGATGCAACAGACTGTACTGTAAAAAAGAAAAGTAAAAGACACAACAAGAGGACCGGGATCTGCTTAGAGATCTCGGGGCAGAGGGGATTATTTGTTACAAGGCTCAATTTCATTAGCTTTTTGTCCTGTGCCCAGAGCATTGCGTTAGTGCTTTGTAAATGCTAATAGGTAATTGTCACAGTTCAGGGCAGCTGTACTTGCGTTTCCTCGCAGTGGTCTAGCCAGAGCACCCAATCTCAGGCTTCCAGCTGTTGCCTTTCTTGGGTGGAGATCTGTGTCTCTCCCTCTTCTGACCAGGGTATTTCCAGGCTGCAGAGTTCCCTGCCTTCACACTGTATGTATCTTAGCACAGACAGGTTGCCTAGACACCTGCTGGCTTTTTCTTCAGAGATGGCTAACAGGTGTCTGCTACAGTTATACGATACGACATAGTTTTTCCTGTGCAAGCCTACTTTATCCTTAAGGTAAAAAGCATCATAGAAAAAACAATAAAAAAACCCTACATGCATGCTAATGAGCTTACCAGAATTAACCCTGGGGTGAACAGTACTTCGCCCCCTCCCCGCCCACCCAAGGGGACTTCCTGTGGTTACAATGTCATCACCGCCTCCGCTCAGAACAGCATGCTCAGAACATGGCTAGTTCACCCTTTATACACGTGTCTTGGAGTTTCCATAAGCAGGTAATTCGTACCAATGGTTTTGGAGGGGAGAATTTGCAATCCCCTCACCCTGCAAAATCCACTTCACACATATTGTTCCGAAAGCCCTTTGAAGTTCCTAATACCTTCCAGGGACTGCATTCATCTTGTCTTCTTGCTGCAGATGTTCCAGACACAAGACAGGAACGTTTGCACTTCCGATACAGTGTGTTCACCCTAACTCGATAAGGTTTATGTTCGTTCCATATGGTTTGTTCAGGATCATACCGGATATTGTCCGTCTGTCACAGGAGTGCTGTGGTTAATTATGTTTCCTATGGCAGTGCCTCAGGGCCCTGTGTGGTGGGCCCTGCACACACCCAGAGCAGTACAGCCCCTGCCCTGAAGAGCTCATGGTGTCCTGTCATGTCTCAGTGTTCGCATGGGCCTCTTTGGCCCTGCGGCGTGTGGAGGGGGGGTTCCCGAGGTGCTGTAGCGATGTTGCCGTGGCTCACCTCCGGAGCACGCTGACGCTGATGTCCCAGATGGGGCACTCTTCTCGCACGGGTGGGTTGGACCCCAGTGATGTACTGCTGAATGGACAGCTCTGCTCGTGCCTCCTTGCTAAGAGTGCCCACCCCGCATCGACACCGCGGGCACGTCAGCTGCGGGGCCCTCTCTCTGCACGTGGGAGAAGGACAGGGAGAAGGAGGGAGAGCTCAGGGGTTTGAGCATTGGCCTGCTAAACCCAGGGTTGTGAGTTCAATCCTTGAGGGGGCCATCTAGGGATCGGGGCAAAAATTGGGGATTGGTCCTGCTTTGAGCAGGGGGTGGGACTAGATGACCTCCAGAGGTCCCTTCCGACCCTGATATTCTATGATTCTATGATTCCCAGCCTGCCTGCCCTCTGGGGAAGAAGGAGGAATGTACCAGTGGGCCGTCTGAAGTGAATGCTGAAGCCAAGAGACCTTCCCGAAGGTTTCAGCTGTAGCTCAGCTGGCTGAGAGCAAGCAAACATTGGAGACTGAATATTGTTGGTGCCCCTTGCTCGTGGAGTCACACAGCGGGCAGCGGTGTCCCGAATAAGCCAGCTGTACGAACGGAAGCTATTGGACGCCCCGTGAATAGGATGTGGCCAGTACCATAGTTATCCCAGGAACAGAACGAGGCATGCGTTGCAGTGACGATGACATTGACACCCAGCCGTGTATTGACAGCTTGCGAAGAAGCCCTGTGGTCAGGGCATTCAGAAAGACAAATACGCTCTCCCTTCCTTGCTGTCTGTATGAATCGAATAGCGATTTCCAGGCTCTGGTTCACTTCAGGCCATGATCTGGATGTGGGTTAAAGCCAGGTTACCGCTCCTCAGCACCTTACCTCTGCGTTACATCCTGCTTCCTTGTGCGAGGCCTTCTCTCTTTGCCTTTGCCTTGAGCCGCCCCCATGTCGATCATTCTGCGTCATGCAGCTTCAGCTTGTCACTCCTCTTCCTGCTTGATCACTGCTTCAGGGCTAGAAGCCTTTGTCTCCTGGAGCCGCTGACGGCTGCTGACATTGCCAGGCTCTGGACCCTCACATCACAGAGTCTTTGGTTATTGCCCATGGGCCGATGGAGAGCAGCTATCTTGCTGGCTGCCCCCGGAGCCTGCAAACCCCCATGCTTTGTCCTTCCACTGGCTCTGCTCTTTGCAAAGGACTGTGCTGTACACATCAACAGGTGTGAGAAGCATCTGCTACCAACATGGCATTGCGCTCTCAGCAGAGCGGCATCCTGCCAAAGAGACAGCACTGGCATCATGATGCACACTCCCCATCTGTAGGCAGCTTTGTTTAGAACCTATTGCCCTAGTCAAACTGGCATGTCTTGTAAATGGGCACAATGCGTCTCTAGCATATGGGACTGAACAGAGAGCGCCAAGAATGTACTGCAGAAACAGTGAATTTATTAAACGAGGGCAGGATTCCCACATAGGAATGTCAGAACAACTGACTGCCCCGAGTTTCTCTTCCTAAATCCAGGCATATCAAACATAAAACTCTGTGTGTATGTGTGTGTGTCTTAGAGAGATCTGGAGTATAAGATGAAGTCTGCATAATCATTTGCATCTTCATGTTTCCGTAGAAGCCTTAATTTTTTTATTACTTTTTTAAAGTTTTTCCAAAGAGGTGGTCCAGTAACTCTGGGGACCAATAACGTATTGATAAACTAACACATTTCCTGCTCTGTGTATTGTCAATTGTACTTGCCTGGTTTTATCTTTGACTGCGGTGCCATATTGAATGGTGGATTAGCCCCTCCTGAAATCTGTGGCCACGCCCCCTCCAACACGCTCTTGGCCCTTCACCTTTTTCCTCTCCCCGGCTGTTCTGGCAGAGGGTTTGCAGTGTTAGCTGGGTTTGGGCTGTGATGGACGAGAAGCTGCTGTATTCCCATCTGTGAGTACTGATGGCTGATAATGGTACAACTATGGTAAGTGGTCTGTCAGCGGGGAAAGTTCCTGTATGGATGTATTGGTCTAATGTGGCAGGGGGCTGTGGGAAGGGCAAACAGGACAGCCGCACAACAGTCTTGATAAACAGCCGAAGGCCATGGAACGAGGTGTCGCTTCTGGGATCCTGTCTCCAAGGGAGACAAGCTGGTTTTGCCAGGCTGGGAACTTGGAGATCAAACGTGCCAAACAACTTTGAAAGGGGACCCTCCCCGAAGGGGGAGAAATGCCTTGTGAGTGAAGGCAATGGATTCTGCCAGCCACACCTTGGGGTTCCCAGTGAAGGGGTGTCTATAGGGAGTTCCCAAACCTACTAGTATCCCCCTTTGGAAAATGGTTGGCCACCTGCTAAGCTAGAGAGCAGGACTGTTGGTTGCTGTTTTTCTCTGAAATGCTTTTGTGGCCCACTGGCCTGGAGCTCAGGAAGCCCAGACACCATCTGCAGCTCGGCCACTGGACAGAGCACTGGCCTGGGGCTCAGGTGGCCCAGGCTCTATCCCCAGCTTGGCCACTGGCTGACACACTTCCCCTGTCTGTGCCTCAGTCTCCCCAGCTGTCACATGGGGTGATCCTGACCTCCTTTGTGAAGCGCTTTGAGGTCTGCAGAGGAACAGGGCTAGCTCAGAGCTGGGTATGACTGTTACATAAGTAATCCTTGGCTTTAAGGACACTGTCCTGGTCACTGTGTTAGCCACTATGGAGGGAGCAGAGCTGCAGGGTTTGCACCTAAGTTGAGCCTGCCAAGGTGACAGTGGGTAGTACCAGGGGACGACAGCCAGAGCCTGCTTGAGAGTGGGGGAGTCGTGTGAGTCCCCCCAGAGCCAGGTGATGGCCTGAGGCTTGTGTGTGTGTGCGCAGTGAGACAGGAGGGATCAGAGGTGCAGAGGTTACTGTGGCAGGCAGGAAGCAGAGAACTTTCAGTCCACCCTGTGCCCCCTGCCTGCAGGGCTTCAAGCATGCAGCTGTGCATGCATAGAAGCCAGAATCTGGCCCTAAAAGAGCATGTGCTTGGATGTAGTTTCAGCCAGGGCTGCGCCGTGGGCTTGGCAGGAGCCTGGTAGAGCCACCTGCTCTGCACTGAGTCACATCTTTATTTGTCTCACTCTGGTCACTTGCCTTGCGTCGTCCTGGATGGGTGGCCGGGAGTTTCTTGTCTGAGTTCACCTCAATATGGAGCAAGGGTGATGGCTGGGCTTGGGCTGCTCTTCGGATGCTCCTGCTCTGTACTTTTTGCATGGTGGGATCATTCCAACCCCGCCGGAAGCACCACAGCTGCAGACGTGGTGTTGGGAGCTAGGGCGGGTCAGCAGGTTTTGTGATGAATTTTCTTTTTTGTTGCAGAAAGCCAGTTTGTCAAAAATGATTTTTTTTGCAGACCACAGCAGTGTAGCCAAGCTTGTGATTCTTGCTGAGCACGCTCCTCCCCCGCATCGCCACAAGCCCAGTGGTTAGGGCACTCGCTTGCGGGGTGAGCCCAGTGAGGCAGAGCAGGGACTTGAGTCGAGGTCCCCTGCCACCAGGCGAGTGCTATAGCCGCTGGGCTATTGGCTATTCTGGAGGCTAGTTCTTGACGGTCACGTTTTTCCAGTCTCTCTCTCCCTGGTTTTTCGCAACATATTTTGAAAGGTCTGTTCCCGTGTGATGCAGAATCGGGAAAACTTTTGGAAATATCAAATATTTTCACAGGATAGGAAAACGGTTTCCTGCCCATCTGTACTGGAAGCCTGGCCAGAGGGCCTGGCTTAACCCCCTGCTGGGACAGGAAGGCATCTCCTTAGTCCTGGAGCTGTGCTAGCAAGGCAGCCATGCTGATGCCTGGCTGAAATCCCCTCCCCTGGGAGCAAGCAGCAAGAAGTTCCCACATGCAGGGGGGATTTCCCTGCAGGATAATGCTGACAAGAGTGGCTCCCTCCCTAGCTGTACCCCTTGAAGCTGCGTAGCTCCCAACCCATGGAAGAGGATGGGGGGGCCTGCAGAATATGAGAGCAGCTTCATGAAGCTGATGCCATTTTGGTTTGTTTGGGTGTGTCCTGGGGGTGATGATCTGGCCTGGAAGATATTAGTCATTGAAATGGCACGGAAGCTTCCTTTGAAAATGTTCTCCGTGTTCCAAAGACAGTAGAAAATATTTCCCAACTGATTTATCTTTTGCTTATTCACATTTGGATTGCTTAGCAAGAATCCATCCCATCTGAACATGGTGTCACAGTCACAGAAAAACTGTTGCAAAAAGCCAGTGTTCAGACATGCTGCTGTACTGGCAAAGCTGTTACTGCAAAGGCCATTAGCAGTGGTGTTACCTCCAGCCTGGCTTATTGAGTGGGAGGTAGCTTAATTAGAGTCACCAGTAATCCATCAAGGATTGCTGGGATGTCAGCAAATGGCACAGTCTGTTAGGAATGCGTACCACAGTCTGGTTTCTTCTCCAGAAGGCTCTTTATTTTGTATGCTGTAAATGACATCCTGTTTGTTGCTGGTACTGCACTTTTCCCTCACTTTAATTGTGAAGCTGGCAACGTCCATAATGGTGCAGTCTCGGCTAAAGCTTCGCGGTGTGCTGCCTTCCTCTGGAACGAGCGGTGTCCGAATCCCGCTTTATTAACTGTCGACTGAGAAGAAACTTTTATGGAATGCTGCTGGTCCAAGTTGGCCCCATATCCTCTGACAGCTTGCAAGGTGTGGGTCATTAAGCAGTGTCTGCTAGCAGTGATGCTGGTCTGAGCACGCCTGTTGTACAAGCAATTCCAAATCAGCCAGCTGAGGCTGTGAGGTGACCTTTCAAGTTTTGTACGACTTGTATTAATTATTCACCTGGATTCTGCTATCGGGATACATTTTGGAGGAATTTTGGGGGAACTGCACCTCTGTTCCCCCTCCATAGTCCCTCCAGGGCATCCACGTAAGGTTTGTGGCTCCCAGCTGTCACCTTTCTTGGACGGAGACATGCGTCTCTCCCTTCTGATTGGGTTTTTAAGGCTGCCCGGCGCCTTGCCTTACACTGTGATATCCCCAGCAAGCCAGACTGCCTAGAGGCCGGCCAGCCCCTATGCTCTGCTTTCTCTCCAAGGCCTATGACCAGTCTATTGCCAGCAGTTACAAGTTACCATCCAGCTCCTTGTCAGCAAGCACATTTAATCTTAAAGTGAAAGCAATCCAGAGAGAGCATATTAAAACAATAAACAGATTTAAACTGACACTCAACAAACCCCCGGTCACCCATCAGTCGTATGGGGTCCTAATAGGCCAAAGTCTTTCCAGTTCTTCTGCAAGGGTTGGAGCCCCTCATGGGCAGAAGTTCCTGTCCATTTGCTGGATCAGAAAGCAGGCCCTGGGTCAGTTTAAATGCGGCCTTTTTATGCCAAAAGCCCTTACATGTCTGTTGGTCTCTGGAAAATTCAGTGTGACCCATTCTATGCAAGCCATCCCAAGGCTGGGGTACCTTTCTGGAGGTGTTTATAACCTGTGTGATTCACCTGACCAGTCTCCCGCCCCAGTTCTTAGTTCCCAGAGGAACTGTGCTAACCCTTCCCCCTGGAGTTCGATACGTCCTCGGCCCACAGTGATACATAACCTACATACAATAGAGTCCCCAAAGGTTTTGCAGCTGCATGGAGTTGCAATATTTGTTACCGACTCTCATGGACTTTTGTTGTGCATCATATATAGACACTGTTTTTTAACTTTGATTTTTTTCTCTTGCTATTTGTAAAGTCTTTGCGGGCCTAGGAAATATGCAAAGCTGACGGCTATGCCAGAGTTCTCTTGCTGTCAAACACCTCAGGAGGAGGTCCCTTGAAGGTCACATTTTTTCAGTGGAAGTTTGTAAAAGGAATTAAATGGAAGCACTCGTTTGAATTGCAAAAAATAACCACTGGATCAGATGGAAACACGACGACACCACTTACTTCAGACTGGTTCACCCTGGCTCATATAATCATTCAGCGTGCTAGGGGGAGCTAGCAAGGCATTTTTAAAGTGGCACTAGAGGGAGAAGCCAGGTTTCTGTATGAAAGGAAAATGTGTGTATATATTTTAGAACATTCATGGCTAAAATTAATGATAGGTTTCACCCCTCCTGCCAAAGCTGCTTAGTCATTTTTCTTCAAACCCTGTTAAGATAAGCCTCTTTTTAGCTGTGCTGGAGAGTGAGCCTAATCTGTTCAGGCGTCCTGCCCGGGGGCTGGGAGAGCAGAATCCGCCTTCCTGACCCCAGACCAGACTGCAGGGCTTCAGAACAGCTGAAATCTCCAGGATGGCTGCTCTAGCCTAGGGCTGCAATAGCAGCTGCTGCCTCTGTATGCCCTCGGTAGTGTGTGTGCTGGGGTGAGTTCCTTGCAATGGCTGGAACGTTCCCATGCAGCACTCACCCATTTATCCTTGGGTTGTCAGCTCTCTTTCCTCCCCACTTGGGTGGGGTGGGTCCTGGGGAAAGGAAAGAGAAGACAAGGAGGCCTCCCTACTTTGGTGCTCCTGCACACAGGACTGCCTCAGTCTCATTCTTTGTGTGCCCAGAACACAAGGTCCTGGGGTTCCCTAGTGTCACTAGACAGCCCAGAGGAGTGGGGGGCCTATGGTGCTGTCCCCAGGCTTCTGCACTAGCAGGTGGATCAAGGCCGCATGGGAACTGATTGCTGAACCAGTCCATAGGGTGTCTGGAGAATGTCCCATGGGGCCACCAGAGACATTTTCCTGCCTTTAGGAGGTATGGCTAGTGCAGAATTTCTTCTCCCCTTGCTGTCTGTGGCTTCCCAGCCACGAATTTCCCATAACATCTAGCTCCATTTTCTCCGTGGCACATTAGATCTAGGTATTGTGTGTGTCTGGCTCTGATTCTATCACATCCGTGCTCTTGCTCTAGATCTGAGAAGGGAAAACACCAACACATAGTTTGCAATTTACGGTTCATGCTGTGTTCCATTTATGAAAAATTAAGGCCCCCCCTACCTCAGTTGTCATCTTAGCAGTTCCCTGGAGCTGACACCAACCTCGGTTTACAGGTTGCTGAGCGGGAAGCACTGGAGAGAAACCGATTTATTTTATAATAAATTCACAAATATGTGACAGAATCCTTTTAGAATGTAAATTATTTACCAAAATCATAATAAGTTATTACCAACCCCTAAATAATTTAAATAAAATGTATATGAATAAAAAAGGAACCGCAGATGATTAGTAGTATGACGTTAGCAGATGAAAGGAACGATCCATTTGGAAAATACCACGATAGTTTTTGAAGCGTTTGAGAGTCACTTGTGACATGTTTGAGGCCCTGGTCATGCCCGGAGAACCCTTCAAAGAGCCTGCAGTGCAGTAGCAGAGGCCAGGCTCTAGCTATGTGTTTTTGGGGCAGGATTGGGCCCTCGGTGTGTAAAATCAACATATTGCATATTTAACCCACTGGATGGTTCCAAAACATGGCTGGTTTGGTGTTTCCATGAGTAGCTATTTAGTGGCGACATCCCAGCCAGCTTGTGTTTGTTTACAGCTCATGGAAAGTACATTTTTCTTTCTGTGAATAAGGCAACTGGCACATATGCTGGTTGGTGGCACTTACCTGGCTCCCCCTCAAGCTTGCCCACATCTGAGCATGGAATCAGGCCTCTTCTGTGTGTGTTGGACCCCCTGGTTTTGTGTTAGGAACAACAGTTAACTCAGGAACACATCCAAGTCGCTCGTTATGCTTTCGTCAGGTTCATTTTTCCGTACAGCTCTATCTCATAGTGTTACTATGTCAACAGTGCCCAGAGTGAGCAAAGTGAGTTATCGACAAATCAAACAGTTGCTGTCCGAGCCAAGAAGCTTACACTGTCCTGTCCCTGGATCTGCATGGGCAGTTCTTTGTCTCTGTGGACTGTGAAGTTGGCGAGCTTCCACACAGTTGCTGTAGACTGCCTCCCTGATCAGCTTGCACAACTGGAGCCTAAAGAGAGATGTAACTGGAAAATAATAATACACAGCGGGTGTGACACTGAGCCAGCGAGGGCCAAGCAACCAGCAGGCTGGGTGACCTTAAAACAACCCTTAAGGACAAATTAGAAGAGTATTGAAATGGTAAACAGGGCCATTCCTTGTAGATAGTTATCAAAGCCATGTTAAGTAGACTAGAATCCTTGATATGTAGGTCGTTATTGTTAGAGGGTCAAACGTAGATACTAAGTGGATTTGTCTACGTTAAACTTCTAACAAGACATGGGTAACCAATGCGATCCAATTAGCTTGTCGATGCTAAACTTCTGTTCCTGTCCATAGGGATTCATTACTATATTTTATTGATTCAGAGATCAAAAGTGGATATTATCATTCAGGTGGAACTTGTGGTGTAACAATATTATTGTCTTCATTTCTTTCTGAAATTCGCGACTCACACAGTAAAACTGCCTGTGAACTATTTGAATAGTTAATTGCCTTATACTAATGAATAGAACTCGTTACTGGTGTATGCCTAGGAAACAGAGATTAGTTTCAAAGCTGCAATGTACATTACCTAATTGTAAGCAGGGGAATAGTCCCGCTCTTGTGGGGAACTTTCCTGGCTTCTGCACTACCCCAGTGAAGTTGGCTAGCGAAAGGATCTGAGTCCCACTTCCTTTACCCAGTGGCCTCCCTGCCCTTGAGGACTCCCCTTCCTCTTTCCTGTCTGGCAGAGTCCTCGTAAACCCAACAAGGCTGGGCCCAGGATTCCTGGGGGGCTCAACCCCCAACCCTGCTGCGGTCACCTAGGACAGGGGCTAGGGTGTCCCCACTCCGGGGTACTCTCTCTGCACTGGGCACTTCTCTGACCCACTGACCATTACATACAAGTTAAAGCAAATGCAAGTTATTTAATCAACAATTAATTTTAAAAAGAATAAGGGAAAATGGGAAAGGTTAAAGGGAACACATCACCCCGCTCTGTGGCAGGGAACATCACAAACAGCGTCTCTGGAACGTCAGGGCAGTTCACAGTCTGTTCCTTGTAAGTCCCAGGCCCCTGCTCCAGCCCTGGCCGTGCTGCAGGGATGCTGTGGGTTGGACACTCGCTCTGGCGGTGGCCACACGCTCTCAGTGGCAGGACCCTTCTGCCCAGTGTCACCCCCGCCCTGTCGGGGTTATGATCCAAGCCTGGCCTGCAGAGCCCCTTGGCTGAGGCGTCTCCCTGTGCTGGGCCCGCTGCCCAGGGTCCCCCTCGGTCTCCCCAGCTGCTCACCGCACCCAGCTCCGGACTGCGCCAGCCCCAGCCCCACCACTCGGTCTCTGCTGCTCTGCCTCCCGCTCCCTGGGCTGCTGCTCTGGCCCCTCTGGCTCTGGGTCCTGCAGCTCTGCTCCCAGGACAGGTCTGCTCTCTCTGGGCTGGGCCTCTGGCTTTGGGGCTGCAGCTCTGCTCCCAGGACAGGTCTGCTCTGCAGGCTGCTTCTGTGACTCTGCTCCCAGCCCTGACCTGCTTCCTGGGCTGCTGCTCTGGCCCCTCTGGCTCTGGGTCCTGCAGCTCTGCTCCCAGGACAGGTCTGCTCGCTCTGGGGCTGCAGCTCTGCTCCCAGGACAGGTCTGCTCTCTCTGGGCTGCTTCTCTGGTCCCAGGACAGGTCTGCTCTGCAGGCTGCTTCTGTGACTCTGCTCCCAGCACGGACCTGCTTCCTGGGCTGCTTCTCTGGCCCCTCTGGCTCTGGGTCCTGCAGCTCTGCTCCCAGGACAGGTCTGCTCTCTCTGGGCTGGGCCTCTGGCTTTGGGGCTGCAGCTCTGCTCCCAGGACAGGTCTGCTCTGCAGGCTGCTTCTGTGACTCTGCTCCCAGCCCTGACCTGCTTCCTGGGCTGCTGCTCTGGCCCCTCTGGCTCTGGGTCCTGCAGCTCTGCTCCCAGGACAGGTCTGCTCTGCAGGCCGCTTCTGTGACTCTGCTCCCAGCCCTGACCTGCTTCCTGGGCTGCTGCTCTGGCCCCTCTGGCTCTGGGGCTGCAGCTCTGCTCCCAGGACAGGTCTGCTCTCTCTGGGCTGCTTTTCTGGCCCCTCTGGATCTGGCCCAGCTCTGCTCCTCAGCTCAGCTTGGGCCCCTGCTTTCTCCTTAGCTCGGCCCCACTCTGTCTGACCCAGGCCAATCCAGCTCACAGGGAGGACGGGACCTCCTTGGGCTCCTGACTCCCCGATTAGCCTGCCCGCCCTGTCATTCCGGCTGACCTGGAGCATTGGCCTCTCCCCATTGTTCCTGGGGACTGTCAGTCTCAGGGTCCTGATTCCCCATCACCCTTCCCCCTTTTAGTACTGGGAGCTAGCAACTAAAACACCCCCCCGAATGTTAGTAAGGGGGCAACAGTCCCCTTACATAATCTTTATCCAAGGAAGGCCTGCTGTGATGATTTGCTGTCAAGAGGCTTATCCACTGAACTTCAAGCTATAACGGAAGTTTTGGGCCTGATCCTTGCTGTCTCAGATCTGCTTAAACTTGGGGCCTGTCTCCACTTACTGGGGGATCGAGCGCTCTCCCGTCGACTCTGGTACTCCACCGGAACGAGAATCATAAGGTCAGTCGAAGGGAGAGTAGACACTGCAATAGGTTGACCTAAGCTCCGTCGACTCCACCTCCGTCTTAACCATAGCAACTCTCTGTTTTTTATTAACAAGTCTGAGATTTAGTTAATAAGGATTGGCTGTAAGCGTGTATTTGGGTAAGATTTGAAATATTCATTGACCTGGTGGGTAATGTGTCCGATCTCTTGGAATTAGTAGAACTTTATCTATGGTGAACAAGGTTTTCAGTAACCCTCACTATAGTAGACTTGGCTGTCTGGGTGGGAGCCAAAGGCTGGAGTGCTTAAAGGGGACTGTGTTTTGGCTTCTTGGTAACCAGTAAGGTATTAAAGAAGCTGTTTGGCTACTGGCTTGGTGGAATCTAATTATAGATTAAACCGTCAGGTGTGGGGATCGTCTGCCCTAGTCTTTGCCGTTTGCTGGGAACGAGCATTCCCAGCATGGCCTCTCCTGTGCCACAGTCACAGCCGTGTTTATCAGTACAGCGCAAAGCATTTTATAAATGAGCCAGGTGTCATGATCCCCATTTTACAGATGGGGAGACTGAGGCACCGATGGGTTAAGTGACTTGGCCAAGGTCACCCACCAGGCCAGTGGCGAAGCTGGTAATAGAACCCAGGTCTCCTGAGTTCCAGGCCACTGCTTTATCCAGTAGACCATACTGCCTCACAGAAGGCGATAGAGAAAATCTAGGGGGACAAGCACTACCAAAGCAGCAGTGGTCGTGAGCTATTCTCTGGGAATACCCATGTGTCAGGCAGCATGTCCTGGAGTATTTCTAGGACGGGGCCCTGTGTCCTGAGACTGCGCACAGGGGGCCGTGTAGAGGTTGTTGGAAAAAATCAGAAAAAGCAGTTTCTTGTTAAAACTAAAATGGTCTGTGAAAGCAGTTCTATCTTGACAAAGTTGCTCCAGAAACAAGGCAGTTTTTGAAATCTGTCCAGTCTTCTGCCCGTTAGTCCTCGTTGGCAGCCCACCAGTGGGGCTCTCCCTGAGCTGGGGTCTCCAGGGTTTTCCTGTTTGTTGAGAATTTTGATATAAGAACATAAGAACGGCCAGACTGTGTCAGACCAAAGGTCCATCCAGCCCAGTATCCTGTCTACCAACAGTGGCCAATGCCAGGTGCTCCAGAGGGAGTGAACCTAACAGGTGATGATCTAGTGATCTCTCTCCTGCCATCCATCTCCACCCTCTGACAAACAGAGGCTAGGGACACCATTCCTTACCCATCCTGGCTAATAGCTAGTAATGGACTTAACCTCCATGAATTTATCCAGTTCTCTTTTAAACCCTGTTATAGTCCTAGCCTCCACAACCTCCTCAGGCAAGGAGTTCCACAGGTTGACTGTGTGCTGAGTGAAGAACTTCCTTTTATTTGTTTTAAACCTGCTGCCCATTAATTTCATTTGGTGGCCCCTAGTTCTTATATTATGGGAACAAGTAAATAACTTTTCCTTATTCACTTTCTCCACACCACTCATGATTTTATAGACCTCTATCATATCCCCCCTTAGTCGCCTCTTTTCCAAGCTGAAAAGTCCTAGCCTCTTTAATCTCTCCTCATATGGGACCCGTTCCAAACCCCTAATCATTTTAGTTGCCCTTTTCTGAACCTTTTCCAATGCCAGTATATCTTTTTTGGGATGAGGAGACCACATCTGTACGCAGTATTCAAGATGTGGGCGTACCATGTATTTATAGAAGAGCAATAAGATATTCTCCGTCTTATTCTCTATCCCTTTTTTAATGATTCCTAACATCCAATTTGCTTTTTTGACTGCTGCTGCACACTGCATGGACGTCTTCAGAGAACTATCCATGATGACTCCAAGATCTTTCTCCTGATTAGTTGCAGCTCAATTAGCCCTCATCATATTGTATGTATAGTTGGGGTTATTTTTCCCAATGTGCATTACTTTACATTTATCCACATAATATTTCATTTGCCATTTTGTTGCCCAATCACTTAGTTTTGTGAGATCTTTTTGAATTTCTTCACAGTCTGCTTTGGTCTTAACTATCTTGAGCAGTTTAGTATCATCTGCAAACTTTGCCACCTCGCTGTTTACCCCTTTCTCCAGATCATTTATGAATAAGTTGAATAGGATTGGTCCTAGGACTGACCCTTGGGGAACACCACTGGTTACCCCTCTCCATTCTGAAAATTTACCATTTATTCCTACCCTTTGTTCCCTGTCTTTTAACCAGTTCTCAGTCTGTGAAAGGATCTTCCCTCTTATCCCATGACAACTTAATTTACGTTAGAGCCTTTGGTGAGGGATCTTGTCAAAGGCTTTCTGGAAATCTAAGTACTCTATGTCCACTGGGTCCTCCTTGTTCACATGTTTGTTGACCCTCTCAAAGAACTCTAATAGATTAGTAAGACCTGATCTCCCTTTACAGAAACCATGTTGACTTTTGCGCAACAATTTATGTTCTTCTATGTGTCTGACCATTTTATTCTTTACTATTGTTTCAACTAATTTGCCTGGTACTGACGTTAGACTTACTGGTCTGTAATTGCCAGGATCACCTCTAGAGCCCTTCTTAAATATTGTCGTTACATTAGCTATCTTCCCGTCACTGGGTACAGTAGCTGATTTAAAGGACAGGTTACAAATCATAGTTAATAGTTCTGCAATTTCACATTTGAGTTCTTTCAGAACTCTTGGGTGAATGCCATCTGGTCCTGGTGACTTGTTACTGTTAAGTTTCTCAATTAATTCCAAAACCTCCTTTAGTGACACTTCAATCTGTGACAATTCCTCAGATTTGTCACCTACAAAAGACGGCTCGGGTTTGGGAATCTCCCTAACATCCTCAGCCGTGAAGACTGAAGCAAAGAATTCATTTAGTTTCTCTGCGATGACTTTATTGTCTTTAAGTGCTCCTTTTCCACCTCGATCGTCCAGGGGCCCCAGTGGTTGTTTAGTAGGCTTCCTGCTTCTGATGTACTTAAAAAACATTTTGTTATTACCTTTTGAGTTTTTGGTTAGCTGTTCTTCAAACTCCTTTTTGGCTTTTCTTATTACATTTTTACATTTAATTTGGCAGTGTTTATTCTCCTTTCTATTTACCTCACTAGGATTTGACTTCCACTTTTTAAAAGATGCCTTTTTATCTCTCACTGCGTCTTTTACATGGTTGTTAAGCCACGGTGGCTCTTAATAGATCCCTATTGTTATATTCTTCTTAGAGCCTGGAATTACTATCCATAGAGATTCTATGGAACATGTGGATTCATTTAAGATTTTTATTTCATTTGATTCTACGTTTTCTTTCACACATAATGCCACTCCCCCCTCTCCCCCCCCCCCGCATGACCTGTTCTGTCCTTCCGATATATTTTGTACCCTGGAATGATTGTGTCCCATTGATTGTCCTCACTCCATCAGGTTTCTGTGGTGCCTATTATATCAATATCCTCCTTTAACACGAGGCGTTCCTAATCAGAATGAAATGAAACTTTGAAATACCAAAATCCGCTGGGGGAAAAAAAGACCTTTCTCTGCATAGCTTTAGTTCAGTGTGTGTGTGACTTTTCCCTGATTTTTTTCTAAAGTTCGTATTTTATTTTAATGTTTTGCCATTAAACATGCCCCTTTTTATTTCAAACAAATTGAGTAATATCAGCAAATCTAAAGGGAGCCTCCCTGCTGGTTATACTGGAAAGCTCATTTAAAAACTGCTGAAGGGAATTTCTAATCCCCAGGTTAGGTGGACACCCTCCTTTGACTTTGTGCCCACCTACTCCACGAATTCTGCAAGCCCGCCTCACAATACAAATACTCCCATTTCAATATCACTGCCACAGTGAACTCCTAAGTTCCAAACACAACCTGAAATGTTGATAAAGGGCCAAGATGATTGAAGAGACAGAAGCAATTAGATCTGCTTCCAAAAAGTTCAGGTACAAAGGACGTTTCTGGTTTTCTCAATCAGGTCTTTGAAACGATATTTATTGACTAATATCCTAGCACTGGCCCGGTCGTGGTCCTTCCTTACGTGAACTCCCATGCAGATCGCTGTGAGTTTGCCTACATAACAACTGCAGATGGGCCCTGGTAGGACTGCCACGGAGGTGCTGTAGCCCTGGCAGTCAGGGTTGGAGGGACACGGTTTTGGCGTGGCCTGGAGTTTAGGCCGTGTAAGGGAGCTCTGCGCCAGCCAGCCCCGCTATGCTGATGTTCACGCCTGGGCTTGCTGCCGCACACTCTTAATTGCCTCTATAGGAATGTTCATTGTTGCTTTTACGTTTGCTGGGAGTATGATGGGATCATTTCTTTTCTTTAAATTCTACAGCTGTGGGGCACTGGCTCTCCGGCTCTCAGACCGGATCCATCCTTCCCCGCCTCGCTGGGATCCGTCTCCTGTTTTTGGCAATATGAAGGCAGGTTGAGAGCCCCTCTGTTCGGGTTTTGAGCACCCCAAAATCCCATTATGAATTTGGGTCTGTGAGGAGTGCAGCGCTGCACCTGTCTCTTGTTGTTTCTGAGCATATATCTGGAGCTGCTCTCTTTCCAGAGGCTCTGCTGCCAAGGTCTGGCCAGCGTTGGCATGTTATTTTCCTTTGGCCAGGGAGGGCAGAGGAGATTTATGTAATGCTGACAGACCCCGGTTGTTGGTGGGCAGGATCGAACCTGGGACCTCTGGAGCTTAGTGCACGAGTGTCTACCGCATGAGCTAAAAGCCAATTGGCTCTTAGTTAAGGCTGTAGAGAAGACACATTTAGCACTCTCTAAATGGTCTCAGTGCCACTAGATGGGACAGAACACCACACCCAGAAGGTGTGTGGGTTACATTTACCCTTACAGTTCTGCAGGGGGCTATCGAATAGAGTGATATAAACCTTATAAGGGAACATTTTCAAATACATCTAAGTGACTTAGACACCTCAGTCCCAGGGACTTTCAATGAGGGTCCTAAGTCAGTTAGGTTCTTCTGAAAATTTCACCCTTATAACCACATGTGCATATGCCATTGGCCCCAGCAGCAGTGTCACATGCCCATTGCGGGCAGGGTGCCCGGTGGCTCTGAACACGTGTTGTACCATGTAGAACTTGTGTGTGAAACTGATTGCACTGAAGCCAGTTCTCAGCACAAAAACTGTAAATATTTGGTCACTACCTGTTAAGATACCCTTGTAAGTACTTCTGAAAACAGGGTTAGTAATATAGAGTAGATACATAAGCAGGTTACAGACAAGAATAACAGGTTACAGATAGTTGTAAGCCATGGTCATAAGCAACCTAGTGAAGTCCAACTCTGACAATGGATTAGCCAGTCATTAAACTGTTGAACATTTATTAACCTTTTATAAACTCTTTGTAAAGTGTAACCGAATATGGACCATCGTGAATGAGCTGAAGTGAGGCGGGGGAGTTTGTAGCAGCAGCAAAGTTGCGGCTAGTTTTGAAAAATGTTTTTTGAGCTACCAACCCTGGTGTGGCCCCCCAGTACCTACGTGAGTAGGGTTGGGCTAGTGGGGTTGGGCCTTTGTCTGTTCCTAGTCCTCATTTTCTGTTTTAAAGTGACCATTTAATTGGCTGCTGTTCGTTGCTTCTTAACTGCTCCAAGCACGGTCAGGGCATTCCCTGCCCGAAAGCTCCTGCAGTGGAAATGCTGGGCTAACTCCTTTCTAATGCCGCTGCTGTTCAGTGGGTCTTTCTGGATTGGCATCTCCAACCTGAATGACGTTTTGGATCAGGGAGGTGCAGAATTTGCACTACAGACCTCACCAGATCAGATACTTTCAGAGTTGTTATGGTCTGTTGGGTCAAGGCTCACACCTGCTCAGGACAGCTTTTTTAAAGCCATTGTATGGGTGGATTTGCTGCTTTAGCTGTACCTGTATTTGATTGTTACAGTTTTTAGAACAGTAAAGCCTTTGAGACGAGTTGTTTGTGCTCTTTTCAGTGCAGCAGTCTGTGGTCTCTGTGGGCTGTATAATTCTTGGTGGAACATAAAATTTAGTAGAAGTTATGGGAGAATGGCAGCTCCTGCTTTATTTATAGACTTTTTAATGCTTCAGTTTTCTATAATAAGACTGTGTTTAAGGCAGGTTATTCACTTTACTGGAATTGTAAAGACATTTCTTATTACCCTGAATCAAAGAGCTGGCATACTCTCTGCAGCTGATTATGGCCAAATTCCATCCTTGGATGCATGCGCATAATTCCTGCTGACAAATCTCATAGCTGAAGGCAGAATTTGCCCCGGAGATGTGGATTCTGGTCTTGCTACACCCCAGTCACTCTGTTGCCTTCAGTGGAATAATAGAAATCCACGTATGGTCTTAGGAATTTAGCAGGAAGAGTCTGGGCTGGAATTTAATTTTGATTGACAAATCATGTCTTACTTTTCAAAAGATAATGATGTCTGTTTGCAGTAGGATGTTCCCTTTTAATGTGCTGCAGGGAGCTGCTAGAATCACTTTGCTGTATTTCCATGCTAATCAGATTAGTTCATAAAGCATTATACTTCAGAAAGCCTCAACTATTCTAGATGGAACGAACGTGGTCTTTGACGTGCAAAGAGAAAGCTTCCAGAGTACAAAGTTTGAAGTGCCTCTATCAGCAATTTGGTTATTCCTTAAATATATTTGGTAGGTTTGGTATCAAAGAGGCTTCTCTTTAATATACTCCAGTGCTTAATTTATAATTTTAAGACAATTTTGAGCAATTACATTGCTCTCCCTTCCTCTACTCGCTTTTCTGACCTGAAGTAACGAAGCAGTTTCTGTCTATTTGTGGGGAGTGGTTTCAATTAATTAAGTACACTTTTTAATAGGTCCCAATCTCTAAAATCCATGCAATGGATATTTTTCAGAATGGTTGTGATACTTGTTTGAATTTGTTGGTAACACTTAGGTGGGGTTGATTTTAATGCTAAAGATCTGGGTCCTTCTTTTAGACCTTTCTCCAGCAACATGCTAAACCAAACATGTAGCTACCACCCCTTAAGGTAGCAGTTCCCTGTGGCATTTTGTGAGCTGCAACCATGCTAAAGTATCCCTGCTGAGCGCAACTCCCCTGGGGTAGGGAAGAAAAGAGATCTCATGTCTGTACACATGTGACCAGCCAGAGACAGCCTCGTCTGTTACTTCCTGTCCGAGACACGTCACCTCCTGTACACGTCTGTACACACGTGACCAGCCAGAGACAGCCTCGTCTGTTACTTCCTCCTTGAAAGGCACCTGTCCGAGACACGTCTCTTCCTGTTTACCTCTCTTCAGTAGACATCTCACTCCGTACCCCTGAGCCGTATGCACATTTTCCAGCTATCATGACGCCCAGTGGGCTACTGGCTCTGGGCAGAGACCTCACATGCCACCATTTAGTGAGTTACTGTGCATCTGTCCGACCCAAGGGATCCCTGTAAAACTGTATGTTCCCCCTGTGCCCTCTGCCAGTTGACACCTAGAGGCTCCTGGGTCCCACTGTCCTGGCTCCATCTCCACTCTGTAGCCAGGACCATGCTCAGCACTTACAAAACACCTTCATCGAAGGCTCTAAAGATGCTCTCACCTGCCACCTCCTCTCCCACTGGAAGGGACCCAGCAGGGAGAGCTGCAGGAAGGGGGCAGGGAGCAGGCCGAGGCCCTGAGTAGCTGGGCGGGGGAGCTGTCGAGAAGCCTGGTGGTCTCCTAGCCGCCCTGCTCAAAGGACCCATCTTTAAAAAAGGGAAGGAGGAAGATCTGTGGAACTACAGGCCAGTCAGCCTCACCTCAGTCCCTGGAAAAATCATGGAGCAGGTCCTCAAGGAATCAATTCTGAAGCACTTAGAGGAGAGGAAAGTGATCAGGAACTGTCAGCGTGGATTCACCAAGGGCAAGTCATGCCTGACTAATCTAATTGCCTTCTATGATGAGATAACTGGCTCTGTGGATGAGGGGAAAGCGGTGGACGTGTCATACCTTGACTTTAGCAAAGCTTTTGACACCGTCTCCCACAGTATTCTTGCCAGCAAGTTAAAGAAGTATGGCTGGATGAATGGACTATAAGGTGGATAGAAAGCTGGCTAGATCATCGGGCTCAATGGATAGTGATCAATGGCTCCATGTCTAGTTGGCGGCCGGTATCAAGTGGAGTGCCCCAAGGGTTGGTCTCGGGGCCAGTTTTGTTCAATATCTTCATTAATGATCTAGAGGATGGTGTGGATTGCACCCTCAGCAAGAGGGTAGGGATAGGATACAGAAAGACCTAGACAAATTAGAGGATTGGGCCAAAAGAAATCTGATGAGGTTCAACAAGGACAAGTGCAGAGTCCTGCACTTAGGACAGAAGAATCCCATGCACCGCTACAGACTAGGGACCAAATGGCTCGGCAGCAGTTCTGCAGAAAAGGACCTAGGGGTTACAGTGGACGAGAAGCTGGACATGAGTCAACAGTGTGCCCTTGTTGCCAAGAAGGCTAACGGTATTTTGGGCTGTATAAGTAGGGGCATTGCCAGCAGATCGAGGGACGTGATCGTTCCCCTCTATTTGACATTGATGAGGCCTCATCTGGAGTACTGTGTCCACTTTTGGGCCCCCACACTACAGGAAAGATGTGGAAAAATTGGAAAGAGTCCAGCAGGGGCAACAAAAATGATTAGGGGGCTGGAGCAAATGACTTATGAGGAGAGGCTGAGGGAACTGGGATGGTTTAGTCTGTGGAAGAGAAGAATGAGGGGGGATTTGATAGCTGCTTTCAACTCCCTGAAAGGGGGTTCCAAAGAGGATGGATCTAGACTGTTCTCAGTAGTACCAGATGACAGAACAAGGAGTAATGGTTTCGAGTTGCCGTGGGGGAGGTTTAGGTTGGATATTAGGAAAAACTTTTTCACTAGGAGGGTGGTGAAGCACTGGAATGGGTTACCTAGGGAGGTGGAGGAATCTCCTTCCTTAGAGGTTTTTAAGGTCAGGCTTGACAAAGCCTTGGCTGGGATGATTTAGTTGGGGTTGGTCCTGCTTTGAGCAGGGGGTTGGACTAGATGACCTCCTGAGGTCCCTTCCAACCCTGATAGTCTGTGATTCTGTGACCTTTCAGGGGTGCTGAGCGAGGGCAGATGCACGACTGTCTCTCTGGAGCAGACACACCGGCAGGGATGCTGCCAGCCGCTGGGAGCATCCCCTTCCTCTCTGGAGAACCAGCCCAGGCAAACGGAGGCCAGGCTGGCGTCCTTAGTGCTCAAGTCCCTCTTGCTCAAATGTCAGGAGGCCTGCCTCATCTCCCTCCTCATCCCTGGTGCTTCCTGCTGTCTCCTCTGGGTTCCTGGTCAGCATGCCTCCCGTCTCCCTCCGCAAATAAAAAGCGCCCCTCGGAGTGCCCCCCTGCAGTCTGCTCCCTGACGGGGACACGTGGGCAATGTGCCTTTAAGAATAGCAGCTGAGCCGTCGGAGCCCCCTCCCCCCTGTTAATTGTAACATTTTTCTCAGCCATGCTTTTCAGTCACATTCGCAGGCTGAGAGAGGGAGCCGCTCCTGCGCCTGGCTGGGTTTGAATGCGTTGTGCTAGCCGGCAGGCAGACCGGCTGGAGGGGACGAGGATGCTTTCGGCGGGGGCATGAGGACAGGATGGGGAGCTCGGTGGCGAGCCAGCTAGAGGAGAAGCATTTGTGCAAGGAGCCGGAGTCCAGTCAGTTGAAGCTCCAGTGATCCAAGGAAAGACTCGTCCAGTCTCATGTCTGACTCTGCCCGCTGCCCGGGCGCTGACATGTGGGGGTGACACGCCAGGCAGGGCACCCCCGCCCCACCGCGTGCAGGGGGCACTGGCGGGATCCGTGAGCACTGCTATTCCCAGCCTCTCGTCGACTGCTCCCTGGTTCCCGCGTATCCTGCCCCGAGGAGACAGCGCTGCCCATGGTGCGGGGCTGCCTGCCTGGCCAGGTGAGAAGTGGCTGCGATTAACTTGAGGCTTTTGCTACTTTGTGGATAGCGCCTGATGCTTCTCCACTCAGGCTCCTCCAGCCCGCCCAAGAGGAGTCTAGTGCCACTTGCTGCTCAGCGCCAAAGGGGGAGAGCGGCAGCTGCCAGGGCACAGGCCTCCCAAGGGTTAAGAAACTCTGTCCCTATTCCAAGGGTGTGAGTGAGAATTAGTCTGCAGAGGTACATGTGCAGCAGTCTCCTCGGCTGCGGCTGCAGTTTGGTGTGTGTGAAAAGCAGCTCTGCTTGCAGAAGATGCTCGCTTGGTGTGTCCGAAGCCCTGTGCATGGCAGCAGAGCCCTGGCCGTGCCAGCTGGGCTCGCTGTCTGAGGGGATTCCAGTCACCTGCCCGCTCCAGCTTCTTAGAAGGTAGGTGCCATTCCCAGGGTAAGGGGCAGTGATCTTTGCTCAGTGCAGGCAGCGTCCCCCCGCACAGGTTAACGCACTTCCATAGATGTGGGAGAGGAGAGAGAAGGGTTTGGGGTTGTCATCTAAACCTGGGAAGGGAGGGCTGGCAGTGTGGGTGGGGGGAGAGAGCCAGGACACCGAACAGCCCACCTGAGTTGCAAGCAAAGTGGTTGCACAAAACGAGAGTAAACTTGCTGGGGTCTCTGCACTGAACCTTTGGGCTGTTCTTCCTTCCTGGGGTGACCTTTGGGAGGGGGCAGGGAGAGCTGTAAAAGGGCAAGGTCGTGCCTGGGGACTAGGAGCAGGGCATGGGGCATGTGCAGGGCCCTTTGCTTTGCTGTCCCAGGCCATGGCAAGGATGAAGGGGACTGGTGGAGAGAGAAGCATAGAGGCAGGAGCAGTGTTGTTTTTGTGGTGTAAAATGAGATTTTTTTAAAGGGTGGCTTGGCTGCTAGTGCTTCATCGGGGCTCAGGGCATTCTTGGCTCCCAGGTGTCAGTTTCTTCTCTCAGAAGAAGATAAACCTCTTTTAGACGGGGCTGCTGGGCACAGGGGCTTTTATTGTCAGCTGTCTGTTCACCGCTGCTAACTGCTCTCCCACCCGGAACCTGTGGCTGAATTTTTGTTGCATTAATACCCCAGAGAGAGCTGCCACTTTCATCACATTTCCTGAGAGAGACTTTTTAGAAAGATGCCGTCTTGGAAAGTGTCTAATGAAGTCAGTGACAACTGGTGCCATTCCTCCTTTCTCACCAGCTGCTGACGCACTTCAGGTTTGCCCAGAGGCACAAGTGAGGGGTTTCGTCTTCAAGGATTCAGCTGAATGGGAAGCCTTCTGGCTGAGTTTTCAAGCAAGTTCTCCCCCAGAAAAGCTGGGCTTTAGGATCTGATAGTGCGGGGAGGCTAGTTCCTATGACTGACCCATGTGCCCATGTTAATTAGTCTGAAAACATGCAGACACAGACCCTGCCGAGGAAAATTGGTCATGCATGTACAGGACGCAATATCTGGGTTTTAAGCATGGATTGGAAACGGAAGTAGGCAGTGTATGATTATGTACTCCAAGCACACAGGGAGAATTCTGCAGGTTGCTGGCACTGCAGTTATCTTATGATAAGCAAAAGCAACAGTGTCATTGGTGAGTAATATTTTCAGCATGTTTAATGTGGCAGAGTAAGTGTTTTTCATAACAGCGCCCTTAAGGAACACGAGCAGAAGTCTGACCTTCACAGCAATCTTTTTATGTGCTTTTGTGTAGTTAGGCTTCCTGACAGGAATGACTTCTTGCTTTAAACAGTTTGGTCAGATCGCGTCTTCCTTCCTGAACTTCCCCAGCATCAGTGCGCAGTGCTCGAGTAAGTACTTGTGTACCTGCTTGGGACGGCTAGGAAGAGCTCGTTAGTGACTGTAGGAGCAATTCTGCCCCAGCAAACGTAGGGAAGTAATATGGTTCTTTTGTGTGGGAGTGGAAGAAGATGTAGGGAACTCGCACAGAGGGCATGCACCCCAGAACTCTGCTCTGCAAGGTCTCTCTGCTCTTTGTAGCACAGGGTGAGGGGAGTTTTAGGGTCTGGAGTGGAGGATCAGGAGTGGGACAGGTAGATCGGCTGCTGTGTGAACCTGTCAGCCACTAGAGGAGTGATGCAGAGGCTGTGAGCAATGCTGCAGGGATGGCTATGAAGCAGCAACTCTGCTGGTTTGTGGCTTGGGAGAGAAGATGCCCAGTTACTCAAACAACGTGCTTGGGATGGGATTTGTCCCATAGCCAGCATGTAGTTATCTGACATTCTGCAGAAAAGGACCTAGGAGTTACAGTAGACGAGAAGCTGGATATGAGTCAATAGTGTGCCCTTGTTGCCAAGAAGGCTAACAGCATTTTGGGCTGTATAAGTAGGGGCATTGCCAACAGATCGAGAGACGTGATCATTCCCCTCTATTCGACATTGGTGAGGCCTCATCTGGAGAACGGTGTCCAGTTTTGGGCCCCACACTACAAGAAGGATGTGGCAAAACTGGAAAGCATCCAGCGGAGGGCAACAAACATTATTAGGGGGCTGGGGCACATGACTTATGAGGAGAGGCTGAGAGAACTGGGATGGTTTAGTCTGCAGAAGAGAAGAATGAGGGGGGATTTGATAGTTGCTTTCCACTACCTGAAAGGGGGTTCCAAAGAGGATGGATCTAGACTGTTCTCAGTGGTAGCAGATGACAGAACAAGGAGTAATGGTCTCAAGTTGCAGTGGGGGAGGGTTAGGTTGGATATTAGGAAAAAAATTTTCACTAGGAGGGTGGTGAAACACTGGAATGCGTTACCTAGGGAGGTGGTGGAATCTCCTTCCTTAGATATTTTTAAAGTCAGGCTTGACAAATCTCTGGCTGGGATGATTTAGTTGGGGATTGGTCCAGCTTTGAGCAGGGGGTTGGACTAGATGACCTCCTGAGGTCCCTTCCAACCCTGATATTCTATGATTCTATGATGACATAGGGCCTGATTCTCCTCTCATTGATGCTGTGTAAGTCAGGAGTAACTATGCTGATGGCACTATACATACCAGAGTTACGGCAATGTAAAACAGGTGTAAATGAGACCAGAAGCTAGACCGGTCTCTAAAACATCATGAGCATTAAATAATCAAATTACCATTGTAATTGGATGCAGACAACACTGGAAAGATTATATGGTAGTCGTCACATTTACTGCTTATTACATGTAGACAGAATGGCAATTAGAGCTGGCTGAATTCTGCAAAATGTTCCTCACAAACATGCGTTTGAAATTCTAAACAAATTTGGTTCAACTGGCAGCTCTTCTGTGTTACTCTATGCCAGTATTTACTGCTGAGAATGTTTGTCAAAACAGCCAGTTTTTAAGCACATGTTGGAGAATTGTCACAAGCAATGGATTTTGAATTTTCCAGTGTGGATATTTGCACTGCAATCCTGATTCTATGTGCTATGCTCATCCAATCAGGGAACAGAAACTAGCTGTATGATCTAGAGCCATCATATCTAAAAGAGGTTGCTTTTTGAATGCCAAGTTCTTGCACCAAACTTCTCATGAGTGGTCTATAGACGAAGAATTATCTGCAGAAATCACTTGGCAAATCATTTATTGAATAATGACTAAATCACGATCTGTTAAACAGATAATTAACAAATGCCAAAAGATTAATTTAATCTGTCAAAAAATTGCTATGGAATATTCCCCTAGTTCCCATGGTAAAATAAGCAGAAGATAATAATTATGTGATTGCAGTGTTTCAAAGGCAGCTGAATTCTGATTTGAATGCTTCTGCTACATCAGCCACAGGTGACCCAGAGGTCTGTTGTCCAGAAGCTGCTGAACCAAAGATAAAATATACCTTTCTGGTGATAGGTGAGAGGTCTTTGAATGAGTGTAATAGTGCAATTGAAATATACCTGGCTTTGTGCAGTTTGTAAAATGCGCACACACTAGGAGATAGAGTCAGACTCCTCTTAGTGATAGGGGATTTGTGTATATTATGCAAGGTGTTCTCATTTTACTGCATTCAGAGGATGATTGGAGATACCATTCTTGTTAGACAAAAAATGGAATCTGACGTTAGAGGTGAATTCAAAGAGCAATTTCCACTTAATATATATATATATAGCGGCAAATAGGAGGGAAGCTGCTTAAAGATTACTGTAATGATGAATCGTTATAGGGCTCTCACCAGGTTGAAAAGCAATAAAAGTCAAAATGAAGTGGTAGGATTTAGTCAAATGGAAAATATATCGAAAAGCTCCTGTCTTATAGACACTCTACTTACACCACAGCAAAACAAAAACATTGGGAGGTACAAGAGTATCATCAAGTGGCTCTTAACCTCAAAGATACGATGACAGCTACTATCTATCATTTCTTCTTCCAGAAGGTTATTACCTTGCTTTGTTAGTAATTCTTAGTTTAAAGAAAACAATCAATCGATCCCAACAGATATATCTCCTCTTTCAGCAGCAAATACTGTGTCATGTTCCTTTCCCCCTGCGTGCTGCCAGTTTTATTACTAATTTTAATTAAATGCTGTGCTTTCCCAAAGTCCGATTATTTTGAACTATCATTCCAAACACACAGCTGATGCCAGCTGTATAACTGGGAGTCATTAACTGGTCATGGACCCATAGCTTTGCTGTAAAGTTGCAGTGGCATGAGTCCACATATCAGGCTACCTTTCTTCAGATGACATGGATTGTAATTGGTTTACTGTTGCTTAATGAAGGATGAATAGAAATGATGTGGTTCTCAGCTGTTGGGTCCCATGTTCTGTCCCCAGGTCAACACACACTAGACAAATGACATTGTCTTTCATGTCCATTAAGTACAATCTTCTCTTTGTAAATATTCTCTCAAATCTACAGTTTCTGCACAGAGGGTAAAGGGAAATGTAGCAGAGAGAAGCTGTTGTGCATTGACATTGCCATTTATTTGTTATTCATGCAGTGTGAACGGAATGGATTTAGAATGTAGTTTATTTTATCTTCTAAAATGTTTCCACTTGAGGGCTACGGTCTGAGATTTCAGGCTGCGTAATGGGCATTTCACTTCCGTGTCTAGCCTGGTATCAAATGAACATTCCATTAGCGCTTGACTCTCTCGGGGAATATCACAGGTGTTACAGGATTGGGGAACCCAGTTCCTGCGGGCCAATTTGTTACAGCTCTTAGGTGGCTGAAGCCTCAGCTGGTGTCCCACCTCCATCAGTGCTGTCATGAAAACCTGACTGCCTGTTCCATGGCAGTGACATCTGCAAGTACGGCCCTTTTGATTGTAGATCTAATTACATGGTATTGAAGGGCAGAAGGTGCTTTGCAGCTAAGGCTGTTCATTAGGCCATGACCCTGCAACAAGCTGAGTGCTTCCTGGGTGGGGCTGGGAATTCAGGGGACTCAGCATCTTGCAGGATCAGGCCCTTCGAGTTACACACTCTTTCAGATCTTGAATGACATCGTTAATTGATAGCATAAAATGTAGCATTGCAGTCTGCGATGCCTATTCCCACCCTACCATCAAACAGCAGGCATGCTTCCAATTTCGGATCCTAGTATTGTCGTAACTATTGTACACAATTACATGAATAAACATCATAAATATGAACATTCTTTGTCGAAAGTTAGTAAAATTTTCCTGGCTTACAATTCTTTTAGGTTGAAATGGAGGTAGGTACCCCCTGCCAGCATGGAGATGAAGTTGAATACATACAATATATGCTTTAGTGGCATTCACAGATCTCCCAGTCTCATCCTGCTTTTTATTCTGTATCTACTTGCACATGTGGAAAACGATAATTTTCCAAAGGAAGATACAGTAATAAAATCTGTGTTTCATGTAACAAGCTATCTCCTTTACCATTCCACCTACTAGGGACTCTGCTGGCAGTCTTCACTCAAAGTTCTCATTGATTTCAGAGATTATTTCATTATTTTTGCACATGGGAGGGCTTCAGCATTTGGCCAGTGATATCCCTCTTTGTCTTTCTGCAGCAGGAATAGCACAGAATTTTGTTAACGTGTCGTAAGTTCTAAACAGGCATTTATCTTCATGACTTTATAATAGTTACTGGTTGCTAAAGAGTTACAAAAAGTTACATAAAATGCTGAGTTAGAAGTTAGAGTTATTTGGATAATTAATATACAGCAGTTGTCCTTAAAAGTCATCATTTGCCAACAGTTAACATGCAACTGTTATCCAAGGTACCATAGTTTTATTAATTCTAATGGGACCAGTGGAGGTCTCATTCATAAACTGCAGCTCTGTAGTTCCAATTCTGTTTCAGTATGAATCCTGTTTGGAAGAAGCTTTAATTTGTTGGTTTTTATGGTACCCAGTATGGCAGTAAAAGCACAGTCGAGTCCTGGAACACACACAGGAACATCTGTACCAAAGAGGACTCTGCCCATAATGATCTGCCTTTGTTATTTTTTATCCATAACCTTCTAGACTTTTCTAAGAGTGGGTTCAAATGTAAACACTAAAGTGAATCCATATATCTGGATAAGTGTCAGGAGTACAATAAATATTGTGATGACGTTATTCAGAGATTTTTAAAGATGGAAGGGACCGTTATGATCATCTAGTCTGACCTCCTGCCTACCATGGGTCTGAGAACTTCACCCATGTGATTCTTGCATGTCTCTTAGGAAAACATCCAATCTTGATGTAAAGACTCCAAGCGACTGTGACTCTACTCCCTCCCTAAGGAAGTAGTTTCAGGGCTTAATTTCCCACGCAGTTTAAAAAAAAGGATTTATTTTTCAATTTGCATTTGTCTAGCTTCAGCCTTCAGTTGTTGGCTCTTGTTCTGCCTTTGTCTGCTAGATTAAAGTGCTCTCTGCTCTCAGAAACCTCCAGATGAAGTACTTATAGACTGTAATCAAGTCACCTCTCAACTATCTCTTTGTGTAACTAAATAGACTGAGCTCCTTTTATTTTTTATCTCACAGTAAGACATATTTTCCATAAGAACATAAGAACGGCCATACTGGGTCAGACCAAAGGTCCATCTAGCCCAGTATCCTATCAACAGTGGCCAGTGCCAGGTGCCCCAGAGGGAATGAACAGAACAGGTAATCATCAAGTGATCCACTCCCTGTCGCTCATTCCCAGCTTCTGGCTTCCAGACCTTGAATCATTCTTGCAGTGCTTTTGTGGGCCCTCTCTGGTTTTACAACTTCCTTTTTGAAGTGTGGACATCAAAACTGGAATCAGTATCCCCAGTAATGGTCTCACTAATGCCGTATACTGAAGTTATATCGCTTCACTGTTCTCGTGCAATATTTCATCCGTTTGTATGTCCAAGGATAGCGTTTGCTGTCTTAGCGACAGCAGCGCTGTGGGTGCTCCTGTTCGGCTGGTTATCTGCAATGACCACATAGTCCTTTTCAAAGTCACGGCTTCCCAGGATATGGTTGCCCCATGCTGTAAGTATGGCCTGCATTCATTGTTCCCAGATACATGACCTTGCATTTGGCTTGGTTAAATGCATGTTGTTGGATTGTGCTTAGCTTACCAAGTGGTTCCGATCATTCTGTATCAATGAACCTATCCTTGCCTATATTACCACCTTGACCAATAGCGTTGGGCTGAGAACTCATCCCCGTGAACCCCATCCAGTGATGATTCCTCATGAACAATTACCTTGCACTGTCTATCAGTTAGTTCCTGAACCATTTGATGGGCACCATAGTGATTGTGCCTAGTGCTAATTTTTAATCTGTACGTTGTGCATAGAATCATCATAGAATCATAGAATATCAGGGTTGGAAGGGACCCCAGAAGGTCATCTAGTCCAACCCCCTGCTCGAATCAGGACCAATTCCCAGTTAAATCATCCCAGCCAGGGCTTTGTCAAGCCTGACCTTAAAAACCTCTAAGGAAGGAGATTCTACCACCTCCCTAGGTAACGCATTCCAGTGTTTCACCACCCTCTTAGTGAAAAAGTTTTTCCTAATATCCAATCTAAACCTCCCCCATTGCAACTTGAGACCATTACTCCTCGTTCTGTCATCTGCTACCATTGAGAACAGTCTAGAGCCATCCTCTTTGGAACCCCCTTTCAGGTAGTTGAAAGCAGCTATCAAATCCCCCCTCATTCTTCTCTTCTGCAGACTAAACAATCCCAGCTCCCTCAGCCTCTCTTCATAAGTCATGTGCTCTAGACCCCTAATCATTTTTGTTGCCCTTCGCTGGACTCTCTCCAATTTATCCACATCCTTCTTGTAGTGTGGGGCCCAAAACTGGACACAGTACTCCAGATGAGGTCTCACCAGTGTCGAATAGAGGGGAACGATCACGTCCCTCGATCTGCTCGCTATGCCCCTACTTATACATCCCAAAATGCCATTGGCCTTCTTGGCAACAAGGGCACACTGTTGACTCATATCCAGCTTCTCGTCCACTGTCACCCCTAGGTCCTTTTCCGCAGAACTGCTGCCTAGCCATTCGGTCCCTAGTCTGTAGCGGTGCATTGGATTCTTCCATCCTAAGTGCAGGACCCTGCACTTATCCTTATTGAACCTCATCAGATTTCTTTTGGCCCAATCCTCCAATTTGTCTAGGTCCTTCTGTATCCTATCCCTCCCCTCCAGCGTATCTACCACTCCTCCCAGTTTAGTATCATCTGCAAATTTGCTGAGAGTGCAATCCACACCATATTCCAGATCATTTATGAAGATATTGAACAAAACCGGCCCCAGGACCGACCCCTGGGGCACTCCACTTGACACCGGCTGCCAACTAGACATGGAGCCATTGATCACTACCCGTTGAGCCCGACAATCTAGCCAGCTTTCTACCCACCTTATAGTGCATTCATCCAGCCCATACTTCCTTAACTTGCTGACAAGAATACTGTGGGAGACCGTGTCAAAAGCTTTGCTAAAGTCAAGAAACAATACATCCACTGCTTTCCCTTCATCCACAGAACCAGTAATCTCATCATAAAAGGCGATTAGATTAGTCAGGCATGACCTTCCCTTGGTGAATCCATGCTGACTGTTCCTGATCACTTTCCTCTCATGTAAGTGCTTCAGGATTGATTCTTTGAGGACCTGCTCCATGATTTTTCCAGGGACTGAGGTGAGGCTGACTGGCCTGTAGTTCCCAGGATCCTCCTTCTTCCCTTTTTTAAAGATTGGCACTACATTAGCCTTTTTCCAGTCATCCGGGACTTCCCCCGTTCGCCACGAGTTTTCAAAGATAATGGCCAAGGGCTCTGCAATCACAGCCGCCAATTCCTTCAGCACTCTCGGATGCAACTCGTCCGGCCCCATGGACTTGTGCACGTCCAGCTTTTCTAAATAGTCCCTAACCACCTCTATCTCCACAGAGGGCTGGCCATCTCTTCCCCATTCTGTGATGCCCAGCGCAGCAGTCTGGGAGCTGACCTTGTTAGTGAAAACAGAGGCAGTTGTGAGAGAGGTGCACTGTGTGAACACAGCTGTCTTTGTCAACCAGTTGTGTAATGGTTTTGAAGAATCATGTCAGGATCATCTGATGGTGACTCATTTCCATAAAATCATGCAGGCTGATAGTTAATTATTTTATCACCCTTTAATTCCTTGACTGAGTCCTCAGTCAGCTGTTCCACAATTTTGCCTGGGATTAATGTAAAGCTCCCTGGACTATAATTACCTAGGTCATCCTGCTTGTCCTTTGTCAGGATTGGTATGACGTTGGCTTTCTTCCAGTCCTGCTTTCAACAGCAGAGTCTTCAATGGTAAGCACTGTGTGTGTGTATAACACATCGATCCCTCTTCCTATCTATCATGCAGGCTCACACACAACTCCCTCCCCTTCCACGCAGCCTGTCATGAGATCCAGCACCTGAAGCATCCTTCTTCATGGAGGGCTGATCCCCATGTGTATTCCACTGTGGCTATGCATGCACAGCCAATGCTCGGCGTCAGAGAATTCTTGCAAGCAGTCCACTGGTCTGCACCTTCTCTCTGTCTGTGCCTCCATATGAGGAGATAAAGGGTGAAACAGCCCATCCCCTCTCCAGTTCTTTGGCTAAGGTCAAAACCTCCAGTGTCCGGAGCTTGGTCTTCCTTTTTCTCCCCACACTGCCACCTCCACCCCCAGGTACCCTGTTCCGGGTACTGGACTATGCCCAGGACTCCAGGCTTCAAAATCTGTGCTTCTTGCCCATGCTCCTCCTCTGTCAGCAACGACCATCAGCGTAGCCTGTACTGCCTGGGGGAAGGTGCCACTTGTTTCCCAATCGTACCCATGTGGGGCAGGAACTTTGCCTTAAGAGGCACCTAATGGAGAAGGTCATGAGGCCACAGTTGGACCCAGGCCAAGGGACCCCCCGTACACATTGGCCTCACTCGGAAAGGAGCATGTCTCCTGCTGTGAGGTCCGACTTAGGGACATGGGACTCTACTCCCACAGATCCCACACTGGAGTCTTGTCGAGAGGGCAGGGAGCTTTCTCATCAGCATGAGAGCAAACGCTCCTCTAAGTCCACTTCAAAGAAGATGGATCAACCCTGCCTAAGTCGTGAAAGTCTTTCTGCTCAGCCCATGGGAATTAAAACATCCTAAGTCTTGGGATCATGACAAGAAAGCCCACAAATCCAGGGCACCGTCGGTACCAGACCATGTTTCGGTGGCAATGGTGCCTCAGGTAACAACTAAACCTAAACTCTGGGAACCGATAGCATCACCAAGAGGCAACCATTGAGAGCCTCAGCCACTGATGGACCTGCCTCTGCCTCGCCCGACTGTGGCACAAACAGCTCCGGCTCTGGCTCCGTCAGTTCCGGTGGACAGGATCCCTCGCACTTCAGGGAGAGCAGTCCCTTACGCTCAGCCTGATGACAGCTTTTGCTCTCCTGGATCCCCTATCTCCATTGCCATCCGGTCCTTCCCTCACAGGGGAGGATGGGTGGTTTTCTCTACTTTGCTGCTGCAACCTGGGCTTGCTTCTCAATGAGGTCTAGGGTCACTTGCGGGGCAGCCCCAGCTCTGTTCAAACACTGCAGGAGCCACATTATCTTTCCCAAATGAGCTCTCAAGCCTCCACTGCCACAGCATGGAGGGGAAGAGCCATGTGTGGGGTTTTCCTTTGCTGCCTGAGCCTGGCAGTGGGAATCCTGTGGGCTCACCCCCCATCCCAGGCCTCGCCAAGGGCTGCTCTTACCCTCCTCTCTACTGCTGTGTCTTGAGTGCATGAATCTTCCTAATGGATTTCCCGGTATTGATGGAAGAGCACCTGGTGCTGTGCTGTCCTAGCGCCTGACTGAGACCAGCATCAGACTTCCCTCTGAGTCATTCTGCTAGTGTATTTGCCCATGACCAGGGCGAGAGAGGATGTGATCCAGGCTCACATGAAATTAAAAAAGGGAGATCCCAGGTCAGTGAGGGCTGCTGCGACCTGTGTGACGAAATCCTGGTCCTACAGATCCCATGCACTCTGGAAGCCGTGTTTCTCGGTGCTGACAGTCAAAAGTCCTCGTACTGCTAGCTGCCTCAACCACAAGTAGAAAACTACATCACAACAGCAGGGCAATTTTTCCTCTTATTTTGCAATTTCTTAAGCTAAGCGGGAGACTATTTTTGTAATAATCAGTAACCCATGAAACTGGGGTTAATGCACTCTAGCCTTTGTATTTATTCATTGTAACACAATTGCGCTAATATGTATGTATCCTTGGGTAATAATGAGTCAAATCCAAACAGCATATAAATAGAACCAGCCCAGAGAGTATAAATTCGTCCTGCTCTGCCATCCTTGGTAAAAGCAGGCTGCAATTTCAGTCTCTAAAGCAGAAGAAAAAGATACACAGAAAAGGTGGAATTATAACTTCGGGTTTATTTATATGGGGACTGATCCCAAGGCCACTGAAGTCCATTGAATTGTCTTTATTGTCAGCCCCATAGGGCCAAACTTTTCCAAATATTTAGATGCCTAAAGATGCCGATAGATGCCCGGTGGCACTCAATGAGGCACCTCGCTCTCATTGATTTCAATGGAGGTTAGGCATCCAATCTACTTAGGTGCATTTGACAATCCCACTAGGTACCTATCTGCATGTTTAGGTGCCTAAATACCTTGGGAAATCTGGCCCATAGAGCTTAATGTGATAGGCACTTTAGACAAGTCCGTATTCTGATCAGTTTACAGTCTTGGGAATGCATTCTGCAAACATTCAGCCACTGCTCTGATGTTACTTCCACAGAGTCCAAGTCAGGTCACTGGGACACAACACAGGTAAATGTGTGCAGGATTGTGCCCTAGGCTCGGACGCAGCATGTCACATGATGGATTACAACAGAGGGGGAAGTCACAGAGCTACAGGAAGTCACAGAGCTACAGGAAGAGGTAGCTGTTCAGGTTTGTTCCCTGCACATCTTCATGGTTCTGATTTGGTTTATTTTATTCTATCAAATGTGAAGACTAAGAACAAATCAATTACATTAAAAAAGGAGATCCCAGGTCAGTGAGGGCCGCTGCGATCTGTGTGACAAAATCCTGGGGGACGAAAGTATAAAAATGGATTTAAAATTAATCCAAAGACTAAATTAAAACTGTTGCAGTCAGCAGGGCTGTCTTTTATCAGGGGAATAGACCAAATAGGTGCGGGCTGCTGGGTAAATCCAAGGCCCAAACAGCTTAATTAGGGAGGTAATGTTGCTGACTTTGACCCTCTAACTCCACACTTAACATCTCTTTTCCATTTGGGTCTTTCTTTCCAGCACACCCCCAATTAAGCCTGAATTTAAAAAGTCAACCACACTTAAGGCAGTGAGATTTATTCCCTGGTGATGGTCAGATTTGCTGATAAAACATTGGAGGGGAAGAATTTTTAATTGAGTATTTTTATGCAACCTCATCTATCTTCATGATAGAGAGGTTTTTGTTTTGATTTGTTCTTTTTATTTTTATATCAGGAAAAGTTTTGGAGAAATCCTTGAAACTTTTATCTCAAGAATAAAACAGAAAACGATAATGGTAAATACATCAACACTAATGCCAATAAAGTAATAGAAATTGAAGATAACAAAACATAGTGGGGCTCAATTCTTCTCTATTGGGTTTGTTCTGTTCGCTACAATGGGAGCATGATCAGACATTATTCAGAGCCCACTGAAGTCAGTAGGGCTCTTTCCACTGATTTGAATCAGGCTCTATGGAGGCTATGCCATTTTAGCTAGTGCAGGATTTTTCCCTGGGGGTATGTACTTCATCTTGGTTACAAAACCAACCTGGATTAGAGGAGAAGTGAAGACAGCTATTAAAAAAACCCCTCCCAATATATACCAAATAGAAGAAAGGGGAAGTTGGTAGTAATTAATATAAATCAAAAGCTAGGAATTGTAGAAAATTGATAAGGGATGCCAATGGATGCAGGGAGAAATCTGTGGGCAGCAGAGTTAAGAACGAAAAGAAGGATTTTTTAAAAAGTATATTACTAACAAAAAGAATCCTACCCATGATATTGGTGCATTACTAGACTGAAATGGTAGGCCGATCAATAATAATTCAGAAAAGGCAAAAGTGCTCAATAAATAATTCAGTTCTGTATTTGAGAAATACGCACAATATCATCATATCATATAATGATGAAACAGTTTCCATTGCAAAATAAGTAACTCAGGACGTTAAGCAGCAGCTACTAAAGTTTAGTAAATTGGGGGAGTGGCCAATAAAGAAGAGGACATGTCGCTGATAGAGCGTGATCTGGATCACTTGGTAAAACAGGTGCAAGAAAACATATGAGTTTTAATACAGTCAAATGTAAAGTTACACATCTAGGAACGAAGAATGCAGGCCATACCTACAGGATGGGGACTGTATCCTGGGAAGCAGATACTCTGAAAGAGACTTGTTTGTCATGGTGTGTAATGAACATGAGCTCCCAGTATGCCACTGTGGCCAAAAGGACTAACGGATCCTTGGATGCATAAACAGTGGACTTGTGAGTGGGTGTGGAGAGGTTTATTTCCTCTGTATTTGGCACTTGTGCAACTGCTACTAGAATCCTGCATCCAGTTCTGGTGTTTGCAATGAAAGAAAAATGGTGATAAATTGGAGAGGGTTCAGAGAACAGCCACGAGAATGGGACAGAAAGTTGAAATGTTAAAAAGTAAAAGGTAGGCAAATAGTTTCCCTTCCAGGTTTAATATCCGCACATTTCATGTGGGGTTTTAGTCTGGTGGTGTTGAGGGTAATTACTGTTGTGTGAGGAAATCATATCAGACGGGGACTTGCTGGGATTCTAACCTTCTATCATATATAACAAACCTTGGTTAAGAGAGAATTAAGGTTGCTGTGACAGAACAGTGCCTTACATAAGAATGGCCATACTGGGTCAGACCAAAGGTCCATCTAGCCCAGTATCCTGTCTTCTGACAGTGTGTCCCAGAAGGAATGAACAGAACAGGTAATCATCAGGTGATCCATTCCCTGTCGCCCATTCCCAGCTTCTGGCAAACAGAGGCTAGGGACACCATCCCTACCCATCCTGGCTAATAGCCATTGATGGACCTATCCTCCATGAACTTATCTAATTCTTTTTTGAACCTGTTATAGTCTTGGCCTTCACAACATCCTCTGGCAAGGAGTTCCACAGGTTGACTGTGCGTTGTGTGAAGAAATATTTCCTTTTGTTTGTTTTAAACCTGCTGCCTATTAATTTAATTGGGTGACCTCCTATCTCTTGTATTATGAGAAGGAGTAAATAACACTTCCTTATTTACTTTCTCCATACCAGTCATGATTTTATAGGCCTCAATCATATCCCCCCTTAGTCGTCTCTTTTCTAAGTTGAAAACTTCCAGTATTATTAATCTCTCCTCATATGGAAGCTGTTCCAGACCCCTAATAATTTTTGTTGCCCTTTTCTGAACCTTTTCCAATTCCAATCTCTCTTTTTTGAGATGGGGTGACCACATCTGCACACAGTATTCAAGCTGTGGGCGTACCATGGATTTATAGCGAGGCAATGTGATATTTTCTGTCTTATTATTTATCCCTTTCTTAATGATGCCCAACGTTCTGTTCACTTTTTTGACTGCCACTGCACACTGAGTGGATGTTTTCAGAGAACTATCCACGACGACTCCAAGATCTCTTTCTTGAATGGGAACAGCTAATTTAGACCCTTCTGCTTCTCATGCCCTTCCTCAGCGTGGGACTTCCAAAACCAGAGCTCAACCGTCAGAAAACCAGGACATGCTAAAAGCTAATGTGTCCCTGCACATGCCCAATAAGAGCCTGAGTGTATATTTTTCAAAATGTTAACTGTTGTGATGTTGATTAGAGCATAGAATTGTAATGAAACACGATTGCTCCTTAGTCTGAAAACATCTGGCGGGGGGAATATTGGGTGAGGTCCCTTTTTCAACCCAAGGATCAATTCTTTTCCAAGACAGGTGAAGTGTTTTAGTCTGTGTTGAATCCTGAAAATAACAGACCCCATTAACTGGAGATTTAAGCTGTTTTTCCCTGGCGGCTGCTGGCTGTAGTTTTTATGATCGTTCTCTTTTTATGTCTTCAATTTGTATTGATTTAGCTGGTGCCTGAGTCTGCATGAGAAGGTTGTCTCACCTCAGGCGGCTGATTTAAATTTGTCCAAGTCTTTCGGGGGAGAGGGGGAAGATTTCTTTCCTTTCTTTCATCTTGCTCTCTCTGCTGCAGCAGGGCCGGTGCTGTGTTGCCTTCCCAGCTGCCGCAGTGACGTGCCTTTCTGGAGAGCAGGGCGAAGAGCAGTTATTGCCCTGTCTGGTGAATCGACACTTGTGCAGTCCTCAAGGAGGCAGCATTTGCCTATTCTGCTGATGAAGGGCTAGGCTCCGTCTGCATATGTGGGTCTCCAGTGCTGTCAGCAGAATTGGTTAATGATAAAGACTGTTTTTCCTGAGGAAAAGTAAAAGGTTTGTGTTGTTGTCTTGGCAAAGGAGTTGGCTTGTTGATGAGCAACATGTTGTGACGCTGTTTGGCCCATAATGGAGAGGCTGCAAGCACTGACTGCTGTCGACATGGTCTGTAGTACAAATCACTCTACCATCTTCCCCTGTGTGAGTGGGTCTCTGAGACACAACAGAACCTGTTAAGGAGTGTGTGCATCCCGGGTTGAAAGGCTATTCCCACCTGAGTTCCAGCCCAGTGGCATGATGTTTGGACACGTGTTCCTTTTATTGTTTTTAATTGGTACCAAACATTTTGGATCCTTTTTCAAAACGAACCGGAATGTTTCAGGACTATCCATTCTGCCCGGTGCTGATTTCCTACTCCGGCACATAGCACCTCCACCCTTCCCGGGCTTGTTGAGGGTGCTTAGAACCTTGGGCTGAAAAGGTTTTAAATGAGTGAATGTTTTAATTATGAAAAATAATCATCAAACATTTATAGGAGTTTTCACATTGTCGGGGTCACTGGTTTTACATTATATCAGGAAACTTTGCATTTCATTAATGGAGACAAAGTGCTGTATGTAATTACTGGGTGGCGTCACCTAGCCAGTTGTAATCAATTTTTAAAGAACCTGGGAGGGTCTGTAATGTGCAGGATGCTGGGGCATCATGCTAAGAAAGAGGTGTCTCGCACCTGAGTTAATTGTGCTGAAGAACATTTCCTTTACATTTTCAAGTATGTCTTATTCATCATGTTTTAGCACAGTGAGCGTGTGTCTGTTCAGTTGCGTGTCTGAATGAGAGTCGTGTTGGTCAATATCATGAGACTATGAATCCTCTTGAATGTCTTCAGGACGGTAGGTAAAACAAGAGGGGATGTCACGCTGAGATTTGTGCCCATCTCTTGAAGAGATGTTGAGTGTACATGGATTTCAGTTACCTGTGGTTGATGAGCAAGTCCTGTCATTCCAAATCAACTTCTGCTCTGGGAGGTGAGCTATGAGAAGTACGGTGACTAACTTTACACAAAGAGCCCCTGGGGAAAACAAACACGTATCGTTTTTGTGTGAGGCATTCTAACGCAGTTTTTGATTGCTATCCAATGAGTGTCATGTTCAGACTTAGCAAGCTGAGCTAATCATGCAATTCTAGTGATCTGCAGGTCATCATTTCTGGCTACGACTGCACAAAAGAACAGAATCTAATGCCAATGACAGAGTGAACCCTTTCTTACTGTTCACATAATGTTCTTCCGCAGAGGTCTCAGCATTCTCAGACAGCTTGACAGACTCTCTTGATCTGAGCTAAGGCATAACCTGTCAACTGCATCATCACTGCTAAAACAGCACTTGGTAGAGTTTGAAAGTGGACTGACAGTGTTCTCTCACAATCTTGCAAAAGTCAAGAACAGCTTGAGGTGAGCCAGATGATCACAGTATTCTATCGCTCACTTGAAATGGGGAGTTTGGGTTTGTTTTTCGTTTTGAGACTTCTGGAGAAAAGGGTTTGTATCTGGAGATCAGCAGAATATTCTCTGTCACTAAGTGCCTCTCCCAGGCTTTTCCTTTTCATTGCTGGCTGGCTGAGGAAAGAAGAGGGAAAATATCAGTCAGACAGTGAAATCCCTAATGGTTTGAAAATGCCGGGGTGTTGCAGTAGCTGCTGGTCCCTGTGGAGATGGATGGCATGGAGGGGAAGCTTTAACACTGTTCTATCACTGTCTGGGATCGAGGAGACCAGTCGAGGAAAGTTATTTCGGTTTTATAGCTAAAGTAGAATAAAAAAGTGTAGTCTCGCATTTTCCAATAGCACAGAAGGGGTCCCGTTTCCTGCACAAGGGGCCATGTTTGTTGCTAGGAATGCAGACACTGCCTCTGGAAAAGCTGGAAGAAACAAATGATTACCAGAGATGAATGGTATCATAATTCTGTCATTCTTTTCTTTTATATAAGCCACTGCCATAGTGCAATACACAAGCCATGGCAATGAAGGCAGATCTCATTCTGAAAATATTTCAAGTTTTCAGTGGACTCTGGGGATCATGTAATTAGTTATTACCAGGTCTCTGGCTTTCAGAAAGGGCTGTTATCAATGCTGTATAGTTATAGGTTCTGTGATTCAAGTCATAGCCTCTAAAGAACACAGTTGTTGGGCCAGTTCCCATTGTTGCAGTGTTCTTCAGGATTGAGTTTTGGAACAAAATGAAACTCATCATTTCAATGCAGTCTCTGCAGTTTGCCACAGTAGCTACAAAGACAAACTTCCCACTGGATGGAGACTTCTTTGGGGATCGTTGTCGCAGCCGAGGGCAGGCGACAAAGAAAGTTTGTCTGTGTGTTTACCAACTACCAACCATGTGACTTTTATGTTGCTGCAGGTTTGTTCATTATCTGCCTAGGAATATCAGAGGAGAATGCCTCAAAACAGCTGTTATTTCTTGGACTAAAAGAATGGGTCGGATTGAGGTGAGTAATGCATCCTAGGTTGCTGGATGGCTCCTTAAATCAAAACACTGTGCTTTTGTGGAGAGGTGCATAAGAAGGAGGTGTATTGAACATACCTGCAATATATGAATATTCACACAGCTCTGAATACACTCCCCGAGTCCTGTCCCAGCATGCCCTGGGCTCCATGTGAAATCTGAAAAGGGTTCACTAGAGAAAGTTTCTTCTTTGGGTGTTCGGAAGGTGTCGTCAGCAGTCTGGAGAGGATGTCTCTGTAGGTTATTGCAGCAAATGGTACTCTTACGAGACCAAAAGTGTTCTGAATGTGCTGCCAAAGGCATGAGGGAGAGAGAAGGCTACCACGACCATGTTATCCTTAGTACACAAACTTATCTCAAGTCTGCGGCTGGAGAGCTGCTAGACCTGAAGAGAGAAGAGAGAAGAGAATCCTTTCTACCACAAACCAAGTGAAAATGCTCCACAGACCAGCACCACCTTGCTTTGCCCTGCATTCAGAATACTGTCTAGAGACGCCAGCTTTGACGGACCAGCTCCACGTTCTGTGTCTGTACAGTGCTTTGTGCGTTGGAGTCCTGGTTCATGACGAGGGCTCCTAGGTGACACAGTAACACAAACAATGATGATAAACATGCCCTCTTCTGATTACCTGCTCTAAAATGCCCAAATGCAGTTTGGAAGGGAAACTGGGAGCCATAGTTTGACCTCACACGTGTCTTTGCTGAAATGATTTATTTCCTGATTTAGTCTTTGTGTGACAGGGTTTGGTTAGTGCTTATAACAAGAAGAAAGTCAATTAAAATCTCAGCTTTGGAGGCAAGAGCAAGAATCACCTGAGGGATTGTCATGGGGGGCCCCCCTGGAGCGCCCTCCTGGAGCACAGTGGGCATGCCTGCCGCAATTTCCCTCCTTTAGAGTCCCCCAAAGGGTAAGTGTAGCTCTTTGGGGGTTCATGTATTACAGAGTCCCATGCATATGAATCCACAATAAAACAAGTGCCAGCACTAATGTCCAGAAACTCCCCCAGCATAGTCCTTACAGCGTATGCAATGTACAGTCCTGGTGTCCCACACCGTGCCCAGGATCTCCAGCCCAGCCCTGGTACCCTGCACCATGCCTCGGCCCCCCTCACCACACTCCCAGCTCTCCGGTGCAGCCCCGGCATCCTGCACCCGTCCCGGCTCTCTGGTGCAGCTCTGGCCCCCTCACTGCGCCCTAGCACAACCCCAGTGTCCCTCACCCTGCCCCGACTCCCCAGCAGAGCCCTGGTGTCCCGTACCCCTCCCTGGCACATGGCGTCCCACGCCCCAGCTCTCCGGCGCAGCCATCTCCTGTCGTACCATCATAGCAACCCCACTCTTCCCGATGGGAACTCCACTGCCTCTGTGCCGGGAGCATCCCTCACGCCTCCAGCTCTCTCATGGTTCCTTTGGATCCATCCTTCCAGCCCCGGAGACATCAGCGAGGAAGCCCTCTGCTGCTCCCCTGCCTTCAGCCTTCTCTGACCCTTGGCGACAGCTCTTCGGCTTAGTGCCAGCGGGTAACCCCTCCGCGGCTGCTCTGGCCTCCAGCCCTCTGGCCTTGGCTCTGTGGGGACCCCAGTCAGCAACCCCCTCCTGCTGCTTCCCTGCCTTCAGCCTTCCCCCAGGTTCCAGAACATAAGAACGGCCAGACTGGGTCAGACCAAAGGTCCATCCAGCCCAGTATCCTGTCTTCCAACAGTGACCAATGCCAGGTGCCCCAGAGGGAGTGAATCTAACCGGTAATGATCAAGTGATCTCTCTCTTGCCATCCACCTCCACTCTCTGACAAACAGAGGCTAGGGACACCATTCCTTACCCATCCTGGCTAACAGCCAGTAATGCACTTAGCCTCCATGAATTTATCCAGTTCTCTTTTAAACAGAGTCTCCTAGCAAATTCCTCCCTCTTCCCAGCAAGGGCCTGCAAAGAGCTTTTTCCTGACTTTTCCTGACTCTCACCAGGACTTCCCTACACTGGGTCTCTTTGTCGCCCTCTCTTCTTGTCTCTGGTTCTCCCTGGTCCTTCATAGGCCCCAGCGCCTGCACTTCCCTCTAAACTGGCCAGTTGGGAGCGTCCGCTCTGCCACCCTGTGACAGGGGTCTTGCCATAAACAGCTAAAATACTCCTTTTACAACCCCAGCGCACATGTCTGTTCTGGCTGCGTCTCACTTGCATCTACAGAAGTTGTACAGATCCCACAATCCTGCTCTTGCTACAATCTAGCTAATTGCACCAAAAGAAGGCGGCCTGGACTTAAATGGGAGTTTTTCCTGCATAAGGGCTGTAGGATCAGATTTTAAATAGGGGTGGATATTGGTGTCTTTGCGATCTGAGGAATAGATGGGTATGACTCACGATGTCATAAATACTATTGCTATTAACTAAGCATCCAAGGGAAATCATATGAAATTATATATCTGTCAGGGTTCTTCTCTCTAATAGCCTAACTTCAAAATAGAAAAGCTTCATTATGCAGTCTGAATTGCTAAACAGCCTCACTGGCCAGCTAGATAGTTTCGTGCTCGTAATGTCACGATGATCGGGGTGGATCAGCATTAATATCCATGTCCCATTCCACGGGCATCCTCAGTGGTGCCACGTAAACAGCTTCCAGCAGCTCTCTCCCTTCATTCATTCCAGCTATGGCTGTTGTAATCAAAGAGAGTATCAGTAGCAGATGAAAGCCTACTTTAATGATGCTGAGGCAGAAATACTAATTATCTTAAAGGGATTAGGAAGGGAAATGTTGTTTTAACTCCTGACAGATATTAATTATGACATGAATAGCCACTTTCCATATATGCCTTTTCAGTAGGGAAAAAACACTGCACATCAGATGATGGAAAATACGGTATGGTGGCAGAATTGGCAGCCTTTTTGCAGTGGTCCTTGTACTGAGAGACATAATGTGGTTTTGAGTCTCTCTAACGTAGGTTATTTGCATCTGAATATGTGTGTTAAGTTTGTTAGATGTAGTCAAGATCTGTTTATTATCACTATGAGGAATTGTGTTCTCTATTGGTTTATACTGATTTGTATTAGTTTTAAAAGAGCTGCTCACGGTGCTTTAGATAACACATGAAGGGTGATACGTAAAAACCTCAAAGACCTGGCACATTAACTCTGATATAGGAACTGCCAGACTGAGTCAGACCCGAGGGCCATCAGGTCCAGTGTCCTGTCTCCGGACGTAGCATAGGAAGGTGCAAGAACCCTGCAGCAGCGGATGTGGGATAATCTGCCCCCAGCATTAGGTCTCCTCCTTGTCCCCACTAGTTAGATATTGGCTTATAAAATGGTGTGGGAGGAGAATGGAGTTTGGTGCATTAGACATGTAGATGCACATGCATGGGCAAGGGGTGCCGTCTCACACACAGGGGCAGCACTGAAGAATGCATGGAGAGCAGGTTACTGGGGAGGAGATAGGAGAGAGGATGTGGAAGTGCCTAGAGAAACTGAGTTGTGGTGGAAGGGAGGGGAGCAAAGAGCTACGAAGGGAGCAAAGTTGGACTTTTTTTCCTCTCTCTCTCTTTTTATGCTGCTTTGTGGCTGCCATTTACATTTGTAAAATTTGAAAAGGAAATAATCAGCGTGAAATCCGGTTGGTTTAAAAATGAGTTAAAGGTCGTTTCAGGTATGACAGCTGCCCTGGAGTCCCCCAGTGAATTTTTGACAGGTTTCAGAGTAGCAGCCATGTTAGTCTGTGTTTGCAAAAAGAAAAGGAGTACTTGTGGCACCTTAGAGACTAACACATTTATTTGAGCATAAGCTTTCGTGAGCTACAGCTCACTTCATCGGATGCACTCAGTGGAAAATACAGTGGGGAGATTGATATACACAGAGAACATGAAACAATGGGTGTTGTTATACACACTGTAACGAGAGTGATCACTTAAGATGAGCTAATACCAGCAGAAGAGCGGGGCGGGGGAAACCTTTTGTAGTGATAATCAAGGTGGGCTATTTCCAGCAGTTCACAAGAACGTCTGAGGAATGGGGTGGGGGTGGGGAATAAACACGGGGAAATAGTTTTACTTTGTGTAATGATCCATCCACTCCCAGTCTCTAGTCAAGCCTAAGTTAATTGTATCAAGTTTGCAAATTAATTCCAATTCAGCAGTCTCTCGTTGGAGTCTGTTTTTGAAGTCTTTCTGTTGAAATATTGCGACTTTTAGGTCTGTAATCGCGTGACCAGAGAGATTGAAGTGTTCTCCGACTGGTTTATGAATGCTATAATTCTTGACATCTGATTTGTGTCCATTTATTCTTTTACATAGAGACTGTCCAGTTTGACCAATGTTCATGGCAGAGGGGCATTGCTGGCACATGATGGCATATATCCCATTGGTAGATGTGCAGGTGAACGAGCCTCTGATAGTGTGGCTGATGTGATTAGGCCCTATGATGGTGTCCCCTGAATAGATATGTGGACACAATTGGCAACGGGCTTTGTTGCAAGGACAGGTTTCTGGGTTAGTGGTTCTGTGGTGTGGTGTGTGGTTGCTGGTGAGTATTTGCTTCAGGTTGGGGGGCTGTCTGTAGGCAAGGACTGGCCTGTCTCCCAAGATCTGTGAGAGTGATGGGTCGTCCTTCAGGATAGGTTGGAGATCCTTGATGATGCGTTGGAGAGGTTTTAGTTGGGGGCTGAAGGTGACGGCTAGTGTCGTTCTGTTGTTTTCTTTGTTAGGCCTGTCCTGTAGTAGGTGACTTCTGGGCACTCTTCTGGCTCTGTCAATGTGTTTCTTCACTTCAGCAGGTGGGTATTGTAGTTGTAAGAACGCTTGATAGAGATCTTGTAGGAGTTTTTCTCTGTCTGAGGGGCTGGAGCAAATTTGGTTGTATGGTAGAGCTTGGCTGTAGACAATGGATCATGTGGTGTGGTCTGGATGAAAGCTGGAGGCATGTAGGTAGGAATAGCGGTCAGTAGGTTTCCGATATAGGGTGGTGTTTATGTGACCATCGCTTATTAGCACCGTAGTGTCCAGGAAGTGGATCTCTTGTGTGGACTGGTCCAGGCTGAGGCTGATGGTGGGATGGAAACTGTTGAAATCATGGTGGAGTTGCTCAAGGGCTTCTTTTCCATGGATCCAGATGATGAAGATGTCATCAATGTAGTGCAAGTAGAGTAGGGGCGTTAGGGGACGAGAGCTGAGGAAGCGTTGTTCTAAGTCAGCCATAAAAATGTTGGCATACTATGGGGCCATGCGGGTATCCATAGCAGTGCTGCTGATTTGAAGGTATACATTGTCCCCAAATGTGAAATAGTTATGAGTGAGGACAACGTCACAAAGTTCAGCCACCAGGTTTGCCATGACATTATCGGGGATAGTGTTCCTGATGGCTTGTAGTCCATCTTTGTGTGGGATGTTGGTGTAGAGGGCTTCTACATCCATAGTGGCCAGGATGGTGTTATCAGGAAGATCACCGATGGATTGTAGTTTCCTCAGGAAGTCAGTGGTGTCTCGAAGATATCTGGGAGTGCTGGTAGCGTAGGGCCTGAGGAGGGAGTCTACATAGCCAGACAATCCTGCTGTCAGGGTGCCGATGCCTGAGATGATGGGGCGCCCAGGATTTCCAGGTTTATGGATCTTGGGTAGTAGATAGAATATCCCAGGTCAGGGTTCCAGGGGTGTGTCTGTGCGGATTTGTTCTTGTGCTTTTTCAGGGAGTTTCTTGAGCAAATGGTGTGGTTTCTTTTGGTAACCCTCAGTGGGATCAGAGGGTAATGGCTTGTAGAAAGTGGTGCTGGAGAGCTGCCGAGCAGCCTCTTGTTCATATTCCGACCTATTCATGATGACGACAGCACCTCCTTTGTCAGCCTTTTTGATTATGATGTCAGAGAATTTTTGACATCTGAATCACCCTTTTGTATTTTAACAAGTGTTTTCTATCCTCTGTGGCTGTGTGAAAGGGAAAACTGATGGAGGATACAAGGGAAACCATGCAAGTGACTGTATGCAAAGTGCTGAACCAATAGAATATAGACGTTTTGACATTATCGGGATGTCTGCTACAAGCCAGGACAACTGTTTTACCAATGGGACCTAGGCAAAGGGCAGACTGGCCCCATTGAAGACAGTGGGAGTTTGGTCATTGATTTTATCGGAGCTGTCTGCAAAGCTGACAGACTAAGGAAGGCACCCCATAACGTCACCAAGATCCCAGATTACATGGGCTGTCCCTACAGAACACAAAGTGTTTTCTTGTGAAAGAGCCGGAGCATGATTAGCTGGTCCCCATGGTTCCTTCCTGATGATTTTACATGCTGGCAAATGGAACGGCCTGAGGCAAGTCTCGCTTTTGTCCAGTGCTGCTGAAACCAGGGGGGCTGCCTGGGTGTTACTGGCAGCACCTCACTCGTCAGCTGTATTTTGTTGTGGGGTAGAGAACAGATACTGCTGAGACAGGGCTCACCAGACTCCAGGACATTTTCCGCATGCTGTAGCAATTCCAGTTGTGCTCTCCTGGTTTGTGAGGTAGGGAGCTCGCCAATCTTTTTACCCTGTGTCATGGGAAAAAAGAAAAGGTGATGTTACTCAAATGAAATGCTGGTGCCATGGAGCTCATTTCTGCACTCAGCTGAGTGCGCGTTACCCATGGCTTTGCTGGGAGTTGCACAATTGTACTTGAGGGCTTGACATGGCCTCTGAATGCAAGGGAAAGACTGCCATTTACCTCCGTCTGGGACCTGGCTCAGGCTTCAAGGGCAGGGCAGGGATGGGCTTGTACAGGATCATGTTGCCTGGAAGCAGGTGGGAAGGAAGACAGGAGTATTGCCATCAGGGAATGGCATATCCAATTCTTGGGTTTTCTAAGCATCGCTTTCCATGGTCTGACAGCGGTAACAGCTCTATGACACGACTGCGGAAAGCCCCTTGACTTTGTACATGAGTTCTGCATCTTACAGCTGGTCTGGTTTTTACTTCACCTCTCTTGGGTGATGACTCTCCAACAAAGCAAAGCTATTTGCCATTGATTTTCTATAAAAAAATAAAGCAATTTATTCTCCAATTTATTCCATAGCAATGTGTGGTCATTAGCTTTTATTTCATCATACAGATTGAGATCAGCACTGGCCTTACACCCTTTCCATCGTGTCTGTCAGGTTTTTTACTTATTGCATGAAATTAAAACAGAGGGTTTTATTTGGTGCAGCTGCCGCATTCATGTTGCCAAGCACCAGCCCCCTCATTCCAAAGGATAAAGCAGGACTGGACTGACAGGGCAAGAGACTCAGAAAATCAGTCCACAGGTGCTAGCTTGCTGTCATTTAGGGGCTGCTTCTCCCACAGGATGGTCTGTGGAGCTCTTACTGGCTCTTGGTGCAGAGTGCTGGAAGGTCAAGAATTGAGCTCAATATGTATCTCTTGCCACGGGCAAAGGGTGGGTGGTAGGTGGGGGAGTGATACCTGAACGGGGTCCAACATCCCCCCCCCAACTCTGAAGTGAGAGACCCTTTTCTAGAGCTGTTTCTTGAGGTCTGATGGAAAGCCCATTGAAATCAGTGCAAAGACTCCCATACGTTTTATACAGCCCTGCCCACAGGTATATATCTAGGAACAAAGAATGTAGGTCACATTTGCAGGATGGGAATTATATTCTAGAATGTGGTGACTCTGAAAAGGACTTGGGGATCATGGAGAAAAACAATTGAACACAACCTCTCAGTGATATGTGATTGCCAAGAGAGCTAATGTGATCCTTGGATGTATAAACAGGGAATATTCTGGAGGAGCAGGGATGTGGGATTGCTCTGTATGCAGCATTGATGAGACTATTAGTGGATACGGTGTCCAGGTCTGATGTCTACACGTCAAAAAGGACGTTGACAAACTGGAAAGGGTTCAGAAAAGACCAACGAGAAAGACTGGAGGTCTGAAAAATATGCCTTATAATGAGAGACTGAAGAAGCTCTATTTAGTTTAAAAAAAATTAAGAGGTGACTTGCTCACAGTCTGTAAGTACCTACACGAGGAGGAGAATTATGATAGAGGGATCTTCAGTCTATCAGACAAAGGCAGAACAACATGATTCAATGGTTGGAAGCTGAAGCTAGATCTATTAAGACTAGGAATAAGGTACACATTTTTGTCAGTGAGAATCATCAACCAGCATGTTACCTAGACACATGGTGGATTCTCCATCACCTGAAGACTGTAAATTAAGATCAGATGTCTTTCTAAAAGAGAAGTTCCAGCTCATTCAGAAGTTATGGGCTTGATGCAGGAATCCCTGGATCATAGAATCATAGAATATCAGGGTTGGAAGGGACCTCAGGAGGTCATCTAGTCCAACCTCCTGCTCAAACAGGACCAATCCCCAACTAAATCATCCCAGCCAGGGCTTTGTCAAGCTTTACCTTAAAAAACTCAAAGGAAGGAGATTCTACCACCTCCCTAGGTAACGCATTCCAGTGCTTCACCACCCTCCTAGTGAAAAAGTTTTTCCTAGTATCCAACCTAAACCTCCCCCGCTGCAACTTGAGACCACTACTCATGAAATTCTCCGGCCTGTGCTATGCAGGAGGTCAGATGTGAGAAGGTTAGAATGGCTCCTTCTGGCCTTAAAATCTGTGTTTCTATGAATCATTGACTTGGATGGGCTTTGGAGCAGGTCCATGAAGACCAAAATCATGTAATTCTATGGTGCCATGATACTCTGATCCGGACCCCATAGTACAGGATTGCTCTAATACACGGTGATTAAAGGGACATTGTCTGCTTGTATTATTATATATTAACTAATATTTTAAATATTCATCTTCTCATAGAGCAGCCTTTAAACAGAATGCCTTGAATTTTTAAATATTTCTTTAAAAAAACTGTATAAATGTTTTGATGTCTTTCTTATGTTTAAAAAGGTCTCTTTGAAAGAGAGAAAGTGACTAGCTAACCAACTCTACAGGGGAAACAGTCAAACCGACCGTCCTGGTTAAGTGCACAAAGTGAATGAGAAAAAAGGTGTTTGGGGTTTTTTTTGCTGACTTCTTTGAGTTGTAGCAGTCTTAAGGGTTGTTGGTAACTTCAGAATGTACATAAATTGACAGAGAGAAATAGGACGATTCAAGTCGATGATATCCCTATAAAGGACAATTCGCTATCAGAATCCTAGGTGAAAAGGAGGATTTGGGATGTAGAAATGGATTGTAAGATCACAGTTTTGTGGTTACAAGTGCCATTTTGCTTTGTTGTTACAATAAAAAACTTAACTATGGTAGAAGACTGAATGCGCTAAGGATATTGTATGCATTAGAGTCCTTTCTTCTACATAAGCCTGGTTCATTTTCCAGTCACTCCCATGAAGTGACTCCCATAAAGTGCCTAGTTGAAACCACAGTCAGAGCAGGATTTTGCATCTAGTTCTGCACAAATGGGTCCTTGTGCCTGGCCATGCAGGATCAACTGTAGGCTCAGAGCCTTCATTAATTAAAAAAAACAGTGTCATATTTTGGAAGAACAAACTAAGCCTGATTTAAAAACTAAAGATTCCCAGGGCAGGTTGGGTTGCATTCTGGCTACTTAGGAGATTTTCGAATTCACAGTAAATAGGTACATCTCACTGGAAGAAAGAGTTTATGGGTCACAATGACAAAGTCACAAAATCAAACAAATGACATTTTAATGGCAAACAGAATCATACTTTTAGGAGATACTGATGACCCGATTTTACCCTGATTTCGCCAGTTGGAAATGTTTCACCAGCATTAATGATCTTTGTGACACCCCAATGTGGCTGGTGCTGTGCTCAAAAAAGCCTATGACAGGTTTCAGAGTAACAGCCGTGTTACTCGCAAAAAGAAAAGGAGTACTTGTGGCACCTTAGAGACTAACCAACTTATTTGAGCATAAGCTTTCGTGAGCTACAGTTCACTTATGTTATTTTAAACATGAATTACACATACATAGAATTCAGGGGGTCACAGTTTTTCCATTAAATTGTGGCTTACAGGGAAAAGAATAAACAAAGCATGAGACAGAATAAAGAAACAAGCAGCTCATCAGATTAAAAAAATACAACATGCAGTCAACAACACCATTGTTTCCAAATGAGCTACCCAAGAAATGCTGTAAAAGAATGGCTTGGATGGAAATAAACTTTAAAAAGGGCGGGGGACAGAAGAGGGTATTACTGAATTAAAAACAAATCGAAAGGAGCATGAAATCTGAACACAATGGTGATTACAAAGCAGTGTCCAGTGTAATCTGGAGAGGAAAAACAATTATATAATTTTAAAGGTGGCAGCGGCCTGAACAAAACTGTAATGCCTGAAAACATGATTCTGCTGGTGCTGCTCAGAGAGCAAGTGAACAATGTTTGCTGGAATTGTTTTTTGGTTTACGTCCGAACACAACCCCCCCCCCCCATTATGGCTCTGAATTTCCAGTGAGAAATGTCAGTTCCTTCCATCTTGCTCAGCTTAATTCTTTGATGGCTCACATCACTCTGGTTATTGTTTTTTCTGAAGTAATAATTCTAGGTGGGCTGAGGAGATGGTATCTGGAGTCAAGGCTGGCACATTAGTGTTTGATGTTTGGTTTAGAGGCTGAAGAAAAGTTGGGATTCTGCTATTGACTTGGGTTTGACTGTACCAAATCCTTGGGAACCACTTGTGAGATTTCCATAGAAAATGATGGATATATCAAAGACCTATTGTTATTTGTCTAATTAGGGGTAAACTGATTTTTCTAAGGTATTGATTATTTGAAATTTGGAAATTTTCCTCCAAATTTGCAACTTTGTTTTTCCAAAATTCCAAATTTTTGAAACCTTGGGTGCACTATCCATTTGGGTAGAGGGTTTATTTGTTTAGAATTAATAATGTCCTGTTCCCAGGAGATTTCAGCTTCACCTGAACTGGGATTTTAAAGTGGGCTCCTTCTGATGTGGAGTCTGACACACAGCTATAGGGTGGATGCAGATCTGAGGCTAGCAACCTTCAAGGCACAATGCAAAACACATGTATTTTGTTAGCACTGGAGTCATTACTTTTATTCTTTTGCTGGGTTTTGTATGTTAATTTTTATGATCAAAGCATCTGGCTGTTACAGCAGTAGTTGCTGTAGAAATCAGTAAAATAATATCTTTCCTGGGCCTTATGTTGCAATATATTTGTCCTCTATTTTCCCTTTTCCATAGACTTATGGAACCCAAATACGCATGCGGTTGGTTTTGTTGTTCATAAGTTGCTGTTCTGTCCAAGAAACTATCAGTAGCAAATGTATTGACACTGTCAAGAGCAAGAATTTCACATCAGTGCCAGTTACTGAAGAGTCTGAAGGGTCTTTAAAAACCACCCACTCCAGAACTTCATAACGTAGGTAGAAAGAATTGCTCTGGGCTGAAATCTAGCATAGTAGAAATCTTTTTCTATCAGTGAGCAGATTTATTATACAGAACTGGAGAAGGAAAAGCATTCTTGATTCATAAAAGTGCATTATTGATAATGTAAAATAGCTCTAACCCTTTTTTTTTTTTTTTTTTTTTACTTTAAACAAGGGCTGTTTATTTTAAAACAAACAAACCTATGCAGGTCACTGGTCCCCTGTGCAAGTGAATCATTGTTGATATGATTTTTAAAAAAACATTTAATAGTCAGAATTCAGATTTTCCTTTAACAACAGGTTAGTGGATATCTATTCGGAGAGCACTGCCATACGGCAGATCCCAGGTTTAAACTTGCAGTGTCTGTTTTCCTAATGCAGCAGGAGAGCTGTTCCTTTGCTGAGTATCCTCTGAATAATTTCCGGTATTCATTCAAAATAGTTAGGTGCTTTCGAGCAGGATCATCTGTGATAAACAGTCCGTGTAATAATGAGAGCCATTAGAACCATGCTGCGGCAAGCCCAACGGCTGGCAATCCACTGACTAAACAGTGCAGGCTATGGCTTATATCAGAGCGTCACGCTCATTCTGTGACTGTGGGCTGCTGTAACCGTATCTTTCGTACCACCAGGCCAGGCATGTTGGCAGCAGCTTTCCAGGGAGTCAGAGTAAGGGCAGTATTCTTTGGTCTACTTAGAGCTGTGTGAATCCAGCTCTTCTTTTTAATGAAAAGTTGCATTAAATATTAGTGTTTTCATGTCAAAATCTCATCCATTAAATGTCACTTGCCTGTGAAATCGATAAAATGGCCTTTCCATGTTAAAAATATGACATTTTGAGCACACGAGTTTTGAAGCCACTTATGTTTGTGAGTGTGCCAATTATTTTGCTTGGAAATTGGTCATTTTCACTGAAAAATTGTCCATTTTACAGCTAATAATTCAAGAAATGTAGTGTTTCCCCCCACAACTTGAGCTTGATGTTGTTTGTAATTAAATGCTGAATAATAATTAAATAAAACTCTAGTTTAGTCTTTATTTATATAGTATGTTGCTCACTTCCTGTGATCTACTTAGTAAATGCTACCACCTGATGCCTGGTTAAAAAAGACACTGTATAAAATACAGAAAGCAGCAGATGCCTTGTTTAGTACACAGAGTTGGCCCTAAAGCCTTTAAACACAAGTGTCAGCTGTATCAAACCAAGTACCTTGCAGGAGAAGGGAGAGGCTGTTGCCAACACATTTCGTGTGAGAAGAAACACAGAGTTACCACAGTGGGGACATGGTTTAATAGGTGCTGTTCCTGTGTTTACAAAAATGTCTGAAGCTGTCGCAAAAGCTTCCATTTGTCTTGCCTAAGGGTGGAGAGAACAAGTGTCCAGGAGAGCAGAGACTGACTGTGCGGGAGGTTTTCTGTGGATATGGTCCAACACTGCATCAATACTGATGACAAATACAAGCGTGGGTTATAATCCTGACAGGCCGTAAATTACAGCTGCAGTTTGGGTTTGAGTCTAAGTGCTTTTGCATTTAATTTAATAACCTAATTGACAGTCTCTCTGGCATATCAGAATTGCCCAGATGTTAAAGGTCCTTCGTCTGTTATCCTCTGACTACTAAGCTGCCCAGTGCTGGAAGGCTCCTCCATGGCTGTCATCACAGACCCATTTGGGGTGTCAGACCCCCTGCTGATGCAAGCATTGGGGTATCTCATAGGACCTGGTTTGTTGCCCCATTGCAGCAGTAGCTCTCTGTGCCTCACTGTTCGGCTGGCCAGCAGACCCGCTTCGTCCTTCTGGGCATTGGCTATTTCGCTCCCACACATCTCCCAACAGCAGTGGACCTGTGAACCCCAGCACCCAGCCTTACCTGGTCCCCTGCACTCCATTCCCCCCACCAGCCTCACCCAGCTCCTCCCAGTCCCTCGCCCCAGGGGCTGCAGTGGCGGAGACGGTGCTGGACGCCTGGTCACCCTATCCCCACGCCCAACACCTGCCCTCACACACAGCAGCAGGCCTGAGCCAGCCCTATTTAGTTGATCAAAGAGACGGTTCAAAGGGGATGTGATTACAATGGATAATTGGACACAATTATTGGGAGGCGATTTCTGATCAGAGAGGGTCCCTTTCATCTAGCAGACAAAGGCAGAACAAGTTCTGATGGCTGGAAGTTGGAGCTACGTACCTTCAAAGTGGAAATAAGGAGCATATGTTTAGCAATGAGGGAATTAACCGGTGGAACAGCTTACCAAGGAATGTGGTGGATTCTCCACCACTTGGAGTCTTTAAGTCCAAGATTGGCTGCCTCTTTCTGAAAGGTCTGCTCTGGCGTGACCGGAAGTTCAGAGCTTGCTGAAGGGATTGTTGGGTCAGGTTGTGGGCCCAGAGTTATCAGGAGGCCAGTCCTCGTGGTCAGACTGGTTTCTGCTGCCCTTACACTCTAAGAATATGAATTCTAATGGGAGGAACATGTCAAGGGTCAGTGATGCTGGGCTGCCCGGGGAAGGGTGTCTAGATTGTTTTGGGGGTGAAAGCTGGCAACATCATTCTTTGCCTAAAAACCCCAGGGGGTCTGGTGCTGCAGATCAAGGGAACAGCTGGCTTCACAAGAGCTGAGAAATATAGCCCTGAAAATATATGGTTTCAATGGTTCATTTCCAACGTCTGGCCAAAACTCAGCTGATCTGATCAGTTTGTGTACAATATCTGCGAATGGAATAGCTGCAGTTTGTCGGGAAGATTGTGCTGGCCATAGTAATTTACTAGCACGTTTCTCCTTTAGCTGTTCCCTGCCATTTGCTTCTCCTGCAGTGACGTCTCTCCGACACACCTTTCTTCACTTGCTCGGAAGTTTGGTTTCCTGCCCCAAAGAACCAGAAATTGCTAATTGAACTATTTCCACTACCAAGGGGCTGAATAACCCCATGCTGGGAAGTAAAGGAGATATGTGAAATGCACTTATTCCATTATATCACATCCTCCGATTATTAACTATGACAAAGTTTGTATTAAACTCAGCAGTGAATCGAGCTCTGATTCACACTGCAGCAATGCCAAGGCTGTGTATTCCATTGGTTGTACTAAGGAAACAATACTATTGTGAGTCACTGTGATAATTGGGCATGCCAATTTACCTTAATGGTGAGCTCAACTGTGAAAGGTGACAGTTCATAAATTGTCACAATAATGGTGATGGGAAAAGGTGCAAAAGACAGACTGGTTTTGAACAAACAAAAAGGTCTCCTGACATACAACTCAAGGGTTGTGTTAAGATCATGCCAGGCAAATGAGAAGTGTGGGCTTGGAAATCAGTGTGTTAAAATTGATGTGTTGGAAATTAGACCTGATTGGTGGACAGAATAATGAGAGATGCACTATTCCTCCATCACTCCCTTCTGGTGTCCTTAAAATAAAAGACCTGGGGTGGGGAGAAGAGAAAGCAGGTGGGGATGCTGGCTGACGGAAAGAGATTGAAGGAGCGAGCTTCACCATCTTGGCTACCACCCTGCTGCCTCCTGAAACCGTGGAATCTACGGTAACCTCATCAGATCATCTTCCATTGATGAACTCCTAGATTTCCATCACAACATCAACAACCATGGCCCATCCATTTAACTCTCTCGAGAACACTCTTCCACTAGCATCAACTTCCTGGACATCATGATGAGCTTCAGCAATGGAACCCGTCAGATAACTATATATGGGCAACCCACGGATCACTGCACCTACCTTCATAGATCCAGTAACCACTCCAAACACACGAAGAAATCTGTTATCTACAGCCAGGCACTCAGATACCACATAATAGGCTCTGAGGAGAAAGTCTGGGACATACACCTTAACACACTTAAAACTGCCTTCACCAAGACAAGGACATTCCACCTGGGAAGTAGATCACATTATGGAATGGTCCACCCAAATACCCTGAGAGAACCTGCTTCAATACAGAAATAAAACTCTCTCCAATCACACACATCTAGTTGTCACCTGCCACCCCACACTGGAGGCCATATGGGGTATCATCAAACAATTACAACATGGGGGCCACATCCTGACAGAAATGTTTCCTGAACCCCCTCTTCTGACCTTCAAACAACCCCCCAGTCTCTCCAAGCTCATCATCAGAAGCAAGCTCCCCACAGACCAGGAGACACCAACTCAAAGCAGTGCCAGACCCTGCCAGAACAACAGATGCAAAACCTGAAGACACATCTCCACTTCTACAATGATCAACAACCCCCACAACACACCTTTCAAGATCCATGGGTCCTACACGTGCCTATCCCAACGTGTGGTGTACCTCATCCTGTGCACTAAATGCCTCAGTAACTCCTGTGTGGGTGAAACCCGACAATCACTATGCTCTCGAATGAGCTCTCACAGGAAAATGATAAAAGGCAAAAACACCCTGTCACCTGTGGGTGAACACTTTTGCCGAAGCAATCACTCTACATCTGACCTCTCAGTCCTCATCCTCCAGGGAAATCTGCACAACACCTTCAAAAGACGAGCCTGGGAGCTTAAATTCATAACTTAGCTCGACACTAAAAATCATGGACTGAACTGAGACAGGTTTCAGAGTAACAGCTAAGTTAGTCTGTATTTATGGCTTATTACAACAATCTATAACCTACTACTCCCTAGCTTTTTCTCTCCTTGTCCCCCTATGACTGGAAGGGTATTAACAGGCCACTTCACCTTGAATGAGCCCCTGAAATACGTGCTAACTACTTATGCTAAACAGTCTGTCCCACCTTGTGTTTAGCTGTGGCACTTTGAGTCCATTTCCAGACCCGAAGAAGAGCTTTGTGGAAGCTTGAAAGCTTGTCTCTCTCACCAATAGAAGTTGGTCCATTAGAAGGTATTACGTCACCTGCCTTGTCTCTCTGATTACCCAGTACTTCACATTGCAATTGCTTTAACAGGTTTCCCTTCTTTTTTCAATCTTTAATAAAAGGTTTAAAAGGATTTGTAACGGAGTGTTTGGCATGGTACAAAGCAGGCTGAGGTCTCTGTATCCTGACCCTTGTTTAAAACAGTTTAATGTTGGGCAGTGACAGGATCATGTTACCATCTTTGATGCTTTGGGACCATTTATTCCATCAAAATTAACACAACAGATTCCCTGCCATGAGCAAATAGGGCTGGGTTGAAAGGACCTCCCAGGTTCTCAGCATCAGACATTGCTGATGTCATCTGGTCATAAATAAATATGCAGGCTGCTGATGTGGCAAGGCTGCTGAATTTGAAAAGCCTTCAAGAGGGAAGTATATACACACAATGCACATGAACGGCTGGCTTTGGAAAGCAGCTGCCTTTAGCCCCATCCTGACATCTGGCTACTTTCATAGAGCAGATGTTGGGCCTGATTCTCATCCACTCTGGTGACTTTGTGCTGCCCCAGTGAGAGGTGGAAATCCTTGGGTGATGGCTACGTGCCAGGCCGGTATAGGGGCATTCCTGGGGAAAGGGGGTGCCATACTGGTTGTTCCAGTTTGTGCTGGGAGCTGGTATGGTAAAAGCCATCTCTCTCCACTACCTGCTATGCTGCACCGGGCCCAGCTTGGCTGGAGCTGAGGACCTTGGCTGTTGTTCTGTGGATAACGCCTACCGTGAATGCAGATGGAACTGACTTCTACAAGAGCTAGTGCACAGATACATCTTCAGTCCACAGGTGAGGGGGCTAGAATGTGAAATGGATTTATCTAAAATAATCTGTACATATTTCTTCGCAAGGCCTGGCATTCTGTCAGTTTAAAACTAATCAGTTCCCCAGTTTGTTGTATTTGCAGGTGGTAAAAGAAACATTTTTTTTAGAATGAGAGATTGTATAAAAGCTTTGCAGCTTTCAGGATTGTTGTAAACAGCCAAGAAAAACAAATAGGCCCTTAGTATGTGGACTAAGGGGCAATCCTACTTCCAGCATATTATCCGCTCCTTGTTGATTAATTCTCTCAGAAGAGAAAATCCAATCTGCAGCTTTACAGAGCATTGAATCCCAGTGGCACTAAATCTGGTGCAGATGTGCATGTGTAGCATCAAGCTCAGACCTGCCTAGAGATTTCTCATACAGTTAGAAATACACAAAGAGCATAAGAATAGCTTTTCTAGAAGGCCAGATCCTGCAATTATTAGTCCGTCCTTAGGTTTTAAGTGACACTGGGCTATGGGACTTGGGGAGGAGTTTTATATGAGTAACAACTGCCAGACTGGGCCCTAAGGATTCACATGTGACAAAAGAGACAGGGAAAATTAAATATTCTTAATTTATTATTTGTATTGTGGTAGCACCCAGACATCCCAGTTATGGCCCAGGACCCATTGTGCTGGATGTTGTAAAAACACATGGGATTCAAAGATGCTAAGTTTCAGAGTAACAGCCGTGTTAGTCTGTATTCGCAAAAAGAAAAGGAGTACTTGTGGCACCTTAGAGACTAACCCATTTATTTGAGCATAAGCTTTCGTGAGCTACAGCTCACTTCATCGGATGCATACTGTGGAAAGTATAGAAGATCTTCTTATACACACAAAGCATGAAAAAATGGGTGTTTACCACTACAAAAGGTGCTTACAAAAGGTAGTTTACCACTACAAAGATGCTAAGGGCTTGTCTTCCCTGCGTGGTTAGATCAAGGTATCATGTGGGTTTTCCCTTTGACTGGACTGCATCCATCCACCCGCAAGCACACACACACACACACACACACTTGCACACATGCATACTCGCACATGCACTTCTAGCACAAGTTAAGTGGGGTTTAAGCTCGAGCTAGCTGGCCTGTCAGGATATGTCTACGCTGCAGCCTCAAGGAAGTCTCCTAGCCCAGGCAGCCAGACTTGTGTTATCTGGGCTCACGCTAACATGGTGAGAATAGCAGCCTTAGCTTCCCTAAATCCTTTTAGAAAATGAAATAAAATTGAGGCTCCTAAATCATTTGGGCATTGCAATGCTGAGTGCAGCAAGGCCTGCATATTGGTGCAAATCTGGGGCTAAGTGACTTGTCCAAGGTCCCAGGAAGCCTGTGGCAGAGGAGGGAGTTGACCCTGGCTCTCTCGAGTCCCAGACTAGTGTCTTCATCACTGGACTCTTCTCCCCCCTGTGAAACTTCAAACTGAGGGCCAATGGAGTCAGCCTCTTTCAAGCATTACCTGCCGTCGCAGCTACACGTTCTCTGGCACTGCTCATGCCACGTGGTGCAGGCTGGTTAGATGGTTCCACTTGCAGTACTTGAGGTTTCCCTCCTGCCTGTGGGACATCCTGGGTTCAATGCTGCGTTTAAAGTACAATGGATTATTGGATATGAAGTATTTGAGCATCAGTGGGTTTGTGTTCCTAGTCCTCTTGTTCTTTGTCACAAGTTATTTCCTCAGCCCATCACAGGGCTATAACCATAGTGAGAGCAGCTCCCTGTTTTCTTAATCTGTCAGAGGTTCCTAGAAACAAGAGATGAAAAAGACCTTTTTAATTCACCCCAATGTCCACAGAGGGCTGTTCTATGTGCTCCATTTTCTATTGGGTCACCCAGTTTAGTTTGAAATATCCCAGGTGATGGGGCTTCCATCACTTTCCCTTGAGGGATTCTTCCTCCGACTAATAGTCCTTAGTGGCTTTTCTGAGACATGCTTAGGGATGTTCGTTTGTACTTCATGGTACTGCAATCGTTGCGTATTTGACATATTTATTCTTGATAGTGCAACTCCCCTATTAATCTCATGATGATGAATTCTTTTCTTTTGGTGTTCTCACTGTTAATTATAGTACAGTGTAAAGTCGCGGCTTTTAGAGCTTTCAATGTGAAGTAATTCCGTTTGTTTCTCCAGCATTTTGGAATTCCTGTATTCTAAACTTTCCTAGCACAAGGGCAGTCCCAACCTAATCTCACAGAATCTGGTGGATTGGTGGCTGTGAAAGCTCATCCTTTGCAAGTGCTAGAGAACCCCAAGTAGCATCTAACAGTGAAGCACTGGAAACAGAATGGATTGCAATGGCCCAGAGAGCAAGACCTGGTAGGACCGGTTATAACGGCTACTTAAATGTGAGTGTCAGTTGCCATGGTGATGGGCATGGTGTAAAAATGTAGTTTGTTGAGGAGCTAGACATGAGCTGTTGACATTAGGGGGAAGATACTGGGCTCCAATGCAGCCCTGCACCCTGACCCTTCCTATCATCTTCTCAAGTGTCCTGCATTTAGCCCCAATTTTTAAAGTTGTCCCACAGTCTCACGTTGCCATTACAAAATCCTGCCCCAGGTGGGCATTGCTCATCCCCGCCCTGCAGCAGTCAGCCCAGCGAGCAGCCTGGCTTTCTGGTGGCAGGGAGTTGGAGAGCAGCCGGCCGCAGCCACACGGGGCCTGAGCCTCAAGCTGCCGCCATCTTTGGCAGAAGGGGGGCCCCTACATGGGACAAGAATGACACTGGCAGCTTCACCTTGTGAATGGCACCTGTCTGCAGCAGGGGCAAACTGCAGCCAGAGAACCTGGTGCAGGCTGCAGCAGGGGGAGTGAGGCGCTGGATTGCTGTTATTAAATCACTGTATTAAACCTTGTGCTAATACTGATAACCAAGGCTCAGATTTTGTCACTGACATTACTAGTAAAAATCACGGACAGGTCACGGGCAATAAACAAAAATTCACGGAAGCCCGTGACCTGTCCCTGATTTTTACTAATAATATCCCTGACAAAATGGGGAGGGAGGAGGGTCCAGCACCCACCGCAGCTGGGCTGCTGTGGGGTCCAATCCCCGCCTTGGCAGCTGGCAGCTGCAGGGGGCTCCAGCCCCTCCTGGGATGGGCTGCTGTGGGGGGGCTCCTGCCGCCTGGCATGGCTGGGCTGCCGGGGGGAATGTCCCCCATCACCCGGCGCGGCTGGGCAGCTGTGGAGAGCTCAGCCGCCTGCGGCGAGTGGGAGCTCTGGGGTCCCCCTGCTGCCCAGCGGCTAGGAGCTGCTGGGGGCCTCTGCCAGCGGTGACTGAGAGTCTGCCTCCTGACAGCTCCAGCCCCGGGGCAGAAAATGTCACGAAGGTCTGTGGAAGTCACGGATTCCGTAGCTTCTGTGACCTCCACGACTTCATCATAGCCCTACTGATAATCAATTATTAGTTTCAGAGTAGCAGCCGTGTTAGTCTGTATTCGCAAAAAGAAAAGGAGGACTTGTGGCACCTTAGAGACTAACCAATTTATTTGAGCATAAGCTTTCGTGAGCTACAGGATGCATCCGATGAAGTGAGCTGTAGCTCACGAAAGCTCATGCTCAAATAAATTGGTTAGTCTCTAAGGTGCCACTAGTCCTCCTTTTCTTTTTGCAATTATTAGTGTGAATTTTATTCACTTTGAATTCTCTTAAGGTATTTACTTCTGATGAGTTTGGAGCTCAGCTCAGGATCCAGGCTTATATTTCTAATATTGCTCCACTGTTCCTGTTCTCTGCCTGAAGAATTGCTCTGTGTGGCTGAAAGCTCGTCTCTCTCACCAGCAGAAGCTGGTCCGGTAGAAGATATTCCCTCCCCCACCCATCTCTTTAATAGCCTGGGACCGACACAGCTACAACCGCAGTGCAAACATCTTTTGCAGTGACATTCGTGAGAACCTGGGCACAGAGGAATGTCTATTTTAGGGCCCCATCTCGGCCATAGAGCTCTGCCTGGGTGGAACCACGTGCGGGACAGGGCCTTAATTATCATTTGAACTAGCCCCGTCTCCTCTCCCTGCTCTAAATGTAAAGTTAATCATGTAAAGCAATTCTGTTGTGCTCTTCGGAGAACTGTACTGGTGCACATATTTTTTTAACGAAACAGTGCGCTCAATAAAACGTGTACCACGTTTGGAGGGTCGCTGCCTGGGGGTGGAGAGGATACTCCCAATGCAAACCCTTATCCACTAACCCACATTTGTACTGGAGCTGTTCTGTGCAATTCAAGGGCTGTCCATGATGAGTCAGTGCACAGCAAGGCAGTGCGTGAATCCACAGCACACTTGCCAGCCACCCACTAACTTGCCGTGTGGAGCGTACTACACTACAGTGCCTGGACACACTCCCATTTCAAACAAAGTAGGTCAAAGTGCACGTTGGGACATAGAGTGCGCAGAAGCAAGGTCCGCCCAGCAAGTTAGTGCACGGCAAGCTGGTGTGCTGTAGATTCACACCCTGGGTGCTAACTTGCCATGTAGACAAGCCCCAAGGAAAAGCAATATTTTAAAATGTCTTGAATACGATGATCTCTCTTGTTAATATCTCTGGCAGAGGCACCTCCTGACTGGAACCCCCTCTTAGGACAGGCTGCCGTATGACAAGTGTGCCTGCCTCAGTTTCCCTTCACAGGTACCCCAAGGACCTACACCAGGCTCTCTTGCCTCAATAGTACCCCTCCTAGGGGCTGGTTTCCTACAAAGCCGAATGTAAACAGTTTGGAACAAAAGTCACAAAACAATGTCCGTTTATCACTCCAGTGCAAGTAGTCATTAAAACCCCACGCCATCTCGTCCACTGCTGTCACACCCACCGCTTCTGACGTGCGCCGACACAGCCAGGCTCTTTGTTGGTCCTCTTCTGTCCTCCTCCCACGACAGCTGCCGTGCAGCCCCACTCTTCCCAATGGGAACCCCACAGACTCTCTGCTGATCTCTTGCCTTCAGCTTTCCCCCAGGAAGCACCTTCTGGTTCTGGCAGCTCTCCCCTGCCCCTTTTCCTCACTCTCATTCAGGCAGCTCTGTTTCTGTCACATTCTCCGTGATCCTTGCCCCCCAGTGCTGCCCCCTTCCTCTTCATTAGCCCAATGGGAGCACCTGCTCTAGCATAGGGGAGCTGGGCCCACTTCTTTGACTGGGGCCAGCCACCCTGGGACAATCTTTGTGGTACATGTGGGTGTCAGTACAAAGTGCAGACCCATTTGCTGTGTGTGCGTGCGTGCTAACATACGCTACTGTGTGTGTGCATGCGTGCAGGGGCTGGAGTTGACATCTGGGAATATGGGCCCCGGTTTCTGGTACAAGAATTACTTCTTTTGCTGCTGACATTTGTGAAAGATGAACATAAAACAGATCCTCCTACAAGACCTCTCAAAGCCCTTCAGTGATGCGATAATGTCTGTATGATGAGATGTGCGTTAGACTTTGTTTAATGCTGAGGAATTTAAGGTTTAAATTGTACACTTGTGTCTAGTGCTTCATCTGAAGAAATAAAGTGATGAAGTCATACAAGTTTGCAAACAGATACTGTCTCATACTAAGCACAGGGACATTTGGGTGCCATCTATACAGTATGGCACTTGGAAAGAACATAGTCTTTAAACCAAAGTGTAACTGGTACATACTTAATTTCCAGTTTAGCTGTTAATCAAGAGCTGCAATTGTTTGATTGTACAGAGCACTCTTCACTTGCACAAGTGCTACTGTGAATATGAAAGAGGTATACAGTGTAAACATCAGAAAGTGCTACAAACCGGACATAACGAAACCTTCCTGGAATGAATGAATGAATTCTTAATCAATTGATTTGTAGAGTCATTGATTTTTTTTAAGCTTGGAAGGGACCATTATATCCTGTACTTTGACCCCGTGCATATGTCACCCAGCTACCCCTGTTTTGAGCCCAATAATTTGTGTTTGGCTAAAGCATGTTCCAGAAAGGCAGCCAGTCTGGATTTGAAGACATTAAGAGGAAGGTTGTGCCAATGGTTAAAGATGAGGGTTATGCAGAAGGAAATTCCAGAAGATCGGAGCCAGATGTGTGAAAGCCACTTGCCACATGCTTGGATGCTGAACAGGGCACAGATGGTAAAATGGGCAATAAACTGATCTTGAAAGATGCTGGACAAGTCAGGAAATAAACAGGAAGCGGTCTGAAATGTGAGAGGGAACCAAGGTATGCCGAAAGTCAAAATCCAAGCTAATCTGCTCCTCAAGTGCCTGGGTACCCAGTGGAACGGCATCATTTAAAGGCATTACACACAAGCTCTGAGGTGTAAATAGCAGCTGTATTTTGAATGGACAGTGAATGAGAGAAAGTTGAAGCAGGAAGACTGACTACAAGATGGCTACACCCACCCAGTTGAGAGCAATCCAGAGCATGGAGCAAAACTCTGACTGGTGGCTTGGTCCAGTATCTGCTGATTTTGTGAATCCTGAACAGTTGGAGTGACAATCTCTGCATAGCAAATCAGAGACTAAGAAACAGGAGACTTTGAAAGGGTCCTAATTATTTATGTAACTCCTAAATGCTGCTACTGAAAGTTTCCACTTTAGCTGATTTGCCTTCTTAAATATCTGTAAAATTGCTGGAAAAACACCTGACTATATGCCATAGAAAAGTGCCTTTGTCCAATGGATAATTGTAGACCTTAGCCATCTTCCTCATATTTTCACTTGATAGTTCACCGTCTGACTGAAGCTGAAGGATGAAAGCATATGTATGGAAGCAGGGGCAGGCGACCCAAACAACTGCCTGGGGTGCCGGGCTTGCGGGGGGGCCGGGCTTGGGGGGCACCGAGCGGGGGGTGCTGGTTTCGTTGTCAGTGACAAAAGGGAAAAAGGAATGTTTGAAGTCACATGGTTCAGGTGTTCCATATGTGGATTCATTTTTCTCTCGTCTCCAACTATGTTCTGGACCTTTGTAGAATCCTGTGGAACCTTCCAGACTTTCTGAGAACTACCTTTTCCTTGAACCTCCTAGAATCGTGTCAGCAATGCCCCCGTGGGTATAAGGAGGGCGGCGCGTTGCCAGTCAGCCAGTGAGATATAAGAACGAACTGAAGTGAAGTGAGAGCCCAGCTGTGATATTGTGAACCTTGTTTTATTGTGTAATTGTGAAAGTGTACTTGTGTTTTAGGACTTGAAGAGTGGAAGTAGTGACTAATAAAGGACATATTTAATGAGCTATCTATTGAATCCCTATCTACGCACCAATATAAAATAAATACTGTTAACTTCTTTTGCCATGCTTAACATGTAATGTTTGATGACTTTCCAAGACAACATAGACTTTTGCTCTCCCTCCTGTTGTCTGTTTTCCCCCACAGAAAATAAAAGATGCCCCCAAAGAAGCCTTCAGGAGCTCAGTACAGGAAGTGAAAAGCTCAATTGCAATCTAGAGCCATGACAAAGAAAAATCTGGTTTACATGAAAAGGAGAGAAACAATCAAAAAGAATCAGCCTCACATGATGACAGAAACAGCAATGAGAAAAATTGCACACCACAAATCGCTACATCGGACCCTGCTTTGTGGGCGGGGATCCTAAACTCTGCTGATATTGATGGTACAATTTTGAACGGGCTGGGCAAAACTGAGGATGAGACGTTTCCAGTAAATGAGCAGAAAGTGACACTTCTCAAAGTCACACCGCAGAAGAGTGGTCGAGAATGGTGAGAAACTGAATCGGCATTGGCTAGTTTACTCAAAATCAATGTTCTGCTTCTGTAGCAAAATATTTGACAATAATGCCAAATGGTTGTTTGCACTTTCCGGGTACAGTTACTGGCATAACTTAGCTGATGCTCTGAAGCAACATGAAAAGTCACTTGGCCATTTTATGGCCTACTCCAAATGGATGGAGGTTGAGTCCAGGTTCAAGCTGAATAAATGCATAGATGCAGAAGCCCAGCACATTATTAATGTAAAAACCCAGCATTGGAAGAATGTGCTCAAGAGTCTGGTCTTAATCACCCTCTTCTTTGCAAAGAATAATTTTGCTCTCTGGGGCTTGTCAGATAAGTTGTTTACTGAACATAATGGTAATTTCCTCAGTTTGGTAGAGCTCCTTGGGACATATGACAATGTCATGCGTGAGCACCTATGTCAAGTAGTTTGTAAAGAAGCTATGGACCATTACTGCAGCAAAAAAATTCAAAACGAATTGATGGACCTTATGGCAAGGAAGGTGCTTGATAATATATTGATGCGGCTCGGCAATGCGAAGTACTGTGCTGTAATAATGGACTGCACTCCCGACAGCCCCGGTGAAAAGATGTCATTTACAGCAAGATCTGTTGACGACGATGGCTGTATCCAAGTAAAAGAACATTTTATCTGTTTCTGGTCTGTGGACGACTCTACTGGAAAAGGCCTAACAGAGCAGTTTATGAATGTTTTAAATGAGAATGAAATAAAGCTTCAGGACTGCTTCAGCCAAGACTACGACAATGGCGCGAACATGGAGGGAAGAAACAGTGGTGTCCAGGCAAGGATCCTTGCGCTGAATCCAAGAGCTTTCTTCATGCCTTGTGGCTGCCATTCTCTCAACCTGGATGTGTCAGATGCAGCATTGCCAGCTTTAGATTCAGTATCTCTCTTCAGAGTACTGCAAAGGAGATACGTCCTGTTTTCAGCATCAGCTATCAGGTGGAAGATCCTCACAGACAATGTTACAAATCTGATCTGAAGCCGCTAAGTGACACTCGCTGGGAGAGCTACATTGACAGCTTAAGGCCAGCGAGGCACCAAGTGACTGAGGTTTATGATGCCCTGATGGAACTGGCACAGTTGAATACAGCCAAGGCTGGAATCTGACAAGAGGCACAAAGCCTGGCAAACCAGATCACTGCCTTTTGGTCTCAGTTGTGGTTTGGCACGATATTCTCTTCCAAGAAAACATTGTACGCAAGGCATTACAAACTCAGTCGTTGGGCATCGCAACAGCTACTACTTTGATGAGAATCTAACTTCATTTTGTTCTGGCCGACAGAGACAACGGATTTGAAGATGCCATCACTGCTGCCAAAGAAATGGTGGAAAACTTAGGAGTTGAGCCCGTCTTCAAGGAAACTCGTATTCACCAGAAGAAGAGACAGTCTGGTGATGAGGGGATGGGGAAGCTCATTGACACTGCGCAAGTGTCCATCAAAGAAAGGTTTGGACAAATGAAGAACCACAAAAAGACCTGGGTGGGTTTTGTATGGCCTTAGTAAGCTGCCAGCAGATAAGAACTCTTGAACAATTGTATGGACCTTCACTGGATGCTGATGCATGGGGAATGTTCGGACCTCAATGATAAGGACCTCTGTGTCGAATTGGACAACATCCGTCACGTTTTGCCACACGGGAACCACTGTCCTCTCCAAGTTCTCCAGTTCATTCATGATGCAGAGCTGAAGGACACTTTTGCCAATGTGTGGAGAGCTTTGAGGATTCTGCTTATACTGCCGGTCACAGTTCCAAGTGGTGAGCGCAGCTTTTCAAAGCTCAGGCTCATTAAAACATATCTTCAGTCGACGATGGCCAATGAGAGAATGACATTGCTTGCTATTTTATCCCTTGAAAGTGCCATTAGCCAGTCTTTGGATCTCTCTGACTCTGTGCTTCAGTTCGTGGGGGCAAAGGTGAGAAAAGTGACCTTTCCACCATTCCAGAGGACATGCTTCCATGCTGATGATGCTCATAAAAAAATAATGCATTAATTAAATTTGTGGCTGAACTCCTTGTGGGGGGGGAGGATTGTATGGCTCCTGCTCTGTTTTAACCTCATTCTACCGTATATTTCATGTTATAGCAGTCTCAGATGATGACTCAGCACATGTTGTTCGTTTTAAGAACACTTTCACGGCAGATCTGACAAAACGCAAAGAAGGTACCAATGTGAGATTTCTAAAGATAGCTACAGCACTCAGTTCAAGAATCTGAAGTGCCTTCCAAAATCTGAGAGAGGGATGAAGTGTGGAGCGTGCTTTCCGATGTCTTAAAAGAGCAACACTCCCTCGCGGAAACTACAGAACCTGAACAACCAAAAAAGAAAATCAACTTTCTGACTCAGATGATGAAAATGAACATGCGTCGGTCTGCTCTGCTTTGGATGATTGCCGAGCAGAACCCATCATCAGCATGGATGCTTGTCCTCTGGAAGGGTGGTTGAAGCATGAAGGGACATATGAATCTTTAGCACATCTGGCACGTGAATATCTTGCGATGCCAGATAAACAATTTATTTATTTGGTATCCTTTCTTATCTTATTTTAGTTTAAGAACATAAGAGCAGCCACAGGTTGTATTAACCCTGCTGCCTCTTAATGTAATTGTGTGACCCTGGTTCTTATGTTGTGTGAAGGGGTAAATAACACTTCTCTATTCACTTTCTCCACACCAGTGATGATTTTATAGACCTCTGTCATATCCCTGCAACCCCAGTCGTCTTTTCCATAATGAACAGTTCCAGTCTATTTAATCTCTCCTCATGTGGAAATTGTTCCATACACTTGACCATCTTTGTTGCCCTTCTCTGAACCTTTTCCAGTTCCACAATTTTTCTGAAGAATAATCACTGCATCTTTAATTCCAGAGAAATAAACTTTCCTTTATCTTGAGGAGTTTCTGTTGCTTCCAGCACTGCGCTGGAAAATAAAACATTTCAGTTTCTCTGTCCTGGTTTTGTTTTAAAAAACTTAAAAAAGGCTGGTTACAATGCATGATGATAACTTAAAATCTGACCCAGTTTTCTGTCCAGAGGGGCTCTGTGCCACCACTGAATATTCACATTCTAGGCATTCTCTCTGCTATTTTGTGTGTGTGTGTGTGTGTGTGTGTGTGAGCGAGCGAGAGAGAGAGAGAGAAGAAGAAAATCAACACAGCCTGGCTTTTATGTGCAGAAATTTACTTTGAAAAATCTACAGTGCTGGTACCTTTTGGAACGCCAAATGATTTCAGAACGCTTCCACACTGCTTTTAACCACGGTCCTCTCAGAAGTGATGACTGAATGAATACCAGCTGCTCTGTCATTCACTGCAAAATCCTTCTCCTGGTATCATGGATGTGTTTGGGCAGTAAGCAGACAAACCTGAACTTCAGGTAATGGAATGGAAGAGCACTAAGGCTCCTGTGAATGTGTTGTTGAAGGAGGAAAGGCAGGGGGGTGAAAAAAGGAGGCCCAGAGAATTGAGGGAGAAGGGGAACTCAGTTGTGTTGAGGAAGAGGCGAGGAACGGAAGGAAAAGGGGGGAGAGCAAATGGTGATGGGAAATGGGAAGAATGAGAGGGAAGGGTGAGACTGCCCTTGGCCTGACCTGGAATTCCAGCCCCTCACAAACCGGGGGTGGGGGGTGGGGTGTTTTTAATCTTGTTTAATTCTGACTCAGTCACAGAGTAGGTGCCTGCCCTTTTAGGGCTTCCACTTGACCTCAGTTGGCTGTCAAGCCACCTCCCAACTCTTTCTTTATTTCCAAAGGTGGGACTGGTGCTCCTGCCTTCTGCTGCTTACCATCCCCTGGAGGTAGCACAGTCTCATTAATGTATTGGTTACATAGAACAAACCAAGTGGATAGTTAATTATCTCAAGGGAGATGCATGTGTTTGAAGCCTACCTTCCTCTGTTGTGTCCTTGTGTTATTTATTGCAATGTGTATTATCCACGGAAGCCACGTCAGCAACATCCGTAGCTGAGGCTGCTGCAGGAACAGTCTGGCTGTAGCACCAGTTGAAAAGTGAGTGCAGTTTGTTCAGTTCGCTACGATATCCACATACTGTTCTTTAATTCTGTCTGGGGAGGTAGAATGTGCTGGCAGACAGGCTGTTGTGAGCTCTTCTATTGTTTCACTGAGACAGTAATAGTCAGATTATCTGGTTGAATTATTACCTCTCCCATCCCTTCCCCAGATTATGTCCCATTTCTCACTCCCAGAGGGGGGTTCCATTCCTCTCCTCTGAGTACAGGGTGTACAAAAAGAAACTGTGTTCTCTGCACTACACCCTCCATGATCCCTTAAGCCTATTCTAAATAGAGAACAAATCCCATGAAAACGATGAAATATCCCTGTGCTATTGCAGAGGAATGAAAAAGTAAACTCAGCCCTGCAAGGAGTTTAGGAGGAGAAATGCTTTGTTTCTTTTGACAGGTCTCAGAGTAGCAGCCGTGTGAGTCTGTATCCACAAAAAGAAGAGGAGGACTTGTGGCACCTGAGGGACTAACGCATTTATTAGAGCATAAGTCCACGAAAGCTTAGGCGCTAATAAATTTGTTAGTCTCTAAGGTGCCACAAGTCCTCCTGTTCTTTGTTTCTTTGTAACTCTTGACAGATTTTCAAATTTTGTTTTAAAAGTCGGCCAGGAGGCAGGTGCCTTATTCCCACTGTAGGGGCCCAGTCAGCCCAAGACTGGGGGCTGCAGTCACGTTTCTGCTTCTCTGGTGGGATTTTTGGATGGGCTCCATGTTAGTCTAACTGCATCCAGTGTGATCAACGGGAGTTTTACCTGCTGACCTGAAGGGTCGCCGAGCCCACGCTGTGTGCGCTTTTCAACATTCGCCCTCTGGGCACAGTAACCGGACAGAGGTAGGTGTGTGCTGCAGTCCCGCGCTCTGATTCCCTGGAGGCAGCTTGATTCGGGGGGAGGTGGTCATGTGGGCCAGCGACTAGTCAAGATCTCAGAGAGGCTCTTAGGAGACCAGGATTCTATGCCTGGCTTCCGATGTGATGTGGGGCACGTGTTACGCCATAAGTGCCGGCCAGCTTTATTATTTTATGATGGGTCTGCCTCCGATTTCGCCCGTGTTGGGATGTGCTTGTGCTGGCAGCTGAGCAGGAATTTTTTGACAATGTTTTGCTTCCAAAAAATGCTGGTTTCTCCAAACCTAAACTTTTCCTGGGGAAGTGCTGACAAATTTTCTGCATAGAAAAAATTTTGAAAAAAGTTTGGAAATTGTTGGAAGTCGTGTTTCAGCATTTTTTAAATGAAAAAATTTCAAGTTTTGGATCAAAATGACTTTTTGTTTTTAAGTGCAAGTTAATCGATAGCTAACAAAAAGTTTTAAAAATGCTATCCACATGCATTGATGGGTAGGGCCAGCAGTGAAAGGGGGGCAGTCCCAGGAGTAAAGGAGGGAGACACTCCCCTAGGGATAAGGGGTAGCTCCACCCTCTGCAAGTCTCTGGCACCCATTGACCAGCTGGGGGAGAAGGGTGCTGATTGGTCAGCACTCCACATCTCCCAGGATTTACCCCAGTGCAGGGGCCATGTGGAGCCTCTTTCAGCTCTGTTCCAGCAGCGAAAGGGTTACTCATCAGCCACCCAACAGCAGCAGTCCTCAAAATTCAGAGGCAGGCTGAAGCTACCCAGAGCCTACGCACTGCCCGGATTGCGGGCACGCCAGTGTGCGCTGGGCCCACAAGAGGGCAGCTGGATCCCAGCAGGGCCTCGGGGCTGAAGCTGTTCACATCCAGAAGAGGCATGCAGGCAGGCTCATGCCACTTCTGCACTCACTGACAGGCTAGGGCTGGGAGCAGATCCAGCCCATGTGGGCAAGGCTGGAAAGAAAGTACATAAGGGGGTCACCAAGATATTCCTGGGGCCAGGGGGTTGAGTGATACGGCCTCGGGACATCCATTACAACTGGCTGGAAGTTTCCAGGGATGCTGGCGGATATCTGTAGGACTGAACTGCCGATATACGTCTACAGCATGTGGAGGCACAGATCGGGAAGGTGTTGTGATGCCAGGTGGCGTGTAGAGTGGGGAGCGACCACACTAGTCGCTACCACCCTTTCTGGCTGGTTTCCAGCGTGGTTAAGAGAAGAAAATAAATGGTTTCCTGAGGTAAAAGACTGGGATTTTGGTGTTGGGCCATAGGCTCGTGGGATAGGGTGAGACGTGGCCTACAAAGGCCGAGGTCCCCACCTGTGGCATCATCTGTCCCCATCACAGGGGGAGGGTACTAGAACTCAGACAGCTGAGTCCTGGGGGGTAGACTGAGGAGAGTCTACACTGTGTTATGGGTAACGAGCCCTGTAACCTGGTGCTAGTCATGGTTTTATGGTAGGGAGCCCTGTAATTAGGGTTGCCCGCTTTGTAATAATTAAAAACTGGACATTCCAGCAGGAGTGCCGGAACCTCCCCTGCCCCGCCCCTTCCCCCAGGCTCCGCCCCTGCCCTGCCCCTTCCAGCCTTCACCCCTGCCCTGCCTCTTCCCCTGAGGCCCCACTCCTGCCCTGCCCTGCCCCTTCTCCCTGAGGCCCTGCCCCCCTGTTCGCTCCTCTTTCCCCCTCTCCCCTGTGTGGGTCAGGAGGAACTCGCCTGCAGAACTGGGGCTAGGAGCTGCAGCCACCCAATGCAGGTAGGAGGCAGCCCTGGCTAAGTAGGGGCTGGTGCAGGTGCTGACTCGGTGCCTCCCTGCCTTCAGTGACCGGCCTTTGGGAGTCCGGTCAGTAGATCTGACCACACACCATAAGGTCCCCTTTTCAATTGGACTTTACAGTTGAAAACCGGGCACCTGCCCACCCTGCCTGTAATCCTGGGGTCAGTTCCGGGTTATATGGCAAGGAGCCCTGTAACCTGGTGCTAGTGATGGTTTTATGATAAGGAGACCTGGACCCAGTGGTATAGGAGAGTCCGGATGATGGGCGGGGAACACCCCCTCCCCTGTGTTAAAGTTTACTAAAAGTTGCAGCCTGGCTACTTAGTTCCATGCATGTGTCTGTCCTTGTTTTGCTGCTCTGTCCACATCAAAGAATAAAGGGACAAAAAAAAATAAAAGGTTCAAAAGTCTTAGAATGAAATGTTGGTTTGACACAATCCACGTTTTTTTTTCTAGATTTTTGGTTGCCAGTTTTTTTGGAGAGTTTGACTTTTTGTCATGATTTGGAAAGGGGATATTGTTTCACTGTCAGCACCGCTCCCCTATGCTGTATATTGCCACGGTTAGGCGATTGGCATATTTCTACTGGAAGCCTCCGCCACTGAAGCTAGGGTTTGCCTTACTGTGACAGAGCTGCGGACGAAAGTTACCAGGCTAGAAGTGACCGTTGTGACCATCGGGTCTGACCTCCTCTGCAATACAGGTCATAGAACTTCCTGTTCGAGCTAGAGCACGTCTCTTAGACAAAAACCCATCCAATCTTGATTTGTAATTCACACAAACCCAGTGATTTCTCCCCACTTCTCAGCAAAGGCCTTGTAGTCGGGTGCTCTAGAAAGAGGGTTCACCTCACTGAGATGTTACGCCGTATATTACACTACATGTGCTATTTTACGCTGAAGTCCTGCCATGTGCTCTCCTTGCTGCTTCTTTCGGGGCGTGCATCTCCCAGTTTTCAGAGTGAGTTGTGCTGTCACCCCTAAGTACAGTTACACCCCTGAGAAGCAAGAACACCCACCCGCAACACCGTATCTTTTGAGCGGGATTGTTCACCTCTGAATATTTTGTGGGCAGGCAGGGAGGCGGCCTCAGGCAGTATGGTGATTATGCTGGGTCTAATCCCAAGATTATCATCATCATGAAATCTCTGCTGGGATTGTGAGCAATTTGTGCTCTTTACATCCCTCAGCCACAGAGGCTCATACGCAGCATTCTGGACTAATGCAAACTCATACTGGGCTGCTCTGCTTCCCCAATGTCTGAGATGAGAAGAATCCCCAAATTGGTTCATTTTAAGGCAATTCCATGGAAACTCAAGTGTAGAGTCTAGCATATGAAACTATGTTGTGCCTACATGGAAAAATAACTGGACACCATTAAGAATTGGTTCAGTGATTAGAAGTTCTTATTTAAAATCCTGCCTGGCTCATACTGAAAATGGGCCAAATGCTCCCCATAACTACACCAAGCAGTCTCACTGTGACCAAATTTTTGAAATATTATTGAGTAAAAGCTGAAGCAGTACAGAAATATCCAGTGCAGCAGTAACTTCTGCAGCCTACATAAAGTAGTAACTTTTAACTTACTGTACCACTCATTTCTATTTTGTAGGGAAAGTACTGCAATAAGATAACACATTGGCATGCAGATTTATCCCTATGCAACATGAATCTCCTTTCATTCTTACTGAATCTATTATGTATTTAATAATTTACCTATTTTTCATAACAATGAACACATTGTATAATAGAGTTAATTTCACAGCCTTTCTATTAAATTTTAATTATACTTTAGAAATGAGCATTTTTGCAACATATGTAATTTCAGCACCACATAAAAACTATTAAGAGAACAGAACACCTTAATGGTGCTTACTCATAACTGGTCTTGTCAAAACCCATTGTTAGAATAACAATGATCATAATAATGCATTGCAATGAGGTCTTAGTATCAGTGCTCTGTGCACAATTTAGATTTGTCAAGAAGGGGAATTATTCAGCAGAGCCCAGGCGGATCTTGTGGTCTTGCTTGGAGTTAAGCTTAATATACCAAAATAAATGTAAAGCTGTTTGCACAGAAAGGTCATAGATAAACCTCATGAGCAGTTTTGAATCCAAACCACTAATTTAAAAAGAAAAATATCAAACAATAACTATCCGAGGAGGCAGAAGACATTTGTGTTTCTTTCAACAGAGCTCACTGCTAACTCATACACCTTACGAGGAAAGCGAATTTGGGAATCAATATAAAAATTTCAGCCGATCTCTGCAATCAGTAAAGCGTGTATCTCCTCTTAATGTGATTGTCTCATAAGAATTGCAAAGCTTATTGTCCCAACATAACACACTTACAAAGTGTGTGCCTAGTTGCAGGTCCACTTAGAGGAGATCAGCCTTCTACAGCTGCTGGGTAACTGAATTACTCCTCTAGCTCAAGTGCTCGAGGTGTGGTTCAGTGTCAACCCACCACCATACAATATTCCGAGCCCAAGGATTTGCAGTTTAGCACACAGGTTGGCTCTTCAGCATTGAGAGAACTCACAGTTCGGATGCAGCCTCCGTTATGCCCCACAGTGCTTCATACTCAGTGTGATAAACAAAAACTCCAGAGCCAAGCTTATGTTCCCCGAATCACACTACTTTACACTCATTGCACCACTGTGCACACAATCCGCATTCTTCTTGCTGACCATGCTCCACTCATTCCAAAGGGACAGCAGCCTTACAGATCCATCAGAATCCTTTAATTTTCCTGGCAGGCTGATAAGCCACACGCCGCTTCTCTTTCTTTCCTGTAGATGATATGAAAGGTCACATGAACCTGTTCTACTGTGGAAATGAATTGTGTTGCACCAGGCACTTTTCTTTTTATACTTTCTGTACAAGTAATTGGGTTACAGTTGCATATTTCATTTAGTAACTCGTTAATCTCTGGAAAGCTTGTGGCGTTTTGCAAGTGGCAGCTACTTTATTATAAAGAATAGGTATTGCTTCCAGAGTAGACCCAAAAAAGAAAGGAAAGGCTGTTGGATGGATAAACATCAGGTAGTTTGAAATAGTTTCTTTAACCCTGCAAAACTATTTTGATGTAGGAGATGGGTCTCATTTAATCTTTGAACACCTCCTTTGCTGTTTTATGTACAGGAGACTTGGATACTGTTTAAATGTTTTGTCCTGTGCACCTTTTAATATTTCCCATGTAAATAATTCTCCTTATCTTAATTTTTGGTGGTGTGAAACAGCGCAAATCCGTGAATATGACTACATAAAAAGTACTGTGTATACTGCAGTGAATAGCTAGAGTGGAAAATTTAAAACCATGTGGGAAAAAGAGAAGCTTTCCAGTCAGAACATTTACCGTAAGAGGAGGACCTGTTGAAAAATTGGAGGCACAGTGTGAATACTGCACCCCAGCTGACAGATTTGGTTCATTACCAGCTAGTGTGATTCTTGTTTTACCGAAGCTGTAAAAGCCCCTGATCCAGAAGAGTAGGTAACTATAAAACCCCAGTGGCTGTTGGACAGTCAAGGTAAAATAATTGCACAATCACGATGAATTCTTAGACATGATGTTCATGGCAGGATATTTTTTTTAAGTTTGGTATTGAGTTTAGTGAGCCTTAAGGCCCTTGGAAAACTATTATAGCAGCACCATCTATTGTTTAAAGCGGGGTTTATAGTCTAAATCCCTGTCTTCAGCAGTTGTTTACCTGAGCATAAAAATTCAAATGGACCTGAAACTTGCCATGCAAAATTCAGGCCTGGAAGCGATTTTCTTGTCATGAATTTTGCACAAAACGAAGGGGAAAGAACGAGTATTTCCATGATTTAAGTTAGTGAAATGTTTACTAAGAAGGGGACAACTTACTGTTATAGATTCCAAATAGTTTTTTTCAGATTAATTTGTTAGGGTGTTTAGTCTATTCATTGTATGTTTTGAAATAGCGCTATTAATTGTAATTGAAAATAGAGTACTGTGCAGGAACAATGACTCTAGAGATGCCATTTTTAGAATGCGTAGCTACTAGCTTAACATCACAATAAGATTTACACAATACAATAATATTCTAATTGATGCATGTTACAAACTTCCTGAATGCACATTAACGTGATCATGTTATGGTGCTTGGTGATGCATAGCAGGGTATTATACCAGCCCCCCATAGAGACATGGTTTCAAACTGGGTTTAGATAATTAATGAGAAATTAGGGTTGCATTTAGTCCTTGTGCGGGTTATTCCTCATAGGTGGAGTGGAAACTCGATCGATGGTTTCCTTGCAAGTCTTACATCAGCAGTTGCTTCAGCCACCATCAGCCTCATGACTGGCTTTGGGATTTCGTGCCCCAAACTCAGAGCTGCATCTGCCATAGGAAAAGACCATCTTAACAGACCCTTCTCGCGCTCCTTCTGGCCCCTGAACAATGCAGCTCCTGCAGGATCAGCAGCACAGGGTGGGAAATGCGCATTGCCCTGTGGTTCTTGGGCAATGGGGAAATCTGGCAGAGACCTGACCCAAAACTAAGCATGGTATAGATCTAGTTTCCCTTCCTCCAAACTCTGTGCACCCTTGTGTGAGGGGGTGTTTCAAATACATGGTTATAGTTTAGGGTTGTATCCTATCCTATCGCCTAGTCAGCGTTTGCACATGAGACCAGTCAAAGGGAAATCTAGATGCTGCAGGAAGTGGTTTGGGTGGCTCAATATGGGAATTCTTCTCAGAGCCAAGGCCCCAACATAGTGCTTGGGCATATTATCTTGTGGGAGAGCCTGTTTTTCAGGGACATCTAAAATTAAGGCCCAGACCATGTGTGGTTATTAAAACTTCCCTGACATATTTTTGCACAAGTAGGGATGTATGTATTCTGTGTTGTTAAGCCTGGCGTTAATATGTTAATATTAGTGTCCTTGCTAAATTCAATTTGGTTAATTATATTCTGCCTAATTATATTTCCATGAGTTGCATTTTATTGTTCACTTCTTGTTTATCGTGTCGTGTGGGCATTTGGTTTTGGCTCTGGACATTCTACCCTAAGGCTGGCAAGTGGGTGAAATGGGCTGAGATTCTTCTGATTGCAGCGTGCTGCCATGCGTAAGTGTAACATGATGCTATGGAAGAGCTCTGGAAATCAGACCTATTCTCTAAACGACAGTTTTCACCTTTTCTGCTGTCTCAAAATCCTTCTCAGCTGGTGGCTAACGACCCTGTTCTCAGTGATCTCTGTTTACTGCTTTAAAGTATTTAAATATTTAATCTTTCTTAATGCAAAAAAGAAAAAGAAAAATCCAGTCTGTTGGGCTAAGAGCAGTAGAATGAGTGGAGTGCATTGGTTAGTGAGTTATTACCGTGCCTGCTGACCCTAAGGTATCTTCACTTACATCTTCAAAATAGAAATAAAAGTAAAGAAAGAGCTGAATACTTGTGGGAATGCTAACGATGTAGCTGTCTTAGTGATCGATGGATGCTGCCTGATCGGCAGCCGTTCTTTACAAGACTTGTAGGTTAACACACAAGACCATCTCAAAGGAACTTGTTCATACAGGTCACTTATAGCTACTTCTTAATAAACCAGTGAGGGAATATTTATGTTTATGAATGTTCTGGCTAGCAGCAGGAGCAACACTCCTCCAAACCCTAGTCAGCTCCCCTTTCCTCCTCCCTGGCTGATTGAATTAGGGTTTTTTGTTAGGTCTTGGGCAGGGCCTTAATTGGCTCCAGGTGCTCCAATTACCCTGTAGTAACCTTTCCCTACTCCCCAGGGGTTGGACAATATAGAAGTTTAATTGGCATAAGCTTGGGAGAACTGCACAGTGAGTAATGTGGTCACCCCAAACCCTGGCCAGTATGACCTTTCTGCCATACTGGCTATGCATTGCCATGTTTTCCCTCGGCACCATATATAGGGTGGTTACTGAATCTGAAACTACTGCTGCAAAATAACCCCAGGATGCTCTAGCTCAGTGTTTCTCAACCTTTTGGATTCCAGGGACCGGCTTGCTGCCTTCCTAAACGGTGTCAGGGGATCTGAGGGATGGGTGCCGGTCCCTGGACCAGCTGAGGAGAAACACTGCTGTAGAGGATAAATCTACTGCTGGCGTCTCCATACAGAGTATTTAGACAAGTGAATAAAATGGGTGGTTGATGTTACTATTTTATTTGAAATGAGGAAACCACTCCAAATATCAGTGCAATTGACCCAGAGTATGTAACAAAGGGGAAAGAAAGGGTGATCAATAGGTTGTGTATAGCCAGGTTTTTCGACTTTAAGTCAAAATCAATAAAGCTCTGACTAAAGTGAAAATTTGACAATAAGGTCTTAGAAAATATGCTCACCCCAGCAGCAAATGGACACGCTCTGCAGGGCAGAAAGCTGTTTGCAGAGGGTCATGGTGAAATCGCAGGAACTGCCTATGCTCTGGGGGAGAGCCCCTCTGTGAGTGTCGGGCTTCAGCAGGGACCATGTACATAATATCTATAACAGCACATCAAAGATACAGCTGGAAATACGGAAGAAGACGCAAGGTGTAACTGTAAAAATAAATGCTATAATCATGCCCCTCCCCAGCTCAGCAGGAGGCAGGTTTGGCTGGGCCAGCGGGGGGATGCTCCAGGTACATAGAGACAAGGGGGGAGAGCTCATGCCCCGATGTGCCAGAGCTGAGCCCCTCCTCGTGCATCAAGGCATACGTGGGAGTGTGCCTGGGAGAGAGGTTCTCTGCCTCCTATTGGCCGGGTGGGTTGGGAGGATTCCCGGAGCTGATTGGCACTCAAGTCCTCCCTCGATTCAGAGCTTTTTCTTGGCATTGGGGGCCATTTTGCTGTCCCACCTCGCCTCACTAGAGTTGAAATATATCCTGCATTCCAGGATGCTGTGGGCCTGTCTGATGGCTTTCACTTCCAAGAGCCCTGCTTGAATTCACACACTAACCCACCTTAGCTAAAGGGCAACCTAACCCAGGCAGCATCTAGGCCAAGATTTCAGACACCGCCAACCAGCCCAGAGTTCTACTGAGCGTGATGGCACATTCCCAGCACAGAAAAGTGCCCTCTTCTCCCTTCCTCCTGTGTTAATCAGTAGCAACAAGACAGACGTGCTGGAGAGATACTCACCAGCTGGCTGACCCTGTCTCCCAGCTGTCTTCATCTCACCAGGAGTGTGTCTGGCTGGTGAGACAACACCAGTGGTAAATGTAAAGTTCTGAACCATCCAACGTTTTCCATTGCATTGCATGAACCTTGCTGTATAACTCAGCATTTCTCCCCACTAGGCATGTGGAGTGCTGGTGTGATATTACCTAGGGCTTTGCATCAAACTCCAGATTTCGGTGCTATGTTTCACAATAGGGTTCTGAAGTATCTAGATGAAATAATTTCACTAGCAAGCATTTTCTCCCATTTTCTGTTTTCTTCTAAAATAAAGCCCTGCCAGAGTCTAATTATGAAACTAGTGTCCCGGTTAGAAATTGGTGTTGACTATTGTCATAAATATAAAGGGAAGGATAAACACTTTTAAAATCCCTCTTGGTCAGAGGAAAAACCCTTTCATCTGTAAAGGGTTAAGAAGCTAGGATAACCTCGCTGGCACCTGACCAAAATGACCAATGAGGAGACAAGATACTTTCAAAAGTTGGGAGGAGGGATAAACAAAGCCTCTCTCTCTCTGTCTGTGTGATGCTTTTGCCGGGAACAGAACGGGAATGGAGTCTTTAATTTTCCTGATATTTGCTGGGAGAGCAATACAGCGGTGCATAGACAATCCAGGAAGTTTTTGGAAAGCGTAGGGGACAATTTCCTGGTGCAAGTGCTAGACGAGGCAACTGGGGGGGAGCTTTTCTTGACCTGCTGCTCACAAACAGGGAAGAATTAGTGGGGGAAGCAAAAGTGGGTGGGAATCTGGGAGGCAGTGACCATGAGATGGTCGAGTTCAGGATCCTGACACAGGGAAGAAAGGTAAGCAGCAGGATACGGACCCTGGACTTCAGGAAAGCAGACTTCGACTCCCTCAGGGAGCGGATGGGTAGGATCCCCTGGGGGACTAACATGAAGGGGAAAGGAGTCCAGGAGAGCTGGCTGTATTTCAAGGAATCCCTGTTGAGGTTACAGGGACAAACCATCCCGATGAGTCGAAAGAATAGTAAATATGGCAGGCGACCAGCTTGGCTTAATGGTGAAATCCTAGCGGATCTTAAACATAAAAAAGAAGCTCACAAGAAGTGGAAGGTTGGACATATGACCAGGGAAGAGTATAAAAATATTGCTCGGGCATGTAGGAATGAAATCAGGAGGGCCAAATCGCACCTGGAGCTGCAGCTAGCAAGAGATGTCAAGAGTAACAAGAAGGGTTTCTTCAGGTATGTTGGCAACAAGAAGAAAGCCAAGGAAAGTGTGGGCCCCTTACTGAATGAGGGAGGCAACCTAGTGACAGAGGATGTGGAAAAAGCTAATGTGCTCAATGCTTTTTTTGCCTCTGTCTTCACTAACAAGGACAGCTCCCAGACTGCTGCGCTGGGCATCGCAACATGGGGAGTAGATGGCCAGCCCTCTGTGGAGAAAGAGGTGGTTAGGGACTATTTAGAAAAGCTGGACGTGTACAAGTCCATGGGGCCGGACGAGTTGCATCCGAGAGTGCTAAAGGAATTGGCGGATGTGATTGCAGAGCCATTGGCCGTTATCTTTGAAAACTCGTGGCGAATGGGGGAAGTCCCGGATGACTGGAAAAAGGCTAATGTAGTGCCAATCTTTAAAAAAGGAAAGAAGGAGGATCCTGGGAACTACAGGCCAGTCAGCCTCACCTCAGTCCCCAGAAAAATCATGGAGCAGGTCCTCAAGGAATCAATCCTGAAGCACTTACACGAGAGTAAAGTGATCAGGAACAGTCAGCATGGATTCACCAAGGGAAGGTCATGCCTGACTAATCTAATCACCTTCTATGATGAGATTACTGATTCTGTGGATGAAGGGAAAGCAGTGGATGTATTGTTTCTTGACTTTAGCAAAGCTTTTGACACGGTCTCCCACAGTATTCTTGTCAGCAAGTTAAAGAAGTATGGGCTGGATGAATGTACTATAAGGTGGGTAGAAAGTTGGCTAGACTGTCGGGCTCAATGGGTAGTGATCAATGGCTCCATGTCTAGTTGGCAGCCGGTGTCAAGTGGAGTGCCCCAGGGGTCGGTCCTGGGGCCGGTTTTGTTCGATATCTTCATAAATGATCTGGAGGATGGTGTGGATTGCACTCTCAGCAAATTTGCGGATGATACTAAACTAGGAGGAGTGGTAGATACGTTGGAGGGCAGAGATAGGATACAGAGGGACCTAGACAAATTGGAGGATTGGGCCAAAAGAAACCTGATGAGGTTCAATAAGGATAAGTGCAGGGTCCTGCACTTAGGACGGAAGAACCCAATGCACAGCTACAGACTAGGGACCGAATGGCTAGGAGTAGTTCTGCGGAAAAGGACCTAGGGGTTACAGTGGACGAGAAGCTGGATATGAGTCAGCAGTGTGCCCTTGTTGCCAAGAAGGCCAATGGCATTTTGGGATGTATAAGTAGGGGCATAGTGAGCAAATTGAGGGACGTGATCGTTCCCCTCTATTCGACATTGGGGAGGCCTCATCAGGAGTACTGTGTCCAGTTTTGGGCCCCACACTACAAGAAGGATGTGGATAAATTGGAGAGAGTCCAGCGAAGGGCAACAAAAATGATTAGGGGTCTGGAACACATGACTTATGAGGAGAGGCTGAGGGAACTGGGATTGTTTAGTCTGCAGAAGAGAAGAATGAGGGGGGATTTGATAGCTGCTTTCAACTACCTGAGAGGTGGTTCCAAAGAGGATGGTTCTAGACTATTCTCAGTGGTAGAAGATGACAGGACAAGGAGTAATGGTCTCAAGTTGCAGTGGGGGAGGTTTAGGTTGGATATTAGGAAAAACTTTTTCACTAGGAGGGTGGTGAAACACTGGAATGCGTTACCTAGGGAGGTGGTAGAATCTCCTTCCTTAGAAGTTTTTAAGGTCAGGCTTGACAAAGCCCTGGCTGGGATGATTTAATTGGGGATTGGTCCTGCTTTGAGCAGGGGGTTGGACTAGATGACCTCCTGAGGTCCCTTCCAACTCTGATATTCTATGATTCTGTGATTCTTAGAACTTAGTAAGTAATCTAGCTAGATATGCGTTAGATTCTGTTTTGTTTAAATGGCTGATAAAATAAGCTGTGCTGAATGGAATGGATATTCCTGTTTTTGTGTCTTTTTGTAACTTAAGGTTTTGCCTAGAGGGATTCTCTATGTTTGGAATCTGATTACCCTGTAAGGTATTTACCATCCTGATTTTACAGAGGTGATTCTTTTACTTTTTCTTCTATTAAAATTCTTCTTTTAAGAACCTGATTGCTTTTTCATTGTTCTTAAGATCCAAAGGTTTGGGTCTCTGTTCACCTACGCAAATTGGTGAGGATTTTTATCAAGCCTTCCCCAGGAAAGGGGGTGTAGGGTTTGGGAGGATTTTGGGGGGAAAGACGTTTCCAAACGGGCTCTTTCCCGGTTATATATTTGTTAGACGTTTGGTGGTGGCAGCGATAAAGTCCAAGGGCAAAAAGTAAAATAGTTTGTACCTTGGGGAAGTTTGGGGTAAAAATAAGCTTAGGGAGTTTTCATGCAGGTCCCCACATCTGTACCCTAGAGTTCAGAGTGGGGAAGGAACCTTGACAACTGTGTTGCAGGGAAATTTACGGCCCTCTTCCTTGTTTCTATTTTGCCTGTGTGCTTCTAAGTTTAACTGTGCTTTGCGGACTTCTCATACTGTATAAACATTTTATCTCCTGCATGTCGCTTTGGATGCCTATTTAAAAATAGTTAAAAGGAAATAACAATTAAACAATGTGTTTGATAGCTGAGTTATAATTTCGAAAAAAACAAACATCTGAAAGCAAACAGCAGCTCGTTATCCATAAGGGCCCCGTTGTGATCCTCTGACTCCCACTAGTGAGTATTGACTCACACAACATGCACACGCAAGTCACTGCTGTTGGCTCCTCTTCGGGGCAGGGATTCTCTCTCACTGTTTGTTCAATGCCTGGAGTAATGAGGCTGCTAGGTGCTGCTGGCCCTTAAGGGATAAAACCAATAATAATGAAAAGAAATAGTCAAGAGTCTGTAAGAAACAAAAGAAGAAAATCCCATGATTCTACGATTCTATTCATAGTCTGTAAGCTCCTGGGGGCTGGAGCTGTCTTTGGTTCTGGGTTTGCGCAGCACCTAGCACAGTGGGGGCCTGGGCCATGACTAGGGCTGCTTGGCTGTATGATAATTACAAATAATAATAAAAAGGGACCCAGAGGGACCGTCCTGGGTCTGTGACACGTGAACTCGGGTAATATAATGCCCTAGAATGCTTTGCCAACGTCCTTGTTTGGCCACGTGTTTCAGAGGAGTGTCTCCTCACTTGTTAAATGAAGCGCTTGAGTCAGTAACTCTTGAGCCTAATTGTAAAAACCTCTTCAGTGTAGTGCTGATCGGTGCATTTGCTGATTTAATTCTGAAATCCAAATTGAGACCAAAGGAATGGCCCTGTGCTTAGAAATGGCTGTTAAATGTCTGCCAGCAGCTGCAACCCATAACCTGCAGGCTTTCAGACATGACTAGTTGTTGCAGACACAATCAGATTAATGTTTCCGGAGACATGCTGAAAAGTAACCTTGGCTCCACTGAATGGAGTTATAGCTTTCGGGCCTTAAAGCAATCGGGAGCCTTTCATTAGGAGCCTGAGTCTGATATGCGGTTTGATACGGTAATCCCAAAGCACAGTCAGAACCAGCATAGTAATTTCTGCCCCTTGCCATTGGGCGAGAGGATGACTATGACGTATCCTTTCTTCCTCACCCGCAGCCTCCCACCAAAAAGTAATTTTGATGGATCTTTGAGAGCTGTCAATGTCTTCTTGCATCTGGACACCCCCGCTCGCTTCAGTGATTGTCTCCCCTCTCATAAGCAGAAAGTGGACTCCTTTCTACAACTAGGAATCCTACATCCTGGGCTATCTCCTCTCCGTGAAATCATTGGGTTTACACGTTAACTCCCTGTACATGCCTCTGGCAGCAATCAATGCTTTCCATCCTCCGGTTGACAAGTGCTTGGTGTTCATGCACACTATGATCAGGAGATTTCTGAAAGGCCTCGTCAGAACCTTCCCTCTCGTGTCAGAGCCAACTCTTCGTTGGGATCTTAACCTGACTCTGCCAGCACTTATGAACTGGCCATTTGAGCCCTGGGCCTCCTGCTCCCGTCTGCATTTATCACAGCTATCACTTTGCTCGGAGACTAGGGTAACTTGCGGCTGTTATGGTGGAGCCTCCCTGTATGATATTTCATAAAGACCAAATGTCCCTAAGATCAAATCCCCAATTCAACACATTGCCTGTGAATTCCACCTGAATCAGACTGCTCATCTGCTGGAGTTCTCCCCAAAATCTCATGTCTCTTGGACGCCAGGGAGCTCCGTGCTCGGTGTGTTCGTAGAGCTCTGGTTTTCTACCTATAGAGGACGAAGTCCTTTAGAAAATCCCTGAGATTATTTGTCTCTTTCATCAAGTGGAGGGGGAAGCAATGTCATAGCAATGGATCTCCAGCTGCATCCGACCAGACACCCCTCCTCCTCGGGGTGTGAGGCCCACTCGACTGGAGCACATGCTGCCGCTGTAGCGTCTCTCCAAGGTGTGTGCCTCTTGTGGAAATGGGTAGAGAGGTGACATGGAACTCACTGCAGACCTGTACCAGACACTGTGCTTTGGTCCAGGCTTCTTCAGCCAATTCGTTCTTCGGCACAGCCGTCCTTCAGTCTGCGGTGAAGCATGGACCCTTGCGTCCCCCTCCTCCTCCTCAATCAGCATTGCCTGTGAATCCCCCACACTAATTCCCACAGGGCCTGGCACTTGCAGGAGAAAGGGAAGGTTACTGGCCTTACAGTAACTGGAGTTCTTTGTGATGGGTGGTGTTTATAGGTATTCATGACCCACTCTCCTTCCCCTCTGCTCTGATCCTGTTGTGGTTGCAGGAGAGTAGGAACTGGCCACGCAGTCAGTCCATGCTGCCCTTTCTGCTCTTGGATCAGCGTGAGGAGGCACAGGGCAGGGGCGCAGACGAACGGCTCGCGCTAGTGAAGAATCTTCCAGTCTTGGCTGAGTGCAGTGCACATATATCCACAGTGAATCCTCAGGGAGCACACACGGTGACGCTCTCCAGTTACTAGAAGGTAAATAACTTTCCTTCACGCTCCTTGTTGGAGTATTTAGTTGCAGAATCTGAATTACCCTGTGTTTACCTTCATTCTTTATCACTCCCCTTTCCCTGCTATTGTTTGTTACTCCCACTTCGTTGCCTCTTGTCCTAAACAAGGTGAGTTTAGCATGAGGGTGGGTTGGTACATAGGTTATTTTGGAAATGCCTTCATGCTTTGGCTTCAACATAGGAAGAACTTTTTGTGTGCTCGATGTTATCAGGCCTCCAGACACACAGATAACAGCGTGCATAGTCCAGGGTTAAAAAAGGCACCACCTCTCTTTCTGAACACCTGGCTGCAGGATAAAGGGGAAGGCAGTTCTGCCATGCTGGTGAAATCTAATCAATTACTATTAGCTGTAGGCTCAAAAAGCTGTGTCAGAGATGCGAAATATGAGGCTATGTATATTTGTAGTCTATTGTTGTGCTTGTTATGTGGCATTCATGAGTGTGGCAGGTTACTAGTGTACGATGGGGCTAGCAGATCATAGAGAAAAGCACACTCTGTCCCTCTGTACGAATCTAGAGCAATACAGGGCTGTAGTGGGGCGGTTACCCCACTCCTGGGATAAAAGGAGGGAGAGGAGCTGAGGGAGGCTGGCTGGGGAACTGGCCACAGCTGGCCCTGATAAGAGGGCTGTGAGTAAGGAGCCGAGAGAGTCTCACTCCAGCCCGGGAGTGAGAAGGACCTAGCTGCCTGGGAGAGACAGGGTACCTTTGACAAAGCCATGCTGCGGAAGGGGCAGGCTGAGCTGGGAAGCTCAGGCCTGGCTACCTCCCAGGCTGAGGCCTGGCAGGAAGGCCTAAGGAGGTACTGGGAGTGCAGGGAGACAGCTCGGGCTAGAGAGGCAGCCGGTCCAACCCCCTTGCCAATGATGAGTGGCCATTGCAGACTGCAGTTTGCCCCAGAGAAAGGGGGCTAGATGACGACTGGCAGTAGCCACTGAGGCAAGACAGGTGTAGGGGGTGGTGGGGTTTCATGGGAGGGGAGACCCAGAGTGTGGGGGTACCGCTGTGGGCAGCACCCCAAGATAAGGGGGCCTGAAGGGCCTGAAGCACAGTGGTGGAGACTGAGGAGGAAGCAGGTACCGGTGGGGAGATACCGGCCAGCAGCAGGTGCTCCGAGGCTGGACTGAGCTAATTCCCAGACTGACCAGCAGCTAGTTCAGCCTGGGTGTGGCGGGCCGGCCTAACCAAGCAGTCGAGGGGCAGGCCAACACCGAACAGTTTTCTTGGCTGGAAAGTGGCAAAATGTGCCAAGCTTTTTAAATAATTCTATGAATTGGCAGAAAACTGGAGTAAGTTCCAGTGTGCAAATAGCACAGAGAGCTCAGCCTTTCCCATGGCACTCTCTTTGGCAGTCACCTCTCACTGGATGATTCAGATCTGCGTCGGCTCTCCCAGCCCCTGAAATGGCAAAGAATGCTGCTGGCAAATGGGGTGGCTCCTGCGTTGTGATGACCACATTAAGGGAGTTTGTCTCCCTGGCCTAGGGGTTCGGCCGCGCAAGCAGCCCTGCAATATGGTGCTGGGATACGATGTCTAGAGAAAGCAATTGGGATTTCTCATTGTTAAACAAACAGCAGCTTCAGAGCTCGGCTTACAAAAATAAAGATCAGGGTTTGCAGTTGTAGACGTCTGACGGACAGAGGCTCTGTGGGAGGAAAGAGAAAATTCTAGATGCTCCTCCTTGGAACGTACATCTCCGTGGTTTTGTTGCTGTCATTCCCACGGCCGTGGTCAGGCGAGGCTATGGCATTGCCACCCAGTGATGCGCGGGCTGATGGAGTAGTTGAGTGGAGATGGCTGGCCCATAAGAGGTCCAGCTGGGCTTAAGAAGCTATTCTGGGATATCAAAGAGCAGCTACAGAAAATGGCGTGGCTAGCCCTCCGCCTCTCCTTTCTTTCCTGGCTGTTTGTTCTCAGGTGTAGGATGTACCCTGGCTGGTATATGGCCGTGGTGGGTGTGTTTACACAGCACAGAGGATATCTCATGGCACATTGCACCCTTTCTGAAGCAATGCTGGGGTACTGCTCTGAACCTGCTGTGAGACGGGGCGAGGGGTGTTGTATGGGACTGTTGGCCCCGGCTGGGAACTGGCTAGTGGGGTGTTGTCTCAGGAGGGCAGGAGGTCTCTGGGCTGCTGAGGGGAGATGCTAGTTCGGGGTCTAGGTTGGAGCAAGCCTCTCTCTGCATTTCCCTCCTCAGCCGGTGGCACTCCTGCCCTTTCCTGACCTCGCTTACGAGGAGGAGACGTGGCTCAGATCAGCAGTCTGGGTTGGGAAGGAGTCGGCACAAAACCCAGATTGGCTGTCTGGACGGAGGCAGAGTCAGTGACTAGCTAGTGCGAGGACGTTGGCTTTCTGACGGGTGGTGTTTGGGAGCTCAGGAAAGTGTTGGGCTCTCGGTGTCTTTGGGGTACGGGACAGGGTGACCAGGTGTCCCGATCTCATCGGGACAGTCCTGATATACCGGGCTTTGTCTTATATAGGCGCCTATTACCCCCCACCCCCATCCCGATTTTTCACACTGGCTGTCTGGTCACCCTCTTGGGGGAATAGAGGGAGTAAATATGAGAAGAGAGGCAGTAGTGCTGAGCAAGGGGAGTCAGGGTGCCTGGGATATGAGAGACAAGCAGTCTAATCATGCGGGGCATAGCAGGAGAGAGCACACTGCTCATTGATGCGCTAAGAATGGCCTCTTAGCTGGGGCTGGACCCAGGGGTCTAAAAGGAGGGGAAAATTACAAACAGCCCCTAAAACCAGAGCGCTAACCCAATGCTCTGTGTTCGAGGATTCCCTCACGAATGTCACCTTTTGTGAACTAGTCTATGGGCCTGGTCCAGGCTCTTTGCTTAGTTGGGGTTACTTTGGGTGGGGGTGGAGGGGCATGCGGAAGCCTTCCCTTCCCTACCCACTTAGTGCACGAATAAGGCAGGTCTGTGGATAATATGCTGTGCAGAAAACGAACCTCCCAAATCCATGGTCTTTGATAATGGGTGTGATGACTGCTTCAGAACCATTGTCCTAGCCCCTCCCGGAGGGGGGGCTGAATAGACAGAAGTGCATGCCGTCCTGCCCTGGTAGCTGTGAAGTGACTGGTGTGGGCATGGCTGAGGAGTTGGGGTTGCTTGAAGGGTTAGCCTGGCTGTTCGGCCCACCCGCCTCCACTCGCTCACAGTGTGAGTGCTGCCCTGCACAGTCCCAATATCAGCACCGTGCTTGGCGGGAATTCTCCGGTGCCACTCGGAAACCTGAACGGTTCTGGGAGGCCATGTAGAGTCTCTAGAAAGGTACCTGCCCACTGCTCTTGGGTTAATGAAATGAAATCCTGTTTTGGGGAGGGGGAGAACTGGAATGAATCTGGTCAAACAGTCTCTGGTTCTGAGTGAGTTCTGCAAGTCGGGACTGCGTGAGACAGGGCACTCGCTGATATTGTGGATGCAGGCCAGGCAGTCTGAATGGTCCCGGAGGCCATAATCACATTATAGCGCCAGACTGCCCAGGCTGGAGGCCCTTTCCAAAAGCATCGATCAGGCATTGGAGAAAGGTTCAATGCAGCGTTTACTAATCTAGCATAGTGCTTTTCATTGTTATCAATTGATGGCCTGTCCCTTTAACTACAGTAAGCTGTGACAGCTGCTTATATGAATCTTTCTGAGAAAGTTGAAGAAAATATTTCCTGATTCAGACCAGAAGAATCATTCAGGCTCACAAAGCTTATTATGGGCAAATAGGTTGAAATTCCTAAGTGGTTCACACACTCTATATTGACACAACATTTCCCTTGAGTTTCAAGTGATACAAGTTGCTGTGGTCCCAGTTCAGCAAAGCATTTAAGCATGTGCTTTAAGTTATGGTGCTGTTACCATATATAACACTGCTGTAACAGAGAATGGTATGCTGGGCTTTGTTTTTTAATTTAGAAAAATTCCTTCTACGTAAAATATGAACATCTTTAATAGATTGGCTGGTGTAAATCAGGGGATCTCAGGGGAAGTCACTGGAATGATGCTGAGGACCTGGTCCATGGAATTTGCACTCATGATTTTAAATGTTGTGCATAGAATAGACTGGCACTAAATGGAGTCCTATATTTTTGTTTACATCATAAAGGCCAGGTTCTGATCTCACACTGATGCAACTCCATTGACTTCTGTGGAGTTAATCTTGATTTACCCATGTGTAAATGATCAGAATCAGGCCCTAAATGTTCAATGAATGCACAGTCAGAGAAAACTTGAGTGTGTGGGGCTCAACTCTTTTGGTATTGTGTAGTTAGAAAGTTTGCGGTCTTAGGGAATCAAAACCAACAATCCTCCTCCTCCCTGTTGTAGGTCATTGACCTTTTAATTGTTATGATCTCATTTGGCTCAAGTATAAATTCTAGGTCTCACCCCTGCTCCCGGGGTATTGATTTTGATGAGACATTTACGACCAGAGAATTTTAAAATTTTGTATCCAGGACTACTGCGTATGAGGTGGCAACCATGGAGCCAGATTCACTTTTATTGAAATGCCACCAGCCAAATGTTTCCAATTACCTCCCATATGTATGTCATTGAAACGTGGTGAGCATTTTGCCAAGTGCGGGAATCGGCAGTGACTTTTAGCCAGCCGATCCATATACAAGTTTGTTTTTTAAACTAGGATGGACTATGTAAAATGACAAACTCCTTTTTTAATAGTGTTGTATCAGAAAACTTTCCCCTTGTTGATGATTGTCTTGGGAAATAAACAGGCTCATGTATTATTAAAGACCCCAACAGTGTCCAGACACGTATAAAGACAAGGGGTGGGATTTTCAAGTGCACCTAACTGATTTAGGCACATGAAAGCTGTTCAAATCAATGGAACTTGTTGCTGTGAGATACTTGGTGCACTTAAAAATCCAGCCCAAGATCCTTAAGCCAAAGAGCCTGCAACTGAAGGCCCCATTGTTGCCCTGAGAACTGCATGGCAGACCCTGTGCCTGCACGGACTCCCGGTGACTGCTCTTTGGCTGCCCGTGGGCGTTTACACCATTCACTGTGCAGGGTGGGCCCTCACTGGACAAGTACAAACCACGGATGGGGAAGAAAAGGATAAGCAGCATGGTGACTTAGCACACACCGTATTTCACATGTGTTGGGATTTTTGTGTCTTTTTGTATTTTCTTTATATTTATTTGATGAGGAACCAGGGTCCATGGGCCTTTTGGAATAGGTTATTTTAAGGAAGGACCTTGAGGACAATAGGGATGAGTTAGTGGGTCAAGGAAGGGGAGTCCCAGGACTAAGAAGCCACAGGGAAGAAAGTACAATAATGATTAACACAACAATCACAGTGCAACCTTCCTTCCTTTCCAGCCACGACACACTGGCTATTTATTATTTATTTGCAGTAGCATCCACTATGTGCCCGTGACACCTTCAAAATGCTTGAGGACAGTCCTGCTTTCAGGAGGTCACAATCCAAGGATAGACAAGTGAGCAAGGGACAGGAAGCAACCACTGGCAGTTTACATACAAGCCAATGTGATCCACTGAAAGCGGGATGCCATACATGGACTGGCAAGGACTTTGGGTGAAATCATCAGTGGAGCCAGGGTTTCCCCATGTGGACAAGCATGGGGCAGCGTGGGAGAACGAGTGGAGGTGATTATGTGAGAAGTTGGCAGGCCAGGCTGGGAGCAATGGTAGGGTGAGAGATGGTGCTGGGGAGCAGGGCATGAGGGGGAATTTGACAAGGGAGGATTCGGAGGGAGGAGTGGAGTTAAACACATCTTTGAAACGTGTGACAAGAAGCTTTCACTTGATGTGATTTGACCCCCTTCCATTTTGCAGGTGCAATACCTGCTTCCCTGCGGATGGGGAGATGGCTCTCAGCAGGGGCCAGATTGCTGTTTAGTATGGAGGTTGCTAATGAGCGCACCCCACTATTTATTTATTCCATGTATTCTCCCCCTCCCCATGCTTTCCTTTTTAGTCCTCAGCATAGGTAGCGGTCAGCTGTAATGTCCCCGAAGTCTGGGGAGCTGCTGCATTGGCTGTACGAGTTGGCGCCCAGCTCTGCTTTTACAGTAGCAAGAGTGATGCGCTGCTGTGCAGTCTGCAGAGCCTAGCGTGGCCCAGGCCGTTGCTTACAGCCTTTGCCGTCTGCTCCCTCCGATGCATCAGCTGGTGTAAATTGGCGGTGCTCCTCTCGGGCACTGAAGATGCTCCTAACGTCTGTTTGCGCCAGCTGGGGATCTGGCCCTTGGTCCCTGCGGCATGCTGGCATTGATGTAGGAGGCTGGAACAGGTCAGTGTTCATAGCGTTTCAGACAGAACTCTAGAGTAACTCATCTTTCCCTTTCTAACAAAACCCTGTCACGTTAAAGTGACTGGCCGGAGAGGGCTAGATGTGCCCCTGGCTCTTGTGCCGTGCATGGGATGCATTGTGTCTGTGGAATTACAGTCACCCAGGTAACTAGCTGGTGCACGCCCCCCAGACGGTACTAGACTGTGTGTGACAGAGGGACTGCAGAAGGTGCCGCCCGGTCAGTCTGCAGTCTGACATTGGGGCCGATCCTGCCCCTCCTATCCCAACGCCTGGGCACCCTCAAATACAGAGGGTTAATATGGAGGGGCTGGAGATGGCCAGAGATGGGGAACCTGCGGAACGGGTCCTATTGTTCCCCTCCCCCTGAGCTCTCCCAGCCCATTGGGGCTCCCTGTGTGTGATGCTGTACAGCTGGGATTGTGGGGTGGGATTGGTGGGTCTGCTGTTCTGCCCCTTTTCCCCTCCCCCGCCGAGCAGAGGGCAGTAGCAGCAGGGGCTATTGCAGCACACTGATGCAACAGGCTGCCTGTAACAGGGCGGCCAGCTCCTTTAAGGGCCAGGGTGTCTGTTCAGTGACTGGACCCAACTGGGGCAGGCGATCCCGAAAAGGGCCAGGAGAGCTCAGCAGGAGGTGGGCTGCTGGGACTGCCCCTGGAGTGGACAGAGGCACAGAGTGAAAGGCTCTGAGCCCTGCAGCTGGTGCCGGGCAGGGAAATGGCTTTGGTTTGTGAGTCTTTTGTTTGAATTAATAAATTGTGCCTCAGGGGAGAAGGGCCTGAAAGAGACATGGGTGTGGCATTAGCCCTTCCTTGGATGGAGAGACAGGCCAGCAGCCTACATGTGGTGGAGGATGCATGCAGGTAATCGGCCACTGGAACAGAGAGAAACTGAGGCAGCAGAAGGGGTGGGCAGTGGAGGAGAAAAAGCAGTTACTGAAAAGCCTGGGGCAGGCGGGGTTTGTCTGGTGTCCGCCCAACAAGAGCAGACCCAGACACTCCTCCTGCAACTCTGGGAGACACCACAGAAGCAGCCGGAAGCACAGAATGCTGCTCGACAGCAGCGGCAGGAGCAGTTCCTGACGCAAATGGGCTCGTGGGAGTCTAGCTGGTCCTGGAGAGGGTGGCTCAGGAAGGCCTGGCCCTGAGCTGGGGTCGGTGAAGTTGGGCCCAGAAAATGACGCTGAGGCCTTTTCCCACACCTTTGAGTGAGTGGCCGGTGCTGCTGGCTGGGGGAGTTGACGTGGGCCGCCAGGATGGCCTTGAGCAATGAGCAGTCTGGCTCATTCTCTGAGGTAGAAGCTGCCATGTTAGCCCACGGGGGATGGACTCCGGAGGTGTTCCCTCACCAGCTCCACGTCCAGCCGTTCCCACGGGGAGCAGAGCATCCCTGCGTGTACTGGCCCACTGCTTGCTGGACCTTGCACCGGCCAGGAGGGAGCAACAGCTGGTCTGGGGTGAAGGAGGCGAATGACGAGCAGCAGCACTTGGTGCTGGAGGCCGAGAGGATGGCGCTTCGCACTGAAATCCCCCTATGGAGCTGGGCACGGTAGAGAAGGACGAGACACTGGAGACCTGGGGGTGAGGCGCCCACCCGACGAGGGCGAAGACTGTGCCCTGGTGAGGGACTAGACTCTGGAACTTGCCCTAGGGCCAGACTATGTTCTGGTGTGGGAGCTGTCACAGGGTGGGCTGTGGTGTTGAGGGCCAAGGGGCAGCCCGCCCTGTCCCATTATGAGAACCAGCTGGGCGGAAGGCAGGTGGTCCCTATAAAGGCTGAGACAGGGAGCTCAGCTGGAACAGAGGTGCAGGTGGTGGTTTTTTGTTTGAAGTGATGAACGCTGCCTTGGGGGAAAGGCCTGACAGACACTTGGGCTTGGGATTTTTCTCCAGCCTGCCAAATTGTGGTTTCAGGGGGGTGAGTCATCAGTGTAATTCTGTGTTAACGTCTAGAAGATGGTCTTTAAAAAACATACAGAGAGACTGTTTTCCTGTTCAGTTCTATAGGGCTTTTCCATAAGGTCCTGGGGCATGGAAGAGAATTTTGCCCGTTGTGTATTTTCTTTTTTTTTTAAATGGTGGATTTTCTTTCTCAGCTTAAAACAATGACTATATTTACATGACGTACATCTATTCTCTTCTAAGTCTGTCATTATTTGATTGGAAATAACTTCCCACCAAATATCTCTGCCCCGTTATCCTGTACAGAAGATGCCATCCATAAATTCTTGCAGCAGTTTTTACCTCATGTTAAATAAATTATAGCAAACCAGTGTGAGAAACAAAAAACACAGAGGTGACATAGGAGTATCAGAGCGGTACCTTACCATTTGAGAAGCCCTTTGGGATGGCAGTTGTGGTGTGTAGTAATCCTGTGTCTGCCCTGTCGCAGTAACATGACTGGTCAAAAGATGTAGCAAACAGATATATGGGACTGAAATATGTAGGTGCCAAAGCCCTTTGAATGCAGTTTCTGTTGGACCCCATTACGGATGACTCATTTGCTCCCATTCCTAAGGGATAGTTAATTAAAGAGCAGAAAGATATGAGATTTTTTATGTTTTTTTGTTTTGTTTTTTACATCCAATTACATAGCGGATCCCATCAAATCTTGTGGGGTAACATAAAATGATATCATCTTAAATGGTACAAGACGCACTGAATAAGATAAAACTCGAGTCCAGACTGAGGCTAGGAAGCAGCTTCCCAATTGCCATGGGTTTATACACTGAGTGTCCAATAAAAACCAGGAATCATTTCTACCCTGATGCCTACTGCCTTCATCACTTAGTGCTTGGCACATCCACAGTTTCACTTGCCATGCTCTAAATCTCTGTCTAGACAAGCCCCCAGAGCAAGCCGCACTACGGAGCGATGGTTTTGTTTGCGTGGTGCTGGCTGTGTTCAGGACTATCTCATTGGTACGCAAGTCCACAGAGTGTCTGTGCCTTTGAGGAGGACCCTGTCTTGTGTGATTCATCCCCCCTTTTGGCATCTGTGCCAATCTCTCTTGCCCAGTTTTTAAAAGCCCAAGTGTCTCAGGAATGAGTGGAAAGGGGTTTTGAGCGACACTGTGGCCTTGTGTTCGTTCCCTTTCCTTCTCCTTAGGGGGTGACCCCATCGCTGTGTTTCATCTCTTTGCAGTTCAAAATATGGTTTTTTCATTGTATTTTAATCACCTTTTCTCCAGCTGCACAGCAGCTCATGGAGGAGAGTGGTGTTTAGTAACCAGAATGTTCACACTGCTATAATAATAACTAGGCATAATTTACATTGAGCTTTTCCTATGCATAGCTGGGGAGTTGTTGGATCTCAGGTTTACAAGTGCTGGGACCCTGATAATGACACTACTCCTGCTTCAGTGTTTCATATGGTAACAGTTCCTGGTGGGACAGTCCGTTTACACTTGGCAGTCAGCTCCAGTGTCTTGCAGGCAGGGAGTGTAACTTACAGACTGGTCTCATTGCAACTTGCAGGGAAATTTCTTACGTCCTTTTTCATGTGGTCAGCATATTTGCCCTGGTCTGTTTTCCAGGGAGCTGAGACAAAATAGGTCTCAAATAGCTTACAGTGTGGGGGTGTGTTCTAGACACATGGATTGGCCTTGGTTTTATCCCTGTAAAAGCAGAGACTCATGGGGTTTAGATGCCAGATCAGAAGCTCAGAGGGTCTTTGCTTTTTCACTTGGCTCTGTTGAAAAGCTCCTCTCCTCCCCCTGCCCTAGCAGGGCTGTGTAGCAGTTTCCCTCGGCTGCTGGATCAGGGAGTAGCTGGCAGTTCTCTTAACTACAGAACTGGGTCAGGTGTGTTCTCGGGCACTGCTGTGGTGAGCCCGTTACTGTGGGGGAGCCCGGAGTGATCTCAATGGGGAGTGGTGAGTGGCAGGAGGTCCCCAGCGACTCTCGGCCACCAGCTGGCGCATTGTACCTCTTGTTCAGCCAGCGCCTGCGTGGGGCAGTGTCTTCCGAGCCAGGTAGGGAAGAATCTCTGGGACCTGGGAATTGCCTCCAACAAGCAGTAGCAGAATAGGCTCCAGAGCAAGCCCCGTTGTTTAATGAATATGAGGCTACGGACCAAATTCTCTAGTCCTGCAGGCCGCTCTGTGTTTATGCAATGCCAAGTGACTGTAAGCCAGCTGGGAATTCACAGTGGAGACGCTCCTGGTGGCATTACTCACCCACCTGCATGTTGGACAGGCTGGGCGTGGCCCCAATCCTCCACTGGCATAAGGGACCTCGTGCCAGCCGTGTGAATTAGTGCAGGATCCCCCTTACACGGGGGTCAGGGTCCCTGATAGGGAGGGTGCAGAAGTGGAGCCTGCAGGAGGAGAGAATGTAGCTTCTCAACCTCTCTGTCGCTCCTGATTCAGAGTTTAAGGCAGAAGGGACCATTAGATCATCTCATCGGACTTGCTGTGAAACACAGGCCACCAAGTTCCACCCTGTACTGAGCCTGATCATGTCTGTGTTTGACTGAAGCATAAATGCCACCACTTCCCTGGGCAGCTCATGCCTGTGGTTAATCTCCCTCACTAGTCGGTGCGCCTTTATTTCCTGCCTTGTCCTCATGCAGTACAAGTGCTGTCTGATCTCCCCCATCCTCAGCAATTCAGCCTTCAACCCACATCTCTCACGGGGCTGGGAGGCTGCTGGCTGTGTAGCAACACAGCTGGAGCTGTCCTACCAGGGGCTTCCTCTTCCCCGGTCCCTGACCACAGCTGGAGCTGTCCTACCAGGGGCTTCCTCTTCCCCGGTCCCTGACCATAGCTGGAGCTGTCCTACCAGGGGCTTCCTCTTCCCCGGTCCCTGACCACAGCTGGAGCTGTCCTACCAGGGGCTTCCTCTTCTCCCGTCCCTGACCACAGCTGGAGCTGTCCTACCAGGGGCTTCCTCTTCTCCCGTCCCTGACCACAGCTGGAGCTGTCCTACCAGGGGCTTCCTCTTCCCCGGTCCCTGACCACAGCTGGAGCTGTCCTACCAGGGGCTTCCTCTTCCCCGGTCCCTGACCACAGCCGGAGCTGTCCTACCAGGGGCTTCCTCTTCCCCGTCCCTGACCACAGCCGGAGCTGTCCTACCAGGGGCTTCCTCTTCCCCGTCCCTGACCACAGCTGGAGCTGTCCTACCAGGGGCTTCCTCTTCTCCCGTCCCCGACCACAGCTGGAGCTGTCCTACCAGGGGCTTCCTCTTCTCCCGTCCCCGACCACAGCTGGAGCTGTCCTACCAGGGGCTTCTTCTTCCCCGGTCCCTGACCACAGCTGGAGCTGTCCTACCAGGGGCTTCCTCTTCTCCCATCCCCGACCACAGCTGGAGCTGTCCTACCAGGGGCTTCCTCTTCTCCCGTCCCTGACCACAGCTGGAGCTGTCCTACCAGGGGCTTCTTCTTCCCTGGTCCCTGACCACAGCTGGAGCTGTCCTACCAGGGGCTTCCTCTTCCCCGGTCCCTGACCACAGCTGGAGCTGTCCTACCAGGGGCTTCCTCTTCTCCCGTCCCTGACCACAGCTGGAGCTGTCCTACCAGGGGCTTCCTCTTCTCCCGTCCCTGACCACAGCTGGAGCTGTCCTATCAGGGGCTTCCTCTTCTCCCGTCCCCGACCACAGCTGGAGCTGTCCTACCAGGGGCTTCCTCTTCCCTGGTCCCCGACCACAGCTGGAGCTGTCCTACCAGCATCCTTCCTCCCCCCATCCCGCAACCACAGCTGGAGCTGTTCTGCTGGGGCTTCCTCCTTCCTTCCACCCTGACTACAGCTGGAGCTGTCCTACCAGGGACTGCCTCCTTCCCCTTCCCCCCCCCCCGTCCAACCACAGCTGGAGCTTCCTACCAAGGACTTCCACTGCCTCCCCCAACCCCACCCCACAGCATCCCCTAGCAATGCCTTGGGTGCAGGGAGGGAGATGGGAACTACACAGAAAAGAAAGCACAGCCAGAACATGTTACCCTGCCCAGGTCAGGTCCAGGGAAGTGGAGGGGGTGGTGTACATCCCCTTGGCCCACTCTCTCTCCACCCCATCCCCTGGCACACCCCCCCACCCTGTGTAGATGCCAGGGGCGGGTGTGTGTGTGTGTAATTACACCCCCATATGTGAGGAGAGTGCGAGATCAGCATGTGGTCCCCTGCCTCACATGGTGTCTAGCTTCTGCCCAGATGTGGCGATGTGCTCACCACAGGGTTTTTGGTTAACAATGGTGATGTGTTAAGGTCCTGTTTTAAACCCACAGCCTTTACACTCTGATATGTTTCTGAAGTAACCCCTATCCCAGCACTGTGCCCTGGGGGGTCTGTGTGCCCTGCTGGGTGATGGGCAGTATTACTTTATCCCAAGCAGTGGAAGTGGTTTCAAGGAGAGGCCAGAGAAGCTGAGACATGCTAGACTCTGGAACTGAAAGTCTGAATGTGATGGTCACCATCTTGGCTGGCTCACTGGGGATTGAGGCAGGAGCCTCCAGAGCAAAACACGTGAATCTCTCCGCCTTGAGCTCACGAGGCTCAGCTCTCTAGCCTGGGTGGTAACAGACCCATGTTCTCTGAACTGGGCACAGAGGAGCCCTGTAATAAACACTGACTGGTGGGTTGTTACAGAAACACTTTAAAGTCTGTGCTGGTTTTTCCCCAGACTTCTCTGGATGCTGCTTTCCTCTCTGCTGTTTGTGTCCCTCCCTGAAGGGCAGGGATAGCGGGTTATGATGAGAGCATCGGCTGGGGAGGTGGGTTCAGAAAGACTGAATTGAAATGAAAAACTATATTGCCTTGTTGGTATTTCTCATCACAATCATTTGTTTGGGTAGGGCCAGTCCTGTCCTATAGCTAATGCACTCACTGCAACGTGCCTGTAAAGTCTCATTGTTCTGTGCCTCTGAATCACTTCTGCACTCTCTGTGATTGAGTTTCTCTCAATCATATTGGTCACTGTACATAGATCTTAATAGCTCTCCGCTTTGCCACATCTGTGTATGCCCATCTAATTGGTTCTGTGTGGCTGTGGGGTTGCTGGTGCAGATTGAAAAATCAATACTTTTTTGACATAGAGACAAGAATTCGTTGAACCACACCTCAGAATGCAAATCAGCTGCTCTACCAGAAGCCAGTCTACTGTTTCTAATGTCATCCCACGGATGACTTCAGAAAAATGGATTTTAAATTCATGCATCATTTCCACAGGACTTAACTCATTAGAGTTTGGCCCAAACCAGAGCTACCCTCCCCTGGATTCTGGGGAAAGTTTAGAAGTGGATTCAAACGCCATTTCTTATGCTTATCTCCGTATAAACAAATGGCATACCGTTGGCGTGCTGACCACAATGAGCAGTAGAGTAAATTCACTCCACACTCCCATGGAGTCCCCTGATGCCTACGGAAACGTGCCCTGCAGTCTGCCCTGAAGGCCGCAAACACCAGATTTAGTTGGGAGCCCTCTGCTGAGAGCAGTTTTCTGCTGGTGCCCATGAGCACTTGCTATCTCCCTGCTCCAGCGGGGGCATATTGAGCTTAGCAGACAGATTCAGCCATCGGCCATGCCAATGGAACGTCATTGACCTAAATGAGCCAAGTGCTGCCTTTGGTTTTAGGTGGGGGCCTCCCACTGAAATGAGTGGGAACTTGTCAGGCCACAACTGCAACTTAGCACTCACCTGCCATGATGGCTTGGGAGCCACTATTGAGTGTCTGCTGATTACACTCCTCTTAATTGTCTCAGTGTTCCCTCGTGTGGCCCCTTTCCCTCCCAGATTTGCTTGCAGTATATTTATATTGTAAGCTCGTTGAGACAGGGGCAGTTTTCTCATTATGTCTGTACGGTGCCAAGCAACCTGGCTATGTCTACACACTTGCTGCGGCAGCAAGTCTCCTAGCCCAGGTCAACAGACTTGGGGTTGCGGGGTTGGCGCGAGTGCTCTGAAAGTAGCTGTGTGGGCCGCTGTGGGCTGTGTGGCTCCTGCTCTCCAGCCTGAGTTACAACAGCAAAGTGCTGTCTACACAGCTATTTTCTGAGCATGAGCACAAGCCCTGCAAGCCCAAGTCTATCAACCCGGACTGAGATACTCGCTCTCATGGGCTGTGTGGATGAACCCTATGGGGCTGTAATCTCTGATTAGGGCCTCTAAGAGCTACTGTAATAAAATAACAGCATCTGGCCCTTGATCAATGCCAAGGAACAGAGAGTGTGTGAGTGTGGGGAATTCACCGTGAAATGTTCATATAATCCTCTAGCGAATGGAAGATCAGGGAGAGCCAAACCTGATGGGTAGCTTTTCAAGAAGGAATAGGAGGAGGATGGAACCTGAATTTCAAATGAAAAGAAATGGCAGTAAAGAAGGTATGGTGAAGTCAGATAAATCTAGAATTGTGTTTCAATGGATAAGGCAGCTGCTAAAGGAAAGAGACATGTAGGGGCATTTGAATGCCAGAAACCACATGCAGTAGCATTTGTAAAATCTGCTCAAGACCATAAGAAAAATGATGAAAGAGGAACTCAGGAAGAGCAATGTCAAACTTATAAGAAAAAAACATAAGAAAAAGCTCTCAAAAGCTTGGAAGCATTAAGGGGAAAATGAAGAAACAAGAACATTTCTGTAGCACTGAACAAAAACTAGAATGAAGAAATTGACAGGGAGAAACTAAGGCTAACAATGGGAATATTTTATGTAGTGATATGTTTTAGTATGGCACATGGCCTCTTCCCTTAACAGTACAAAGTCTCTTCTTGTATCCCTGTTGTTTGGACAGCAGTGTAGCAAGTATCAAGTAGTATGTAGAAAATAGCTTCGGAACTGAATGTGTGAATTGCAAGGTGGTGCTGTGCCATGTTGCAAATCTGGATAGCAGAAACATTTCTAGAAAGGAAGTGAAATTCAAAGAAGCATCTTTGTGCATTGTGACTTCAGAATGATGTTAGGTTAGTAACATGGGTTCCCGTTTGTTAAATACTAGTTTTCAATAAATAGACAGCATAGAATTATAGAGTCACAGAAGATTAGGGTTGGACGAGCCCTCAGGAGGTCATCTAGTCCAGCCCCAATTAAATTATCCCAGCCAGGGCTTTGTCAAGCTGGGCCTTAGAAACCTCTAAGGAAGGAGATTTCACCAACTCCTTAGGTAAACCATTCCAGTGCTTCACCACCCTCCTACTGAAATAGTGTTTCCTAATATCCAACCTAGACCTCCCCCACTGCAACTTGAGACCATTACTCCTTGTTCTGTCATCTGCCACCACTGAGAACAGCCGAGCTCCATCCTCTTTGGAACCCCCCTTGAGGTAGTTGAAAGCAGCTATCAAATCCCCCCTCATTCTTCTCTTCTGCAGACAAAATAAGCCCAGTTCTCTCAGCCTCTCCTCATACGTCATGTGCCCCAACCCTCTGATCATTTTTGTTGCCCTCCGCTGGACTCTCTCCAATTTGTCCACATCCTTTCTGTAGTGGGGGGGCCCCAAAACTGGACACAGTACTCCAGATGTGGCCTCACCAGTGTCGAATAGAGGGGAATAATCACTTCCCTCGATCTGCTGGCAATGCCCCTACTTATACAGCCCAAAATGCCGTTAGCCTTCTTGGCAACAAGGGCACACTGTTGACTCATATCCAGCTTCTCGTCCACTGTAACCCCTAGGTCCTTTTCCGCAGAACTTCTGCCTAGCCACTCAGTCCCTAGTCTGTAGCCGTGCATGGGATTCTTCCTTCCTAAGTGCAGGACTCTGCACTTGTCCTTGTTGAACGTCATCATCTTTCTTTTGGCCCAATCCTCGAATTTGTCTAGGTCACTCTGGACCCTATCCCTACCCTCCAGCTTATCTACCTCTCCCCCCAGCTTAGTGTCATCTGCGAACTTACTGAAGGTGCAATTCACCCCATCATCCAGATCATTCATGAAGATGTTGAACAAAACCAGCCCCAAGACCGACCCTTGGGGCACTCTGCTTGATACCGACTGCCAGCTAGACACTGAGCCGTTGATCACTACCCGTTGAGCCCGACGATCTAGCCAGCTTTCTATCCACCTTATAGTCCATTCATCCAGCCCATACTTCTTTAACTTGCTGGCAAGAATACTGTGGGAGACCATATCAAAAGCTTTGCTAAAGTCAAGAGATATCACATCCACGGCTTTCCCCATATCCACAGGCAGGCAGGTCAGTTCTCAAATAAGTACAGTAGATGCATAAAGGGAGAAATTCACCCCGTGCAGAGGGACCCAACTGTGATTGGGAGTGTACCCTGCCCAGGCTCTGAAATAGTTAATGTGGGGCTGAGAGGCCAGGAAGGCTACATGCTGCACCTGGAAGGTGGGCCAGGCTTCATTCAAGATGAGTCACAACTGGGAGAGGAGCTGGGTGATGAGTTTAAACAGAGGACGTTTGGAGCAGAAGGAGGCTTCAGGGAGAAACTTTACCCTCACTCTGTGGGATTAGAGTGGTGAGATGGGGGAGAGTTCGCTCTGGGATCCTGTCCTTATTAGAGACATCTGGCAGGAGGCCAGGAGAGACGTAGCAGACTCTGGTGGGAAACCCTGACCAAAGGAACTGGACCTCCAAGGAGAGACCCCTGGCAGGCGTTCAGCTGGGGACCAGAGCAGGGGGAAGTTCAAAGGGGGATAAGGTCAAGCCCCAGAAGGGGAACAGTGGGTTTACGTCTCTGTTTTATGGCTTGGGAGTTTGTCAGGGGATCCCAGAGGAGAGTCCTGAGAGAAGGATGAACCTAGCTAGGTTGTGGAGGAGTTGGGTTTGTCTTGCGTGCCCCCAAGTTTCACCTCACTTAAAAACTACATGCTTACAAAATCAGACCTAAAAATATAAGTGTCACTGCATGCTATTATTGAAAAATTGTAACTTTCTCATTTTTACCATATAATTATAAAATAAGTCAATTGAAATATAAATCTTGTACTTCCATTTCACTGTATAGTATATAGAGCAGTGTAAACAAGTCATTGTCCATATTACGTTTTAGTTTGTACTGACTTTGCTAATGCTTTTTCTGTAGCCTAGTGTAAATCTAGGCAAATATCTAGAGGAGTTGATGTACCCCCTGGCAGAGCTCTGTGTACCCCCAGAGGTACATGTACCCCTGGTTGAGAACCACTGCCCTAGTCCATCTCCTGGCAATTTGTGAGTGCTACATCGCTTTGCTAGTGCTTTGTCCACTTGCCATTTAAATAGGGAGATTATTTCACCATTTCCCTTGGGAGACTTACCTTGAGATCAGGGTGACTTTCCTGGTATTCAGCCTGACTCTTCCTTTTATTAATTGTATTCCATTTCTTCCACCTCTTTTGTGTCCTAAATCTCTCTCCATCCTCTCTACGTACACTCTTCAAACATTGCTAAGTCTGCCCCGAGAGATGCTTAGCCCATATCGATGTGCTTTGCGTTCTTCCTCCAGAAGAACTAATCTCTCCAGGCGTGTGATGTTGATTGTTGCTTAAAACAGACAGTGAACAGCGTTCAGATGTAAAGCATGCTAGAGACTCGGCCCTTTGACAAAGAGCAAGAAGGGACAGGTGGTGAGTCATGGCTACTGTCCTTCATTGGCTAAGGGTTACGCATGTCGTGTTACTTTTGTTATCCTGTCTGACCTACTTCACCTCTTGCTTGTGTGTCCCGTTTACTAATGATGTCTTGTCTGTAAGATTGATAGCTCTTTGGGGTTGGGATTGTCTGACACATGGCACAATGGGGGCCTGCTTGTGTGTATGGCACTAGCCCTTGGCTGGTCTGTAGGGCCTGCCGCAATTGAAATATTTAATCACAAAGAAAATGCTTAAGTGCTGTAGTGGGGAGCAGAGGTGCTAAAGCTCATACGTATGCTGAGAGCATTATCTGAGCTACAGAGAGAGGAGAGAGACAAGCAAGATAAGTGAGGTGTTTGTGGACAAAACCGGGCCTGAGACGCTTCCTCAGGGGGTGGACGAATCAAACATAGATACATAGAAGAACACAACCAGAGGGAGTTTGATTTGAGGGGCCAGGGAAGTGGTTTGTATTCAAACTAGCTGGGGGAGAAATGAGCCAAGTGCCAAAGTGTTGGATTTAATAGTTTGACATTCTGAAAAATGCGAGTGACAAATGAAATGAAAGGAGAAATGTTGGTTTCTTGGGGCACCCGAGGTAAAGGTCTGTCAGACGCCACAATGCTAGAAACGGACTAAGGATTAGTAGCTGTCACAATTAAAAATTCCAAATTGGAGAGGGTTAGTGTACAGATGAATATGAAAACCTCACAAGCTAAATTACACTTTACAGTTACACACAGGATCATGAAACTCTCCAGCTCATGGTTTTACATGGCCACCCATCCCTGTAGTATCTGAGCACCTTCCCAATTAATTTCAAATGAGCCCTTCAGTGCTAAAGCAAAAGTGTCTTTATGGTGCTCTGCACACAACGAGCAGTTCAGCTTGAAATAAGTGATAAGTGCTGAAAGGTCAAATGCCTGATCTCCTCTTCTGTACCAGTAATTTGGTCTGGGGTGGTTGGTTTGACTCAGAAGCAGGACAGAGAGACAGTGAGGCAGCCAGAAAAATAGTTTCCCCATTATATAAAAATCAGAAATAAACCCTGGGAGCCATAAGCTCTTGTAAAGTAATTTGAAAGGCCCTTTTCTGTGCTCTGCTTCAACAGGAGCAGAATCAGGTCCTAAATGGTCGAAGAGGCATTACTAATCTGTAAATGGATTGGATGGATGCAGTGATGAGCTGCCAGAAGCTGAAGAACCGGTTCCTTCAGTCGCTCCGGGTCTTTGGCGGCACTGAAGGACCTGCCGCTGAAGACCCGGAGCGAGTGAAAGACCTGCCACCGAAGTGCTGCCGAAGGCCCGGAGTGCTGCTGGGTGAGTAAAAATTCTCAGGGGAGTTTCCCCCAGCCGAGAGCTCAGGCAGGACGCAAAGAACAGTCCCACGGGCCGCATGTGGCCTGCAGGCCACAGTTTGCCCATCCCTTTAACAACTGGTTCTAAACCAGCTTCAAAATGTAACAACCGGTTCGTGAAACCGGTGCAAACCAGCTCCAGCTCACCACTGGATGGATGGCTAGAGCTTTGCACATATATTAAAAACAGCAAAATGGACATTTGAATCTTAAGCTGACAGTGTTTGTGCATGCAAAATTTTCACTTATCTGCGCACCTCAGTTGTGTTCCAGTATAAAGTGTGCATACACATTGAAATGCTCATTTTCTGGGGGAATGGAGTAGGACAGTATGCACCAAATTTTTGAGAGTTTGCTTATGGAATCTGTTCAGGAGCATTTATCTCACTTCGCATGTGCAAAAAACTAAATGGTGCTGTTAAAAGGGCATTCAAGCAAATTCCATAGAATACTGGGATTGGAAAAATGGATGTCTGTCAAGAATTGTAGCCTCACTTATAGCCCACCTACAGGGGCCTGTGCAGTGGGGAGCTGGAGCCGGTTCGCACAGGTTCGCGCGAACTGGTTGTTACATTTTGAAGCAGTTTTAGAGCCAGTTGTTAACCCGCTTCCCTGCAGGGGGCGCTGAGGCTTTGATGGGCTCCGGCCAGGAAGTGATGTAATTCCTCCTCTGACCACCGGGGGCGCTGCGCTGCGGGAGCCACGTGGGCTGCCGCCTGGCCCTGGGCACAAGCCCTGGCTCCCGCTGCTGCTGCTCCCCTGGCCCTGGGGCTCCCGCTGCTGCCTGGTGGGTCCCCGGCTGCTCTGCTGGGCCAGGGCTGCGTCCTGCTGCTCTCCCCATGAGCACCCACCACCCTGCCTGCAGCCAGCCCCTGCCGCACCCCCTGCCCTGCCTCCAGCCACCCCTGCACCACCCTGCCCGCAGGCAGCCCCTGCCTCCAGCCACCCCTGCACCCTCTGCCTGCAGCCAGCCCCTGTCTCCAGCCACCCCCGCACCTCCTGCCCTGCCCGCAGCCAGCCCCTGCCGCACGCGCCCCCTGCCCTGCCCGCAGCCAGCCCCTGTCTCCAGTCAGCCCCTGCCCTGTCTCCAGCCAGCCCCACACCCCCTTGCCTCCAGCCAACCCCTCACCCTCCTGCCTCCAGCCAGCTCCACACCCCCTGCCCTGCCTGCAGCCAGCCCCGCACCCCTGCCTCCAGCTAGCCCTGCTCCATGCCCCTGTCTGCAGCTGGCCCCACGTCCACTGGTGCCCTGCAGTTCCCAGGGCAGTAACCCTGCACACCTGCTTCAATGAGGGGGGCAGGGAGCAGCTGGGACCCACAGATGTGCACACCCTAGGGTGACCAGACAGCAAGTGTACAAAAAATACATACTGGGGCACATCCCTTACATCAGAACTTTTTATAGGGAACCGGTTGTTAAGATTTTAGTAGCTCATCACTGGGTATGTGCAGCTATTTTCCTACTAGTATGCAAGGAAACTGGCAGGCCCTGGTGCCATCTATTTGGACTCTGTTCTTGTCAGATCTTTTGAGTGAAGCAGAGCTAGGCCTCACTGAATAAAACCTACTGTAGGTGCTGAAGGGAATGGTGATCGTGAGACAGGAAACAACCAATGCCTCAGTATGGCAATAGAAACACCATGGCGACACTGGGGATCAGCCATAACAATTAAACTCTTGAACAGTTCTCATCATTAAAAATCTCCTGACATTTTTCCTAAATGTCCGAGCCAAATTCTAGTTTGGGCACTTACATGCCTGGTGAAGTTCCAGCTGAATGAGGTATTTGTTAACGTCCCGTCATAGGCGGTCATTTAGTGTGTTTATCTCATTTAACACAGCTTCTGCATTGCAGGAACTCCTAGGAACAGTTTGGCTTGGAGAGAAAGCTTAGGGAAAGGTATGTGTTCTGTTGTTTTTGTTACAAGGATGGCCACACCCAGGAGGAAGGTGTTTCTGACTTGATGAAGGCCAGTGAGACCTGCTGGGTGCTCAGGACCATTGCAAATCAGACCACTTTTTATGTGCATTAATTGGATAAGCAAATGTTCATGATCATTCAATGTATTATTGTTTATCATATATTTTGATTTATAAATGTAAAATTCAGTGTATACATTATATTGTGTATTATGTATAATCCTATTGAGTGAGAATGTGCATATGCACCCATGAAATCCTACAGGATAGTGTATGTTCAAACAGGAATTATTTTGCAGGAGTTCTGTGGCCTGTGTTGTACTGGAGGCCAGACTAGATGATCTCACAATGGTCCCTTCTGGCCTTGGAGTCTGAGTATGTATATCTGTAAAGTTTTCTTTGGAAGAAAAATACTCTATAAATCTGTCATTGCTATAATAGTGTCACACTGCAACAACTGGAGGCCATTACTTTTCTTAGAAATAAGGTCAGTCACAGTGAACAACATGTGCCTTATGCTGCAGCTAGATGATGCAGAAATTGTTTTGTGAGAAATCGCACCAATCTACAACTGGAAGCAAGATGAGGAATCTTAAGGGACAGCGCAGACAGCTAGACGAATGAGCAGCTAGTGCTTCAAGACAGGCAAATGTGAACGGCTGAGACGGTTACTATGGCCTGAATGACACACCAGGAGTGAGGGTGAACTCACACACAGAAAATGAAGATAATTTTAAAAGTCTGTGTTGCTGCTTCTGAGATGTTAGTTTAGAGACGAGCCTTAGCTTTAAGAAGGGTTGAGAACCTGATATCTCTAATGGACACGCTGACTTTCTTGACAGACCATGGCTCTGAAGTCACTTACTGTATTCTGTTGGGTACCTCACCATTTGTCATGTCTTTATTTCATATACTTGGTTCTAAAACTATGTGGAAATATCACAGTGGAATCAGAAAGAAGTCGTGATTCCTGAGTCCTATGCGTTTTAAACGAAAGTGTTCTCTTAGTTGTCTGTTGCTGTGGTCGCCATTTTGAATTACTTGGTGTGACTTCAGAATCATTGGAAGTCTCTGTTCGTTAACAATTTTTTTTAAAAAGCCAAATACAAGGTTAAAAATGTGGAGGGGGAGTGCAGAGGAGGGGTAGGGGGAGATCAACAGAGCAAAAGGTTCTTGTAGAAAATCATGAAGTGCTGCTGTTCCTTTAAAACTCAATAGCATCTTGTACAACCTTGGTTATGGATGCAAAACCAGTTATTGTTTTGTTGGTGCACAGTCTTGAAATTTGCTTCTGGGCATTTGCTAATATTTGATTTTCTCTCTTTCAGGGAGGAGAGGGAGGGAGATATTTGGGGTGGTAATATTGAAATATAACCCGCAGTTATAACAAATGCTGCACTGGCAGCATAGCAAATAGGGAGAAACTGGCAATCTGGTATAGAAGAGCCTTTCTGAGTACTAAAGCAGACAGATCACAAATTGAGTTCCATGCAGTAGAAAAGCTAATATGTCGAAGGACAAAGAACAAAACCAGGGAGCGTCAAGTAAAATAAAAGGTGCCCACAGTAGAAATATCTCCATTTCTACATCTTAGGTATGACTGTAATGAAATCCAAATTAGACGCTGGACTGCATGACTAGAGACCGTCTGAAAATCCTGATTTGGGATCACAGAGAGGCTATTGCACTTACACAATTCCCGGCATAAAATACCACATTTCTGGGTGTGACTCATTCAGAGCTGTGGAGAATACGTATCAGACTCCTACAGTAATAAGTGCTTCTGGGGATCTGAGGAGTCATTGGGCCCTTCGGGGATTAGCTAATCCCCACGTGGATTTCACCTGCTCACTGGGTTTGTGGGACTCACTCAGAGGGTTGCTACGGACTAAAGGAGTTGGGCTGCTGGGACTCCACTATAGAGTAACTCCTGGCAAGGTACCCTCTCCTCTGGCTTGTACTCCCAGCGTGACCAACCAACGCTGGCTCCTCACATCTCCATTTGGCTGGGAACCAGAGCCAGGGAGGTGTGCTGAGTCAAGAGGTTGGGCCTGGGTGAGAAGGACCCAGCATGGATCCCAGAGAAGCTCCTACAGGAGGGTGGCGCTGGTGGATGAGAAGAGACAGCAGAATATACGTGCCTGAGAGGGCAGGGGGCTTTGCCACTTGGCAGAGGGCCCTGGTGGGGCTATAGACGGAGAGCAGATGGAAACAATGTGGGAGGCGAATTGTGGTTACTGCTAAGGAGGAGAGGGAGGGAATGGGAAAGACAAAATGTGTGATTACTTGTTACCTGTCCCCACCAATAAGTAAACTCACTTCCTTGTTCTTGCTGTATCTCCTCAGGTATTTCTGTCCATTTTTGCAACACACCTCACAGGGAGTGAGCTCCTTTGCCTGTGTCTTATTGACCAAGAAGATGAGTATGGTGTGGGGGAGGTGGGGAAAGGGTTTCTCAGCTCCAGATCCTCTTTGGCCTCCTCTCTCTTGAGGTTGCAGGTGCCTTTTTCCCTTGGAGATGGGCTGAGGAAACCTTCGCCATATGCAAAGTGGATTTCTTAATGAGGTCAAGGTTTAGTAAAAACAGAGGAAATGGCGTAAAAACAAAAAGAAACTTGTTCTCAAAGCCAGATTTACATTTCCCTTGAGCTAAGGTAGGGGAGGTTCTTTGTGAATGTAGATGCTAAAATGTAAGAAGTTTCTACTGAGCATGTGTGAACTGTCATTCACCCCCCACCCCCATGGCTTATAAGGTGGCCATATTTGGGCAGATTTTCTTGGAGATGGGAGTAGGCACATCCTGGGCACAAAGGTCACCCCTTTGTCCAACTTCAAATCCCTGCTCCAAAGCCTGGAGGTGCTAGAGTTTTGCAAACAAATGGTCACCGGAAACTTTTTACTTGGGCAGAACAGCAAATTTACCCCTACCCTCATTGTTGGTAATGGCTACATTGCTCTGGCTGAAGTTTACGATAATAATAATTCACGCACCATGGAGAACTCAGTCCAAAGAGTTAAAGATTGGCAAGGTTATAAGCAACTGAAAACAGGCTCCTATAAAGGGAAGTGTCTGGCCTTAGTTGAGAGATTCATATGTGGGCTGGGGTCTGGGCATGTAATTCCCTCTAATGTTTGGGGAGATGGTTTGTTTTCAACAGACTGTATCTCACTAGGTTAACTCCTGTGCAGACCATTGCACATAATAATAGATTGCAAGTGTTTTGGTGGTTGCCAGTTCTGTTTAACTCCTGGGCAGCCACAATCTCCACAAAACTGAAGGATTGCATCTCTGCGTTGGGCTTCTGGGCAGTTGTTCTGGCTAAGTTGCGGGTTTATGTTGTTGCAGGTTCTTTCTGGATGTAAAAACCAAGTAAATAGTTAAACTGCAGTTCCTTTATTAGCTCCCAAAGCAAAGTTCTTTAGAGCATGACACTGTCACAGAAAGAGAGGCTATTAGCAGCCCACAGTTGGAAGAGTTTAACTGCAGGCACAGGAAATTGTTGACTGACGGACTGGAGACAGGCTTGGTTATCTCTAGAGCCTGTTCTGTGTGCCGCAGGGGTGCGAGTTCATTCTCTAATTCCTTCTCACAGGGCAGTCCGCTCTAGCCTGCCTTTACCTGAATCTTCAGAATTCCTCTCATGCAAATGCTTGTGAAGACTGAGCTTCTGGAAATAGGATAGAATCAGCCTTTGAGACTTAACCTCTGGCCAGGGGTCGCAATCGTGGCAAGGCATAGGCCTCTCCTTCAGGGTCCCCTGGGATGTTCAGGAGTCAACACCAACTCTCCCTGACTCAGCTGGTACATCCAATGAAGCTCCCAACAGCCCCAGAATCAGTCCCTTCAGATTTTTTGTATTGAACACAACAGTCCATTGTCACCTCAGTGCCACTGTGAGAGGGTGCTGGGCAAGGAGTGCTTAGCCAGCCCCCTGCCATGCCAGCCCCAGTTAAGGGGAGTAGATGGGAGCTGGCTGAATACGCCTGTGCCTGCCTGGCAACTAGCTATGGTTGCCAGCCTAATTAGCCAGGGCCTATAAAAGGGACGGGAGGAAGGAAGCTGGGGGGGCGGACAGACAGACAGACAGGAGGAAGAGAAAGGGAGAGGCCAGAGGCAGAGAGGGGCGGTTGGCTCTGGTCTGCTGCTTGTAAAGCCTGGCTGTGAAACAAATCTGTATATAGATAGGAAGGCGGTGGGGGGAAATAGCTACAAATAAAGTGCGCTGGTGATTTGCATCAGCCTGAGGCGTCCCTGACTGGTTTGTGAGGGCATCAGGGGCAGAAGTAAGAGGGACCCAGCTGCGCCTTGCTACAGCCGCACAATCTTTATAGGTTTCAGAGGAGCAGCTGTGTTAGTCTGTATCCGCAAAAAGAACAGGAGGACTTGTGGCACCTTAGAGACTAACACATTTCTTTGAGCCCACAGAAGCTTATGCTCAAATAAATGTGTTAGTCTCTAAGGTGCCACAAGTCCTCCTGTTCTTTTTACAATCTTTATAGACTTCATAGGCCCTTCCTGTGCCCAGGGCCTACTGCCAGGCCTCCCCTTCTCTTGCTTTTCGCTCCCTGCCCTAACTTCCCATTAAATAGCACTCAGTTCAAACACACTGTCCTGATACTCAGAACCCTTAATGAGATGGGCCCTAGCTACTCCTCCCGCTCCCACCCAGAACTGCTGTGTTCCTGCTGAACAGTTAAATCAATGGGGGAGGCTCGCCAGTGTGGGAGACAGAGCTGGATCATGGAATCACTCCTGCAAGAGACTATGGATGCCACCCAATTTCAGAACCAAATACATGCAACCTCCCTCCTGCCCCGCTTGGGTGTTTTTTGTTTTTGTTTACTGTGGAGTGTCTTGATACGTTCTTCACATACACACGACCCAAGCACTATGAACTAGTCCAGGTCTTTCTCAGACTGACTGAGCAGGAAGAGGGGGTTATTGTTTCTCTTTTTAAATACTTGGAGTGTGCTTGGGTACTATGGTGATGAAGGCCTTATTATTGATTTAATACTTAAATTGTAGTGGCACCTAAAAGCCTCCATCAGGTTGACCCCACTGTGCTAGGCACTGTGCAAATGGATAATAAATGCTGGACCTCAATAGATGACTGTAACAGACCGTCATAGAAAATGTAAAGAAGTCCTCTATAAATGTAATTTTCAGGGACTAGAAAACCTGGCTTTTTCTCCAGGTGACTTCTACTCATGCATTATTCAGAAGGCTTGTGTAATAAGTTGGTGCTTAATAGAATTATTTCCATGGTACCTTCATCTGTATTTGTTTAGGAGTATTAAAGTTTGAAAGTAAAATCTAATATAAACATGGAACTGTCTGATCAGGCTTAACTATAGAAAAAAGTCTTTTATTAATGTACCCATATGGGGTAGGAATGACTTGAGGATTAAACTAGACAGAGCCGGGATGGATTACAAAACATACAAAGGTAAATGGTAGTTTCCAGATGAGAACCCCAGCTGCAGGGAGAGTGATTCTGAGCTCACTAGCGGTGGTGTGTCTCGAGTATATCCACTGAGGTCAGTGGTTTTCTATCAGGCTAAAACTGGTGTAGGTGAGGCGAGAATCGGGGTTCACACCACTTCCACACAGAATTGTGTAAAGTTGTGCAGACAATTGCACTTCCACATTCTTTTTCCTCCATTGCGTCTTTAGGCTGGATCCTACTTCTGGTGAAGTAAATGGGTGAAGGATCAAGCTTTTTGAGCCTGATTCTGATTACATCTACTCTGGTGCATATCAGAAATGTCTTCATTGAGATAAGCAAAATTATTACACTGCTGTCAAACTGGTGTGAGATTAGAATCAGGCTCTTTCTCCTGTTTTGTATAACTAATAACCTAGGGAGCAAAATAATAAGACCCGTTACTGCTAAAGTCAGCTCCGTTTGGGATGCCGTATTAGATTATGAGAGGATGTAACCAACCGTCTGACACAGGAGCTCCGGTTGGTTGTGCAGATGTGGATGATGAAGGAATTACAATAAAATGTAATGGCAGGAAATGCTAGTTGACCAAAAAGGGACTTGCCGCCATTTTAGAACTCTGAAGATTGTAATGAGCCAGCCCTTTCCTAACCCCAGTTTTCGCAGGGCGAGGAGCACTGTGCCTGGAGAAGAAAGGGTTGGCACCGGGTGATGAAATCTATGCATGGAAAGATTAGGAAACGTTGGTGATCACTGCAGAAGTAAAGTTAGGGCTTCTGAAATCTTACCCACAGGCAAAACAGAGGGGTAACTGTGCCAAAATTGCAGCTTTTTGTGGTTCTTGTTTTAATACAATAGACATAAAAGTTTACTTAAAATTAAGTAAAAAGAATGAAGAGTGCTCTGGGTGGGTTTAGGGTTGGCTTTACTGCTCCCTTTGAAGTCCAGGCCCCTGTCTTTTTTTGTTACCTCGTACTTTATCTTTTAAATTGTTTTACTTGTTCAGGATTTTTTTGCCTGCATGCTTTTTTTCTTGGTGAGATAGTTTACTTATGAAACGTAATCTGCCTTTCCCATAACAGAGCACAGGCATTTACGGCACCATCTCACTAAACACTAGAGACAAAAAGGCTATGCAAAAATCCCTGACCACTTAGTGCCTGAAATAAAATCACCTTTGCGGCTCAGTTCCCACGCTGCATTGGCTGTGCACCACCATGAGTGTGTAAGCATAGAGATGGCAGGGGCATCAGAAACCCTCCCCAAAATGTCTTGGTTTACCTTCTGTTTTAGCACACTCTGCAGAAGCAATTCTCTCTGCTTGTGTTTAGTGTAACCTGTCACATATTACGCAGTTCAAGCAGTCACTCTTCTTAAAATGATATACAGGTAGAAACCGTCAGTTTCACAGTAAAAATGAAGTAATTGCTTACAATTGTAACCTAGAGCCAGATGAGTCAGATTTTCACTTGTTCGTCTTAAAAGGAAAGAGACAGTTTACCGAAGTAAATCTTTACTTTGTTGTTGGTCTGATTAACTGTCTTTAGTTTGTTCATCAAACTAATATGGTGGGTGGGGATGTCAGCAGTTGTCGCTGGCAGCTTGTTTAGTTAACAAATGACAGGGTTCCTTAGATTGTGAACTCCTCGGAGCAGGGGCCATTCCTTCCCTAATGCCTGGAGGGCACTCAGTGTGCTGTGAGCGCTGCCAGAAACTAACAATAATAATAATGGGGCTATTCAGCATTCCCTCTTCGGGTCTCTAGATCTGAGGTTAAATTCTGCCTTCTGACCAAGAGGAGTTTGCATCTTTCTTCTTCTGTAAAGCAGACTTTGACCCCAAGAATATTAAATTTAAAAAATCAGATAAACAGGTTCAAAATATTAAGGCTGATTTGGCCACATTCTGCTCACAGCTGCAGTGGTGTAAATCTGGAATAACGCTGTAGCGTCTCTAACAAGGTGCTCTCATACGCTAACATTCAGTTAGTGTTTGGGAATGGACCCTGCTGTGGTTCATCAATGTAAATCCAGACTAGCTTCAACTGATTTACACCTGCGTCATAGAGCTGGTTTGGGGGTAAGTGGGGCTGTGATCTGAAGCCGGTTTCTGAAATTACAAATAATTAATGCCTTCCATTTAATTAAATAAATATTAGTTAATATTTCCAGTTTGATAAAAGCAGCAAAAAATTAACTGCTATAAAAAGCTGAGTTAGAAGATTAGAAAATATCAGATGTCGTAATAAACAAATCAAGCAGGCGGACAGATGTCTTCGTTCTGCATTTTAGGAGCATTTCACCTTCGTCTGCATGGTCTATATGGACAAACTAAAGACAGTTAATCAGACCAACAACAAAGTAAAGATTTAAGACGAACAAGTGCAAATCTGAGTCATCTGGCTCTGGGTTACAACTGTAAGCAATTATTTCATTTTTGCTATGAAACTGACTGTTCCTACCTGTGTATCATTATACCATGTATCTTGAGAATGCAGCTGCTGCACTTGCATATGTACAGCTAGAAGCTGATAAGCCGGTTCTGCGGAAATCGTGGTTCCAGTCATTTAGAATTTGTGTCTATTGAGGCCCCATTCGATCGTCAATCCAGACATGCAGCTCAGATTGAGGTTAGTAGGTCCCTGACCTCCACTTGACATCAGTAACATCTGAGTGCATGGCCCGAGTGGCACATGGCCCTTTGGGGTAAGTGGATGTGTTACTGAGAGTGGAAGCGTGATGACTAGACAAGACCAGGCTCTGCCTCCTTTGCTCATGTTCAGTTGCGCTCATCGGAGTCATCCTATTGACTTCAGCAGGACTGCTCACTCGAGCGAGAGCTACTCAGCCTGAGGAAGGGATGCTAAACCTTATAACAGCCTGTGTGGCAAGCCGTTGTGTACTTAAGGCTGGGTTGTCATGGTAGATATGTGAAAACTCATGGCTATCCGTGGAAATAAGGCATTCACAGAAAGAAACGTCCGTTCTGGGTCAGCTTGTGTTAATCCAAATTCCTTTTATTTTGAATGAGCCTCACTTAAAATCATTAATGTTTAACTCAGATTCTCAAATTTTTGGGATTGGTGTATCTTGCCCTGGCACATTGGTGACTGATCTGCATGTTAGCCCCCCGTGCCCCGACACATTGCTTCCTCCCCACCTCTTTCTCTGTGTAGCTGAGATTTTGCTTTTGTTCTACATATTCTGTTTTCCTTGCTCCCCCGACCCCCTCCAGCCCTCTTTTCCCCGCCTCCCTGTGATGTCAGCATTGCTCTGTTGTGCCCCCCAGATTACTCTCCCTTTCCATCCTGGTTCTCCCTCTCTCTGTCTTTCCACTGACTTCAATGGATTTGAGCTCAGACATCTACCGTCATCAATCTCTCTCCTCTCCCTCTTCCTCACAATTCATGATGCTGTTTTTTTCCCCAACACCCAGAGGAATCTTGGAAACTGTGACAATCTGCTAGCTGTTGGAGTCCCTGCTCCCCACCATATCCTGAGCTTTGTGGCGGGCTGCGATGCAAGCTCTCAAGGCTTTCAGTAAAGCAGGTACCCTTGTTGGCTATTGCAACCTCCTACCCATGAGCAATCCCAGTGATTACAAGTCATGGATGCTCTTTAGAAAACATGGGAAGTACGGAATCCATGACACATGTGGCCTTCGTTACCCCATTGTGCAGATGGGTAAATTAAGAGATTGTGAATTGCAGGTCACTTGAGGGACAGAGCCCAGGAGTCCCGACTTCCACTTCCCTGCTCTAACTATCCAACTGTGTATCTCAAGCAGTGGTTCTCAGCCTGTGGTCCGTGGCCTCCTGGGGTTCCACAAAGCACGTCTAAGGTTTCCAAAGGGGTCCCCACCTTCATTTGACATTTTTTAGGGTCCGCAAATGAAAAAATTGAGAACCACTGATCTAAGGCACCCTGTAGCTATTAGATATCCTTTTCCATGCAGTGAAAAGCTCGAGACCAATGCGCAGTTTGTACATTAGCTTATGAAAGAATCATGCCTGAAATCATAGAATACCCGGGTTGGAAGGGACCTCAGGAGATCATCTAGTCCAACCCCCTCTGCTCAAAGCAGGACCAATCCCCAATTTTTGCCCCAGATCCCTAAATGGCCCCCTCAAGGATTGAACTCACAACCCTGGGTTTAGCAGGCCAATGCTCAAACCACAGAGCTATCCCTCCCCCCCAGCCAGACTAAATGTCAGGGTGTGAAACGGAGTGTTTCTGAGGCACTGTGAACAGATGGTGCCTCTTTTGGCACTGAACGTCATTTAAAGTGCACATTTGATATTGAACCTTTGCTCTTCCCAAGGCTCTCCTCCCACAGAAAGCTGTATGAAGGGGCAAGAGCAATGGCGAAACATGCAGGGCGGGAGGGAGCTGCATGGCATGCTTTCATCTGTTTCAATTGTGACTTGGATGCGGGGCGGGGGAGGGGGCGGGGGTGGTCCTTGACTGGAAAGCTCTTTGGAAATGGCCTATCTTAGCAAGGTTGATAGTGGAAAGTATACCTCAGAGCAAATACATGGGGAAGTATTGCAGGAGCTGGGGAGAAGGGAGGATTAAGATTATTCTTGGGATCTGCAGCACAGAGGTGGAGTGGGCCCTGACACAGCAGTGAGCAGCAGGATGCAAAGCATACAGCTGATTGCTGGCTGGCCATGTGCTGGCAGTGTGGAGATGCATCTTGAGCCTGGATTCAAGTTGTGTCAGGACATTAGCCAAGGGAAAACAGGCAGGGATGTACTAGGCAGGGAGTCAAGTTTCTCCTGCTTGGACAGAGTGGGGCACATGCTGCCTGCTCAGATACTACAGGGATGTGTGCTGTAAAGTGTCTGAGTAAAACAGAGAATGCTGACGGCTATTTGTGGTATGGAGTGTGGAAATTATTTAGGGAGGGAAGGGCTCTATTTCAGTGGGATTTTTGACTAAGGACTGCAGATTTGACCCTATAGCTGTTGACACCAATATGTGGATATATTTTACACATTTCTCTGACATGGAAGTAAAGAGCAACATTAATAAAAGTAAATCAGTCATTGAAAAGCGGGGAGTGGGTGGGGGGAGATAAATATTCTGTGGCTGCAAATAAAAATGGTGTGAACAAAGAAAGCCCTTTAAAATCTTTCATATTTTACTATACTAATCCCCAGTTCCTAATGAGGAAAACCATGGTACAAACCAGTGCTGTTCCTGCAAATCAGGGACACTTACAAATCCACATGCAAAAGAACAGACCATGCATGGTTGCACCAGCAGCGATGCAGAGGTGGTTAAACTCACGCTAGCTTTTAAGGTGCTGTACTTCCGAATTCTGAAGTAGCAGCACGTCAGATACAGGGTGCAACTGATGGAATGATAAATACCATCTAATAAAAGATGTTTCTGTGGAAGTCCTAGGAGTTTCTCCAAATGGAGCAAATGGGACAGACGTATCTTGTGAATTTCATCCTGCAAACGTTATTTTACAAACCAGTGTGTTTCAGGGACAAACCCTACCCCCCACCTCCATGTCTTGGGAATCCTGACAGGCAGCAGAACCAATAAACTTCTGCTGCACGAGGGGAGGCAGGATTTTGAGAGCCCGCTGCAAGGGCTCCTTAGTAAGACGTGGGTAGGGTGATTGGCTGGGAGACCTGTGGCTATGCAGATGCAGTGAACACCATCGAGAGGCTGCTCTGTAGCCTAGGAGGAGGTGTCCATTCCCTGACACCACTGAACGTGCCCCCTTGTCCGTCCGTCCCCCGTAACCCCGCTCCCCTGCCTGGGCCAAGCCTATTGACTCATACTTAGTGCAGGGACCAAAATTAGGCCCTTTGTCTCAGTTTCTGCCCAGTCTTCTGGACATGGCTCCAGAACCACTGCACAGCCCCTCATCCGCCTCTCTTGCCGACAGGGTGGCAACTAGGTTCACAGAGTGAACTCTAGTTCTTACGCTGACATACCAGCTATGGAGGCTCCATTCCTGCTGTTTGGCGTGTGGGGGATTCCTCCTCCCCTTCCTCCTGCTCCAGGCCCTGCCGTGATACCTAGACTGGGCACTGTGCAGAGGGTCTGGGATAAGGCTCAATCCTGCTGAGCACTCCGGGCCACTCAGCAAAGCACATGTCCAACGTCAAGCGCTCGCGCTGTCCATTGAATCAACGGACTACTCAAGTGCCCGACGTCAAACACGTGCTGCTGGATCGGCCCAGAGTGCCCAGCACCTTGCAGGATCGAGCACCTAACATCCTAAAGCATTTAACACCATTTGTTATCCTTCTGGCTTGCAGTGACAGCACTTCCCTCGCACATGCTGCTGCGCCTTCTGCGTTTTTTATTGCAGCTGACACTGGGGGTTACAATGACTCACAAGGGTAACTTTGCCTGTTTTCCCCTCTCCTTTCGCTGAAACCGTATGGGTTGTTTTACTTCTAATCAGTAGGGCCCTACCAAATTCATGGTCCATTTGAGTCAATTTCATGGTCATAGGATTTAAAAAATTGTAAATTTAGTGATTTCAGATATTTAAATCTTAAATTTCACGGTGTTGTAACGGTAGGGTTCCTGACCCAAAAAGGGCCTGTGGGGAGGGTCGCAAGGCCATTATAGGGGGGTCGCGGTATTGCCACCCCTACTTCTGTGCTTCTGCCCTCAGAGCTGGGCCCTCGGCCAGCAGCCGCCGCTCTCCGGCCGCCCAGCTCTGAAGGCAGCGGCGCAGAAGCAAGGGCGGCATGGCAGGGTATCGCCACCCCTACTTCTGTGCTGCCACGGCTGGGGCGCTGCCTGCAGAGCTGGGCATTTGGCCAGCAGCTGCTGCTCTCTGGCCACCCCTCCCTGACGGCAGCGCAGAACTAATACTGCGACCCCCCACAAAAACCGTGCAACACCCCCCACAACCTCCCCCTGGTTGAGAAACACTAGACTCCCCTGTGAAATCAGTATAGTATAGGGTAAAAGTACACAAAAGACCAGTTTTCAAGGTCTGTGACGCATTTTTCACGGCTGTGATTTTGGTAGGGCCCTACTCATCAGCGTTAAAATGCTATTTAGAATTAATTTATATCTAGATTCAGTTCCTCCATAAAACTTTCTGTGAACATGTCAACTCTGCAGGCTCATGTATAAATACACTCCTCCCTTCTCAATCCAGCATTGTTTCCCAGAAAGCTTCCTATAATCCCATTTCTCATGCTCGCCAAAGCCGTGTTTTTAAAACTTTTCTCTAACATCTCTCATAAACAAAAATCTACTCTGCGATAATCAATCCATGTCAAGGTGTCCCTATAAGAGACGACGTCTGCCTTTCTTAGGCATCCAAAAGCCCCGTTGATTTCAGTGTGCCCATGGAAGGCAGGATCAAACCCTTCATGTATTGTCTAACATAGATAAAACATTTTATCTGAAGTGGAAAAAACAATGATATGAGAGAGAGAGAGAGCGTGAGAGACAGGCAGAAAGTTACTTTTATGTTAGCTTTGCTCCACAATACTTTTGACGATGGATGGGAAGGTCCTTTGCTCTTCATAAATGTGCAATACAATCCACTGCAAAAGTTTTATTGATATATAACGGTGATTCTCAAACTTTTGTACTGGTGACCCCTTTCACATAGCAAGCCTCTGAGTGTGACCCCCCTTTATAAATTAAAAACACTTTTTTATATATTTAACCATTATAAATGCTGGAGGCAAAGTCAGGTTTGGGGTCGAAGCTGACAGCTTGCAACCCCACATGTAATAACCTCACGACCCCCCTGAGGGGTCCTGATCCCAGTTGAGAACCCCTAAAAGCTGCCAGTAGTTTTAGGATTAGTTTATATTTAGAGATTCAGTTTCATCTGCAAGTGAGGCGAGTAGAGAGAGACTTTGAGCCTAGAACAAAATGAGCACATTTAGTGTATCTTCACAGCTTCCATTCCTGTCCCCCATTTCTCTCCTTATTGTTGAGACAATCTGATAAGGAATTTTTCCTCTCCCTTTTCCCAGAACATTTGTAAAGAAATGGTATAACCCAACATAGCAAGGGAAGTGCAACTTAAAGGTCTAATCATGCAAACTCTTGCAGGACTGGGCCCTAAATGGGTCATTCCATTAACCCCCCACATCTCGTGCCTGAATATTTTAGCACACACAATATCTGGATAGTCTGAACACTTGTTCTTCTCAGGCCTCTGCAGTGCAGTGCAGAGTTAGGAATAGGAAAGCAGCCTCAGGTTAATGGAGCTTTATCAAGGATTTCAGGTGGTAGATCAGACCTTTGACGTTATTTTAGGGTAAAGACCAGTATTTCATGACTCTTATTTTGATACATCTCTTCCCTGTTTACATGGATAATTTTCTTAGCTTCCTTCATCTATTTTCTATATTTCTTAGTTTTTCTGAGTGAGAAGGTATTGGTCGGAATTCTCAGCTGTAAATGCCTTTAGCCAGCTGTCAGTTCGGTCTCTGGACCCAACTTTCCCATGTATCCATGTCCTGCATTTTGACGTGTAAACTGGCACAAACATTCCTCTGCTGACTTGGGTTCCCAAATATGGGATGTGTCTATGCTGGTGCAGCACATCCAGAGCTCAGAGACAGCGATGATGAGCGTGACAGAAGAACTGAGATGGAATAGAATAGAAAATTGTGCCCTCTTTCTTGCTCTCCAAAAGCTCAAATTCTGCTTAACTTGCTTCAGCATATAGGGATGGATCTGAAGTCAGTGCACAGGGTCATTAGCTTAAATGGGCTTTGGATCAGCATCTTAAAGCGGCACTTGGAGAGGCCGCCAATTCTGCCACGCCCAGTTTTTCATTTTGTGTGAGAATTTAGAAAAATAATTCCTCGTTGAACTTTCTAGTCTCCCTTTATTTAACTATTGCTGAGTAATAACTCCTTTGCCTTGGTGCAAGAGATCCATTTTGCTTTCTTGTATTGAGCCTTCATGGCAATTTCAAGTCAGCCACTGTTCACTGAAGTGTTTCTAGTTACCGCATTCTCCTGCTATCAGTGTGTGGTATCGCTTTGTTCTGGTACATCTCTGACAGCTACCCTAGCTAGTTTATGCCTCTGTAGATAGTTATTAATTCGAGTGTCTCTTTCTTTCAGCCTTTTCCCACTTGCTGAAACATTGCTAATGCAAGACTGCCAGTACAGTACCTTTCCCCTCCATCTCCTTTCTGCATGGATAAAGTTACTCTGAGCCTGCTACACAATATACACTCACTCTGGCCTTTTGCCTCTTTCCTTTCCATATCCTGAGAAGTAAATCAAGATGAAATAATTAAACATACCCTGTATAAAATGCATATTTTACATTCCTAAATTTCAAATCTGTTGTTAGACTGAAATGTGCTAATGGTCGCCATCAAGCAGGTCTTTGATCTGTAGATTGATTACAGACCTGGAAAAACTGATGGGTGTGCTAACAACCCCTTTTTCAGGCTAAATAGGAGAAGCAATTAAACCCCTTCATGGAGTGAAAGCTGGATACAATAGACCCTACTGCCCAAGGTACTGGACTGCATAGCAGAGCCTGAGCAATGTTAAGCCATGTGATCCGAGAGGTTTCGCTGGGACTAGGTCAAACACACAGGGGCTCTCAACTCCTTCTAGGAGTCTGATTTGTTTTGTGTACCCCAAGTTTCACCTCACTTAAAAACTGCTTGCTTACAAAATCAGACATAAAAATACAAAAGTGTCACAGCGCACCACAGTTGAAAAATAGCTGACTTTCTCATTTTGACCATATAATTAAAAAAAAATCGATTGGAATATAAATATTGTACTTTCATTTCAGGGCATAGTATATAGAGCAGTATAAAGTCACTGTATGAAATTTTAGTTTGTACTGACTTTGCTAGTACTTTTTATGTAAAACTAGGCAAATATCTAGATGAGTTGATGTACCCCCAGAAGACCTCTGTGTACCCCTGGCTGAGAACCTCTGGGCTAGGGGATGGCTTTGTTACAGGTATAGGGTGTGGGGAGAGCGGGGGGAGAAGCAGCATGAGCATGCCTCTGGGACAAAGCTGAGAGGCCGCTTCTTTTGGGCCCAGGGCTGGCTGGAAAGGCACATTTGGATTTCTGATCAAAGAAGCTGTCTGCTGCTGTGTGCTCCTATTGTGTTAATGGAAATGGAAATTTGTGGACATACTTTGTAAATAAACAAGATTGCACAAAAAAATATCTGATTCATATAATTACTTTCTCCTCCTAATGGAAACAACCTGGCAATGCCCTGAATATTGGCTAACTGCTTGCGCCAAGGGGAGGGCAGCACTATTTTGTGAATATAAAGAAAGGATAATTAATGCACACAGACATCATTTTACGGGGTTTGTGCTGCTGGATCTTACTTCTCAGTAGCTAGTCAAATTGTGACTTTCTGTTTTTTAAAAAAATGCTTCATGAATAGAAAATATTTCATAGTAAGTTTTAAATGTCCGTTTTGATATTAAGACCTAAGTAACAATAGCATGACATGTTTTGAGAAAAAAATAACTCACGTACAAAGAATAATGGTGTTATTTTCAAAGCATTCTTCATGCAGAATACAAGTTATGGGTCTGCTCATTCAAAACTTTCCTTGAAGTTAATGGAGATGAAGAGTATTCAAAGAATGAGAGTCTAGGCTGTGTTTTGTATGAATTTCAGGGCCGAATGGTTTTGTTGCGGGGGTGGAGATAGGGCGAAAAGGGAATCTGGAGTAATTCCACTGAAGTCAGATGACCTCTTCCAGATTTACATTCGGGTAATTAAGCAGAATTTTACCATTGCGCATACCTACTCTGTGCCCATTTTACCAGTATGGGAATGCTCATCTTTGAGATTTTAAAGCACATTTTAAATTTAGATAATTAGGATGTTCTGGGAGGATTTTTCCCTCAACCCAGAATGAGGTCTATCAATATTTCCTATCCGGTGTGGGTATCTTTGGAAGTATCGAGCTGCTCTCGTGTGTTCTAGGTTTTACCGTGTTGCATGCTCATTGTCATGTAACCTGTGAGCGGCTGAGACCAGGCCTGTCTTTTCACTGTGTTTCTATATAACACTGTGCACAATGGAGTGCGGTACCTGTAGGTATTATTGCAATACAAATAATAACTTCTGTAACCGCCATAACTGATGCAATGGTCTACTGAGTAAATGTGACACTTCATGTAAATGCCACTAATGCGTAGCTAGAAAGTATCTCCTTGTGGCATTATGGAGGGCCCACTCAGCTCTATGTCTTCTTGGATCCCTTTGAAATTAAAACATTTAGGTCTTATGTGAATAGTCCCTTTGAAATCAACAAAATCACACGAATAAGGGCTTCAGGATTGGGACCTAAACCCCCGGCTTGCTCTCCCGCAAACCCCCCCCCCCCCCCCCAAAAAAAAAAATTATGTTAAATTGTGTCAAAAGCTCTAGTTAGCCAGGAATAAACCAGTAGCCATGTGTTCGTTTTAAAACCCTGTGTTTTGCCATTTAATTACTGCTCTAATTAATTACTGTAGGGCTGGAAATTCTATGACAGCTTTCCTACAGTGATGTCAAGGAATTTTATGGCTACTGTAATGTGCTGTCCTAGCTACAGTGACTAGCTAAAGTGTTTGTGGCAATTCAGGTTTCAGAGTAACAGCCGTGTTAGTCTGTATTCGCAAAAAGAAAAGGAGGACTTGTGGCACCTTAGAGACTAACCAATTTATTTGAGCATGAGCTTTCGTGAGCTACAGCTCACTTCATCGGATGCAGCAATTCAGTGTTTAACAGTGAACACGTTTGCTTTTATAGGGAAAGGAGGAATCCAGACTAATGCTTTCAGCAAACAAACCATGCTGTCACCCCAACATGCTCCTCTTCAGAATGTAAGTACATGCTGAAAACCAAATTTGTGTTTCGTTTGTTTATGAATCGGTTACAGTGGAGGCCGTGAATAGCTGGAGTTAGTGTTATCATTTATTATTTGCATTGCAGTAACACTGACAGGCCCAATTCAGGAGTGGGGCTTTATGGCGCTAGGTGCCGTACAAAGAGAGCACAGAGCTGGAGATCTTACAAGTTGCGAAGTGTGTGTAAAACAATGTGAAGGGGCGGGGGGAATGGGGAAAGCTAATAAAATCGTGCATAGGCCAGAAACATCTCTACATGGGCCAGAGGTGCGTAGCCAGATGGCTTCATGCTGCTTACGTATGATCTGAACAAAACTGAATAACGTAAGCTAAATATCCAACATCCCTTCTGGCTGCCTACCTAGCTAGTATCCCTTGCCAGTTCGCTGTAGTCACTGGGGGTGGGGGGATGGGATGGGTGTGTGTGTGTGTGTGTGTGTGTGTGGAAAGTGGAGTGGAGAGAGTGGCCATTTTAAGGTAACATTTGTCAGAGGAAAAACTGAAGCAAAACTAAAGAACTGTCCAATCGTCTGGTGAAAACATAGCCCTTCAGAAGCAAAAAACCGTGCTGTTGCTAACAATCCCTTTTGTGCTGAAGAAGGGAGGATTGTTTCATTTTATCACATCTGGAAACAGACTAGAGCAAGTCCTAATGTCTCTTTGATTTTCAGACTTCACAGGGGAAAGGGTACAAGGGCAATGCAATTAAGACTTGCAAGCAGGAATAGGCAAAGCTGAGGAACACCGTTAATAGACTTCAAATTAACTTGGACAAGGTGAATTTCAAAAAAGTAAATTAGACAGTATAAGATGGAGTGATGGCCCTAATTCCATCCATTTAATAACCCCGGTAACTCCTCATCCTTCCAGAGAGGTGGGCTGGGCAACCTGTTTGAGTACTCGAGGTTCAGGCCTTGCCACAGCATGTAATCCCTCGCAGAAGTAACAAGAGGAGGTGTTTTGTAACTCAGCGTATACGTGTGGAACGTTTGAAGGGCTAGGTACAGGCAGAGAGTGAATTTAGGGCAGACTGTTGTTGGCTTTGCAACACTACCGGGGAGCAGGTGTTAACGACAGGTTGCCCTTGTCTATCTCTGATTTAACATCATTCCCAATAGAGGCAATAGGAGCCAGTGGATTGGGTTTCTCATAGGGCAGCTCACTTTTGGGGCATCCTCCAGTGACAGGCCAGGGTACAACAAGTGCATGAGCACCTGCCTCAGTTTCCCCTTTTCTTTCTGCAAGCACTTCTAAAATATCAGTAGACTGTGACTGTGAAGCCAAAAGGCTGCGGCTGCAGTTTAACACTGACAAAACTGAGCCAAACTCTCCCCTTCCACCCCCCGCATCATTAGCTAAACCATTCGCTCTGTGTTTTGCTTTCCATGTTGTGTTTCTTTTCTGTGGCTGCGCTGCTCAGTCGCCATTCTGTTCGTAATAAAGGCGTATGCCATCTTTCGAAAGCATCTACGTGACTTAGCTGTACACATTCCATTCAAAGGGCGTGCTTCTGAATCACTTAGGTGCTTTTGACAATCCTGCCTTACATGCGTTACAGCACCGCCCTACTCAAAGAGGTTTGAGCCTTTGTTGGCTGGGACTCCAGCTTTGGGTTGGGTTCATGCCATGATTCCCTGCTGTAAGTAAACCCAGACCCAATTTCCTCCATGTGTAAAGAACTACGGGCTTGCTCTGTCCCATCCTCGAGATATCTCGTCACAGTTAGTGAGCTGCTGTCAGGAGTTCTCCTTGAGAAACGGTATTTCTGTGACCTGGTTCGCCATGGATCCAGATAGGGTGCGGTTCTGATTTGGCAATGCTACTTCAGACAGGGAATGAACAGGTCAAATGGGGGGTTGTGATGTGTGAACATTTACTGTAGAAGAGACTCTCAGGCAGACTCTCAAAGTCAACACTTCTTTTAGGTCCTTAAGGGTACGTCTCCACTGGAATAAAAGACCTGGGGCACGGCTGTGGCCGGCCTGGGCCAGCTGACGAGCTCACAGGGCTTGGGCTGCTGTGTAGATATTGGGGCTCTGCTTGTGGGGTCCCAGACCTCGGGCTCCAGCCCAAGCCCAAACATCTGTGCCATGTTTACATCCCTGCAGCCCGAACCCCATGAGCGTCAACTGACCCAGGCCAGCTGTGGGTGTGTAATTGCTGTGTAGACGTACCCGAAATGTCCCAGAGCTCTTGGCTGAGATTTTTCTCATCTCCTTGTCTCATTCTCATTTCCCCTGCCTGTATTTGCTGTTCTCTTGTGCTGATCCCGAGCAGGGTGTGCTGCTGACAGGCCTGGGGGTTGCTCAGCATTCAGCAGAGGCTCAGTGGACGCCCAGAGCTTGCTCAGCAGGTGAGTGTTTGATCACACCAGGCTGAGCCAAAGGGTCTGCAGCACAGACTTTCACAAGAGGGTTAAGTGACCAAAATGGGCTTGTCAGTAAGTAGAACTGGAGTGGGAAATCAGGTGTGCAGTAGCCATTTTGCTTCCCGGTACATACCAACTTCGACACTGTTTGCAAGAAAGGGTCATTCAGTCTGAAATTATGGTAGTTTATAGTGTAAAAAAAAAGTTAAAATCAAAACAAAATGCTCTGAAATTTTCAGACTGAAACACTTAGATTGATCCAATACAAAAACCAGTTTGGATGATCAGTCCATGAACATTTTCAAGATTTTGACTTTTCTTCACAATCCAGGATGGGAAATGTTTTTGAAATCTCTCTTCCCCTCCCCCCAAATGAGAGAACCATTTCCCACCCAGCCCTGTGAACCATAAACAAACATAGCCATGGCCTCACCCCATGGAAATGTCTTAAGGGACTTATGAAACGATAGCTGTTCTAGAGAAATTTTGAACCATCCTATAGAACTGAATAGAGAAATCTGTCCCTAGCATTCGCTATTGCGCCAGATAGGTTTTTAGAGTAATTTCTATAGAACTCCATTGCCTTTATTTCCTGTTAAATGCTACAGGACTTTGGCACTTGTTGGCAATGCCAGCCCCTGGAGATGTTCTTTCAGAATGTAGACATCTGACATTCTGCGTGTTACCATCTTCCCAAGAGCGGCTTGCTTCAATTTGCAAACTCGTTAACAGCCAGAGTGAGAATGCAAGAGCTCCTGCAATGCGCTGCATGAGCCATGCAGATCACCGTTGTTGACTATGGAAATCCTGTGCCGACGGGCATAAGGCACAGACTGCATATTCATAAACAAAGTCCTCCTGGCCACTTTCATAGTGCTGCCATATACTGTAGGTCTGTGCAGTTGCTGAGCAAGCTGGATTATCTCTGCTCCATCCTGTTGGATGGAGACCAGGTAAGTATTTGCTCAGCATCCTTGACAGCTCTCTAACTTTTGCTGTGCTTCTCCAGCAAGTTCTGCATTTCTTCAGGACCAAGCACTGGATGTATCGTTGAATTGTTTTCTTCTTGCTCTGGTACACTTACTGCACCAGGGCTTTTATTTTTCTCTGAATAACCTGACTTTCCGTCCCCGGATTTATTGTACAAACGATAGCCTTTAGCCTTGCCTTGCTGCTTGCTGACCAGCCTGCCTTCCTCTCAGGGGCTCACTTAATTCAGCTCTGCTTCTTTAAAAACATTGTTACCTCTACAGCTGTACGAATGTGGTTCTGCAGTGAAAATGACCAGGGGAAAATGGCACTTTCTGCTACCTGTGTGTATTACCGGTCAGTTCTAGTGGCTTCAGGGGCTAAAATACGGTAGCACACCAAGGTTGGTGTGCTCACCTAGTGGCTGGTCCACACAAGAGGTTAAGAGTCTACTAATGCTACCTGATGATAGAGTTACACCTTCTAGAGCACGTGTGAAGTCCTGATGTTTTTAGCACTGAAGGTCCTGTGTTGGCTGGTGGTTACACCAGCACAGCGGAGAGATGGTGAACTGGGTATGGTTCCTTTGTGTACTTCACCTAGTAGAAAAACGTACTGCCTTCAAATCAGCTGACCCTATTAGTGCTCAGTGAAGGCAATGGGGTTGCACAGCTGTCATGGACGGCCTAATGAAGTTTGCACAACGTTTATTTACTGCTGACATGGGAAAAGAAAAGAACCCAGATTGCTTCTCACTTGGCAGGGCTGGCAGGTAAAGGGAAACATCTTTTTACTTCTTAACGGAGCACATTTGATCTGAAAATCATTGGTAGACAGTGACCAGGGAACCCCACAATGCCGCTTGCTCCAGTTTAGCTTTTCAGATTAGAAGACTGGCCCCTTCCATTAGGGCTGGGAGGTGGTATATTATATATGGTGGTAAACTGCTATAGAGACTCTCCAGAGCGAAATGAAATGGCCACCTATGTTTGTTTCTCTTTCTCCCTCATGAGGCAGGACAGATCTTTGCAGCATCTTCATAGTCCAGTATCTAGGGCATTGCCACCTGCAGAAAGTCATTTTGTCTTACTTTGGTTTCTTTGTCTCCTAGGTTTTGCTTCCAACTCTCATGCCTGTCAAAACAGAAGTTTTCCCCCAAATATGGAACTGGCTTCACTGATTAATTTGAGAATTATTGCTGTCAGATTTTCCCTTTGAACTTCCTTGTTAATTTATCTTCAGGAAACATCAGATATCTCTGAGACAATTAATCCAAACATTCAATTAAAAAGAGGCAAATTTAGAAAAATCTCCAATTAAATATTTAATTAGAAATCTGAAATGACATAAATGAAGAAAACCTAAAAGGCTTGCTGTAAAAGGCAGCTGGTTAAATGCCAATCTCTCCGTAGTGATTTGGGATCACAGCTCAGGCTTGTGATCTGTGTAAAGCTGAGGATATGAACGGAAGTTCTACAATAGTTATGTGCAGGCCTGATCTTACATTAGCTTTTCCACAGTCCCCCTCGCACAAAGGGGCTAATGCCACCAGGAGAAGCCCTGGCAGCACGGCTCCATAGGTGCCATGGTGCCTGGGATCAGGGCACCCGAAGCGTGTGCAGATGACTCAGGCCTCCTGCGAAGCTCCCAGAATCTGCATCTCCCTGGGCAGAGGCAAACTGCAGTCCTACCCTGGAATTATTTGGGAAACCTTTGGGTGAATTCCTCTTGTGGAGCTGTCCCACTTCCCCTGGGCAGAGCGGGTAGAGGCTGGGAGTCAGAGGTGGGAGAGTAAGTGAAGACTGTTCTGTAGTGAGAGGGACCGTTGGTGAAATTTGTATTAAAGAGCAGGATGTGGAAATTCATGGGAGAATAATGCAGTGCCAGCTGGACAGGGGAGAACAGCAGTGCAGTTTGCAGGGAGACACACTGGGAAGAGATGGTCTGCACAAGTAACTGAGCTGTCCTGCAGTTCAGCCAGTGGAGTCACCCAGATACCCTGGGGCTAGGGGGCCTGTATTGTGAGTTATCCGCTCCTGTGTAAGGGGGTTCTGGGAATGTAAAAACAAAAGCCAGAGTTTCTAGCAAAGGATGAGAAGTCATTCTGCAGTACCTCCACACACTCCCCTGGCGGCCGGGGGGGGGGGGGGGGGGGGGCAGAAGGGGGAAAAATTTCTCACTACAGCCTGAAGGGGCTGAGAGATCGGCTTTTAATGAGCATGAGACACAATGCAGCCGCTTCGCCAGCTCTAGGTGAGCCTGGAGGTGGACAGGGGAGCCAAATGTGTATCTGCTCCCGACACGGTATTGAAGAAGTACCCTAGTAAGATGATCTCATAGTGGCAAACTATAGCAAAGGGTATAGGTTCCCTGCCTCCCTGCTGATGACTCGCTCAGTTCAGTCAAGGTGTCTGACACAGTTAACGTCCCCCCACCGACGCATCTAGCCATCCTGAGTGCAGAATTCTTCCTGCCTTCCTCCCAGCAGCCCTTCTCCATCCTGTCTGCACCTTCTGCCATCCACCTTTTAGCTCAGGTTCCCAGCCTGGGAGCCATTCCCAGCCCCTTTTGTTCTTTCTCTCCTCACACCAGCTCCAGACACTCACTGAATCCTCTTACTTCTTTCTGCACGTAATGTAAAAGCCGCCCCGCTAAGTGCTGTCCATGTTCTGGGCAGCGCCTCTGTAGGTGACTGACTGTGTCCGTCATCTCTGCAGACTCGTGGGTTCCCACCTCACATAAAACCACCTCACTTTGTTCAAAATGGCCTGGCTGACCTCACTGCCCAGCCCAGCTGCCCTGACTCTCTTAGTGCCCTCCTTGAACCCCGTCACTGCCTCCCTCCAGTCTACGTGCCTAGTCCTCCCTTTGGGGGCTTCTCCAATCTCATCACTTCCAGCTCCCCCTAGTCTCGCCCTGGCTCCCAGCTGGGAGATGGGTCCATTCTCCTCTGGCTCCCAGACAGGAGCAGGGTCCAGCCACTGAGCTCTCCAGGGAAGCTGGCGCAGCTGGGCTGTAGCTGCCTGGCGTTCTTGTCAATTTCATGGCTCCGGCTGTGCAATTGACAAGACAGCCAGCAGCCAGTGTTGCCCTAACCACACCGACATAAGCCCTACACCTCTTGAGGAGGTGGAGTTACTCTGTCGGTGTAGCAGGGCACTTACATCGGCAGGAGCAAGGCTGTAGCGTAGACACTGCCATAATTCGGTCAACATAAGCTGCTTTACGTGAGCTAGCTGTCTAGTGTAGACCAGCCCTTCGACTGGGAATTCTAGTGCAAGAGAGAGTAGCGAGCAGCGTAGTTCCACGTATTATCCAGAATGCTCTGCCAGGTCACTACTGCTTCGTAGGTATGCTGGGTTCTAAGCACTAGGAACAGAGTGAAATGTTTGGATGTGCACTTCGTTCTTTATTTACAAATTCCAAAAGTAGTGATCCACAAGTGTAGGGGATCTCAAGTATGGACTTTGTGCAGGGAATAGCATATGCTCCTGTAAGGTCTGCACCTATGGCCCACTGCCATGGATGCCCCGTCACACTCCATGCTCCTGCTAGTCTTTTATTTTTTTAATAGAGATGTAGGCCATGTGGAAGTCACTGTGACTTGTATGTGCACAGGGCCTGAAGGATCAGCCTTTCAATCCCAGAACAGCTGCGAAAGGCTAAGAGGTGATTTTCAAGGTACACAGACTTGGGAAGCAGAACGCGTGCTGCCCCTGGCTGGCACAAGGACCTCTGGGCAATGAGTAACCTGCATGTGCGCACAGAGGTTAGTGTGCACACTTCAGATTAGGTCTCTCATTAAACTTTTTTCTAAATGAACTGTCAGGAGACCAGAAAACCTGCAGTAAAACCATAAGGCAAGTCACTGAAATACACACAGCTATGGCCACTAATATGAGACATTTGCCCCCCTTTCTGTAAAGAATAAAAGTAATGTTTATTATTTTAAATTAGCCATGCAAACGATTAACTCGAACAGAAAATTATCTTTACGAGGCTGGAAAATGAACTGGAAAATGCTGTGGGTGGTAAGAGGTGTCCAACATCCTCATTGGAAACTTGTCACCTCTCTGACTCCCCTTGGAAAAGGAGAACTGCATCTCCACATTAGCTGACGCTGGGAGAAAAAAGGGTTCTTAGTGACAGGTTCCTAACAGACCTAACCCACTGCTCCATGACAGCAAGTCTCCAGCCGGTGTTATGTGGTGCTGTGCTGGCCTTTCACCTTCTAGTGCCAAAGCTAATCTGAGCGGTTACAATGCTTCTGGTAAGCTTTCTACAAAACAAACAACAGTCATGATAAAAGGCCTTTTAACCAAAACTGAAAGCAGAATCTGGCAGTGTCTCCTTTAGCTGTTGTTTGTGGAGCACTGACAACATACCCAGCACTGCCTGCACCTAGGGGGTAGGGAGCGCCCTGCCCAGAGCAGACAAACGCATAAAACACCTGGAGACACAATGCACTGGGTTCAGCACACAGTGGTGCTGCAGCTTTGCGTCCTAGTGTCTTTGGCTCCGATTAAGAGACAGCAGCACTGTTCAGGGTGGTGGGATGAAGACTAGCAGGCTGCATGGAAGGACTGTGTCCTGAGGAGGAATCTGGCAGACGTGTAGCAAGCGTCCAGCCACTCCAGCAAATAGGGGGGCAGTGTGGACATGAGTGAGAGGGAGAAGGATAAAAGGCAGTAGGTCAGGCATGAAATCTTAGAGCGAAAGGACTTTGGGGCTGGGGGCATAGGTCTATTCTAAGAAAGGACACGATGCAGTGAACAAAGCGTGAATTTACAGTAACCTTGTAAATACATAAAAGACGTAGCTAGTAGAAAAGAGATAGTCGGGTAGTGAGCAGTGTGCCGTAGCTTGCAGCTGTGGCCTAACAGGTACTACAGCGCGTGACCAGCGCATGGCCTAGGTGGGATTGACTAGAAAATTTAGTACCCTAATCACGAAGTGCGTGATACAATGTGTTCACCAACCGTGTTAAGTCTAAGTGTGCTAAGCTGATTCATGAGTCTGTGCTTTGGATGTGTAGCATACCTGGTTACCAACCCCTACGCTTGAGCCTAAGATGGCAGTTTGATTGTATGCCAGTGTGCCATCTCTCTTAGACGATCCTGTTCTGTGGACCATGCAATATCTTCCTGAATGTCTGCAGTAAAGAAGCATCCACTGAAATACAAGAGTATTCCCTTGGAAAATCCAGAGGGAGTTTTAGATTAGTTTGCTTTCCCCTGTTTAGATAAAAATGAGTGAGCAAAATCTGCCTGGAGAGCTCTGATGGAGCTGACTGAGACGTGACTCTTTAAAGGGCGCGCAGAATTGGCGTGTTAAAGCACATCAGAGTTTCCATAAGGACCCCTTTTATTGAAGCGCCTGTAGCCGTATAGCAGCCCAGTGCAAGTTCACAGCTTCTTTCCACAAGCCTCGATTCAGGAGAGTCCTTCTCTATGTCCCACTGACTTCTGGGGCACAGACTCACATTCCTAACTGCCCTTCCCGGAGGGGGCCTAAGGAAGGGGGGAATTTTGGTTCCTCATGCAAACCCAGAGTAAAAAGGGTCTGCATGACGGGCCAATCCTGGGGATGAAAAGGTCCCCGTCAGCCTTCAGGCAGGGTACAAGGCAGTTGCACAGCCAGGCGGTGGCCCCTGCTACAGCCAGAGTAGTGCTGTATCACTTGTTGCCAGCTGCTCCCCACCTCTCTGCTCAGAGCTGGTGTATGTCGCAGAGCCACTGGGCCCTCCACCAAACCCCTCTGTGCTCCCGTGAAGAGTCTCTGCTCTGGGATGCGCAGGGCCTCGGCGACAGATGGCTCAGCTTCTGCGGCACGTACTTTCCCCTCTGCCATCTCCCAGGGGAGATGGTCTACCAGCCTGGTGGGCTGTTCAGAGCATTTTATTGACATGGTTAGACTAGACATCCGGGGGGGTACTCCTCAGCCCTGAGGAACCAAACGAGTCTCCCACTAGTGGGCGTGCAGCTCACCTTCCTGTCAGTGGGTTTAGGGGCCCATTCCCGGAGGCTGGCTGAGAAGTGAGCATGCCTCCCTGAGGCTTCGCAGATACTGCCGCAGGTTCAAACATGTGGACGTCACTTTGAACTGACTGTGGAGAAGTGATGGTTAGGAGAAATTAGTTATTTAAATGAGCTAGTTTCTCATAATATCAACTGACCTGAGTACACTGGCCTATTTTATGACTAGCAGGTGTAAGCCATGAATGCTTCTGACCTTGTTTCAGAACAAGGTAGTCTTTTAAGTCAGAGCTCTTTTAAGGTAGTCTTTTAAGTCAGAGCCTGAGCAAAGACTGCAGGGTCCGGCCCGTTGTGTGACAAAACGGAACCTGTCTGTGGGAGTGCAGAAGACTTCTGTGCTGAACCCACAGACGTGAGAGCTCCGCATTTACTCCCCCTCCGTAAAGACAAAACACGGCGAGACCTACATTGGTGCTGTGGGGATTACTTAGTTAGTTTGTCCCCGACTCTTCTCTTTGCCTGTTGTCTGCAGCTTGGTGCCTGATCTGGACTCCCTGGTATCCTGATTCCAGCTTGGGAACAGAGTCCTTGGCTGCCCATGACCCAGCCCTATAGGGACAGGCAGGACAGATGCAAACTCTCAGCCATTAGTGCTGGAAGGGGAAGGAAATGGTTGATTATTTTTCTGCACAGAGAAAAGATTTGGTTCCATGTCAGATTTTAAGAATGGTCCTGATCCAGTGATTTCTGAATAAACTAATAATGGTTCCAATTTAAAGCCCTTTAGAGGACTAAGGGAAAGGCTTGCTTCATGCTAATCGGTAGTTTCTGAAAGCCTGTCACAAAGCCACCCTCAAGAAGAATGGATCTGACAATTGTAGCTCTCCAAACCTGAGAGATTAAGCAGTTAGACAGTTGAAATGTCACACTGGTGTAAGCGCTGGGAGGTAGATTGACACACAGAGAGAGAATAGGCTTGCATTGCTGCAGTCTAGACAATTGATGCCTATTCCTCAGGTCTCATAAAGTTCTGTTTTCCATTGTATTCATCACAGCGAGAGCATAACAAATACAGTTGCTAGCTAGCTCCACAGCTCTAAATCAAAGCAGCCAAGTGTCACAACATTTCCATGTCACACGTTTTTGAGCCAAAAACAATGAGCACAATGTTTTTTCCTAAATACATTTACTAAAAATGTCTGTGTCTCTAGAGGTCCCAGGACCCAGCTCACCTTTCCCTCTGCTCTGTGAGGTGGCAGGGACTGTGGTCAGCAAAGCCTTCCACACATCCAATATCCTGCAAGATGACTGGCCATCCCCTTACCTGGGCTGTTCTGCTGGTAATGAACTGAACAGGGCAATTAGCGAGTGATCCATCCCCTGTCCTCCACTCCCAGCTTCTGGCAGTCAGAGGTTTGTGAACACCCTAAGAATGGGCTTACGTCCTGACCATCTTAGCTAACAGCCATTGATGGACCTGTCCTCCATGAACCTATCTAGTTCCTTTTTGAACCCTGTTATAGTCTTGGCCTTCACCACATCCCCTGGCAAGGAGTTCCATAGGTGGACTGTGCATTGTGAGAAGAAATACTTTCTTATGTTTGTCTTAAACCTGCTGCCTATTAATTTTATTGGGTGATCCCTGGTTCTTGTGTTATGTGAAGGAGTAAATAACACTTCCTTATTCACTTTCTCTCCCCCAGGCATGATTTTATAGACCTCTCTCATATCCCCCTTTATTCATCTTTTTTTTTTTTTAAGCAGAATAGTTCCAGTCTTTTTAATCTTTCCTTTTATGGAAGCTGTTCCATACCCCTAATCATTTTCATTGCCCTCCTCTGCACTTTTTCCAATTCCAATATAGCTTTTTTGAGATGGGGTGACCCGAACTGCACACAGTGTTCCAGATGTGGGTGTACAGTAAATTTATATAGTGGCATTTTGATATTTTCTGTCTTATTGTCTATCCCCTTTCTAATGGTTCCTCGCGTTCTTCTAGCTTTTGCCACGGCACATTGAGCAGATATTTTCAGAGAAGTATCCACGCTGACTCCAAGATCTCTCTTGAGTGATAACAGATAATTGTAACCCCATCACTCTGTATGTATTGTTGGGATTATGTTTTCCAATGTGCACTACTTTGCATTTATCAGCACTGAAAGCCATCTGCCATTTTGTTGCACAGACACCCAGTTCTGTGAGATCCCTTTGTGACTCTTGGCTATTTTGAGTAATTTTGTATCACCTGCAATTTTTTCTTCATCTCCAGGGCAGGGACCCAGCATCAGAGCTTCTCTAACGGCCAGTGGCCATAGCATCCTGCCCCCCTTCTTTCCTTACTTTCTGCTCAGTCCTCCCCATCTCTGACACTTGGAGGCAGAACTGCTTGGTTGGTGATAGACCACGACGAGGAAGACCTGCCTCCAGATCCAATTTGCTCTGGCTACAATGGCACCCCCTGAGGAGTGCGTCATGGGTGGTATTTTGTGCCTGAGGGGCCACTGCTGCTGCTGCTTGTCTTCACTTTCTGGGTGCAGGTGTTTTGTGCCCATCTCAGACACCCAGAGGAGCTGACATGGCAGAGCCCGAGCCTTCAGAACGACAACAGTCGGCCACTCTGGCCTTCCCCTCTGCCCTGCGCTGCGGGAGGGCCGGGGACGGAACATACTGGTCATGATGCGCTGCCTGCAGCCGGCTCTGCGGGAGACAGACTCTTCTGGAGCAAGGGCACCAGCTGCATTAAAGACTGATTTGAAAAATGTGGTCTTGCTTCATGGAATCGATGTTCCCTGATCCTGCCGTATGGCTGACTTAGATTTGTAACAAGGAATTTTGCCTCAAGCAAAAAACCAGAAAACAAAAAAGCCCTCAACTCTCTGCCTCTCTTCCTGCCTACCAGGGAATAGGGTCTCCGTATCAAGACATAAAGGTCGAGAACATTTGGTCTGTTTATCATTTTGCAAACTAATTACACATCTCAGTTAAACCCAGACCCTTCTCACTCCCCTCACCCCCACATGCCCAAACCTGTCTCTTGGTTGTGCTGTTCCTTTCCTGGATATAACGTGTGGGCTACAGTGTTACCTCTAAGAAATAATTCTTCAGGTACGTAGGCAGAACAGTCTTTTCTGGTGATATGCCCAGCGTCTACGAAAGAAGAGCATCACCACTGACCATAAGCACTTCTCACAGATCTCATTCCTGCTCATTCAGACAAATAGAACTCGCAAGACGGTCTGCAATAGCACCGTTGGGTCACTGCCATTAATGTTGGGCTATATGCATGGCTGAAATGGCATCATGATTTTCAGGTTTTGTTTTTTCCTAAAGGAACAATGGTAGACTTTAACGACTCTTGTGGAGGCCTTTCGTATATCGAATACAGGTTAGGTAAAGCTCTACTCCTGATATTTTGGCTGGATTTCTAAATTTTCTCCTTTTAGTAATCCACAGTGTGTGTGTGTGTGTGTGTGTGTGTGTGTACGCTGTGTGCAGTGGTGGCTTTCTGGCTGCTGAGGTTTGTAGTTTGATTATTCATGAGATTAAATCATTATTGTTAAGTGCCCGGTGACAGAGTGCCATGGACATTTTTAGATAATGAGTAAAAATGAGCTGGCAGTGCTGACTGGGCTGAAGCATCAGAACTGTGCTTCGATTGTACTTTGTGGAAAGCCTGGACTGAGGAATGACCAATTAATACAAAACCATTTAATTAAAATGTCATCCTCACGTTAGCTGGGAGAAGCCGCCACAGGGGCAGGATTTACCAGATTAATTGTTTGCTAGGGGATGGTGCTACTGCTGAAAATAGATGGAACGCACCCACAAGTGAGCTGCTGCTTTAGCTGCGGGTTCTGAACCAGAGAGCTATGGTCCCTGACCTGTGAGTGCCTGACATGGGCAGGGCCCTTTGTCTTCAGTGTGGCTCCGAGCGGGCACAGGAGTCTGCTCACACAGCGTCCGTTGCAGGTTGAGGTGGCAGGGGACTAGGCAGACAGCTGCCGGACCAGAGGGATAGGTGAAGGGATGTGGCACGCAGTGTTTTAACCGGTTTCAGAGTAGCAGCTGTGTTAGTCTGTATTCGCAAAAAGAAAAGGAGGACTTGTGGCAGCTTAGGAGTACTTGTGGCTCACGAAAGCTTATGCTCAAATAAATTTGTTAGTCCCTAAGGTGCCACAAGTCCTCCTTTTCTTTTAGTGTTTTAACTGTATTCAGCCAGGCTCCAGTCCTACAAATGGATCCATGGGGATGGACCCTTCAATGGGACTCCACCCGCAGGCAGGTTTCTGGGCTTTCACATCCTGATGCAGGATCGGGCCTTTGGTTTTTTAAACATCCAGCTATCTCTGTTCTGATGAGCTCTTCGTTGGAGCCCATGCGGTGCAATGGGCTGCTCAGGGAATGGTGCAGGGCAGAATTTCGTAGTTGCCTTTTCAGTTTCCCAAAATTAAGAGAGTCCCCCTCCCCCACAGGCTTGCAGAGGTTAGGAATTTTTTGGTTTTTAATTTTTTTCCTGTTCCACTTTTGTTTAATTTAGACCTCTTGAGAAATGCATGTTTGTTAGTTTCTTGCATACATCGATCCATCCCCGGAGATATACTGCACACACTATTTAGCTAGCATCTGCCTATTTGAATGAAATGTTATTTTATGTGGAATTCAGTGTTCTGTTACCAGGAACAGGGAAACTGCAAATAATTCTTTCCCTCCTGACAATCCTGATGTTGCCAGCTGCATTATTTATTTGCCATTAGCGTCTGGTACCTGTCAGAATTATATTTAAACCCGGAACAGATAGAAGACCTATCCATATTCAGGTGCTTATAATTCTAGAGGCAGATGATGAAATACAGGGATTTAGGTGTAACTTATGTTCCCCAGTCCTGCATAGCCATATGAATGAGACACTGTGTTGCTTTGTACAATTCTGCAACAGAAGCAGCTGTAAGGCTTGGAAGTATACAAAGACTCTGACTGGCTGTTAACCTTTGGCTAAAGGTTGTCCTACTGGAAATTCCAGCTGGAAATTTTCAGATGGCAGCAATTGGTCAACTGTCTTTCGAAATAGAGCAAGGGATCATTTCTTGACTGGTTCTTGGGGCTAGTGGCCCACCACTGGAAATCAGTAAAAGTCAAAAGAAACCAAGGGAGGCTATGAAGCTGCCAAAGAACTGCCAAAGGTTTTAAAAGATGTCTCCAGGAATTTCCACTCAGGAAGACAAGCAATTTTTTCTAGGTTATTTTTGCTTCTAGTTCTTTTTTTGTTTCCCTGTCCTGTTTTTTCATCTCTGTGTCTTAGAGCACATTTTAAGACTCTGGCCTGCACCCCAGGTTTCCAAGCTTTGCTAGAAGATTGCTGGATGCACTAGAATTTTCCTTGGGATCTTCCCTGGGCTAGATGCTGGAATCACTGGTGAAATTACCTGGTCTGTGCTATGCAAGAGGTCCGACTTGATGATCATCAGGATGGTGCCTTTTAGCCTTAAAATCTACAAACCCATGAATCTCCAGTCCAGGCATATGTCTTCTCTAATGGTGGAGTCTGCGTTTCTTGTTCATGTCTTTTTTTGGATCATGTCACAGACAATGGCACTTTTGTCACCTGGACAATCCAATATAGTTCTGTCATCATTTCGTTCCCTCTTCTGTTTACAGTGGTGTTCCATGTCTGTAGATACGCTTGCAAAGTGCTCTGGGATCTTTCAATCTGAAAGAAGTTGTTATGAAGGTAAAGATCTTGTTTTATTTAAAATAATTGCAGAATCCTTTCACTTGTACACTTCAAGAAATGCAAGTTGCAGTTCTCAAATCTGGCAGGAAAAGGTATAAAATACATTCCAAAAGCAAAGACAATGGAGCAGTACTAGAGCTGCCAAATACTGTGCTGTATGGGTAATACTGCTCCCCGTTGAGGACATAGAGTATAATTCATGTTTTTCACATGGTATACAATGGGGGAACTTAATTGTAACGGTCCACCAGTTACACCATGACTGTTACATTGGGGTGATGGAATTGGATTCCAATTTCCATCACAACAGATCACACAAATATTCTTAGTTCCATAACCGTACAGCTAAATAGCATGTTCTCTTTGAATTAGGGGAAAGGGAGCCATATATCTGGAAACCTTGAAGGGAGACTCGTGTTGGGTGCCACAAAAAGCTGATATTGCCCCTGCAGACACCTCTAGAGGGGTGCTGTGGGAAAAGATCCACAGTCCCTTGGAGAAGGGCAGTGCATATCCTGTAAAAGATCACCGTACATATCTTTATCATGCTAGCCAAATCACCCTAGAGTACATGGGTTATCATAATAAATAGTAACATATTATAATTTATTATCAGACTTGACAGTTACATTAAAGATAATTAAATACTAATGGAGCTGGAATACTCACGAATAGTAACGAAGACACTAAATTCTAAAATGATGCAAGTCAAGGGAGCTTCCGACAAAACCTCTGGTTTTAAAAAAGTCAGTTGTAGGGCTTTTCTGTGACGCTTCTTCTAGTTCCTTTACAGGTGTTCCCTGATATGGCAGATCTTTCAGAAGTGAGTGCATTTTATCTTCCAGATGGATCTGATATGCAGAGGAATGGACATTTTCTGCAAGATATTAATTCTCCTTTATAACAGAACGTGTCAAATGTTAAGCTGGACATTTGAATTGAGGCACAGGGTTTTAGGTGATCACAATTTTGCATGATCTGCAAGGGCTTACTAGCAATTAATTAAGTGGTGGATAGTGGAGAATGATAGACTCACCTGACTGTAAATTCTAAAGGTAGCAAGTTCAATTTTGATTGAGATGGAATAGCCAGAATGCCCCTTTCATTGCTGTCTTTCTCAGGCAGTGTGAGTGGGTGGGAAATGCAGAAATGAAGCGAGCCCTGCCAATGGTTTGCTCAGTCATTTCTCTGTGTTCTAAGGCATGCCTGAATACTGTGATAGTCCACACGTCTAACTTGCCAAAATAAACACTTTATTTCTTATCAGCATGCATTTTTTAAAAAATTGTCTCTGGAACAATGGGTTATGGGATTATGGGACTTGTCTTTAAAAAACCAAAAACCTCAACAGCCTAGCGCTATCTGTTACACCAGTTGGTGGGTTTTCTGCAACTGTGGCTTCATGAAGAAAACTTTGGACTGGGGCCATCAGGATGCAATGCAACATTGTGAAGTTTCTCACCATCCTCAGTTCAGCACAAGTGACAAACCCTGATGTGATAGGGGGTGGGAGAGCATTCCAGCCAGAAACTGCAAAGGAGAGAGCCGTGTCCCACAGACCATTGCTACAGAAATCAGTCAGGCAAGGCCACTCAGCCTCCTGTTGAGCCTCGTCCTCTGAGCTGTAAAACAGAGCAGCAGATGTGTAGAATAATCTGTAAGAAAATGAGACATTGAAATGTGGTTTCTCTGGATTGGATTCCCACCCTACCACAGTTTCTCTAACAGCATTCACTATATTCCTTTTCTGTGTGTTAAATTTACCAGAGCAGGTACTAAGCTGTTTCTCAGTTGTTGCTATTGCAGCATGTGTACCTTGATATACATTTCCGTGTGAAAATATTCTCCCACTGGCCCAGATGTTGAATGAGTTTCTATGGACCCCAGGTACTTAGGGATACTGAAGAGGACCTTTTTGGCATTCAGAAGGAAGAGAGAGAGAGAGACGTAGACACTGCTGCCCGTCTTGGGGCGGATGAGAAAAGGCCAGAGCTGCCATTATGTTAAATTACTTTTCAAAATCAGCTCGATCCGCTGCAGACAAATGCTGTAATCTCTGAAATGCCACCTACATGTGAAGGTGATTGAAGCCCTGGCAATACTTATGAAAATGATGATCTCTCTCCTCTCTGTCTTGCTTGTTAATCACCCATATGAACTGAATAGCTGTGGGAAAGTGCTGGCAGTAGGGGAAAGATGTAGGTAACCTGAGAATCAAATACAGATTGGAAATAAAATTCCAAAAGACAGAGGTGAGATGGGATTTTCTGGTTTTAGTGCTCTTCTGCAATTCATTGTGCTATAGAATTCTACTTACTTGTGAACTCCAGTTGAAGTGTTTAGACCGGCTGACATACGATTAGATAACTGGTACAGTATTTTTCTGGTTTTGATTAAATGACCAAATTGTCCATGGACCTCTGTGTAATGCTACTGCTGGACAGAGACCAATTTTCCATTTTTCAGGAAATTCTGCAATTTCAGAATGTCTTCTGTTTTGAAAAGGAATGAAAACAAAAAAGCCTGTTTCCCAGGAAGTGAAATTAAAAAAAAGTTTGTTTTTAGTTGATTGAAATGTTTAATTTAGATAAAAATTGAAACATTTCATTCTGATTTCATATTTAATTTTTTTATTATATAATATAAAGAACAAATAAATCAAAGTTGTTTCAAAACAGAAAATCAAACCTTTCATTTCAACCTTATCAGAGGGCTCCTTTCTCTTTTCTTTTCCCCTCAAGTGAAATTTTGTTGAAATCGACAGATTTCCATGGAACATTTCACTTTTGATGAATCACCATTTTCTGATGAAAAGTGTTTCATCACAGTCTTTGACAAGCACCTCTAGTTTATCAAAATAGTAGTTTGCAGATTGTGCTGGGTGAGAGCAAAATCCCAACTATCCATATAAAATGAGGGGGTCTCAATTAGCTGTTCCCACTCAAGAAAGATCTTGGAGTCGTCGTGGATAGTTCTCTGAAAACATCCACTCAACGTGCAGCGGTCGTCAAAATAGTGAACAGAATGTTGGGCATCATTAAGAAAGGGATCGATAATAAATCAGAAAATATCATCATGCCTCTCTATAAATCCATGGTACGCCCACAGCTTGAATACTGTGTGCAGATGTGGTCACCCCATCTCAAAAAAGATATATTGGAATTGGAAAAGGTTCAGAAAAGGGCAACAAAAATGATTAGGGGTATGGAACAGCTGCTATATGAGGAGAGATTAATAAGACTGGGACTTTTCAGGTTGGAAAAGAGATAACTAAGGGGGGGATATGATTGAGGTCTATAAATCATGATTGGTGTAGAGAAAGTAAATAAGGAAGTGTTATTTATTCTTTCTCATAACACAAGAACTAGGGGTCACCAAATGAAATTAATAGGCACCAGGTTTAAAACAAACAAAAGGAAGTATTCACAGAATGCACAGTCAACCTGTGGAACTCCTTGCCAGAGGATGTTGTGAAGGCCAAGACTATAACAGGGTTCAAAAAAGAACTAGATAAGTTCATGGAGGATAGGTCCATCAATGGCTATTAGCCAGGAGGGGCAGGGATGGTGTCCCTGGACTCTGTTTGCCAGAAGCTGGGAATGGGAGACAGGGGATGGATCACTTGATGATTCCCTGTACTGTTCATTCCCTCTGGGGCACCTGGCATTGGCCACTGTCAGAAGACAGGATACTGGGCAAGATGAATCTTTGGTCTGATCCAGTATGACCGTTCTTTTGAGAGCACACACAGTAAAGCTTTTAAATGGAAGAAAACAGCTCTTGGTTAATCTCCTTGCACAAATGAACCTGACGTGCTTCTTTTCTCTCTTTGTGGTTTGCAAACGTTCTTTCTGGTTTGCCAGGGGTATATACCACCAGCCCGCAACCCCTTTTCACAAGAGGAGCTATTAATTTCATTCCTCAGCACTGATGAAGGGAAGGGTCCATCCTTTTAAGTGTAGGCGTGTGGCACCTTTGCGGTTTAGAGCAGACCAGATGGCATTGCATGAAGGGATTCAGAGTACAGTGACTGAGACCCTACACCTGGGGCCAGATCCTCAGCTGCCGTACATCAGCCTCGCTCCATTGTGGTCACTGAAGCTGCACTGATTTACACCAGCTGAGGACGTTTGCTTTGAATGTTAACTGAATATACTGTTTGCCGCGGTGTGGTAGCTGCGTCGGTCCCGGGATGTTAGGGAGACAAGGTGGCTGGGGTAATATCCTTTATTGGACCAACTTTTGTTGGTGGAAGCTTTTGAGTTTCGCAGAGCTCTCCTTCAGGCTCCTTTGAAAGTCTCAAGTAATAATAGGGTATGTCTACACTGCCGTTAAGCACCTGTGGCTGACATGGGCTGGTGGGGCTTGGCCGGGGGGCTGTAAAATTGCCATGGAGATGTTCCTGCTCGGACCTGGAGCCCCACGAGGGGATTACATGAGGATATTACAGGGGGAGGGTCCCAGAGCCCAGGCTCCAGCCCAAGCACAAACATCTACACAGCCGTTTTTATCCCCTTGAGCCCGAATCAGCAGAGCGGGGCCAGCCGCCGGTGTTGAATCGCAGTGTAGACACACCCTTAGGGCACCTCTACCCAGGGAGAGGCCGCCAGTCTCGGAGCCCAGGTCGACAGACTCCCCCTCGTGCGGTGGTGCTACAAATCAGGCTCTTGCGGCTCTGAAGCGCATTCCCATCGCTCGGCTGCAGAGCGCAAGCTACAGCGTCTACACAGCTCTTTGTAGCGGGAGCCCAGCGAGGCCAGGTCTGTCAACCCGGGCTCTGCGCCATGCTGCCACAGGCTGCTTCTCACTGTGTAGATACACTCCCAGTTCCCCTTTGCCTCAGTTCGGCATCTGTAAAATTGGGACAGATTAAAGACTCTGAAGCATGCACATAGTTAGGATAATGGGAGCTATAGAAGTAAGAACCTAGGGCAGAGAGAACTCCCCTAGGCTCCTTGGAAAAGCCCGACCTAACGATGTAACCCACACTCAGTTGCAGACATGTTCATGGCTTTGCAGCTTGTGAGTAATGCTCCCTGCTGGAAAGCACCTTTCTACCACACTTCATCGTCAGAGAATGTCATCATGTCACCTGCAGGTATTTCACTAAGCGCGGTAATTGATTTGAGATTGAGTAGAAAACTGAGACCACAGATCTGAGCATGCCCAAACCAGATCTGGATCTGAACACTGTGTGTCACCTCTAGATCAAAGCCCAGATCAGAAAGCCCTTGATTTCAGAGGAAGTTTCTATCCAGATCTGATCATCCCCACGCCAACCCCTGTAGCTACGACACTGCTGCCCATAGGCCCTGCTAGAAACCAGCTGCTCTAAGATAGTGTGTGAGTTTTGTGCAGGTCTGAAAAATACAGGCTTAAATGGGAGATAAATGGCAATACAAAGTACACTGTTGATCTTCATAGTCTTAAAATATGTCATGTGCATTACATATCAATCACCTGTTCCTTGCAGGCCTGTCTCTGTAGTTTCTAAAAAGAGAGAGAGGGGGAAAGAAAGAGAGAGAGAGTGAGTGTGTGTGTGTGTGTGTGTAAAAACAGCCAAACACTGCTTACTGCAGAAGCACAGGGAAGGGGCATATGGGAGCTCCTGACAATCTACTGAAATAACAAAACAAAGAGGCCATTCTGTGCGTGAAGCAGTGAGCCAGATCCTCAACTAATATATATATTGGTGTAGCCTTATTGATGTCAGTAGAGCCAAGCCCAGCTCCACCAGCTGAGGACCTGGCCCATTACATATAAAGGAGGAGATCTCAAGGACCCTATCCTGCATTCCCGAAATGCTCACTGGTTTTTACCTCCAGTGTTCCCCAAACTCAAACAATACATCACTGCGAAGGCAAGCTCTGTGGGGTAGGAGCATGCTGGATGCTGTGTTCTGTAACGTGCCCAGATCACAGGTAGTGCTTGACCAGTAATAAATTGTATATTGGAAGGGGTCTAATTCTCGGGGCTTATGCTGCAGTGTACAGTACCAATCACACAGGCTGTACGGCATGCCTTTGGCTTTCATTGTACTTTATATTCAAGCCGCAGTGTTATAAAAAGTCTTTCATGTCCCCAGTCTAAAAAAACCTTCAGTGCTATGCAGTTATACCCTACAGATAAATTATTTTTGCTAGTGAAGACCAGAAATCATTGCCCCTCCTGACAGCCGAATGATTTCTATACTACCTCACACTGGAAATAGGAAGCAATATTCCTAAGCACCAAGAAGATTAAATGGAACTCTTCTAACCAGTGATACATCCAGCTCCAATTCCGAGGCATCAGACATTACTGCATTCCTGTCAGAACTACTTGCCCTTTCATTTTACAAAAATACAACCATCCTTCCCCACCCCCCACGAAAAAACCCTCAACAAACCCCCTTTTCCCCCCGAAAACACCGAGTTTGTTTTGCTTTTCCCCCGGCCGCCCTCTCTCTATAGATATGTGTAAGTACCTTAGAGAAATAGAGTGCCTGATTCTGCTCTTACACATAGGAGCAACTTCACTGACTTCAGTGGAAATACACTGGTGTAAATCAGGAGTAAGTGAGAACAAATCAGGCCATAATGTATAGTATTTAATTACATACACAAAATAAGGTTCACTCAGAAATCAAATGTAGAGACTGCCTGTAAATACAAAGATGTGTGTTTTAATTAAGAAAATTTAAGGTCTCTCTTTGTTAAACAAATAGTAGAAAAAGCAAGCGATGGTAAACAACAATAAAGTATATGGCACCTTTTCTTGCTCGCACTAACCCTTTTTCTGCACTTTGAATAGGAACAGGAACATTGTGGACAACATTCCACAACAAAACAATCAGCCTGAATAGCTGGGTTTTAAAACCCTCCTATCATAAATGTTGGAAAGGCCTTCAGAGTTTTGTAACTTTGTGCTAATTCAGCTTTTAGTATTTCTTTCCTTATTATGCATCCTGTTTTATTCCAAGTCCCTTCATACAACTGTGAGGGAAATAAAATGTCAAATGTGAAGCATATTATTACCAGTTTGCAACAGTCTTTTTATAGGGTGCTTATAACGAAGCCTGTACGCATCACTCTCCTTCATTATTTTTATTCTTATACCTCAGACTCCATAAAGAATAAAACTACTTTGAATTTTTATTCAACCAATATTTGCTAAATGTTTTCATGGATTTCTGATCAAGAGATGGCCTGGGTTAAGCTGAAGCTGCATAGCAAGGCAGGATGAGAACGTAACGCTTGGCTTTTGGGAAGGGCATGCTGGGTGGAGGAGAGAGTGCAAGGAGCGGCCTCTTCCCTTTTTCCTAGCAGCACACCTGTGAAGGACTCAGGCATTTTTTGGATGTGGTGCTTGCTATTGTTGGAGGCTCTGACTAACGGGCAGTGTGGCCTATTAGCTTATCGTAGGCAATCCCCTAGTCCTCCCCCACGCATGCTACAATGGACAAGAGCCACTGGGAGGAATGCATGCAATTGCTTTTTGGAACCCACAACAAGGAGCACATACTCCACAGTCCAGGCTCCCTGTGCCTTAGGCAGGAAGATTCACAGCTCAGACAATCCAGGAAGTTTTTGGAAAGTGTAGGGGACAGTTTCCTGGTGCAAGTGCTGGAGGAACCAACTAGGCGCAGAGCTCTTCTTGACCTGCTGCTCACAAACCGGGAAGAATTAGTAGGGGAAGCAAAAGTGGATGGGAACCTGGGAGGCAGTGACCATGAGATGGTCGAGTTCAGGATCCTGACACAGGGAAGAAAGGAGAGCCGCAGAATACGGAACCTGGACTTCAGAAAAGCAGACTTTGACTCCCTCAGGGAACTGATGGGCAAGATCCCCTGGGAGAATAACATGAGGGGGAAAGGAGAGCTGGCTGTATTTTAAAGAATCCTTATTGAGGTTGCAGGAACAAACCATTCCGATGTGCAGAAAGAATAGTAAATATGGCAGGTGACCAGCTTGGCTTAACAGTGAAATCCTTGCTGATCTTAAACACAAAAAAGAAGCTTACAAGAAGTGGAAGATTGGACAAATGACCAGGGAGGAGTATAAAAATATTGCTCGGGCATGCAGGAGTGAAATCAGGAAGGCCAAATCACACTTGGAGTTGCAGCTAGCAAGAGATGTTAAGAGTAACAAGAAGGGTTTCTTCAGACATGTTAGCAACAAGAAGAAAGTCAAGGAAAGTGTGGGCCCCTTACTGAATGAGGGAGGCAATCTAGTGACAGAGGATGTGGAAAAAGCTAATGTACTCAGTGCTTTTTTTGCCTCTGTCTTCACGAACAAGGTCAGCTCCCAGACTGCTGCACTGGGCAGCACAGCATGGGGAGGAGGTGACCAGCCCTCTGTGGAGAAAGAAGTGGTTCGGGACTATTTAGAAAAGCTGGACAAGCACAAGTCCATGGGGCCAGATGCGCTGCATCCGAGAGTGGTAAAAGGCTCGGCGGATGTGATTGCAGAGCCATTGGCCATTATCTTTGAAAACTCCTGGCGATCGGGGGAGGTCCCGGACGACTGGAAAAAGGCTAATGTAGTGCCCATGTTTTAAAAAGGGAAGGAGGAGGAACTACAGGCCAGTCAGCTTCACCTCAGTCCCTGGAAAAATCATGGAGCAGGTCCTCAGGGAATCAATTCTGAAGCACTTAGAGGAGAGGAAAGTGATCAGGAACAGTCAGCATGGATTCACCAAGGGAAGGTCATGCCTGACTAATCTAATCGCCTTTTATGATGAGATTACTGGTTCTGTGGATGAGGGGAAAACAGTGGATGTGTTATTCCTTGACTTCAGTAAAGCTTTTGTTACGGTCTCCCACAGTATTCTTGCTGGCAAGTTAAAGAAGTACGGGCTGGACAAATTAGAGGATTTGGCCAAAAGAAATCTGATGAGGTTCAACAAGGACAAGTGCAGAGTCCTGCACTTAGGACGGAAGAATCCCATGCACTGCTACAGACTAGGGACCAAATGGCTAGGCAGCAGTTCTGCAGAGAAGGACCTAGGGGTGACAGTGGACGAGAATCTGGATATGAGTCAACAGTGTGCCCTTGTTGCCAAGAAGGCTAACAACATTTTGGGCTGTATATGTAGGGGCATTGCCAGCAGATTGAGGGACGTGATCATTCCCCTCTATTGGGCATTGATGAGGCCTCATCTGGAGTACTGTGTCCAGTTTTGGGCCCCACACTACAAGAAGGATGTGGAAAAATTGGAAAATGTCCAGCGGAGGGCAACAAAAATGATTAGGGGACTGGAACACATGACTTATGAGGAGCGGCTGAGGGAACTGGGATTGTTTAGTCTGCGGAAGAGAAGAATGAGGGGGGATTTGATAGCTGCTTTCCACTACCTGAAAGGGGGTTCCAAAGAGGATGGATCTAGACTGTTCTCAGTGGTAGCAGATGACAGAACAAGGAGTAATGGTCTCAAGTTGCAGTGGGGGAGATTTAGGTTGGATGTTAGGAAAAACTTTTTCACTAGGAGGGTGGTGAAACACTGGAATGCGTTACCTAGGGAGGTGGTGGAATCTCCTTCCTTTGAAGTTTTTAAGGTCAGGTTTGACAGAGCCCTGGCTGGGATGATTTAGTTGGGGATTGGTCCTGCTTTGAGCAGAGAGTTGGACTAGATGACCTCCTGAGGTCCCTTCTAACCCTGATATTCTATGATTTTTGTTTCCTCTTGTAGGTTACCATTCCATTTCCCCCATCCATCCACCATATCGGTGCTGTTCCTGGCTTGGCCACAAGGGTCACTGTTGAGTAACAGAAGGAATGCCTTTCCTTCAACAGGGGAAAAAGTGACTGACCTCTACAGGATTTCCAGAGTCTAGCAGCTGGAGGAGTGAGAGTGTGGGACAGGTTGTTCCCCAGCCCAGGTGGGAGGGAGGAAAGCCCATGAGTTTCCTAATGTGGTTTCCATCAGGTCGTTCCATCAGGATAAGGCAGTTTGATAAGGCAGCCCCACAAGTCACTGAGATGTGAAAATATGTACTTCGTTGTTTAGCTAGTTGGATGCACACATTGAAGGCCTAGAACACAAAGTCACAGACAATGCAGGGTGCTCTCCTTAAGCACACACACACGTGGTCTCTGGCTCTGCCCCTCCCCACTCAGAAGAGAGGAAGGCCCCTCACTGTGGTGTTACTCTTCAGTCCCTTTTACACCAGAGTCTAGAATCTCAGATTCACTTAATCCAGACGGCATGCACAGTACCTTGGCGTAATGGCTGGCCTGAGCTCTCTTCTCCACTTTTCCATTCAGGCACAAAGTGTTGAAAAAGTTTGCATTGATGGATGGGCAAGATAGAAATCGCTTGCTCTCTCTTAGTGACAAACATATAAATAAAAATAGAGGAAGCCAAGCAGATGTTGCTTACACATTTGTTTGAGTTCTGGTACAACCTGGTGTGTTACTTTAAACCAAAAATTGCTGCTGCAAATCAATTTTTGTTCAATTTACGGTGCATTTGTTGTAGCTGAAGTACAAAGACGGAGAGAGTTTCCTGGTGTGATTTAAGAGAGTAGACATTTTGAACAGGGAGATAGTGATTTTTGCATCATAATTTGTCAAAACAACACCCCCTCCCCACAATAAACCAAACAAACTTTAAAAAAAATCCCCTGAAAAAATCATGAACTGGAAATCCTGAATAGATGGTATAACTTGACATTCTGGAACATAAGAATGAAGTCATTCATAGTTTGCTCTGCTGCGTTACATAATGGTGCATTTTATAACTTTTTCATTAAGCACAAGAGAAGAAATTCGCTGATGTCACTTACACTTGTCACTGAATGCTACATGAGATCCTGAAAAGAGCTGTTGGTAGGCTGAAGTTTACCATGGCACAGGGGGACTGTGTGCTGCCTTAAGGCACCATAACTAGTGGGACTTTAGGGAGGTATGTATGGGTCTTTGGGGGCTGGGGGTAGCACGCTGTCCATTTTTTCTCTTGCAACTTTAAGAAAAAGATGTGAAGTCATTTCTGCTTCCCAGCTGCAGCCAGCATAGGCTAAGCTGGCAGGGGAGGGCGTGAAGCCTCAACAGTGGCAGTCCGGTCACACAGAACGCAAGCAAACCCTGAAATAACATCCGCTACCCCCTCTTGGCGTAACTGGGGGAGAGCACGCCCCCCGGCCCCTGAACAGTGTAGGAGAATGCAGCTGTCAGGAGCTAAGAGTGCCACAGACTAGGAAGGGGATGCATTGTCAGTGCAGAGCTGAACAAACCATGTACACACCAGTATCATGCACACACACACAGTCAACACCCTAAAAAACCCCAGAGAAATGATGTCCCTCTTGGGTACTCAGGTCCCTCCTGGCACCGCTGGAGCCCCCGTCGGTAACCCTCTGGGCATGCTGCAGAGCCCAGCTTTTCTCTCCTTTCCCAGACTAGCGAGGAAGGAGTGGGCGGAGGGCTGGGTGGTTATATTCATGGACAGTCCTTCTGTATGTGTTACTCTATGGGGCAGGCATCTGGAGCTTACGATGGTGCCTGTTGCTGTATTTTGTAAATGTGAGGAAGTAATCGCACAAACTCCATTTAGTACGTTACCTAAGCTGCTCTAGAGCGCTGACGGACTTGCTGAAACCATCCTGCCCCGCTCTCTGTGTGCACTGACACATTGCGTCAAACGGGCTGGAACCCCCAAAGGACACAGCTTCCTGTTCTTGTGCTTGGTCTGGCAAGGCACTGGCTGCTGTGGCCCTGAGCCAGCCAAGCACGCGGGATATTTGCAAAGGCGCAGAGGAGTTCTAGGTACCCAACTCCCATGGGTTCCTTTTGGGAATCTTTCTCCCTTAAGTTTGTGCTTAAGTTTTAGGCAGGTGAGTCATGTAATTGAAATCAGTGGAACTACTCATGTTTAAGTGTAAGTGCTTTGCTGGATTGGGGCCAGAGTGTGAAGCACCATGAAGCACTGAGACCCTCCTAATAAAACCTGTCCCCCATTTCTTATCGATTACCAGGGCACCGTTTACATGGCTCTGAAGAATTTATCTGTTTCCATAATTAGATCCCTTATTTTTAGGAGGTTTTAAAACGGACAAATGTGCTGTAGACTTAAACTTGGTGTAAGAAACCTTGCAAAAGTGCAGTTATGTTTGTACAAACTAATGGCCTGATTCTGATCTCACAGTGGTGTAAACCAGGAGTAACTGCATGGCTGTCAGTAGAGTTATGCTGATGTAAAATTGGAGCGAGTGAGATCAGTGGTGTTCTTTTAGCTTTGAGTTATAAAAATACAAAATACGACGCCTCATCTACGCAAGACTCACGGCTGTTCTGGCTGGGAAGTGGTGCCACCCGTTCCTCCTGGTCTCCCGTTCTTCATAGCACACTCTCTTCCATTTGCTCTTTGCATGCGCTTTATGTTGCCCCCTGCCTTTTGGAGTTGAGTGGACAATAAATCAAGATGAGCAACTGCCATGTATTGCAGTAATAAAACTATCCCGCTCCCTTGATGGATTTCTCAAGGAACAGGCTCTATCGACCATGAAGAGATGAGTATGTTTTTTCATTCACCTAATGTTCTTATCCCTGGGGAAATGAGCTGTCATGTAAAGTGGCCCAAAGGGTTATATTTAGTGATAGCTTAAATTTCAATTGTTTGCTTCAGTTAAGCAACTATAAGTTCGGATCTGGTTCTAACCCCCTTCCACAAATTACGCAGACCTCTCTGGTCTGCCATACTAGTCTGGAGATGTCATGAGAACTGTCTGTCTTGCAACGTTTCTGGTATCATCTGTTCCCAGTCCTGGGAGTAACGTGAAAATAGTCTGTCTTGTGATATTTCCAGACTTCTGCTTTCCAGCTTCATCTCAAAGCAAAGTCCAGTTCTGGTTTGATTTAGGGGGTAAATGAAGGTTTGAGCCCATCCCTGGTAATGTTATCACTGGGCCATCAGATTTTGAGAAGTGATAATGTACAATTATCTATTCCTGCAACAGGGCAAGAACAGTTTAATTTCTATAGAAACTGACCCTAACATCTGGGCAGATCGCTCTATGACTTTGTTGGAAAGTTCATAAACTCAGTTGATGCCTGCTGAGGTTTTGGAAGGAGGGCAAGGAAAGGACAGCCAACTCTGGGGATGCTGTTGGAGCCAAAAGACCAGCCAGGGTCTTGAAAGCCTTTTGTAAATGTTCAGGAATACTTTTTGATCTTATAAAATACATAACTTCTGTTCTTCTGCCCCAGCAGCAGTTCTGGCCGCTGACATCCATTGGAACCAGGATATTGTCAGTGCTCTGGATGGAGAATGTTATATAAAAAAAATATAAATGGCTTCCAAACCTTGCGGTTGTATGCTTTGGTATCAGATACCTCCTCTCCCCCTTTTAGAGTTACTTAGCACACAGCTCTCCGTGGATGGATATTAAGAGCCAGATCCTCAACTGGAGTAAATCCATGTAGCTCATAAAAACATAAGAACGGCCAGATTGGGTCAGACCAGAGGTCTATCCAGTCCAGTATCCTGTCTACCAACAGTGGCCAATGCCAGGTGCCCCAGAGGGAGTGAACCTAACAGGTAATGATCAAGTGATCTCTCTTCTGCCAGCCATTTCCACCCTCTGACAGACAGAGGCTAGGGACACCATTCCTTGCCCATCCTGGCTAATAGCCATTAATGGACTTAACCTCCATGAATTTATCCAGTTCTCTTTTAAACCCTGTTATAGTCCTAGCCTTCACAACCTCCTCAGGCAAGGAGTTCCACAGGTTGACTATGCACTGAGTGAAGAAGAACTTCCTTTTATTCGTTTTAAACTTGCTACCCATTAATTTCATTTGGTGGCCCCTAGTTCTTATATTATGGGAATAGGTAAATAACTTTTCCTTTTTCACTTTCTCCACACCACTCATGATTTTATAGACCTCGATCATATCCCCCCTTAGTCTCCTCTTTTCCAAGCTGAAAAGTCCTAGCCTCTTTAATCTCTCTTTAAGCTCCATTGAGGTCAGTGGAATAACCCCAGTTTACATCAACTGAGGCTCTGGCCTTCTGTTTATGATATGATATAAAACGATAGTAACAGTCCAAAGCTTTTTTCAACCTTCCATCTAGACAAACACATGGAGAGTCTCCAAGGACCTTGAGAGTTCTTACAAAGTGAACAGTAAGGTTCGTTTCAGTAATGTTGGACAGTACAGCAACATTAAGATACAGTTCCTTGTACTCTGTCTCCAAACGGACACACAATGGCTATTCACTGGGATGAATCTAATACAGAAACCTTTGAAGAGGTAAAACAAAACCCAGCTTCATGGTAAGAGCAGGTTCCAACACAGAAAGCTATTTCCTATTGTACTGTGGGGAGCTGAAAAATTAACCTGCTCATCCAGTTACCATCATTCATTTAGACCATGTCATGTTAATATTCATTGTTGTTAGGAAAATTCAATTTCTATCATATGTTGACTTTCCTATTACTATGGTAGAATAAATGTTAATACAGAATAATAATAATGTATGAGAGCTTTCTTTGTGGCATAACACGGCTGTGGCTGCCTGGCCTGGTTTACATTCAGCCCTGCCTGTGGGAGTAAGGCGATAATGTTTATGAACAGATTAACACACAGTAGAGCTGTATAAGATCAGACTGTAGGTAAGGTCTTTTTAAAGCAAAAGCAAGGGCTTTTCTCTGAGCCCAAAGTAGGTCTGGAATTCCCAGGCTTGTGCCTTTGGCCTGCCAGCGAGAAGTGAGCTGAACAGATGAAAGGGAGCCAGGCTCCGCACAGTTAGCTAAGTGGCAGTGGTCCCAGGATGACCATAAAGCTGGGGATTGCCACTCTACATTCACCCCTTATTAAACGCTTTGGATAAATTATTCTGAGGACTTTCTGGACTAGCCCTCAGGTTAGAGCATGTCACACATTCCTTTAGAAGAATAAACCTTAGTTATGAGATTCATCATTTAAAATGTTTTCTCTTTCCCAGCTCTGAGCAGAACACTTGTTATCAGCATGCCCTGGGCAATGCATGTGCATTGATTTGCTGTTATCTTTTAATACACGTTGTTAGGATTATTTACCTTTGAGTTTCAGAGGCCTCTTTCCCTCTGCAGCTCCTCACCAAGGGGGGGAGGACAATCCAGTTCACCAGGGGGAGAGCAGAGTGCTCAGAGCCTCAGTGGGTCAGGCCTACAGTGATATACCAGGTCTCTCTTGAGGAGCAGTGAGCATGGTCGAGTGTGTGCATGTCTCCCAGAAATGACTCTCTCCAGTGACTAACCAGATGGCTGTGACCTGAAAGCTGGAGGAGTTCCTCTTTGACGTGATTGGGGCCTGTGTTTTTGGTGCTGTGGGCGTGCATTTGTGGCTGTGGTTCATTAGCATTATCATTTCCTGCTGGTTTCCTTGGGGGCACTACCACAGATGATGGCCGTCCCGCATCTTGGCTTAGGCTGCTGTCTCTCCACCTTGGGAAGGGCCCCATGGGGGACTTGGGAAGTGGGATGCTGTGGGTGCCACAAGGACTCCTTGTTGCTTTTGCTGATACAGACTAACTCCTCTGAAACCTGGTCCCTCTTCTGTGTCTCGTCCACCTGGCTCAGCCAGGTTTATAAAAGCGAAGGTGAACTGACTCAGGCCGGGGTCGGACATCAGTTATAACAAGGGCTGCACATACCGTATGTGGTGTGTATAGCTGGGGCAAGCTGTGGCCAGTGTGATGACTCTGCTTTCCGTGTACTGCAGCTGTCCCTGAGCGGGCGCTGCTGCCTGTTTGCGGGGGCTCGATTCAGTGTGGCTGCTAAAGAGAATAGTACAGTTCCATACGCTCCCTTTGGGTGTCGCTCTGTCTGTGTCTTCAGTCTCTCTTCGTTGGTCCATCAGTCTGATATACTAGGCATCCAGACAGAAAGTACAGGGTTAGTGTTTTCCCCAGGAATTGAAATGGGGGGGGGGTCAGGGCCGGTAAGGGGCGAGACCGTGAGGGGGAAGGTGGCTCTATGACACCTAGTAAAAACTGAAAAAATGTTTCATGACCATTTAATTAGATTTAACTCATGTTTTAAAATCATCACAAAAATTAAAGTTAGCTACTCAAGCCTTTTATGAAGCATATCATCTACATCCTTCTTGGTTTCTTGTTATAATTTTGCACAACTCTGTTAATGAACTTCTTGAATGCAATGCAGTCTCTTTGGTGGCTTCTCGTGTGTCCGGTACTTCCATTCCTTCCATGGATATGCTCATTAGATCATTCACATGATCAGGCAGAAGGCGACTTCTTTCAGAACACAAAATTCTATTCAATGAGGCAAAAGAACGCTCGACTGTAGCTGTTGTGACTGGGAGTAACAAAAGATGAATTCCTACTTCTTTCATCCCAGGAAACGTAGCAGAAAGATCGGGTCGAGCCGCTAGTGATGATAAAAAACAAGTTGAAGTCAAATCTTCATTCATTCGTCGTATGATATTCCACTCTGTGTTCAAATTCTCTATTCTGTCCTGAGCACACGGCAGCCCCATTGCTGGTTGTGCCTCACTCCACTCAACTGTCGGTGTTTTATAGGACAGGGATCTGTAAAAGCTACGTAGAGGTTTTGAGTAGAATCTATAAGTCGCTGTTGTCGATTTTTAAGAATCAAGTCTGTGTACTTTTTCAGTTGTCATAACAAACACTTCTTGTCCTCTTCACTTAAGGATTCAATATAAATGCCTTCGTTACCCAACTTCTGGACTGAAGTCTTTGCTTCTTCCAGTACTTTTTCAATGGATAGTTCTCTGATGGATTCAAATGTAGCTTCTCTTGCTGGACAAAGATCTTCTACTGTTTGTAGCAGAGGCCTGGATGGCCTACTGTTTAATGACCCAAGTGGTTTCAACAGTAGACTTACAAGGGAGAGAATGGCAATAGTCTTCTCTGAACGTAGCAGCAAAAGTAATCCAGCAGCCTCATTACTTAGATCCATCCCATCTTGGTAGATACTTTCCAAAGCCAGTAATAATGGCTGGAGTAATTTTAAGACAAAGCCAGGGATCACTCATGAGAAAGCCAGAGGGTTTTCCCAGGTTGGACTAATTTGAACTTCAGTCCCAGGGTATCTTCTATATTTTCTGAATATAATCTTCTGAATATAAAGATATTCAGTCTTTTTGGACTCTTGCTAAAAAAAGAATATAATAGCTTTTTTTAATGTCTTTTGAAGAGTCTGCAGCTTCTACTAGTGCTAGTTGGAGTAGATGGCCTCTGCAGTGTGTATAGGAGAGATTAGGGTTACGTTTTTCTCTGCGCAAAGCTTGTACTCCACCATGACTTCCAGAGAAGTTTGCAGCTCCATCAAATGCACAAGCAGCCATCTGTTTGGGGTCCAAGTGACAAGCATTTAACTCTTCTAAGATGTGGGTTGTCACAGATGCAACCGATGTGTCTTCTATAACTTGAACATCTAGAAATGCATCTACTGGCCTACCACTGACATACAGATAACATACACAGTGACTTAATACTTAATGCTCATTTGCATCGGTGCATTCATTAGCCATGTATGCACATTTTTTTGTGGTGAGAGAGTGTCACGGAGTCCCTGGGCGATGCTCTGGAACTGTCCCCCTGAAGCCAGGCAGGACTCTGGGGAAAACTCCTTTCTGTGAGCAGCCTGTCTTCAGGACACACAGCTCACACGGCTTCCACCTTCCTGGGTCTGAACTCGGAGCATTCAGCATCCTCTGCCCCTCCGTGCGCTTCCCACAGCGAGTACGCTCAGGCGGGATCCTGGGGAAGCCAGAGGGTCCTGCACCCCAACTCCGCAGTCAGACGGGACTCTCAGCCAGCCCCAAACTGAAACTCCCTCCAGCCCCTCCTCCTCTGGGCTTTGTCTCTTTCCCGGGCCAGGAGGTCACCTGATTCCTTTGTTCTCCAACCCTTTAGCTCTCACCTAGCAGGGGGGAAGGGCCCAGGCCATCAGTCGCCAGGAAACAGGGTGTCGGCCATTCTCTGTGTCCAGACTCCTTCACACACCTGCCCTCTAGGGCTCTGCAATGATCATACACCCTTACCCCACCCCCTAGATACTTAAGAACTGCATAGGGGAAACTGAGGCACCTGCACACTATTCAGAGGAAACATTAAGAACAGTCCTGCTTCGTCACATCTCTCCCCCCTTCGAGATCAAACTGAGCGGGGTCACTTTAGCCGGTGACCTGGGGAAGTTCGAAGCCACCAACGTTCCCATGGATGCCCCAGCATCTCTCCCATTCCTTGGTAGGAGTTACACCAGGTCCTTCCAGTTTCATGCCCTCTCTTAGGTCGGGGGTGGTCGACAGCACTCGCTGGCCGCATGTGGGAAGATTTATGCGGCCCGTGCCCTTTGGCCACCCCAAAACCCCAGGGGGTCAAACTGGGATCGGGTCTTCTCCCCAACAAGCTGGCAAACACAGCCACTTGGTTAGAGGACTGTTTAACTTTCTTAACAGCTTTCACTTCATCTGAGACCTTCTCAAAGCTATCCACACTGGGTCTTTCAACAGGAAAGTCAGTGGATCCATTCACAACTGAAAATTTCTGGCTGTTAGGAACTGAAACTTTCTTGATTAAATCACTTTCACACCCTTCAGCTGCAGTAAACTGCTTGCAAAGACTCCATGAGGATTCCTTTCCCTAGGGCTTTTCTATGCAACAATTCACCCCTCACAGAAATTCTGCTCTTACCCTCTTCACCGAGGGCTTGCTCTAGAGGAACACTTTCCTGAGCAACAACAGACTCTTTCTGGGTCTCCCTTACATCCAGAATTACCTCTGGCCCATCCGGCAGATTCCTCCACAATCCCCTTTCAGGCAAACTGACAGACTTCCTAGATAAAAGGTCAGACGCATTCTCCTTCCCTTTGCCACACACAAGTTCAGGAATCTTTTTCTTCTTGCTACAGGTTTCCACACCCTCAGTAGGTAACACAATCACACCACCTTCATGCTCTCCTTGTGCCCTGGCTAGGATCTCACCCTGATTAGACAGAGTTGCTCCACCCTTTCCCAACAAGACACTAGCAACAGGCAAAATACAAGCACCAGAATTGTCTGGTCTCTGGGATTTTACATAGACGCTAACTGGATGCGACCTAGTTACAGGGCCATTCTCCCGAGCAGACACAAACTTAGGACCCTTCCCTTCCTGGGCTTTAGCTGAATCCAGAACCAGCTCTGAGACAACTGCACGACCCTCAACCATCACAGGCTGAAAGGTCCCTTCTGTCTGCTCCACAGACAAAGAAGAGCCGGACACACTTTCTCCTTTACCAGACACACAGCTTGGGATCTCATTCCCCTTGTCCCAGCACACAAGGCTGGTCACAGACAACTGCTTGGAGATCAGGATCGCTCCCTCCATAGGCAAGTCAATACCCCTGACAGACACGGGCACATTTCCTTCACTGTCACAATTCTCCACCCAGCTAACAGGTAAGGTCCAGCGACACTCATCTTCCAACCTCCTCGCCTTCCCACCCTGGTGACTAGACACAGCCATCAGCTCACAAGGCTGCCTACGCTCATCCAGACTTTCCTTACCAAGCACCTTGCCACTCCCAACAGATCCCCTGCCCTGCCTGTGTCTCCCCCCACTCAGCTGGGGTCTCAGCTCCCCCTGTGCTCAGCGCTGCCCTTGCTATCCCAGTGGGGGTAGGCAGCGAGCTCGCTGCTTTCCTCACAGCATCAGAGCCAGCCTGAGCCCCTTCTCCAGTGTGCAAGGGGGTGGGGAGCATCTCTCTGTCCCACCCAAGCCCAGGGCTCTGCTTACAGGCAGGCAGGTAGCCTGAGCCTAGCTGCTCCTCCCTGTTGCCAGCCAGGTCATCTGCCTTTTCACTGACCATTTCCCTCTCCACCGATTGGTTCCCTGGATTCAAATTCAAACCCTTGGCAGTTACCGGAGCAGGGCCTGGATCCTGCCCCAAAGAGACACAGTCACCCCACAACAGGGTCTCGCAGCTGGTGTCCTGGAGAACCCCAACGGCCGGCCAGCCGCACCCCTCCTGGGTCTGCACAGGGATCTGGGCCATAGGCAGGGCGAGGGGCTTCGTCCCTGGGACCCTCACCCAGCTCACACAGCCCCTCAGCTTCTGAGGCTGCACCACCCAGGGCCTGACAACAGTTCTCTCTGTCCCAGGATCTCGCCACCCCAGGAATGTCTCCCCATTGACCATCACCTTCTGCTCCCACTGGGGGTTCAAGGGGCCTGACCCCAGGAAACTCCACACAGACAGATAGGTTGGGGTCAGGAGTGGGAGCCTGTCCACCTCCCCACCCATCTGGCTGATGGAGTCTATGGCCTTGGGACCCAGCAAGGGAGCTAGACACCGGGGCTTTTCCGCAGGGTCCCCCTGGTTCAAATCGCCAGCCTGCTCAAAGGCAGTGAGGTGGCATTCACATCCCCCCCCTTTAACCAGGGGCAGCAATTTAGTCTCGAGGTTCCCTGCGGAACTGGCCCCCCGGGGTCTATCCCCACTCACCCCGGGGAGGTCCCCTAGGCCTCTCCGCTCCACCATCGCCAGTTCATGCTGCTGCTGCTGCAGCTCTTTCTCGGGCTCTCGCGTCTCTCACAGTCCTCTTGCTCTCTCAGACTCAGCTCCAATCCCATCCATCTCCGATCCCCGGATGGGGATCCCGGTCCTGAAGACCCCCGTCTGGTCGGGGACAGGAGCCTTGGCGATAACTGGCTACCACTCCAGCTGCTCCCAGATCCTGCTATAGCCCCATTTGGGGTCAGGAATCTGCTCCTGAGAGCCGTCATCCTCCTCCAGCTGCACGATGAACTGTGCTTTGGTGAACTTTCCAATGCTTCACCCTCTCTTCTTGCACAGGGTTACAATGTCCTTCTTAAGGAGACGGTGACAGGCCATCACTCCGCTCTTCCCAAGTTGTCGTGGACTCACAGGCCTGTGTGCTGTCAGCTCCCCATGGTTTCCAGGGAGAACCCCTAGTGTGTCAGCCCTTCTCGAGGTCACCACCTCTTTGCCAGGGTCGAGCAGCAGACTCCTCCGCCCCTTGGACTCCTCGCTGCAATCCCCCGGGGGACCCTGTTACTGCAAACGTCCTTCTCTCTCCCAGGGCCAAGCCAGAGGATCCTCTGCACCTGAGACTGTTCACCGCAGTACCCAGGGGGACCCCATTACTGCACAGTCCTTCTCGCTGGTCACACACTCCCAGGGGTTAACCGCCCCCCGAAACCGCTCCTCTCTGAGCCTTCAGCACACCTGGTCCTCGTCAATCCTCCTTCGTTTTACTGCTCCCCCGTCACTTACTGCAGGAAGCGCCATCCGCGGGGTGCAGTACATCCCACCACTGCCACCAGTTGTCACGGAGTCCCTGGGCGATGCTCTGGAACTGTCCCCCTGAAGCCAGGCAGGACTCTGGGGAAAACTCCTTTCTGTGAGCAGCCTGTCTTCAGGACACACAGCTCACACGGCTTCCACCTTCCTGGGTCTGAACTCGGAGCATTCAGCATCCTCTGCCCCTCCGTGCGCTTCCCACAGCGAGTACGCTCAGGCGGGATCCTGGGGAAGCCAGAGGGTCCTGCACCCCAACTCCGCAGTCAGACGGGACTCTCAGCCAGCCCCAAACTGAAACTCCCTCCAGCCCCTCCTCCTCTGGGCTTTGTCTCTTTCCCGGGCCAGGAGGTCACCTGATTCCTTTGTTCTCCAACCCTTTAGCTCTCACCTAGCAGGGGGGAAGGGCCCAGGCCATCAGTCGCCAGGAAACAGGGTGTCGGCCATTCTCTGTGTCCAGACTCCTTCACACACCTGCCCTCTAGGGCTCTGCAATGGTCATACACCCTTACCCCACCCCCTAGATACTTAAGAACTGCATAGGGGAAACTGAGGCACCTGCACACTATTCAGAGGAAACATTAAGAACAGTCCTGCTTCGTCACAGAGAGTTCTTCACTTTTTCAACTGTTGAGTCTTTCACTCTTGCACCACATGCGTCTAGCCAGTCAATTGAGTTTCTTGCAGAAAGACAGTGAGCATTTGCTGGTCTTGTTCAGAACCAGTGTTCAACTTCAGGATGAACAAGTGACAATGCACTTAACATCAGCCTCCAGTTTGTAGTGTGTGGTATCTCTTGCTGAAATAGAAAGTAGGATGCCACAGCCATGTTTGTTCACATGAACTGTGTTGTGTCTCCAGCATTCTTAACAGCCTCATTAACGCTCACCGGTGTTGTCCTTGGTCAGTGGAGACTCAGAGTTGCTTTCACCTGAGTTCACCTCCCAGGTGGGGGGCAAGAAGGCACCTTGCTCGTTCCTCCAGCTGCTCACTGTTCGCTCTGGCCACTGTTGTTCGTTGTGCCACCGTTCACTCCATCGCTCTGTTGCCAATGGCCCTGCGCCGTCACCTTCTGCTGCCACCTGCCACTGTGAACTCTGCGAGTGGGTCTCTTGACGTTCCACCCGGCTCCCAGTGATTTCAGCTGAGCTCTCAGTGGGGGAACCTCACTGCTAGTGCAGACTGGGCCGTCTCTGCCACAGAAACACTGTCCCACAGCAGGTCTAAGCACTTAGATCTGATTCTCAGTGATTTCAGCTGTACAAAAGACTCTCTATGGAGCCTAATCAGCTCTGTCTTTAAACAGTGGAGGGGGCAGGTCAAATAGTCCTTGTGACTCAGGCAGCCCATCAAGCAAAACACCTGTCCCCACCCTCTCTCTTGATGTCCTCAATCAGCACAGGCTAAGTACAATTCTACTGCCCTTTACTCAGACAATAAGAACAACAATATTTCATTCCTCCCCTCCCGCATTCAAGTGATTTGTAACCCAACCCCAGCCAAAATCTATCACTTGGGCAACACAGCTCTGTTTGCTGGATACCTAGATAGATTAGGTCTGACTGTAATACAATCCAGTCCTGAAGCCTTTCCCCCCCAGCTCATCACTAGCTGTCAGGGAGAGCTCATTTAGACTTTGCTTACAAATCATAATTTGAAATTATTATGTTGGCCAACATCACCGAAATGAATGCACTGACATGGTCATAAAAAACAACAGCTGTATAAGGAAGCTCGTCTATGTTCATACTATTCAAATCTATTATACTATTTCAGATACACTGTATATACTTTTAAAGCGTGTATTAATGTTTTAATTTCAATTCAAATTTCCAAACAGTCACTAAACAGGTAACACTGCATGTAACTAGTTCACAAAACTGGAGGGGGAGGGGGGGCGTGTTGGGGAAATTCGGGGGGGATGTGGGGAAATGCCTGGGGTTAGCTCTTTGTATTGGTGACTAAAAACACAGCCCTTCAACTCAGGGTGTCCAGGAACGGTAAATGAGAATCTACCCTGACAGCAGCTGTGCAGTATGTTTAAAATGGGCTGACAGTAAGATAACCCCTGATCTTTTCATCTGATCTGACGTTTACATCAAAAGGAGTGGTTTTCCCTAGAGCTGAGAAAACATGACAAATACAAGCATAAAATGAGCCATTTAAATATATTTGGAGCCTGCCTTTTTTAAGATTGTACTCAAACAATAATGATTCTTATTCATGGTCACAGTGTCAACTCTGGGTTTCACCTTTACTATTCTAGATTGCGGGTTTTTCTTGCAAATTTTTCAAGATCAAGCTGGCTGAAACAATTTCATGTTTTCAGTGATGTAGCAGTGTGCATAGCAGCAGAATGCTTGCTGAATTCCCTTTTGAGTAGAAGCAGAAAGTAAGAAATTTCAAAATAAAAAATATGTTTATTAATTTTGATTAATTGCCAAAATATCTAGATAATTTATTATTCTGTGACCTGACAGCATCTTATGGGCCAGGTGTATCTGTAAGGGAAAGTCCTGAGCTGGGGGCTCCGGAGAACAGTGAGCTCGCCAACGTCAACCTTTTGTGTACTCCAGCCTTAACCTCCTCCCCCAAACCTATGTGCCCAGCCTGCTCCGTAGGGGGCCACACAAGGCAGTGGCCCCACCCCTTATGAGGGTGAAGTGCTCACTATTTGATGGACAGAAGGAGCAGTTCTTGCACTCTGTTGAGCACAGGGACTGCAACGTAACTGACCCTTGCCAGGAACACTCGCATGAGTGAATGCTCCTTAGGACTAGGGCTGGACGGAAAACGGGAATTCCTTGTCCAGGCTTTGCTCCTGGAAACAGAGACCTTTTGACAAAAAATGAGAGAGAGAAACCAATCCAAGGATAGCCAATAGCCTGGTGGTTTGGACACGCCCTGGGACGCAGGAGAGCCGGGTGAGTGCCAGCACCCACACTATTGGCCTGTCTCAGTGTCCTGTTGGAGCTGTTGTGCTTTGCATAGATGATTGTGTTCATATGCCAGAGGGGAGAAGAGCCAGAGACAGACTGGCTCTATAGTCTGTATGGTTCTTAGGGCACTCGCCTGGGCCGGGCGAGACCCAGATTCAAGTCGCAGCTTTGTCATCTCAACCACAGAGCTATAGAATCAGTCTCTCTCGCTGGCCCAATGGGTCGCTAACTATTTGTACAAAGTGGAACAGCTCCAACAACCAAGACTGAGACAGGCCCACCACGGAGTGGCCTGGGGATTAGGGCCCCACCCCTGGAGGTTGGAGACCCATGTTTAAGTCCCTGTGCAGAATCAAGAAGAGCAGGAATTGGAACCTGGGTCTTCCCTATCTCAGGAGTGGGTCCTGGCTATTGGCTAGCCTGTGGGTGAGTGTCTGTCTCCTCCTCCCACCCCCAAAAATGCTACCCTGGGCACGAGAAACCGTCCTCAAGAAAAGTTTCCTTGGAACTGATCACGGTTCTGCAGAAAGGTTTGGTTCTGATGAATCCTCATTTTCTGAGGGGAAAAATATTTGGTTGAAAAATTCCTGACCAGCACTATGACTCCTCCCCAGTGCAGGGGCAGAAGGGCCAGTCATAATGCAGGCCGACGTATTCAGAATGTGCAGACCCATCCCCGTGCAAAGTGTTGAACAAAACTCATTGTGCCAAATTAATGCATGCAGAACCCAGTTAGAAAACTGCCACGTGTACTTCACTGGTGCTGTCCCAAGTGACAAGGGCGCGCGAAGCACATTGTTCATTCTAGTGTTGGTCGCTGTGAAACCGTGGTGCCTTTTGTTTTCTGTGTGCTGCGCCTGTGAGCTTCTTAGCACTTCAGCGGTTCTTGTTGCTCGGGACAGAGCATCAGAGGAGACGCACCCGCTCTGCTGTCTCCTGCAGCCTTTACTTGCGTTCTTTGTTGGCTTGTTGTTCCCTCAATAAAAAATAACGGCCATTCTGACCTGAAAGGGTTTGTTTGCTCTTTGTACACGGGGAGAATGATAGACACTGGTCTGCTGTTTTTAATAGAGATTGTGCCTTTCTGTACATGGTGGTATTCTGTACAGGGAAATGAATGGCTCAAGCAGGGTCACGAGCCTTTCCCGTCTTGGGGAATGAAAGTTGTCACCTGATGTCGGCTCTGATGAGTAGTGCTATGGGGGAGTTCCCTCCCTGGTAGGCTGTTCCAAACTCCCAGTCCTTGCCTCGGGGAGAAGAGCCCTCTGACAGCCCCTGCACAGGGAGGGATACATTCAGGGATCACTCCAGCGCGCAGAGGTATTTCAGCACCTATGTCACAGAACCACAGCACAGTATAACAACCTCCGGCACTCAGAAATCATGAGTCAGAGCCCAGAAGATCACAAGACTTAACGTTTTTTTTAAGGTGGGTTTTTTTTTTTTTGCCTTCTGTTTTTTGAGTCTTTAGGCTGCACTCGGGGCACATTTTCAAGCTCTTCTCTGCAACCACGAGGCCTGGAAGCTTTCTTTTTAAAATGAAAACTGAGGTTCTTGCCCAGTCACATGCCTTCAGGAGAAAGAACTTTAGGAAAACCACCAAATAGCATGAGACTTGCCATAAAGCCATGAGAATTGGTATGCGACGGCGAATGTGAGTGTAATAAAGTCAGTGCCTCACAAAGGAACTCTAATTCTCTCAGCAGACAGACAATCCCATCTGCCCCTCCAGCCTCTGTCCTTTAGTTCCACCTTTGGGCAGTGACTGGGTCTTGCCTGCAGTGTGAACCTGTGGTGGCCATGCTCCTAGCCTGCTCTGTGTGCCATCTCCCAGACCTGAGCTCAGGGCCCCGGCGTGCTCCTTCCTACGCTGTCCAGTAGCCCCTACATATTTTCTCAAATGTCATCCTCCCGCTCCCATGGGAGGAGGTGAGGAAGCAGGACATAGGATGCACAGGCCAGCAGCTCATCCTGTCTGCCCCTCCTAGCCAGTCAGGCCTCTGGGAGGAGGTCCAACCTGCATGGTACTGTCGCTGGCATGTGGAGTGACAAGTGGCCTTTGTGAAGTGAGTTTGATGGCGGTGCTGCCTAGCTCATTTCCCCGTCGGCGAAGTGCATGAAGGACACCTCCCCACCTCTGCAAAGTGCTTTGACATTTGTGGATGGAAAGTGCTAAGTACTGTGATGAGGGGGTCTCTTTCAAAGTGCCAGCCTGCTATAGAGTTTTTAAATCATATATTTTAAACAATATATTCTGCAATCTCTATCAGACCTGAACTGGTCCTAAAAGCCAATCTCTCACTTAAAGTATGTTGTAAAATAAATTGGTTTTAGCAGGGCAGATTCAATTAGAGGCCCTAACTTTGAAATACATTTCTGAGAAAATTATAAAGCAACAGTTAAATGAGAAGACAAAGTTAGCGGAATGGCCTGACAGAGATTAATGACCTCTTTTGGGGGTGGCTATATTTCAAGCAATTTAGTGTGAAATTTAAGAGCTGCAGTACAGTTGTATCCTTTCCACAGTTTGATAAAAATACCACCCATGATATCAAGACCCTGCAAATCATTTACTTATCAAGAGTGGGTCTACTAAAAAGATACACAAGTAAGAAATGCAAATTGTAAGTTAAAGTGTTTTAAAAACAATAAACGCATGGTATTGGCAGTCTGTCGAAATGGACAAATTTTCAACATTGCAAATGCCAGCATCAGATGGGAACTGGATTTAGAATTCTCTTTTCTATTCTGTTTTGGTTCTTACATTGCAGTCTTCACTCTAGTATCTGAACCCCGTCCAGTCATGCATTAAGCATGTGACACACACCTGTCGTGTGTGTTTTCTCATCCTCTCCCCAGCTGGAGAAGTGTGTTCAGGGGAGTGTCTTGTTGTGGAATTTGTTGCTATAATATATTCATAGATAAGACCAGAAGGGGCCACTGTGATCATTTAATGTGACCTCCCCCATAACACAGGCCTCAGGACTTCTTTGAATTAATTCTTATTTGAACTAGAGCAGGTGTTTTAGAAAAACATCCAGTTGTGATTTAAAGGTGTCAAGTGATGGAGAATCCATCACAACTTTTGATAAGTTGTCCCATTGATTAATTACCATTGCTGTTAAAAATTTGCACCATCTTTCTAGTCTGAATTTGTCTAGCTTCAACTTCCAGCCACTGGATCTTGTTAGACCTTTGTCTGCTGTATTGAAGAGTCTTCTATGATCAAATTTCTGTTCACCATGTATGCATTTATAGACTGTGAGTAAGTCCCTTTGTTTCACTAATCAGATTGAGCTCCTTGACTCAATCACTATAAGACACGTTTTCTCATCCTTTAATCATTTTTCATGGCTTTTTTTCTGACGCATCTCCAATTTTTCAAAATCCATCTCGAATTGTGGACACTGAACACAGTATTCCAGCAGTGGTCACACCAGTGTCACACAGAGGTAATATAACCTCTGTACTGCTACTTGAGATTCCCCTGGTTATGCATCCAAGGATTGCGTTAACCCTTTGATCACAGTATTACACCAGGAATTTATGTTCAGCCGATTATTCACCATGACCACCAAGTCCTTTTCAGAGTCACTGTTTTTTGGATAGAGTACCCCATCCTGTAAATATGACCTACATTCCTTTCCCCTAGATGTACACATTTACATCTGGGCATATTAAAATGCAGATTGCTTGCATGCACCCAACTTGTCAAGCAATGCAGATCTTTCTATATTAGTGACCTGTCCTCTTTGTTATTTACCACTCCCCGAATTGTTGTGCCATCAGCAAACTTTATCAGTAATGAATTTTATGTTTTCATCCAGGTTATTAAATGAAAATGTGTAATAGCATAGGGCTAAGAAACAATCCCTGTGGGACCCCGCTAGAAACATACTTGATGATTCCCTGTTTACAGTTTCGTTTTGAGACCTGTCAATTAACCAGTTTTTAATTCATTTAATGTGTGCCATGTTAATTTAATATTGGTCTAGGTTTTTAATCAAGATGTTGTGCGGTACCAAGTCAAACGCCTTACAGAATACTAAGTATATTATGCCAACACTAATATGTTTATCAGCCAAGCTTGTCATTTCATAACAAAAATCTCAAATGAGTTTGATAGGATCTGTTTTCCCTAAACTCGTGTAGATTTGCTTTAATTATATTACTGTCCTTTAATTCTTAGTTAATTCAGTCTCATATCAGCCATTCTGTTATCTTGCCAGGGATCGATATCATGCTGATGGGCCTACAATTATCTGGGTCATCCCATTTACTCTTTTAACATGTTAGCATAACATTAGCCTTCTTCCAGTCTTCTACAACTTCCACAGAGCTCCAAAACTTCTTGAAAAATCTGCATTAATTCTCCAATGAGCTTCTTGGCCAGCTCTTTTAAAATTCTTGGATGCAGTTTATCTGGAACTGCTGAATTATACACATGTTACTATATGTTTATATTAGAGAAGCTAGGTTAAAGAAATGTTGACTTGAACTTGAAGCAGAAGGAGGTGTGGTTTGGGATGGTCCTTAGTTCCTGCGGAAGTTGGTTCAACAGTCTTGAGCTGGCTCCTGCAAAAATTCTGTCTCCTGCATGGAAATGCTTTGTCCTTATTGTGGAGAGTTCCATTGTGCCAGAGGAGGGGAATTGCTGAGGATGGTCTTCAGCCTAGAGCTTTATGCTCTTTTAAATACCCTGGGCCTAGGCCATTGAGTATTTGAAGATAAAGACTGAGACCTAGAACTTCACTCAGGATTCTGCGGGAAGCTGAGTAGGGGGCAGAGGACAGGTCTGATGTGCTTGCAGTAGCATGTGTTGCTGAGGAGCTGCACTGCAGCATACATACCAGCTGGAGTTTGCTGACGGCTTCAAGCCCAAGTCTGGCTCACTGCTGTAGTCCAAAAGAGAGCTGAGAAAGCGTGAGGTCTTGGTAAGGCAACTCACATCTTTTCATGTATTTATAGCTGCGCCTGTATTTTCGACTCCATGCATCTGATGAAGTGGGCTCTAGCCTGCAAAAGCTTATGTCCAAATCAATTTGTTAGTCTCTAAGGTGCCACAAGGACTCTTGTTGGTTTTTTTTTTTGAGGTGGAATGGTTTTAATTGCCTCAGGTATCTTTCTAGGAGAAGACCAATTGTAGATTGTTTAAACTGGTCCCCCTCGTGCTCTGGAAACCTTTCTGGATTATATACACAAAGTGTTTGCTGCTCTTGAGAAATATTTGAAATCCGTTGTCGTTCTGTGCTTGTGAGGTACTAGGGTTATGTTTGTATTGTTACAGATTAAGGCCCCTAGCCTTGCAAGCATTTTACACAAACAAGAAACTTTACCTTTGTGAGCAGTGCTATTGAATTGAGGAGGAGTAAGTGTGTGTACGAGTGTACAGTGCTGATGCCTAAGTTCCCAATGCTGCAAAGCTTTACTCAGCCTGTGCTCAGTCTTCCAAAGCTCATGAGTGATGCCATTGACTTTTCTTTTTCTTTCTTTCTTTCTTTCTTTCTTGCGTCAGTGGGACTGCTTGTGTGAGCAAGGTTGCAGGATTCAGCTTGAGGATTTTTCTTGGAGCTGTTTGCTTGTTTGTTTCTTTTCTTTTTGCTGCAGGAGCTAGTAGGTTCTTTAAATGGAGTGGGCACTATTAAAACCTTTACAATTTAGCTTTTGCAAGTAGGCAGCCTCACTGTGAAATTCCCTATAGATGTTGGAGGGAATACTCTGAATGTGTGGTAATGTTAATGACTTGCAAAGGCCATGGCAAAGATATTAATCGTGGCCTCCTGTCATTGTCTGCATCAAGATTTTGATTTGGCAGTTAATAAATGGAAGGCTTGCTGGCTTTTTTCCCCCTAGTCTCAAAATTATTTGTCTCAACTGTTGTTTTTACAAAAAATTCTTAGGGCAAGTTTCTACCCCCTCATCCTGCATCACCTCTCATAATTGCCTTCTCTGCATGAATTCCCATTGATATCAATGGGCTAGTTTCATTGTAAGAGTCTAAATCAAAGCCCATTGAGTAGGTCTTTTGACTTGGTGGGCTTTGGATCAGACCTTAAAGTACTACTGAACATGAGTAAGTGGGATAGAACATGATCCTTAATGGAAAGTATTGCTCAAAAATATTTGCACTTACAAAGGCCTCTGAATTTCAGAAAATAAAATTTAAAGTTCTGATGATCTTGTGAGTCTTCTGATTAATGCTCCTCAGAAGTAGGGATCTGTTCTAAAGGGGACATGGTAAAAGTACATGAAACAATGAAGTAAATCTGGCGTTCCTGTTTGCTGTGTCTCATAACACAAGGACACAAGAAATTAAAAGGTGAGAGATTCAAAAGTGATCAAAGGAAATATTTTTGCACACAGTGTGTAATTAGACCATGGAACTCACTGCCACAAAGATATCACCAAGGCCACCAATTTAGCAGTATTAAAACATGGATTGGGCATTTATTTAGATAAAAAGAATATCCTGAGTTAAAACAGTTATTAATAACAACATTTCTGGAAGGGATATTAAACTCCTGCTTCAGGGTTTAAACCAATTTCTAACTCTTAGGGATTAGGATGAGAGCCAGCATGAGGGGCAGATACCTGCATCTGACTATTGTGTAGTTCTTACAACTCCTGAAGCATCTGGTGCTAGACACTGTCAGAAACAGGACACTGGACTTAGTGGACTTCAGCTCTGATCCAGTCTGGCAATTCCTGTGTTCCTCGGTAGTACCATTCTGTCCTGTTGAAATCCTTTGAGCGTAGCTGAAAGAAGCAATGAAAGCTTCAGGAGAGGGAAGGCTATCATTTTCTCTAGGGTTTGTTGGTGTGGTAATGGAGCTCTGAAACTGTCCCAAAGACATTCCCGAAATACCTTAGCTATTTCAAAATATATATCCTTTGCAAAATGCCAACAAGGCTGAGAAAACATCTTAACTCCAGAATATTGAATGGAATGTTTTCTGAAACAGTAAAACTTTAAAAAACATTTTGCAACCAAGCTTTGTGAAACTATTTTTTTTTAAACATTTTCTCAGATGGCATCTTATATAGCAAGTCGCATCCTGTGGTGGTTTTTAATGATTAAACCCTAAAAAATCATGACATCTAATGAGAGAGCCAAGGAAGCCCTATAATGCTGTACTGCTATAATAAATCTGAAATACTTTCTCCTTGTAACCAGTCTGGGACTAGGGGTTTGGATTGTGAGATTGGCAGCTCTAGGCCCTTTGTGTGAAAGTATGTCTGGTTAAAAAGCTATTTCATTTCTGTTTCAGAGCACTTGGAAGCTTACACCTTTTTTCTTTAGAAATTTATCCATATTAATATGGGTGAATGAGTCAATATATTCATATTAATGGGTTACATTCACAAAGGATAATTAACATCCATTAGATAAGCAAAACTTTGTGGTGATTTTTCATATGCTCTAATGTGACTATTGGACACTAACTGGTGCTAATTAATGATAATTAAATATATTTTCATAGAATGAACTGAAATATTGCTTCCCATCCACAGTATTTAGTTCTAAAACTTGTAAACAGTAATTCCACATACTCTAGTATTTAGAAAAGATCCCTTAGTTTTGTCCCCTCTTATTAGTTTCCTTTCTAGGGGTCTGATCTTAAGATATACCTCAACCTGGCCTGGCATTCGCATTTGCAATTTGCACCCTCAAATAATTCTACCCACTGTTTAAGTCTAAATTGAACAAACAGGTAGGTAGGCTTCTAACTGCAAATATTTGTACCAGAAGTACACTGAGGGTGGAATTATTTGCAGATGCAAAATTGTGCCTGTAAATCTGGAGTCCATCTGTGAAAAACAGTTCCCAAAGCATTAAAATATCACCTCGCCAGAAGTGAACAATCAGGCTTGTTTCTGTGAAGGGAGAGTGGAGTTGTCACCAGCCTGTCACAGCTTCATGGCCATGAGGAGTGTGCTGCTCTAATTACCCACATTGCAGATGCATGCGTTAGCCATGCATTTCTATTTCCTGATTGTCCTGAGGTTTAAGGGAATCTGGCGTCTGTGCACTTACCTTTCTCATTGCCATACCTAACAATGTACAGGGGAAGACAAAGATCTCTGCCACTTACCCTTGCAAAAGTGGCTATGGAAATGGTTCCTCCTCATGGCAGAAGCCACAGCAATGGCCTCCTGCACACTGTTTCTGCTGAACAGACCCTCAGGTTTGAAAAATTCCTACCCAGCATGGTCTTTGGTTAGTTGTCGTCAGAGCTGTTCATCTCATTGGGACCTAACTGCAATGATAACTAGTATAAAGAGGTGCCTTGTGTTGGTATAGCTGCATCCACAGTAAGGCTCTGTACTGCTTCAACAGTGCTGGTTTCAAACCCATGTAGTTAAAATGGTACAGAAACGGTGTACAGACAAACCCGTAACAAAGTACTGTGGGGGATGACGTGATGGGTGTAAAAGCAAAATGCAATTACATGGATACAAGGTTAATGGAGGACTTGAGGAGACCAGTATGATGTCAGTGCAAGCCCATGCGGATCCCGTCAGTGGTGCTACGGATGCAGATGGGCAGAGATGATGTCAAAGCTCAGAGAAGTGCTACATCAGGTGGCAAGGGCTCCTTTGAAGTTTTTGTGTCCCTTGTCCTCATTTAGGGCGCTGCTGTTTGGCCTCCAGCACATAGAAACTCAACTCCAAGGACCAAATCCTACCGTCCTTGCTTAGGTTTTACTCAGAACAGACGTGGGCAAACTGCCAGTCCTTAGGACTTGCTCCTGACTCCGTGGAGGTTTACCTGTTTAAAACAAGGACCTCAGGATTTAACCAGTTCCGACTCGCTGTCTGATGGGCAGAACATAACACTAACAAGGAGAGGAAGGGAGGGAAGGGACTAGGGGTCTGGACCGGGAGCGGTAGAAGGTCCCTAAAAGTGGGCGGGCCACCCGTGCCCGAACCGTGGCCCCACCCTATCCACACAGCCCCTTCTCCCCAAGCCCCTACCCCTGCACCGCACCGCCCCCACAGGCCCCACCCCCACATTGCCTCTTCCTCCCAAGACCCCGCCCCCACCCACTCCTCTCTGCCCCCTCCTTCCCCCCTGTGCCTGGTAAGGAGCGGGAGGGCATAGCCTGCCCCTGGTCTGGACTTGGTGAGGCGCAGCGTGAGAAATGTTCCTGTGATGGATGGCAATAAAATGTGGCATGTGAGGGTGCTGTTGGATGGGGAGGCGGGTGGGTCAGAAGCCATACGGGGGCAGGATGTAGAGGAGAAAAAGGGATGAAAGGCAGGGCAGCCAGGGAAAGAGGAGGATGATACAGAGTGAGAGCACAGAAGAAGGGCAAAAGGAGAAAATGGGGAGAAATCAGAAAGCTGCTGGTGCCACAGAGAACTCCTCATTTAAAGAGACACGTTTTCTGCTAGCACTTGCGAGGTGCCACAAGTCCTCCTTTTCTTTTTGCGAGTACAGACTAACACGGCTGCTACTCTGAAACTTCCCACAGTAAGTCACTGGGGCTGCTGTTTCGTTAACCGAACCAGCAAACCGTTCCCTTCCCCCCGCCACTCGTCTTGGGCTCTTCACACTCTAAATGTACACATTTGCTGCTTTGGTTGGCTCCTTTGTCTACTCTTTACGACCACTGTGAATGGTATGAAGAAAGCAGATGTCATAGTTTTCCTCTTGTGCGAGAAATGAAGATTTTTAAGTCCCCCCCCCCATGCTTTTACCATCAGTTTTAGTTCAGTTTCACAGCCGTATGCTGTGACCCAGGAGATACTTCAGCAACTGTGCTCCTTCCATGCTGCATAAATATCCCCATTAAAATACCGTCAAACAGCAAGGGACTGTCGGATGATTTATAAACGGACATTTATCTAATATAGCAACTGCATTAGCTTTTCTTCTTTGGAGGGGCCATTACATCTTCGAATATTTGCCTGCCTTGGCAGTATGCTCAGCCCTGACCTGTCGGGACCTGCTTCAAGAGCAGAGAGAGGAGTTCCTTCTTCTTGCCCGTCCAGTCCTTGACCTCTTTGCTAATAACATTGACAGGAGTATGAACTGGGATGCAAATAGCTGTGCACTATGACCTGAACTAAGTTGGAGTTTGATGGTAATGACTTTTGGTCAGTACTGACACAAACGAGATTTGAACACGTGACCTACAACTACATTCCAGCTACAGCTGGGTATTTGTCTCTGAATATTTGTGAGACTAAAGCAAACACATTCACTGTGGAGCTGTCCCTGCTCCTTTTGTGTTTGCTTTCCACAGACACTCCACATATGTCACTGAACAATTTGGAACACAGAATGTGTCTGAGGAAAGTGCACTGGTCTCAAGGATGTTTCACAATCAGAAAGACAGGTTAATTTAATGTGTTGGACTGGTTTGTGAATCATTCACTGCTTTAATTCCAGACACATAGGTATTTTGCAGTGCTAACATAAATGTCTGGAGTGGGAAGAACTTAGAAATGGGGAACTGGGTTTGTCCGCCTATTTTTGAACTTTTGTCCATTTTTAGAATCAAATTCAAGTTGACATTTATTGATGTCATGAAATTATTTATATGAGAGTTTCTTACTTTTAGTTCCAATAAAGGACTGAAAAAACAAAAGCCATGAGACAACTTGTACTTGTGGAATTTCTAACAAGGTCTAGGAACAGAAGTGCTGAAAATCTTGTGAGAAATCCTGTTTGCCCAAGATTTCCTGCCCAAAATTGAGAATTCCAAGGCAGAATGATGAACTGTTTGAGGTTCTCCAATCCCCAGTTATTAAAAGTTAAATAATTTAAGATTCAGGCTCCTAGAATGACATTGGGATATAGGACTGATCCTAGCTTGTTTATAATCACCAAGAATGGTCACATTAAATACCAAGAAAGTTATGCTTAGTGTGAAGCTGAATGCCAGGGATTCTTTCTTTTGAGTAACCAAATCCTTCATTGTTGTTAGCCTGCATAGGCTGTGGTATACTCTGCCTCTGACATGAAAGTGCAATATACTGAGGAAAATAAAACTGAAACTGAATATGCAGTAGTGGTTTTGAAAATTGACATTCCCCTGAGCTGTGGAAGTGGAGGGTGTTGGGGCCCATGTCTTTCTGCTAAAGAAATGTACAGTCTGTAAAAGCATGAACACATCAGCTGTTCACTTTGATCTCTTTAGAATACAGATGTGCACTGTCCTGCAGATGGCACATGGTGCGCTTGCTCCCAGAAAAGGCATGGAAGCTAGAGGGAAAGGAGGAGTTTCAGCTTCCTTACTGATTGGCAGCATGCTATGGAAAAAAACTCAGCCCACTGATATGTGCTTAAAGGGCAGGCTGAAGAAGTAGTAATAATAATTATGATTATCCTAATCCCTAGCTCTCACAGAACACTTTCCATCCATAAATCTCACCGCGCCGTACAAAGGAGATCAATGTCAGCATTACAGTGTGTAAACAGCAGAGGGTTTGCAGTTGTTCGAAACAAGGGCTGGGATGGGACGGGATGGAACCCTGCAGCTGAACTGTCAGGTCTCTTACTGTTGTTTCATTAAACCAGGCAAGAGAACTACTATGTTACCACCGTGTTAATGGAAGTGTTTTCATAGAGGGAAATATTCATTCCCTGCAGCCCTGGGTACGTGAAATGCCCTCTATCCCCCTGGCTGGCAAGGCCACCTCTTACGTCTCCAGTCAGGTAACAGGGAACTGAGCAACTAACTCTTGCCCATCTCTCCCTGCCCCCCTGTCTACCCCCCCCCCCCGGCTCTGCAATGACAGAAGTGCAGAGTCAGTGAGTTGAACAGCCTTGGGTGCATCCTGAGGGCTGGTCTTCACTACCGGGGAGATTGAGGCTGCTGCTATCCATGCAGCGGGGTCGATTTAGTGGGTCTAGTGAAGACGCGCTATGTCATCGGCAGAGTGGTCTCCGGTACTCCAATTCCCAGAGAAGAATAAGGGAAGAGCATCTCCCGTCAACGCTGTGCAATTAGGGTGATGAGATATCAAGTGTAAAAATTGGGATGGGGGTGGGGGGGTAATAGGTGCCTATATAAAAAAAAAGCCCCCTAAATTGGGACTGTCCCTATAAAATCGGGGCATCTGGTCACCCTACATGCAGTGAAGACACTGGGGTAAGTCAACTTAAGCTAAGTTACGAATGTAGCTGGAGTAGCGTAACTTAGGTCAACTTACCCCGCTAGTGAAGACAAGCCCTAAGGGTGCTCCTGAGCGGCTGCTTCGTAGGGATGTGCAGGTCTGGTTTGCACTCTGAGAAGGGGCCATTGCATTGCTGTTTGAGTAACCCTTTTGTCCAGCTCAAAGCAAAGTGTTAGCCCAGACTTTGAAGACTCCACATCCTACCTTCTCCATCAAATGTGAGTGAAAGGTTGTTGGATTTGGCCCTTACTTCAAAGCATGGTCTTGGGATTTCTTTCCCCAGAATATTTTAATGAGTAAGAAAGACTTCTACTTATTAAGCAATGAATCATAGAATCATAGAGCAATGGAGTTTGAAGGGGGTCATCTAGTCTAATCCCCTGCCAAGAAGCAGGATATGTTGTGTCTAACACATTCAAGAGAGACGGCTATCCAGCCTCCTTTTGAAAACCTCCAGCGAAAGACATTCCACAACCTTCCGCGGCATCTGTTCCATTGTCCGACTGTTCTTACAGTTCGGAAGTTTTTCCTGAGATTTAATCTAAATCTCCTGTGCTGTAGCTTGAACCCACTGACTCTTGTCCTGCCCTCTGTGGCAAGAGAGAACAACTTTTCTCCATCTTTCTCATGGCAGCTTTTCAAGTATTTGAAGACGGCTATCAAACCCCCCTTAATCCTCTCTTTTCCTAACTCAACATACCCAGTTCCTTCAGCCTTTGATCATGTGGCTGCATTCCATCCCTTTGACAATGTTTGCTGCTCAGCTCTGGATCCTTTCCAGTTTCTCTACATCCTTTTTATACAGTGGTGACCAAAATTGGACACAGTTCTCCAGATGAGGCCTAACGAGCGCCGAGTAGAGTGGTATTGTCACCTCCCATGACGTGCAGGCTGTGCCTCTGTTAATGCAACCCACAATCACATTTGCTTTTTTTTTTGCAACAGCATCACATTGTTGACGCATGTTGAGGTTGTGACCCACCACAACTCCTAGATCCTTTCCAGCAGTGCTGCTGCCAAGCCAGTTATCCTCCATGTTGTAATTGTGCATTTGGGTTTTCTTCCTTAAGTGTAGCACCTCAAATTTCTCCCATGTTCTCCCATTTATCAAGATCCCTCTGAATTTTATCTCCCTCCTCCAAGGTGTTTACAACCTTCCTTAGCTTTGTGTCATCTGCAAATTTGATCAGCCTGCTCTCTCTGTCTACATCCAGGTCATTAATAAAGACGTTAAATAACACCGGACCCAGAACAGATCCCTGTGGAACCCCACTTGAGACCTCTTTCCAATCTATCATTCCATTAATAGTTACTCTTAGCTTGCAGTTGTTTAACCAATTATGTATCCACTTAATGGTAGTTCTACCGAGGCCACATTTTTCCAGCTTGCTTATGAGAATGTCATGTGGGACTGTGTCAAAAGCCTTGTAGAAGGTATAACTGCAGAAGCCAGGTATATTATGTCCACTGCGTTCCCCCATCCACCAAATCAGTTACCCTGTCAAAGAAGGAAATCAGCTGGTTTGGCCTGATCTGTTCTTGGTAAATCCAGGCTGGCTGCTCGTGACCAGGTATTTGCACATGGAATGTTTTATCCATTGCTCTAGTAGCTACCCAGGTATCGAGGTCAGGCTGGCCAGTCTATAGTCCGGCTCCTCCCTTTTCCCCTTTCTAAAGATGGGCCCCACGTCAGCTCTTCTGCAGTCTTCCGGGACCTCTACCATCATCCATGAGTTTGTAAATATCCTTGCCAATGGCTCTGAGATTTCTTCAGCTGATTCCTTCAGTACTTTGGGATGAATAGCATTAAGCCCCATTGACTTGAATTCATTCAAATTAGTCAGAATATCTCTGACACATTCTTTACTTATCCTGATCTACTTACCCTGAGCCTCGATATTAGATCTTTTAGGAACTGCCAGGCCCCTTCAACTCCTTTTCTTCCTAATTGGCGTACTGTTTCTCTGAGTTGGTTGAAATCTGCCTTTTTGAAGTCCAGTGTCCTTGTTTTCTTGTTTTCATGTCCTCTTTTCTATAGGATTTTGAATTTTATTAGATCATGATCACTTCCTCCCAAGTTCAACCACCTTCACGCTCACATCTAGTTCATCTCTCAGTCAAAACCAGATCCCAAACGGGTGACCCCCTAGCTGTCCCCTACACATGCTAAGAATTTGCAGGACATATTATGTTTTGCTGTATTAGTCTTTCAACACATATCAGGGAGGTTAAAATCCCCCCGTTAAATACCAGCTCACGTATTTCTGCAGAAAAGGACCTAGGGGTGACAGTGGACGAGAAGCTGGATATGAGTCAACAGTGTGCCCTTGTTGCCAAGAAGGCCAATGGCATTTTGGGATGTATAAGTAGGGGCATAGCGAGCAGATCGAGGGACGTGATCGTTCCCCTCTATTCGACACTGGTGAGGCCTCATCTGGAGTACTGTGTCCAGTTTTGGGCCCCACACTACAAGAAGGATGTGGATAAATTGGAGAGAGTCCAGCGAAGGGCAACAAAAATGATTAGGGGTCTAGAGCACATGACTTATGAGGAGAGGCTGAGGGAGCTGGGATTGTTTAGTCTGCAGAAGAGAAGAATGAGGGGGGATTTGATACCTGCTTTCAACTACCTGAAAGGGGGTTCCAAAGAGGATGGCTCTAGACTGTTCTCAATGGTAGCAGATGACAGAACGAGGAGTAATGGTCTCAAGTTGCAATGGGGGAGGTTTAGATTGGATATTAGGAAAAACTTTTTCACTAAGAGGGTGGTGAAACACTGGAATGCGTTACCTAGGGAGGTGGTAGAATCTCCTTCCTTAGAGGTTTTTAAGGTCAGGCTTGACAAAGCCCTGGCTGGGATGATTTAACTGGGAATTGGTCCTGCTTCGAGCAGGGGGTTGGACTAGATGACCTTCTGGGGTCCCTTCCAACCCTGATATTCTATGATTCTATGATTCTAATCTTGTTACCTGACTGAATATTAGAATATTAATTTTAAAGTTAATATAATTTAATATTAAGTTTAATAATGAATAGTAGATCTGGACTCAGGTGGCTGACTGAGTTTTGGGAGTTTTAAGTTGTATTTTGTCCTGCTGCTGGCAAAAGAAACTCCTCACTAGTTTTGATTTTGGATTTAGTACTTAGAGGTATATGGAGAATTTTACCTTGATGCACCAGCTTTTGTGACATTTTCACGCTAACATAATCTCCTTTTGCCCTTAAAATAATTCTTCTCCTGCTTCTAGGGCAATGAGGGGATTAAATAGGGAGTAAACCTCAAGTTCAACACTTTGAACCTTCAGACTGTCTAAGGGCATGCCAGGTAGTCAGCAGGTCAGCTAGTGCTTGCATAGTTGCAGGCTCGCCAGTCAGCCTTCATCGTTGCCATGGTGGCGCTGTTCAGATTTGATTCTGGCAAGTCGGAGTTCCAGGATTTGGATGACTTCCCAAATGCTGCCAGGTGCTGCCTGCCAGAACTATAACCATCTTGCAAGGGCAGCTTTTGTGAGATTTCTGCCCCACTTGGTTGTCTTTTCCCCATGCATCACCTACTTCTGGGAAGGAGAGCTTCCTTCCTCCTCGTCTCCCTGGGCCATTTGTAGTGCCAGCTGTCATCCGTCCTCCCCACATCTCCCGAACCTGTGGGATGGGAGCTGCGGCATCCCATCTATAGGGTTTTTTCTGTGGGGCTCTAGATACTCCACCCACATTCCTGCAGCAGTCCTCCTGCGGTTGCTAGGGAACCATGCACTGGCTGCTGAGGCTGCAGGGTAGAGATGAGCAAAGATGTGTCTTTCCCTACTGAACTGGAAGGTGGCTAACAACCCCAGCGTTCCCCAGCAGTCCCTTGAGGGGTCATGGTTGCACTCCTCCAAAAGAGAGGGACCCATATCCTTGAAGAGCCCCTCAGGAAGAAAGGGATTGAACGTCACCAGGCCTCAATCCCTGACAAAGGCTCTGAGAAGTGGGACAGGACAAAACTGGGCTTGTTGGATACAGAAGAGAGGGAGAAGGCTGGATGATACCATCAGGGTGTGAGAGGTCTGAGCAGGGTTGGGTGCAGGAGGACCGGAGATGAGCTCGTTTCTGAAACCAGAGCCTCAAACTGGCTCTGCAGAGATGGAGCCAAGATCCAGAAGTTGGGCTCAGGTCTGAGGATCAAATCCAGACATTCCCGTGCTTGGAGGGGGTTTGAACCTGAGATGCTATTTTGGATCGGTCTTAATTAAAGGGACAATGCCATCTTAAAATTTCTACTTGTAAAATCTTTTCCTCGTTCGTTATGCTAAGAGCAGAATCTTGGCAAACTCCCAGCATGATTTGTTTTCAGATCAGACTTGTAATTCTCCAGATTCCATAAACTACCTTCTGTGCAGAGTTCAGCGGTCTGTTGGGACGTCTTGGTACTTGCTGTTCACATGCTGCAGAATGGTGGAAGCCTTTGTGCTCTGGAAGCCACACACGCTCGCCCAGCTTCACACTATTGGACAGGGTTGGCAGAGTCCCTTTGAAGATGGAAAGAACTCATCAAAGGGCTAAGGGTTGCTGTTAGCCAGTCTCTTGATGGGTGGTTAGTAAACAGATAGAAACATATTTGACCCAACCTATGCTTAGGCCGTTGCCCCATAAATGAAGGCACCCAGATTATTATGAGGAAAACCACATGGTATCTCTAAGCTTGAAACTGCTCTCACACAGGAATGCTGCATCTTTTGTAGAATTAGCAACTGCATATGCATAAATTATGTGGAAACTGATTTTGCAAGGGACAAGGTGATGGGCGCACTCATATTGAAGACCCTGCCCAGTCCCTTATCAGTTCTGCAGGTAGTTTTGGAAAATATCAGAAAATGACTCCAGGTTAATGGCTTCTTAAACGAACGTCTAAGCCAGGGGTCAGCAACCTTCCATAAGCGGCGTGCTGAGACTTCATTTATTGATTCTAATTTAAGGCTTCGTGTGCCAGTGATACATTTTAACGTTTTTAGAAGGTCTCTTTCTATAAGTCTATAATATATAAACAAACTACTGTTGTATGTAAAGTAAATAAGGTTTTGAAAATGTTTAAGAAGCTTCATTTAAAATTAAATTAAAATGCTGATCTTATCAGTTTAGTGTGATCCTTGCTCTTGCTTTTCCTTGCTAAGTTTTCCAACGTCTGGCATGTATTTGGATACTTTACGCTGCACACGGGCTTCTGAGTGATCAGTTGTTAACTGGCTCCGAGAGGGACAGAGGACAGATTTCATGTGTGAAAATACCTGTTTACACAGGTATGTGGATCCAAATGCTGAAAGCATTGAAAATGCAATTTTCTTCAAACAGTTAAATTTCACTGGCAGCAACGTCCAGCAGGTCAGAATAGAGGCCCCATGATCTCTCTCGGTAGCTTCAAGAGCAGTCTGCAGATCTCCAAACTTTGATGCCAACAATTCTGAGCTTTTTAACTGAATGAGCTGCATTTCGAAATCTTCAACACCCATCCACTGAAATACAGACAAATCCAAGTCGTTTTCATTGAACTTTTCAGGTTTAATTAGAAAAGAAAGCATTGGGCCAAATCACTGGAAATCTTGAAATCTGTCAGAAAATTCTGATTCCAGTTCTTGCATGTACATTCTAATCTCAACGTCAAACGCAGCGCGCTGTTCCACGTGGCGTGAGAGTGATGTAAGCAGCAAATCAGGACTTAAAATATCCCAGCACAGTGGCGCTGGAACAATTTTTAAGGTGGGGGTGCTGAGCTGTGCCCCCTCTTGCCCCTGTCTGCACCCCTCACTGCCCCGGGCTGGGGACAGTGGGCTACAGCTGGGGACAGCTGCAGAACCCCGGGCCAGCGGCCGGGACCCCAGGCCAGCAGCAGAGCCCCCTGGACTGGTGGCCGAGACCTGGGGCTGGCAGCGGGCTGAGCGGGGCTGGCGGATGGAACCCTGGCTGGCAGGGGTCCGGCAGCTGGTAACCCAGGCCAGCCGCAGAGCCCCTGGACCGATGGCCAGGACCCGGGCAGTGTGAGTGCCACTGAAAATCAGCTCGCGTGCTGAAGGCCATAGGTTGCCTACCCCTGGTCTAAGCCATCTACTGTGTCAGCAGTTTCTAATCCATGTGGATAACAATGCAACATACGTTAGCATGAAGTGAGTCTGATCTGAGACTTTATGAGGAATTTAATAATTTAGTGTTATAACTAAAATATTTGAAATATTTAAATATTCAGAGTGCATTTCTGGCATTTAATACTCACATTCCTAATAGTCAATTGTTCATTCAAATGTACTAGGGAATACTGAATAGGCCTAATTATCATATTACTATAGAAAATATATTGGGGTAATTATGCACTCCTTCAGCATGAATTTCAGTCTTTTTAGGTGGAGAGTGAGCAAGGGAGAACACTATTTTCTTGTGCATCATTAAGCAGTCATCGGATAAGAGGGAAGGTCCTTTCATGGATCAGTGGTTAAAAAACAGGAAACAAAGGATAGGACTAAATAGTCAGTTTTCACAGTGGAGAGAGGAAAACATGGTGTCCCCTAAGGATCTGTACTGGGACCTGGACTGTTCAACATATTCATCAATGATCTGAAGAAAGGGCTAAACAGTGAAGTGGCAAAGTTTGCAGATGATAGAAAATTACTCAAGATAGTTAGGTCTGAAGCTGACTGCGAAGATTTACAAAGGGATCTCACAGAACTGGGGGAGTGGGCAAGAAAATGTTGATAAATGCAAAGATATGCACATTGGAAAACAATTCCAACTATATGTGCAAAACGATGGGGTCTAAATTAACTGTTGCCACTCAAGAAAGAGATCTTGGAGGCATTGTGGATGGTTCTCTGAAAACATTCGGTTAATGTGCTGCAGCAGTCAAAAGAGCTAACGAAGTTAGGAACCATTAGGAAAGGTATAGAAAATAGGACCGAAAATATCATAATGCCACTATATAAAACCACACCTTGAATACTGTAGGCAGTTCTGGTCAACCCATCTTCAAAAAAAGATGTATTAGAATTGGAAAAGGTACAGAGAAGGGCAACAAAAATGATTAATGATAGGGAACAGCTACCATATGAAGAGAGATTAAAAATGATGAAAAAGACTGGGATTGTTCATCTTGGAAAAGAGACGACTAAGGGGGGATATGATGGAGGTCTATAAAATCATGACTCGGGGGGAGAAAGTGAATAGGGAAGTGTTATTTACCCCTTCACATAACACAAGAACCAGGAACTGAGATTAAGAGGCAGCAGGTTGAAAAGAAACAATAGGAAGTATTTCTTCACACAACGCACAGTCAACCTGTGGAACTCATTGCCGGGGATGTTGTGAAGGGCAAAAGTATAATTGGGTTCAAAAACAAATTTGATAAGTTCATAGAGGCTATGATAAGTTCATAGTCCATTCATGGCTAGTAGCCAAGATAATCAGGGATGCAACCCCATGCTCTGGATATCTGTAAACCTCTGACTGCCAGAAGTTGAAACTGGACGACAGAGGATAATCACTCACTAATTGCCCTGTTCTGTTCATTACTTCTGAAGCATCTGGCACTGGCCGCTGTTGGAAGACAGGATACTGAGTTAGATGGTCCACTGGTTTGATCCAGTATGGGCATTCTTCTGTTCTTAAGGGGCAGGTTTGGGGATCATAGAATAGATATGCCTTTGCTAAGAAGAGAACTGTTTCCTCATGTCTGTGGAGACTAAAGCGAGATTTCAGTCCCAGACATTTAGCAGACCCTCCCCCATTCTTGGAATCATTTGCCGTATGCTGTTCCCTCAGTAAGAAATGTGTAACAGCCAGAGGCTGGGGTCTGTATTTGTACAAGCACAATGGCAGATTTCTGAAAGTTAAACAGTATGGGTGATGTAGAAGGTATCTGGGAATATAATAGGGTCCATACTTTACAGCCCTCAGGAAAGCCCTATGGCCCGTGTCATAGAGGAGGTCAGACTAGATGATCACAGTGATCTCTTCTGTCCTTAAAATCTAGGAATCTGTGAAAGTCTCCTGTAAAAATTTCCAACTATCTCAGTAAGGTTTAAGATTTTGGATTTTGATACCTATTCATTTTATTGAAAAACCTTGATATTTTATTTTATGTATGCCTGATCTGTACAAAGTTTACAGTTTATGAAGGATGTATGACGCATGCCTGCTTGGCCTTAATTTACCACTAATGAAAATGGCTTCTGCAGTGCTGTGGGCTCCATCTGAATATTTGGAAGCACCAGACAGCTCAGTGGCTGTTAATATCACACAGTGCTGCTGAAATGAGGTTGCAGCTCCAGACTTCGTGCCTTCCAGAATGTTTGGCACAGTACAATTCTCCAACAGGCACTGAGGAGGTACCTGACCTAGTGAAGAATGTTATGTAGATTCTTTTGTAGAGCCCAGAATCCATTTGAGACAGGATTATAACTCTAGTGGATTTCTCTACAAAGCCCAAACAGTTCTCACGGCTCTTAAATTAGGCGAAATCCTGCAGTCTTCACTTGGCATTTACTCAGGACAAACCTGCATTTAGAGTCAACTGAAAGATTTAACCCACAGACATTTTAAAATCAATTAATGTTTGGGATGAAGAAGAAGAATTGTCTTTTGGAATCTGGCTGGCTCAGAAACAGGGCTGTATTGTATTTCAAGCTGCCATAGCAACTTTAGTGGCAGGAACAATGAGTGCAATGAGCACAGAAGTCTACAGCTACATGAAAAATAAAATTGAACAGTATCTGCCTTCACTTCTGAGATCACATTTCAAATCAACTAATATCCTCAGAACTTGGAAACTCAGAAGACTGGCCCTCTTGTTTTGCCCCATTCAGGTTCATTTGGAAATGTTTACAGGTGTAGCCTTTTATTTTATTTAAAGTGAGTTTTAAAACATGGTTTTACATCACTGTGGGTTCAGCACTGGTGGTTACGGTTTCAAGCTTAACAGAGTGAAAGTCACCTCTGCTATTGCTTCAGAGTTAGTCCCTAGGAACAGACAAAGACCAAGGGTAGTGACCACACATACATTCACCAGTACAAAGTCTAGTCTATTTTACAAGTTTTATTAAAGTTACAATTAAAGTTATGATTACCCAAGCATATAGGAATTCTATACACACCTATGCACGAGTTACAGATACAGTTATACTCCCATCCTTAACAACAGTGTTAGGGTCTGAGTGATCTCTCATGGCTTGATCATCAGTAGAGGGATGGTTCCTGCTGGAGTTTCCCAGAGAGAGCTCAGTTTTCCCATTCTGGGCATCCCCTTTTTATAATGTGATTCTGTCTACACCTACATTCTGTGCATGTCCATAAAAGTGTCCACCATTTTTTCTCTCATTGGTCTGTGTCCCCTGGAAATTTAAGGGACCCCAATTTTCTATAGGCTGTGTAAGTTCCCTTTGTTCTCATTAGGATTGACACACAACCTGTATCCAGTGGTTTAAGACACATCTGAGACAGATGCGCCTTTGTGGTATTTTTATGACCTCATATTAATCTTCTGGGTAATTTTGTGCAATATTATCACTTGGTACCTCTTTTCCCATAATCTTAGGGCATTCGGTTATTTCTTGGTCATTGGCTTAAGTAATCATTTCTTCTCTCCAAGGCCTAAAATAACAAAGCTAAAGTCTTGCAGGCCTCAGCCTACGGGTTCTTGTGTTTCAGCTTGTCTTACTCATGTCTAATACTTGGTTCCTCTAAATACTGATCAATCTTATATTTTTATAATCCTACAAATTAACTTCACTGGGAACGCATTACTTGGAAGTAACAGAGGAGGAGAAGGACCTCGGAGTACTGGTCAATCACAGGATGACTATGAGCCGCCAATGTGATATGGATGTGAAAAAAGCTAATGCGGTCTTGGGATGCATCAGGCAAGGTATTTCCAGTAGAGATAAGGAGGTGTTAGTACTGTTATACAAGGCACTGGTAAGACCTCACCTGGAATAGTGTGTGCAGTTCTGGTCTCCCATGTTTAAGAAGGATGAATTCAAACTGGAACAGGTACAGAGAAGGGCTACTAGGATGATCTGAGGAATGGAAAATCTGTCTTATGAAAGGAGACTCAAAGAGCATAGCTTGTTTAGCCTAACTAAAAGAATGCTGAGAGGAGATATGATTGCTCTCTACAACTATATCAGAGGGATAAATACCAGGGAGGGAGAGGAATTATTTAAGCTCAGTACCAATGTGGACACAAGAACAAATGGATATAAACTGGCCATCAGGAAGTTTAGACTTGAAGTTAGATGAAGGTTTCTAACCATCAGAGGAGTGAAGTTCTGGAACAGCCCTCCGAGGGAAGCAGTGCGGGGGCAAATGACATATCTGGCTTCAAGACAAAGCTTGATAAGTTTATGGAGGAGATTATATGATCGGATAGCCTAATTTTGGCAATTAATTGATCTTCGACTACTAGCGGTAGATATGCCCAATGGCCTGTGATGGGATGTTAGATGGGGTGGGATCTGAGTTACTACAGAGTATTCTTTCCTGGGTGTCTGGCTGGTGAGTCTTGCCCACAGGCTGAGGGTTTAGCTGATCGCCATATTTGGGGTCAGGAAGGAATTTTCCCCCAGGGCAGATTGACAGAGGCCCTGGGGGTTTTTAGCTTTCCTCTGCAGTATGGGGCACGGGTCACTTGCTGGAGGATTCTCTGCACCTTGAAGTCTTTAAACCATGATTTGAGGACTTCAATAGCTCAGACATAAGTTAGAGGTTTGTTACAGGAGTGGGTGGGTGAGATTCTGTGGCCTGCATTGTGCAGGAGGTCAGACCAGATGATCATAATGGTCCCTTCTGACCTTAAAGTCTATGATTCTATGATAACTCTAATTAACATACAATGAATATATATAACATAACAAATTGATTAATCATAACATCACACAATAAATGGATACTAAACTAAAATCATTGGCTACACAGGAGACTTTCATAGATTCCTAGATTCCAAGGCCAGAAGGGACCACTGTGAACATTTAGTCTGACTTCCTGTATGACATGGGCCATAGGGCTTCCCTGAATTAATTCCTGCTTCAAGTCAAATAGCTATGGGTTGAACTAGAACATATCTTTTAAAATAACATCCAGTCTTTATTTAAAAATTTTCAGTGATGAAGAGCCCACCACGCCTTTTGGTAAATTGTTCCCATGGTTAATTACCCTCAGTGTTAAAAAATTGCACCTTATTTCTAGTCTGAATTTGTCTACAATCAATTTGCAGCAATTGGATCTCATTATACCTTTGTCTGCTACAGTGAAGAACCCTCTATTATCAAATTTCTATTCCCCATGTAGATTTTTATAAGTAGTGATCAAATCACCCCTCAGCCTTCTCTTTGTTAAACTCAAGGAGCTCAATCTACTTAGTTTATCACTATACGGCATGTTTTCCAGTCGTTTAATCACTTTTTATGGCTTTTCTCTGAACCCTCTCCTGAAGAGTGGGCACCAGAACTGGACACAGCATTCCAACGGTGGATGAACCAGTACCAAATAAAGAGTTCTTTTACTATTGGGTCAGAAGTCATTGGTGGAGAGGGTCAGCTCCCTCCTAGTCCCTTCCTGGGGCTGAGCTCCAGTAGTGTCTACATTTTAAACATGTTAACTGTATGCTTAATTGGCTTGCAATAGGTGACATCCTGCCACGCTGCATCACTTTCGAAAGCATCTTGTGATGTGCTACCCAGGAATTCTGATCTGCATATGTCAGTATGCACTGATGTTCATTTCTTCCTCATGGGATTAACATGATCAATGAGTGTTTCCCTTTTGACATAAAAAGAGGGTATCAGTTAGGAAAAAGTCTGTTACTCTAAACAAGATCAGGATGCCCACAGTCTGGAGAGACCAGTTTTAATTAATGCAGCTAGGACACTGGCTACAGCATGAATCTGGAGAATCCTACACAGGCTGCAGCAATGCTTAATAAGACAAAGAGGGTGTGACAGGTTCGGTTACAGAGACCCTCTTGGGACTGTCACCTGACATGCTGAAATTACCTCTGAGCAGTTTTCCCTGCCAGCTTGGGACTCCAGAACCCTGCTTTGTTGAGCCAGACACGCTAGCCTGCTGCAACACAGACCCAGGGCTGGTCCACGCCCCCAAAGCTGCGACTAAACTGAAAACAGCTCAGCAGGTTACCTATTTCCAGCACCCAGATACCCAGTTCCCAATGGAATCCAAACCCCAAATAAATCCGTTTTACTCTGTATAAAGCTTATACAGGGTAAATTTGTAAATTGTTCACCCTCTATATCACTAATAGAGAGATATGCACAGTTCTTTGCTCCCGCCAGGTATTAATCACTTACTCTGGGTTTATTAATAAACAAAAGTGATTTTATTAAGTATAAAAAGTAGGATTTAAGTGGTTTCAAGTACTAACAGATAGAACAAAGTAAGTCGCCAAGCAAAATAAAGCAAAAACACGCAAGTCTAAGCCTAAAACATCAAGAAACTGATTACAGGTAATATGTCACCCTCAGAGATGTTCTAATAAGCTTCTTTCACAGACTAGACTCCTTCCTAGTCTGGGCCCAATCCTTTCCTTGTTAGTTCCAGCAGACATCCTAGGTGGTAAGCAGGGTTCTTCTCATGACTGGCAGCCCCTTTGTCCTGCTCCACTCCCTTCTATAGCTTTGGCACAAGGCAGGAATCTTTTGTCTGTCTGGGTCCCCACCCCTCCTTCTAAATGGAAAAGCACCAGATTTAAGATGGATTCCAGTACCAGGTGACATGGTCACATGTCACTGTAAGACCCCTTGACTCCATTCCCCATGGGCTGGCCCACACGTACACAGGAAGGCTTTCAAGTAACTAAGGCCATTTACAACTGATTCTTTCTGGAGCACCCTTAATGGCCTCCACTTAATATGTTTACATCAGTGATACAAGTTTATCTCATATTCTTCTAACTCCAGATATAGAAATAATACATGCAAACAAATAGAATGAACACACTTAGTAGATTACAAGCTTTCTAATGACACCACACAAGGGGTATTTAGCATAAAGCATATTCCAAGTATGTCATATTCATAAGCATATTTCCATAAAGCATATGGAGTGCAACATCACAGAGGGTTAATTTCATGTTTTAATACCTTTCTGTGTCACAGAACTCTGAAGTCTTGACTGGTCACAGTGGCACCGGACCATTTTAAATAGTGGTGGTGCTGAAAGCCAGCCCCCTTACCTTTGTCTCTCTCCTCCTCCCCTAGAGCTGGGGCCGGGAGCTGGGCTGTGTCTCTGGGAGGGGGGACCCAGACACGGGTAAGGGGGCTAAGGGGGGTGGGCATGGGGAGGCAGCCAAGAGCCCCGTGTGCATGGGGGGAGGGCAGCTGGGACCCATGTAAAATGTGGGGGTGCTGCAGCACCCTCCGCACCCCTAGTTCCTGCGCCTATGACTGGTCACATCTCCTCTTTGTCCAACCCATTGTAATCTAATGCTGTTCTCTCTGGGATGGAATTTCAGACTCCTGTCTTGAAATCTCTTTCTACACCGTGGAATTCAGGCTGCGCAGTATGTACTGCAAGACAGTGAAATCCATGTTTCTGGCGCATGGGGCCTGGGGTGCCATTCATGTAAAACATGAAGACCTCATTCTGACCTTAATGTAGGGCACAGGTTTGGATGTCCTCCAACCAATTGCTGAGGGAACTGAATCCTGCGGCTCAAATCAGAAAGCAGATACAAGGAACCACCTATTTGTTTTTCCCAAATCTCGTAATTTTTAAGCCAGTCTTGAGATTTTCAGGGGGCCTGACTTTAGGTTCTTGAGCTCTTGAGGTTGGCCATGCCATGCTTTTTTCTCCATGATGTATTTAGACAGGGAAGCTCTGAAGTATTCACACTGGACACCCTCAGGATAAACAGGAAGGAGTTGATGGCAAGGCATTCTCTGTGAGGGTTCTTTCCTTTGGAAAACACCTTCCCCACCCCCGCCCCCGGTCTGAAATAACCTCGATGTCAGCACATTTGGGTTATGCAGCAAACTGCATTGTTCTCAAAAGGCTGGCTAGGAAGCAAACATGTCCTGAGGGTAATGCACAGGAAAATAGGAAATCTATTGTCCCTTATTGTTACTGCATTTGTTGATTATCATATTTTGATGTTAGTCTTTCTTTCTGATATATGTGATTGATTGATTGATTATTCTTTAATCATCTGTTGGAGGTTTCTGGAGTCTCCAGATGGGTGCTTCCCGCTGTGGTTTTACAATCCGAATGGCTAACTTCAGGAAATATGGAAAATCTCTGGGTTTTAATTAGGAAATTTTATGGCAAAACTGAAGCATTAAATTGTGCAAATATATTTCCAGCACAGTTTTGTGCGGTTTAAAAACATTTTCCATTTCAGTTTGACATAATTGGGAGAAATGTCTCATGTTTTACAGAGCGTTCTCAGCAATTATCAATACAAAGTAATTTTTAAAAACCTATGTAGTAGAATAGGTGTTAAAAATGTAAGTAAAGCTGTCTTTTTTTTAAAAAAACTACTCCCCAGGTGGATTGGCAAGTTCACTGAGCTCTAAGTAACTCTTGCAAACTCCTAGGCTGTTATCAGTTTGATTGGCATTGTCAATATATTATTTCCTATATATATTTTAAAAAGTCTGTGTATGGACTGTATTTAATTTTGAATTTGAAATTGATAAATTAATGGTATTCTCCAATGCATTTTAATCTTCAAGGCTGTTTTTTGTCTTCAGTCAGATGAATTCATATTTCAGTAAAGGCCAGTCCAAAAAACGAATCTCATCTGGACAACAGATTGCTGTTTTTCCCTTTGATTCTGCTCCTCAGCCTCTGCGAACGTGGCTCTATGTTGTCCTCATTGTACATGCTGTGTGTATTTTTATTACATACACAGCGCATGCAATGTGGACATAATGGAGATCAATATACATCTGATGAATTTTAAGGAGATAGTGATTTATATTTCATAGAAATATTTTAATATGTTTTTGCAAACTAAAATTCCTCATTGGGGAAAATTCATTGTGTGTGGGACAGGGTCTCAAAACTACACTGCAAGTGAAATTCACTCTTATATAGAGGGCTAGCACAAGGTCTGTGTAACATTTAATTACAGGTTTCAGAGTAACAGCCGTGTTAGTCTGTATTTGCAAAAAGAAAAGGAGTACTTGTGGCACCTTAGAGACTAACCAATTTATTTGAGCATAAGCTTTCGTGAGCTACAGCTCACTTCATCGGATGCATCCGATGAAGTGAGCTGTAGCTCACGAAAGCTTATGCTCAAATAAATTGGTTGGTCTCTAAGGTGCCATAAGTACTCCTTTTAACATTTAATTGTTACTCAAGTCCTCAAAATGATATTTAAATGGGATTTAAATGGTGCTGAGGCCTTGTGCTCTGCACTGGGTGCATTTCATCCTAGGTGCATATTTCACCCTCTACTGCTGTAATTCACTCTGAGTTATTTACTGGTTTTGGTCTCTGTACCATACATCGTCACTAATAGAGCGGGTCACATTTTCTCATTCAAAACTTTTTTTAATGAAAAATCACCTTTTTAAATATGAAATGAAAATGGAAACTTTTCAGGGTTCAAAAAAGAATTAGATAAGTTCAGGGAGGATAGGTCCGTCGATGGCTATTAGCCAGGATGGGCAGGCATGGTGTCCCTAGCCTCTGTTTGCCACAAGCTGGGACTGGGCGACAGGGATGGATCACTTGGTGATTCCCTGTTCTGTTCATTCCCTCTGAAGCTCCTGGCACTGGCCACTGTCGGAAGACAGGAGACTGGGCTAGATGGACCTTTGGTCTGTCCCAGTATGGCCGTTCTTAAGTTCTTAAGGAACTTAAGGAAAAAATACAAACAAAAGAAATAGTATTTTTCAATTCACCTCATACAAATACTATAGTGCAATCTCTTTATCATGAAAGTGCAATTTGCAAATGTAGAATTGTTTTTTTGCATAACTGCACTCAAAAACAAAACAATGTAAAACTTTAGAGCTTACAAGTCCACTCAGTCCTACTTCTTGTTCAAGCAATCACTAAGAGAAACAAGTTTGTTTACATTTACAGGAGATAATGCTGCCCACTTCTTATTTACAATGTCACCTGAAAGTGAGAACAGGCGTTCGCATAGCACTATTATAGACTGTGGTGCAAGGTATTTATGTGCCAGATATGCTAAACATTTGCATGCCTCTTCATGATTCGACTTGTAGATTGTACGATCTTTTGTTTATCTTTTTTACAGAGAAAATATTTCTAATAAAAATAATCATATAAAGTGAGCACTCTACTCTTTGTGTTCTGTGTTGTAACTGAAATCAAAATATTTGAAAATTTAGAAAAAAAATCCCAAAATATATATAATAAATTTAAATTGGTGTTCTATGATTAACAGAGCGATTAAAACTGTGATTAATCTCAATTACATTTTTAATATGATTAATTGTGGTTAATTTTTAATTGTTTGACAGCATGAACAAAATGTTTTGATTTTCAACTTCTGTATTTTGTAAAAAATAATTTTAATAGTTTAATGGAAACAGGATGTTTAATTATTGCTTTTAACAAAACATACCATTTGTGATCAGTTCTAAATCACTGAGTTCCTGGATAGACTCAAACCTAACTTGAGCACATGGGCCAGATTTTCAGAAGCAGGCCTCCATTTCTGCACCATCAGTTGGCAGTTTTGCACATGAAAATCACTAGTTCACAGGCTACTTTGGGCAGATTATCCCCACAAGTATTGAAATACCCTGAATTGCAGGCAAAATTATTGTAAGTGCAAGCTTTCTACCTGCAGGTTTTGTAGAGGATGCAGTAACAAAAATGGAGGCCCACTTCTTTTTCGGTTCTCTTACTATTTTTTTAATTTGGCGTATACATTTAATGTGAGCCTCTCGTAGGGTGTTTTTATAAAATTCCCAGGCGGCTTGCGGGCACTTCGCTCTTGTGACTGTTGCCTGTAGTCGGTGATATGTAGATTAGAGGATACGAGTTAGATTCTCACAATCTCGGAGTTAAAGTATATGAACAGACTGTATTCAGATATGTGAAAAAAGTGGTTCAGGGCACTACTCTGTTTTGTATGTGTTGCATAAATGGCGATGGTATGATATAGTGGTGTGACTCTCTCATTAAACAATCATCTGTATGATCTGATATTTTGTGGAACTTGAACCATCTAGCTTTTACTTATGGAAAATGCTCTGACAATCTCTGTGTGAGAGATGGCATCGAGCCGTTTACATTTGATACTGTGTGCAGGGACAGCCTTGTAAATAAAAAATCTGGTGAAATGAACTTCTGCTGGCCTAGGGAAAGCTGTGATGGGGTAGTGCTCAAATTAAATGTTGAGGTGTCGGCTCAGCAGCCTCATCTGATTATCTGCACCTGACGCTACAGAAATCTCATTAAAGCCCTGTTATTAGATGATGAAAAATGCAACCCTGCCTCAGTGACATGTCTGAGGAGGCAAAAAATGTTACCCTAGTGCCAGTGCAGTGCTGCGCGAATTAATTTACTTGGCTTGCTTATATCTTCTCTGAGGAGACAGTGGGGGGCAAAGCTGTAAGATGTTTACCACTTCTTCCTGGTGCTGAGGAACCTCAGCTGGCTCTGACCTCAGACCCTTAGTGCTAGCTCTAACAGGCGGGCTCCGATTCAGTCCAGGGTTGCCCTCGGCTTATTTAGTTTTGTGGATTTTATTATTTGATCCTAAACCAGTACTTGTATTTATCCAATTAGTCAATATGTCCAGCTGCATAATAGGTCATACAGACTCCAGTGTCTTGAACAAGAAAACAATTTCCTTAGAGCATTAGCGAGAATTACTTTTGTTTTTAAGAGGTGTCACTGTTGCATGCAACCAGCTTACAATTTTTAATGTGTTTTTTCCAGTCATTATCTCTGTCACTGCCACAAGACAATTGCTCCACATTCTTATTTTGTTTCTCTGATGCTTGTAATGGAAAGAAAATTTCAAACTCAGACAGCTTTTAACAAAAGAAGAACTCAAAATGCCCCATTCCCCAGTCTAATACATGCTAAAGAATATGATTAAGATGCCATGCTGTTAACTTTAATAATAGCAAAAGACACTTTTGGCTGTGAGGATAAGTTGCCGTCTATGAGGGTTAATAGTTTTGAGTAGGTTGCTGCTATAATTTTTTCTGTCATTTTTATAACTAGATGTCTTGCTACTCTGTGCACACGTGTATGGGTTTCTCTAGCAGTTTCACTGGTCAGACAAGCTATAGCTATGGTTGCAAAACTGTTTTTATTCTAACCACCTTCTTTTAGAAAAGCATGTAGCTTTTGGAAACGTGGTGTGGCAAACAAGGCTTTTTGTACAATGGTGATTTTAGAAAGTTTGCATGAAATCCCTTCATTTGTTTTTGGAGTTGATGAAACAGATTGAAAACATGTACATTCATTTTCCTTATTTTTCTCCCTTCTACAAAGATAACTTAAAACCCACTGAACTTTGAAAAGTCCCAGCTGTGTGAGTTTTAAGCCTTATAATGAGCACACGTTTTGCTGAGTGTGAAAACAAAGGTTAACAGACAAGGAAGTTGAGAACATTTGGAGCTGCCAGACCAAGCATGTGCAGCAGAAAATGTCATTAAGCTGTGAGCTGGAGCACTTTAAAATAGCCAGCAGAGATAATTAACTCGCCAATTTTTGGTTACAGACATTTATGAGCTCAGCTGAGGATTGCAGGAGGTCACACCACCAAATTTACTAGCTTTGGAGCAAAGGGCGATAGAGTGGCTTCACTCTGAAGGAGGAAGTTGTTAAGGGAAGCCTGCCAAAACCGCAGCTGCCAGCTCGCAGGGGCTGGGATGTGGCCTGTAATCTTTATCCAGGATTAATTCTGTTTGTGCTGGGAATATCAGTCTTTGACCAGAGAGCACAGACTCTCCCAGGTTCCCTGTGTGAAGTGGGTTGGCAAGTTGCAGCGGAGGAAAGAAGTGGCCAAGAGATCTAGATTAACGTTGAGGGGTTAGAGCAGCTTGGCAGTGTTTTGGTGGAAGAGTTTTTCTCACTCCTCCCTGGGCTAAGGCAGAAGTTATTGCCGTGTCACAAAGCCATATGCAGAAAGCAGCTGTTCTGGCATCACACAGTTTTGTGGGACCGTGGGGTGGCAGTATCAAGGAGCCGTTTTCCAAGTCCCTCCTGTCATATGACTCCATATAATAACCTGTATGTTCTGGAGTCCCACGCAGTGTGTAACGTATTTGTGCACCAGTCTGATTCTTCTCTGGACTGTGGGAGCGGCAGACATGTATCTCATTTCCAGAGCCCCTGCAACAGCTCTGTTCTTTCCCATTTTTGGAGCCCCTCATTATTCCAATAGCATCTCTCAGCCTGCCTTAATTCTGAAAATGTTTAGTAGGCCCTAGTGATTTCATCCTATTGTCAGATTACGCCTGTCTCCTCTCACGTTTTCAGTTGACTAGAGGTGGTTGCAAAATGGTAAGTGTTTTCTGTGGGGGAGGGGGGAATGGCAAGAAATGAATTTTTTTTCATTTTTGAAACATTTTTGAACAAATTGTCCAGTTTTTTGGTATTTTGACCTATTTTTAAATGGTAACTGAACTTTCCAATCTTCTGTCAGCTTTTTGACAACAAACCTGGAAAATTTTGAATGAAATGTGAATTTGCTGCAAAAATGTTCATTTTGGAAATGAAAAATCGCTATTTTTCATTGAGGGGGAAGAAGTTTAAATGGGAAATTTTGGATCAGCTCTCATCTTTAATTCAGTTCTCCAGAATCAGTTTCATTCATCTGGGTTCCACTGTACTTTCCAAAGCACTAAGGCCCAGATATTAAGGTATGTAGGCATTGCTGCGCTCAGTGTCACAATGCCTAACTGATTTAGGAACCTAAATCTTATTTTCAAAAGGAGGTAAGGCACTTAGGAGCCTAAATCCTGTTTGAAAATGAGATTTGGGTTCCTAAATCAGTTGGGCTTTGTGACCCTGCATGCAGGAATGCTTAAATATCTTTAAAAATCCGGGCCTAATATCTGTTCTCTAGTATTTTGAACAGTAGGGTTTGCTTTATCACACTCTCAGCTACACGGTGTTTAACTAAACTAAGCAGTGAATTAATTCCTCCATAGCACCGGAATTATGCAGGTTGTCTCAGATTGCTGGGGAAATGAAAACAAATGCCACACTTACTGTCAATTTAATAGCTATCAGCAACAGAAAATAAACAGGTTTGTTTCACTGTATAAGTAAAATTTCTTGCGAAGTGTTTTGCTCTCTCTGTGGTCATCGTCAAGTTGGGATTTTTTAAAAATACTTTCCGTTTTTTACCAGTACATCTGTGATCTTTGTTCTCCAGCCAATAGCTCTGCCAAGTTTGTGTTTATTTTCAGATGTCATTTAGGGCAGCGCTGGTACTGATTTGACATCTTATCTCATTTGGAGAAACTTTCTCTATTTAGTCTACATGTTCATTGTCCAAGGCAAACAGCGAAAAAGCATTTTGTTGGTTCTTTTGATTAACCCTGCTCATTGCTAGATTTCTTCATCCACGCTGGCTGTAACTGCTGTTAGCTGTTGGGGGTGTCTCACAGCATGATTCTAGCTGCTAGTCCGGTAGGTTTGCAACCCTCAACCCTCCATAATTAAAGATGATGGCAGCTGATGAAATCTCCAGGAATATGTCCAACCACAATTGGCAACCCTAAGTCTGGGCTGTGTTGAAATATTGATTTAAATAAAAGTAATTCAATCTCCAGGCAATGCTGATCAATGCACTTGAGTTCTATCCTGGGCTAGCAAGAAAGATGCTATTCAGCATCTTTTTTAGACAGCGGTGAGTCAGGGATCTCTCAGAGGACAGTGTCGGCGGACTCCACTGTTTTCTGTGATATAGGAAGATGGAAGAAACCGTGGAGACTTGGCTAGAAGACTTGAGAGAGAGGTGGAGAGAGAACCAGCTGAGTGTCACTTCCTATGCTTGGAGTCAAGGGCTTCAGTAAATGTGGAGCCCTCAGGCGGCGAGAGAGGAATTGTTGCAGCTCTACTGTGTGTGGCCACCAGTGGGTTTTATTCTATCTGCACACAGCTGATGTGTCCTGGGCTAAGGTAACCTTTTACTCAATGGCAGTAATTCCTCTTTAAATATTTGACAGTTTTGTAGCTCAAATGTCCAGTGCTGTATTCCTTGTGAGGGCAGCGTGTCGCACCTCCGCCACGAACGCAGGCCGCACGGAGACCACCTCCTTGCTTGTAAACACCCCTGTGTAGTTTATTTACAGTGTTTGAATCCCTCCACGAATCTATGCAGTGTCTCCACGCCTTTACACCCTGTATCTCAACTTTCCAGCCTCTTCCCCAAAAGTGGGGGGTGGAAGGTGCCTCTACCCAGGACCTCCTTTGTTGGGCTCTCCTGGCCTTCTGTTTCTCTCCTCCTCTCTTCCTCCCACCCCTCCCTTCCTGTGTCTTTTTATACAGTTTCCCTTGTAGTGGGTTAGATGGCTCATGGACTCCCCAGCCTCAGTCTGGCCTGGTAATCAGGTCCATCTTTGTTGGAGTGAGGCCTTCCCCAGGGGTACAGCTAGAGACTGGTGTGCTGGCTCAGGAGCTAGCCCTCAGCACGCTGTCCCCATGGCTTCTGGTTTTACTGAATACCACAGTGTGTGCGCGCTCCCGGAAGTGGAGCTCTGGCCCCAGAAGAAGTGGGTTACAGATTGATGGCAGCGATTGGAAACGTGGGGGAGGAGGGCCACACATCTGACTTTTCTGCCAGCGTGGAATGGAAGTAGAGCAGAATGCAGATGGGTTGAGTGGGCAGCATAGTGTGAACTACCTGGGACAAAAGCGGTTACTCAGTACTGCCTGAACGGGAAGTAACGACAAAGACTGAAAAGATGAATGGAAACAACCATTTGGGCATAAAATATGTGAAAACCACAAGTGTATGGCTCTGCTGGAGGAAATCTAGACACAGCCCTGGCCATGTTATACCTTTGCCTTCTCCTGTTGTGACATGTTTGAAAAGTGCTATAAGCAATAGTGGGAATGTCAGGCCCTGGCTTGTCTCTGATTTTGGAAGATGAGCAAAGATCTTTGGTGGGCCTGAACTGCAGCTCTCAAGAGACTGGACAACACAGTGTTGAAGGGGCACAACCATCCTCAGCTGGTGTACGTTGTCACAGCTACATTGAAGTCAGCGGCACTGTGACAATTTGCACCAGCTGAGGAGCTGACCCTGAGTATTACAAGTGGGTAGAGAGTCTCCTTCTGCAGCATAAACAAGCAGTAAAGGGCTCAAGAAAAATGTGTTGTTCACTTTAATCTTTGTAGGACTTTAATGATAGCTAACAATGCCATCAAGCCAGCCATTTCCCTTTCTCTGTATACTGTCATTTTATTTTGATGAGATGAGTGATTTGTTTCACTTCCAAAGTTGTTTACTAGATCCCTTAAAATGTCATTAAGCCACTCACTGTCAGGAGGTGAACTGTACAGGCAAACAGTTCAGTGATCAAGTCAAAAGCCACAGAAATGGCGTGACTAGGAACACAGCTCACAGCCAGATGATGGTATGCTGTGCTCCCATGCAACAGATAGTCCCAGCGCTGGCTAGGATACACACACAGTGCTGCCTCTGCTCACGGAGCCATATCATAAATCTTCACTCTGCGTCACCCTGTGCTCCTGCTTAATGAATAGGGGAGCCAGCCATCACCACTGTGTGATCAGGGAATGGCTCTGTGTGCAGCACGGCTCTCATGAGCTTCGAACCTGGCATTGTTCCTGTCATTGGTCCTAGCAAAATAAAAAAGACTAATCCAAAATCCTTCAACAGCCATGAGCCTGAAAGCAGTCTTCTCAGGGAAAAAACCCAACAGATTACTCTTGAATGATTGAACTAATGAAATTCCCAGTTGGTCTGATTTAATTTGAACTACGTTATGTAGCTTGATTTGGAAAGAATATCAATTAGAGCAGTGTAAGGCTGGAAATCCCAAAACATGAATTAAGATCAAGAGCTTTCATGCAAACTATCATAGAGGTCTCATTGTGACATATAATTTGTGTGTGTCTGTGTATGTGTGTGTGTGTGTGAAAGGAGAGACAGAAGGATTTAACTACATGGGTATCATTATGGAGTCATGTACCAAGTCCCAAGTTACTACCTTAAAAGTGTGCCCCACGTTTTCCAGAGAAAATTGGGGAAGTGCACTCATTTGGCATGCAGTTACTTGTGTGTCTGTAGAAGAAATCGCAGAGGTTGTCAATGACTGCTCTGTTCAACACTGACTTAATAGTAGGGACTGCCAATAGTCCAGGATTTTCCTCATTGTCTCCGGGAATCCATCTGTTCCGATCATGGCTCCAGGAGGTACCACATACAGTAGATCAAAGTCCAGCTCAATTTACTGATAATGCCGCTTCTACAATCACTCCACACCCTAATTCCTTTGCCTGCCATTCATAGACAGGGGAAGGGGGTCTAGCATTACAAAGCATAGGAGGAGCTTAGAATCTGAACTCCCTGGGGCAGCAGGAGTTAGGAGCATCACAGAGGTGAGGCATTTGCATCTCAGGGGGAAGGAGTGACTAATGCTGAGGCTTATTTACATCTTAATTATAGAGTAATTATAAAAGCAATTGTATAGAGTACTTTGACTTTTATTTCTTGGGCTCAGCTTGAATTAAGCAGCCATCTTTTAAAAAATGTTAAATGACATTGTAAGTTTTTGTGTGTGATTCTGATTCCTCCATTGACTTCCTGCTTGGGGAGGCTGAAATGTAACAGCCTGAGGCTTTTCAGCTTTGCCTTGTGTTGCAGGATGCCCCATTCAACATTGGGGGTCAACGGGGCAGCATCTGGAGCAGAGGGGTGTTTGGCAAGAGAGGCGAAATCATCGAAAGGGAACAATACGGCATGGCCAAAACCCTCATGGGCACCGAAGCTTGTTCTCTTCCCTGCTTTTTGACTGGGTTTCTGCGAGCCCTGAAGTCTTTGCTGCACGGTTTGGGGGTGGCGCAAGAGTTGACCTAGCCGACAGTTACAAGGAACTTGATGGAGAGTACCGTTTGCTGGAATAGGTCTGAAAATAGGCAATGTTGTTAACTAGCTAAGACTGTCACAGGTGTGCCGGTCCTGTTAACGGTGCTTCTATGGAGCCTTAGAGCGGTATTTGGAAATCTTATTTTCTTATTTCCTGCTGGGAGGCATTAAAACAGCTCCCGATTCAAAAGGCAACCTAAAGCAGAGAGATGACGACGTTGGTGGTTTGTTGCACCCAGGGATCCTACCCTGGCTTTCCCTCTTCCCTTGCGTTAAGACAGGCCAATGTCAGGACAGACCTCGCCCCAGGAACAGATGGTGCATGGGGCCTACACTGTGGCATTTGGAGTTTTTAGGGGCCTGTCATATGGCCCAGTTTAGGGTTAGGGAAATGGAGACCACCTGCCTGAGGAGGTGCTGAGCCGGGTCCTTCTCCGTGGAGCTGGAGTGGGGTAGCTGGTCTCCCTCTCTCTCCTTCCCTCCCTCCCCCATGGTGCAGGGATGTCTTCACCTGTCTCATAGCAGCAGTCTGTGGGGATGCAGGGTTATTACCCCCTCCCCAGAGGTGGGCTGAGAACCCCTTCCCCTCCGTCTGCAGGGATCTGGCAATTCCGGCTCCACTGGGTTTTATGGCGGGGTTTGAAGGTCACTGGCTGACTCTGCAAATGCTTCAGTGTGTATTGAAATGGGCATGTTCAGCCACAGACAGGTCTTCGGAGTGAAATTTGCCCCCAGAAATTTGCTCAGACTGACCCTCAAATTAGCATCGCCTCAAACGTCACCAAATTTGCGATCCAGGAGTTTGGACAGAGAACATCCTTCTACCCAGAGACCAGGGGCTACTCCACATTGCTCAGAAGTATTCTAGATTTCTTAGTGCCTGTAATCCTGCCCCACTGATACTCAGCACTGTAACCGTGGCATAAATGAGGAAGCAAAGGGAAGAGTACGGTGTCTGATTGTGGCGTGTTTGCTCTCGGTTGGATCCCTTCCCAGCCTCGACACACTGCCTGGCAACTAACCTTGGGCTGAAAGTGCAGTCAGGGGTAGTTGTCCAAGACACTGAGGAAATGTGGGATGGCTTCAGACAAAGGAACCACAGTGAAAATCACGAGCCTATGTTGTATTTTTGTACTGAAATTTCACAACAGCTCTTAACTTTGTGAGCTGAGCCCTAGAACATCCTCCTGCTGCCTCCAGGTTGGACCAGATTTCCTAGCTTCCTACTCTGCTTTTCACTATGCTGATTCTGTAACGACCCTGCTGCCCCCGACACAGCTCAGCGTGCTGGAGGGATGGACATGCCTGTCGGAGAGGAAAGGAGGACAGAAGCGCTGAGTCTGTCTCTGTGCTACCAAGATTTGGCCCATGTGAATCTGGATGAAGCTTGCTGTGCTATGCCTGGGACTGGAATGGTTTCATTCCAGAACAGAGTTTTTTTAACCCGTGGTGTATCCTATGCTGACAGCCGTCCTGCCGTGACCCATGCAGATGTGTCCGAACTGGTGTTTAATAGCTTCTGAGTCACCAGTGCAGTGAAGGGTCTCTTCAGGTGGCTGCGCCATTTCTTGCAGAAATAATCTTCTGAGGACTGTGAAGGGGAGTGAGCCCGGGGGACTGGTGAGCACTCCCTGTCCCCGCGTTCTGGCCACTGCTGCTGCTCTAGGAGGCCGTGCTGTGCTGTGACGGAGCCCTGGGTTTTGCCTTTTCCAATAGATCTGTAGTTTGTCTTCTGCAGTAAAACGTATTCACTTCTGCTCTTCTTGGGGGATTAGGAGTGAATTGCCTCAGGGGTGGCTGCTGCCCTGGAGGAGACGCCCGTCCATGTGATGCTGAAGCCACGGAGTGTTCTGCCAGGAGAGGGCAGCTTTACCTTTCAGCCAGAGCTGCCTAGGAGAAGCTCAGCAGAGGTACCTCATGGGAGCCCGTGGTTTAGTCCAGGCTAGACGAGGAGGGGTGTCTGTGAACATACTGGGATAATCTTTTAATGTTGGGTATTTTTAGATACAGGCTTTAATCCTGTAATACTTGAGATTTTCCATCTGTAATTTGCAATTTCTAAACTCACAAAATAGTTTTATTTTCCTTTGTTTTCGTAACTCTTCATTGCCTGGCAGGGCTTTCTCCCTCTAAGCTAGGGTGACCAGATCGCAAGAGTGAACTATCAGGACACATTGGGCGAGCGGGGAGGTGCGGAGAAGACAGCCATAGGTGCACAGCCCCGACCGGAGCCATGAGAGGGGGCGTACAGCCCTAAGAAGCTGCAAGAGGGGTGTACGGCCCCTGCTGTAGCCCACACCACAAGCCACGGGGCAAGGACTCAAGGACTCATGGCCCCAGCTCCAGCCCCCAGCAGAAGCCACGGGGCCGGGGGCACAGATTACTCCTCTCTCCCTTCCTTCCTCCCTCCCTCCCTCCCAGTGCCCTTTGCCACAGCCCCACCACCACAACTAAACAATGCCCCACACAGACCCCCACTGCCCAGTGCCCTGACACACAAAGATCTCCTCCACTGCCCAGCACCCCCCCCAACAGGCCCCCACTGCCTAGCACCTCAAAACACACAAACCTCCCCCACTGCCCAGCGCCCTCCACACCCTCACAGCCCAGCACCCCACACACACCTCCCAGACACTCACTCCATCAGGCCCTGCCCCCTTCCCTGGCCGCACTCACCAGCCCTGCTGGGAGGTCTCTGGCTCCTAGGGTCAGAGCGGCGAGGGGGTCTCCAGACTCTCCACGTGCTGCGCCCGCCACAAGCACCAGCTCCGTGGCTCCTATTGGCCGGGAAAAGCGCCACTGGGAGCTGCCGGAGCCACGGAGCTTGCAGGCGGCAGCAGCCCGCAGAGCCCCCTACGCCCCCCCCCCGACCCTAAGAGCCAGAGGGACCTGCCGGGGGGTGAGGTGGGGAGTCCCGGCAGTGCCTACCTAGGGCGGTTCCCAGGAAGCATCTGGCAGGTCCCTCTGGCTCCTAGGGTTGGGTCGGGTCGGGTGAGGGGAGGCGGAGGGCTCTCTGCCCGCTGCCGGCACCTGCAAGCTCCGCCCCCGCAGCTCTGATTGGGCAGGAGGGAGCCGGTGCAGCACGCGGAGACCCCCTCCGCCTCTGTGCCCAGGGGCCGCCCACACTGCAGGCTCCTGCCAGCGGGCGGGAGCCGGGGGCTGCCCGAGGAAGCGCCGCCACGCCAGGCCCGGGACTTTGGCGGTGATGGTGAGCGGTCCGTCCCCGATATCGGGACAAAGGGTGTCCTGACCGATGTGCAGTTGGGACACGGGACAAATGGGTTAAAATCGGGACTGTCCCGATAATATCGGGACGTCTGGGCACCCTACTCTAAGCAGTCCCTGTGAATCGACAGTGGCTGTCTTTGTGTTTGATAGTATTCCGCCCCTACCCTTGCTCGGAGGCCGGTTGTAGTCCTTGGAGAAGGCATTAGCAAGGACATTAGGGCTGGTCTACATTAGAAGGCAGCACTGGTCTTTGCTAGAAGTGTGATTTTTAAACGAGTTTAGTTACCAAGGGCTGCAAAAGGCTGTGTGGACAGTTTTATTTTGGTTTATTTCAGTTTAGCTTAAAATGATCAGGAATTGGTTTAAACTAAACTGAAATAAGCCACTCTTAAACCAGTAGGAGTGTCCAAAAAGGGATTTGCTCTGGTTTAACTTAAATGGGTTTGCTTCCATTAGGCATAGAAATTGATGTGAGTCGGGTGTTTCTTTAGTACAATCCTGTTTCTTTACAGAAAATGTCCACAAAGTACTATTTCCCTGAACACAGTAGGAACAACAATAGCAGGCAGTTTCCTTTCACAGTTTCCACACGTGTGCCTTTCAAGCCAGTACTCTGCCCAAAAGACGTTCTCTCTTTGCTTCCTCCCAGGGTCTCAATCACACTGCGTCTCTTGCTGTCTAGTTCTTTCTGTACACACTCAGACAGCTGCGACCAAATGAATGCCCCTGCCCATATATTTGCAATTAGTCAGTCAGGCCACATGGCTCTGATTCTACTTAGGCCTTGCCATATTGGTCTATGCCTTGGTCAGTGGCTTCCAGTATTTCAGCTATGACTAAACAAATGGTATTTAGTTGCTCTCTCATTTAGCCTGAATAAAAGGGAGCGAGCAGGTTCATCAGCTTTGATGAAGCCTGTGATTGCCCATAGATCAAAGACACTCTTGCTATATTACCAAAATCGTGTGACAAACAGAAAATTCTCTTGATTTCCCTGTAAGAAATATTATGTCTTGTGAGATTAGACTAAAGTAAAGTGGCAGGCCGTGTGTCGTTTCCTGAGCGAGAATGCAGAGGTGAATCATTTTTAGGTTGCAATTTGTTTCAGCTCAAGCAGTGCCGGCAAGGCATTATTGACTCGGGCCATTGCTGTAGCTGGATTCCAACCACTCTCAGCTGGGGATGGCAGTCCACCAGAGCACTGCCCCAGGGCTTTAGTTAGCGCGGAACAGAAATCCGTCTAAACATAAAACACAGAGCTAGAGAAGCACCTTAGACTACATCCAGGTCCCTCGATTTGCACTGACCTGCTCTTGTTGGGTTGCTTGTATTCCTTTATTCACCCTATGTGTGGTGAGGCAGCAGATGAATAGTTCTCTCCTGTGTGTGTATAGCTCCCTTACCTCCTACGTTTGTTGGTAGCCACATCCTTTATCATAGGGATTCATCTGTGTTACAGTGCAGTACTTTTAAAAGAACCATGTACATTAAAATGCTTATCTGTTTTGGAACTATGTTTCCTGCTTCTGCAGTGGCAATTTTCTGTAAGCAGGAGTGGCCTGAGGAGTGGGTTAGTCAGAGAGGGTTAGTTGTAAGATTTTTTTAATAGACAGAAAACCCCTGTGAGGTTTTGTTTTGCTGTGGAATAAATAAATAACCAAAAATGAACATGATCCTAAGTCTTACATTATTAAACCTCTTGCAAAGTGGGCTGCTGTTTGCCAAGCGTGCTGGTCATCTTCTTCAGTTAATCAGTTCTCCAGACAATGACGGGAATCTCACTACCGCCCACTGAAGCTCCTAAATGTTTCCCAGTAGAATAGCTAGCTGAACCTAAGCAGCCGTGCATTGGTTCACGACAGCACTCGGGCCCCTCAGCACTACTGCCAGGCAGTCCTCCTACAAAGGAAGATAATTTAAATAATGTAGCGTGACTTGCGCTGTGTGTTTCTGCCATGTGCCATGTTTGCATTTCAGGGGCAAAGAGTGCTCCTTCCTGCAGCCTCTGAATCCCCTTTTCTCCCCAAAGATTTGTCCCGCTCCTCCTAGAACGGATGAGGAGTTCACAACACCCGTGGCTGTGGAGCGCTTCTCGTCATTAGGAGCCTCTCTTGCGTGAGCTGTTTGGATTCTGGTCCCCTCATCAGCGTCAGCGCCTGAACTCCTGCTTGTGAAGGAATGAGTGCCGATCCTCAGGGCTGCCCACCAGCGCTGGTGTGCTGAGTGAGATGGGCGGGCTCCCTCGTAATGGCCCTTCTGCCCTTCCTCCATCCTTCTTTCTTCTCTTCTTTTTCATCCCTTCCTCTTTTCTTTCTGTTTTAAAACCTCTTGTCTCAGCCTTTGACACTGAGCCCCCTCTGGCTGCGAAGGCGGAGTGTGTCACGTACTGGCAAGAGCCACTGTTTGTAGTAGTGCCATGTGAGAATGGCACCCTGCCGGCAGACAGGCCCCCCGTCTCCGGGCTGGTGGGGAGAGCCAAGTCTCAGCTCTAAGAACAAACAAACAAACATCGGTACATCCTGTCTTCTCTCCACAGTGCTTGTGTGAGGAGAGAGGGAGAGGCCTTGCTTTGGCTGTGTTCCTGTGTCACGGCCAGCAATCTCTTCCTTTCCGTCCTAGGACAATCCCAACTCTTCAGTAGTTACTGATTTTCTGCTCCCGTTTACCTTTCTGTTTCAATTCCCCTGCTCCCCCACCCCCAACTCTGGGGCAGACACCTTCTGTGTCTTCTCGGTCTCAATACAATGTCCACTGTACCCGGCACGATCAAAAGGGAACAGTGCCCCAGGTGTGAGGGCTCCCTCCTGGTGTAATGGCAGGCTGTGTTGTGCAGATTTGTTACTACCCCGCTGCACTGCACATCCACTGTTGAGTCTCGTGTTAGACTCTACTGGACAAGTGGCATGTATTCCAGCCCCACTGAGCAGACAGTGTCTGGGAGGGCTGCAGTTCTGCCCTTTCAGTATCAGATAGGGTGGGAGAGCATAGAGAGGGAGAAAACTGGTGGGCGTTGAAAAGCATTTGACAGGAGGCCTGGAGGAGTAATGGAGAGGACTGAAAGAACAGTTCTGGGATTGGACCTGACTGGGCCATGGGCAAATAATCATTCTGAACAAAGGGTTAAAATATTAACTCCACAAGACAGTCAAAGGCAAGGAGAGCAGAGAGAAAAGGGAAGATCCGAATCTGTTTCGCTGTTGCAGGCCGCTTGTCCACCTCTGCAGTCCCCTGGCTTTGGGAGGTACTGATCCGGTGTGTGTGCTCAAGAAGATGTTTGTTGTCTGTGTGTTGCCAAGACCCTGTGGAGAATGACCCTAGTACGTTATCGCCCAAGCCTTGTCAGAGCACAGGCCAAGACAGGGTGCGCCATTCCAGGAGTCAGCCTTTACTCGCCCAGGTTGTGTGAGATGCTGCCGTTATGTGTTCTGCCCAAAGTCTAGTGAAAGCTGCCCTGGCACTCCGATGGCAGGGTGCCCTCGCTGTTTGCAGAAGACGATTTTTTTTAAAAACAGTGACCATTGTATCCCATTGTTCAGGATTAACAGAATTTCTGTGCGTAGTTTTGGTCCATCATTTTGCACTTTACGCTGGAAAACAAGGGGCATTACCTGTGAGCTGAATCAGTCTGGCTCTGATTGTCTGCCCCCTAGTGTAGTAGTAACACATTTTAAATCATCCCTCTTCTGTTCCTGCCTGGTGAAAAGGCCCTGTTTCTGGCCTGACACCAAGGTCAGGCAGGAGTGACTGCATGAAATCAGTGGAGTTACAGTGGTAAAAAACTGATGTGAGTGGAGAATCAGGCATTGTAAGCTCAAGTCTTTAGGATACAGTCATTCATTTATGGATGTGCTGGGGCTGAGCATTTATTTCCTTCTCTGTCTTTATTAACGTTCTCCTGTTGGTTTCTCCTTAATTTAATTCTCTTTCCTTATTGGGCCTACAGTTCCTTCGTTATTTATTGTTTCCTTGTCCTTTGAAAGTATATTTTACATAAGAAACAATGTTATAGACAATTAGATTATTTATTGTGATTTTTTGCCTTTCCAGTACTTACAGATTCTAGTATTCTTTTTATGCTTTTGACACTGATACTCTAAAGTTTCCTTTGTCCGGTTTTTGTTGTTGTCCTTGAATACCTTTAAAAAACCCACCCTAATGTAACGTCTTTGTCTGCATTAGTTTCATGTTATGAATTTAAAATGCAATGGGTACATACCAGGGAACCGGACAAAAATGGCTGTCCAGCTCCAAAGGGTACTTGGTGCCAGTACATTTTGTGTACCAGTGAGAGTTACATGTTCAGAAGAGATGTAATACAAGTAATTTAAATATTTCTCTCATGTTTGACTATATTTGTGGTGTCTGATCGAGTGGGTTAGCAAAATAGAGACAGATGGCAATGAATTAATTCCAACACATCATCATCACAATGCAGCCATTCTAACTTCTCTGCTGCACTCACTCCAACTGGAGCTTCCCCGTTTAAATGTCCTCTGCCACTCGCAATAGCATCCTGTGTAAGGATGCAGTAAGAACTGCAGCTTGAACATGAATTAAGAATTTGTGTTAGATATAACAGTTAGAATTTCCATTGCTTCAGGAAATGAATAGTAAATGACAAAAGGAATTGACTGGAATTAAACTGTAATTCACAATCATAATGTGTGAGAGCCCTACCCCACTCTCCTGAAGTCAGTGGGGGACAGGTTGGCCTCATATTATCAGCTGAATTTTAAAGAAATTCCCTTTTCATCCTACATTGACAAAACTGATGCATAATCAGTACTTAATTTGTGCCAGGGCTTGTCAGGGCTGAGCCCCGGCACCTCTGGGCTCGGCTGTTCAGAGCCCCGGCACCTCTGGGCTCGGCCGTTCAGAGCCCCGGCACCTCTGGGCTTGCTGCATGAGTTATGAATGTAAAAAAATTGCTTGAGCCCCAGCAGCCATTTCATCACAAATTAAGTGCTGTGCATAATGTTATGTCTCTGGAACAGGGAAAACAGTGGCATCAATTAGCACTCTGAACAGCAAAACCAGATAGCTTTCCTACTCTGCCTGTTGTCACAAACTCACTCGCAAGTGAGTAAAGCTGTGTTGTGTCTTGTGGAGCAGTTCCAATCACACCCCCATCGGACTCTGCCAGCGTGCTGTTCCCATCACTTGTTGTGTACCCGAAGACGCAGCAAACACGTTCATTGATGTAAAATATTCTGGTTGAGTGTGCTAATAGTCCATTGCAAAAACACATGACAAGCACCATGGCAAGTGTAAATTAGTGAGTGTAGCCAGACTGTCTAATATTGCTGGTAATTGTTAGCTAGTTTGGAGTTTTAGAAGCTTCTCAATTGCTTAGGTGCCTTTAAAAATCCCACCCAAAATGAATAAATTTTCTGTGCTAACATTTTTATCTTTACACAATGTTTGTACTGTCTAATAATGTCACCTGCTATATTAACAGCATCCTCAGGACTCCAAGAATTGCTCTTAACCATATGCTCATTCTGTGTCCCAGCTGTTTATCCACCTAATCTCTCTGTCATATATCAAAGGCACCTGTCACCCACGTTCTTTTCATGAGAGAAAGTATTAAAGTCGATATGCACAAAATTACCGGGAGCACTTCAACATGCGTGTGTGTATGTGTGTATGGACAAATACATGGAAACCTCACTGGCATTCTAACAACCTCTGTAATGAAAATCTTACTTCATCAGTGGAAGATCTCTGCTCAGAAAAGCTGAATTATTACAGCACTTGTTCGATGCTTGTGCCTTGCTGTACGAGTGAGAAGTATTATTGATTGGCATTAGTATAAATTTGAGATGATATCGGTCCAGAATGTAATAGCGTGAACTTTTCTTCCTCAGCGTTTGGCACCCGAGTTCAGAGTTCATAAGCAGGGAAACTGTTAGGATATAGATATTCAGGCCTGTCTGTAAAGGCCTATGCTCTAAAAATTTAGGAGTATTCTTATCACTTGGCTAGTTAGAGGTATAAAAGAAAGAATCAAAATCACTGTCTGCCGGTGTAAGGTCCTTCTCTCACTGTGACAGTCTGAGGCCCTGTTCTTAGGCTAAGGCCTTTGGCTAAGCAACAGAGGCAGCCATAAGCTGGGAAGTGACCGGTCACCTCCTCACATTCCAAACTAGTCACATTGAAAGAAGGTGCTATTGGGCTGTTAGGAATATAATCCTGTCCTGATAATGCCTGTCACCTCCAGAGAAAGGGAAGTGCCTAGAAGATGTAAAAGGAAACTTAGTTTGATAGCATTCTGTCTGGCAAGAACTCACTTATCAATAGCTGGGATGTGAAATCCTCACTTCTGTATTGTTTTGTCATTATGGTTCCCACTTTGCTATTGTTTGTCTGTATAATCTCTGTCTGGTTCTGTGATTGTTCCTGTCTGCTGCATAATTAATTTTGCTGGGTGTAAACTAATTAAGGTGGTGGGATAGAATTGGTTACATAATCATGTTACAATATGTTAGGATTGGTTAGCTAAATTTCAGGAAAATGATTGGTTAAGGTATAGCTAAGCAGAACTCAAGTTTTACTATATAGTCTGCAGTCAATCAGGGAGGGGGGGATGGAAACAGGGAGTGGGGGTGGGTGGGTGTGTGTGCGGGGGAAATGGGAACAGAGAATGGGGGTAAGGAAATTGGAATCATGTTTGGCTAAGGGCAGGAATGGGAACAGGGACACAGGTGTAAGGCTCTGTGGTGTCAGAGCTGGGAAGGAGGACACTAAGGAAGGAAACTGGAATCATGCTTGCTGGAAGTTCACCCCAGTAAACATCAAATTGTTTGCACCTTTGGACTTCGAGTATTGTTGCTCTCTGTTCATGAGAAGGACCAGGGAAGTAAGTGGGTGAAGGACTAAGCCCCCTCACAGAAACCACATTCGGTTTCTGTTTGTGCTTTTCCTCTCTGTAGCTGAGACTCTCCCCACCTGTGTAAACCCTGAGGAATGGGCTCTCTGTGGACAGAGTGCAGAGGAGTAGGGGAGGTGAGATCTAGCCCAAGGCACAGCTCTTCCTTCTTGTGCATGCCTGCATCCCCTGCTGCTGCCCTCAGGACTATTCAGAAGACCGTTAACGTCCATAATGGACAAACCACAGGTTACAACTGGAGCTCTGACAATGTGTCTAGTCAGAGCCATTTAGAGGGGTATGAACAAACCCTTTAGGGTATAAAACATTAGCTACATATCTGCTGAAGACCAGCTGCAGTGGCCTCTTTCCATCCTAAAATGTTAGTGCTGTTATAGAGCAAATGATAAAGCGAGAAGGATATTTTTCCCCTGTGGAAAAATTCTCTGGCTCAGATAAGAGCCTCACATGACTCTGTGTGACTGGGCCGTGGCCATGCCGGATGCTTCCCTGGTACCCTGGCAGTGTTGTGCTGCGGCGGTCAGCAAGGGGGCTGTCAGATGTTTCACTTGACAATCCATGTGGGGCTTTGCTGGCAGCCTTGTCCATGAACATTGGAGCATGTTGGCAGTCGCATTTCCACTGTCACATGCTTTTCTGGCACTGACCAGGGTTCAGAATACTTGTGTGCTCTGTGGGAATACAAGTCTGGAAGCCTTGGGATGGGTAGGACTAGCACACACCACGCTACTCTGTGTTGAAGCAGTCACTAATTCCTTCTGTGCCCTGGGTAGGTCAGTGTTGTTGTTATCCCTGTTTTACAGGTGAGGGCACTGAGACACTGTGAGGTTAAGAGACTTACCCACTCCTAAACAGCAAGTCAGCATCAGAGCCTAGAGTTCCTGACCTCACGCTTACTCCATTAGGCCCCAGTACCAGGTGCCATGGAACAATCCTACTGAGAAAGTTACATGCCAGATACTGTGACCTTCCAGGGCTTGCCCATTCACTCTCATCATCCCTAGAGCTGTCTGAGCTCCAATTTTTTGCCTTCTTTGCAGAAGACGTTTTTCTTAATGCCTGAAAAAATGGATCTGGCTGAGAGATTTAAATCCATGTGCTCAGGTGGGAGAGCGTTGACTAGGAAAGATACTGAAAGGCCATAGCATAGAACAAGGCATTGAGCATCCACTCTTTTATATCCACTCTGTGAAGAATATTCCCAAACAGAATGATGCACAGAGCTGTCTCCCAACGATGCGTCACCTGGTGATGATTCACAACCCTGAGCAATGCCAGGCTCATAGTAAATTATTTCTTTTTTATTAAACAAGCATTTTAAAATATCTGTTTAGAATTTCAGCCCCAAGGTCATGTTTGCCAGCTGTATTTCTGCCACACACGGGCTCTTGTGCTGTTTGCTCCTTCTCACCCCCCCGTCCAAGCCACATACCCGCTTTTTTGCTTTTCATTTAATATAATTTCTTATGGTCCCTTCTAGGCAGGGGACACTGTCTTGACAAATTGGCAGTCAGGGTGATACAGATACATTTTCTGACTCCTGTTTAGTTCTGCATCCATTAACTGAAATGTTCTCTGTTCCCTGATCACTGAAAACCACTTATGCAAAGAAGGTAAAAATATCTAGTGAGGCAAAGTGCCACATGCTAAAAATACAGGACTGTGCTATGAGGAGGCAGTGGGATAAGGGTGGGCACATGGGCAGCAGGGGAGCCAGTCATGAATTAGAATGAAAGGTGGTCTTTTTTTAGGAATAAACTGAAATCTGAAAACAATCAAAGGAATGAATAAAAAGGGCCTCCTGGAGAAGCATGGGCAGAATTTAACCTAAATGATGGGAGCAGAAAAGAAAAGAAAAGAAAAGAAATCAACACTGCACTGGAAGCAAGGCCAATGGGAATTCAGAGCCCACAAATAATTCTGCATTCTGGCTCTGATCCCTGCTAACTTGGCTTGTCTGAACAGCCCCACTGAAGTCAGGGCTCAGACACGGACATGGACAAAAACCCAAGCTGATAAACACTTGCGGATCTGGACTGATCTTTTTCTCAGAACCAGAGCTGCACCCTCCATGTGTATGTAGCCTGGGCAGCCCTGCCTCCTACAGTCTAGGGATCCCCTCTCCTCTTCTGGAGCCAATCTTCAAAGTGACCCAGGTGCCCACAACTCCAGTGGAGTGCTCAGGGAGGCCACGGGTCCACGCTCCATACCATGTCTTTGGGGTGCTGGCCATAGGACAGGGAGACAGGGTGGGTCTCGGAAATCGAAGAACATTTAAGGAGGGGAGGAGTGCCCAGTTGCTGGAGGTAAGTGGGCGTTTCTGTGGGCCTGGGCCGATCTGAGTGTGTGGCAGAGCTTAGAGCAGGCTGGGTGGCAGGCTTGGCTGGGTTCTGTGCCAGCCTCTGTGAATGGACTATTGCTCTATGGGTTTGTCCACTCCCCCTTGGTGCTCGTCTGCACTAGTTTTACTGGCGTCTGCCCCTGCTTGGGGAGGTAAAAAGCCCTGACCATCCTCCATTGCAGATTGGCTGGGGCCACCAGTCTGGGGCTTTCGCTCTTTCCTTAGTTTTTATTTTAGTGAAAGATGGGCCAATAAAAACTGCTTTGGGCAGGCAGGAGAGCGGACACCAGCCCGGTAAAGGTACGACTGTAGCGCTCTACTGCCCTGAGCATTCACATGTGGTTCTCAAGGAGGCAAGCAGTAGCTCCGGTCTTTTTATGGCTAGTGTAGTTTAGGGAAGTGATAAAAGTACTGCTGGCTTTTGTTTGCCACTGCTGTTGTGTAAATAAGGTGTGGGTGTGCCTGGACTGGCTGGACATCCGCTGGGTATCTGTCGGTACTATTACACTGGTTTGGTCTGTGTCACTTTCTGTAGTGTTCTTCTCTGAGCTCACCTCTGCCTCATGCCAGGGACGTTTTTTCATTCCATCTCTTCTGCGTTTTTAGTCTCGCTCTCATTATCCTTCCTCTTGGCCCACTCTGAGCTCTTGCTGTCCCCATCAGATGCCGACCTTGGAGATGTTTTGGGAGAAAGCTCTGGCAGAGAGTGGGTCTTGCATGGTCGGCCTGTGGCACAGTCTCATCTCTCGCTGCGTGGCCAGGGTCTCAGTGCTGAGGACACTGGGTAAAGATTTAAAAAAACCCAGACTGACCGAGGTGTCTAAGCCCCATTTCCAAAAACGACTAACTCCCTTCGACATTCAGAGATGTGCAGGCTCCGGAGTGCCTAAATCACTTCTGAACATGGGACTTAGGCACAACCTATGGAAACTCACAACTAACTAATCACAGCTGTTGTCCTTCCTGGACATGTACCTTGTTTTAGCCAGTCTATTTGTAAACGTCCCGAGTGATGAGCCTTCCCCCACATCCCGAAGGAGGCTGCTCCACAGCCTAATACAGCTTCTCTCACGGTCATTTTCCAGATATTCATGTTAAATCTCCCCAGGCTAAATGCCATCTTACTGCACTTGGTTCTATCATAAATGCTGAGAGTTGGTACAGTAACTATTATCGCTATTTCACATATGGAGGAGCTGAGACAGAGAGGTTAAGTGACATGCTCAAGGCCAGGGAGGGTGTCAGTGACTGAGTTAGGACTAGAACTCGGGAGTTGCTAACTCTGAGTCCTATGCTTGGGCCACACCTTTCTCCACTGAGTGGAACCCACCAGAGGCCATGTTTGGCTAACCTGTACCTGAACAGTGACCCACGTGAGATCTGAGTGCTATCCCATACACAGAATGAGAATAGGTTGTTGTGAGTATGTCAGAAATATTAATATCCCTAACCATGCTGTAGAATTTCTCTTACACGGTTATGTGGTTTATTTAGATTATATTTATATATAAGTGTGTACCCAGGATGTGTGAAAGATTTAGAGAAAAGCATGACTTTGCTGGGAGATAAAAATGTATCCACTGAGAAATCCTGACTCATACAGTGAAGAGAGCTAAAAACTTTGGGGAAGGGCCAAATGCATGACTCATGGTACTGAGTTTAAGTTATGCACTTGATTTTATAAAGCATTTTCCCTTTGGGAGTGAGCATATGTTTTTCTCTTTGGAGACAAGAATTACTTTGTCAGACAGATCCAACCTCTTTCTTGACTTGCCCAACAGAGTTTTTTATTTTATTTTGGCTGTTGGATTTAATAGGTATTGGCAGGAAGAAGGTCCATATTACCACATCTGCACCAAACAGAATGGTGAATTTAGGGGTGGCCAGATGTGGATCTGAAATTTTTACCCAGGGATGATTTTTTGTTTGTTTTGAGGTTGTTCTGTGCTTCCCTCCATAAACATATGCATTCTTGATGTTAAAAGGTGTGTCAATGTTTTATGAATGACCTTTCAATAATAATGATTATTAAGAATATATAGAGAGCGACAGCTACAGACATTGGAGAAACAGCCCAAGGCAAATGGCAGGTCAAAGCTAAGCCATGTGGGCTGAGTATTTCCCTGATTGCTAGTACACTGGTTTTGCAGCCTGTGTTTGTGCGAGAGGCAGAAAAAGCCTAGAGAAAGAGTTGTGAGCATGATCCAGAGAAGAAGCAGAGATGTGGGGTTTCTTGGGCCCAAAGCTTGCTGGAGTAGCAGGCTTGAGTATTACTGAGCAAAGAAAATAGTTCTTGTTTGTTTCTTCTGTGATTAGGGAAACAGGACCCTGTAAATAAACAAGATTGCACCAAAGAAATACTTGACCCATATCATCCATTTCTTACCTTAATGGAAACAACCGTGCAAGGCCTCTAATATTGGCTAACTGCTCAGGGAGAAGGGGCAACGGTATAGATATCAAATGCCTCATGCCGGCCTAGAGATGATCATACTAGTTCAACTAACATAATAAACCACTCTGCCCGGGGCCAGTTTTTTTGGAAGATGCTCTGGTGCCTGATCAGCAACTATTCTGGAATCAGAATACTGTTAACATCACAATGGGAGCTGACTAAGAGTTTATTGCTAATTAGTTGGTGTGGAGCCAAGCTGTATCTAATGCTTATGTCCTGATGTTGATAATTTCCAGGGAGTTGGCCAACCCACATGCCTGTTATTATGAATGACTTAATTACCCAAGGTGTAAAGGGACAAATTGCAAATCTTAGGCTCTTTTAGAAAAGAATTGTTACTTGCTTGGGAAATTAGCATTTCTGAATCTATCTGCTGAAATTTGTGTTGGTCAGCCTTGTGCAGAGATTGGATTGGGTTTGATCTACTCTTCTTTCCTGCCATACATTTCGGTATCCCCTTATGTATGGCTCCGTGCCTGGCTCCGCTGCTAAAGGTTGCAGCTGCCTAGTATTGTAAGGCCTTTGTGTAGAGAGACAAAGCCAGACAGATTGAGCCCTCTGGATGGGTGTATGGATGAGTCCTCATGAATGGAAGGTGGCTCAGAAGGCCCCACAGTGTCATTTCCGCGTGCACATGCAGACATACGCGCGCGCGCGCACTGCGTCCTGCAGAAAACTCCCTGAAATTGTGGGGCGTGCAGGAAGAGGTGGCTGGGGACAGGCCCTGGGGATCACATATTGTTCTCCCTCTGACCCTGCAGAGTTATCCAGAAAGGTTAATACAGGACTTTCTCACACCAGCTTCAGGGGAAGTTTGTCTGCAGGAGGACGTAATGTAAGCTGAGGAAGGATGTTGGGATTCATCCCTCGGAGAGGGACAAAGGAGTCAACAGAGTTCAAGCTGGAGAACTTGGCCGCAAGGGCAGAGAGGGCAGCAGCAGAGTCACCCTCTCACCGTACCTAGCTATTGAGCTATTTTATTGTTGAAGTTAATGCCGCTGAGACCAAGCCGTGCCCCCCACCTTGAGGAACAAGAAGAAAACCAGCTGAAGTGCTGCAGCCTCCAGCAGTCCTCTCCCCCTACCCATAGTCGGTTAGGAGAGCGCCCGCCCTGATGGCAAGGCAGCTGGAGCACAGAGGCCAAGCAATGGTGGATTTAAATTAGATGAGCATGCTGCAACAAGTGTCATCTCCCTGACAAAGGCCTTCCTCTGGGCTGACAATGAAGCACTCGCATGGCCTTGCACTTGATCACACCTTGGACGTTAACGTGTCAAAGCCAGAATTCCTACACAGTTAAGATGAGAACACTAAGCTCATGGAGACTTATGGCTGCCAAGAAGACAATTAGTGTATTACTGGCACACTGGGAAACTTGGAACACAAGATGTGGCTGAGAAATAATTTGCTCATGGTTGGTCAACAGGCAGGTATGGAAGGCACCTCGATGTATCAGAAAGGAAATAAAAAGGAATGAGTCAGATCCCCAGCTGCTGTAGCTTGCTGTAATGTGGTTCTAACAGATGAACTCAAAGATCACAGAGGAAAGGCCCATGACACAAGCGGATAATGTTTGCTGGGCCTAATTGATCCCTGGGTTAAGCTCATTGAAGGCAATGGTTTTACATCAAAGATAAAGCCAGCCCATGGTATTTGATTCTGGAGAATAAAAACTAGGCCCTGGAAATTAGCAATTTCCTAACCCTAGTAAAAGGCCCTTGAAATGTGTATAGAGAACATTACTGATGAGTAGAATTATTCTTTCAGCAGCCTGTTAGTCTAAAAGCTTTCAGCCTAAATGTGTGTCTCAGCTATTTGGCACAATCCAAAGACTTTTGTCCATGAATTAGACAGAGGCTACGTCGCAGTTAATTAATAACAATCATAATTAATAACAATAATAATACTTTACATCCATAGCTCTCAAAGTGTGTTACATGGGGGTAAGAACCAACACCCCATTTGCAGAGGAGGGACTGTAGCACAGACAGAGGTCATGTGGAGAGCTGGGAATCTAAACAATTTTTTCTGGCTCCTGTCTGATTCCCTATCCCCTGTACCCTGCTGTCTCCCTTTAAGTAGTCAGTCATAGAAATCAACTGAGGCTCTATAATCAGAAGAGCTTGAGTGAAATCTCAGCTATCGATTTTTAGCAAAAACCAAACCAAATCAGAAATGTGGAAGCTTATGTTCCAAAGCTATTCAGGGTACTAATGCAAAGTACAAGTTACTCTATTTCTGACATGGACAGGAAGCACGCTTGCCATAGAGGTGGTTGTGGTTATTTTGGGGATGGAATTTTTTTTTTTACTATAAACATAATTTGAGTATAGATCAAGCTAGTGAACAGGCAGCTTGAAAATGAAACACTATCAGCAATATTTAAGTTCACTTTTTATCATTTCATAACAGCACAAAAATCTAATATCAATTAAAATCTTTTTCAACGTGATCCTGTTTTTGCTTTATTCCCAGACCTGGGGGATTTTTTGCTGTCTGCTCATGGCTGCTTATTAGTGGGTTTCACAGACCATGCCATGTAAAGAATGCAGTTTGTCAGAGGCAATTCGGAACATGGCCTTTGAGGCCACATGAAGTTCATTGGGATTCTGCATGGACAGAGGGTTATGTGCACACAGATCTGATTGCCAGATTAGGGCCTAAGCCCCTCTTCTTTGAAGTAGTCTTACTATTTTGCTAATGAATTCAAAATAGTTGGCAATGCCTTAGGTACAGTCATTTCTGCTTCCGAGGATCCATCGCTATTCATTCTTACTTACAAGTAACCAAGGTAACGCAACATTCCATGGTAAGTAATAAAGAGTGCTTTTAATTGTTTCACACGCTTTAGAGTTTCCATGCCTATGTTACTGAAATAGTACATTACAGTCTGTCCTGAAGATTTTTTTTAAAGGGGGGTTCTGTTTTTAAGGGAGCTGGAAATTTTGTTACATTGCTAAATTTTGAAATGCAAACTGAAAACCTTGGTTAAAAGGCTAAATATTTGTGTACTAGAATATAAATTTAACAAGAGGAGAAAGAACAGGAATCTGGGTTAAAGCAAAGTAATACGTTACCCCTGTAAACCACAGTAAACACCTCCCACATATTTGATCCCACACCCTGAAATGCTGGCCTCTAAAGTGGTGTTACCTAGCACGATGTCTAGTTGACAATAAAATAATTCATTTCTGTAAATTGCAAACTCAGTCAAATATTCTGCGTTTGAGTCTAAATGACCCTGCAGAAATTTGTGTTTTAATGAAAGCAGCCTTTAACAAGGCTCCCAAGTCAGCCGGGACCCTACCTGGGTAAGGCTATATCAGCTCAGAGCATACATACGGCTAATTGGTTTTAGTTAAAAGGTAACATGCTGATAGCTTAATTTCACAGTTGAATTTTTTTAATTATCTCTGGAGGTTGATTTTGGCTTTTCAATTTTGGCCATTAGGCAGCAAGAAACTTCAAATTGAATGTGCTTCAGGTCTTTTTAAACACTCGGAGTCTATTTTTACCAACAAGAGGCAGTGCTAACTTGTCTTAAGGAAAAGGAAACAGAATCAGTAAATTCACTGAAAGTTTGCAGAGCAGCCCTGACATTGGCATGACTTATTAAGAGACTATAACTGCAAAAATAGATTACCTATCCACCTGCACATCTGAGGGAATGTAAAAGCTAATAGCTAAACATAACTCAGTTTATTTGTCTTGTATTTCCCCTACACTACTTTTACTCTTCACTGTTAAGGAGTTAACTTGAAACTTAAACATCAATCCCTCCCACAAGTCTGGTTTCTGTCTCAGCTGAAATAAACAACTATTTTGGAAGGTGACGATTTTTCATGATCAGGTCAATGGTGTTGCAGGCTCCGGGTACTCATTATGCTGTGATATGTAAGAACACAGCATATGGACAGAAAATACCATGCATATTTGGTGGATTCATTGCTACTCCAAATTCTCTTAATCAGTGCTCTCTCTAGTAATTAAGGTAAAATTCTCTCTCACCATTAGGTCTTAAGTCTCTGTGCCCGTGCCGGGCTCTTTGTTAAGTAACAAGCATTGTGTCCCTTGAATAGACTGAGGCTGTGTGAGAACTAAATAATAAAAGCCCTAATATTTTTCATCCATAGATCTGAAAGGGTGTAAGGAAGGAGGGTTAGAGAAGGCTTAAGTGGAAGTTAAATAGCAAATGAACCTTGTGCTGGCCCACTACATAGAAGTGAACTTTTCCCCAAAAGCATAGTAATAAAAAGTGCCTTTCGTATTTTCACATTTGCATTTTAGCTATTCTTACAGTAATATGTATGTTGGCCTCTCCTGCAATACAAGAACAAATGGATACCATGAAACTGAAAAGCAAAGTAGTTACAAGGCATACTTTTAAAATGACACAAGCTGCACGATTCAGGGTACAAACTGATGACGAGCTTTGAAGGAAATCAGCCACCTCAGGGCTGCCTAATTGCAAAAGGTGGGACACAAAGTGATCTCCTCTTGAATTGTGTCTGAAAAATACAATTAAGTGTTCAGACTCATTCAGATTTGCTTATTTCTTTCTATGCTAAATAAATAGGAAATATTAGTGTTCTGGCCAGGAATGGTATTTCTCAGGACGTGCTAACATTAACAGAAATAATAGACATTAATATTTGGTTTCTTGGCTGGAAAGTTGATTGGGAAGTTGGATATGTAAAGAGAGTCTGCTGTTAGAGTTCCCTATGCATGGAGTTTATCTAGGGGTTCAGTGATGCTAATGTGGACGTTTGCAGACTTTTCCAGACACAAAGCCGTGTTTCTGCCTGGCTTCATACATTGAGCAGAAAAATAAAACGTGTGGGGTTAATCCAGACCCTGAGAAGCATTTCAAACAGGAGAGATGTCGGGGGAGGGGTAATTTTCATTATTTTTTTTTTAAGTTTCAAAATCTTCAGGTGACTTCCCCGCACTAGACCTCAGGTCCCTGCACAGTTGGATGAGCACTCAGCACTTCTGTGTAGACAGAAGGATCGTAAGCAGAAGGGTTTGAAGAGCAAAGACAGACCTAAGGAAAGCGTTAAGCACTCTGCTGCACTACAGGTTTATCAAGTTTCTGAAGATTTCTAGGGAAGACGTGTTAGAGGTAATAGTATTTAGTCTATGCATTGACTCAAGGCTGGGCATTGTGGCTATGAGACCCGCAATCCATCATAGCTAAAGGTGTTAATCTGTTTAGACAATATTTTGTTTCCAACAGCAACTGAATAACAGCTAAAGTTACACATAAGAGTCTGAGGACATCTGTTAAAAGGGCCCCCTGGGGTTCCTGGTAAACACAGGCAAGTTTATCTTAACTCCTTCTCCAGGTCTAGCTTTCCTGTGGAGAACTGACCTTAAATATTCGGTGGTCCAGAAAGAGGTGCGTAACCAAGCTGCACAAGGAGGAGAGAATTGCCCCCCCCCCGGTACCCCAGAGAAAAGTGAGCAGGCTCCTTACAGTCCCTGGAAGCAGCCATTGTCCACTCTTTATTGCAGAGGCAGGGCCGGCTCTAGGTTTTTTGCCGCCCCAGGCTGAGGTGGGTCTGGGGCTGGCAGGTGGCGCTGGAAGCGGAGGGAGTGACGTCCCCTTCTCCCAGCGCCTGCAGGGGCTTTCCCCCCTCCCCCGCCCGGCCGCGCAGAGAAGCCCCGAGATAAGGGGTGGCCCAAGGCGGCGCAGCCCCCACTCCCTGGCAGGCCTCGCCCTCTCCTTCCCAGGGAGCGGATGGGCCCTGGCAGCTCAGCATCCCGGGGCTGGGGCTTCCCCTTCCCGCTGCCGCTGTCTAAGTGGTGCAGCTCCGAGAGTGCAACTGCCCCCCCCCCAAAAAAGGGTGGCTGGAATGCCGCCCCTGGAAATGTGCTGCCCCGAGCACGTCCTTGCTTTGCTGGTGCCGAGAGCCAGTCCTGCGCAGAAGCATCCGGAGTTGTTTGCTGGATGTCCTGACATTTTTTAAAGAACCGGGAAGCAAGTGTCTGGCTGTCAAGAGAAAACTAGGCTAGTCTTAATCTGTTGAAGAGGAAATGTAATGTGATGAAAACTCACTTTTCATTTTGGACGAGTCTGCTCTAGAAATATTAGATGTACATGCATTGAAAGGCAGGCTAGGGAGCTTCTTTTGTTCATGAGAAAGTGTGTGAGAGATGGAACATAATAAGAGACCACCACCCCCTTTATGTAGAAAGAAAGTCGAGTTGCTTTCCATTTGGAAAGCTACAAATGCCTGGTGCAATTTATGTCTGACAGTCACACCATAGAGTTGTTCCTTCAATACAAAACAAGATGCCCAGTAAACTAGGTGGAAACAAATCAGAGTGGATGATGAATCAGCAATAAAAATGTGATAGTCATGTTAGCAGGAAATACCTCCTAAGTGCCCAGTTTACTTCCTGGACTAGGGAGTGCAACTGTGGATGTGGTGGGGGAAAAGAGACAAGGGGAGGAGGGTGGCTTTCCAGGGACCAAGGTGTTCCTAAAGCTGTGACATCTATGGCAAACCCTAAAGCTGGACTGGTTTGCCAGCTGCAAACTCCAGAAGAATGTGAAATACGTAACAAGATTTCCCTGGAGAGGTGCAGTGGGGAGAGGTGATGCTCTCTCAGAAACCCTGCCCTTTGCAGTTGAGGGTTGAGATTTCGCAGATCCAATTCTTTAAAAGTCCTGGACAACCCCAGGTCAATCTGGCAGGCCCGATCTGTGTGTGTGGTGAGGGGCTTGGGATGGGGGAGAGTGGAGGGAGCTTGGTGTGGACCTTCTCACGTGGTCCAGGCCAAGTGTTCCAGGCAGTTTTTTTCTCTTTTTGAAAAGTTCAGGAGTTTTTTCAGAGATGCTTGAAGAGGTCTGTGAAGCTCCCCAAACCTCCAGCTTGAGCACTTTTGCCCATCCTTAGTTCTTTCTATTTTAATAGTATTTTTGAGGCCGTTGCCTAAGGTCCATACTTAGTAATATCTAGTCCTTAGACATGTAAAAACACCCCTGACATCAGTGGGATTTTGCCTGTAGAAGAATTGAGTTAAAATTATGGGCCTTGGTGTTTGGACCAGAGTCATTCTAAGACACTGTTTTATCAGCAAGCTGGCAATGGTTAATTTAGATCTATTCTACTAATCCAATATAAACTCCAGAGCATGAGTTCTTCTGTTCCATGGATTCCCTCGGTTCACAATTGGCCTTTGCTCTATGGGTGCTGCACTTTTATGTAGGTAGGAAATTCAAATTCCATGTGGTGTTAGGGTTCTTGCTCATGTGACAGATATGTGGTCCGACATGGTACATTTGATAACCCATATATAAAATAATGTGCTTTTGTTGTCTTCAGTGAACGAATATTACCGATTCCAAAACCCAAAGACAACTTGTTTTGTGGTTCTTGATCCTTCCTCTTATGCTCTTCTAGGTTTTTGAGGTGCAGCTAGTTCCCTTTGAATGCCTGCTGATGCAATACTGTCTCTGCCTGTTATTAATTGGCCTATTCCTAGTTGTCAACCAAACAGAAGCGTGACTGTGGGGGTGAGAAGGTTGTTGAGCAAACATGAAAATGCGGGAACATGGCCATGTTCTCAAGTTTTTGTTCACTTTTTTGCTGTGCCAAATGCTGGGGCACTGCTGTGCTGTGTGGATATCTTCAAAAAGCAGCAGTTTGCTGACTTTAGAGAGATATGGGTTACTTGGTTTGCTTTGGAAGAGGAACTGAATAGAAAATCCACAGCACAATACATACATGTTTTCCTTACTTTTCTCCTATCACCTCTCCTTGTCAGAGTTCTGGTTTTCCTCTGGGATTTCCCTTTATGCAGTGTGCTGTAGGGGCTAAAGCTTGAACAACCAGTGAATTGACGAGACAGAGGCTCTGCTTTCTGGGTAATTATTACTTGATACTACACCAGTACTTGACAGCCTTGACTTTCCTGGCTGAAGTTGTACCATGGCAGTAAGATTTCTGAGCTGTTTTTCTTCAATCATGACTTTGTGTCTGTAATGTATTGTCTGGGTAATGTCTATTGTGGGTGACGGGGTAAGGGCTCTGTTTACACTGGCAGGCAGAGTGCTGATGCTCAAGAAATAATATTTTGTTATTTTTCTTTCATTTGTTAAATGAATTTCTGACTCAGCTAGAGATTTGTGGGAACGTATTGGGCTTACCATAAATACAACCAAGAAAGGAGCAATCGTTTTGCCATATGCCTGCCAGTAATAGCTAGAAGTACAGCGAATTATGTTAAAAAGTCAGGATTGTGTGGTGTTTGTGCCCAGTGGTATCTGAGCACCCCAGTATTTTCCTGCCTACAGGACAAGGAATAACTGGAAACTCTGATGCACTTTATGATACCTCTGGGAAAGTCTGATATTTTAGTGCGATGCTGTAAGTATCCAAGAACAAGCAGACTCTGCGACTGCTGATACTTTGTGGACTGATGATGGTGGTTGTTAGGTTTTGCCTTATTGTGTTTCTACCTGATCTGGGGTTGCCACCAATTCAGCTTTTTAAGGGTTCATTCCAGTTTTGATGAGTAAACTTCATGTTCTCCAGGTTTAGCTTGCATGAACTTAAGAGGTTCTGAAATAACATTTGGGTCTTAGAAATTTCCTCGTATCACACCTTGATGGTGTTTGATACAACCTCATTACGTGGCTGTGCAGGATTCTGACGAACACTGTAACTCTGTGACCTGACATTCTGATGCACAGCTTTTACCCACTGCATAAACTCAGTGAAGTAGCCGCCCTCTCCGTACCTCAGCCAAACAGGACATGGTGTATATCCCTGAGATTGAGCCACTTACACTTACCTTAAATTACCTTATAACACTATTGTTTTTATTTCTTGCTGCCCAAGCTTATACGTTTATCCCTTTATAATCCTTTATTAACTTTAATTTTGCCTTCCTAAGCTTTGCAAACTTGTATTCTGTTCCATGCACTTCTTCGGCAGGTTTTTCCAGCCGCAGGTTTCATTGTGAATACTAGACGTAGTGAATCTTGGACTATTTCCAAGCTCTTTTGAAACTTCATATTTTCCTAGAGGCATAAATTTAGAAGTTCGTAGGTGACTAATAAGCACTGCATGCTAAACACTCTGAAAGTCGGGAAGCTGCACTTACTTTCCAACACAGTAAGTTCTAACTAGCTAATTGTCAACTGTTAGTGATTTCTAGCTAAGGTCTGCGCAGCTTTAAACTTCAGCAATATTTACTGAACTTCAGAGAAATTTTTGCTCTCACATAGTTAAGAACCTGAACTCTCCAACTTGTGACTTATCACTGCAGAATATCCTACTTAAATTCGCAGGAACACTTGCACTTCAGTAATGCATTGAGAAAGCCAATGTGACTGGAAATTGACCCGCCATAGAAGAACATTCTGAATTAAGTTTTCAAAGCCGTGTAGATGGGGTTAGCTGTTATGCCCCCTTGATGCAGACGGGATTGTGTCATTTCCCAATAGTTATGCAGTAAATGTAACCCTCCTATGCATACTGATGTTCCGTTTCCCAGTGGTTTATTTTGTTCTCTGCAGTTTTCCATGAAAAAATATTTGTCATCATTATGGAAGCACACAGTAACATTACTGGAAGTGTACTTTGGAACTCTGAGACTGCACATTTTGCTGGGAAATTATCCGTAGCAGAATTCAAGCAGCAATTGCCACTTTCTTCCTGGGGATTACACATACACTGAAATTTAAACATGTGGGTAAGTGCCTTTCGGGACTGAACCGGAGTACCCAGCACCCCCTGCCAGATCAAACCTGTAATGAGAAACAAATGTGCCTGCATTGTTACTGGAATGTGTCCTGAAAATGTCATTGAGCAATGTGCATTGGAGACAGAGAGTTGTGTACAAGGAAGTGACAGAATTTAGCCACCTGGTTTGACTGGTCTATACAGCAGTGCTGCTTTGGGACAGGCTACATATTTGATTGCATGGGTTGCCACTCAGAGCAAAAGTCATCCTTTTTACTAGGAAAACTTTTTAAAAAATTGGTTATGTTTCTGTTAAGGGTGAACTTCAAAGGGTTGAGTTCAGATAATTTGTGAACTTTATTGATCTGGAAAACAGGCCGGACATCTCACAAGAGAAGCTTTTTTAGTGTTATTTCTAGGTCTCCTTAATTCTGGTTGAGTCAGAAGAACAGAGAGAGTCATTTTTCTGGTGCTTTGGTACTTGTCCTCCTGGTTGTGGCTGAAAAAATAGATTCACCAAACTTTTTGAACTATAGCAATGGTTCCTTTGGGGTGAATTTGGTTCTTACTGATACAAACCAGTTTTTTCCTGCCTAGAGATGGGAGCACAAGAGCAGGATGGTGAAATTGTGGCTAGTCCTAAGTGATTGTGCAAAGACCATAAAGGGCAGTGAAAACCTTGGTTCTTACACTTCTGGCACACAGTGGCCTGAGGGTGTGTATGTCCAGCAGCGGTAAAGGGGCAGATGCTCTGCCCCTGTTTTGAACCAGTCAAGAGAACAGGGTCATCACAAGAGGAGGTGCACACTGCACCTCTTTGAGGGGTGTGTCAGTTCCCACTGGGACATACACACACGTGGGAGTTCTAGCGGCGTTCTGGCTCAGTTATTAAGAGAGCCTCTAGGTCCTGTCACTGGGCAGCAGAGCCTCTGTCCTCTCCCCAGTGGGGCCAGTAAAGTCAAGAATAGAGACCTAACTGCAGAATTTCACTGGGTTCCATGCAAAATACAGATGCTTTCCTGCTTCTATTAAAGAACTGTATCCGGCAGAGTTTGAAGTCATGGTGACTCGGGCTGTTTTGACTTCCGTGCTCGATATTGGGTTTGATCTGGGGTTGGAGCACTTCCTATGCTTAATCCTGATCTTTTGTTTTGAAACCATGGCAATTATATGTGACAATCATGCAACTGAATTGGCTGGAAAGGTGGTGAGACCCTTAGGTTTCCAAGAGGAAATCCAAGAAGGCCCTCATCGTTAACACCAGCCATAATGGTCCATTCTGGCCTGGCAGTCTGTGAAAATAACGCACACTGAAAATCATCAAACAAATGGAAAAGAGGAAATCATAAATATTAATAGACTAACGAGAGGTGGGTGTGGATAACTTGTGGTGGGTACTATGTCTGATCCCAATAGGTTCCTTATTGGTCTACAACAGGGAATAAATAGCCGCAAAATAGGTAAATTGGTTGGTGTTCCAAACACTGAAGAAATAATTAAAAGGTATCTGAAGAAAGTAGAAACAAAGCCAGAAAACTACTCTGGGTTTCACTCTGTGAAACAACAAGATAATGGATCTGCGGATGGTAATTCAAAACCAATATATGATAGTACTGAGGAAGAGGAAAATTAGTAAAGATGTAGGAGGCCTAGGGTTGATAAAGAACTAACTATTAGACATGAGTTTGCAACATGATAATGCAGAAGAAATGCCACCTGTAATTTTTAGTCTGTGGTCCAAGCGGTGTCACATCGTGGAAGAGAGTTGTCTGGTGTCTCCAGTTCTGGGCACTACGTTAGAAAAGAAGTGGGAAGCTGAAGGGAGTTGAGAGAAAAGAAACAAAAATGATTAGAGGGCTGGAGAGGATGATTTATGAGACCAGATTAAATCAGCTGCATATATATGAGTGGGCAAAGAGACAAGGAAGGAGCAACAAGTAAACACCAAGGATGGGGAGGAATTATTTAGGGTGATGCATGAGGTGGAAGGAATGTAGAGAAAATATAAGCTTAGTATCAGGAGAAAAGCTCCCTGGCAGGGAGATGCATTAGGCTCAGGTTGTGGAATAGTCTTCTAGGAAAAGGGACTGAAGTCCCACTGGTTAGTGTAACTAAAACTGGGCTAGAGAAAACGCTAGTAAATAAAACCTCTTCCTGACTTAGAACCGAACAGCAGCATTATTGCCAAAAGCAAGTTTACTGCAGGCTCTGCAGACAACGGAGACCCCAGCTGGTATTGTGACTAGATGGACCAGGGCTTCCGTTCTGGGAAATACCTTCCAATCCAAGTCAGTCACAATGACCAAACTCTCACTTTGATTTGACAGCTGTAAAGATCAAAGCAGAGACCAAACCCTTGTGAGTTAGAACCAAAGGTCACATTTTTTGCTCATTGTCACAACTTTAAAAAAAAAAAAAGGCCAGAAGACAGACTGGCTCCTTTTCACCCTGTGTAAGGCCATTGAAAATTGTGTTTTAAGAGTGAGAATTCAGTCCTGCTGCTCTCTCCATGTGACAGCCTTCCTCATACCACAAAATATCTTCACGGACGTCCCTGTTCCTTCTGCATCCAATGTAGACTGCTTTACCTATAGAAAGGGTAAGACGCCTGCCATGACATTTCTCTTGCTCTCTTGTGGAGCTGCTAGCAGAGAACTAGAGGCCACAATATATACAGTACAGTTATATTTCTCACAGACCCTCATGTGCGTCCTCCCATCATCACTCCAGCTGGGTAAGCCGTAGTGGCTGCAGCTGTCTTTACATGGACCCTAACTTTTGTGCACATCCCTACTTTACTGTTGCATTACAACCCCAAATACGTGTTATGAAAACGTATGTATTTTCCGTGTATAATTTTGCAATTTGTTGCTTCTAATTGTTCCTATAAAAGGGAATTGTTTAAAAATAACCCCTTGTCCCTTTAAGGGTGCTTCTCCAGAAGCCAGAGTGCTCAATGGAATCTTTCAATCTGCAGGGCAGAGAGATTTCATTGTTATTCCCATTCACTCCGATAAACTGTATTGGACTCTTTATATTTATTGCCTCATTTTATAACATTGAGCTAATTTTTAATTTTAATAACACAAGCTGTAATCTTTCTTAGTGTTGTTTGGAAGTCAGAAACTCCATGAGCATCTTCATGAATGCTATACTCGTTCCCTTATTCATCAGCATTATTGGTGTGTCAATTTCAGTTTCAGAATGAAACACTGACAACTTGAGCCAATAATAAACATTAATTTCCCAATGTCCTTGTCTCCTACGGTACATGCTTTTATGTAATAGCCCTTGACGAAGAGCTGGTAAATGTGTCCTATAGTGAAGGGCTTTGGGATCCTCACGTAAAAGATGCTGTAGGCTTATCTTTTCTCCTGCAGCAAAGCTTCAGAGGCAGATTTCTTCTGTAGCTGTGCTCTAATCATGGGGATGCGTGTTAACCTTTTGCAGACTGCAGACATATGGAATATGCTGTATACATTGAAAGAGACAGTGCAGCCCACGGTGAAGGAAAGAGATCAGATTACTACTTACAATTCTGGAATAGACAGTCCCTCAAACAACGGCTTGGCAGGATGGGTCTGACTGCTCAGTCATTGCATTATTTTGAACTCCTTCCATCTGTACATTGCGCTAGAGGCCAGACTGCATTATGCATTGTATGTGAAATTTCGGCCCCATTGAAGTCCATGGCGGAAAGACTCATTGACTTCCATGGGGGCATGATTTCACCCAGTATGTTTATTTCCTCCATTCACAACTGCAGCAGAGAAGAAAAGACAATAGGAGGAGGATGGGCCCACAGTAGGAGTCCAATCTGCAGTCCCCCATCACAGAGCTCTTCTCCCAAATCCGCATCTGCTACATTTTAGTCTTTGTTGGAACCATGAGAGGAGTTCACTGAGATATTTCCGTCCAGCTAGAGACCAGGCAAATGGCCTGTATGGTAATGTAAAGCAATGTTCTGCCTCTCCCAAGCCCTGCCACAGGACTGTGAAGTAAACAATTGTTATTATGTATTTGTGTTATCATAGCACCGACAAGCCCCAGACATGGGCCACGACCCCATTTCTCATGCAGGGGGCCAGCTCTGTGCTTCTAGTCCTGATTCATACCTGGAATACTGTGTGCCAACAAAAGGCCCATCTGGAGAACTCTGTACTGACTGTGAATTCAATGAGCAATGAAAACCAGAACTTCCCCAACATTTCCAGTTAGTCAAAACTTTCTTTTTCTCTCTCTTTTTTTAATTTTAATTTCCAAAAATTTTCTGTGACTATGACTGGGAGTTTACTCAGGGATTGAGACATGTAACCTTGAATCATGATGTTGATCTCCATAGACACCAAAATGAACAATACAGGTAGCTGCACGTGAAAGAGTGAAAAAAAGCAGGCTGGAAAGCAGGAGTCACCCTGGGATCCAGGCAGGCAGAGAAAACCATAGAAAGACGTTCATTTTTTTTTGCACTGCTGCACTGGCACCAGCCAGTTTTGGTGCTCGCTTAGGTTAAGTGAAATTGAACGACGGCTGTGTTCTCTGGGGCGTGAGAGCACACTATCTGCTTTCTGAAAGGTGCAAATGTTGCTGCTGAAGATTATTAACTTGGTGGGTCTGTAACTTCCTTTTTTGAGAAAATACACGTATTTGATCTAAGCTCTTTCTGTTTCTCTTCTATAGCCTTAGAAATGTTTTATTGCCATAGCGTTCCAGTTCTGCTTACTTTGTTCACTCTGTTATGGTTCAGAGGGGTGACCCAAGGGAATGGCCATGATGTTGCTTCTCTGATGATACTGTATGTGACCTTCCTGATTAGACTAATGGGCCATACATCGGACACTCTGCCTTCCACCGACTCTGAACTTTGATCTAGCCTCTGTTCTCAGAGGCCGGTGGTTCTATTTCTGAGGCTGGTGTTCACTATTACAGCTCTGCCATTCAGAGTGCACAGCTTAGTGTTACTATTAAGTATGGGCCCCAATAAGAACCAGTTTTCTTTCTTTCTGGTTTTTTTTTTTTTTAGGTTTTGGCTAGGTGGAAATATATTTTCCCCATCTGTTACTTTCTGTTCTACTAGTGAGCTCCCCAGTGGGGCTCACAGGTGGGTTTTGCCTTCCTCTATATGCAGCATTAGCATTTTCAGACAGCAACCAGAAGAGTTTTCCAGAAGCTGTAAGATCTTACCTGGACAAAGGCAGAGGGTGAAAGATGCCTTGTCTCATAACCATGTTCCCAGAGTGCTCAGCCCAACCTTTCGGCAGGGCGGGTGACCAGAAAGAATGCTATGTGGGCTCCTCTTTGGGGACCTTCAAGTGGATGAGCAATTGCCTAGCGCTTCCTTTCTGAAAAGGAGAGAGCCTGGTGACGACCACACCTGCAAAATGTTGTATGTATGTCAACAGTGCCTTGGATCAAGAGATGATGACAGAGCCAGCATGAACACTTCACCCTGGTCCTTTCCTAAAGGGAGATGATCATCCATCAGTATTGATACAGTTTCTATTTTGCGCCCAGACTGGTAGATAGCAAAGAAATCCATTGAAGCCATGCTGTTGTTAGAGTTGGCACATCACCATCTTTTCAAACGCCTATCCTGACCCAAAGGGAGGCTTGAGACAGCTGGTAACAGATGAGGTCACTAACATCCTGGGGGAGGTTTTTGAGCAAAGTCATGGCAAGTCTGGAATCATGTCCTCTGTGATGGAAGTTTTCATCGTTTGGTCAGTGATGGGCCGAGAGGCTTTTCTTTTGTTTCCAGCGGCAGTGAACGACATGGGTCCATGTCACAGCGATTGATTGCAACTCCCTAAGCACACCCAGAACCTTAGTACTGAGAAAGGCCCAAGTAGAACAGATGGGGAGTTTCTCCCTTCCTGCTATTCCATGGAAGCACTCAGACTGGCCTACTGCTGCTTGGTCTCATCCGAGAAGGTGTAAATTAATTCTGTAAACTAACTCTGTTCCCACGCTGACAAATTCCAGGTTAATCAGATTTTGTTACGGAGACAAGACAATGTTTCTCAGTGCATTGCTTCTTTTGTATCATTTAACCTTTGTAAGTTACATGCAATACATATTGCCTGGCATTTCAATTGCAGGAAATTCAGACACCAAAATACTTTTTCTAATTTCTTCTGCAGCCCCTCAAACTTCTATCCTTCAGTGACAGGGCCCCTGCTCAGATATTCCAGCATATGCTAAACTTTTGACATCAGTGGCATCTTTGCTTTAAAGCTGGAGCTCATAGTCTCCCTGTTTTGAAAAGGTGAGTCTGGTTAGCTCTAAAAGGTATTGCTCCGTGGTGAATAAATCCTGATGTCTCCAGTTCCGTGCAAGATGGGATGTCTCAGCGGGAGCGCAGAGACTGCAGCCTCAGGACTGTAAATCCAAGAATCTGCTAAAGGAATAAAAAAGGTAATTTAAATGTAAAAATGTGCTGAAATGCTAACTGATGCTAGTTATTTACATGTTCTGCTGCACCTGGGAATGTTGGGTTGTTCTATTTTCTAAATGTTTTTGTTAAAGTGTCAAACATGTAGTGAAATGAGGCTTTAAAGACCAGAGGGAACAGATGCTTTTTTATTATATTAATTGTAATGACCAAAATAAATACCTACAGTAAATTATGAACAACCAAGGAATTAAATAAAATCCATCAGTAATAAAGTAGAGCACAATTTTACTTGAAGCAGCCATCTTTGTTTGAAAAGTAGAGGTAAACCCATTTAAAATGTCATCTTTATGACTGAATTTTGATTAGCTTCCAGCCCATTTGAACTGTTGGAAGTAGCTTCTCCCTGCCCCCACCCTGGATTGGTGTTACACTTTCCTTAGTAGAATGCAGTATTTCGGCCTGCTTTTTCTGGAGCTCTGAATTAAGGCTGTGATGGAATACACCCCTGTATTCACACTTTACACACTATCGTAATAATCTTTGTACAGGGTATGCCTAGTAAGGTATCATTTGAAAACTCACAATTTACTAGTCATTATTGTCCAGGTAAAATATGTGTGGCAACATTGTATGTGAAGTTATATGATTTCCCTGTATGATGTTATTGACGTGTTCCAAACCTCACAGCCCTGCCCAAGCAGATATTGGCAAACACACCTGTCTTGAACAAAGGAGTGTATGTTTACTTTAATTTTCATTTAAGCTGTAAACAGGGACATCAAGCAGGAAGGGAAAACAAAGGGAGCTCACACAGGTGGGAAAAAAACATCAGGGAACATATTTTGACACAAACTCTTTGTCTCCTAGTTTCCAGCTGGAAATGTTTTTCAGGAGGTGGACTGAAATTATAAAAAGAAGAGGTAAACACCCCAAGAGACCCCCTACACATTCTCTTTTCCCATCACATTCTCTACACCCCAGAAGGCAAAAAGAAACAGCTGCTGGATTTTGGGGGAGGGGTTCTGACCTGAAGAGTTTGATCAGTAACCTGGCTGGAAGCATGTGGGAAGAAATTTTTGCTGGAATCTAATATAGTTTGTTAAGTTAGGCACTAGTAAGTGTTTTATCTTTATTTTTCTTGTAAAACCATTTCTAACTTTTATGCCTCATTACTTGTACTCACTTAAAATCTATTTCCTTGTAGTTAATAAACCTGTTTCACTGTTTTATCTAATCCAGTGTGTTGAAATTGGGGAGGAGGTGACCAGCCCTCTGTGGAGAAAGAAGTGGTTAGGGACTATTTAGAAAAGCTGGACGAGCACAAGTCCATGGGGCCGGATGTGCTGCATCCGAGAGTGCTAAAGGAGTTGGTGGATGTGATTGCAGAGCCATTGGCCATTATCTTTGAAAACTCATGGCGATTGGGGGAAGTCCCGAACAATTGGAAAAAGGCTAATGTAGTGCCCATCTATAAAAAAGGGAAGAAGGAGGATCCTGGGAACTACAGGCCAGTCAGCCTCACCTCAGTCCCTGGAAAAATCATGGAGCAGGTCCTCAAGGAATCAATTCTGAAGCACTTAGAGGAGAGGAAAGTGATCAAGAACAGTCAGCATGGATTCACCAAGGGCAAGTCATGCTTGACTAATCTAATTGCCTTCTATGATGAGATAACTGGCTCTGTGGAAGAGGGGAAAGCGGTGGACGTGTTGTTCCTTGACTTTAGCAAAGCTTTTGACATGGTCTCCCACAGTATTCTTGCCAGCAAGTTAAAGTAGTATGGGGCTGGATGAATGGACTATAAGGTGGATAGAAAGTTGGCTAGATTGTCGGGCTCAATGGGTAGTGATCAATGACTCCATGTCTAGTGGGCAGCCGGTATCAAGTGGAGTGCCCCAAGGGTCGGTCTTGGGGCCGGTTTTGTTCAATATCTTTATAAATGATCTGGAGGATGGCGTGGATTGCACCCTGAGCAAGTTTGCAGATGACACTAAACTGGGAGGAGAGGTAGATACGCTGGAGGGTAGGGATAGGATACAGAGGGCCCTAGACAAATTAGAGGATTGGGCCAAAAGAAATCTGATGAGGTTCAACAAGGACAAATGCAGAGTCCTGCACTTAGGACGGAAGAATCCCATGCACCGCTACAGACTAGGGACCGAACGGCTCGGCACCCGTTCTGCAGAAAAGGACTTAGGGGTGACAGTGGACGAGAAGCTGGATATGCGTCAACAGTGTGCCCTTATTGCCAAGAAGGCCAATGGCATTTTGGGCTGTATAAGTAGGGGCATTGCCAGCAGATCGAGGGACGTGATCGTTCTCCTCTATTCGACATTGGTGAGGCCTCATCTGGAGTACTGTGTCCAGTTTTGGGCCCCACACTACAAGAAGGATGTGGAAAAATTGGAAAGAGTCCAGCGGAGGGCAACAAGAATGATTAGGGGACTGGAACACATGACTTACAAGGAGAGGCTGAGGGAACTGGGATTGTTTAGTCTGCGGAAGAGAAGAATGAGGGGGGATTTGATAGCTGCTTTCAACTACCTGAAAGGGTGTTCCAAAGAGGATGGTTCTAGAGTGTTCTCAGTGGTAGCAGATGACAGAACAAGGAGTAATGGTCTCAAGTTGCAGTGGGGGAGGTTTAGGTTGGATATTAGGAAAAACTTTTTCACTAGGAGGGTGGTGAAACACTGGAATGTGTTACCTAGGGAGGTGGTGGAATCTCCTTCCTTAGATATTTTAAGGTCACACTTGACAAAGTCCTGGCTGGGATGATTTAGTTGGGGATTGGTCCTGCTTTGAGCAGGGGGTTGGACTAGATGACCTCCTGAGGTCCCTTCCAACCCTGATATTCTATGATTCTATGAAATTGAAGTGTCTGGGTAACGCTATTTAAAATAAACTGGCATATTATTCCCTTAAAGGAATAATGGACTTAAAATATTCACACTGTCCAGGCCAGGGCTGGGCAGTACAGGACGTACATTTCTCAGGGAAGATCCGGGACTGGGGGTGTGTTGGGGTCACCCTGCTGTATAACCCAGGCTGGTGAGAGTCAGGGTGTAGCTGGCAGGCTGCAATTACACACAGATACTCAGGGTTTGGCTGGCATGCTGGAGGCTGTTTGCGAGTAGCCCAGGTGGGAGCTACAGCAGTAATGCATTGTGAGGCACCCAAGGTTTCAGGGCAGGGGTGATACAGCCCCCCACTGATCTGGATTGTGCCCCGGTATGTCACAAAGGTGTTAGGAGAAGTTGTGATTCTTCATTCTTGGTGACATTTAGATGATTAATTTGAAATCAATTTTCCCTTCATTCTCTCAGTTCCTAAACCATTTCATTGTTATGATTCCCTCTGAACCACTTGGTCTTTGCTTTCACATTTCACAGTTCTGTATGGAAATAGTATTGGTATCCAGGAGGTCGTGAAAATGGAAGTAAAAAAGCCAACCAGATACAAAAGTCAATAAGGCAACAAATCAGTTAGCTGCATTCTTAGGAATTAAAATCATAGACCCCTATCCTGCATCAGAATCAGCTAGAAGAGACCCTAAGCTCCTGTGCAGTTGCATTAACTTCAGTGGAAAGGTGCCGTGATCCACTCTAGCTAATCCCGTTCTAGCTAAAGTTTAAAAAATGAGAACTATGAATGCAAAACATCACAGCTAAAAATTCCTTGTTGATACTAACTGTGGGATGTCTCTCTCAAGGGCTGTTTGGAATTGTTTCATATCTTTGCCATGGCACAGATGTAATGTTGTCCACCAATGACAAGAATTATTTCCGTAAAGATTCCCTCCCTTGTTGTGCTTTCTGAAGCTCTCTCAATGGTGGTAGAAAATGGTGACTTGTAACAAATGCAGTGAAGGAAAGAGCAGCTCATTTTAGTTTCTCTACCAAAAACATGGATCACATTTTGCTATTAGGAGAAAAATATGTCCAGCCAAGTGCAGATTTGGGAATGTGGAAAATAAAAGGGGAGTCAAATCCCTCTTCTCATTGAGCTCTGTGAATAGCACGTGATCATGATTTTAAAGAAAATGAACATATAAGCAGCAAGTTGTCCCTCTTGTAGTAGATAAAAGCTTTACAAAGAATGAGGAAGAGAGGTTTATGGGCTGTCTTAGCCTCCTTTCGTTTCCCTGGCTCTCTTTCAGGCTCAGAACTATCTCAAAGAGACTCCAAATGTTTATAATTTATTTCACTTGGAAGGTAAATCACTAACTCTCTTGGTGTTTGTTCCTTTGCCTTGCCTCAGTCTAAGGCACAGCGTCCGCACGTTCAAGGCATTCTCTTAATTTATACTTGTTGACAAGCCCCTAACACATTTCCCCATCATTTTTCTAAGTCGCATACATCAACTGCATGTGAAACTGAGCATATGTTACGTTCCTTGATGAGTAACTCACAGCGTGAATCGCTACAGTGTTAGTCAAGAGGCTTCTGGGCGGTGCTGAGCACTCTGCAATCCCACCACTCAGCACCTGGCATGTTTGGGGAGTAGTCCCCTAGAAACTGAGCTGCCTCAGTGGAGTGCTGCATTTCACTGGATTTCAGTGCTGTGGTCCTGCTGGTAGTTAGGAACCTTGCTGCCTGCCGGTGTGGAGCTCCTTACCTCCATGGAAGGGCAATGCGTGTCGTGTTTTAGCATCCTTGGAACAACGGGTTGTGATGGAGGAGGTGAATTGTAGGGGATGACTGGGTTAGGATTGATTGATGGCCACCATCCATTTTGTGTTTTATTTCGTTTGCCCATATTGGCTGGTGATCAGTGGCATTTCTTTTCCCTTGCCTTGTCCTTTGCTTCTGTAATGCGCCTGACATATTTATAGTTATAGTTTTGCTGTAGCTGGATGGATGGTGGGTTCTGGTCGTATTTTTGTACTGCCAAATATAATGCTAGAAATGCACAAATGTGTAACTTGGTTCTAAATCAACTTGGTGTGAAAGCCAGGTGGTTGTGCATAAATTTTGCATTAAAAATATTAAATTGCCACAAGTACATTTAGCAGCCGAGCCAGATCTCACCCACTGACACCCCCAAGGTGAGGAAGATTCTTCCTGGATGAACAGGACCCGTCCAGCGACTTCAGCAGTATCCACAACTTTTTTTCAGTAAATTTTAAGCCCTTCTGGTTAAAAATAAGACCTTAAAAATAGACTGTGAGTCAATGATGCACAGCCCGGCAGTGAGAGCATTGCTGCTGTCCCATGGTGCGGCCTCAGGGGAGTCCAACTCACGCTGCTTCCGTTCAGCTCCAGAACTCTGCCAACCCTGCAGCCTTCCACCATTGCCAGCCCCGGCGGCTCCCTGCCCAGGCCTGGGGAAGGGAACAGCAGATACGCTGCTCCTGCTCCACCTCCAGCAGCTCCCAGGGCCCCTTCCTAAGCTAGGGAGGAGCAGAGCCCCAGGCCACTCCAGGGGGACTGGGGAAGTGGTATGGCAATGTAGGGAGAGGGGAGGCACCTGGGCAGGGGAGTGAGGCTGAGGAGTGGTGGTTCAACGGCACCAGGAAGGGAACTGATGGATCAGGGGAGGGAATTTCTGAGTTGGGGGCACTGAGTGAACAGAGGGGGGCCAATCAAGGGGGATGGGTGAGTTGGGGCTTTTGAATGGAGGAGGACCAGACGGGGGGGGCATGGGTGAGTTGGGGTATTGAATGAATGGAGCGGGGCCAGTCGGGGGATGGGCAAGTCGGGGGTTCTGAATGAATGGAGGGGGGCCAGTCGGGGGACGGGCGAGTCAGGGTATTGAGTGAACAGAGGGGGGTGGGTAAGTGCTGATGAATGGTGGGGCGGTCTGGCTATTCGCTGTGTGTGAGAAGAAGGGTTGCAATGCGTGTTTATGAGTGGGGGTTATTATTTAGTACTAGGGACTCAGGAGAATTTGATCTCTGTTCAGTAGCACACAGAGTTCCCGGCCGAGGTCTGAGCCTCCTCCTGCTAGGTGATGCCCAGGCACTCAGTAAATGTGAGAATCCCCAGCCTGACGAGCTGGCAGACATGGTGGGAGGGGAAGGCAGGCACAGAGAGGGGACTGATGTCCCTAGGTCACACAGATCAATAGCAGAGAGTTTGGTGCGAAGAGGGCATGTGAGAGTCTAGCTCTGTGGGTGTGTATGAGCAGTATTTGTAGAATGGCCTGTATGCATGTGTGTCGTTGCAGGGATGTGGTGGGTTGTTTCCTGTGCTAAAGCCTATTGTAAGGATGGGCTAGTAAGTTTTTGTCTGAGCTAGTATGTTTTCTGGACAAATTTGCAAGAGTCTTTTGTGTGTGTACTATGCAGATTCACAATCCAAGGACATCATTCAAATCCAGCCTGGGGCATATTGGCTTGATGAAAGCATTAGAACTATCGTATAGGGACCAGTCAGCCTAGAAAGCTTACACTGCCTGGGTAAAAGAGTCCGGTGGCACCTTAAAGACTAACAGATTTTTTTGAACATAAGCTTTTGTGGGTAAAAACCCCACTTCTTCAGATGCATGGAGTGAAAATTAAAGATGCAGGCATAAATACACTGGCACATGAAGAGAAAGGAGTTACCTCATAAGTGGAGAACCAGTGTTGACAGGGCCAATTCGATCAGGGTGGATGTAGTCCACTCCCAATAATAGATGAGGAGGTGTCAATTCCAGGAGAGTTGTGAGGTAGTGAGTTGTGACCAGCTGCTATTATTTATTTTGTGGTCTGTGAGACATTAGTTGTGCTGGTTTCAGTCTGCACCTTGTACATGGGTCTGCATTGCACAAAAATCACCGCTATTGGTAGCCAAGGTCAAGGTCATTTTGAATTCTAATCCTCTTCTCCAAAGAGCTAGCAACCCCTCCCAGCTTGGTGTCCTCTGCAGATTTTATTAAAGTACTCTCCACTCCATTACCCAAGTCATTAATTAAAGTATTGAATAGTACCGGACCTAGGAGTGACCCCGGTGGGACCACGCTAATAAATCTTCCCAGTTTGATCTGGGAACCATGGGTAACTAGTCTTTGAGTATGGTCTTCCAACAAGTTGTGCACTCACCTTATAGTAATTTCATCCAGACCACATTTCCTTAGTTTTCTTATGAGAATGCAATGAGGGACTGTGTCAAAACCCTTACTAAAGTCAAGATACATCACATCTACTGCTGCGCCCCCATCCTCTACAACAGTAACCCTGTCAAAGAAGGAAATTAGGTTGGTTTGGCATGATTTGTTCTTGACAAAGCCATGCTGGCTATTCCTTATAACTCTGTTGTCCTTTAGGTACTTATAAATTGATGGTTTAATAATTTGTTCCAGAATCTTTCCATGCATCAGAGTTAGACTGACTGGTCTATCATTCTCTGGGTTCTCTTTGTTCCCCTTTTTAAAGATAGGTTCTATGTTTGCCATTCTCATGTTCTCTGGGACCTTATCTACCCTCCTGAGTTCTCAAAGATAATTACTAATGAGTCTGTGATTGCTTCAGCTAGTTCCTTAAGTACTATAGGAGGAATTTCATCAGGCCCTGTGTGGTGTTTAGATGCTGCTTGTAATTATTAGAACTGGGAGCACTGGCTGTTGGGAGTCTGAAAGGACAAGAAACGGGGGGGGGGGGAGTTGAGGAGGTGGAGTGAGAGCTACCGAGGGTGCAGCAGCAGCTTGGTAAAGAGAAAAAAGAAAAGGAGTACTTGTGGCACCTTAGAGACTAACCAGTTTATTTGAGCATGAGCTTTCGTGAGCTACAGCTCACTTCATCGGATGCATAGCAGTAGTACACAAAATCACTACTGCACATATTCCAGAACAAATAAAGTGCACTGTAAATGTTTCCGCCATACCCTCAGGCAAATCACACTCTATTCTGCTAATGTTGCACACTGGCTCAGCAGTATCTATACTACCTGATTCCATCTATTTGCATTACTTTAAAGATGTGCCTCTTACTGAACCCAAACTTCACTTGGTGTGCTATTTGAAAAAACATATTCCAGTACATGGCTGCCTGCCAGCAATATTTACTTTTGGTGATTGCTGTATAACTGCAGAGTTCTACATTGTCCACAAAGGCACTCCTATCCTTGGCAGAGATTTATTGGCTGCTTTAAATCTCAGGGTAGTTAATAGATGAATTGATCTTCCTCAGCAAAGCACTCTTGCAGTACACACACCAGTTTCAGCTGGGACCCAACACCAGGTTGAGAAGAAACTCGGCTGTGCTTATGGGTTTCTGGGTAAAGTTAAAATGCGGAATAATGTGATGCCTGTACGACAGAAGTTGTGGCGCTTACCATTTTCAGTCAGGGAAGCTGTTTCAGAGGAACTTAAAAAATTTGTTCAAAAGGATATTATTGAAGAGATTGACTCCTCGGAATGGGTTTCACCTATAGTAGTGATGCAGAAGAAGGGTGGAGGCATTCGCCTTTGTGTGGACTTAAGGGAGCCAAATAAAGCTATTGTGATTGACAGCCATCCTCTTCCTCACATAGAAGAAGTAGTTGCAGAACTCCGTGGAGCAAAGATGTTTTCCACTGTTGATCTGCAGACCGCATACTACCAGGTTATGTTGCATGAAAATAGCAGATACCTCACAGCATTTATTACACATGAGGGAATATTTCATTTTAAACATGTTCCATACAGTCTTGCATTTGCCCCAAGTGCCTTCCAAAAAAATGATGTCATTGATTCTGAAGAATCAACATGGAGATCAGTGCTATCTTGATGATATTATCGTGTTTGGAAATACTTCTGAGGAGCATGACAATAACCTGCAGTCTGTACTGAACTGCATCAGCTAAGTAGGCCTCAAGCTCAATAGGTCCAAATGCAAATTTAGACAAACTGCACTCTCCTTTCTGGGGCATACAGTTTCACAGGCTGGACTAAAACCTGATCCAGATCATATCCTGGCAATTTCAAATGCTCCTCCTCCAACAGATTTGCAAACCGTACGTTCTTTCTTGGGTCTTACCTCTTGGTATGCAAAATTCATTCCCAATTATGCTTCTGTCATTGAACTGTTATGAGAATTACTACAGAGAAGTTCAACCTTAGTGTGGACAACGGATGCACAAGCTAGTTTCGAAACGGTGAAAGACTTGATTGTACATAGACCAGTGCTTGCATTATTCAGTCCTTCATTGTCCACAATTGTAACTACTGATGCTTCTGATTATGGACTTGGGGCTATCCTCACACAACTTCATGAGGACAACACAGAGAGGACTGTTGCATTTGCTTCAAGGGCACTAAGTAATGCTGAAAGGAAATATTCTACAGTCGAAAAAGAAGCACTTGCTTGTGTCTGGGCTACTGAAAAATGGAGAACTTATCTGTGGGGCCGCACGTGCAAGTTGCGCACAGACCACAGCTCTTTGACGACGTTGCTCACCACGAAAGGACTGGGAAGAGCAGGATATCGTATTGCTAGATGGTCTGCAAGACTACTCTCTTTCAATTATGAATTGGAATATAAGCCTGGAAACCAAAATGTGGTAGCTGATTGCCTTTCTTGCCTGCGTTTGCCTTCACCAGATGGTCCACCAGAGGATGAAGATGTAGTAGTTGAGCTTATTACAAGCACTCTTACTGCAGTTACAAAAGAACAATTTCATGCTGCTTGTTCAGCATGTCCAATTCAACAAAAACGATGGGAATTTCTGACAAAGGCCCAGTAACCTAAAAACCTTGACACAGTTTTGCTGCCTTATTTTAGAGTTCAGGATGAACTTTCTTTGCTTGATGGCTGTGTGCTACGAGGTACACACCGGCTACTTGTTCCAGAAGAATTACAGTCAAAACTCATACACCTGGCACATGATACTCATCAAGGAATTGTCAGAACCAAACAATGGGATCTGTATTGGTGACCAGGGATGGACTCTCAAACTGAAGCACTCATAAAATCCTGTGTCACTTGCCAAATGCATGATAAGACAGCAGTGACATGTACCCCTCCATTACAGCCTGTTCCTCATCCTGAATCTGCATGGGAAAAAGTGGCGACTGACATTGTAGGACCCTTTGCTACTGCTCCAAGTGACTGTCATTATGCCATCACCTTAATAGGCTATTTCAGTAAATGGCCTGAGGTAGCATTTACGTCGCAAATCTCTTCTGCTACAGTAATTAAAAAGAAAAGGAGTACTTGTGGCACCTTATAGACTAACCAATTTATTTGAGCATAAGCTTTCGTGAGCTACAGCTCACTTCATCGGATTTGAGCATAAGCTCATGAAAGTTTATGCTCAAATAAATTGGTTAGTCTCTAAGGTGCCACAAGTACTCCTTTTCTTTTTGCGAATACAGACTAACACGGCTGCTACTCTGAAACCTACAGTAATTAAGTTCCTCTCTTCAGTTTTTAGCAGGGAAGGTAACCCCAATGAACTGGTTTCAGATAATGGTAGTCAATTTACTTTCCTGGAGTTTGAAACTTTTCTAGCAGAGAGGACCATTTTACACAGAAGGTCATCCCTATATTACCCTCAAGCCAATGGGGAAATTGAACGATTTAACAGAAGTTTGAAAGAGAGTTTGCAAACGGCTAAACTGGAAGGGCGATTGTGGATAACCTTCACTACTGATTTCTTGCAAGCATACCGGGCTACATGACATGCCCACAACGCAAAGATCACCAGCAGTGTTACTGCATGGGAAATAGATGAATACCTAAACTGAACATTGCTGGATTGTTAAAGGCATGACCTGATGCCCCAACCGAGGCTGATGTGAGAAAAACAGTTGAACAGAACCAAGCAAAGTATAAGGCTTTCACAGACTAGCAGCGGGGTGCTAAGGAACCAAAGTTTGAGAGTGGTTCCTTCATTAGAATACGAAAACCGGGAATTTTACGCAAAGGGGACCATAAATTCACAGCTCCTCTTAAAATCACAGAGAAGAATGGACCTTACACCTATCGACTTTCTGATGGGCGGGTATGGAATGCTTCTTATCTTGCACCTGCCTATGCACCAAGAGGAGATTACGCCAACACCCAGTCTGCATTGGATGACTTCACCGTAGTACCAGCATAACAAGACATTGCACTGGAACCAGGGCTTGAGAGACGGCCTGTCAGACCCAGACCACCGCCTGTCTGGACTAGAGACTAGGTTATGTAGTATCTACAGTGTTTTCAGTGTAATATTTCTGCCAGCAGTATAGTGTCTTGTTTCATATCTGTTCCTGTGGTTAGAACAACAATGTTTATTTTAATTGGGAGAGTTTCTTAAGAGAGGAGGGAATGTGGTGTTCAGATGCTGCTTGTAATTATTAGAACTGGGAGCACTGGCTGTTGGGAGTCTGAAAGGGCAGGAAACAGGAAGGGGGGAAGTTGAGGAGGTGGAGTGAGCGCTACGGACGGTGCAGCAGCAGCTTGGTAAAGAGGTTTCCACTTTTAAAATAAAGTCCTGTTGAAGTTTGTTAGTACCTTGCCTGGTTGCTACAACACCCTGCCAACCTGAATACATTTAACTTATCTAATAAATATTCTAGATGGACCAGTGGTCTGACCCAGTATGGCCGTTCTTATGATATGAGAGAAATCTATGAAATCATGACTGGTGTGGAGAAAGTGAATAAGGAAGTGTGATTTACCCCTTCACATAACACACAAACCAAAGATCATCCAATGAAATTAGCAGGCAGCAGGTTTAAAACAAACAAAAGGAAGCACTTCTTCTTGTAACACACTGTCATCCTGTAGTCAGATCTGATCTAACTTGTGCCTGGCTGCCCTGGCCTGTGTAGCCTGATAGATAGATTATGAATAAAATACCCAGTTATCACTTTGAGTGCTAACAGGTTCTTGTCCCAAGATCAGGCCCAGTGTTATTAAAATGATTACATCATTGGGAACCCCGATGTGCACAGGTGTTGCACTCACACGATAGGAACTCTTTTATATTTATGAATAAATAATTTATTAATACATTTAGCAAAGCCACACACACTCTGTAACACAGTAAGGTAGATAGGGGTAATACAGAAAGTACATCTGAACATCCATACTCACACCATCCCTTGCAGAACAACCTGAACGGTTAGTCATTATCTTCCTAATCACTGTCACCCTCCTCATCTTCACCAGTGGCCATCATTCTGGCCCCTCCCAAGGGCTAAATCTCTCCCTCCTACTGCCTGGGGATGCCACTTTTGTAATACGTTATACTGATGTTCCCATGTCTAATGCATATTTAATAGGGTTTTTTCCCCTCTTCCTTATTTGTATTTCCTTCCCTTACCAATGTTAAGGTGTCCCTCTACTATAGGTTAGTGTATTTATGATTTCACCCAATTTTCATACACGTCAATTCATTGCCATGGCACTCTTGTGGTTGGATGTTCTGACCAAAACCTTCCAGAAGCCGGTGTCAGTTCATGCTCTGTGGTTGGCTTATGTCATTATGGACAAAATTCCCCCCTATGCTCTACTTCCAGTTCCCCAAAACTTATGAGTTACCTAAGTTTATCTATGCCAAAGTTCGTAGGCCTCAAGCCTCATGCTAACTGCTGAAGCCAATGACTTACAGGATACAAGCCTGTAGGTTCCTTGCATTACTGCTGAATACAATAAAGCAGAATATAATACAAAGCAGTGAATATAATAGAAGTAAGCAGGGCTCCAACCTGTCACAACTGTTACCTTGTCCTTCCTCTGTTAGTGTGTTTGTTCCCCTGTTGCATCCTAGACCGTCAGGCCCCTGGGCCAGGGAGTCTGTGAGTTATTGGTCTTGTGCGCTGCACAGTACGATGAGGCACAGATCCCTGTTAAGGTGTCTGAAGCATCCGTAATAAATAATAGCAGTTATAACATTCTGGCAGCCAGGGATCACTGGGGTACAGGGACAAAAGCTAGACCCCTTTTCATGCCTCAGATGCCCTTTCCACAGCAGCTCTGTGCTATCCAGAGACTCCCCTTTCCCCATGGAAATGCTTTGATGGCTGGTGAAGCCATCTTTGTAGTTTCTTTATGTGCAAACAACTGTAGTGGAGCCCTGTATTCATACCCTTGATGGCCTTGCATAGTGTGTACAGCAAAGGTTCACCAGCGGTGTGCTTTTTCTTTTGAGGTTCCGTTTATTCAGTATGTAGAGAACACAGTCAGGACAGTTCTCCTGGGAATCAAGTACATTAGTATGCCTTGCTCGACCTCTGAAATCGTAATGACTGAGCTCATGGAAAATGCTTTTTCCTTTCTGTATATGCATAAGTTATTGAATGGAACCGAAACCATGTATGCCCCCCTTTGGGGCAGCCTGTGGCAAGTAGGCGTTTGGGAGCAGAGCTGAGGTCAGAAACTGGAGGGTCCGACACCATATGCACTTCCATGCCCTCAAATGGAAATAGGAGTTATTTACTGTGTCAGCCTAGGATGCTGTTTAAAATCAATACCTTTGAATGTTCAGTAATGAAAGGGAAATGCATTCGCTGCACATTAGGAGAATGCCTATGAAGATTTCAATTATGCTATGCAAGGATTAGAGCTTCATTGAAGAGATCGTCTGTATTAAAATTGGCTGTAAACTCAGCAGGCTTAACACGGTGTGGAATCATGCCACCAGCCATCCGATTGCCTGCCCAGTGTGAGACTCAGGAAGCAAGGACGCAAAGGGCTAGAGAAAAAAAAATCGTTATAATTTAGGTACATCAACACTAATGATTACATTGTGTGGATACAATGCAATTACCTTATGTCACCCCTATGGAATGCCGGGTAATGGCCCCATGAATTTTGACATTATCCTAAACAAGGGCATTAAATCTCTTGACCTGTAGCTGTAGATGTCTACACAATTATTTGTGATTTATAGCACAATAGGATTAGATGGCACAGTGCTGAAAATGCCAGCGGCAGCTGATGGTCTATCTGCATGAGGGCTCCCCAGGTTGCTAACACTGCACTGGTGAAGCTAAACCGGTTTTAGCCGTGCTGGAGGAGGTTTGCAGAATTATGATAGGGTAGAAGAGACTAAAGGTGAATAAGGTAGAGTCTTTCTCCTCACTAGTTACCTCCCCAAGGGAAAAATGCCATCTTGGGCATATATCAGTATATGCGGGGACAGTCAAACTTCTATAATGTGTTTTTCAGGAACTAGAAGCCTTCAACAAGTGTAATAGGAACAGATTTGACCTGAAGCCAGAACTGGGTAGACCAGACAGAAAGGTGATTATCTGTATCACATCAGAGCCAAGAGAGCCCATTTTGCTAGGCCCCGAACAGACACACACTGTCCTAAGATTTTCCAGTCTAAACAGAAGAGTCAGATACAGGGTGGGAGGGGAACTGGAGGCACAGAGAGGCGAAGTGACTTGCCCACCTGATGAAGGAATAGCACTCAGGTCTCCTGGCTCCCCATCCAGTTTGCAATCCACTTATGAATAATGGTGCAGGAAACAAGTTAAACACCTATTTAATCACCTTACATCTTTGTGGCACGTGGAAATCTCAAAATCCTAAAGTGAAAGATTATTCTTTTTAGTTCAATCCAACACAACCTGCAGACTAAAATAGGCAAGAGCCTATGTTTTATATGGACTTTTGCCAATGAGGGAAGTTGCAGACACTGTCGCAAACTCAGATTGTGCCCCAGCAGAGAAGTGCTTTCAGACATATACTAGGAGACCAGAAAAAGAAAAGCTGGAAGGTGAATTGTTTATTTATACAAAACCCACAAAGGGTGAACCCAATTTTACAAATGCTATGTGGTTTTTAAAAAATGATCTAGGCATCCAAAAGGATAATTTGCTATGGATTGTAGGCAAGGCATTACTTTGGGGGCTTTTGATAAGTCAGGCAGTCAAACTGCAAATAAACAGAGCACAAGATAGAAGTATGAAGTTGAACAAAATTAAAAACTTGAAACAACTGCATTAAAATGCTGTTCTACAAAATGTAGAAAGAAGTGGTTATCACTGGGGACTCTGAGGTACTACACAGCTAATGGTAAGTATGAAAAAGGTAATTCACAAAATTGATTAAAAACAGTTAAACAAATGCAACACAGACAGCTTCCCTCCACTCTCAGAATACACCACCCTCTCATTTCAGCCACCTTTCTTTTGTTTGTCTCCCTTTTTAACTTCCTTTAACAATCTGTTTTGGAAGAAAAATTTATATTAAAATTATAGCCTGGATTATGATGCATTTCCCTGCCTTTGGGTATGTTTGAGGTATTAGAGTCAAAGAGTTGAAGGCCAGTAGGGACAACTAGAGCATCTAGTCTGACTGCCTGAATTGCACAGGCCACCAGCATCCGCACACTAAACCCAACAACTGAAATTAAACCCAAGTATCACGGCCCTCAGGAGACTAGCCTAATATGTGCCTCAGGCCGAGGACAGGAGGGACAGAGGCACACCAAGTGCCTGAGGCCTCTGCAATGGCAGGAAAAGGTTGAAGTGAGATCTACCCAGGTAATCCTGGCAAGTATCCTGCTCTCCATGCTGCAGAGGAAGGCGAAACCCGCCAGAGGTCACTGCCAGTCTGACCGGTTAGTTCTTTGACATTTACACACACTGCCCCAGTTCTGGAGGTTAATTTCCTGATGATCTCAATAGAGCTGCACCAGGGATGAATTTGGCCCACTGTATAGGGTGGCGAGATGTCTGGTTTTTGACTGGAAAGTCCAGTCAAAAAGGGGAACCTGACGGTGTCCAGTCAGATCTACTGACCGGACACCCGAAGTGGGGAAGCACTGAGTCATCACCCGTGCCAGCCCCTACTCAGCTGCAGCTCCCAGCCCCAGCTCTGCAGGCGAGTTGCTCCCAGCTGGGGTGGGGAGGGAGAGAGAGGGGAAGAGCAGCAAGTGACTGGGGGAGGAGGGAAAGAGGAGTGAATGGGGAGTGGGGCCTCGGGAGGAAGGGGTGGGGCAGGGGTGTGGCCTTGTGGGAAGAGGCGGGGCAGGGGAGGTTCTGGCACTCCTGGTGGAGTGTCCGGTTTTTATATATTACAAACTTGGCAACCCTACCATTGTATGATGCTTCTGATAGATCTCTCTCCAGTTTGAAAATGCAGAGTCAATGAGAAACAAAGTATATTTTTAAAAAAGGAAGTGTAAGTTTCTATTTTGTCTGGAACAGCTAGTTCAGGATCACTTTCTTTTGCCAGGTTTACTTTATATTTGATTAATTCTAGAAGATGGATTTTGACATTTAAAGTATGTGTAATAAAAAGAGAATAATGACATAGCAGGGATTACAGAGAAATATTTGCTCTTGAAAATGGAAATGGATCTTGAATAGAGGTTGGATCATATCTAAGAATAAAAGTAAAAAAGGGAATGTGAATGAGTGATTGTGTTGGGGATGAATAGTCTTATAGAGTGACAGAGGAATAGATAGGAGCAGGGACCTTGGAAATTCTAAAGCAATAAAGAAAAGGAGTTTTAAAAATAGATTTGTATTATTGTGCTTATTATAGTCTCTACGTGTTCAGTCCGAGAAGGGCTACTGGGATGATCAGAGGAATGGAGAATCTACCTTACAAGAGGAGACTTAAGGAGCTTGGCTTGTTTAGCCTAACCAAATGAAGGCTGAGGGGAGCGATGACTGCTCTCGCTAAATGCATCAGAGAGATAAACACCAGGCAGGGAGAGGAGTTATTTAAGTTACGGGCCAATGTTGGCAGAAGAGCAAAGGGATATAAACTGCCCATCAATAAGTTTAGGCTTTAAATTAGACAAAGGTTTGTAACCATCAGAGAAGTGAAGTTCTGGAACAGCCTCCCAAGGGGAGCAGTGGAGACAAAAAACCTAACTTCGTTTAAGACTGAGCTCAATATGTATATGGAGTGGATGGTATGGTGAGACTGCCTACAATGGCATCTGGCCCATTTGCTACAAGCAAACATTTCCAATGGCCAGATATGGGACACTAGATGGGGAGGGCTCTGAGTTAGTACAGAGAATTCGTTCCCAGATGTCTGGCTGGTGGATCTCACCCACACGCCCAGGGTCTAACTGATCACCATATTTGGACTTGGGAAGGAATTTTCCCCTAGGTCAGATTGACAGAGCCTTGAGGTTTTTTCGCCTTCCTTTGCAGTGTGGGGCACAGTCACTTGCTGATTTGAACCAGAATAAATGGTGGATTCGCTGTAACTTGAGGTCTTTGAGTTCTTCAGTAACTCAGCCAGAGGATTATGGGCTTATTACCGGAGTGGGTGGGTGGGGTGGGATTCTGTGGCCAGCGATGTGCAGGAGGTCAGATTAGATCACGTTGGTTCCTTCTCACCTTAAAGTCCATGAGTCTGTGTTGTGTTAGAAAGCACATGAATTGCATAGCAGAGTTACCAGTAACCAATGGCCAGTTCAAGGACTTGTATCTCAAACCTCTCTCGACTAGGCCCTCATGCAGAAGCCCTCTATAGAAAGATGAGCCACAGAGTGTGTCCAGACTTGGCCTAAATCTGACCAGCATTGGGAGCAAGGTTTTAGTGTGGGGCCCACACAGTAAACAATCCGCTTCCAGCCTCAATCCTTGTTTAAATATGGGTACTGTGCGCTCCGCTGGTTGACTGTCAGGAAAGACCACATTCAGAGAAGAAAGTCTCTGATGTGACCAGGACCCAGGTTGAATAAGGGCTGAACTATATGATAAGAAGGCTAGTAAAGGATCTTCCAAAATACCCTTCAGGCATGAGAAATACGTAACCCATCTGCTAACAGAAGAGCTGGGTGACTAGAGTGGGATTTTCAACCTCTCTGATACTGGATGAGAACACGTTTAAGTGTAAGAGGCAAGGCAGAGACCAGGATGGATGCAGTATCTTGGTTTTTGAATTAATGTGTCATAGTCAAGACCAGGAATGGCTCTTGTCTTTATTTGACTGCAGCTTGTCACTGATTTAGGATACACACATTAAAAATAGCTAAGCCATTAGGGATAAGTGATTAGATACATTTTAATCCACCCTTCATATGTGACTATTCCTAATAAAATTAAACCCAGAGACTCTCTAGTGGTTGTGCGTCAGGGAAAGGGTTGGGAGGGTAATTCAGATCAATGCAATACAGAGAGATAATGGAGAGTACTTTTTATGTCAATTACAGCAAATAGTCATAGACTGATCTTCCACGCTGAGGTGAGAGCAGTTTCACGTGCTTGATGTTAATTACTTTTTAGTGAGGTGTCAATAATTTCTTGCTCTCAAGTGGATTGACAGGATACTTGCACTTCAGTTTTTCTGGTTTCTAAGCAGCAACGTGCAGCTAAATTCCTCTTCCTAGTTTCCAAGTCTTTGGGATAGACTATATGGAGGATTGAAAATGTCTCACTGTTGCCATTAACCATGTATACCAATCGCTATCATTCCTTAGATCTGCATATTCTGTTACTGTATTGTTAAGGACAGTAATCCGTTCCAGCTGCCTATGGGGTTTCTGAGAGGTATTTGTAGCCTTCTCAAGTTTATTTAAAGCCTTGGATCCATGCTTTTCTCCTAGATACTTACTGATTATGTGGCTCTGTCCTTCAGTGATAGTTGGCAGAGCAGGAACTGTAGAGGCTGGTTGCATATCACACTCTGTTAAGTTTTTAGCTGATGAGGCTCAACCAGCTGTACAAGGCACGTGCCGGGGAACTCAGCAATAGTTTTAGTGAGAATGATGGATAGATTCTCTTCATTGTGTTTCAGCCTGAGATCTTTTCCAAAGTGGATACGTCACTGGATAGAGGGGGCAATTAGCACGAGGGATGATGCTTTATTTTTAAACTCCATATAACAAATAATGAACATTGTGTATAGAAAATTGCCGAGATGGTAAGTCGTGTGCTCCTTTCCAATACGCAGCACAATGCGGTGCCAAACTAGCACAGCACTAGTGTGATAATTAAGCAGGTAGCAGTGAGAAGCCCAACGGAAGATGCAGTGAGAGACGTTCACGGCTCATGCCCACCGTACACAGACTTTAACTGAACAAATGAAAATAGGGTTGAAGTGCGAAATGAGTGGGACTGCATTGCACAGGGGAGCGATCTGTGTATTTTGAGTGAAATGCAGTCAGTGCCTAATGTACAGCACAACATCAGGTACCAAAAAACAGTATAGATTCTCCTTAAAAACAAGGTGGTTAAGTGCAAATAAAAGAATGTCACAAAAGCAACCCGTATAAATACAATGGTGTATTTTTATTATCAGGTATAAAACTCTTCTGCTATAGTGCGTCTATACCTCCCATCAACCTGAATTATTCTACTTTGGTGGTTTGCTGTATTAATCCTGCTGTTTTCTTGTAAATGTGCTATATTATTTCTCTCCTCTCCGTCCTCCCCCACTGTTCAAATGCCTTTTGTTATTCCCGACTAGAACTAAAGTGTTGCTTTTGTTTTGAATAAAGGTTGGCAAATCACACACTCGAAGTCAGGAAATTACAAAAGCTAAATGCTGTTCCCAAACCTTTAACTCAGCAATGGTGCATGTATGCCAGTATTTCTCTATTCCTCATTTCACCGTTACGTGTAGGTCTTAAAGTATTATCGTCTGCTTTTAATGTGTGCCTCATAGGTATAGGGGGTAGTGGAAGGGGCAGGGAGAAGTGCGTCTTAACATCCTGCTGCAAACTGAAGGGAGGGTTGGCTTTCTCTCTAATCCAGCAGTGACTCTTGGGTTTTCTAGAGCCCCTATCACCGTGGTATCTACATGCTGATGGAGTTCGAAACCTGCCCCAACGGCGTTCGCGCTCTCTCTAGATACTGCTATATGGTCACTGCTGGCAGTGCCGTCTGTGGCTGAAAAGCAATTCACGGTTTTTCATTGGAGTGCTTAGATTGGACTATATGATGGTGCTGGCAGCGTTGTAGCCGTGATGGTCCCAAGATATTAGAGAGACAGTGGGTGAGGTATGTATCTTTTATTGGACCGACTTCTGTTGGTGAGACAGTGCTACGGCCTTACGCTCCTGTCTTCTCTCCCTTGTTACTGAGATTTTGCCCTTGCAAACTAAAGGAGAAATTGACTGACAGGCTACACAGGAGAGCAGTGACCTTATGGTATGGAAAGTGCAGACATAAGCCAAAAAGGCTAGAGAATTCCCCCCTGCCCCAACACACACACAGTCTCTCTCTCACTTGCAGTGATATCAGAGATACTTGCAACAAGAGCAGGTAGACTATGTTCTGACAGAAATGGGATTTTTCAGTCCCTTAACAAAAAATGCCCTTTGAAGGATCTCTGAGTCCAGCAGCATCCAGCCTTTCAGCCCAAGGACTGAACATATTATTTCAAACAAGCCAAACCAGTGGGAGCAAGTTAGAGCAGCCCCAGGTGGCTCTGTTTTATGCTGCAGCTGGGGGTTGTCTGGTCTAAGCATCTCCATTCCCACCCGCCCCCCGGGCTGCTGTGGGGGGCTGAGTGGGAGGGAACCATCCTTTGCTAGAGGCCCCCGGCTCAGGTTAAACTGTCCTGCTCTTTATGGGACTCCCATCGCCTGGCAGGGAAGCCAGCAGAGGTACTTTCTCCTCTTTCCCCTGCAGTGGAGTGGGTGGCCAATGGGGGTGCTACTGAGCTGCCCAGAACATCCCCGGCTCTCACCAGCACTGCTCTGGGGGATGCAGGGGGATGCCGTGGGGGTGCAGCAATCTCTGCCTCCTACACAGAGGAAGGGGCCTGATGCAGACACCTTCACTGGGAAGTCCCAAGGTGCAGCGCAGGGAGCACGTTTTCAGCTCACAATCAAGTACACATTTTCTTCTTAGCACAGGTACCCTTGAGGGCCCCGGTTTGGGGCCACAGTCTGGATCTCTCTGCCGAAGGGTGCAATGCTGCAGATAGGCAGGCTGAATGCTCTGCAAGGCCACGCTGACATACAGCCTGTAACTTTGCAGTGACGGGAAGTAATAGTCATGGGGAGGGAAGTGTAGCCCTAATGTTACAGCCTGGATTTATAAGGACAATGGACTTGGGTCACTTGTTTTCCCTGTCACCTCTTCTAGCAATTACTTTGAACCAGTTCTCCATTTAGATTATTTTAATGACATGGCTGGTGAGCTGTGAATGAATCCCCCAGCTGCACCTGTCCTGAGTCAGTGCTGGAAAGGAGGCTAGGATGATAATGCTGCAGAGGGAGAGGAGGGGACATGACTTGCAGGGGCAGAGTGACTAGAAATCAATGGAGAGTAGGGTACAATAGACACAGGGAGCAGGGGTGTGGGGGAGATAGAGAGAGAGCCAAGTTCAAGGCATAAGCGTGTCAGAGATGTAGGACAGGTCTAGGACGAGGAGGGTGCACCCTCAGCAAGTTTGCAGGTGATACTAAACTGGGAGGAGTGGTAGATGCGCTGGAGGGTAGGGAAAGGATACAGACAAATTAGAGGATTGGGCCAAAAGAAATCCGATGAGGTTCAATAAGGACAAGTGCAGAGTCCTGCTCTTCGGACGGAAGAATCCCATGCTCTGCTACAGGCTGGGGACCGGCTGGCTAAATAGCAGTCCTGCAGAAAAGGACCTGGGGATTACAGTGGAGGAGAAGCTGGATATGAGTCAACAGTGTGCCCTTGTTGCCAAGAAGGCCAATGGCATTTTGGGATGTATAAGTAGGGGTATAGCGAGCAGATCGAGGGACGTAATTGTTCCCCTCTATTCGACATTGGTGAGGCCTCATCTGGAGTACTGTGTCCAGTTTTGGGCCCCCACACTACAAGAAGGCTGTGGAAAAATTGGAAAGTGTCCAGCGGAGGGCAATGAAAATGATTAGGGGTCTGGAGCACGTGACTTATGAGGAGAGGCTGAGGGAACAGGGATTGTTTAGTTTGCAGAAGAGAAGAGTGAGGGGGGATTTGACAGCTGCTTTCAACTACCTGGAAGGGGGTTCCAAAGAGGATGGAGCTCGGCTGTTCTCAGTGGTGGCAGATGGCAGAACAAGGACCAATGGTCTCAAGTTGCCGTGGGGGAGGTCTAGGTTGGATATTAGGAAACACTATTTCAAGAGGAGGATAGTGAAGCACTGGAATGCGTTACCTAGAGAGGTGGTGGAATCTCCTTCCTTAGAGGTTTTGAAGGTCAGGCTTGACAAATCCCTGGCTGGGATGATTTAGTCGGGGATTGGTCCTGCTTTGAGCAGGGTGTTGGACTAGATGACCTCCTGAGGTCCCTTCCAACCCTGATAGTCTATGATTCTATGACAGGATCAGTGCAGCGAAGGAAAGCAGATAGAGATGAGTGGGTGATTCTCAGATTAAATGTTCTATCTGCTGTGTTTGTAGGCTGTCTGGTATATTAATACTTATTGTATGGAGATCAGGACTTCTTTGGGGTCGTTCCATTCAGTCCTTCAGAAACACTGTGCTTAGGAGCAAAGTGATCACTAACCAGTCATCAAAAGGTTTTTTTCCCTGCCCATTTTATAAGCTGGAGTATTCTGTGGTAGCATATGATGAGTTGCTAAACAAGTGAAAACAAATGAACATATTGTAATGAGATGAACAGTCTCCAGTTGAGAAGCATTTTAAATAAGATTAGGTGCATGTTTTCCTCTTGGCTCCAATTACAGAAACGATGCAGACGCATGGCTCAACTGCCATTTTGTTAATGTTATGGGATGGCTGTTTCCTGTGTCAGCATTTGTCCTGTGCGGGGGGCGGGTTTAACGGTGAATTCACCCAGTCAGCTGTACAGGACAAATGTCTTGTTGGGCCACAGCTAGCTTTAAATGAAATATCTGCAGAGCAGTGTGGAGGCCTACAGCAATCGGTGGTCACTTTTTCAAAGAGCTCAGGGTTGCTGCGAAAGCAATATGATGAGGGCAGGGGTATAAATGTAGAAGGGCCGTGTGGTCAGACCACAGAACGAAAAGAAAATTCTAAGATGATGCAGAAAATTGGTCCAGCTGCAAGTTTCCAGTATAAAACACTGTCTGTCCAGTTACTTTACGCACAGGGTAACAAGGTAGAAAAGAATCAGTTCTGAGTCCTTTCATTGTTTTCCAGATGAGGTGACACAGAGGTCTCAGTGGTGTTTCATTTATGTTCCAAAATTCAGGGAAATTACGAGTATACAAAATGTCTAGAATTCATTCTCTGGGAGGTTGCTTTCTAAACTGGCCACCAAGCAACCATTCAACAGAGAGCTCGTTTCTAAGATGCATCCTTTTGGGAAAGTTCTTCAAAAAATTCTCTCTCTCTCTCTCTCTCTCTCTCATTGTTTTTCAAGACGGTATTGCTGCACTGTTGCAGTTTTCCCATCCCAGGTCTGCTAGTTCATTAATTAAACCTTTATTAAATGTTTAACTGAACAAGACGATTCACTACTTAAAAATGATTCATCTCTGCCCCAAGGCTGCCGTCTGGCAAATAACTAGCCAGCTCTAGTACCTGCAGCTGATCTCAGTGGATTGTAGTCAGGCTTTAACTGGAAAATTTGAAGCCTACATTTAAGAGAGTAGAATAAAAGGCTCCTCGTGATAGGATAAGATGAGAGAGCAGAAGCTAAACACAAATGGACTAAATGAAATGGAAACACTAAATAGAAACCCTGGTATTAAATCCACTGAACTGAATCAGTGCGGAAAGGTTTCTCCTATACATTGCAACAAGAAGCTAATCATTTGCCCGTTGCTAGCGCTTTCGCTCAAGGATCTCAAACACTTTACAAATGTTTACTGAACACACCTGTGAGGCAAGCAAGTCATCACTTATTCCAGCCTTGAAATGCAGCCATCTCAGAGCGCAGCACAGTGCTGTATTAATTATTCTTAGGATGGTGCCTATTGGTCCAAACCAAGATTGTGCCCCCTCTTTGCTAGGTGTTGTGTAGACACAGAGTAAAAGTGTCGCCCCCCCCCCCCCAAAAAAAATCTTACAAAATAGAGGAAGGATGATCTTATCCCCATGTTACAAATGGGGACCAGAGTCATGGATCGAGTCTGTGGTAGTCTGGAAATTAAGCCCGGGTATTCCGAGTCCCAGTCTAGTGCCCGAACTGCCAGACCAACCAGAACGACTCGTATCAACATTACACAATAGTTTGGGACAGAAAATGAAGAAGAATATGCTTTTGTACACTGCTTTACACAGAGGGGTCCCGGTTCTGGTTCTGGTTGAAGTCCCTGAACAAGGACTTTAAGGAGACAAAGTGTAATTTTCTGAGTTAGAATTTGACCAGGATGCTAGGGGTTACCATCCTGCATTGGTTGTGAGCTCTTGAGACAGGAACCATCTCCTTTATCTGTGTCTGTCCAGCGTCTAGAACTGTGGGGCTCTGGTCCGTGGCTGAGCTCCTGGGCACTGCTGCACTGAGCAAAAATAATAATCCTCTGCTTACAAAAATGTCATGGGATTTTTAATGGACGAAATGATCAGAACCTTGGGTTCTGTCAGAAGACAGAAGCAGCAGACCTCCAGCAGCAGACCGCTGCCTAGCGCAAGGCGGACTCATTAGTGAGAATGTCACGGGCTGAGTTGCAAACATCGCTCCCTCCACTGCTTACATAGTGGCCTGGCCCTGCTTAGCAAAAGGCTCTCCTCCAGGTGGATGAGAAGTAGTAAAAACCCCACCTGTTATATTAGTTGAATTCTGGGAAATAATATTGAAATTAAGAGGGAACATTTTTAAACAGCACTTAAATATTGTTTGTGATTCTGGTCAGTTTGTTTAAGAGAGAAAAAACCTGTTAGCCAGGATGAAAGAGACACCTCGTTTGGCCCCCAGATTGAAACTGTGACAAAACCCTACGCCTTAGAAATAACGAAAGAGTCGATAGTGTCTCCATTCAGATGTGATGTGTACAGTGGGCCCAGCCCAGAGGGATATATCCCATTGATGTCTTTGGGAGCCTTGCCTGAGTAAAATCAGCAAGAGGAGCCTGGAGATGAGCAGTGTGGACACAAGTTACAATGTGCAATTTGCAAGAGAGAATAGAAAAGGGGCACAGTGTCAATTAAAGAACTAGTTCCAGGCAGTACGTTTTCATGCTGAGATAAAATGTTGAGGAATAACCCTACCAGCCAGCCAAGCGGAAAAAGAAATAAGTCTCACAGATGGAACAGTTGTAAAAGCATTTGTGGGATTGGTGTAATACAGAAAGTAGAATGGCCCTGTTGGATGTTGCCCTGAGCAGAGTGTTACCAGGAGTTTCTATGGTGTAAATCCTGCTCAAAGGATATGTTTGATTTTAGGTAGACAAGTCTTGAAAGCTGATTTTGCTTTAGTTTTCACAAGGTAAAATTGTCATAAACATTTCAAGCCCACATTTTCCAAAGAGGCTACTGATCTTAGTTGGCTTAATTTCTGCATCGCCGATGCCAGGTACTTTGGACCTGATTTCCAGTAGCACTGAGCATACGTGGCTCATATGTTGACTTCAGTTGGAAATACAGCCCAAGGTACCTCCAACTGGACAATTTGATCTTGAATTTCTTTATGTCCCCCTTACTCTGCATACTCCTGTCTCCGATATTGAATCATGTCTCTTGTTTTATGGTCACCATTTGTCCTCCAGGACTAAACTCCTTCTACAAGCAGTTCATTGCCACTCTTTAATCAGCTGGAGGATGAAGGTTGTTCAGAGACCAGCAGCAACCCCTGCGCTAATTTTTAAAAAAATATTATACGAACAAATGCAAATCTCTGAACCAGAGGGAAAGCTCTGGCTCAGAAGTGGCCTCAGACTCACCTTTGATGCCGTAATTTTGCTTTCCAGGATGCTATCTCATTATCTAAGCCCCAACAGTCAGTCATAAATTATATTCCACCTTTGCAATTACAAGCTGTATATATGCTACATCTATAGAAGCAGAAAACATTAACATAAATCCGTGGTTTATGCAGTCTCAGCAGGAATTGCTAATTAATCTCGCTTTTCATTGTATTTTGTTTATTTATTTATTGAAAGCTTATCTTGCAAATGGAAACTTTAAGCCTGGAAATTCAATGTGTGGAACACTACCCTTTTTTCCTGATTTCCCCCCCCTCCCCCCCCCCGCCCCATTTTCTGTGCAGGTGTTTGGCAGTCTGTTAGCCGCTTAGTGCTACTGTATGGGTTTTAAAAGTCCAACACATAATGCGCTAAAGGTAGGGAAAACTCCATTGCCAAAAGACCAAAGATCAAACTGCTCTTGCTTTGGTGTCATAGACTCTTCATTGTAGCAAAGTTTATTTTTTATTTTTATTTTGTTTATTGAAATGTGCCCTTCTGGGTCTCTGTTTACACAAACAACAATTTAAACACAAACCACAAAAGAGAGAATCAACAAAACAAAATAAAAACCCAGCCCCACAGCCGGTCCCCAAAATGCCGTGGACACAGGAAGGCTTTGCATAGAGTCTGGAGTGCTGTTGGACCAGCTATCTGGCTCAGATGAAGCTCGATAAGTGTATGGAGGAGATGGTATGATGGGATAACATGATTTTGGCAATTAATTGATCTTTGACTATTAGTGGTATTAATGGCCTGTGATGGGATGTTAGATGGGGTGGGATCTGAGTTACTACAGAGAATTCTTGCCTGGGTATCTGGCTGGTGAGTCTTGCCCACATGCTCAGGGTTTAGCTGATCGCCATATTTGGGGTCGGGAAGGAATTTTCCTCCAGGGCAGATTAGAAGAGGCCCTGGAGGTTTTTCGCCTTCCTCTGTAGCATGGGGCACGGGTCACTTGCTGGAGGATTCTCTGCTCCTTGAAGTCTTTAAACCACAAGTTGAGGACTTCAGTAGCTCAGACATAGGTGAGATGTTTATCGCAGGAGTGGGCGGGTGGGATTCTGTGGCCTGCGTTGTGCCTAGATGATCATAATGGTCCCTTCTGACCTTAGTATCTATGAGCTAGGGAAGCAAATTCCATATCCAAAGTCCCTCTCCTGAAAATGCTGTGCCCACACCTCCGATATATTTAAATCTAGAGACTGCTAACGGGAACACTCAGCTGACCTCAGCTACTGTGTCCCAGCATAGAGAGTAATGTGGTTTTACAGAGAGCAAGAACTCAATGATAGTGGCATTTTACAAATCAGTATCAAACCTGGAGCGATGCCACCTTTATAGGAGAACCCTGCTATTGGGTGGCTCCATCCTTTCTGCCTGTGAATAAAACAAAATGTGAAAGAAAAACATTGATAACCTAAAATCATTGCAGCCACGTGTACCGGTATAGGCAAATCAGGGATAGTGGTAGTTTACTGGTATATGAGATCTCAGAGATGCTGGCCAGAAAAGAAGCTAGAGCTGCAAATGCTCCGGGGTCTAGGTATAGAAGTAAAGCCAGGGCCCCTACAGAGCTCCCTAAAGGGGATAGTAATACCACCCCGATCTGGTAGAAGTCCCTGGTGTCCGGGGCAGGCACTGTATCTACTTGTGTTTGGACCGCCTGTGGCACAGTGATTACCAAATCCTGAGCAGGGCCTCTGGGCACAACCAAAGTACAAAGAAATAATAACAATACTGGTGAAAAGTAAATGCTGATTGGAAAATGCTTTTTTTCTCTATGGAAAATTTCAGCAAATCCTTTTTTTTTTTTTTCATTTGCATCAAAATAATTTGCAGTTCAGTTCACCAATCCACTGCCACTTTTGTTAGAATTCATTTTCCCTCTTTGGCTCTGAGGGATGTTTTTGTCAGCTCACTTTTTTCTAGTGATTGCTGAAGGGTGAAGGGTGCAGATTTCCAATCCTGGGACTCAACTGCAAAGAGATTTTCTAAGCTGTAATTGGGTTTTTAAAAAGGTATTCTTCAGAAATATTTCAAATGAGTTAACATGAGAGGTAGGGACATTCTCAGAACAGAGATGCCTCCAGTTCAAATGTGATTATAAATCATAATGCAGCTCCTTTGTTTGCAGTCATTTAAAAACTCAACCAAAAAAACCGCTTAGTTAATTCTCAAATTACTGCTAAATGCCTCGAGTGGCATAGCAATCACAATTGGTGCTCCTTTTCCTCAGACCCACAATGGCCACAAGTAATTTCTTTGTATGCATATACAATATTGTTTCCAAGAATTAGATGGTTATGTTTTCTACATGTGCATGCCTGTGGATTTTACCTTTACTTTCACAACAGTAAGTGTTCACCTCACTGGCTTCCTGGAGTAACTGCTTTCATGACCTCTAGATGCACACTGTGTAGCCAGCAAAACCACACACCCTTCTAGCTCTATGTAATATATTGTAACGTCATGTGGATGATTAACACAAATTAAAAAGATGCAGTTCTTTGTTGTGATCCATACCATGAAAAGTAACCCAAACAACATGTTAAAAGGACAGTGCACGAAAAAGAGAGAGACAAGGTGGGTACGGTAACATCTTTTGTTGGACTAACTTTCCGTTCGCGGAAAGTACAAGATTTTGAGCTTCACAGAGCTCTTCTTCAGATCTGGGGAAGGAAACTGGTGTGTCTGGAGCTAAATACAAGTTGGGACAGATTGTTAAGCATAAGGGGTTTACACATACTGTAGGAGACCACTTAAAATGAAGTAGTCAATTAAGGTTTAGCAGGCAGAAGGGTGTTTTCCAAATTATTTCAACAAGCATAAAACCATTGTCTCTTGAGTCAATGCTAGTGTAGGAGTGTTCTAGAGAGAGCTTGGTGGATGAGTAGTGGTTGTTGAAGTTGGGGTGAAGGTCTGCTTCTACAATGCATGAAAAGTCGTTGCACAGTGAGTTAGATACAAATGGAGCAGCAAACATAAAATTTACCTTGTGTTCTTGTACGTTTACAGGTAATTTTAGAAGGGCTGAGGTTCAGCTTCCCTTTTTACAGGTAGAATTTCCCACCTGAAAAATCTGCATCTGCATCTTTGCACTAGCAAGATGAATTGCAGCCACATATCTAAGTACGTCTGTCTCTTAGGACCGGATCTGCAGTCTTCAGGTGCAAAAACCAAATGCATGTTTTGCAGGTGCAAAATGAAAGCTGCTCTTTTGAAGATTTAGCTCATACTATCTGCTTAACTAGGAATTCAGGATTGTGTTGAAGGAAGATTATGTATGCAAATATATTTAGCACCTGCTAAAACAGATCTCCTCAGCTCAGTAATAGCTCCCCAAAACCCTGATAAAATGCACTGCAAATTTTTCCTGCATTTCCTTTTCCTTTGTTTACGTTATGCATGCTTATGTATAATTAGTAGATTTCTCCCTTCTAAATCAGCTTTCTCTTCTGGCTACCTGCATACTTCAGTGATGTCACACGATTAGAATTTTTGCAGAAAAACCTGAGAGTCTCTGGATTAAGTTTAGACATGTGAGAACAAGGGTGATGTCGTGGTGGGAGTCTGCTATAGACCACCGGACCGGGGGGATTTCTTCTGGCAACTAACAGAAGTTTCTAGCTCGCAGGCCCTGATTCTCATGGGAGACTTCAATCACCCTGGTATCTGCTGGGAGAGCAATACAGTGGTGCACAGATAATGCAGGAAGTTTTTGGAAAGTATAGGGGACAATTTCCTGGTGCAAGTGCTGGAGGAACCAACTAGGGGCAGAGCCCTTCTTGACCTGCTGCTCACAAACCGGGAAGAATTAGTAGGGGAAGCAAAAGTGGATGGGAACCTGGGAGGCAGTGAAGAAGTGGAAGATTGGACAAATGACCAGGGAAGAGTATAAAAATATTGCTCAGGCATGCAGGAGTGAAATCAGGAAGGCCAAATCACACCTGGAGTTGCAGCTAGCAAGAGATGTTAAGAGTAACAAGAGGGTTTCTTCAGGTATATTAGCAACATGAAGAAAGCCGAGGAAAGTGTGGGCCCCTGACTGAATGAGGGAGGCAACCGAGTGACAGAGGATGTGGAAAAAACTAATGTACTCAATGCTTTTTTTGCCTCTGTCTTCACAAACCAGGTCAGCTCCCAGACTTCTGCACTGGGCAGCACAGGATGGGGAGGAGGTGACCAGCCCTCTGTGGAGAAAGAAGTGGTTCGGGACTATTTAGAAAAGCTGGATGAGCACAAGTCCATGGGGCCTGATGCACTGCATCTGAGAGTGCTAAAGGAGTTGGCAGATGTGATTGCAGAGCCATTGGCCATTATGTTTGAAAACTCATGGCGATCGAGGGAGGTCCCGGACAATTGGAAAAAGGCTAATGTAGTGCCCAACTTTAAAAAAGGGAAGAAGGAGGATCCTGGGAACTACAGGCTAGTCAGCCTCACCACAGTCCCTGGAAAAATCATGGAGCAGGTCCTCAAGGAATCAATTCTGAAGCACTTAGAGGAGAGGAAAGTGATCAGGAGCAGTCAGCATGGATTTACCAAGGGCAAGTCATGCCTGACTAATCTAATTGCCTTCTATGACGAGAAAGCTGGCTCTGTGGATGAGGGGAAAGCAGTGGACGTGTTATTCCTTGACTTTAGCAAAGCTTTTGACACGGTCTCCCACAGTATTCTTGCTGGCAAGTTAAAGAAGTATGGGCTGGATGAATGGACTATAAGGTGGATAGAAAGCTGGCTAGATAGTCGGGCTCAACGGGTAGTGATCAATGACTCCATGTCTAGTTGGCAGCCGGTATCAAGTGGAGTGCCCCAAGGGTCGGTCCTGGGGCCGGTTTTGTTCAATATCTTCATTAATGATCTGGAGGATGGTGTGGATTGCACCCTGAGCAAGTTTGCAGATGACACTAAACTGGGAGGAGAGGTAGATACGCTGGAGGGCAGAGATAGGATACAGAGGGCCCTAGACAAATTAGAGGATTGGGCCAAAAGAAATCTGATGAGGTTCAACAAGGACAAGTGCAGAGTCCTGCACTTAGGACGGAAGAATCCCATGCACCGCTACAGACTAGGGACCGAATGGCTAGGCAGCAGTTCTGCAGAAAAGGGTTACAGTGGAGAAGAAGCTGGATATGAGTCAAGAGTGTGCCCTTGTTGCCAAGAAGGCCAATGGCATTTTGGGATGTATAAGTAGGGGCATAGCGAGCAGATCGAGGGACGTGATCGTTCCCCTCTATTCGACATTGGTGAGGCCTCATCTGGAGTACTGTGTCCAGTTTTGGGCCCCACACTACAAGAAGGATGTGAAAAAATTGGAAAGCGTCCAGCGAAGGGCAACAAAAGTAATTAGGGGACTGGAACACATGACTTATGAGGAGAGGCTGAGGGAACAGGGATTGTTTAGTCTGCAGAAGAGAAGAACGAGGGGGGATTTGATAACTGCTTTCAACTACCTGAAAGGGGGTTCCAAAGAGGACGGATCTAGACTGTTCTCAGTGGTAGCAGATGACAGAACAAGGAGTAATGGTCTCAAGTTGCAGCGGGGGAGGTTTAGGCTGGATATTAGGAAAAACATTTTCACTAGGAGAGTGGTGAAACACTGAAATGTGTTACCTAGGGAGGTGGTGGAATCTCCTTCCTCTGAAGTTTTTAAGGTCAAGTTTGACAAATCCCTGGCTGGGATGATTTAGTTGGAGATTGGTCCTTCTTTGAGCAGGGGGTTGGACTAGATGACCTCCTGAGATCCCTTCCAACCCTGATAGTCTATGATTCAGCTGTGCAGAAAACTTGGCTGTTTCAGGTTTCAGAGTAGCAGCCGTGTTAGTCTGTATTCGCAAAAAGAAAAGGAGGACTAGTGGCACGTTAGAGACTAACCAATTTATTTGAGCATAAGCTTTCGTGAGCTACAGCTCACTTCATCGGATCAGTTTGTGATTGTCTTGTTTTCAGTTTCAGTTTATGTGGTTCCCCTCCCATCCCACCACAAAATGTGCTTTGAATTTTGGGCTCAAACAAATGTCAGCCAAACTTTTGTCTTGTTTTGAGTTGACTTCAAGTGAAGCCAGAAGGCTTTGCGGAGTTTCCATCTGTGATCATAAGTTGCCTGGAACAGCCCTGATTCCTGAAATTCAGCAAACTTAGCCTGAGCTAAGTGTAAGAAACAAAACAAAGTCTCTTTCAGTATCAAGTTTTGTCCCAGCCCTAGCCAAAATGCTGGTTTGGAGATAGGCAGAGTTGTTCTAGCCATGTCAGTGCCAGGATAATAGAGAGACAAGTTGGGTCAGGTAATATCTGTTATTGGACCAACTTCTTTATTGGTGAGGGAGACAAACTTTCAAGCTACTCAGAGCTCTTCTTCAGGCCTGGGAAAGCTACTCAGAATGTCACAGCTAAACACAAGGTTGAAGAGTGAGTTTAGCACAAGTAGTTAGTGATGGCAGTTTTCTACTCTGGAAACATCAGGATTCATGTTTTAGGTACAGCACACGCTGTATGATCAGTTGGGTCCAAACTTTTTAAAGGATGCCAAGACTTACAATTCTGAAAAAGAACTTTACTCAAACTAAAATGTAATTGCTGGTGTGCTGACCCCACTTCTTACCATGCTGATCAGTACTGCCTCATTGTTTCCTTGCAATCCCTTGTTCATCTGTGTCCCTCTGATTCCTCTTGTCTTGTTCTTAGAGGGGAAGCTCTTTGGGGCAAGGACCATCTATTGTTCGGTGTTTGTACAGTGCCTAGCACAACAGGGTCCTGGGCCATGACTGGGACTCCTAGGTGCTATGGTAACAATACTAACACTAATAACGACATTGCTTCCTAGAACTAACACCTGGTTACTGGCCAAGGTTTCCCCCTACCAGGACAAGGTGGAAAAAATTGGCCTTTTTACTCAGTGAATAGTTTTTGACATGTACATTATGTCCTTTTCAGCTCTGTTTAATGTCTGGGGCAGACAAATGCCTTGGTGCTTCCCTACAAAAATCTGATCGAGACTAAGACAATAATTTCTATGTATTGTTCAGCAGCAGAGTAGAGTTATAGTCCTGGAGCCTTTACATTTCACCTGCCCTACAGAGTGAACGCTAGAGCTGGACGGAGAAAGATATCTCTTTTCAGGGGGGAGTTTGATGTTCTGAAATTTGGTTTTGTTCCAATTTGGGAGAAAACCAAAAATTTCAAAATTCTCTGTCAAAGGAATGAAGCCGCAGCTCTGCGGCCATCTGCCTGATGGGCTGTCCCAGTGCCACAGACCCTGGAAACTCTGAGGTCCACAGTTCCAAGGCTGCCCCACAGCCATGGCCCTTGGAAGCCTGGTTCCTGTCTCCAAAGCATTTTGGCAGAGGCTGCCAAGGAGCTGGGCAGGCAAGCTGGCAGGAAGCCAAGCAGGTTTTGGACCCTGCCTAGGTTCTGTTGGAACTTTGTCAAAATCGAACCGTTTCTGCGAATTCTTTCAAAACCATGTTTGACTGGAATTTCTCCCACCATCTCTCGTGAATCCCATTGAGTTCCTGAACAAAAGGCACTCCTTGCTGGGAGTACAGGTGGGATTTGGAAACTCCAGGATTGTGGAAATGGGAAGTGAAGCTGGCAGGAGTCCCACTTGTTAAGCAGGGCTGAGACAGGAGAACTAATATTCAACTCCTCCACTAGGAGGAGGGAGCTAGGGAGAATATCACGACATGAAATTCAGGGACTGCACTTTCCAGTACTATAATAGCCTTTCACTGTAGCAAGGAGAGATCCGTGGGAGCTGGACTTTTTAAGTCAGAGGTGTACAGCACTTGCTGCTTGTAATGGGTGGATTTGTGCTTTCATTTTCTGCCCATTATACGCAATGTCTATTACCTCCAGTGACTACGGACAGAGTGACAACAGTGTGAGCACAGGTTCAGAGAGGAGGAATCTATTATAAAATTTAGATATGATCCCAAAATCCTGACTAACAATTGACTTTTGGCTGGTTAGAGCCGCTGAGATTGGTTCTTTATTTTTTTAAGATTTTTACTGCTGACAGCATGACACACAATTTCCACCTGCATGTGAAGGCTCTGGACAATAAGCAGGCAGATGATTTTGACTGTGAGTGTTAACTGCTATAAATAGATAAATGCTGGTATCCTTCAGGGTATTTAACCAGAAAAAAAATATTTTCGCAGTCCTAGACAATAGCCCTGTAGAAAAAGATTGGTACCTGACCTACTTGTGCTAAATCACATCCCTGCAAAACACACAGTAGCTCTAACGTCCCATTCCCGGTGCACGGGCAAGCCCAGAAAATTGCTGTTGTAACTGGAGGGTCTTTCTATAAGGAACCAATGAAAACTCTTAAATGCAGAATCTTTGATTTTAGAAATAAGATTCTCTGTAACATTTTCAAAAGTGCTTAAGTGACTTAGGAGCCCAAGCCCCATTAACTTTCAGTGACACTTGGACTTAACAATGCCTATGTCATTTTTGAAAATTAGACTTAGGACCAAATTTTAAAGATATTTAGGAGACTGCGTTGATTTTGGTGGGAGTTAGGAATCTCAAAACCTTTAAAAATCTGGCCCTAATCATACAGAATCCAGAGCAGATGGCAGAATCCCTCCCCAAATGTTTTCCTGTGTTAGCGAAAGTTAATGAATCTAAAACTGGGAATGCAGTTACAGCTGTGGGTCAGTGTCTTCAAGAAGGTTATGTTTCACAGCATCAAATTCAAGGCTCCAGTTTTGACCTAACTCTCATTTAAACTCACATATTTTGAAATGTATCTGAAAGGTTAGAAATGTAGCTATTCATAGACATTATTCTAGCATTTGTACTGAAATTATGGTGTTTTAATTGGTAAGCCAGCGTCTCTGTCCTAACTAAAGACAGCGTGATACTTGTTTTTGCTTTGTTGACAGGCCTGCAAATTCATTGCATATCTAGATGATCAATCAGATAATATTACTCTGAAATATGAAAAGAGGTTAGTGTTGTAATGCTTTTTTCAATGTAAACATAAAGAAGCAAACTCCCCTCCCAAGATGGACATGCCTGGCTCCCACTGACGTCAGTGAATCTGGTCTCTGAATGGGCAGTTCTCAGCCTCTTGCTGATGGTGGTAATGTGGCTGAAAAATACCATAATTTGTGATACAAGCAGGTGAAGCGTAAGGGATTGTAAACTAGTTTCCAATAACCATTAAACTAGCAGAATGAGAGCAGCCATCTCTTCTAAACATCAATCATGTTGCTTTAATGCAAAGTTAAATGTTAAAGTGCTTCTCCTGGTTGTTAAGCACCACGAAAGCCGGCTGGGAACTGGTTTGCAGCATCTGATCTGATTTTGGGCTTCTGTGCTGTACTTGTGGGAATGTCACATTTCAATAATAGAGCTGCCTCCAGCAAGGAGCTCAGAAATTCCTATTTGAATCAGAAACCTTCATTTCAAATATAATAAATGATGTCGAGTGGGAAGTGATTGTATCCATGTGAACCTACAGACTGCTCCCCTGACCCAAACAGGCTCAAGCGTGTAACTCGGGTACCACTAAGCTGCTTGATCGACTTGCCCATACCTGTAGCCAAGCCGACAGCATAGGCAAGATCTGAGCCAAACGGGGACTGAGAATGAAGTTTGGCGGATATACAGAGTGTGCGCATTTCCTCAGGGACCTCAGAGCACTTTCCTCACACACATACTGAGGAATGACCTAGGACATAACAGAGAGGAGCCAGTCTGCCCCTTGCAGTCCTATCATGTTGATTGTGTGGGTGCCTCAACACCCAGATTCCTTGGCTTTTGTATAATTCAGTCCTAGGGGGCGGGGTTCTCAAAGCTCTCAGCACTGGCCAGACTCTGTTTGCGGGGCAGGGAACAGAGTGAAGCTAATGCTGAGCGCTTCTGAAAATCCCACTCACCGGGCAGAGGTTGCTTGTGGGTGTGGTTTCTGCTATACCTGAGGGGCGTACAATAGGACACAGGCACTGACTTCTTTTTTTGCCGGTGGATGTTTTCCGCCTTCCAGTTTCACTGTGCGCCATGTACATGTTCCTGCCACCTACTGGTGGCTCGTGAGTGCTGAGCACCCCCTATTGTTGTCGATGGGTGCTTGAGCCCCTGCGCACCCATGGAGTCGGCGCCTACACTGTAATTGGCCAAATTCAGAACTGGAGAGGTAAATTCAGCCCCCCCAACCCCCATCTCCATTCAGTTATGGGAATCCAGTTTGGAATCCAGTGGTGTCTAATGTGCAGAATAATCTGGTGAGAAATCCCCTCGTGAGTGCTGTGGTTGGTATTAATTAGTAACCGGCAGGAGTGTTGCAGACACTGGTAGGAAAGCTTCTCGGTGGCCCAGCAGACAGTGATGATGGGTGGGCAGCTAAAACCCAAAGGACCAGGGCAGAAAGAGAGTGGTAAGCCTTATAGTTGCCTGACTGAGGAAACCTATAAATCATCCCACAGGCCAGGACACCGTAGCCCCTCACGTGGGAGGGAAAAATATCTGTACAGGCTTTCATGAAGAACAGGGTTAACTTACAGCTAAGGGGCTGGGCTTTACCCTTGTTTTCTGAGTCTTTTTCCCCAGTGGGTAACTTACCCCAACAACTACATTGTCAGTGACATGAGTCCAGGTGATTGAAGATCCTGGTTCCCCTCTCATTCACAGTCTTTAAGCCCAGTGTGCACTCACTTTATAGAAATTTAATCTAGACCACATTTCCCCTGTTTGCTTATGAGAATGTCATGAATCATAGAATCATAGAATATCAGGGTTGGAAGGGACCTCAGGAGGTCATCTAGTCCAACCCCCTGCTCAAAGCAGGACCAATCCCCAATCAAATCATCCCAGCCAGGGCTTTGTCAAGCCTGATCTTAAAAACTTCTAAGGAAGGAGATTCCACCACCTCCCTAGGTAACGCATTCCAGTATTTCACCACCCTCCTAGTGAAAAAGTTTTACCTAATATCCAACCTGTGTCAAAAGCCTGACTGAAATCAAGATATATCACATCTACTGCTTCGTCTCGATCCCCTAGGCCAGTAACCCTGGGAAAGAAGGGAATTAGGTTGGGTCATTCTTGACAAATCAATGCTGGCTATTCCTTAGTACCCTATTATCCTCTGGGTGATTACAAACTGATTGTTTAATCATTTGTTTCATGAACTTTCCAGGTATTGAATTTAGGCTTACTGGTCTATAATTCCTCAGGTCCTCTTTCTTCCCTGTTTTAAAGATATAGACTATGTTTGCCCTTCTCCAGTCCTCTGGTATCTCACCTGTTGTCCATGAGTTCTCAAAGATAATTGCTAACAGTTTTGAGATTGCTTCAGCTAGTTCCTAAAGTACCCTAGGATGAATTTCATCAGGTTTGTTTTCAATATGTTTTCAGTATGAGGGGTGGGGGTGGAGTAATGCAAAGCAAATTTTTCAGATTATTTTTGAAAGATACCAAGAAGATTTTCATGCTGTAAAATACTGGCATATTGGTCCCACTGATTTTTCCTTTGATTTGTATCTTTCAAACTGGTGGCACAGAATAGAAGTCTTAACCCTCATCTTTTCCTCTCATGGGGCACACACAAGTAAAACAGAGGGAGGAAAGGAATTTGGATACCAAGATGCTTGGAGATTAGGAAACTGTTCTTTCTCTGACATTTCTTTAACTTTATCTATCTTTCATTAACTTTCATTAAATTGTTTAATTAATTGTTTAATTAACTTTCATTAAATTGTTTGTATCTCTTTGTGGAGATTTTTTAAGAGACTTAAAAGTAATAACTAGACTCCTAGAGAGGAGTATATATGAGTAGGACCCTATTCTCCTATCCCCTCCCACCCTGCCCTGCACACATTTATATTTCACTGAGCCTTCAACCACTGAAGCTTGATCCCGCCTTCATGTGCTGTGACACAAGCCTACATAGCTGAGACAAAATGTTGCCATTACATAACTAATGTGACTTGTACCATCTTCAAGCTGTATGGGGGTGGATGCACATCGGGGGGGGAGCTATGGATTATGTAAAAAAAGGCTTCGCTGTGTGTGCCAAAATGAGTAAGTTACTCATATTGCCTATTAAACAACTAAACCTAGTCCCCCTTCCCTACCCACTCTCCTCCCCCAATTTCTAATAACTATAATCCAATAATGTAAATGACATGAGCTGAAAGGAAGTAGGAACTGGCTTAATTTCTGTCACTTGTCAAACATATGATCACTTATCCCATTGAAAATTACATTGTAAATCAGCCACTTATTATTTTTGGTTCCATATAATAATTTAATGGCGAGTGAAAAGTTTTGGGCACGAGCACTTTGTGTGTGACTGTGTTTCATTAACTTGAATTGTATATTTGGAAATTGATCAGTTGCTTTAAATAAGTGTTCTATAGCAAACTGAATGGAAATTTTTGCAAATAGACCAGTTAACTGTGATCAATTAGTGTTGACAGTGGGAAGTTGATAATTTTGTAATTACAGAACTTTACTGGAAATACATCATGTTAGCTGGGATACACCAGAGGTAGCATAACTGATTAAAGTTGACATCTAGGTAATAGCTCATACCGAAAGGTAATTTTAATTCTGATGTCTTTGTCAGGGCTATCAGTTTGATGCTAGAACAGCAAATGAATTGGTCTTGTATCACAGTCAGAATACAGTTTAATTATACAATATTAGGAAAACATAGCTATTTTTAAAGGCATTTAGACATCTAATGATGCACATCTGTGCTAGTGGGGTTTTGCAATGGATGGTAAGCACCCTTGTTAGTGGGAGTTAGGCCCTGGGACACTTTTGAAAAACCCACTTGGCACCTAGCTGTATTAGCCTTGGCCCTTAGTTATCTGCGTCATGTCAGGTGGAGTGCAGTCTCTAGTGTATGAAATTTTCACAGTGGTCTCTAGTTTCCAAATTTGTATATAATTTTCACAGTGGTCTTCGGGCCAGCATTACAAAGGGATGCTGGTGCCTAACAATGCAGATAGGTGCTTTGTGGGATTGACATAAACACCTAGGCCCAGATATTTTAAAGGTATTTAGGCCTTGCTCCACTAGCATTGCAAGGCCTACATGATTTAGACAGCTACATCCCATTTTCAAAAGTGACGTAGGCATTTAGAGCCTAAATCTCATTGAAAGTCAATGGGAGTTAGGTGCCTAATTTGCTTAGGCTCTTTTGTAAACCCCACTAAGTGCCTTTCTTCATCATTAGGTACATAAATGCCTTTGTAACTCTAGCCCTTTGTGACTAATCTACCAGAAAGAATTCCAGTAACCTGGTTATTGAAGGTCATTATTCAAAATTGTATCTGAGGCACTTTATCTCAGACTCAGTCTTCTTCCCAGAGTAGGCTGAAATCCTGCTTACTCTGTGGTGGGTAGTTTAGAGATACAAGGCTACATAGACATCCAGAGGATATTCTCAGAATGACATGGTAAGATTATGGATTATTCAAAATTATACCAGTACATCTGCCATCCATTTTAAGGCACTTTCTTCTTCTCTTGTTGTCAGTGCCTACTGCTCTAGATAATAAATCCATGTAATTAAATAAGTGTAATTGTGTATTATAAGTGTAATAAATCCATGTAATTAAATAATTTTGAAAACGTTTGTTCTGAATTATTGATTGGCACATATCCTGCTTTGCAAAATATATTCCTCTTAACTTCTGGACTCATTCAGAGATATGTGTCACAAGTCTTCCTGAAATTCAGCAGTTGGACTGGCCAGTCTTTGCTTCAATTAACTAGAGAGAGCAAGTGTCATTACCCCTTGGTTTCCACGTTTGGCCGTTGTCCTGTGTAGGGCCTGCAGTTTTCTCATCCCCTCATTTGTATTTGAGCTCTAAAGGATACAATGGACAACATTCACATTTGCGAAAGTGACGAACCCTAGAGAAGATATGGCAGAGGGAGACTGTTTTCTTTTGGTCCTTTATGTAGGATCCTTTGTTTCCACTCCATACAGAAGATTGCAGCAGTAGGAGTAATACAGATCTGGGCAGCTGGGTGCATCTTTCTTTCCTACCCAGTGTTGGAAATCTTTTAGCTCATATTCAAATGGCTCCTTTAAACTCTCTTGCAGTCAGTCCATCTGCTTGTCAGCAGCGTGCTACTGACTCATTCTGATGTCTGGATATGGACGTCATCCTGAGCTACTTTTGCTTTCCAGGGTGTGAATGTTCCAATCTTTCTGATTTGAAATTTAAAATAAAACCGTGATGCTGATGTCATTTCTTATTGATGAGAAGTAAATGAACAGCAAAGATGACACACATTGGCTTTCCGACTCATTCTCCATTGTGTTACACATATTGACCTTACATGCCTGTCAGCTGAAAGGTATCTAAAAATGTCTGTTTCATAGCTTCACTCCTGAGAGTCTGAATTATTCATCAGATATTTTACTAGATCAACATATTCTTATCATTACATTGAATTTAATTCCATTTCAAGATAAAATGCAAGTTCACACTTCGTGTTTGCAGGAAAATAGATACTTGTGTTAACAGTTGCTGAGGCATTTTTGTGAATCCAATGAGTCGGGGAGAGGTATAAATAGTCATCTCTAAGAGCCCCTAGACTGTGTTATGTGCAGTAGCTGAGCTGATTTCAGAGCTCTGGAGAAGAGGATGTTAGCCCTGGAATGAACAGCATGAGAATGACACGTGCTTTCCGCCTGCGTTTTCAGAACGATGTGCATTTTAGTCCAGTGAGCTGTAGGGTCAAGCCAGCAGTACTCATTCCCATTCTCATCACCCGGAATTTAATGACTGCCATATATTGACAGCCAATAGCTACTTTCAAGGAGTGACTGTGCTGTCATGGAACCAGCCACCCATTTCGTTTTGCCCAGTGCATTTCCTAGACACTTGGTCTGACTGTATCATTATTTTCTGTTGGCATAATGGAAAGTGAAAGGTGAATTTTTCTCTCTCTGTTGCCTTTGTTGCCCTTGACTTCTGCATTTCAGGAAGGAATTTTCCTGAAACAGAAAGTACCACAGTAACATAAAGAGCCACATGTGATCCTGCTGCTGCTATCATTAACCATGTGGGTGCCAGACGTATCCAGGGCCTATTACATTCTAAGGGCTAAAGTCTGCAGTCAGGGAGAGCCACAAAATAATCCCAACAGCAGGAGCTTTGCTACATTAAAGTGACCAGAGCGCCAGAGGGACTGAGTGCATATGTTCTCATTGGTTTCAACTGGAACTGCAGAGGTTCATCTTTGAAAAGCAGGGTAATGAACACTCTATTCTACTCTACATGCAACATGGATCTAGCTGTGAAAAAGGTTTCCCGAGACACAGGGTAAGTGTTCATGCCAAAGCCAATCCTGTGTCCTGGGAAAGGTGTGCTTTTGGTCAAAGGACCTTTGTTCCACCAGCCAAACACAGAAGAGGCTAGTAGTAAGAATGCTATACCTTCACTCATCACAAAATTTTGACAGATTTTCACACCTACTTCTGCCCCTTTAAAAACTGGAACCCTAATAGAATTACATGCCTAATTTACTCCAATTTTCTTTATTCCATTTACACTAAATTATGTTTCTTCATACCCTTTTATATTTATTGGAAATTATTGACTATTGATTTATGCTATAGTATAGACCTCTTAATTTTAGTAAAGTTTTTGAAGGGCAGAAAAATATATTTTAGCAAAACATACAACACACACACAGAGGCTACCAACACACACGTCTTCCCTCCTCTTTCCCCAAACAAATAAATATCTATTCAAACCAACTTGTATGCTGTCTTATAGATAAATCACCTTAAACTCACATTCAGACTGGTTTTCTATTATTTTGTAAATTAGTCACACACATGGCTCTCAGTTGTGGCTGCTAACTAACAAATTGAAATAGAACTGGAGAGACCCTATTTAAACAGTCCCAAACTCCGAAGAAAAGTTCTATGAGCAGAAAGATGTTTTTTCTGAAATCTTGAGAGCAGGTTCGGCAGTTGTGGCCCTAGGCAACCCAGGTGTCTACTTTGTATAAAATACAGAGAAACAGTGTTAATTACTTTCTAGAGGACATGTAGCAAAGCTCCGCACACACCCGAAGGACACAGCACCATCCACCGCCTCTGCCCTCCTTCTAAAAATAATTAAGCATACATTTAATCCAAATTGTATGCTATTCTATAGACAACCCACATTCAGCATATATTCAGACTGGTTTTAGATCATTTTCTCAATAAGTCACACGTATATTAGGGTCTCTACAAATAAAGCCAATTGCTAAATTTGCATGGGTTACGTGAAGTGTAGATGTTGCATAGACTTTATTTAGAAATATACTGATTTCATACAAACACTTTCTTCTGAAACTGAGGGAAATGCTTGATGTGTGTGTGTATGTATTCACACTAATCCTTAACACTATTCTTACTAACGCTATTCCTTTGTCATTATGGCTTTGTATAATTGTTCAATAGACTTTCTTTAGAATTGTACTACCTGTGGGCGTGAATACATACATATAGAAACACTTCTGTATTCTTCTGTCATTCAGCCTTTTGGCATATATTTAAGTTATTTAGAATTGTACTAGCAGTTTTATAAAATTATTTAATGACTTTATTTAGAAATGTACTAACTTCATAAAAATAATATTTTCCTCTAACAATTAGGAAAAGGCTTGATATCTCTATTTAGATTGTATGCACTTACCCTTTATTCCTCTGTTATTAAACCGTTGGACAATTATTTAATTACTTTATTTAGAAATGTGCTAACTGCATGAAAATATTTTCTTCTAAAAAGAGGAAGATGCATGATATACATATTAACACTTTATTTCTCTGTCATTAAGACTTTTTACAATTGTTTAATTAACTTTATTCAGAAATGGTCTAACTTCATAAAAAGCACACTTTTTTCTGAAAATGAGGAAAATTCATGATATATATATATGTGTGTGTGAACAACTTCTGTTGTTTCTCTGTCCTTAAATCTTTGCACAATTGTTAAATAGACTTTATTTACAATTATACTAATTACATAAACAGCAGATATTCCTCTGAAACTGAGGAAAAGGCATTAAATCTATATTTATGAACTGATTTGTAATGATTCCAGTATTAAATATAATTTTTAAAAATTTCAGTTTTTCCCAAAATTGCCAAAGGCACCAAAAATGTCTATGTCCAAACGGGATACTCAGGACCTCTGGAAATGGTAGAAGGAGGGTGGGATATACGGTGGTAAAAGCGTGTGGAAACCTGTCAAAATATTTGGTGAGTAAAGGTACAGAGTTATTACTACTCAGAATGAGCCTAAAACACCGAAGGCCAGTTCCCAAGCATGTGGCAATCAATGGAAATCTCATGCTGGCCTCAGTGGGCTTTGAATCAACCCATGAAACTCAGAGTTAGCCTACTATCTTCCCAATTGGGTCACGGCAAAGCTTTCTAGAAATCTTTGGCACAAAGGCTAAAGATCAGCCGACCAGAGCCATCACTTAACCAAACGCCATGCAAAATCCACTGGATTTCAGGTTTCCAAACTTAGCTAAGGTATTTAAATGAACCTGAGATGGTTTTCTGGTGTTGCGTCTAAACCAGTGGTTTCAAATTCATTTCAGTTTGGGTTTGGTTGATTTCAGAGGAATCCTCACTGAAGTAAAATTACAGGAAATGTAGTAAAAAGAAAAGGAGGACTTGTGGCACTTTAGAGACTAACCAATTTATTTGAGGATAAGCTTTCGTGAGCTACAGCTCACTTCATCGGATGCATAAAGTGGAAAATGCAGTGAGGATGTTTTATACACACAGACCATGAAAAAATGGGTGTTTATCACTTCAAAAGATTTTCTCTCCCCCACCCCACTCTCCTGCTGGTAATAGCTTATCTAAAGTGATCACTCTCCTTACAATGTGTATGATAATCAAGGTGGGCCATTTCCAGCACAAATCCAGGGTTTAACAAGAATGTCTGAGGAACAGTGGGGGTGGTGGGGGGTAGGAAGAAAAAAGGGGAAATAGGTTACTTTGCATAATGACATAACCATTCCCAGTCTCTATTCAAGCCTAAGTTAATTGTATCCAATTTGCAAATGAATTCCAATTCAGCAGTCTCTCGCTGGAGTCTGGTTTTGAAGTTTTTTTGTTGTAATATCTCAACTTTCATGTCTGTAATCGCGTGACCAGAGAGATTGAAGTGTTCTCCGACTGGTTTATGAACGTTATAATTCTTGATATCTGATTTGTGTCCATTTATTCTTTTACGTAGAGACTGTCCAGTTTGGCCAATGTACATGGCAGAGGGGCATTGCTGGCACATGATGGCATATATCACATTGGTAGATGTGCAGGTGAACGAGCCTCTGATAGTGTGGCTGATGTTATTAGGCCCTGTGATGGTGTCCCCTGAATAGATATGTGGGCACAGTTGGCAACGGGCTTTGTCGCAAGGATAGGTTCCTGGGTTAGTGGTTCTGTTGTGTGGTATATGGTTGCTGGTGAGTATTTGCTTCAGGTTGGGGGGCTGTCTGTAAGCAAGGACTGGCCTTTCTCCCAAGATCTGTGAGAAAAGTGATGGGTTGTCGTTCAGGATAGGTTGTAGATCCTTGATGATGCGTTGGAGAGGTTTTAGTTGGGGGCTGAAGGTGATGGCTAGTGGCGTTCTGTTACTTTCTTTGTTGGGCTTGTCCTGTACTAGGTAACTTCTGGGTACTCTTCTGGCTCTGTCAGTCTGTTTCTTCACTTCAGCAGGTGGGTATTGTAGTTGTAAGAATGCTTGGTAGAGATCTTGTAGGTGTTTGTCTCTGTCTGAGGGGTTGGAGCAAATGCGGTTGTATGGTAGAGCTTGGCTGTAGACAATGGATCGTGTGGTGTGGTCTGGGTGAAAGCTGGAGGCATGTAGGTAGGCACAGCGGTCAGTAGGTTTCCGGTATAGGGTAGTGTTTATGTGACCATCGCTTATTAGCACCGTAGTGTCCAGGAAGTGGATCTCTTGTGTGGACTGGTCCAGGTTGAGGTTGATGGTGGGATGGAAATGTAGTGTGAATTCCTGGATGTCAAAACTGCCAAATGACTATTTTGGAATTTCTTCTCATGGAGAGGTGTTATCTTATCTTTGGAACTATCAATATGGCAGTCTGAGCAACAGGGAGGTAGATTTCCTTTAAATAGCAGGAAATGTTTGGAAGCAACATATACATGTGTCTTAAACAGCTGACAGTGAAAATCCATTTATATATTTGAGTGTCATATTTGAAATAGGCAATTTGTGTTGTATTGGTTAGTAAAAGTTACATAACCCATCCAGCCAGGGAACAGAAGCCATAAAATTAACCAACTGGGTACATTTAGAAGTGTGAACATTATGTGTTTGTCACAAACTGTTTCAAAGCCTCTCACACAAGGGGAATATTTTTGCAAAGAAATTCAAGCATAATGTTGAATAAATGTGACACCATTGGGATCTGCTCCTGAACAGTTTGCAAGCAGGAAAAAGCTCAATTCAATAAATAAATAAATAAATAATTCATTGCTAATTGTTTCTTCAACCCCCACTAGATTGCCTCTTAGTTTCAGGTCTGAATTAATCCCAAAGAACATTTCAGTCAGTCCTTTCAAATCACTCCAGGTTTTTCATCAAAATCATGCATTTTGTGTGAGTTGGAGGGGCTCTTTGCAGGCCATGTACAGGTCAGTGTAGAGGAGGTCATGGGAAGGGCTACCATAATAGAGCTACACTGAATTAACTTTAAAGGCCTAACATTTTACTTCAGGGAGGATGTAGGAGGCAGAAGGACAGCAGATATTATAGGACCCTGTAAATTGGAGTAGTGACCTTCTAAAGACTGAACCTCAGGTGGCATGCATTCCAGCCTCCTGCATAGGAGAATTTTCCCACAAAACCCCCAATTGCTCTGGGTCTGGATGTCACCTTTAGGGAGTCACGGCAGCTGGATGTTCTGGTGAGCTTTGCCTTTTTGTGCTTTTTTTCCTTTTACTGTGTGCTTTTTGCCTTTCTTTGTCCCATTTTGGCTTTAGGAAATAAAGTTGGGAACTGTCAATGCTCCCCCCCATCTCTCTCTCATGCAGTTTCTCACAGCCTGACCCACTCTTACTCTGCTTTTTCAGATAGCACTTGTTTGAAGCCATGGTTGAAAGAATATCACTCAGATTAGATCTTGCATATGGGAAGCCATTTCATGTCTCTAGAAATTTCATACAGGATTTGTCTTGGCGAGAGTACTGAAACCGACAATCTGGCTCTCCCTTTGTGCCTGCTCACAAGGACTGGAGCAGAGATGAGAGAAGCATTGACACACATTCCATTCGCAATGGCCAGAGGTGTACCTGAGTCCTGCAAGGTCTTGATATGCAACAACAATTTTGTGAACTTCAGATCACTCGAGACTCGGCCTGTATAAAAAAACCTGTCATTCAATATACCGATCTTCAGGTTTTATCAGTTTTCTGCCTTCCAGGAAACTCACATTCTGCACTTCACTTGTGCAGAAAGGAATAAATGTTGTAAAAGGCTGAAAAAATGTATTTCCTATTGAAGGTACACGTATTCCCAGAGCTTAGCCTAGTGCAATACGCTCCTTTTGCATAAGTTGATTTAAATTTTACAGTAGTTGATGCTATTGCAGTTTTAATACTCGTCTATGCTAATGTAATACAAATATGGTGCTGTACAGTAACACTGAGAACTGCAATTTGAATTTAAAATGTACATCTAAACTATGATGAATACTGTCCCTTGACTCATAAGGGAAGTAGTTTTCTTGATTTCCTTTCCTCAACCCCCCATAATTCACACATGGGGAAGGCATTTTGCGTGCGTCCTTCTGAAATAGTAATCATTCAGTTATGTTGATCTGAGGACTGCCCAAAGAAATTGTAATAAGACACTGGAGCTATTTCAGTGCCAGTCCAGCTCTGGTAAAAGTGCACGGTTACTGGACACCTATGTTGACAATTCATTCTAAAATGGTATCACATTTGTTGATTTTCTTTACATTTATATGTATGGTGTATTGACTGAATCACTATTAAAACTAGTTTTCTCAAGCTGATATTACTATGTATTTTAAAAAGCCACAGAGTGCCCAGGGGCAGATGTAACTAAATGTTCGCCATTTGGACGTTAGGACTGTGTGTTTCAGGCAGTGAGAATGGAGGTATTGATCAAGCAAATATTTCAGACCATTGTTGACATGAGATTTTTCTCCAGTCCCTAACCAGGACGTAGAACAAAAGCTGGTTCAAAACCAGCATAGATGTTTCAGCTTCCCATGTTTCAAAGCCTGTACTCAGAAAGATAAGGACAGACAATGAGCTAACCCCGAACGATGGTTCTACTGTACTCACCAGGCTGCAGAGACTGGTGGCTTGACTAACAATGTGGAAACATGGATTTCAGATCAAAGGCTGGAGTAGAGCGTTAGGAGGTAGAACTGCTGATAAGATAAATAGAAGCACTTTTTAATTTTAAAACTTGGTAGCAGTTGCACTGCATTTGGTGGACTGGACTAAGTTCCAGATTTTGTTTAAATCAGCTCGAGGAATGATTGCAAGGCAAGTGAAGATATTTAAATCTTCAAATGAGAAAGTATCAGCCTCAGGGGTATATGAGTATATGCCCAAGGACAGACAATTAATTTCTTGAACAAGCATCTTGCACTTCAACACAAGGTCAGGTTGAAGTAGTGGAGGCATGAAAATGCTTCCCAAGGTGCTCGCCGTGGCATGAAGATTAGGTTTCCCTGAGGATGAACTCACTGCGATGCAGAATAGTGTGCCAACATCTAGCCTGTGGTTAATTCTTTGTCTCGCTGAATACTTCACATACGTTAACACCACGTCAAGGTAAAAACCGGTCTATCCCAACCTGGTGGGCTGCTGTGGGTTTAATATTGAAGGGGTGTTTAAGTGGGTGCTGATCAGCTTGGTACAGTAGCAGCCACAGGGACCATTAACCTTTGGAACAAACTACCAAGGAAAATTTTGCATTCTTTGTCTTTTGGTGTCTGCACAGTAAGAACCGATGACTTTCTGGGGGATGCTTTAGTGAAACACAAGTCACTGGGCTCAATACAGGGGTAACTGGATGAAATTCTATAGCAAGCATTACATGGGAGATCAGACTAGATGACCTAATGGTCCCCACTGGCCTTAAAATCTGTGAATATCCTTATTTAGCAATCTGCCTTGCAAAGCCAGAATGGAGACGTGTTTGGGAACGAAATCAAAATAAGAGTTTTCTTTACAGATAAAGTCTCTCCTGTGGCAGTTATGATGGATGGGGTGCCCAGGATCTAAGAGTGAGTTTCCAGAACTGGTGACAGACTTTCTCTATAGAGAGCTCTGTCCTTTGAAAGTCACTTCCCGTGCCAGGCTGCCAGAGTGCATGCGTGGTAACCTTCAGGATGCAAAGAGAAAACATCTTGACATTAGTTACCTTTTTTATTCATTTTGCTGCTGTTTGAGTGTGAACAGTTTGGCTATGGCTTTATTCCAGACTGTAGTATTCACATTAGCTCTTAACCTTACATTTTCTGGGTGGCTTTGTGTAGATTTTGAAAGTTATTGTATGGTGCTGAGTTTCAGATTGATTTTTTTTGACACTGGGCCATGAAAACCTTCAATTTTTGGAAGCTTTTCAGTTTTGTTTCTGATTTTTGTATGTTTCTGATAGGAAGGGCTGGTCCCAGTCCCCAAGAGCATACAGCTAGTACATACCCAGGCCAGACACTTCATAACACACATAGTAACACCTTGGATCTCAGCCAGGGTATAAGGACCTTTGAGGTGCCATTGCGGAAAGGCTGTGGAGAGGAGAATCCTGTCTGAGCAGAGTGAGAGTTCAGCATTTGGCTCAGTGAGCGGATTGCAAACAGATTCAGTAAAATCAATGAAAAGTAAGGACTTTGTTTTGATTTGAGGCATCCAGAGATCTCCTTTAGTCTCGGTTGATGAACTACATGACTGTTCTTTCAGAGGATAAGGCGAGACAAGAATGAGAGTAGACAGCCATACGTTCTCAGATCCAGCCTTGAAAGCATGCTCCAGATGCACAAGGGATGCAGTGTCTGGGACTTCGGTTTTTTAGAAAAATAAGTGGCTGAATTTAATAGGCACATGGACAATGACGCTAGGAATGAGCATGTAAGCGTGCAATCGGTTTTATTGGTGGTAAGATATCATTGTGAATAAATTCGGTCACTGTAACAGAACTCTAAGTTGTGTCATTAGCATGGAAACAACACAGCGGTGTGATTTATCTTCTATAATGGCATTTGCTGGTCGCTATGTATTCCTTGTGATACTTGCTGAGAATTACTGAAAGTAATGAAAACATTGTAGCCAGTTTTCAGAGTGGTAGCCGTGTTCGTCTGTATCAGCAGAAAGAACGAGGAGCACTTGTGGCACCTTAGAGACTAACATAAATAAATTTAATTTAAATTTAAAAATAAATGCTCAAATAAATTTGTTGGTCTCTAAGGTGCCACCAGTACTCCTCGTTCTTTCTATTGTAGCCAGTGTATTTGTTCAGAGATCTGTGAAATATATGGCTTTGGCTGGTGCTATTAGTTAATAACTATAGATGGATTTGGGTGTACGGAGCAGTTTACAGATATAAGATGGCAGCTGCCTGGCGCATGAAGTGTGCATTCCAAATCATGCAAATTCAGTAGGGATGACAAAGGCCAGGTTCAATATGCGGATGTGTATTAGAGCAGTGTTTGATACCAGGGACCAGCTTGCTTCCTTCCTAAACTGTGTCAGGGAGATCTCAGGGGGACCGGCACCGGTCCACACACCGGTCGTTGAGAAACACTGTATTAGAGCATCTTCGTTCTTAGTCCTTTCCAGCACAGGTAATTGTAAACTTATTTTAGCAGAATATGCTGTATGTGAACCAAACCCATCCTACATCCTTCTCGGTAGTGCACACCTAATCCCTGTCAACATTTAAACTACTCGTGCAGGTTATGCTTTTCGCATAGGTGTTTGTCTGCTCTAGAAAATTGCCCTTTAAATATACAGGCTCTTTTGATTTCCTGTTTCAAGTAACACAGGTATTGTGGTAGCAGTATTTGGACCAAAGGTTAATATGTAGCACGTTAGCAATCACAGATAGCTATTTCCATTAACCTCCATGCTTCCATGTGAACGTGACCCTCCTTTCCTATGCATTCAGGGGAAAATGCATCTTCTTTAAAAGGAGGGAATCAGTCAAAGGGGAGGTGACTTCTCCCAGTAAAAGCACTTGCAGCAGGAGCTTCCAAACACTGGCAGGAAGGGTGGGCAGTTTCATAGACTTCCTTACTCTCCTGTAATTGTCTGTTCATTATAAAACTAAAGTAGTCTGCACCATTATTATTTTTAATTGTATGGAGACAGTGTTCAAAATATACAAAGAGCATTCCAAATACAGAAGTAGACCCTCCCCAGAGAGTGTATGATCTAAAGGTGAAATCAGTGTGTAATTTCAATAGGCTTCCACATTGTGTCTTTAGTCTTATGCGGGTCTCTGTAATTAAAGCATCTGTAAAATCATCTGCTTTCTAACTTTCAAATATTCATCTATGTGGAAATCGACAGTTGGGGAATGCTTATTGGTAGCTTTGTACAACTGGTTTTTGAGGGAGATGTCTTGTCTAAAAGTAATTGACTTATTAACTTCAGCTACATCACCTGTAAATACAAAAAATGTACTCTTCTGATCCACCTAGCTGTTTTTAAATTTTATGCTATATCTTCACCTATGTGAGGTTAACGTATGCGTGTGGTTTTAGCAATACTGTGGGGTGTTAGGAAGGAAAGACTGATGAAAGACACTAAGTCATAAAGGTCGGGAGGGACAGATTGAAACACTGGGTCTACAGCGATATATCAATAAATACCAGGGAAATTAGCTCCAGCCAGCGGCCAGGCTCCGGGATGCTCGCCGGGGGCTTGAAAGCTTTGTCTGCAGCTGGAGTGCTCAGGTCTTCCAGGCTTCCTTCCGCAGAACAGCCACTGCTATCAGCAATCAAAAGGCCTGAGCTGGCTGGAAAGTAGGCAGGTTCCTGTTGGAAGCCTGTCCACGGTTCAGTGGAAGTTTGTTGAAATTGGACCTTTTTTGCAAACCATTTGGGTTTTGATGAATCAACGTTTTCTGATGACAAGCCATTTCGCTGGAAAATTCCCACTCAGCTCCACGTGTGGCCTTGCTTTCTTGTGAAGTGGCTGTTGGAGCAGTATGTGAGGGAAGGGTCTCACTGGGGCTGCACTGAATGAACTCCATATGTGTTGCTGAGAACATTGGCAGGTCATCGCAGTTTGGGGGAGTTTGAGATAGGGGAGGAAGGCTCATAACGTCCAGCAGAGTGCTAAACACACACATCCATTCAGGCTGTTAGATGGGAGGATTTGGAGAATCCTGGCCCAACACATGCAGAAGGGAGCTCAAAGCTGGTAGAAAAGGTTGTGACCAAAGGCGGAAGTCCTTACTCTCAGGCTTCTGTGGAAGGACAGCAGGACTTAGCCCAGATATTTTTTTAAACTTCCTTTTTATTAAAATGGCCCAGTACTGCCGAAGCACATAAAAATGATGGGCGAACCATCAGCCCTCGATTGAAATATCAGACACAAAGGGACAGATTTTCAGCTGGTGTCCATCGGAATACCTCTGTTGTCTCCGGTGGAGTTATGCTGATTTCCAACAGATGACAATTTGACCCCAAATCTTCAGATGAGGAGAAATATACCAGCTCTCGTCTAAACTCAGAGCAGCAAAATAGAGCATAGGAGACGGGGAGAAAACTGCAAGTCGTTTGCATCATTTCAAAGTTATCATTATCTGCAACCAAGTTGACCCTTTGTTCTGCTTGTTCAGCTCGCAGTACACCGAGGGATCAATGGCCAAACAAAATAAACACATGGATCTAGCTGGAAGCCATCAATCCAGCATAGAGGGAAAACTCCCCTATCTGTCAAGGCTGGCAAATAACCCTCACCTCACCCTGGAATGGAAAGGGAAGGAGAACAGCATGGTACCAAACCACAGCCATGAGCACAACACAAACACTTGGGCCTTGACTTATTCCCTGATACAGCAGAATCAAGGGCTTGAAGTCTGTCCTTAAGATTTTTATTTTAAGATGGTGTAATTTAAGAAGGAACCCAACCCCAGAACACACACGCAGGGTAAAGGACCTGCCCTTAACATCAGGCTAACATGGGTGGAGTTAGGGTTTTAAGCAGCGCAAGAGTTTTCCAGAAAGGATGGGTGGTCTAAGTAGATGCCATTTCACTAACACTTCTGATTGCACTCAGCTGCTCCTTGTATCTTCCAAAGGTCTAAGGATGTGCCTTGCACAGTTCATTCCCTCTCAGCATTCAAACACAGAAGAAATAAGATAGGCAGCCTGAATTCACAAGCCACGAACTTTGATTTTGCTCTATGATGAAATCCTGGATGGCTACTAGCCATACTGTTGTTATTGGGATGACAGTAATGCTTAGAGGTCACACCTGAGATTAGCACTCCATTGTGTTAGGTGCTGAGCAAACACAATGAAGGGGAGACCCTGCCCCAAAGAGGGGAAGTGATTTGCCCAAGGTCACTCAGCAGGTCAGTGGCTGATCTGAGAACAAAACTCAGGGCCTCTGATTTCCAGTTCAGTGTCCTAGCCATTGGAGCATGCTGCCTTCCAGCAGCACTGTGCTGGACCAGCGTACATTTCAGAGTTCCATAAAGACTAGTGCAGGAAATAGACAAAGGAAAATGACTGCTCTATGAATGTCATTCCATCACTTTTGCTGATACGGAGTTTGTCTCATTGCTGAGTACTGTTCACACTGAATAAGAAATGGGTCCTTTGTCAGCCTGACAATATATGAAAGGAGCTCCATGAATACATGAAGGTGCCTTGCAGTAAATTAGACTTCTCTAAGTTCATAACTACAAGAAAATTAAAATGGAAAAGTGATTGCAGTAAGATCCTTTGTGACATGCTGCATTACATTAAATAAAATCCGTGTTACTTGTTGAAGCAGTACCACAGTGCTAAGCAATAATTGTTGCAGTCTTGAGACTCACGCAAAGCCAGCCCTTAAGGGACAGTTTCTGGACTTGTTTACATTGGTATAAAATGAGAAGGGCTTCAGTGGTGTTTCCCATGATTTACACTGGTCTAAGATCTTCCACATTTATTATGAGTCTCATTATATTTGGTATTTTTTTTAAAGCATCAGCTCCTGGAGTTATGGAGAATATCAGTTTTCATTTTGAAAAAAGGGAGGTGCAGAGAAAAATTTACAAACACTTCAGGGCTCAAAACCCAGAGGTCAAGTAAACAGAACCCAGAATGTATTGTTTTAAAATCTCATGATTTCTAAGGCAAGATCATGATTTTGGGGACCTGACTCATGATATTGGAACACTTGGGGTTGGCATTCTGACTATGGCTATAACTAAAAGAGTGGTCTAGGCCATGAAGAAAATGGAATGGCATGTTGGTGTGACATACATACTGGCTAAGTACAGTGTTTCTTTCCAGCATTCAGCGTTCTATCCTGGGCCCGTTCTGAAACCATGATGATGACGATAGTCTTTGCTCCTATAGTGGTTTCATCAGAAAGCCTCACAACACACCTGTGAGAGAACTAATAGAGAACTATTATAATCTTCAGATAGGGAAACTGAGGCACAGAGCTATTAAAGGGACACCAACTTAACACGTAAGAACATAACATATGGACATAAAAATGTCTCTACTGGGTCAGACCAAAGGTCCATCCAGCCCAGTATCCTGTCTTCCGACAGTGGCCAATGCCAGGTGCCCTAGAGGGAATGAACAGAACAGATAGTCATCAAGTGATCCATCACTCATTCCCAACTTCTGGCAAACAGAGGCTAGGGACACCATCGCTGCCCATCTTGGCTAATAGCCATTGATGGACCTATCCTCCATGAACTTATCTAGTTCTTTTTTGAACCCTGTTATAGTCTTGGCCTTCACAACATCCTCTGGCAAGGGGTTCCACAGGCTGACTGTGCGTTCTGTGAAGAAATACTTCCTTTCGTTTGTTTTAAACGTGCTGCATATTAATTTCATTTGGTGACCCCTAGTTTGTGTGTTATGAGAAGGAGTAAATAACACTTTCTTATTTACTTTCTCCACACCAGTCATGATTTTATAGACCTCTACCATATCCTCCCTTAGTCGTCTCTTTTCCATGCTGAAAAGTCCCAGTCTTCTTAATCTCTCCTCATACGGCAGCCATTCCATACCCCTAATAATTTTTGTTGCCTTTTTCTGAACCTTTTCCAATTCCAATATCTCTTTTTTTGAGATGGGGCGACCACATCTGCACACAGTATTCAAGCTGTGGGCGTACCATGGATTTATACAGAGGGAATATGATATTTTCTGTCCTATTATCTATCCCTGTCTTAATGATGCCCAACATTCTGTTTGCTTTTTTGACTGCCGCTGCACATTGAGTGGATGTTTTCAGAGAACTATCCACATTGACTCCAAGATCTCTTTCTTGAGTGGTAACAGCTAATTTAGACCTCATTATTTTATATGTATAGTTGGGATTATGCTTTCCAATGTACATTATTTTTCATTTATCAACACTGAATTTCATCTGCTATTTTGTTGCCCAGTCACATAGTTTTGAGAGATCCTTTTGTAGCTCTTCGCAGTCTGCCTGGGACTTAACTATCTTGAGTAGTTGTGTATCATCTGCAAATTTTTTCCAGATCATTTATTAATATGTTGAATAAGATTGGTTTCAGTACAGACCCCTGGGGGGCACCACTATTTACCTCTCTCCATTCTGAAAACTGACCATTTATTCCTACTCTTTGTTTCCTATCTTTTAACCAGTTACCAGTCTATGAGAGGACCTTCTCTCTTATCCCATGTCAGCTTACTTTGCTTAAGAACCTTTGGTGAGGGACCTTGTCAAAGGCTTTCTGAAAATCTAAGTACACTGGATCCCCCTTGTCCACATGCTTGTTGACCCCCTCAAAGAATTCTAGTAGATTGGTGAGGCAAAAACCATGTTGACTCTTCCCCAACAAATTATGTTCATCTACGTGTCTGACAATTTTGTTCTTTACTATAGTTTCAACCATTTGTCTGGTACTGAAGTCAGGCTTACGGACCTGTAATTGCCAGGATCACCTCTGGAGCCCTTTTTAAAAATTGGCATCACACCAGAGGGGAGGGATAGCTCAGTTGTTTGAACTTTGGCCTACTAAACCCAGGGTTGTGAGTTCAATCCTTGAGGGGGCCATTTAGGGCAAAAATTGGGGATTGGTCCTGCTTTGAGCAGGGGGTTGGACTAGATGACCTCCTGAGGTCCCTTCCAACCCTGATATTCTATGATTTCTATGATTAGCTCTCCTCCAGTCATCTGGTACAGAAGCTGATTTAAATGATAGGTTACAGACTACAGTTAGTAGTAGTTAGTAGTTCTGCAATTTCACATTTGAGTTCCTTCAGAACTCTTGGGTGACCATCTGGTCCTGGTGACTTATTACTGTTCAGTTTATCAATTTGTTCCAAAACCTCCTCTAATGACACCTCGATCTGGGACAATTCCTCAGATTTGTCACCTAAAAGGAATGGCTCAGGTTTGGGAATCTCCCTCACATTCTCAGCCATGAAGACCGATGCAAAGAATTCATTTGGTTTCTCCGCAATGGCCTTGTTGTCCTTGAGTGCTCCTTTAGCATCTCGATCGTCCAGTGGCCCCACTGGTTGTTTAGCAGGCTTCCTGCTTCTGATGTACTTAAAAAAACGTTTGCTATTACTTTCTAAGTCTTTGGCTAGCTGGTCTTCAAATTCCTTTTTGGGCTTCCTAATTATATTTTTACACTTTATTTGGCACTGTTTATGCTCCTTTCTATTTTCCTCACTAGGATTTAACTTCCACTTTTTAAAGGATGTCTTTTTGTCTCTCACTGCTTCTCTTACTTTGTTGTTTAGCCAAGGTGGCTCTTTTTTGTTTCTCTTACTGTGTTTTTTTATTTGGGATATACACCTGGCCACCTGGAACAAAAAAGAGTTTAAAGTAATATCAGGTCCGACGGCTGCCCTAGAATCCCCCTGCCAATCCTATTTGATTATTTTAAGAATATTTTCCCTCCCGTGTAGCTGTGGAAAAGACCCACATGAAGAGCAGGGAAATATGACTGACCAAAGCCCACATCTGGCAGACATTGAGCGTATGTCTAACTTACACACTGGGTAATCCTGTTGACATGCACTCCAGGACTGTGGCATAACCATTTGGGGAAAACAGTGAAACAAACTATACACAAGTGCCATCGGGTGCACAAAGGTGGCTCCCTGAAAAACCTGTCAAAACATTCCATTGTTTTTAGTCTCTCTCAATTGGAGCAATCTGGGGTGCTACTTGTAGCAGAAATAGGTAATGTGTGCTTTGGTTTTAAACTGTGTGTATGCCGTTCAGGGTCACACAGGGAGTCTGTGGTAGAAATGAGTAGCGAACCCAGGTTTCCTGACTCTCATTGTGGTGCCTTCCCCACAGTCCATCCTTATCTCTTGCCACATTTCCTTCCCTGGCCCAGGGGAAAGGGGTGGGGAAAGGACTGCGCTCTAGCTGCAGTGTGGCAAGGCTGTGGGTCTCGTTGCCGTAGCTGCCAGGGCCATACTGTAAGACTTCTCAGTGCTGCTTTGACTAGTAGTTCGAAGAAGCCACGTAGAGGCCCTCAGGTGGAGAGATGTCCAGAGAGCCGGTGAGATTAGAAATTGCTCCAGCAGGTATTTATTTACTGCCACCAGAGTTTCCTCTGTGGGCAGCGTGGGGACGATGAGTGACTGTGAGATGGGAAATGGAGTTTTCATTTTGTGGGCATGAAAAAGAAACGAGAAAAGCTTTCCAGTGAGCTGTAGAAATCTCAGCCTGGGGAGGAATGTCTGGGAACACAGGAGCAGATTTACCTGGTGTGTAACTGAGAGATGAGAGCCAGACAGATTGTTCTGGAGTGCGAATGAGCTGGCCTGCCTCACGCGGCATTCGCCCTCGACTCTGCTGGAGCTGGCACTGTTATGCTGGGTGTGAAGGAGGAGGGACAAGCGCGAGATCCCACTCAGGGGGCCCCCACAGCTACAGACATTAGGGGGGAGGACAGAAGTGGGGCTGATGAGGGAGGGGTCTGTTCCCAACCCCCAATTCAGGCCTTTCTCACGGTGGAAGTTTAATCCTTCACATTTAAGGCGGCAAGCCTGAGATGGGGTTCAGTGACCAAAAACAGACCATAGGCAGAGAAGTCCGAGCCCAGGCATTGAGTAAAACATTTTATAATCAGAAAAGAGGCACCAGTGAATCAGCAATGAAACAAGCCTTTGGGACTTTCCCATAACTGTAAAGTAATTGAAGAATCTTGTGGGGAGCCCCAGACCCTCCTCCTGCCCTGGGTGGCGCACTCTAGGGGACGGGGACATGGGCCACGGACTGCTCTTGGGCCCCCCGGCCCTCTCCTGGTCAGGGGAAGGGCCTCGGGGGGAAGAGGAGGAACCAGGGATGGTTCCTTGGGAGTGAAGTAGGGGGGCAGGTGTAGGGCCACGGAGGGGAGGTGGTGCTCCTGCGCGTGTCCTGCTTTTCCCTTTTGAAAAGTTGGTCACCCTACAGTGAGCTCAAGTGAATTGGAAAATCTTCCTTTCGAAATCTCCACTGAAACTTGAGGGGACAAGAGAACCCACTAACCCATGTGTTCCTCTTTGACATGGCACGGAAAATAGCCACGCAAGAGACAAGTACGTTGGCAGCCCCACCATCTCTGGGTGGGGCAGAATTCCCCCATGTGGGCTCGTAGGGACAGCAAAGGTGTGTCTTTGCCCTGGGGTCATCTGAGTATTCCCTGCTATTGCCAGAGCCCTGGGCATCGGTGCATCACGGTCCCTCCTGTTCTCTGCCTCTGAGACAACCGTTTTGTCTTCCTGATTCTTGGGCTTGCTATAGAGGTGCGGCTGGTGCTCAGTGGCCTGTGATGTCCTGGAAATCAGACTAGCTCTCATGGTTCCTTCTGGCCTGAAACTCTGTGACTGTATCTAAACAAATTATGTTGTGGTTCACAGAAAAAAACACCTTGCCTTAAATGACCGTTAACAAAAGGCAATAGTATGTTTCTTAATTGCTGTTGTTGAAGCCTGTAAATTAGTCTGCCTTTATATGGGACGGAATTTGTCCCAAAGAGTGCACTTCTAAGATTTTCTGTAGCTGCTTCCTTGCACATGAACAGAGCACTGGTATGACCTTCTGTTGTATGCAGAGAGTAACGGTATTGCAAACCTGGCCATAATAAACAAAAGATCTGTGATAATGTACTGCAGCATTACCAGGTGTGGGGGCCATGATATTCAGATGGGACTAGTGATTTCGAGTGCCCAATTTGAGACATCTTAAAGGGGCCTGGTTTCTGGAAGCGCTAAGTCGTAAACCTCTGAAAATCAGGCTCCTATAAGGGCGTTTCCAATTGAGGGCCCAGGCTCACTAGTTGCTTTTGAAAACCTCAGCCAGTATTTTCATTTAAAGAGGGCACTACAAAAGTTTTTTTTCACTAGTGGGTCATTGTATCTTCATTTGGGCATGTCACAGGGTACGCCTGCCCTGTAGCGCCCCCTGCTGGCCAGTGAGGTTCAGTTGAGACCCATCCAAGTTTCCTCTTCACAAGTCCATGCAATCCAGCTGTTCAAAAAAATTCCTCTTTCTGGAGTCCAGTTTATTAAGTCCTCCACAAAGTCTTTCAAAAGAAAAGTCAGACTTACCAAGTCTTCACACCAGTTTCAGCTGGGCCCAGCCCATTCCCTGGTGGTCGGTCTTCTCTTTAAGAGTTCATTTCTTTCATCCCAGTCCCAAATGGGGCCCAGCCCTGCCTCCCTGCACGTCTGTCTCCCTGCTCTCCCAGCACCACTGCTTGGAGTTTGGCCTTCTCCACAGGCCTTCCCTCCTGGTGTCTTCTCCCTGCTGACTCAGGGCCCTGCAAGAGCCTTCTGACTCCTGCAGTGTCTGCAGGCATCTGCCTACAACTGCCTCCCCTTTCATAAGGCCCAGGTGCCTTCCTTTAAGCCTGTTGGGCAGCAAGTGATCAGTCCAAGGGCGCTGGACCCTGCCCCCCTCAGAGAGCCAATCACTCTATAACAGGGTGCCCCAGTCGTCTTTGGGGTCCCGGTTCAACTGCTTTCTGATTTTCCTTGCCTTTGTCACGTGCAGGCTGAGCAGATGCCCTTCAGTTCCAGCGCCCAGTGCAGATTATCAGATGATTTGATTAAAACGGAAGGATCTCGGCCATGCTGCCATCACTGGTGAGGTGTCTCACAAGCTCAGGGGCTTGTCTACGTGGGGAGTTCAGACAAATTGCCTAAAGGTGTGAAGTTATTGGGCATAAATTAAAGTGCTTTAAACCCCCAAGTGAGTTCTCTCATTGAGAAGTAAAGTGGCCTTAACTCACTGTAGCTTAATCCCCCCAGTTGAATCCTCAATCAGTCTCTTGAGTATTTCCACACTATCTAGTCCTGCCATAAAAGTAGATTATCCTGAATTCTGGGCCTCTTGCTACATGGTTTCATAATTAAAGCTAGCAAACCTCCAGCAGGTTTTATGGTATTGCTGGCAAGGTCACTGGCTGTGTGGAAGTAAACGAGGGAGTCAGACACGGCGGATTGCAGAAATGTCTGTTCTTGGATGTGTCTAAAGAAGGAAACAACATGCACATTGTTCTTTGGCAGCCCTCCTGTGCTTATGGGTTTGAGGAGGGGGTCTCTGGACCTACCCCTGCCTGTTGTGCTGGGTGTTAGCAATGGGAAGGGATTGTTCAAAGGATTTGACCACTCAGGGGTCCTGTGGTTGGACTATGTTTCTGTGTATTTAAAATGTTACTGTCAAAGTAAACCGTAAGCAGCTACGTATGAGCCACTATTGTGGAGTTCATACACGTCAGCTGAGTAAAGTATTGATTTGTAGTTTAAAGGAATGGTTACAGGAATGTCCAAAGAATACACCTAACATAAATGATGCAAATAGGTGTGCAGAATGCCCAAGAAGTTACACAGGAAATGATGTGAATAGGAAGCAACACAGAGAGACTTACAGTCTTGTCACACTGCTAATAGGGAGTCAAGCAGTTCTGTGCTGAAATAAATCAGTTTGTGGTGAGTGGCAGGCAGGTAGGGGAGCCAGACTACAAGTAGGTCTTTTTCTATGTGAGGTAGGTTTCTGCAGTATGTGTGGTGGCCAGTGTTATTTGTCTGGAAAGCAAGGTTAATTTTGTGTTGGTATTTTCATTTGGGTTCAAGGTTGGCTGTGTTGCTTTGTGTTCTTCTATATGGTGTGTGCAGTTGCTTTGCCCATCTTTCCTCACACCAGCCCTGGGATTTGCAGATTTGGACTGTAGTTTGATCTCTGTGTCTTATTTCTTGGGTTTTGTCTAGTCCCATCTGAAACCAAGGCCAGTCTCTGTGGTGACACACTGCCTAGCAGCCCCACGGAAATGTAAGGGAGTGTGGCACTTACAGAGGACAGGGAATCCCTGCCTGCGTCCCGCACTATGCAGTGCCAAAGTTTTCTAGAGTAGATCCTTAGAGCTGGGAGAGGCAGCTGTGGTTTAGCGGCCCCGGATGGCGGAGCAGCTCTGCAACTGCTGCTGTCTTCTCCATTCACTTTTTGGAAATAATTCTTCTGCTTCTTCTGTACCTCTTTGCTTCTATGGCCTCATCTCATGGTCAGCCCCGGGTGGCACAGTAGCAGGTGCAGTGTCTCTCTGGAGTCCAGACAGGGGTTGCTGCCTTTTCCTCCTGGGTCTGGCTTCACTTTTCCCCCCAGCCACTGCTGGCCGAGGCGTGAGGAGCTGAGCGCTGGTGTAGCACTGTGATTCATTGGGTGGCTCCTCTTGGTGCTGCCACAAGATGCTCCAGCTGGCCTACACCTTCACAATTAGACAAGATTGTGACGCAGGTGTGATGGTGAAATAACTTCCCTACCCTCCAAACAAGGGATTCTGCATAACTCTATTGGGTAAGCAGCTCATTAATGAATTGGAAATCATCTGTGCATAAATGTTTACAGTGCCCTGACTGTGATGTTGCACTCCATATGCTTTATGAAAATATGCTTATGAATGTGAATATGATGTAACTGGAATATGCTTTATGCAAAAGGTCTCTTGTAAAGTATCATTACAAAGCGTATAATCTACTGAGTGTGTTCAACCTATTTGTATGAATGTATCACTCTTGTATCTGAAATTAGGAATATGAAATATAACTCTGACGTCCTCTTGTAATTATGCAAAGTGTGGGCCATTAATGGTGGCTTGGAATCTTGATGGCCCCCATTAACCAGGATAATTGGTTGTAAATGGCTCTGTTTACTTGTAAGCCTTCTTGTGTTTCTGTAAATCAGGCCAGGAAGAATGGCTTGGGATCTCACAGGACATGTGACCATGTCACCTTGTACTTGAATGCATCTTAAACCTGGTGCTTTTCCATTTAGAAGGAGGCGTAGAGACAAAAGATTCCCACCTTGTGCCAAAGCTATAAAAGGGGGTGGAACAGAACAAAGGGGGCTGCAGTCATGAGAAATCCCCTAGTTACCACCTGAGTTGGAACTAACAAGAACTGTACTGGGTAAAGGATTGGACTCACACTAAGAAGGAGTCTAGTCTGTGAAAGAAGCTTATTGGACCATCTCTGAGGGTGAGATTTACCTGTATGCAGTTTCTTAATGTAGTAGGCTTAGTCTTGCGTGTTTTGGTTTATTTTTCTTGGTAACTTACGTTCTGTCTGTTATTACTTGGAACCACGTAAATCCTACTTTTTATACTTAATAAAATCACTTTGTTTATTAGTAAACCCAGAGTAAGTGATTAATACCTGGGGGAGCAAACAGCTGTGCATATCTCTCTATCAGTGTTATAGAGGGTGGACAATTTATGAATTTACCCTGTATATGCTTTATACAGAGTAAAACAGATTTATTTGGGGTTTGGATCCCACTGGGAGCTGGGTGTCGGGGTGCTGGAGATAGGTGACCTGCTGAGCAGTTTTTGGTTAAAGTCTGCAGCTTTGGGGGCGTGGACCAGCCCTGGGTCTGTGTTGCAGCAGGCTAGCGTGTCTGGCTCAACAAGGCAGGGGTTCTGGAGTCCCAAGCTGGCAGGGAAAACGGGCTCAGAGGTAACTTCAGCACGTCAGGTGACAGTCCCAAGGGGGTCTCTGTGACTAAACCTGTCACACTGACGACCTATGTGCAGAAGCTTCAAATGGCATTCTGGAATTAGCTGGATTGGTACATAACATTCAGCAATATCACAATACCTTCTCGTGCGAGTTGATTAGTCTCCAGCTATCGTAACCTTTATGTTGAAATGATCCCAAGTCATATTAAGTCAGTTAAGGTAAGGGTGCAATAAAAGCCAACTTAGCTTTCAGGTTTGAGCCTCTCCGCTGGCTACAGAAAACGTATTTAGTAGAAGACCATGAGGTGACACGTTGAGTAATAAAATCAAACTTTACTTGAAAGAAAAATGATTAGTTGAGGAAACAGACCTGCAACTACCACTTAGACTGTGCTACGGTTATAGTTACACTCCAAGATGAAATGATATATCAATGGGAGATCAGTCCACTGACAACAGAGTGCTCTGCAGCCTTTTAACCCTGGAACCTAATGGTACCAGTTTGCTACTAATTGGAGCTCTCCTGCCATCTAGCAAGGCTACTCCTTTTATAACCACTAAAATCCTAATTAACATTAAACGGTCCCTTATTTTATATATATATTTTATGCATATAATTACATTTCCACCACCTCCCTGTTGGCTCTTGACATTGCACATGATTTAAATTAACATCTGTATCAGTGTCCTCCCATATTATCAACACAGATAGCTTTAAAAAAAACACAATTCTCAAAAACACTCACTGAAAACCTTGCTCAGACGAGCTATACCCAATACACAGTAGCAACATTACTGTGGGACATGTCCTTGCTAACGTCTGTTTTCCTGACTTGCTGCCTAGAACTTATCTCTAACTTCTGTTCACGCTAGCAGGCTCAGGTTCCCGTGCACCTTTATGCTTAGGCTAACTTTAGGGTGAAGCCTAATTCCTACTTACCACAGTTTATAGGCTACACTACTCAGCCTTAAATGCAGGTGCAGGGAAGCTGGATTAATGCATTCATCCATCATAATGCAACAGCACAACACACACAGCCGCCGAGAGCGGAATTAGGAATTAGAGCGATATGTCATCTCCAGGTCAGAGCCGGCCATTGGGGTCCAGGGCTTAATGAGCTCTGGAGGTGCAATGTGCTATTGAAATGCAAAATAGTGTCCTCTCTCTTAGCTAGAACCAGGCGCTCTCAAATGTGGACCCCGTTTTAATACAGAGGTTGCCTGGTGGACTATTGGGGCTGCAATCATGTCTGTGGCACCTACCGCAATTACTTACATGGGAAGGGAACATTGGGAAAGTGCTTAATGTGGGCTTAGCTGTCTTCAAATGCAAATTAGCACCTGGGAATGAGAAGCCGAGGACCCAGCACTGTGTGAGCAGCTGTCTCTCCCCAGACCCAGTGAGAGTTCCATGGGCCAGCCTTGTTCCACAGGCCACACTTGGAGAAGCGCTGTTAGACCCTGTTGGGTTCTCCTCCGCCCGGAATGTGAATTCTTCTTCGTGTAAATCCTGATGTCAGAAAAACTGGAATACTTCGGGATGTTTATTTAGGAACCTTCTTTACTTTCAGTTAATTAGCTGTTGGAAAATATGCTAATACCAACATAAACATGATTTAAAAATAAACCTGCTTGTTCTGTTCTGAATTAAATCCTTCTTTTGATCCTCTCAGTCTTAAGAGCTGGAGATTCTAATGTACATAAATCTGGGGGGAGGAGAGGGAAAACAAACCGCATTAGTTGTAATACGAGGGTATCTGTGGAACGCGGATGAGGTGCTGATCACACAGGGCCAGATCCTCAACTGGTGTAAACCATCATAAGTGGAACTACAATGACTTAAACCAGTTGAGGATCTGGGCCTTGAACTAAATGTGTTCTTCCTTACCAGATCACTAAAGGAGAAACTGTGAAATATGCCATTTTACATAGAGTTTTACAAGCTGTGCTAGCTTTTTATTAATTTTATGTGCCATTAGTAGTCGCATCACATAAAAGCGGTAAGCACTTTCTCCCAGATAGGCTTGTAATGTATGTCTGTGCCTCAGTCATAAATACTCATAGAAAGGAGAGCAAGAGACCAGTACATAAAGCAAATCACTCTTGCTGTACCCTTTTGGGTAATATCACTGTGAAAAAGAAAACAGTTTATCACTCAGATGGTCTCTTGTCCATACAAGGCCCATGTAAATAAAACAGAAAAGAAAAAATTATACATGGGTGTAGTATGTGATTCTACTGTGAAATTTTAACGAGGAAGCCAGTGTGCACTTGATACTTCCAGATCAGAACAGTCAGTGCTGAGGAATGTAGCTAAGATTTGGTTGTGTGACAAAGGAGAGCAGCTATCTTTCCGGGTTTTACTATCGGAGGTGTTTATTGGAATTTGAATTGCATTGAATTGAATTTTGTCTGGTGTCTTGGCTTGGAACTTAATCATTTTCTTTTTGTAGCTTGATCCTTAATTTTTAAATGGATTGAATTGTACCATGCAAGGTCTTGTGGCTGGAAGAGTTTGGTGAGATGCAGAAGCAATGCCTTTCTCAAGGTACAGTATTTAATTGAGGAATGCTAATGCTATTACTTGCTTTGTAATATTTTCTAGAAACTTTCCTGCCAGTAGTAATTATTCTGTTCTAGACTTGATGGATTATTTATTTTATTATGCTTTGAAAACAGTCTTACCTTTTGATCTTCATTACTCTTCAACATCTTATCACCATGAACTTAGGCTGGTGAACTGGTTAAGGGCATAGTACAGGCATGATAAGATTTGCTTTGCTCAAGAGACAAAAAACAGTTAATATTTATCAACATTTACAAAATTCCATGGCTAGGTTCAATTTCAAACAGCAGAGGGAGATTGTTTTATAATGTTATTTCCTTGGTAAATGACATTATAGAATTTCTTTGATTACACATCTTTTGGTTTTTGAAAATATATAATTTGTTCTGGATGCTGGATTGTAATGAGCTTGCTGGCATCTCATCAGATTATTTCCAACTGGCAGCAAGACCTGGGCCATGATTAGAGTTTGTTTTTCATTTTTGGTTGTGTTTCCAATTGCTTTACTCTTTGATTAGTCGAACAGTGCGATGAGAAGACACTTTCCTGTACCTTGGAGCCTGACCATCTTTTGCTACGCTCTCTCTAGCTCCCCCAGACTGGGTCAGTACTTGGATGAGGGAGCTGCAGGGAACAGCACATATCTCCAGGCCACAGGAGTTCGTATGTTGATAAGTCAGTTGATGATTCGTATGTTGATGATGATGCTTCTCTCTGAGTTGGTTTTGAGCCAGTGCTCAGAGGCTGTGCTAGGGGGAATTGTGCTGATGGACATACTGTCTTTTGTATAGTTTGTCTTTTGAAAATGAGGTTCACTGGACAGATATCTGCTGCTGCCATTGCACAAGGATGGTAAGTTCCCAGCTGTGGAGCAGAGACCATCCTTTTTGTGCATAGATTTTCACTTTCCTACGTGAAAGGGGTTTAGGCAGCTGGTCCCTCTACTTCACCACTCCTCCATCCCTAGGCCCACAGAGTGGACAGAGCCAACAAGGATATATTAGGGCTGCATTTGCATTTGAGTAAAAACCCCTCTGTGCGGTGGAGGTTTCCTTTATGTGGCAAGGAGGGGATTCATGGGAAGTCACAGGTTGACTTCACGGAAGTCAAAGGATGTGGGCAGTGAGTCCTAGAGCTGGGACAGAGGACCGGGGCCTCTGTGCCTCCAGCAGATCTCCAAGGATCCACAGGTTCCCGGGGGCAGAGGGACATAGCCCCAGCAATTGCAGTTATCTGATTATATAACAGATTATCGTGTATCAGAAAACGTATTTTAAAAAGCCTTCGCTCGGTGAAATTAGCAACTAAAACATCATCCTTCCAGTTCTTTCACAGCAAGGACATTACAAATAAATCCCTGGTGGAGGATAATGCAACACTGAATTCCATGAGATGGGATTCAAATGAGATCTTTGTGAATTAAAGAGATTAATCCTAACATTTACAGCAGCTGTCGCTCTTTCCATTGGGGATTTAAATCTTGCTGCTCCGGAATTGGCATGCAGACCGCAAACTCAGCACACATTACAGAAGACAAAAATGGAGATTAATTATAAATCATGCTGTGTGAAAAACGATATTATTCTGAAAACTTTAGGGAACTATTATATATTGTGTGAAGGTTGTAGAGGTTGGCTTGTGGTCTTACAAAGAAATGTATATGGGTGGCAGAGGTGAAAGTAAGCCGGTCCGGTCCGGTCTTACGTACCAGCAAGAGCCAGCACACAGCTGACCATACTGGCAGGGGGCAGCTTCTCCAGGCCAGCGATTTAAAGGGCCTGGGGCTCTCAGCAGCAGCTGGAGCCCCGGGCCCTTTAAATCGCTGCCAGAGCCTCGCTGCCAGAGCCCAGGGGTAGCGGTGGTGGCTGGGAGCCCCGGGGTTCTGGCGGTGATTTAAAGGGCCCGGGGCTCCGGCCAACGCTACTGCAGCAATGTCCCAGGCCCTTTAAATCTTGATTTAAAGGGCCTGAGGGATTTAAAGGCCCCGCCTCTTCCGGTTGAGGTCCTGCCCCTTCTGGACAGCTCAGGACTCCAGTTTACCGGTAAGTCCTTTAAGTTACTTTCACCCTGATGGGCGGTTAGGCAGCTCAGACAGGCTGTACTTTTTTGGAATAAGGATGAGTTGCTAACTCACTCTGTTAGTTTCCTTCTTTTGAAAAGTTCTTCAGTGTGAACAAAAAACAGTCATTCCTCATTGAAGGTCTTCATGAATCTCCATTTACTGATACTGATTGCTATATAGAGACGAGGCAAAGCTACAAGGTTTTATCATACTGAGATCTGGAGATTGTGCGAAACATTTACTACATAATAGTCAAAGTGTGTGACGCATGAGGACTACACATTGCAATAATGTTTCCGTTACTTCTTGGGCCCTACCTTTATATCCTCCCTAGGTCACAAGTGAGCATGAGTTTGATTGGCTCATTCTAGATGCTGTTGGATATTCATTCACATAAGACCTCCACATAGCTTGCACAGCTGAGCATGGTTGTCTATGGAGATTCTTGGGGCTACAATATTAAGGCTTGATCCAAAGTCCATAGAAGTGAACAGGAGCCTTTCCACTGATTTCAGTGAGTCTGGCTCAGGCCGTTAGTAGGTCAGGATGGTGGTGTATTTTTAGAGTTTTTATGGAAGTTTACGTATCTCCTGTCTCCCCTGCTCCTGGATCTTGCAAAACATTTGGAAATATTAAACCAACAAAAGTGTAGCATTAAGAGAGCACAAAGTACTTTAAGAAGTGAAAGTACAATACTGCCTTTATAGCTCATATCTGTAAATGCATATAATGTAGTCCAACATGATCAAACTAGTTTGGTCTCATTTTTATTCTTTCTATAGAATTTAGCAGTCCTTAGTCCGGAGATCAATAATGTGAAGTGAATCCCGCTCTTATCCTCTTTTCAGGCATTGCACTTATTTCTTATCCGTTCTGGTTTCTGACTGCTTTTAAAGCCTCGAGTTCTTCCTTTTTGAAACACTTTAATGTTCTCATCTGTCTGACAAGCTGTAGTAGGGTCGTAGTCTTCATTAATGCAGTTCTCTAGGAGGTATCTACCAATGTTAAATAAGTCTTTAAAACATTGAATAAAGTTCTAGTTTTCTTCATGAATAAAGTTTTACCTCTGCAGTTATTTTTACCATGAAATGATATTCATATTAACATCTTGGAATTTTTTCTCCTGGGAAGTAGTAATATGATTGTAGGACAAAGTACCTAACTAAAAGAGGATTTTATGCTACTTGTGTGTGGGGAGGGGTGTTTGCAAGAATAAATGTCTTACAATTTGAAAAAGGTCATTTAAACAAACTAAGCATTTGATACTTTGGAGGCATATGATTATATGTTGTTTTCTGATCTGGGTTTAGGATTTTTCTCATTAAATTTTGCGTATAAAATTTTTCATTGAGGTGGAGTCAAATTTAAAGTTATGAAAAATATGAGAGTAAAAACTGAACCAAAGGGCTTCTGAGCAAATTATGTCCAGTATCGTGGAGCTCAGGACCCCCAAATTAATGAACTTGGCTGCCATAGAGTATAACAACTGGGAACAGCAGATTTCAGTTCTTAACTATGGTGATGTGAATAACGTATTTCAATTTCATGTCTGAGCTTGGCATTTCAGAGACATAATGTAATATGCCATGAGCGTTATCAGTCCCTTGAGGCAATAACAAGGGTCTGTACATCGGAGGAATGAGTTAGAATTAAGAAAATGGAAATTTACACTGAATATCTGAAAACACGTCCCAAATGGTCTGTGGAATTGGGAAGTAGGAAGTGCCCCATTGCTTGGGGGCATTTAGGTCCATTATGGAAAACAAACTGATATACTGTAGGTTGCAATCCCAACCTGCCAGGGGGATGGACTCCGAACTAATAAAACCATAGCTGCTGGAGCTGGAGAGCTCTGTCGGGCTATGGGTACATCCCTTTAGCATTAACAGAAGTTGGTACATTCATGAAGGAGAGAGTACACTCCGAAGTCTTTCTAAATGATTTCAGGTGTATTTTTCTCTATTCTCCCAATGTTTTGTACTTCCATAATCGCTTTCCTGGCAGCGATAATGCTTTGAGCCCATTGCCAGTATTAAGGTGTTGGAGATAAGCCTTATCAGAATGAGATCTGTTTCTGAAAAGACAAAACAGCAATTTTTGCAAAAAGAAGCTACAGGAAATGATAACATTGCGAGAATGCAGGAACTTACTATTGCATTTAATCCACAAACTGCACAGTAGATTTTTAAAACTCCTGAGTGCTCTCCCATCCTGTTGGAGTAGGAAAACAAGATCTACAGTAATTTCATTAGACTAATGTGTTGATTCTTTTCCATTTTTGAGAGCAGAAAACTTTGTGCCATTAGGTAAAATTCACGCCTGTGCACAGAGCCAGTACCAGGGCTATGCATGCCTGACATTCCACTTGGCTTTGTGTAAGCTCTCTTCCCAGAGGTAAATTTTATCCATTAAGTGTATGCCCTATGGCAGTGGTTCCCGAACTTTTCCACCGTTTGTGCATGGAAAGCCCCTGGTGGGCCGGGCCGGTTTGTTTGTTCGGCCGATCGCGGCTCCCAGTGGCCGCGGTTCGCTGCTCCAGGCCGATGGGGGCTGCGGGAAGGGCAGCCAGTATGTCTCTCAGCCCGCGCCGCTTCCAGCAGCTCCCATCGGCCTGGAGCAGCGAACCGCGGCCGCTGGGAGCCGCGATCGGCCGAACTTGCGAGCGTGGCGGGTAAACAAAGCGGTTTCCCTGCACAAGCGGCGGAACAAGCTTGGGAGCCACTGCTCTACTGCTCAGAATGGAGGACTCATTCTCTAGCCAGATGCTGGCTGTTTGATCTCAAAGTGCAGGAAAATCCACTCCATTTAATAGGTGTAACCAGTGTACGAGTTGCGTGTCAGAGTTTAATTTGAAGTCTTCTCCTACTTCTAAAAATCCCTCCAAATCCTTGATACTATACTATGAAATAAATGTTTAAAATCCACCCGGAGAACAAATCATCTTAATTTTTAATTCACCTGTTCAGTAATATTTTGTCTGTTAGAGACATTTGCTAGGCGTTAGGTAATTCTTTTTGCCACCTATTACATTATAACATTAGAGATATGGTTTTGAATTAGCATTTGGCCATGCTGGAAATTTATTTATTCACAATGAGGTATTGCCAAACATTGAAAAACCATGAGCCAGGACTCCCAACATTATGAGATTTGCTTAAAAATGATGAGAAAATAAATTTTGGGTTCTTCTAATTTACTTTCTCCTTTTTGAATGTTTAGGATTTTTGTTTTCATGTTTCTCTGTGCAGCCATGAGGACTAGATGTTTTCTTTTAAAATTAAGATTGTGATTCTTACATAATCACCTGACTCCAGGAGCTGAGGCTTTAAGAAAAACACCAAATATTGCAAGACTGATGATGAAGTTGCAAGAGTTGGCAATGCTATTGCATTAGATCTAAAATTAAACCCTTCCACTAATCTAACTGTTCTGTAATTCTTATGGTTATCATCAAGGCTCCATTTGGGCAACTCCTATCCAGGGGCTTTTCTCCTTGGCTAAGAGTCAGCTTTCTATCCTTTAAGTACTTCTGCAGCCCCATCATCATAGTGTCTGAGTACCTCACAATCTTGTATCGAGTCATCCTCACACACCGCGGTGCATCAGGGAAGTGCTATTATCCCCATTTTCCAGAATAGCCTAAGACCAAGGTCACACAAGAGGTCTGGGATGGAGTGGAGAATTGAAACTGGGTCTCCAAAGTCTCAGGCGAGTGCCCTAACCATGCTTCCTCCCCACCCTTTACTTACTTCTGCCACATTTTGAAGACGCTCTACCTGATTCTCTACTGCCCTGTGCCTTGTGTAGCCATTGACACTGGGGCCAAGTGGGTGTAAAGCTCTCAGGACAGTAGCATTTTACATCCACTTTGCTGTGACTCCATCGGGTGCAGGGCTGTAGAAAATCAGAACCCAAATCACTTGGAAGCCAGACTCCTTAGTCACATCTCAGACCCCCAGTCTGCCCTGCACACGTCCTCTCGTTCTGGGTACAGCTGTTTCCCTTCAGCTGACCCCAGTGAGGCCCCAGTGTGTGCCATCTCCAACTTTCTGCTGAGCCATTTGTCTCCTTCCGGTCAGTAAGGCTGCTCCCACCTGGCATCGATCGCACCGTCACTGTCGGAGTGGTGCTTATTGCATGTCCCACTTCTTCCACGCTGCTCTAAATCAGTGGTTCTCTACCTTTCCAGACTGCTGTACCCCTGTCAGGAGTCGGAGGCCTGAGCCCTGCTGCCCGGGGCTGACGCACGTAACTTAGCTTTGTGGGGGGGACCCTGTGGCGTGGGGACGTCTGTTTACTTAGCTGTACCCAAGGCAGGTTAAACACGGGGACTGAACTGTCCAGCTGAAGAGAGATTAAAACAATCTTTCCTGCGAACATTCCCAAGGGCCTCACAGGCGTGTTTCATGCCCTTTCCACCTGACCCATTGCTACCTACCAGGCAGTTGCCCTGCTTGCCACCCCCTAATGCCAGCCCTGCACTTGCAACTTCCCTAAACCGTCCTGCAACACCCCCACCCCCTTCTGGGGTTCGCAACCCCCAGGCTGAGAAACGCTATTTTAGATGAGTTGACGTACCCCCTGGAAGACCTCTGCCTACTCCCAGGGGTACATATACTCCTGGTTGGGAGCCACTGTTCTAAATCATTCTCTTTTTCTCATCACAGTCCTCCTGGTAGGTAGCAATGGGTCAGGTGGAAAGGGCATGAAACACGCCTGTGAGGCCCTTGGGAACGTTCACAGGAAAGTTTGTCTAAATCTTTCTTCAGCTGGACAATTCAGTCCCCTTGTTTAACCTGCCGTGGGTACAGCTAAGTAAATAGACTTCCTCTCTCTCCCCCCGCCCCCCCCCCAGCTGTTTTTGTCTCTTAAGCAGGTTAGAAGTTTTATTTAACATGCTCAGGAGGGACGGGAAGGATGGTGAATTGCTGCTGCAGGAACACCTGTCCCTTTCCTGCACTGCTCCCTGAGCACACATTATCCAACACAGCGTACAGTGGCCATGTCTCTCCATGGCTGAAGGAGATGCTGGTTTAGGGAAAGTCCCCTCGCTTTTCTTGGATTCAGGCTGGAAGTTCCTGGCATCATGAACGTTTTTAGATGTGATGATTAAGTATCAAAAGCAGGACTGTGGGTTGGTCAGAAATGTCTTCTGATCGGCGAGAGGTGCTGCTTCCCCTGCATGCATATGGAGTCTCCCCGGAGCACTCGCCATGGGACTCCCTGCAGGACACCTGGAGTGTCCAGGCTCCAGCATTTTACTGGCAAATCAGTTTGAAGACTTTTTTTTAAACCGCATCGTAATAAATGGATAAATGACATTTCACTGCCAAGAATAAAGCTCTACTCAGAGACAGACAGGTGCATCGGAAATCATACGCAAAACTGAATCCAAGACTAGCCCAAGGCCTCAGATGTTATTTATTATTACTTTGCATTCCTACAGCACTTTCTATTAGATGATCCCAAAGCACTTTATGAACAGTGAATTAAGGTTCCTTGGACCCCTCTGAGCAGACCAGCACAACACCAAAATATATGGTAGAGCCTGGTGGATGCCCTGTGCACCTGAGCACTCCTCTGAAGTAGGGTAGAAGTGTCCTCACCTTGCAGATGAAGAACTGAGGCACAGACTTGAGGTGGCTTTTCCAAGGGATGGACTAGCATGTGGCTGAGCTAGGATAAGAACTTGGATCTCTTGACTTCCAGTTCTGCACTTTACAAATTCACACCAGTAGTTCCCCCAAAACACTAGGAATTCACTTGAGACCTCAAATTTGAAGTTTTCCTTTAAGTGAATTTGGTGGTTCCTGACGAGGCCCTAAAGGATGTTCATCCACAGATTCATAACCACTCTGCATGTTATTTGCAGTCTCTGTGTAAAGGGTCAGAAATTAGTAAAACAACTGTGGTAGAATTGGCTAAATGGGTTACGAGTAATTTAGGTGACGACATAGTTGGCCAGTCTCATGAGCAGAGTTCTCCACTTTGGCACACTCGATCAATTATAACTGGTTGGTAGCTGTCTGTCTTACTGCATGAGCTTAGCTGTGTAGGGCCTGAGCTTGGTGGGCGCGGTTAGAAGAGTTTACTCCCTGTTTCCTGGTGATAGAGGCACCACTTCCTTCATCCTGCATACATTCCAAACAGCTGCTTTCATCGTGTCGGGAACTTGGATAGGCTGAGTCATGCCGTGACACGTGGAAAGAATGGCCAACTAACATTAAGATAGTTCTTTGTGATAATAGCAGATAGTTCGGGGTTTAAAATGACTTTTTATTGTTTCTGCACGCTGGAAATTAAGTATCAGTAAATGTACAGGCTGTTAAAACACATGAATAACCTGCCGCAACAAGTGCTCTCACTGGCTTACACAGGAGATACACACACACGCACATCTGAGTGCAGAATGTTGGCTAATGAGTTTTAGTAAGACAATGAAAATGCTACGTGTGAATAATGGACCAGATTCTCCCTGCTGGGCATCATTTACACTGGCATAAAGTGAGTTGAAATGATACCAGGACAGAATGATAGTGATTTACCCCCATTTTCATAAAGTCATAGATTAAAAGGTCAGAAAGGACCACTGTGATCACTTACTCTGTCCTCCTGTATAACACAGGCCATAGGACTTCCCTGAATAATTCCTGTTTGATCCTTTAGAAAAACATCCACTCAGTTGCCTGTGATGGACAATATGTCACATCCCATGATAAATTGTTCCAGTGGTTAATTACCCACACTGATTAAAAAAAAGTGCATCATATTTCTAGTCTAATTGGTCCGTCTTCAAAGACTTTGGGTCTCATTGTACCTTTGTCTGCTTAACAAGATCTGGTGGCTGCACGCTAAAGCTGGATTTTGTCCAGTTGTAACTGGCTGTACCAGGCCCAAGGCAGTGGAGAATCAGGCTTGTGGTATGTCGTCATCCCACAGGCCTCAGATCAGCCTGCACTCCAACACGTGCCCAACATTAAGCAGATGGGGAAAAGTGATGGGACTGCTCCCATGTTTAAAATGACACAGATATAGGTGCTGTGCTGGGTCGAGCCCACAAGGCACTGCGCTTCCTGCTGGAAAGGTACAGTCCAGGGTTAAGCAGTTTGAAGTACTTGCTCCGTGTGACAAAGAATTAATGATCCATGGTGATTCGTTCCTAGGAGTGAGTGTCTGATTCCCCACAGACAACGTTGCCCACCTAAACTTTGCCTGTATAGAAAGGTTTTGATGCAGCTTTCGGTTGCTGAGCAAAATAGATGTGATGCAAAAGGTTCGAGAGCAGCTCCTGTATGTGTAAGTTTAGTATTATCATGTATGATTTGTAGTGCCGTAGTACCTAGGAGCCGCAGTCCTGGGCCAGAACCCCATTGTGCAAGGCGCTGTACAACTGGAACAAAAAGATGGTCCCTACCTCAAATATCTTATGATTTAAGGGCTTGTCTACGTTGTGAACTAGTGCACAGCAAGCCAGAGAGCAAATCTACAGCAATCAGCTCCCCGCCCACTCACCCGCTCTGTGTACAGTGCTAGCGTGCATGAAAAGGTCCAGAGTGCAGCTCAGCGTCCTGAAAATGCAGTACATGCTGCATGCTGTAGCAAGGTCCACACGGCACACTGGTGCGCTGTAAATTCACACCGGGGCTTGCCGCTCGCTAACTGGCCTTGTACACAAAGCGTAAGACGAGAAACAATGGACGGATACCGCCAGGCTGATGGAGGATACTAGGAAACAATGGGACAGCCTTAGTCCTCCTGATCGGCTGTGGCATCCGTGCTCCCGCAGTGAAACCATTTCCAGGTTTTTGTAGGCATCATGGCAAAGGAGCGTTTTAAGGAGGAATCTGAGGGAGGATCAAGGGGTAGCTTTGTGCGTGCTAACAGTGTGCTTCTCCCAGGCATGAGGAGAAACATGGGGGAAAGCAAGAAGATGTTTGAAAACATAACAAGTGGGTGATTGAGTCTGGCATGGGCTGAGGTGAGGCAGGAGTCAACATCCTGGTAGTGGGGAGCAAGGATAGATAGGATGGGGTTAGGCCAGGAAGGGCCTTGAAAGTAAGACAAGCAGCTTCTGTTCGATGCAGGACAGCAAGGAGAGCCAGCGGAGGGATGCACAGAAAGGGGTGACGTGGTCGAAGCCACGGGGTAGGACCGCGATAGTTGCAGCATCATTCTGAATGGGTAGGAACAGGGCAAGATTACACTGGTCACGGCCAGAGAGGAATGTTGCAGTGATCGAGACTCAAGAAGAGAGCCTGGACAGCAGTGTGTACTGCAGACAAAGCCTTAGCTCTGTGGCTGCATAGGAAAGGCCCTGCTTAGAGATGTTATGCGGAGATCAGAGCCTGGATGTGAGGACCCAGAGAGAGGCCGAAGTTGAAGATGATGCCCAGGTTACGGGCTGGAGTGGCAGGCAGGATGACGATGCGTCCCCAGGGCTGGAGAATGGAGGTTACAGCGAAGGCTTTGGGCGGAGGATTAAGAGCTCTGTTTTAGCCATGTGGAGCTTGAACGGCTGGCGAGACATCCACAAGGAGATGTCAGAACCAGGCTGAGATTTTGGTTTGGACAGACGGTTTGCATTCAGCCTTGCTGCAGCACATGGGTCAGCAGAACCCAATGGAAACCAGAGCTAGAAAGCACAGATGTTTGAATCATATCACCTGAAATCCAAGGCAGGCCCAGACCCACCCCCATCCCACTCACCCCCTGCACGCCTCAGGAATCTGCGAAGCGCCCATTCTCCTCCTGCAGGTCAGACTGAGTCGGGCTGTCTCCTGCCACTGTCTGCTTCCAGTGGGGAGGGAGATTTTGGGAGCTGTTTGTTCCCCACTTTCTCTTCTGCTCTTGGCTCCCCCTGTGTCTGGCCTCCCACTCCCTCCTATCCTACCTGAGCCTGGCTCTCTTCTGGCACTGCTGCTCCCCTGCCGCGCTCTTTGCACTCTCCTCTGGCCGGGGTGAGGTCCTTGAGGGTAGACATGGTGCTGATGCTTCTGACAAACAGCCCCTCTTCACCACGTGCTCATTTTGATACTTGGAGAAAGGTTCTTGTAAATAAAGCTGTGAACACGGCTCCTTTTCTCCACAATGAGGGAATATTTATACCGCAACTCGGGCCAACCCTAGACCAGGGATGTCTCCCAGGGAAGCCTCGGGCCAAACTCAGTAGTGATGCAAAAAGTGATGCAAGTCAGAAAATAGCTGCAAGTGATTCAGTGAGGGAACTTGTCCCAATTTGCCCTGCAGTGGGCAACAAAATGAGTGCCCCTGACATGCTGAGGGTTGGAATCAAGTGGGAGTGTATCAGGGAACACAAATAACAGTAGGGTTGAAGACAGCGTAGGAGGGCTCGTCCCATGCTGCTGCACAGCCCCAGATTTTAAAAAGCACTCGTGAGTAAGGTGCAGATGCTCCTGCTGCTGCGGCGTTGGGGTTGGGGGTTCAGTGCTGCAGTATTCCCTCGCCCCTTGCCTTTCGCGTACGTTCCTTTAATTCTTCATGCACACGGTCACCTCACAGTTCCATCCCTGACATCCGTTTTCTAACCCTCAGCCACCCCAGGGGCCTGATTCTCCCCTCCATTACGCCAGTTTTACACTGTGTAGTTGTGTGAGCTGCAGTGGAGTAACTGGTGTAAAACGGGTGGAGTGCAATGGCGGGTCAGACCTCATGAGTAACAGACACCACTGTTGCTCCACTGTTGAATTTGCCTCTTTCTCCAGTTGACATCTTGTCTTCCCTTGCCTGCCTTTTAGAGAGAGAGCTAGATCCAAAATAAAGACACGTCTGCCAGGCATGGGATCTTTCAGGGCTTCCTTCCCTGGCCTCCTTTCCTAGACAAACTGTCAAGAAAGGTGGAATAAACCTAGAACTGATCAAATGTAACTGCCAGTTAAGAGTGTTTAGTTTTTTAAAGAATGAGATGTCTAAATGTTCTGGTTATTTTAACATGACTTCATTTGTAATACCTGACTACTAGCATGTGTATATTTCAAGTACATAATGAAAGTGAAGTTTCATTTAGCATGGAGATGAAATTGTTCCTGACTAAAGAAGCTGTTTTAGCTCATGGAATAATGAGATTCTTTCCCCCAGGATCATCTAACACAATGTGACAGCACAAATACTATTCACTATTATCCAGCCTCCTCTGTCATCTCTGCCTCCATTCGTACGCATGTCACATGCTGGGCTGCATGGATAACTGAAGCTGCTTTTCCTCCATTCCTGATCTGTAAAAGCTCTACTGTAGATGAGTCAACGAGAGGAGGAGTCTTTCTTTTCAATGTTACCACATGCTGAACAGCACCACTGTAAAAAAACTTCAAAAACAGACTCCAGCGAATTAATTAATTAATTAATGCTGAATTGGAATTAATTTGCAAACTGGGTACAATTAACTTAGGCTTGAATAGAGACTGGGAGTGGATGGGTCATTACACAAAGTAAAACTATTTCCCCATGTTTATTTCCCCCGCCCCCCCTCCCCCGCTGTTCCTCAGACATTCTTGTCAACTGCTGGAAATGGCCCACCTTGATTATCATGACAAAAGGCTTTCTCCCCCGCTCTCCTGCTGGTAATAGCTCACCTTACCTGATCACTCTCCTTACAGTGTGTATGGTAACACCCATTGTTTCCTGTTCTCTATGTATGTAAATCTCCCCACTGTATTTTCCACTGAGTGCATCCGATGAAGTGAGCTGTAGCTCACGAAAGCTTATGCTCAAATAAATTTGTTAGCCTCTAAGGTGCCACAAGTCCTCCTTTTCTTTTTGCGGATACAGACTAACACGGCTGCTACTCTGAAACCTGTAAATCTTTGTGTACAATAGATAAGCACGATGAGTATCACCCTCACCTCTAATAGTTAAATGTCAGCACACATGACCACAAGGAGAGACATTGTCTAGTGGTCAGAGCATTGGACTGGAAGCCAGCAGCTCTTGAGTTGTAATCCCAGCGCTGACAGACTCGTTCTGTGACGAGGGGTAAGTCATGTAGCCCTGTCTGTGGAATGGCGCTCACCGTTCCGAGCTGGCTCGCAGAAGGGTTGTGTGACCCACTCAGTTAGTATTTAGAAAGCAAGGAGTAGTATTATGGAAGCATTAAAATCCCACCATATACCTGGTCCTACACCCAGTGCCCAAGCCTCCAAACCTGTGGCACTGGTGGAGGCTGTACAATTATTTCCTGTCATTTGTGGGATTTCTTGTATGTTTTCTTGAAGCACCAGGGCCAGGATACTAGACAAGATAGCCCTTGGTCTGATCCAATTTGGCAATCTGCATGCTGCTGTTATGGACCAGTTATTGAACACTCTATAGGGTGTAATCCTCCTGTTTCCAAAATGAAGTTCCTTTAATATCAAGTAACTTTCCAAGTAATGCTTTGGAATGACTTAGGAATGAGCTTTCCCTAACCTCGTCTCTGTTTGGTGCATTGGTAGATGAGACCTTTCAGGAAAAGGAGGTGGTTTCTTGTGGTTATTAAGAAAGAAATTCCCTTTTTCAGACAAGGCAGATTTAGCATAACAGAACCCTTCATCAGCCTTCTCACTTGAGGAGGAAGAGGCTGACTGCACTAAAAATGATCATGAGTAATGTATTGAGTAGCTGACTGCTAATTACCTGGAAGACAATGTCAAAGGAGACGTTTCCCTAAGACAGATAGAGATGGCATTTGCATTGGCCCTGTTGGCCGTGCAAAGGATTGCAATAAAAATGGAAATCACAGAAGGAGAAATCTGAAAGGTGCTGCAGAACTGTTGAGGATTTATTATGCCTGTGATTAACTATGGAGAATGTGCTAACCTGTGCCATGTAGAAATTAAACATGGCATTAGATAAGAACCAGAGAGCAAAGAGTTATTTAAATGTGTCGGAGAGCACTTTGGCATATGTTTTTATTGGTTAAGAAATAGCTTCATGTTTGACTTTTTATTCTGCTCCTTTCTATTTTGTTCCCTGAAATTGTTTTGGGCCAGAATTTCAATAGCTACCATTAAATCTGCACACCAAGAATTGTCCACATAAATTGCCCATGTTTTTAGTTTGTTCATGCCTCTGGACAGCTGTGACACTTGATGAATCGCTGTAATGATGTGATATTTGGGCATGCTAATTTAGAGGCAGATTGAGGTTTCTATTCAGATATCATCCTATTTTATATTAGTCCAAGTCACTTTCACTATTCACTAGAAAAATTATTGTTCCAGGGTAAATTTTGCTATTTCTCTTTTTTAGACCAAAATGAGAAAAATCCATCACCCCTACAGATTCCGGAGAATTAGTTCTGAATGCAGCTAGTCATTTTTGCATGGAAATGAACTACTCAGACCATCAAATCTATTGTCATTTATGAACAAACTAGATTTTAATTCAGTTCTACGGAGGTGAAAGTCTAGTTTAGAAACCTCATATGAGACCACTCAAGAAGGAGATTCTGGAGTTGTCATAGATATTTTTCTGAAAACATCTGCTCAGTGTGCAGTCAAAAAAGTTAATAGAAGGTTAGGAACTATTAGGAAAGGGATAGATAATAAGATAGAAAATATCGTAATGCCACTAGATAAATCCATGGTACGCCCACATCTTGAGTGCTGCCTGCAGTTCTGGTCACCTTATCTCAAAAAAAGATAGATTAGAATTGGACAAAGTACAGAGAAGGGCACCAAAAATTATTAAGGGTCTGGAACAGCTTCCATTTGAAGAGAGATTTAAAAGCCTGGGACTGTTCACCCTGAGAAAGCGATGACTAAGGGCAATGTGCTAAAGTCTGTAAATTACGAATGGGGGGGGGAGAGAGTGACTAGGGAAGTGTTATTTACCCCTTCACTTAACACAGGAACCAGGGGTCACCCACTAAAATCAAGAGGCAGCAGGTTTAAAACAAACAAAAGGAAGTGCTTCTTCGCACAGTGCACAGTCTCCCTGTGGAACTCGTTGCCGGGGGATGTTGTGAAGGCCAAAACTATAACTGGGTTCACAAAACAATTAGGTGAGTTCATGGAGGACAGGTCCATCAATGGACATTAGCCAAGATGGTCAGTGACGAAACCCCATGCTCCAGGTTTCCCTAAACCTCGAACAACGAGAAGCTGGGACCCGATGACAGGGGATGGATCACTCAGTGATTGCCTCTGAAGCACCTGGCATTGTCCACTGTCGGGAGACAGGATATTGGGTTAGTTGGACCATTGATCTGAACCAATATGGCCCTTCTTTTGTTCTAGGACATCAGCGAGGCTACTTGCAAGCTTCAGTTAAAACACATGCTTAAGTGCATTGCGGGATCAGGGCTGGAGTGCTTGGGAATGTATAGTACTGACCCTGAGAGAGCTTTTGTCCCATGAGGGTACTTTGTGTTTGACATCAGTGGCTGAAAGGAGCCTCTTTCTTTGTGATTAAATTACCACCATTGCCATGAAACACATAATCTGACTATGTACTTAATGGAGAGACAAGGTGAGGGAGGGAATATCTTTTATTGGACCAACTTCTGTTGGTGACAGAGACAAGCTTTCAGCCACACAGAGCTCTTTCTCAGGTCTCTTTACCTAATGCCAGGCCTGAGCAGTAGGATGTTACTTCTCAGCATCTGAAGCAGAGATCTTCTGGATTAGAAAGACCTGCCCCATCCCACACTGTTCATCATGAAGTCCCCAGTCTTCTCCTGCAGCAGTTAAAGCTATGGGCTGGCACTAAGCCAGCTCAGGGAGAGAGGATTTAATTGGGGGGAAATTGTTAAACATACTAAAGAGTTCATATTCTCTCTCTCTCTCCCCATTTCATTTCAACATTGGAGCTCAGATATTTCATAATCATGAGTCCCATCACCCCCTCCCCCAGCTGAGCCAAAGGGAGGAAAACACCATAAGGATTCTTTTCCCATGTCTGTCCGTCAGTTTGTTCGACATTCAGATCATTGGTAAGTGTGGTGCTTCACCCTGGGCTCGCTCCCCAGCCTGCAGCAGGCACATGCAATTGGAATGAAGGAAGTAAGAAGAAAATGCAAAAGCTGCCTTCTGTTTATACCAGAGAAGCCAAACTGAGCCAAGACAAAAGTGCAGATTTCCACACAGTGTGGTGTCGTTTGTGGGCACAGTTTGCCTGCTGCTGGGAAAAGTCCTGTGGTTCTCACTCCTTCCGAGTCTGAACACCAAGTTCTCATTTGAAAAAGTTGGTTTTTCCAGGGAGACTCTCTCTCAAGCTTGGTGTAGCTTGGCCTATATAGCTTTAAACACGCCATTTTATGAGGAAGAAAATGAAGCCATTCTATCACATTCATTTGGAAAATTTCATTTTTCCTCTGCAAAACCTTGAACTTTGCCATTGTAATGACAAAGATGGTGACAGGGGCAGCAGACAGAAGGAGGCGAATGCTGCTTTGTCCCACATCGCCTAGGGGTCTTCCCAGGCACCCATAGCTGATTTCAACCCCACCTTCAGCCTGGGGGCAGGTGGAGGCGGCATGGCTGGAGGGCTCAGTGTACCGGCTAGCCGCAGCTGGAAGATGGTCCCGATGGGATGGCTGCCACTGGCGTACATCAGGGCAGCCCAGAGGCTCTGCTGCGGGTGGGGTGGAGCCAAGAAGAGAATTGTTGAGCTGTAAGTTGTATCCAGCTGGCCGCCTGTCTCTGCAGTGTTGGATGTGGAGCAGAGGTTAGACATTAAAACAAACAAAACCCATCGGTGGGTAACTCTTACTTTGTAGGGAGGCACCCTGACGCCAAGGAGTAAGCACTATAGAAAATCATCTGTAATTGTTAGTGGAGCAAGAAAGTAAGGAACTTGCTACCGCATCGCAGTGTTGTAGCCCGTGTACTTTATTCTTCTCTGGTTATTCCTTCCCAAGATCTATAACTGTTGCATGTTTCTCCATTGCTATGCAACAATTAATTACATTAGTTCACTAAATCTATCATTAAACAACTGCAATCTACCCTAATAGCTGCTTCCCTAATTAAATATCCATAATGTTCCTATCCTCACCCCTGAGCTCTGGGCATCTTATTTGTCAATATCCAGTCCTCTTTTCATCTTCTTTGCATTTCCCTGTGTTTCGCCAATGTAATCCTCAGGCATGGGAATTGCCTCTGATGCAGGGACAAGTGAGACTGTCCATTGTGTGGGGACATTGGAGATGTGGTACATATGTGTGGGGCTGGCTCTTTCTGCTCAAGGAGTGAGGAAAGCACATGCTTCTCATCACCAGCCACTGTAACACATCCACACTCATACACATAAGGAGCAATTTGTGTGGAAAGCTGTATTAAAACTGTACAGCTCTCACTTTAAATGCTGTGGGCTTCCTGGTCCTGCTTGCAGGCTAGTGGGCTCTGTAGGAAAGGATGTGAGCTGCAGCAGCCAGTCAGCCTAGAGTAAGGTGCGGTGAGCTGTGCTTCTCTGTTTCAGGGAGCAGCCTGCTTTGTCTCTCTTTGTTTTATTATTCTGAATTCTAAAAGATCGTCGTGTTACACTGCAACCTTCTAGCAAGAGTATTTTTTGTTTTTTTTCTCCAACTGCTCAGTTTATATGCTCTGACACAGAACAGTTTGTATCTTTTTTGGTGTCCACATTTCTGCACCACCTTGTCTTGATGCTACACAGGAATGGTCACTTCGTTGTTGCTGTTCCCTCTTCATTCTGGCCTGTGCAGTTGCAGATGAGCTTCATTGAATGTTTTAGTCAGAGCCAACCTTTTAGATGCAGAAACGTCTGGCTCAGGCTAGTCTTGCTCTGTAGCAGTGGACCCCACTTCGGGGGTCCAATCTGACACCCCTGAAGCCAGTGGGAGGTTTTGTATTGATCTGGATAGTGCTGGGACAGTCCGGCCATGAATTTGGTGGTAATGAAAGTCCACTCACACTGCAGGGGGAGTGGCTGTCTTCACTCGATTGCAGTGGAATTTTGCTCCTTTTCTGCTGGGGAAGTTTCAGCACATGAGAAACCAGTTCCACTGTACAAATCCCCAGGGGAAGGGTCACCAACCAGAGAGGTGTAAGAGCTGTATTCCAAGGAGACTCTCTCTCAAATGTGGCGAGGCTTGGCCTATGTAGCTTCAAACACAGTTTTATGAGGAAGAAAATGAGGCCACTCTATCACCTGGGCATTCGGATAGCAGTGCTGTAGGCCAGGCTCATCTGCGCTGAATTCAGCTAAGAGATTTATGGAGCTGAATTAGAGGACACCGAGGATACATGCTGAAACAGATATATTATTCCTGTTCATCTGTTGTCTTTACACAGCACCAGTGGAGCTGATTGGTCTGATTTAAAGTTTGTGCCCTCATGAAAGAGGCAAACAGTTCTCCTTAAACACTCTGCCAACCTGGGTTTTCTAGAGAATAATGTGGAGTTGATGCAAACAGTATTTCGTTTTAGAGCAATTTGATGGTTCACAAGTCTCTTCAGTAAAACCTGGAAGAAATCCAAACAGCACTGACTCATGGGTTCAGGGTTTTGTCTGAGAAGTGCAGAAGAATTATATGTAAAGTGGTAATAAAGATAAAAGACCCTGAAAAGGCACTTTTCTGTCAGATTCTAAAACAGAGTCAAGAAGCGATGATTTTTCAAAGTTTAACATGAGTCTGAGCATTAGAATAGGCAGCTCCCTCAGGATTTGAAATCAAATACGATGTTGAACTCTGCCTGTGACAGCAGCTTACAAAAATGTGTATTAATCAATTGTACATAATTTGAGATGCAACAACACTAGCCTACCTGTACAGTAGCTCTGAACATTTACACTTTTTTATGAGAACATCAGCTTAATTTTTCATTAAGATCACTAAGCAGATGCAGATTTTATTTAATTTAAATATTTATAGAATTTTCTCAATCTTTCAAAATGGATTAGACACTGAATGAGGAAGCTAATATCATCTGGCTGATAATTTATCTGCTGAATCCACTTAAGAAACCAATCAGGAATTAGTTAAAAAGTGACTGGAGTTGAAAAGTATTGTCTAAAGTTGTACATACTACTGGGACACCAAAAGCAAGCCTCCTTTGGTGGAGGGAATATATTTCCAAAAGACTCTCCTACAGCAGATTATTTTTACAAATACTACATTTCCATCTCTGCCATGACTGCTTTTCAGGACTTGCTATTCTTCCCACTACGCTGTATTTGCTAGACCTGGGACATACAGCACCAAAGAGAGAGTAAAAATCCTGAAATTCCAAAGAGCTAGGGCCCCAGTTCTGCAAACACTTGCATGCTTCCGTTGAAGCATGTGGCTAGTCTCACTGAAGTCAATGGGACCATTCTTAAAAGTTAAGAATATATGTAAGTTTTTGCAGAAGAGGAGCCTAAGCCCAAACCGTCATGTGTTTGCGCCGTTGAGAATACTGTGAGCTGCAAAGGAGATGTTGCCTCCAGGATCCATCGCAATCTGCACTTGGCACAATATTGGCCGAGGATTCGATCAGCTACAGACAGCACTCTCCATTGGTGTCAATGACAATTTTGCTAAAAACCGACAGCCCAATATGACCCTTTATATGTACGAATCCATCTGGACATCTATGTTAAAGGGACAGCACCAATTTCAGATCTGGTCCCTTTTGAGCAATAAGCTGAAGGTATTTTCAGGTCCTACACCTACTCTGGACAATTTTTACGGTTTTATTATCCCATTTTCCTATTGTTCTCTATGGTTCTCTGGCTCTGTTGCTGCAAGAGACCCATAGAAGTAACAGAGGCATTGGACTGACTCTGTGGGGAAGCAGGGAAGCCAGCTGTACGTACAGTGCTGTCACATGCACAAAGGAGACAAACTGAACTAATGGAAAAACGTCACTCCTTAGTGATGTGGAGCCTGCGGCGCCGCGCCTCCCAGGCCAGGTCGACAGACTCAGATTAGCGGGGCTCACGCGGCTTCGCTAAAATAGCTGTGTAGACGTGCCCTAGGAGGTTACACTTACAGAATCATAGAAGATCAGGGTTGGAAGGGACCTCAGGAGGTCATCTAGTCCCACCCCCTGCTCCAAGCAGGGCCAACCCCAACTAAATCATCCCAGCCAGATTTAGTTCAGTTTGGTTACTTTGTGCTTTTCGCAGCACCTTGAAATTGCAGCTCGGGCTGGCACGCAGGCTTTGAAGACCAACTTTCCTCACTGAGCTTCAGAGCCTGAGCTCCAGCCCAAGCCGTAACTTCAAAGCTTTGTCTACATGCCTGTGGTTAGAGCGCTGGCTCGATCCCCGCTGGCCCAAGGCTGTCAGTCTGGGCTGGGAGGCGTGCTCCTGCAGGCTCCAGAGCACGGTGTAGACGTGCCCTCAGGTTAGGTGTTGCTCGTAGCAGGGATGTGGGAGACTGAGTTCAGACAGGAATGGGAGTGGGGAAGCAGGCAGCGTCCCTCTAACTTGGAGGCACTGTTCATGGCTGCTCTGCTGTAATCTGTACTATCCCCAAAGCACCTCCCCCTTCCCCTGGCGTTTAATTATTTATTTCTCTCACTTGACTCTGTCAGCAGCAAGAGACGTCACCCTCTGTTTCCGTGAATGGGTTAATCCCCCCTGTGCACTGAGAACAATGGTCCCTTCTGGCCTTAAAATCTATGGACTGGAGTGTCTGGGTCTGACCACTTTGTGTCATGCTGCTGGAGATTCCCCCCGGGATGGAAATCCCATGGCTGACCTAAGGGAAAGGCGGGGGCCGTATCCGGGGCACGGAGGGAAAGGGCCTTAGGAGGAGAGGGGAAGGCTTGGGGCCCAAAGAGACATTGACATAAGGGCTCTGAGAGACCCGAGGAGCAAACTAACAGTGCCCCTCTGCAGCTTTTAACTTCCACCGGGGCTGGGTGGCTGAGCCAGGAAGCTGTGACTGGTTCCTTCGCCACAGGGAAGGAGCAAACTCTGTGAATCTATGAAAGATCAAGAAGGGAGATTGACATTCAGGGCTCTGTGCTGGTCCCAGAGAAGCAAATTGCCAAACTTCCGTTCATTTCCGTAGAAGCAAGACCAAGCGTTCAGGTGGCTTTTTCCATTTTTCTCAGGGGCAATTTTGATCATTCTCCTACCCAATGGGAGAGGCTTCCTCTTCTGACTGCACTGTCAGACAGCCAAGAATAAGGTGACTAGGCTCTGCACATCTCCGTATGAATGAAACAAATTTCCTGGCTTTGGATTTTTTTTCAAGTAACTATGGATTTAATTTTGCAAAATGCTAACAGTATCAAAATACTCTGAGCTCTTGAATGCAGCAGAACTGGGTTCTGACCCACTTGCAAGTGTATTTTGTGCTATGTCATGTTTTTTAGTTTTGCTACAAAATGTTCATGAAATGAAACCCAAGCATTTTCCAGATTTTTTTATGAGTATCTTATAAATTGCCAAATTAACTTTCATTGGTTTTTGCTCCATAGCACTAGGTCTGTGTATACGCCAATGCCTTTTCTGCCTTTGCTTTATACTCCTAATACATTGTGTGGCTGGCTTTAGATCTCTTCGCTTGTCTGTTTTGTGCATTATGTTTCATGTTGGAATACTGGGTACATTTGTTTATTTTTTTCTTATCATCATTACATTTCACTTCTTGCTTACCTGCAAGCTTTATTTGGTTGGTCCATATATCGAATCTGTCTCAGTCGTGAATTCTTCTCAGTTCCCCCTAGCTCTCTCTCCCCAGCAGGTTTAATACTTTTGGAAATTGTACTCCTGAAAGGTCATCTTCTATAAGATACAAGGGAGAGTCCTCTGGCAATGCAGATCTTTAAGGAACAATACTTGTTACTTATTTTAACCCTGAAATGTCCCATTTGACTGACACAATCTGTTTTCTATCCTTAGGCACATGTTTGTCTGTCTTAGGGTTTAGATTTCTGCATAGCTTCTTATGTCTTCCATGTCAAGTCAATAGTAGTGTTCGTACTGGACTTCATGGAATCTCTGGCACGTCTCCATTTGTGGGATCAGGCCTCTGCTTGCAACAGGATTTTGGGGGAGTGGTTGTTTAGAAGTGGTTGAGTGGCAGGAGGGGGTGTCAGGGTTAGGGGCAGGAGAGGGTGTCAGTATTGTGCATATAATTCCTGTGAAAGTGGAAAGGCCGTTTCAAAGTGGCAGGTTTTTCTGCATTTCCCAAAGACAGTCAGGATCTGGATTCACCCCGTCTCCTCTGGAAAGTCTCTCCACAGCCACATCCTCTCAGATTAATTGACGAGTCCGGAGTCTATATTGGGGTAGATGAACGCTGTTTTCAATTTCTCTCTCTTTTTTTTTAAAGGTCACCCTGGTGGTATTTTAATTCATCACGTCGTATGGAAGCCCGCTGCCGGCCACACACAGACCAAGAGTGCCACCGAAGAGATGCTGTTGAAGGTGCGTTAGCAAAACAGCGAGTCAGTACTTAGAGTAACCGTTGTGCACGTCACGTGCTGTACTCCAGCACAGGTTCCTCGTCGTTCCAGCTACTACAGTGGCAAAACTTCTAGTTCACAGCATGTGCCTGAGTCAGGATGAAGCTTAGCAAAGAGTAATGGAAAGCATTTTCCAGGGTAAGATGTGATAGAAAAGCATTAATTTCATATCCAAGTATACGTCCCTCCACCTCAAGTCCCCAGTTGAACTAGTGCCACGTAATCAAACGCGAGCTACGTAGACCACTCCAGATGACAATAATGCCCTCTCAACAAAGAACAAACTCACGCTCCTGTGAGAAAAGCTTCGCTGGTGGTAAGTAAATCCCGTGTGTCACTGCCAAGGGGCAAAAAATGCCTTTCCTTCGTGTGACAGCAGTGTCGTCCCGAAGTAGGATGGTTGCAAGGTGGTGGTGGTGGTGGCTTGCTTGGGAAAATGCTGGTTTGGCCATTATTGTTTCTTCGCTTGTGTCTAAACTCACTCACAAACCATACACTGGCTCCTGAGTCCTCAAATGGATAACAGAGTCCAACAGAGCAAGACTGAAAGAGGCCAATCCAAGAAGTGGTGGCATGTCGTAAAGGAAGATATGTTAGCATGGGTGTGATAGAGGATCTGGCATTGGACAGAGCACTTTGGAGGGAGAGGACCTCATGAGATGGGATTAACACGAGAAGGAATCATAGAAGATCAGGGTTGGAAGGGACCTCAGGAGGTCATCTAGTCCAACCCCCTGCTCAAAGCAGGACCAATCCCCAACTAAAGCATCCCAGCCAGGGCTTTGTCAAGCCTGAACTTAAAAACTTCTAAGAGCTCATATCTGAGCAGACCAGTGTATTCCAGTCGGGTTGCTGTTTAGGAGCTGTTTAGAAATGTTTGCTTGATTAAAGACTTCGTTAGCATTTATTGCTTTTGACTCCTTGCAACTTTTAATTAACCCCAATGTCTCCCATGGTTTTACATTGGCTTGTGCTTTGCCCACCTAGCGTGTTTTCGCTCCGCTACAATGCAGCTTTGCACTTGTGCGCAGCTACACTGGTTTGCTATACCGCCGTTTCAGCTGGACTGAAAAGCTAGTTTGAGTCCAGGGAGTGAGCTGGGTGAGCACAGCTGCCAGGGCTGCTCACTGGGAGAAGGAAGGCACATACAGATGTTGAGAAAGAAATTCGCTTTGCAGTCAGTGCATGAGACCTGTCTCTGAACGGACTGTTACATTCAGGAAAAGTTTTCAGCCTAGTAATTCAAGATGCTTTATCACCGTAGCACCAACGACAGCCTCCCATTCCTGGGGTCCTTTCTTTCTTCCTCCAGATGAATGAACCTCATCTGTGCACCCTCTCCTGAAACACTGCATTGAAAATGGCTTTTAAGCTGACGATCAGGACTGCTGGTGACGGCAGCACCCAGCAGCCGGGAGAGGTGCTTTCCCCCGGCCGTCTGATCCTCTCCCAGGAGGGCAATGCAGCAGAAAAAAATGGGGGTGTGGAGGGTCAGGATTGTGCCCCCTAGAGGTGTTTGCAGGTCTCTCTCCTCCCACATGGCAGCAGACCGTGTGGTGTCTTGCTGATGTTCTTGGGGTCTGCGCGGGGTGAGGGCAGGGACCGGATGTGGGGGGAAGGAGTGGGTGGAGCCAGGAGAAGTCACATCATCCCCTTGTGGCCTGCAGAGTTTACCAGGGAAAGGTTGTCTCTCCAGCCTGGAGATGGGGGAGGCGAGAAACTCCCTTTAAGGGGGATCCCCAGGGTAGCTGTGGCCAGGGGCAGTCCCTGGGCAGGGAGTGGGAGCACAGAGCCAATGCAGAGGCTCTGGGCCTCCCACTCGGGGCGGGGGAAGGAAATTCTGTTCCCCTGACGGAGCCCTAGGAGGAACCCACCTACCCTGGGGCAGGAAGGCATACTCTGGCCCATTGTAGGAGATCAATGAATTAATTTTTCTCTGTGTGTGGGAACCCCATGCTCAGTGTGGGTTGTTCTTCCTCCCTCTGTGCCTGATCCATTGAGGCCGGAACAGCCCCAGCTCCAGAGCCTGGTTCTTTAGCTGAAGCTGTTGAGACCTGTGCTTTCAGTTCCGGAGGTCCCTGGTCTGTTGACGGAGTGGGCAGCTGTTAGCCATGGCTTACCACCTACCCTCCAAAACTCAGCACCAGCCAGAGCTTTCTTTTCTAAACATAAACCACTGTCAGATGTTTCTTTCCATTCGTCTTTTCATTATTTTGATGGAATAAAAGTACTGTTAAAAGTTTGTGAAGACACATTTTAATAGCGTGTGCACACTGGCCTGACAGCTGCACGGTTTCTTTTCCTCCCGACTAGACAAGTTTCATCCTAGTTTATATGAAGAAGTTGATCTTGCCAGAATTGGTAGCCTCATGCACCTAACCCTTTGCTTTTCATTCTATTGCTGAGGTTAAAGTACTCTGGGATAGGGGGATGTGACTTGTAAATGGACCTGGAGTGCTTCCAGCCTTCCTGTAGCACAGATCAGTTCTTATTGTTTGTACTGGTAGTGGGTAGAGACCCCCTCTGAGACGGGGACCCCAATGTGCTAGGCGCTGTACAAACAAACACTGGGAGACAGCCTCTGCCCCAGAGAGCTTGCAGTCTAAGGCTAAGGATAGACGAAGAGATAGAGCGTAGAACCAAAGTGAACAAAGTCGTGGTTTGCAGATCACATGTTAGTGCCATGATTTTTATTGTGTTGGTTGATTTCTTTCTCTCGCCCGCCCCATTCAGCAGCCAGAGATGGAGATACTGTAGGAGTAGCTGGGAATAGCCTGGTGCTGTCCGACTTCATAGGCTAATTTTGATCCCACTTGGCAGTTGTTGGTTGGAAGCTTGAGTGCAGCTCCGGAGTAGTTTGGTGTTTGCTGAGAGGAGGGATGGCCAGAGGAAAATATCCAGTAACAATGTCTGGGGGAAAGGGAGGGACATTGGGCACAGTTCCGAGTAAGCCCAGAGGCCCTGAGGGTGGGTGCTGAGGCAAAGTTCTGCCATGGCGAGCCTCAGACCTCCACTGCTGCTTCTCCCCAGGAGAGACCCGAGCCCTTTCTCACAGCCACCTTTCTTTGGGCATTTTTCTTTAAATCAGGCCGCCAAAGACGTATTTCCTCCTTTGTCCCAAATGTGTCAACCCCTACCCCCTCCACACTCCCCAAATTACACCTGCCTGCAGCCCAGGAGAGCCAGTAGTCAGTCCTGGGCCAGTCAGTAATGTAAAGTCTCATACCTTGCTGCCTTGCTTTTACATGGCAAGGGTGGTCAACTATGTAAATAGAAAGGGTGAAAAATAAAACCAGCAGTCGATGTGACAGGCCTCGAGGAGCCATTGACTCTGAGTTTAGGCACAGTTACCTGCCTCTCTCGCCCCCATCTCCCGGCGATACTGGATGTGAAACTGGAAAGTCAGACCGGTGACTGAGAGGCAGGGGGTGAGGCTGGCGTTAACGCTACAAGCGTTCAGCCAGGTTTGCCGCTGAGCACTCGCAGTCTGGAAGGGGAGGGAAGGTTTGCTCTATATGCTTTTACTTGCTTTATAAAAACTCGCAGAGGCTTCATGTAGGTAAATCACGGCAGGGACTGTTTGTCTTCCTTTAACATGCCTCTTCTGGAGGCTCTTCAGTGTTTAATACAGTAGCCCTTAAACTCCAGAGACCTGAGTTCAGGTTAGGGATGGGACACGCAGAAAAAGAAACACAGACTCCAGGCCTTATAGCTGTTCTACGCAGGCAGAGACCAGGGAGTGCCGGGGCTGGCCTGCCAGGACGTCTAGTGGGACCAAGGCCTTAGGTGTATTCCTGGCACTGGGTGATCCAGGAAGTTTGGCTGCTTACCAAAAACTTTGTGGCACTTCCAGACTTCCTTCTGGCCTCCCTCACACTATGGGTTTTCATACAGTCCTCAGCTCTCACATCGCAGTAACCATCTCTCTCTCCAGGCCTTGGCTGTTACAGAAGTGCTCTGTAAAAGAGCGATCTGTGTATATATGTAAATAGGAAGTGAATAGATAAGGTGCCAGTAGAATGTGTGGTGATGTTCCTGGGTTTTGCAGGACCAAGAAAACTAGCTACTTTCCACTGCAAGGGCTTCATGTGTGCGGCTGGTAATAATGGTTGTGCTGTCACGCTGGGTAATGGAGGGGGGAAACAAGCGGAGGGTTTTGTTCTGGGACCATGTATTCCCAAAATATCACAATGTGTGTCTGCTTTCCACTGGAAAACCCTGACTGGCTCCTTTGTGGTAGAGAAGCAAATATAAAGTTGGACCTTGGGCCTTTTGTCGAGAATTTTCTGCTGGCATTTTCCAAACTGTTCTTGATGGTGATCTACAGAGAAAGAGGCAGTCATGCATTGACCTGGCTGTGGTAAAGGTGGCTCTCTCTTCCCCCAGCACTCTGTAGGTGTAGCTCATGTTAACATAACTGAGAGCTATGCAGTTTTATCAACCTTCTTCCAGACAGACATTCAAGAGATTCAGAAGCGGCAGATGTGTGTGGAATTGCAACATAAGAATCCAGGAGCTTTCAAGTCTTGACAATAATGTAACCCTTTGTTACTGGCAGATTTTAATAGGTTTCCGTGGCTTGGAAAGGGACACCCAGGGTTAAGTATTTACATTAGAAATCCATTATTTTGACTGTGGCCAAAGTTGTAACCTAGCTATGAAAACGTATTCAGGAGTCACATTTACCATAAAGACAGGTTTCAGAGTAGCAGCCGTGTTAGTCTGTATCCGCAAAAAAAAAAAGGAGGACTTGTGGCACCTTAGAGACTAACCAATTTATTTGAGCATGAGCTTTCGTGAGCTACAGCTCACTTCATCGGATGCTGTAGCTCACGAAAGCTTATGCTCAAATAAATTGGTTAGTCTCTAAGGTGCCACAAGTACTCCTTTTCTATTTACCATAAAGCATCTTACTGGGGAGCAATTTTATTCCCTCCAGTGATCCCAGTAACTGGTGTGGTTTTGTGCTGCTATAAGAAGACAAACAGCTGTCCTCAGCCAGGGGTGGTTGTCTATGAACACCAGCAGGGCTGTTCCTGGTGGTGTGTTGGTTGGAAACCTGATGAACTGTACTTGTGGCTATTCTGAATGGCTGCTTATGCACACGTACCAACTGTGACACTGTTCCCAGAGGCAGTGCCTTCAGAAGCATATCATTGCTTCTGGCACTCTGATACCAACCCCAGAAATTTGGAGAAGCTGTCTTGCTCCCCCTGCAAGATGTTTGCGAGATTGGGTGAGACCAATTCGGTCATCCATGTGCCCACTCTACTTGGGCTCTGGTTCAGATATGTGCCCCGGGATACTTATGGGCAGCACAGCATGGGGAGGACGTGACCAGCCCTCTGTGGAGAACTGTGTCCAGTTTTGGGCCCCACACTACAAGAAGGATGTGGAAAAATTGGAAAATGTCCAGCGGAGGACAACGAAAATGATTAGGGGGCTGGAGCACATGACTTATGAGGAGAGGCTGAGGGAACTGGGGTTGTTTAGTCTGCGGAAGAGAAGAATGAGGAGGGATTTGATAGCTGCTTTCAACTACCTGAAAGGGGGTTCCAAAGAGGATGGAGCTGGACTGCTCTCAGTGGTAGCAGATGACAGAACAAGGAGTAATGATCTCAAGTTGCAGTGTGGGAGGTTTAGGTTGGATATTAGGAAAAACTTTTCCACTAGGAGGGTGGTGAAGCACTGGAATGTGTTATCTAGGGAGATGGTGGAATCTCCTTCCTTGGAGCTTTTTAAGGTCAGGCTTGACAAAGCCCTGGCTGGGATGATTTAGTTGGGGATCGGTCCTGCTTTGAGCAGGGGGTTGGACTAGATGACCTCCTGAGGTCCCTTCCAACCCTGATATTTTATGATTCTATGATAGCCAGACATTGTGAATGGAGAGCCTGAGCCAGAGGTAAAGCAGGATTTCATACAAAGCTATTCATGCCTGAAAGTGCTAACAGCTTTAAACAATTGCTGTTGTTGAGAAGTTCTTCCTTCGTGTTCTGTAACTATTAAAATTTGCTGAGATCTGGGGCAGTTAACAGTTTTTCTGTGCAGATCCAGATTGCAAACAGAAGGGTTGTGTAAATTATATTAAATAATTAATGTAAAGGCAGAAGTTCCTTTCATCCATATTCTCTGGATAGAATGCATATCTGCTGCCTCAGCCCTGCCTGTTACTGACGGGTTCAGCTCCTGCAGGAGCTAAATGTTAACTTTCTGCCTGCCAGCTCCACCACAGGGGACACAATTTGCTCTTAGGAACAGCTGCTGCCGATTCCAAAGAGACATCAGCATTTTGTCTGATGACTTAATCAACATGTCACTCTCCCCGGTCCTATTTCTGGATTCAAATATGGGTACGAAATGATATGTTTTTTTAAAAACCAGGTTAGAACATGTCACTGTGATCAAGTTTCTTGAGTTGAAAAAATGCCTAACAAATCCAAACCCAAGCCCGATCCCTGAGTTGGTCTTGAACCCAAATTCTGAACTCTAGCCAGAACCTAATCCAGATCTGAACACCACCTCTCTGCCCCATTTTTACTTTAATCAAAGCCATCCAAGGCAGTGAGTTTTGTGGTGTTTAATGAAGAATGGCACACTGGTTCAAGTTTTCTTAGAACTTGGCCCAGTTTCGACACCAGATTTATGGGTCTGACTTTTGTGTGTTTTGGGGAGTCCATAATGAAAGTTTTGCACATCTGTATGTGTATTGTTCACTGTGTGTTGCGTTGTTAACATGAATAAAAAGTGAACAAAAGAGAAAATAACAGCACTACCAACCAATCAACCTCAGGTGGACAGTTACCTTTCCAAAGAAACATTGGGGTGACTCTTTAAAGTGGGGGCCTCAAAGCACTGGCTGGAGGGAGCTTGAATGCACATACTGCAGCTTCCCATGTGCAGTTCTGTTAGCACACCTCAGGTCAGTTCTGGAAGACTTCTCTCTTCTAGTCTTGGACATTTCTTGAGCAGACAGTGTTTGAATGTGGTTGAGGAAATCTGCAATAGGGATTAGGCTGGGTCAATCTGTTGTGACATTGCAATTCTGAAAAACATTGATGCTCTGTCTAGCACCATGGCCAAAATACCTAGAATCACTAGAAGGAGCTTGTGGGAATGATAACCAAACGTGGCGCCTTGTCCTCGGCAGAAGCCCCAGAAGACTCAATTAAAATTCTTTAACTGGTCTGTTGGTTGCCTATCAGAACCAGCAGAAAGCAGCTGAATTTTTCATCTGGGATTTTCCATGCCAGTACGTAGGCTGAAGTTACTGAGAGGAAAGATTGGCAAAGAATAATGAATACATACATTGTTTATTCGTGTCGCAGCTGATCTCCGCTGCCTCTCTGGCTTTCTCTCTATTATTATTCTCAGTCTTGTGCATATTTTTGCACCTGGAGGTTGCTCCCTGGTACAAAGTTTTCCACATTACACTGAACCCTGGTGACAACAAACTTTTTTTCCAGGGAAAATAGAACCAAACTGGAAATGCCAGTGTGTGCGATCCCATCCCTTCTTCCCAGACCATACAGGCAGTAATGAGTGTCACCAGTGACTTCAGTGTTATTAACTCTAATGAGGTTTGGCAGAATTGGATTTTGATTTTCTATAATTTCAGTGGATAATATCAATGTTTAGTTTTAAGTAATTTTTTTTAGATTTTTATGTATTTAAATTTTCACAGTTGTGTGAGATTGAGGGGGGGGGCGTGTCGGACCATGATTACTTAATGATGCTGTGATTCAAAAAGTTAAAGCTTTATGACCATTAAAAGACAAATTGTGAGCATCATATGTCAAAATATACAAAGTAAATATCCATAAATCAATCTGCAAACAGCATTTTTCTTACTTTGCCTTTCTCTAAATTTTGATGAAAATATTTTGTTGTCAGTCTGTGTGTGGATGGTGAAATTGATGTGTACCGACATTTACTGATGAAAATCTAATGCTTCCAAGCCTAACTATAGAGCACGCAGAGTGAGGTTGGGGCTGAATGGCACAAAGAGGAGATACAGGTCCTGCCCTCAAGTAACGTATGTAAAGAAAAGCGGCTCTTCAGTGGAAAGGGAGGGTACTCAGCTCTTCCTAAGATCAGGCTCTCAGTACTATATGCCGTAACCTGGGAAACTGTAGCGTTTCCCAGTAAATTTCATTGGTTGGCACAGTGTGACTTCTGACTTGTTCTCCTTTGGTCTGTGGGAGCACTAAGTTGTATGGATCAGCAATTCTTCCATTTTCCGCTCTCTAACAAGCACTTATGAGAACGCTTACATTTTCTAGCACATCCGTGATTTCCAACGCTTTTATTTCTTTGAAAATGTTCAGTGTTCTTTCAGGGGAAGTTTGGCTCTGTTAGAAGGGTGGTCGCTATGAGACATAAACAAGTTCAATGAATGTAATCACTTAGGAGTAGGTATAAAATGAAAGATGTATCATGGCTGAAGGCTGATTGGAGCACCAGAAAATCTTATACTCTCTGGTTATGTGACTTACAGTTTTGGTTCTAAGTGGAACAGGGCAAAACATTTATTGCTAAATGTCTTTAGGGGAAAATGTGCTTGTTTCAAAGTTCACATAACTTGTGCAAAATTGCACCAAGGTAGCTTTTGTTTGAAGTGTATGTAAGAGAGGCAGCAATGTCTAGTGAACTGAGCAGGGCTTGGGAGCCAAGAACTCCTGGCTTCTGTTCTGGTGTGAATAGGATTTGGGGGATTTCCAGGAAAGGGGTTATCCAGAATGATTCTTGCAAATTGTTGGAAAGGGAAGGAAAGAAGAGGAAAACTCTGGGTAGGAGGAAGGGAATGTAGCTGCCAAACACCTATGATACTGAAAATATCCAGTACCTGTTATAGTGTGAAAGGTTAGCTAGGAGATACTGGGATGTGATGCTGATAAGTCTGGTTGGAGTAGAGAAGGGAGTTTAACTCCCGATTTTTGCAGTGCATATCACTGAATTAAAATGACCCTTTTGCTGGAGGTGTTTGGATAAACATTCATAGTGACTGCCAACAAAATCTAATTTTCATCACAACTTCTGGTTTCTGCAGAATCCACTTCTATCTGGTGCTGTACACTTTAATGCATCTAATTAATTCACTTGATTAATTTGCTAGTAACTACCTGCCATGGAAAAAAAAAGATTCCGTTAATATTATTCACCGCTGCCTTTGGGGCAGTAATTAGGTTAAATAATGTGTTTAATTTCCAGTGCTTTTTAAAATAAAATAAAATTTTAAGAGAATGCACCATAAAATTAGATTTTTGTAAGCCCCTTATCTTCAGCTCCCAAGACACCATTTATCCCTATATCCAGCTTCATAAGTCAAGATGCAACCAAAATGAAGGGGTGGATTCTAACTGGATGTAACTCTTTACTTACTAGGTTTGCTTCTAATCTTGCTCACTCCCTTCTTATATTACTGTAATTCCATTGCATTCCGTAGTGTTGCTCCTAATTTACACCATTCTTACTGAGATAAGCATCCGACCCGTTACATTTGTCCTAAATATCTTGATACACAGTTTGTTCTGTGTGTCCCAGAATAGAAAACAATTGGAGACAATCTGCCATGCTTTCTCACATAAATAATAGCTTACTCTGGGTATGGCCTCAGTGGCATCAACATCAGTTCAGCAGATGATTCCTAATCCTGAATTTCACAACCTTTAATTAGTCCACACCAGTATTCAAAACCACCAAAATATGTGGTACTTCAGTAACATCTTGATTGTCACCAAGGAAAGTTCTGAGGTCTCTGCTGAACTGACAGCTGGTTGATATAAAGTTAATGTCTAGTTACTATATTGTATTGTTTAACAAAAGCAGCTATACGTTAGGGAGAATGGGTACAGATGGCATAAGGGAAAATAAGTGAAATCATTGAGAGCAATCTGTGTACACCAGCAGTCTGCACTTATCCTTGAATAAACATATTACCCCAATTTTCTGACATTTTCACCACAATCCACAGTGGATGTAAATGGCTGCTAAATAATAACTATTGTATTCATCCTGGAGGTGGGTGCTTCATTTTTATTCTGGATGTAATAAGGGAAAAGATCTGGGAAGGAAACAAGAAATTAGACAAAATAGAGAGATTGCTGCCTCTCCTGACCCTGCACACATTGCTCACTCGTGCGCTATATACTGTCTTTGACATGATGCAGAACCTCTCTTTATCATACAAAGAAGACTCGGCACCCATTGCCAGCTCTTTCAGCTGATGACACTGTACCTCTTCCCCAGGCATTGGAATGATTGTCTGATATAGGGTATGAAGAACAAATCTGTTGTTTGCACAGAATTCAGCACCTTCTGAACATTTTATTAGATAATTAAATGAATGGAGCTTCTCGGTGAATGTATCTCTCTGAATCCTGTGTTATTATTATAATAATAATGGTTATATTCTATAGCAGCTTGCCTCCAAAGACCTTCAAGTATTTTACCACCCACTTCACAACAGCCGCGGTGATGTACAGTGTGTATACTGGGCATTGTACTCGTTATTTTGATGACTGAACTGAGGTCTGGGATTAAACTGATATGGCAAAGGTGACACAGTGGCCCTGGGGCCATAGGACACACAGATCCTGAATCTCGGTCTCCTGCTCTAACCACGACAGTCACTGTTTCCTTCATACTTACTAGTTACTCCATAATTATCCTCTAAGTCAAAATATTGTAAAGTTTTTACCATAACTGCAGGATACTGTAATATATGTCTCAGGTCTAGATGCTTTCTGTACCCCCAAAGCTCCTTATTTAAATCGATCAGCAGGCGTTAAGAATAATCTGGAAAGGGTGTAAGCAAGTGTGTGGCCATGCAGTAATTCTTCAGACACTGGGGAAGGGAACCAAGTTAACCCATTCCTACATACTCTTGAAGTTTCACCATCTTTTTAGCTGGTACTCTGAGCAGCATGACCTTAGTTTGTGGGCTAGGGAGAAACAATGGTTAGTCTTAGTTCAGTGTAACATCGCTGAACAGCACTCTCCTGACCAGAGGAGGTGAATCAGGGCAGCAGTCCATGCACCAGCAGCAGCAGTAGGTTATGTTAGGCATGCTGGTAAGGGATGTATTCAGTATTATCCTAACGAAATACATGGACAATTGTGACACAATACACCCCTGTATTCACACACTACACACTATTGCAATAATCTTTGTACAAGAGATGCCTTGTAAGGTGTCATTTGAAAACTCATAATTTGTTGGTCAGTATTATCCTGGTAAAATATGTGTAGCAACATTGTATGAGAAGTTGTAAGATTCCCCTGTAGGATTTTATTAGCCCATATTCCAAACCCCATAACCTGCCCAGGCAGAAGTCAGGTCTGTCCTAAACAAAGGAAGCAATGTGTACTTGTCTTAATTTGCATTTAAGCAGTTAACAGAGTCATCAAGCAGGGAGGGAAAACAAAGGAAATTCAATTTCAACAGGAGAAAAAAACCAGCAGAGAATATCCTTCCATATAAACTGTTTGTCTCCTTGGTGTCAGCTGGAAATGTTTTTCAGGAGGGATACTGAAACTATAGAAAGGAGGGACAAACACCCCAAGGCACCCCTGTCTCTTACCCTGCCCACCTCATTCTCCACATCTGAGAAGGAAATAGCCGTTGGACTCTAGGCAAGGGTTCCTGACCTGAGAGTTTGATCAGTAATCTGCTGGAGCATATGGTGAGAAAATGTGCTGTGTAATTAAGATAGTTTTGTAAGTAGTACTAGTAAACGTTTTATCTTTATTTTTCTTGTGACCATTTCTAATTTTCATGCCTCATTACTTGTACTCACTTAAAATCTTTTTTTTAGTAGTTAATCATAGAATCATAGAATATCAGGGTTGGAAGGGACCTCAGGAGGTCATCTAGTCCAACCCGTGCTCAAAGCAGGACCAATCCCCAACTAAATCATCCCAGCCAGGGCTTTGTCAAGCCTGACCTTAAAAACTTCTAAGAAAGGAGATTCCACCACCTCCCTAGGTAACGCATTCCAGTGTTTCACCACCCTCCTAGTGAAATAGTGTTTCCTAAATAAATAATAAATAATAAACTTGTTTTGCTGTTTTATCTAAGCCAGAATGTTAAATTGAAGTGTGTGTGTAACTATTTAAGATAAGAAGATGGCATATTATTCCTAAAGGAATAACAGAGCTGGGCATACAGAATGTATATTTCTGGGGGAAGATCCAGGACTGGGGGTGTGCTGGGGTCACCCTGCAATGTAACCAAGGCTGGTGAGAGCCAGGGTGTGGCTGGGTGGGTACAGTTACACACAGACACTCAGGGGGTGCCCTGCATGCTGGAGGCTGTTTGTGAGCAGCCTAGGTGGGAGCTGCTACAGCAAGGCACCCAAGGTTGCAGGGCAGGGGTGACACAGCCCCCCCCCGTCTGTCTTCTTCATACTAGATTGTGTCCTGGTATGTCACAGCCATGTCCTTGGACTCCGGAGAAGGCCAGGAGTATTTCCTTGTGAAATCCCTCCATATGTGTATTGCAGTGTTCTAATGAGACACAACAATGGGAAAGTTTCTTTCCTGAAAACAAAAGGAAGCTGAAGATGCTTCAGTGAGTTGGATTACAAAGACTGGGCATGTAATAGGATGGCTTGCCCATGGGCTGGAACGCCTGGGGCTAAGCCTTCTAGGATGAGCCACGCCTGAGTTGAATAAGGTGATCCCAGGATAAAAAAAGCAGCAAGTCACAGGAATGAGGAGCAGGGAGCCCAGGGAATGGCAGCTAGGTTTGTGGACACTGTAGGGAGCAAGATGGGCCCTGCAGGGCCCTGAGTCGGCAGGGAAACGAGCTGAAGAAGGAGGAGCGAGTGAGAGAAAGCTCTCCAGGCAGGCAGCTTGGGAAAGAGCAAGCAGGGGAGAGTGGAAATCCCCAGCTGGGATGAAGACTCTGTGAATGTATTTTGTGCTATGTTGGGCTAATCAGGAGAGAGACATTGAACTGCCTGGGGCCTAGAGAGCCAGTCTCTATCAGAGAATTCAATAAATGGGACCCCCTGTGGGGACTGTTTGCGCCACCTTTGAACTGTGAGTTCTTAAAGGGCCCGGAAGAGGGGAAATGGAGGCAGAGCGCAGTAGAGTGACCTCTGGCCACTAGGAGGCACACAGGAAGTGGTTGAACAATATTTCATGGTACCTTCCAATGGTGCTGCTGGTGAGGAGGACATCTGCAGAGAGAGTAAAGGGAAATGCACTAAAGATTTAAGCTGTCATTTAGTGTCCCCCTACAGTCTGTGTCACAGGAACAAGGCGTTGTAATGTTCATGCCCATCGTTGGCTGAGCAAAGTTATGGACTTTTAATAGACTTACCAATGTGGGCATTAAGCCTTTTAGTGTCCTGCTTTGGTTGTCTCTCCATTCTGCCTCTTCCTGTGAGGTCAGCAAGGCAGCAAACATAGCGGGATGATAGTGGCCAGTGAATCCAACCGCACAGCACTGAAAAGATCATACATGGGAATACAGTTTGTTACTCTCGCCTTCCCTCTCCGAATACGCTGCACGAAGCACCCGAATTCTTGCAGTGGAGATCATAATAGCCAGAACATAGACTGAGTCAATTCCTCCGCACTGGTTGTGACAAGATGGGGTGGAATGAAATACATTCTGGTTAACACATTATAACTGGAATGGACCTTGGGAACCCCCAGGGTCGCATTCCAAGTTTAGATAAAGGGTCCGGGTTGATCCTACACACAAGGAGACTCAAAGCCAGGGACAAAGGCTAAGCAGACAACTTCATTGCTCAAGTGATAACCCTGGAGCCATTGCCTAAAAAAAAAAGTGGGGGCATATTTTTGTAATTTAGGTTTCTGTAGCCATCTGAAAAGGCCATTACCCCATTGCTTGCACTGATTTTTATAGGTAGATTCTGTACGTTAAAAATGAAGCGTTATTGGATTAGTTATGCTAGCAAATAGCAGATATAGAGATGCCATCCAAACAGCAGCAGTTTGTTCACATTATTATTATAGTCCAACTCTGCCTTTGATAACATACATGCGACTCCCATTGACTTCAGCAGAAGACACATGCAGGGGTTGAATTTGGCTCTTTGTTTACAATACAGTTTGTGGGGTTTGGAACAGGAATTAGGCCATTGTCATTTCTCTGACAGTGGCTGTTACTAAATGCATCAAAGGAAGGTTTAGCTTAATCACTTTTAAAATCCCTTTAGACTGCTAAAGTTGTGTCAAGGGGCCTAGTATAATGAGAGTCTGTCCCTTTGTTCTTGTATTATGAGAGAACGGATAAAGTAACCAAACGACCATCTCAGTACCATTCTTTATTTTATGTACCTCCATCCTGTCCATCTCTTGTTTGTCTCCATTCTAAAGAGCGCTAGTCTGCTAAACCTCTCCTCATGCCACGTCTCTCTGTTGTCATTTTCCTCACCCATTGAAACACTCAAATGCTATGATTGTTGGCATGGTATAAAAGTCCAGCTGGCTGTGGATAGACTGGAAGAAGGTAGCAGAATTGTCCCATCTGGCAGCTGCAGAAAACAATGGTTTCAAATAAAAACAAAAATATTAACAAAAGATGCACATAAGTATGTATAACTGTGCGGAGTGTATGTATGTCAGCAAAAAGACTTGAATTAAGACTGAACAAACATATTTCATGCCAGACCTTCCTAAACTTCCAGCAGCTCTTTTCCTTAAGTCTGTCAGAATGGCTGTGTGATTTATGCCACTGTAATTTTGATTCAAGATTACTCTATAAGTGATGAAAGGCAGTCAGGTGCCATCACAAATATATACTCTGTTCTGATACCTATATATCTTCTTATATATTGCTTTCAATCCAGCTCAGCCAGTTAGTTCCCATATAGCATACCCTTCAGCATCAAAGCCAGTAAATATATAAATGTAACATTACCATAGACATGTAGTTTGCACAGGTAGCTAATGTAAACATACAGGGACCACTGTGTTAACAAAGACCATGTCAGTTGCAAGATCAGATTAATAGATTTTAAGGCCAGGAGGGACCATTGTGATCATCTCGTCTGGCTGCCTGCAGGACACAGGCCAGAGATTTTCACCCGTTATGATTCCTGCATCCAGCCCAATAACTTGTAGTTCTAGATGAGAATCATGCCCCTTCTCTCTCCATATATTCTCTGTCAGTGTTCAGAACCACATTTTAATAAATACTGACGGATAGGCACTCCTTTTAGTTTGTATATCTTTCCGAGAGCAACCAAAACAACTCGTTCACACTCTGAACGCGTTTTGGGGCAGATGCATTTCCTCAAGCAGCATCATGCTTTTTCTTTAGCAGATAAACCACCACTTCTTGATTTTAGCTGAGCAGGTTAGCCCATCACTTCCCGGTGGTTAGTTTTAGCTTTCGCATCATTATGTGCATTACAGTGTCCTCCTGAGACATGAGCAGTGTCTTAAGTTTGCATTGCAAGTGGCTCCTGATTAGTTAAGTCGGGTGCTAAGATGTATAGATTTTAAAGCCCTTGAGAAATAAAGAATTGTAGCTTGATCCAGAACATGTTGACAAACAGAAGCAAGAGCTGGTTCATGAGATAAATGTTTCCATAACTTTCCTCTTAGGTTTCTTGTCTCTTCCCTTCAACTTCTCTTAGTTAGTGCTTATGAAATGGAAGGAGAATGCAGGAATTGCTACTAAAAATACATTAGATGAGCAATTAGGATATCAAAATCTGTCGACTTTTTTATCCAGAGTGTCTTCCAGGGGAAGAGCTATAAAGTAAAGCAGGTTTATCACTTTCAGCCTGGTCAGAGTAATGGTTCCTGACAGAAGCCAAGGGTGATTCCTGAAGCTGGTTTATGTTGAACTTCCCTGCAAATGGAGGTAGTTTGAAGGTCTGCAGACAAGTGTTGTTTGTGGCAGGGCAGGAGACTAGTTAAACTAAAAGAGTAAAGGATGTGCCTTGCTCCTTTCCTTGTAACGTCATCATCTCCTTGCTTTTTGTGCCATTTTGTCCTTCATATCATTAATCTGACACCTAAATATGATTGGAACTGTCATTTAGCAATTGGTTTGTTTCTGTAGTCATGTTCCATCATAATTTTGGGTCTTGGAGAAGCAGAGCATTTCACCCGAGATCGGAAAATGTGGTATTACCCAAAAACAGCCAGCATGTGCTTGCGATTAGAAATTCATTTAAATGGTCTAGTGTTTTACAGGCATGTTATTTTCTCCTTTTCTTTCTTACTGTGATATGAAGATGGAATCATATTTTTAAATGAAATATGAATCCTGCTGGACTGTAAACATGACTAATGTGCCTCATGATATTATTGTGAACTGATAATTCCAAAGACCTTTGTGAATAAGCCTTTGTTATGGTGACATCTTAGTGCTTCTGACATGTAAGATAATGAGCAGAGCTGATAAGCCTCAAGTAAGTTTTGCTGATTGGCGCTGAATTAATATAAAGGCCTGAACCAGATCTGGGCATTACTTTTTTCTCTTTCTTGGTAAATGTGGTAATGTTGGACTCAGCTTTGGTTCTCAGCTCCTCAAAAATACACTTCAGATCTTTGGATTAAACTGGTTTACTCCACTATATTAGTGGGTCAGAGATCTGCTCTAGAGGAAGGAGCCATTTGCTGACTATACTCTGTTCAGTAAAGATTTTAAATACGTTACTGCTATCTGATATCATCTAACCTGGACTGTGCTCACAGGTCTTCGACGTTGGATCAGGCCCTTGGAGAAACTATTCTCAAATGTTATTTGTATTTATATTGTCCAAAGTAGTTCTTTATACAGTTCTATAGAATCATAGAAATGTAGGCTTAGAAGGGACCTTGAGAAGTCATCTAGTCCAGCCCACTGTGCTGACACAGAACCAAGTAAACCTAGACCAGCTGACACAAGTATTTGTATAATTTGTTCTTAAAAACCTCCAATTATGGGGATTCTATAACCTCCCTTGGACGCGCATTACAGAGCTTAACTACCCTTAGAGTTGGAAAGTCTTTCCTGATAGCTAACCTAAATCTCCCTTAAGCCTAGTACTTCTTGTCCTACCTTCGTTGGACATGGAGACCAGTTGATCACTGTCCCCTTTATAAGAGCCCGTAACATATTTGAAGACTGTTATCAGGTCTTTTTTTCTCAAGACTAAACTTGCCCAGTTTTTTTAACCTTTCCTCATAGGTCAAGTTTTCTAATCTTTCATATTTGTTGCTCTCCTCTGGTCTGTTTCCAATTTATCCACATCTTTCCTAAACCATGATGCCCAAAACATGATGCACTACTTCAGCTGAGGCCTCACCAGTGCTAAATAGATTGGAACAATTAACTCTTGTGTCTTAGATATGACCCTCCTGTCAATACCCCAGAATATTAGCCTTTTTTGCAACTGCATCACACTGTTGGCTCATATTCAATTTGTGATCCACTATAATTCCCAAATCCTTTTCTGCAGCACTACTGCTTAACCAATTTTCCCCTATTTTGTCATTGTGGGTTTGTCTGTTTTTCCTTTTTAAATGCAGTATTTTGTTCTGGTCTTTATTAAATTACATCTTTTTGGTTTTGGACCAATTCTCCAATTTGTCAAGGTCATTGGAGAATTGTTCTGAAATCAACAAGGTGAAATTCAATGAAGATAGTAACTAATAATCATTGAAGCAATAGGGTTGCACTAAACATGGTGTGATCCAGTGTTGCCAATTCTCACAATTATATCATGAATGTCCCAATATTTTGTGCTTTTCTTGTAGTCCCAACTCCTGGAGTTATGTGATTATGTGAGAATCACTTATTACAGTCTATTTTACAGCTTAGTTTTCTTTAATGAAATTTTCTACCCATCCTAGTTGTGGAGAAAGCATGAAAACATGAACCCTAAAGGCTATGACACCAGAAAACAAATAAAAATAAATCCAAAATAGCTATTTTTAAACATGCTGTTAATATTTACGCAAATCTCATGATATTTTGGGGGCTGACTTGTGATTTTTTTTAACCCTTGGAGTTGGCCAGAATGTTGTTCTGGAAATCGTGGCGGATGCTTCCCACCTCGTTTAAGGGACGAGAACAAGATCCAGCAATTCTAGAGTAAGAGACTATGGATCCATCTACACTTGGAGCTGGGGGTGTGAGTCCCAACCCGCACCAATATACTTGCACTAGATTTCATCAAGCTAGCATGGGCACGGGCTCACTTTCCAAAGTGCAAACCCATCTGGACCCCAAGGGTACATACTTGGGGCAGCTAACCAGTGCCGCCGCTTGCCTCTGCCTGTGATACCCCAGCTACAGGATGATTTTTAGCAAGTTACATTGATGAGAGTTACCATGAGCAGCATGTCTCTGCTAGCTAGGAATCCCATCCCTAGCTTCAAGAGTAGATGTAACCTGAGAGTCTAGAGTAAGAAACTCCTAGGCTGTATTCTTGACTCTGCCAATTCCTGCTCTCTGACTTTATACATGTTGCTAAATCTTGGCTTATCCCTCTGTAACACGAGTATCATGGTGTTGTAAGACTTAAGGTTTGGAAGACCTGGGACGAAAGGTGCCGTTGTGTAAATACTTGCAGTGATGAAGTCTAGCATATTCCACTGTGATAATGTCTGTAGACATATTCCAAGGATGTAATTAATGTATCTGTGATTTGGTATGGTAGGAAAGTTAAAACTACAAGCAAACGAACTGGTTCAGCTAAAGTAAGAACCTGTCTGAATCTTAGTCCAGTTTCACATTGAACCAGACCTGGATCTGTTTTGTGATTGGAAAAAATCCAGTTAGCTTTCTTTTCTTTTCTTTTCTTTTCTTTTCTTTTCTTTTCTTTTCTTTTCTTTTCTTTTCTTTTCTTTTTTCCCCTTCCACCTCTGTGGTTCCTAGTTCTGGACAAGTCTGGTATATAATTGCCAACATACTGCAAAAAATACTGCTGCTCTCAAGCCTGACCGGAAGCCGGAAGTGCTGAGTATCTCAAGAGATGCTTTTGGGGTGAGATTCCTAACCCAGTTTTGCAGATTGAAGAGATGTAATTAACTCAGACTAAGCATATGGAGCCAGATCTTCAGAGAGTGCAAATCAGCTGAGAATCTGGTGCAGGAACTTTTGGGGTACATCTAAGCCTCTTGAAGTTTGCCCACCACATGACAGCTCCCCTTGGATTTTGTTTCTGAATGAGAGAGAATGGCCTTCTCTCTGTGCAGCAGATGTGGCAGTTGGTGAGGGAGTTGTGGGGCCACGCAGCACTCGCACAGCTTACCTTGTGGGTGTTCGGACTTGAGACATGCAGAGACTACACTGCGCTGCCCACTTTCATGACATGGAAAAATTCTGAGTCAGGTCTTTGGCAGACACCTCACTGTGGGTGTGATTGGAAACTGAACAAAAAATACTGTATTCCTTCTAGAAAAGGAGTACTTGTGGCACCTTAGAGACTAACCAATTTATTTGAGCATGAGCTTTCGTGAGCTACAGCTCACTTCATCGGATGCAGTGAGCTGTAGCTCACGAAAGCTCATGCTCAAATAAATTGGTTAGTCTCTAAGGTGCCACAAGTACTCCTTTTCTTTTTGCAAATACAGACTAACATGGCTGTTACTCTGAAACCTGTATTCCTTCTGTTTGCTTTCAGTTTGCTGAAATCCCTTTGCAAATGTATTGCCAAATAAACTGGGGTTAGAAAGAAAGTTCATTAAAAACAATTAGCATTTTATTTATTTTTTTTAATATTAAGATTTGGGCTGGTTCAAACCCCAAAGCATTGAGCTCTTTGTAATCAGCTGAACATGAGCTGTGCAGGGGTTAAACAAACAGAGGCTGTTCGGCAAAGAGTGAAAGGCATGCATTTACTGCAGGGAGAAATAATGCTCAAGCACCCCGGATGGCTGCCATCTTGACTGATGCAGGGGGGACCGCCTGAGCTAAAAGCACAAACCGCTACAGCTTGAGCTAAGGAGCTGTGGCTCCCACAGCTGCGGCTCTGTTCACTTACATCCTCTGCAGAGAGGGGGACCCATAACACACGCTCAGCAGTGGGTTACATAGCCTCAGTCTGAGCACAGCTATTTTAGAATAAAATAAACTTCAACAGGAAGTGGGAACTGCTTCAGAAATGCAGTGTTCCGCGTCAGAAGTTCATAGAAGGGACCCATCCGTGCGATCATCTGGTCCGACCACCGGCAGAACACAGGCCATAGGACTTCCCTGAGTAACTCTCCCAGTGGAGGGAATTATTCTTCCCTATGAAAAGGGTTTTTTTGAGGGCCATAAGATACAGTTGAATGTACAGCATACAGTATGTTATTTCCTGCTGTACAAGAAGATTGTCTTTTTAGTAACGTGCATTTTTTAAAGGAATTCTTTAAAGTGACTTCTAAAGTCTCAGGAATCTGAATCTTGCAAAAGAATGTCGCTCACAGTAAGATGACACTGTTAGGGATTGCATCAAATGAACTGGCATTATGTTCCTTGGTAATAACAATCAGAATCCTTTAGAGATAAGTAATAAATTGTAAGGGCCAAATCTCACCTCAGCGACATAGCTGCCCTGCCTATTGATATCACATTTGGAGCCACCTCTCCAAAACTGCAGTGACTCAGAAGCCCAGCATGACTCTCCCTTTGGAGGCAAGTGGAAGTGAAATGATGGATAGACCCTGTGCCGGCCCTCTGCAGTGCCGAATGATGAGCAAAGGGCTGCAGAGCATGGAATGCTTCTGTCTCAAAGGACCAGTCTAGACTAGGAATCAAAAGTCTTTCTTTCTTTCTTTCTTTCTTTCTTTCTTTCTTTCTTTCTTTCTTTCTTTCTTTCTTTCTTTCTTTCTTTCTTTCTTTCTTTCTTTCTTTCAGTATTGCCTAACACATTTTAATTAGGTCCTTTTTAAATAGCACTTAGAACTTAATGTAGTGATTCACATACCACCTTGCACTATTAAAACACGTGTAGCATTGACCTGGATCAGCTAACACGCATTTAATGGTGTTAAATCATGCCTAGACTAGGTACACAGAGGTGGTTAAGATATATTAACATGTTACCTACCACTTTTTTTTTTACAAAACCTTTATTTCCCTAGTCTGGTCAGAGCCAAATGGGGAAAACCACTGAGAGAGAACAGTACTAAAGAAATAAAATAAAATTAATTAAACCCAGAAAATCACTTTCACACATGGATGTCAGTTACCCATTTTATAACTGCATATTCAGAGAAATTTCATATTGGCATCTTTATGCCAGTTCACTACATTCATTTAGTTTTCCTGTAGTCTTCTGTACTCTCTGGGGACTTTGCCTGCATTTCCTTACATTTTGGCACATTTGCAAATTTGATCAATATGCTCATTATCCAGGTCATTTAAAATATTAAATTATACTGCTCCCAGAATTGCCTTTGAAAATGTTAAGATTTAGCTTAATTCCCCAGACGCCATTTTATTCAGTAACATAATTTGCTTTTTCTAGCTTTATTTCATTTTTTAATTAAAAGGCTATGTCGAGAGAAAAGCATTTTCTTGCCAATTTGAGCTCCCTTATTACTAATATATCATATCTCGATCAGTGATTAATATGTAGGGAATTAGTCACTGACTTAACTATCTTAATGCTTGAACAAAGAGAGGAATTTGTTTTTGTAAATGAGCATATAGTTCTGAACAAAATGGATTTAGCTGATCTGATCCCCTCTCGCTCATTCCCAGCTTCTGGCAAACAGAGGCTAGGGACACCATCCCTGCCCCTCCTGGCTAATAGCCGTGGATTTATAGAGAGGGAATATGATATTTTCTATTATCTATCCCTTTCTTAATGATGCCCAACATTCTGTTCACTTTTTTGACTGCCACTGCACACTGGAGGAGTGTTTTCAGAGAACTATCCACAGTGACTCCAAAGTCTCTTTCTCGAGTGGTAACAGCTAATTTAGACCTCATCATTTTATATGTATACTTGGGATTATGCTTTCCAATGTGCATTATTTTGCATTTATCAACATTGAATTTCATCCGCCATTCTGTTGCCCAGTCACCACCCAGTTCTGTGAGATCCTTTTGTAGCTCTTTGCAGTCTGCCTGGGACCTAACTATCTTGAGTAGTTTTGTATCATCTGCAGAGTTTCCCACCTCACTGTTTACCCCTTTTTCCAGATCATTTATGAATATATTGAATAGGACTGGACCCAGTACAGACCCCTGGGGAACCCCACTATTTATCTCTCCATTCTGAAAATTGACCATTTATTCCTAATGTTTGTTTCCTATCTTTTAACCAGTTACCAGTCCATGAGAGGACCTTCCCTCTTATCCCATGACATCATAATTAGTGGATAATTAATAGCCTTTGACGGTTTTTAACCTTTCATGAAGCCATATGAAACTTGGGGTTCACCTGGAGATTTATTGATTTGTCCAAACCCCAAATTCAAAGTGAATCTTCGAAGAATGGAGGGAGGTTGAGAGGAGACGAAGCTAGAAGGCATCACAATTCAAGGTCATGTTCACTCCACCCTCTGTAAAGCAGAACCCTTAGAGTTCGACACTGCTCTGTCCTCAGTTCAATGTATATAACACAGCACATACTATGGCTAAGCAGCCATTTGATCTAGGGCATTAGCTTTCTGGTGCTAACTGTTCTTTTGTATGCAAGACCCCAGAGGTTCTCAAACTGTTGTCCATGGACACTGGGGTCTATGAAGGGGTGGTGGCTCATATGGTGTTGGCTCCTGTTCCTTGTTTCTATCTGCTAGATTGCATTAAAAGATGCTAAAACTCATTAAACGCTTTCCTAATGTGAGTTTTCCACATAAGCAATTTCAGTTGCCACAGGGCTAATTATTAATTAACATGAGAGCTGGTGGTCCACGCAATTAGGTGTCTGTGAGAGAAACTCTCCTGTAAGATGTACTCCATACTGTGGAAAAATCTGAGCACCCCTGTGCTAGGCTCTGGAACAATCCACGCTGATTAAAAAGTTCCTGGAATAAAGAGGCTGCTCAGCTCTGTGGTGATGTTGCTGTCTTCAGATTGCAGCCTGTAGCAATTAGGAGACTAGGATGGCTTCTTTCTCACTTCCTCTCTGCCTCTCTCTGACACATGGACCAGGTCTGTTGACCCTCTGCTACATTATACGATGAAATTCAATAAGGACAAATGCAAAGTCCTCCACTTAGGGAGGAACAATCAGTTGCACACATACAAAATGGGAAATGACTGCCTAGGAAGGAGTACTGCGGAAAGGGATCTGAGGGTCTTAGTGGATCACAAGCTAAATATGAGTGAACAGTGTAACACTGATGCAAAAAAAAGCGAACATTATTCTGGGATGTATTAGCAGGAGTGTTGTAAGCAAGACATGAGAAGTAATTCTTCCGCTCTACTCCATGCTGATTAGCCCTCAACGGGAGTACTGTGTCCAGTTCTGGGTGCCACATTTCAGGAAAGATGTGGAGAAATTGGAGAAAGTCCAGAGAAGAGCAACAAAAATTATTCAAGGTCTAGAAAACATGACCTATGAGCGGAGATTTTAAATATTGGGTCTGTTTAGTCTGGAGAAGAGAAGAGTGAGAGGGGACATGATAACAGTTTTCAAGTACATAAAAGGTTGTTACAAGGAGGAGGAAGAAAACTAATTGTTCTTAATCTCTGAGGCTAGGACAAGAAGCAATGGGTTTAGGTTGGACATTAGAAAAAACTTCCTAACTGTCAGAGTGGTTAAACACTGGAACAAGTTACTTAGGGAGGAATCTCCATCACTGGAGATTTTTAAGAGCAGGTTGGACAAACACCTGTCAGGGATGCTCTTGATAATACTGAGCCCTGCCGTGCGTGCAGGGGACTGGACCAGATGCCCTCTCGAGATCTCTTCCAGTCCTACGATTCTGTGATTATACACAAATTGCTCTTACGTGAGTGAAAAGCTGTGTTCTTGCTATGGATGGTTGGGTGGGATGCCCAGATATAAACAGAAAGACCGTGGATATTTATAAGTAACTAGTTTTCTGCTGCTGTTTCAGCTTTGAACAACTTCTGCAGGCAGGGGTGAACGTTTCATTCAAAAGATATTTCACCAATGTGAAATTGCCCTTTCTGCTGCTCCCAGGGAGAGGCGAGGCCACTGCTTCACTGGGATTCCACTGCAGGCCTGGGACCCTCAGGACCTCTCCAGTCTGGCTGACTCTGTGGCTGGGGAAAAAGTGGAGTCCTAAAGGGAGGTTGTGCTCCCAGGAGCAGCTCTGAGTGGGGTTCATGACTGTGATATGTAGACTTTGGCAAGTTAGGAAAATGTGCAGTGATATCTGAGGGGCAGCACCTTCCCGCATGTCTCCATGTGGATGATATGATCTCCCCAGGGATTGTTACTTACACACACACATGGACGCACACACCCCACCACTTAGCAGTTTTAACAAACCGTAGTGAAAAGTCACAGTTCCAGCCTTGTGAAAACTTGTCCTCACTTTGATTCCATAACATGGGGATGCATAAATGATAAAATGACAAAGGAGCAGGATGCATTCCTGAAATGACCCCGGCTATAAAAGAGGGAAGTCGTTTTGAATACAAAGTGGGAGAGATAAATGATCAAGTAGTGTCATGTACTTAAGTCAGGGAGGACGTTGTGCTCATTACCATTTATTTCAGAGATACTTACAATGATGAGAATGGTTCCCACCTCCTCGCTCTCATTCCCAGTGCAAGAACAGACAGCAGATGGAGGAATACTTGTTGAAACTTAATATTGTGTTTTGTAACTTGCATGCAATCCATAGCCTCTTTTCCTGTCTATATTCAAATAGACAGTGCACGGCCCAAAGACATTCAAGTGATTCATAATGAGTTTTATAGAACTCTATATGCAATTATAAACCTGAAAACAATTTTTAGGAAACGTCCAGTACATATAAAATAAGGAAAAAACAATAGATAACAGAACCAATTTTATGCACAATTAATCATGGAGGCCAGGGCAGTAGACAATACAGTACATGAAGCTACTGATTCTATAAATATGCCGGTCACACTCAGAAGCACCAGAAAGTGAATTAACAAAGCAGAAAGCCCAAATGTTCAGCTGGCTCCATTGTGATCTCTAAATCTCTGTGTACAAGTGGTTGTAGGTAGAATTAGCCCATTTGTACTTACCTACCCAGTCTGTGCACTCATGTACTTGTTTGCACTCACAATAAATGTGGGCACAATGCTTTGCGGGTGCAGCATTTTGTGTGCAAATTTAGGTTCACACTCCTCAAGGATACAGAGACTTGTACCAGCAAATCCTGCCTCATGATCAGGGCCTTCCAGTCAGTTCTTAGCCCTGTGTGTCAACAACACTTTGATGTGCAGGGCCCAGAGTTCAGGCTTGAGCAGCTAAGTTTTCCAGTTGTGCATTTATAACTCAGATTCCCCTTTTAGTCACCTAATTACCAAGGTGAGCACCAAAATGCCCAGTAGGTTCCCAGATTTGAAAACTGGGCTTCCTTTCTTCTCCAGAAACTTCTTTGATTGGCACCTTTGCAGCGTCACTAGCAAGTCCATTTTTTCAAGGTACTCCAGCAGAAATCATTTCAATCCAGTATCTCAGACGTAGATGTATGGTGCTGAACTGCAGAAATAGGAAGAACAGTTACCAATACCAGCCTATCCAGGACACTGTCCCCAAATTAACCCCTAATTTGTTTTTCCCAGTCCACATCGTCAAACCAACAAGTCCATGCATGAACAATAAGAGTAGAGCAGTGGGAATATCTACCGACCGCCTGGCCCAGGATGGAGATGGTGTTTGTGAAATGCTCAGGAAGATTAGAGAGGCGATAAAATCCGAAAACCCAATTAAAATGGGGAATTTTAACTACCCCATATTGACTGGGTACATGTCACCTCAGGACAGGATGAAGAGATAAAATTTCTAGGCACCATTAATGACTGCTTCTTGGAGCAGCTAGTCCTGGAACCCACAAGGGGAGAGGCAATTCTCCTAAGTGGTGCACATAATCTGGTCCAAGAGGTGAATATAGCTGAACCGCTCGGTAATAACAACCATAATGTAATTAAATTTAACATCCATGTAGAGGTAAAATACCAAAGAAGCCCACCACAACCTATCCTGAAGGACGACCCATCACTCTCACAGATCTTGGGAGACAGGCCAGTCCTCGCTTACAGACAGCCCCCCAACCTGAAGCAAATACTCACCAGCAACTACACACCACACCACAGAAACACTAACCCAGGAACCAATCCCTGTAGCAAACCTTGGTGCCTACTCTGTCCCCATATCTACTCTAGCGACACCGTTATAGGACCCAACCACATCAGCCACACCATCAGAGGCTCATTCACTTGCACATCTACCAATGTGATATATGCCATCATGTGCCAGCAATGCCCCTTTGCCATGTATAGTGGCCAAACCGGACAGTCTCTGTGTAAAAGGATAAATGGACACAAATCAGACATCAGGAACGGTAACATACAAAAGCCAGTAGGAGAACACTTCAATCGCCCTGGACATTATATAACAGATTTAAAAGTAGCCATCCTTCAACAAAAAAACTTCAAAAACAGACTTCAAAGAGAAACTGCAGAGCTACAATTCATTTGCAAACTTAACACCATTAATTTGGGCTTGAATAGGGACTGGGATTGGCTGGCTCACTACAAGAGCAATTTTCCCTCTCCTGGAATTGACACCACCTCATCAGTTATTGGGAGTGGACCACAGCCACCCTGACTGAATTGGCCTTGTCAGCACTGGTTCTCCACTTGTAAGGTAACTCCCTTCTCTGATTGTGCCAGTATATTTGTGCCTGCATCTGTAATTTTCACTCCATACATCTGAAGAAGTGGGTTTTTTACCCACGGAAGCTTATGCCCAAATAAATCTGTTAGTCTTTAAGATGTCACCGGACTCCTAATTATAGTAACCAATCTATCGCTTAATCAACCTCTGTATCAGATGACTGGAGGATAGCTAATGTAATGCCAATTTAAAAAAACAAAACAAAAAAACTCCAGAAGTGATCCTGGCAATTACAGGCCAGTAAGCCTAACTTCAGTACCAGGCAAATTGGCTGAAACTATAGTACAGAACAGAATTATCAGACACCTAGATCAACACAATATGTTGGTGAAGAAGCAACATGGCTTTTGTAAAAAGAAACCGTGCTTAGATCTGTTACAATTCCTTGAGGGTGTCAACAAAATGTGGACAAGGGTGATTTGGTTAATAAAGTGTAACTGGACTTTCAGAAAACCTTTGACAAAGTTCCACACCAAAGGCATTTACGTAAAGTAAGCTGTCATGGGATAAGAGGGAAGGTCCTCTCAAGGATCAGTAACTGGTTAATAGATAGGGAACATAGAGTAGGAATTAATGGTCAGTTTTCACAATGGAAAAAAGTAAATAGCAGGGTTCCCCCAAGGATCTGTACTGGAACCTGTGCTGTTCAATATATTTATAAATGATTTGTAAAAGGAGGTAAACAGTGAGGTGACAAAATTTGCAGATGATACAAAATTACTTAAGATAGTTAAGTCCAAAGCAGACTGCAGTGTTACAAAGGGATCGCACTAAACTGAGTGATTGGGCAACAAAATGGCAGATGAAATTCAGTGTTGAAAAATGCAAAGTAAAGCACACTGAAAAACATAATCCCAACTGTACATATAAAATGATGGGGTCTAAATTTGCTGTTACCACTCAAGAACGAGCTCTTGGAATCATTGTGGATAGTTCTCTGAAAACATCCGCTTAATGAGCAGCGGCAGTCAAAAAACGAACAGAATGTTAGGAACCATTAGGAAAGGGATAGATAGTAAGACAGAAAATATAATGTGGTATATAAATCTATGGTACACCCAAACCTGGAATATTGCGTGCAGTTCTGGTCACCCCATCTCAAAAAAGAATTGGAAAAAGTACAGAGAAGGGTCACAGAAATGATGAGGGGGATGGAACAGCCTCCCTACGAGGCAAGATTAGAAAGGCTGGGACTGGTCGGCTTGGGAAAGAGACGACTCAGGGGGGTTATGACAGAGGGCTGTAAAGTCAGGAATGGTGTGGGGAAAGTGAACGGGGAAGTGTTCACACACGAACCAGGGGTCACCCAATGACATTAATAGGCATCAGGTTTAAAACAAACAAAAGGAAGTATTTCTTCACACAACTCACAGTCAACCTGTGGAACTCCTTGCCAGGGGATGCTGTGAACACCAAAATTATAATTGGATTAAAAAATGAATTCAATAAGTTCTTGGAGGATAAGTCCATCAATGGCTATTAGCCAAGAGGGTCAGGGACACAACCACATGCTCTGGGTATCCCTAGGCCTCTGAGTGCCAGAAGCTGGAATTGGATGACAGGGGATGGATCACTCAATAATTGCCTTGATCTGTTCATTCCCTCTGAAGCATCTGACACTGGCAATTGTCGGAAGACAGGATATTGGGGTAGCTGGACCATTGATCTGACCCAGTGTGGCTGTTCTTATGATGAACACCTACATAGTTCAGTTAAAAGTAAAAAAATCTGAGAAAACATTTAGGTCCTTATGAATTGTTGGACATTTTTTTGTAAAACTTTTAAATTAATCTTAAAAGTTACCTTCTCTACAGTACGTCTACAAAGTAAAAACAGCTCCTTTGATTTTTCACCATGTAGCAAGGGCATATCCTCGACATACAGAGATCCTAACTGTGCACACGTAGATGAGTCATTGCCTGTCAACAAGAGTTCTTCCTTATAGAACTGCCTTTAACTAGTGCTGGCAAAATCCCAGAAATAAAAGCTGAAGTTAGAGAACGTTTCTCTTCTGGAGAAGATGTTGCAACAGCAGTGTTACATCTGAGTTGCTGGGGAAGAACTCTCTGACAGAATAGGTGTATTCAAATTATAAAGGTGGACTTCCATATTTTGGTGGTAAGCAGAGCTATGGGTAACTATCAAAATAAGGTGGTATCTATAGTTTAAACTATAAAATGCTTTTTTTAAAAAAAAAAACCCATAACATACTCTGTAAGAGTACTCCAGCATAACTGGCAACCATAGTTTTCCCAGGTAAGTTCTATACTGAAGGGTTCTTTGCAGACCTTGTACGTAATGCTGACCTCACCTGGCTCTCCAGAGCACCAAGAATGAGCGTGGGCTGTTAGCTGGCTATGCTGTGTGCACAGAGGTAATATACAGCAAGAGGATGCCTCAAAACTAGCAGCTTGTCTTGGCTTGTCCAACATTTTTAGTCAGTGTTAGAGACGGACAGACCTGCAAATGGTTTGGAGCAGATCTGAGGAAACTCTGCAAAGTTCAGTTCATGACAAAGGTTCCTGAACTGAGCCCAGCAGTTTGGTTCTCAGGAAACACAAGTAGCTAGGTCCAGGCGAGAAGCTAATCTACCACTGCAGGTTCATTAGGAGGCTGAATTTTGACCACCCTGAATGCTTCAAAGGAACCCATTACAGCTAGCTGCTCTTTCCTCGCTCACTAAGCCGTAGGACCAATCCTTGTCTTGTCTTAGATGTTTTCAGTAGGATTCTTGTAGGGCAGCTGGGTCTGTCTGCTTTCCAGTACTCCGTCTATTTTGACCAGACTTTCATGATTATGAGCTGAGGTTTGTGATCAAAGCTGTGAACTCAAAGGCAGGTTAATTTCCAGTGCTTTTTTGTCTCAGTGGAACCTTATATACAGCTCTAGACTCAACTTTCACATTCAGTTGGGAGATGCATACAAAAATCCAGATGCTTATCATGAAGTCATAGAAATGCAGGCCTGGAAGAGGCCGTGAGAGGTCATCTAGTCCAGCCTGTGCGGCAGGTACAGGTAGACCTAGGCATTCCTGAAAGGAGTTAGTCTAACCTGTTCTTAAAACCCTCCAGTGACAGGGGTTCCACAACCTCCCTCGGTAGCCTGTTCCAGAGCTTAACTGTCCTTTATAGTTAGAAAGGTTTTTCCTATTATCTAATCTACATTTGTCTTGCTGCAGAGTAAGCCCATTACTTCTTGTCCCACCTTCAGTGGGCATGGAGTACAGTTGTTCATCATCCTGTTCATAACAGTCTTTCACATATTTGAAGACCATTATCAGGTCTCCCTCCGTTGTCTTTTCTCAAGACTAAATATTCTCACTTTTTTTTTACCTTTCCTCATAGACCGGGTTTTCTAAACCTTTGGATAATTTTTGTTTCTTTCCTCTGGAGTCTCTCCAGTTTGTCCATATGTTTCCTAAAATGTGATATCCAAAACTGGACAGAGTCTTCCTGTTGAGACCTTACCAGTGCCAACTACAGTGGAACAATTACCTGCTGTGGCTTACATGCAACATTCCTGTTAAAACACTCCAGAATGAAATTAGTCTTTTTTGAAACCTCACCACATTGTTGGTTCATATTTGATTTGTAATCCACTATAACCCCGAGGTGCTTTTCACAAGTACTCCCACCTAGTCAGTTATTCCCTGTTTTGTATTTGTGCGTTGCATTTTTTCCTTCCTAAATGTAGTATTTTGCACTTGTCTTTACTGATTGCATCCTGTTGATTGCAGACCCATTCTTCAATTTGTCAAAGTCTTTTTGAATTCAAATCCTGTCCTCCAGAGTGCTTGCAACCCCTCCCAGCTTGGTGTCAACCACAGATTTTATAAGCATACTCTCCACTTCATTATCCAAGTTATCAGTTAAAATATTGACGAGTGCTGTACCCAGGACAGAACCCCGTGGGGCTCTACTAGATACATCCTCCCAGTATGACAGCAAACCATTGATAACTACTCTTTGAGTACAGTTTCTCAACCGTTGTGTACCTATTTTATACTAATTTCATCTAGACCACATTTCCCTACCATGCTGTCAAGGTTCCTTCCCCACTCTGAACTCTAGGGTACAGATGTGAGGACCTGCGTGAAAGACCCCCTAAACTTATTCTTACCAGCTTAGGTTAAAAACTTCCCCAAGGTACAAACTTTGCCTTGTCCTTGAACCCTATGCTGCCACCACCAAGCGTGTTAAACAAAGAACAGGGAAAGAGCCCACTTGGAGACGTCTTCCCCCAAAATATCCCCCCAAGCCCTACACCCCCTTTCCTGGGGAAGGCTTGATAAACATCCTCACCAATTTGTACAGGTGAACACAGACTCAAACCCTTGGATCTTAAGAACAACGAAAAAGCAATCAGGTTCTTAAAAAGAAGAATTTTCATTAAAGAAAAGATAAAAGAATCACCTCTGTAAAATCAGGGTGGTAAATACCTTACAGGGTAATCCGATTCAAAACATAGAGAATCCCTCTAGGCAAAACCTTAAGTTACAAAAAGACACAAAAACAGGAATATACATTCCATTCAGCACAGCTTATTTACCAGCCATTAAACAAAAGGAAATCTAACGCATTTCTAGCTAGACTACTTACTAACTAACAGAAGTTCTGAGACTGCATTCCTGATCTGTTCCTGGCAAAAAGCATCACCCAGACAGACGGACCCTTTGTTTCCCCCCCTCCAGCTTTGAAAGTATCTTGTCTCCTCATTGGTCATTTTGGTCAGGCGCCAGCAAGATTATCTTAGCTTCTTAACTCTTTACAGGTGAAAGGCTTTTGCCTCTGGCCAGGAGGGATTTTATAGCTCTGTATTCAGAAAGGTGGTGACCTTTCCGTTTGTTTTTATTACATATGCTTATGAGAATATCATGTGAGTCTGTCAAAAGGTTTCCTTATATCAAGCGAAATCACATCTGCTTTCCTTCCCTCCCCTCCCCCATCCACCAGGCCTGTCATGTACACCTTATACATGGTAAGTTGCAGGGCTGCTGCTTTCAGGTCAGGCTCCTGTACCAGGTAGGGACTGGCTACAGAGCTTCCTTCCCAAAGAGATACACCAAATGTGTTATTGTAAGATCCTTTAATGTACTGCCAGGAATGTCTGTTGTGAGCTTGTTAAATGTGTTACATACAGTGCCAACTAGTGGCTGAACAGTATAGTGCAGCTTAATATTCTATTTTCTGTTACATCTCCCCCTTTAAGTTTTACATTCCTACCCTTTACAAAGTTTGCGCTATCACACCATCTTTCAGAAGTCCAGTATCATCAAATACTCCATCAAGTTCTTGCACCTTTCTCACTCATGGCTGTCACACAGTGGCTAAGAAGGTTGTTGTTTTTTGATCACATGCACTCTGAATGCAAAGCTTGTTTTTGCAAGTTGTTTTTGTGGTGAACTGGGACATGGAGTTCAGAATACCTCCAGGGCTAATCAAGGCTGTGTCAGGTGATTGCAGCTCTGGGAGGGGTTGAAGGTTATTGTAAGTCCCTTCTGAGACTACTTTGATATTTGTTTCTGAGTCATTTTTAAAGTCAATAGTGTTTCTATGAATATTTGGTTTCACTGTCTAGGTAGGCTCTGTGTCATCATACGTGATAGATCTCAGAAGGAAGTGCTCTTGATTATCTGTAATATTCGTCAGCTCCCTGACTGCCTTAGTACAGCAAATAACTGCCAAATGTCTAGAGGAAGCATCACTAGCAAGAAAAAAGTCTGAACATAAGAACAGTCCTACTGCGTCAGACCAAGGGTCCATCTAGCCCAGGATCCTATCTTCCGACATTGGCCAGCGCCCGGTGCCCCAGAGGGAATGAACAGAACAGGGAATCATCAAGTGAGCCATCCCTTGTCGCTCATTCCCAGCTTCTGCTACTGCTCCTATGAACAATACACATAAGGAGATGAATATTTGCCTCCCAGCATTCCCACTGGCATGAGTCACAGAAGCAGAGCTGCAGCCAAGCAGACGTAAAAATCAGTGGGTCTAAATGAACTTTTCAAAAGTTCTGACAATGTTTAGGTGAACAGTCATTAATTTTTAAAAAAAAAATCAGGCAATTATTAGAGAACAATAACATTGTTAGGCTGACTGGGCTATCCACTGAGGGGTTGTCAATCATTTTTGTTATGAAAGACACAGTACTTAGAGGCTGTCAGTCATGTCTGTTTGTAAGAGCCAGAGAATTTTAGGAATTGCTACACCTGAATTTACCAAATGCAAAAATATAACAGATGCAGATTGATCATACAGTTTATAAGGAGGTTTTTGCATGAGTTTTTATTCTTATTCCTCTCTAAAACTCTCTTCAGCTCTGGGAGCTTGGAAGGGCTTATATTTCAGCCCTGAGCTTTTATGCCACATAAAAATAAGTGGGTGAAGCTACAGTGTCTGCTGCAGCCAAAACTCTGCTTTGCTGGACTCCTTGACTGAGAAGCGGAAGTGCTAAAGATTTGGTTTTGCAAGCCCAATCCCAGAGAGCTGGTGCTAGCGTGGGGCTGGTTTCTGGAGAGTCCCACAGACTGCCACATAGTTCTAGGCTTGTAGAAAACGTGTATTGAAGAATATCAGGGGACTCCTTCAGCCTGCTCTGGGAATTCTGGAAATGACTTAACATGGAAGTAAATTCACCTGTGGCCTTCAGGAAAGGAACTATAGCTTGATGATTTTATTTTAAAGAAGACCACTGAACACATGAACCCCTCTGTTTTAAGTATACATGAGAAACATTTGACTGTTTTTTTAATTGAAACAAATTTTAGAAAGAGGGACTCCTGGTGACGTCCTATGGCAGAGCTACTCCAACCTGAACGGGTATAGTTGTCTTATCTTTAGAATTCACTATGTGGCCATGGAGGGGAGTTTAAAATGTCTGATAATGCCTCCATCAGCTGCCTAGTTTTCCAGGCTTTTCCCCCTTTTTAACAGACTTCCAGTGTCAAGCTGAACCTGTCTCCTGGATGGATTAACCAGGGCTGGAGCCAGTCCATTACCTTGCATGTCTACTAATACTGCAGTTGGTTGGAACATAGGGTGAAATCCTGCCCCAGTGAAGTCAACGGGAATTTTGCCATCAATGTCAATGGGACCAGGATATAACTCAAGATATTTTGACAGTGTCTGTGTTCTAATGATCATTCACTGAGCTACGTTTGCCAAGTATCCTCAAGCCATACCCTAAAATTGCACCAGCAAATGCACATATGTACATCCGTGCATGAGAAAGGGTGTTGAGTGTTGTAAATCATGTCACTGGCTATCTGGTGACCCAAGTCCAGTACACGTATCTGTTTGTATGTGCGATATCGGAGAGAGGTTTTTAAAATGCATCCATAATTAATACATTGTGGATTTGTATTACTGTGATAAGCTTCCATCAAAGCATGGAGATCACTTCATTGTATCCTGTATGCTATAAACTCAAATCCTTTAACAATCCTTCCACTAGAGATCAACAGCATATAAATGCACGCAGATGTCTTGCTTGCTGCACCACCCCTAGCATGAATAACACGGAGAATAACAGCTCCCAAGGCACAAACCATGCCGTGAAACTTTTACCACACTTTAAAGCTCTGCTCTAGGACAGAGAACATAAGTGCCCTGTCAGCACTGGCCCTTGCAGTGTGACCCTAGAAGGCAGCTGGCAGGGAGCCATTCTGAGAGGGAGGTGCTCAGGTCCGGAAGTACTTCCTGCTACACCCTGCGAGAGCCCAGTGTTAGGGGGCTTATTCCTTCACCCACCTACTTCCCTGGTTCTTCTCGCATGAACAGAGAGCAACAATACCCGAAGTCCAAAGGTGCAAACAATTCGATGTTTATTGGGGTGAACTTCCAGCAAGCATGATTCCAGTTTCCTTCCTTAGTATCCTCCTTCCCAGCTCTGACACCACAGAGCCTTACACCTGTGTCCCTGTTCCCATTTCTCCCTTTAACCAAACAGGATTCCAGTTTCCTTACTCCCATTCCCTGTTCCCATTTCCCCCTTTAGCAAAACATGGTTCCAATTTCCTTACCCTCATTCCCTGTTCCCATTTCCCCCTTTAGCCAAACATGGTTCCAATTTCCTTACCCTCATTCCCTGTTCCCATTTCCCCCTTTAGCAAAACATGGTTCCAATTTCTCCACCCCCATACCCTGTTCCCATCTCTCCCTCACACACACCCACCCCCTCCCACCAAGGCCCACTCACTTCCTCATTGACTACAGACTATATAGTAAAACTTCAGTTCTGCTTAGCTATACCTTAACCAATCATTTTCCTGAAATTTAATTAACCAATCCTAACATATTGTAACATGATTATGTAACCAATTATATCCCACCACCTTAATTAGTTTACACCCAGCAAAATTAATTATACAGCAGACAGGAACAATCACAGAACCAGACAGAGATTATACAGACAAACAATAGCAAAGTAAAAAGAAAAAAGAACAGGAGTACTTGTGGCACCTTAGAGACTAACCAGTTTATTTGAGCATGAGCTTTCGTGAGCTACAGCTCACTTCATCGGATGCATAGCATATCGTGGAAACTGCAGAAGACATAGCAAAGTAGGAACTATAATGACAAAACAATACAGAAGTGAGGATTTCACATCCCAGTATTGATAAGTGAGTTCTTGCCAGACAGGATGCTGTTTCCTTTTTACATTTTCTAGGCACTTCCCTTTCTCCGGAGGTGATAGGCATTATCAGGACAGGATTGTATTCCTAACAGCCCAATAGCACCTTCTTTCAATGTGACTAGTTTGGAATGTGAGGATGTGACCTGTCGCTTCCTAGCTTATGGCTGCCTCTGCTGCTTAGCCAAAGGCCTTAGCCTAAGCACAGGGCCTCAGACTGTCACAGCAAGAGAAGGCCCTTACACCAGCAGACAGTGATTTTGATTCTTTCTTTTATACTTCTAGAACTAGCCAAGTGATAAGAATACCCCTACATTCTTAAAGTACAGGCCTTTACATCTATATCCTAACACTCCACCCCTTTTTTTTCCTTTTTCTTTTGGGATCCTCCTGCCCAGGTATCCCTGGAAAAGCATAGGACATATGGCGACATATTTCCTGATGGGGCCAGGCATCAAGGTGGAAGGTGTCGATGCTCCATCTGTCCCACTGCCCCTTGTGTAGTACAGTGCCCTGCACCTTCTCTCGTACGGGCATACCACACCTATTCCAATTAGTGTTCCAGACTTCCCATTAGAGTGGGCCTGAGAAGGGTGGGTCCGGGTTGTCTAGTACACTGCAGGGTTTGGAGGGCTTACTACATTACTTATAGGTTATCTCCCTATGCAACGTAACACAAGTACAGCTAACAATACAAAATCCACAGCAACACTGAGTCCTGACCACTGCAGTATGGTCCAACATTCGAGACACCCCCAAAACACTGCCTCTCCTCCTTCGACAGGGTCACGATCTGATGTGTCCAGTTGCTGGCAGTTGCAACAAGCTGCCCCTGGAGGTTTTGCTTGCTTTTGTCCATATCATAAGTCCACTGAATGTTCACAGAGAAATGGGACATTGTCCAAACCAGCTTGACCACTTGGTGTGGAATCAGGCAGTAAGCCCTGGCTTATTCACAGCAATAAGATTCACAGATCCATTTGTGCACCAAAGTCCAGATAGCAGCATGTAGATGTGTGTAGTTTGGTTATGGGCTGGTGTAATTGTGCCCCCAGTAATATGTACATTCCCAGCAAAACCCCTTATACACAGTACACCCAATTGTCCACCCCTTGCATAGGCTCCTCTATAGTCACAGGAGAGGGGCACATCCAAACATCTTCTGTTGATTTACACTATTTTACACACCCCTCCATTGATTCCCAGTGAGCTCCTCCCCTTCTCATTAGTTCCATAGGGCTTGTGGGGGCCACCTTAGTTGCCATTCCATTTCCAGGTACCACGGTAGCTATTACACAGGTGCTGGCCTCCTAGTTGAGCATTTTGCATTCCCATACATATCTTCCCCCCCAAGGTCAGCCTTTTGAAGCCATCCCCCACCCACATCATGAGATTTTCTGTTCATTAAAACACAGCAATGCTAGCAACAAGACAAACACCACAGACACACACAAAACATAGATCCATGGTATTCTGAGTTATTCTTCCGCTGGCGCCAGCTTGCTTGTAGAGTGTCTGAAAAACAAAAGAAACAGTTTCCACCCCCCTGGTGGGGACAGATTATTGCTTAATAATAATACCACTTTCTTTTACAAATTTCCTTGCTAATTGCAGGAAAAACAGAAGAATTACCTCCAGGCTGTCCTTATTTTGTTCTATAGTCAGGCTAGTGAATTACCTCACTCACTGGTCATTTATGAAATTCATGAGGTGGTGTACCTCAGTTTCCCCTCTTGTACAACAGACCAAGTTTGCAATAGTTTCTCTGCTGTACCAAGCTTTAAGTTTATTCTCAGGTAATAGCTGAGACACAGCTTCAGATTCTAGCACTGTACACACACACATACACACCCCTTAAGGTTAACCTGTCCCCCCTATTTTCAGGCTTGACTTGTTTTTTTCACCTCCCTTTCCTGGAGGGCCTTAATCTGAGTCTTCTAGTAGCCTGTTTGCTGACCAGATGTATTCATTATTTGCAGCTCCTTTGTGCCCATCAGCTAGGTAATTTGCATTTACACACAGAGGCTTACTAGCTTGCTTTTGGATCCAAAGCTGTTAGCAGTTTAGAGAGTGTCTTAAAAGGGAAACATTCCACTTCCACTAGAGTTCTGATTACTTTCCACTTTCATCTCCTGCTCCAAAACACACAGATCTGAAAAAGAAAGCACAACCTATTGTGGCTCCTTTTGGAGCCCTATTAGGATTTTAATGAAGTACCATGTTTTATTTGCATTTCTTTTACCCCTTCTCCAATACACACTGCACACATCCTGGGAATATGCACATTCCTTCCATATAGTTTGACCTCCATAACATTATATTAGCCATATTAATTTTACACAAGGTGTAACTGCCTCCCCCATGCCCACAGAGTTTTCATGCACACCCACCAAAGCAACAATCTGATCTCCCAGAGCCACCCCAAGGCTCAGTGTTCCCTTCATTCCTCCCCTTTTCCTTTTACCACACAAAATTCTCTTTTGCCTAACATCCCTTGCACTGTGATTACTCTTTTACACAACTGTACCCCGATTACCCTGCCATCTTGTACAACTAGACACAACCAGGGGCAGCCAAGTTAAGTTCCAATAGAAACCCCTTCCATCCTTTAGTGATTTTGATTACATTACCCAAAAGTCAAATAATTTTGATCAGATTCTCTCTCTGCCTGCTGCCTGCAGCAGTCCCCTACAGACCATTTCTGTGGGAAAAGGGCCCATTTTCCCTCAGAATAGCTGTAAAGGCTTCTGGGGACAGAAGCCTAGTGGTGGTAGTAGCCACTCGACCTGACCCCCTTGGAAAATTTAATTACCAAGCTTCCATCCAATGTGTCTGCACAGAGCTGCACATACAGTTACATTTATATAACTGGGTTTTATCATTAAACAAAGACTTCCTTCTTGACATCTCACGTAAGTATCCAAAGTACCCTCCATTAAAACTTCAGAAAAACAAAAGAGTGTGGAAAGGCAGGTTGCACTTTGAAACTTTTTTTTTTTTTCTTTCTCTCCACTCCCCCAGGACCAAGTCCCAGCTCCAGTCTCTAAAGGTCGTCTGTTAACTCTGCTTTTGACTATAAACCCTTTTGTGCCAAATCATCTTTCACTACCCCTAACTAATTTACAACCCTTCAGCAGCCCTTGCTGAAGCAGCACCAAACTTGAAAGATTACTGGCAACTCCCCATAATGCTGCCCTTACTTCAAACCTCTCACAAGCAGACTGAAGTGCCTCCTTTCCCTGGAAGGCATTCAGTCCCCATGGGCAGGGACCTTCTTCCACTACCCATATACCAAGGAGGGTGGGCTCCTCAGCCACCCCCCATACCTCTGAGTCCCCTAACACTTCCTCCATTTCCTTTTTAATCTCATCCCAGGTTGACCCCTGCACCTGGTATGGGTCCTGGTTCTTCCTTATCCATTTATCCAAAAAATCCTTTACCCTGGCTTGCCAGAACCCACAACTACCATCACGAGAGTTCGCGATACCCCCTCCAAGCAGCTGCGCGGACTGTTGGGGAGGGGGACTTACAGGCTGCCACTCACCTATCCAATGCGATGCATCCAAGTCACGGCACCAAGATGTTAGGGGGCTTATTCCTTCACCCACCTACTTCCCTGGTTCTTCTCGCATGAACAGAGAGCAACAATACCCAAAGTCCAAAGGTGCAAACAATTCGATGTTTATTGGGGTGAACTTCCAGCAAGCATGATTCCAGTTTCCTTCCTTAGTATCCTCCTTCCCAGCTCTGACACCACAGAGCCTTACACCTGTGTCCCTGTTCCCATTTCTCCCTTTAACCAAACAGGATTCCAGTTTCCTTACTCCCATTCCCTGTTCCCATTTCCCCCTTTAGCCAAACATGGTTCCAATTTCTCCACCCCCATACCCTGTTCCCATCTCTCCCTCTCTCTCACTCACTCACTCACTCACTCACACACACACACATCCCAGTATTGATAAGTGAGTTCTTGCCAGACAGGATGCTGTTTCCTTTTTACATTTTCTAGGCACTTCCCTTTCTCTGAAGGTGATAGGCATTATCAGGACAGGATTGTATTCCTAACAGCCCAATAGCACCTTCTTTCAATGTGACTAGTTTGGAATGTGAGGATGTGACCTGTCGCTTCCTAGCTTATGGCTGCCTCTGCTGCTTAGCCAAAGGCCTTAGCCTAAGAACAGGGCCTCAAACAGTCACAGTAAGAGAAGGCCCTTACACCAGCAGACAGTGATTTTGATTCTTTCTTTTATACTTCTAGAACTAGCCAAGTGATAAGAATACCCCTACATTCTTAAAGTACAGGCCTTTACAGACAGGCCTGAATATCTATATCCTAACACCCAGGTTTGGTGAGTTTCAGGGAGTAGGAGCTGCAGTCAGAGCTGTTCCATGAACTGATTCTTCTTTTCCATTCAGGGGCTGAACCAAAATAAAATTTTGGTTCAAGTTGGCTGAAATATTTCATTTTGGTTTTTTTAATCTTTGAAAAAATAAAATTCAAGAAATATTCAAAACAAAAAGTCATTTTGAATCAAAATATCAAAACATTTCATTTAGAAAATGGCAGAATAAAATGTTTCAGGGGTTGGTGGAATTTTTTCTTCTGTGCTGCCTTTTTTTTTTTTTTAACCAAAACATGTTGGCGAATTTGATGCGATTTCATGAAATGTTTTAGTTGACTTGAGTCAACTTATTTTTCACCAAAAAATTCATTGTCCAAAAAACTTTTCCCGGCACTAGCTGCTTGGAGCCCTGAGGAGCACCAGGGAGCATGTCCTTCCCCCAGCGCTGTTCCCTGCGGACAGGGAATGCACAGTGTGCGCCAGCATCTCTCTCCGGCTCCGTGGCCACATCCTGCCCTCCGGCATGAAGGGAGCACAGGGCCTGCTGCTGTGAGCAGGTCCTGCGTATCTCCTCGTCCCTGCGTGGCTGTGCAGGCCCTCTAGCTCTTCTGTAATTTAGGCCTGTAGGAAGTTTCCCGTTTACTGGGCAGGGAGGGTACCATGTCTCGGCTTGCACCAGTCACTAGCGGCGCTTGTTGTTTAAAATCAGTTGTTATTAGTATTCTGCTACTGGCCCGCTGTACAGACACATAGCAAGAGACCATCCCTGCTCTGAAGAGCTGACCGTCTCAATAGACCAGTCAGATGCAGGATGGGAGGGGAAACAGAGTCCTGGAGAGAAGTGGCTTGTGAAGGGTCACGCAGCAGGAACAGTACCTAGGTTCCTGACTCCCCAGCCAGTGCCCCTCCCACCGGGCCACGTGGTCTTTCCATAGGAATGTGCCCAGGCACCACGGTGACAGTCATACTCTAAACAGAGAAATAGCGGCAGTTCCTCGGTTGCTAGCTAATTCAGTGCATTTTTAAAGCAAATATTAATAATTAAACTTAAGTGCTTAATGAGTGTCTAGTGAAAAGATCAAATTATACTCTTCAAACATGGAGCTAGAATTTGGTCTAATTGGAAGAAATATGTTTTTCCTGTGTGGGGCAGTTGCTGAAGTGACAGTTTGGAGACTGTTGTGACAGCATTCGCAGAGATGGGCGCTAGCCAAATAGCAGCATTTCTTTGGTGTCTCGCATAGTGCAAGTCGTGCTTCCAAATGAATAATTGTGCGGTCTGCTTCCTGTAGTTCATTAGGTGAAGAAAAACAATGCACTTGTGTGCCCTGTGGTGCATGGTCACACTCTTCAGTCTGAACATGATGGAGGAAAGAGTTGGGATCCAGACGGCAAATTTTCTCTCCCCCCGACTTCCTCCCCCCAAAGGATAACCTAATAATAATACTAAACAATCATGCTTTTCATTCCTGTTACTCAGACTAACCCATGGCAAGTGATACAAGCAAAAGGAATTGTTACATTGCTTGGTTTTATCACAGTTGTCAAGATTAAGCAGAGACATGGTGGGTGAGGGAATATCTTTTATTGGGCCACCTTCTGTTGGTGAGAGAGACAAGCTCTTCTTCAGCTCAGTGTAAGCTCGAAGGCTCGTCTCTCTCACCAGCAGAGGTTGGTTCAATAAAAGATATTCCCTCACCCACCATGTCTCTCTAATATCCTGGGACCAACATGGCTACAACAACACTGCCTACAAGAATAAGGAGAGTCATTTCTGTAAATATAGTTAAGGAACAATGTTTATGGCACAGGACTAGCTAAGATAATAAACAGCATTTGCTAATGATTAAACCACTGAAGCAAAGCTGAACCATTTAATAACCACAAAAGCCAGCTATTGCCTTGTCCATGCCTTTGCCTTGATATTGTTGTGCTCTGACCAGACCAAACAAGATTCAGCAAACCACCTTGAACAGAGAGTGAACACCTGGGGGCTGTGGAGTTATGGAGGGAATGGTGCAGTCTTGGGTCCAGTGTTGCGGAATGTCCTCTGGAGGCAATGAGAGCGCCATGCCCACAGCAGCTGCGGCATTGAGCCTGTAGTCTCTATTCTCAGTAGTTTGCAGCTTTCCGAGACATTGTCCCCCAGGCTGGGTCTGATGTGGGGAGATTGTTTTGTGGGCGGAGGAAGAGGAAATGGTTAAAGAAAACCCAGTCTGTCATTTTGGAGTAATCTGAGCATGAAAACTCCAGACCGCACCCAGAGTTATTTATGACTGCAAATATGGGAGCTTGGACATGCCTATCTCAGCTAAGAGAGAGTGAGAGAGAAATGGGAAAGAAACCAGACTACCCAAAAACTTGCCAAAATAGTTACCTAAAGAATGTGATTTTCTTCCTTCTTTGTCCCACCTTTTAAACACCCCCTTTTCCTCTTGATTGTGTGTGGCATGTAGCTTCCATTAAAGCCCCAGCCCAGTTCCTGCATGGAAACTGTGCTTTCCCTGCTTATACAGAAAAATGGCTAATGAGCTACTTATTACTGACAAAACCTATGACGTGGAAAGGAAGGGTACATTCCCCTTTGGGAGGGTTACACAGTACTTTGGAGAGATCACAGCGCATAGCTTCACAGGACCTCCGTGACGTGTGTGGTGTGGCTAGGGATGAGCACGCAGGTCATGTTCTGCTTTCACTTTCCACGTGCAGGAATTATTCTCACTTGAACAAATGCGAAGCTTCCAGAAGCAGGAGTGGGAGCTCTTTGGGCAAAGCAGCGAAAGCTGAGGAGGGCAAAGGGAACAGCTGTTGTTTCTGCAGGGCCGTGTGGCATCCAGTTCAGCAATGTGCCATAGATGTGGAGCAGCTGGCATGGGGGTGATGTGAGAGAGCATTCATGTTACAAGTAGAGGGCCTGATCCGAACCTGACACCACTGAGACTCGGGAGGCCCTGCACTGCAGCTAATGGTCCTTCCCAGCTGTGGGGCCAGAATCAGACCCTCGTGACCAGTGTTCTTACAAACAGCACGCACCGAAATACATTTCAGTTATTGGCTTCCAACCCTGCCTGGCACCAGTGAGATGTGAAGTAAATACAGGTTTCAATGGCAAACCACTTTAGAAGCTCTGAGATCATGTCTGCCTGGGAGTGTCTACAGCTTGTGGCATTTTGGTGAATTATCACTGCACACATTAGGGCAGATTCAAGCGTCATTTCAACACCACAAAGTTCCCTTACGGAGAGGGATTCCCCACAGGGGGGGCCTCTAGCTACCGTACACAGCTTACGAGCACGGGGCGTGTCGGGGGAGGGAAGGCTGGGGCTAAGTGCATGAACGTTGGACTGTGCACTCCACAAAACCGCAACACCAGGTTTTACTTTTACCGGGTGGCGTGTGCGTGTTTTGGAGACTGCCTGCCTTATAGTGAGGTGCACCAGACCAAACACTCCTCATGCGGCCGGGTTTTTTAATGTCATTTTTCTAAATAAAACTTCTATAGCAAGAAAGGAAGCAAAAATATATTTGTAAAATATATCTCATCTCCTAGCGCCGTCTCCTGGAAGAATGCTTTGGGTGTGTGTACAGTATAGATATTCTGTTTTTTCAGTGCCCTTCACTGTCTGTCTTCATAGTCACATGAAGCAAAACTATACAATCTGCTCTGCTCTGCTCACTTCGGGGAAAATGTGATCAGGAAATATCGCTTATTAGGGTGAAGTAGTGCAATCTCACCTGCTTTATTTTGTCAGCCGCTCGATGCTAGTGCAATAGGCTGTTCTTGACAGGCCTAGAAGACAGGAGGTGAGTACATGTGCATATGTATCTACTTATCATTCATTTTTCTCTCACATCGGTCAAAGTTAGCTTTCTGTTGTGCTGCTGGCAAGGAAGATTAGAGTCTATTTTAGACACGTCTAATCTGAGGCATTCTCTCTGTCCTGCTCAGGAAACATGTTCAGTTAAGCACTGAAGTTGCGTCATGAGGCAAAAAGAGAGTGAACAACGACGACGACTAGAGTGTACATAGCACTTCCCATTAATTGCACAGGCTTGTGAAAATGTGCCGGTTTCTCCCGCTTGCGTCAGGCCTCTCGAACGCGCCACTGCTGGAAAGGGCGCGTGTACCCTGCAGACCTGGAAGGGAAGGGAAGGGAAAGGGAAGGCACCTGTGACTGCCTGCCTGCTGCTGATTGGTTGAAAAGGAAGGTGGAGCGAGTGGACAGGAAGGAGGCGGGTAAGAGTATCCTGGAAAAGGAGGTTCGGGAACAGCAGGGCAGCACTGCTGGAGACAGAGAGAAGTAACTGGGGCTGAGCGGCTGGGGGCTCCTTCAGAAAGGAGTGGCCTGAGTGACAGAGAGCCCGAAGAGGTCAGTAACGCCAGTGACTCTACGTGGGAGAGAGCAGGAAGAAGCGGGGAGGACTGAAATCCTGTGCTGAGCTGTGGATAAATGAAGTCAGAGCATAGAGGAAAGACAGTGTTTGAAGCTACTGTATATTAATAAACCAGTCCCCAAGAAGGGGTATTGTTATGTGACTCATGCTGGGTGGGCATATTTAGGAGCTCCTGGGTGAAGGGAAACTGAGTCTAGGGGCTGCCGAACCACCTAAGGCCTGGAGGGGGTGCTGTGGTGCAGGCACACCTGTGTACACCTGGGGGTCCCTATCTTCACTTGCTAGAACCTCTCCTTTTGGCTGTGGGCAGCCCTGATCTAACTCACCCCAGAGGCTAAACCAGTTCATCTGCAGCCCAAGCTCAGATGACCACAGCTGTGTCATTAAGCTGCCTTTGCCTAATGCTGCGGGTCCTGCCCCATGCACAATCTGGCCAGACTTTAGAATCGGGATCTTTCTGTACCTCCTCACAGCATTCATGTTGGGTAGGGAGATAACTGCTCTTCTACCTGCTTTACGAATAGAGAAACTGAGATGCACATGAGCTAAGGGACATGCCCAAAGCTGTAGATGGGAGCCAGGATTATAGCCCAGGATTTTCCTCCTCCCAGCTCTGAACTCAGTGTGCTGGAAACCCATGGGCCTACCTCCCCATGGCCTTGCACAGTGTGTAGTTAATACAACTGTGCAGAGTGAGTGGTAAGTGGAGGAGAAATGCTGTTAAACCAGAAGGGCAGCATTTCACACGTACTCTGCGTTCACCCTAGTGTCATTTAAAATCCCTACATATGAGGCTGTGGAGAATCAGACCCATTGTTTCTCAGGTTCCAGGCAGGACTAAGTATTATCTAGACTGCGCCTGGCAGGTGTTTGTCTAACCTGCTTTTAAAAATCTCCAATGATGGAGATTCCACAACCTCCCTAAGCAATTTATTCCAGTGCTTAACCACTCTGACAGGAAGTTTTTCCTAATGTCCAACCTAAACTGCCCTTGCTGCAATTTAAGTCCATTGCCTCTTATCCTATTCTCAGAGGTTAATGAGAACAATTCTTCTCCCTCCTCCTTCTAACAACCTTTTATGTACTTGAAAACTGTTATCGTGTCCCCTCTCAGTCTTCTCTTCTCCAGACTAAACAAACTCAGTTCTTTCAATCTTCCCTCATAGGTCATGTTTTCTAGACCTTTAATCATTTTTGCTGCTCTTCTCTGGACTTTCTCCTATTTCTCCACATCTTTCCTGAAATGTGGCACCCAGATTTGGACACAATACTCCAGTTGAGGCCTAATTAGCACAGAGTAGAGCAGAAGAATTACTTCTCGTGTCTTGCTTACAACACTCCTGCTAATACATCCCACAATAATGTTTGCCTTTTTTTGCATCAGTGTTACACTGTTCACTCATATTTAGCTTATGATCCACTAAGACCCTCAGATCCCTTTCTGCAGTACTCCTTCCTAGGAAGTCATTTCCCATTTTGTATGTGTGCAACTAATTGTTCCTTCCTAAGTGGAGTACTTTGCATTTGTCCTTATTGAATTTCATCCTGTTTGCTTCAGACCATTTCTCCAGTTTGTCTAGATCATTTTGAATTTTAATCCTATCCTCCAAAGCACTTGCAACCCCTCCCAGCTTGATATTGTCCGCAAACTTTATATTCTCTCTATGCCATTATCTAAATCAATGATGAAGATACTAAACAGAATTGGACCCAGAACTGATCCCTGTGGGTTCCCACTTGATATGCCCTTCCAGCATGACTGTGAACCACTGATAACTACTCTCTGGGAACAGTTTTCCAACCAGTTATGCACCCACCTTACAGTAGCTTCATCTAGGTTGTATTTTCCTAGTTTGTTTATGAGAAGATCATGTGAGATAGTATAAAAAACCTTACTAAAGTCAAGATATACCACATCTACCGCTTCCCCCCATCCACAAGGCTTGTTACCCTGTCAAAGAAAGCTATCAGGTTGGTTTGACACCATTTGTTCTTGACAGATCCATTCTGACTGTTACTTATCACCTTATTATCTTCTAAGTGTTTGCAAATTGATTGTTTAATTATTTGCTCCATTATCTTTCCGGGTACAGAAGTTAATCTGACTGGTCTGTAATTCCCCGGGTTGTCCTTATTTCCCTTTTTATAGGTGGGCACTATCTTTGCCCTTTTCCAGTCCTCTGGAATATCTCCCATCTTCCATGACTTTTCAAAGATAATCGTTAATGGCTCAGATATCTCCTCAGTCAGCTTCTTGAGTATTCTAGGATGCATTTCATCAGGCCCTGGTGACTTGAAAACATCTAATTGTCTAAGTGATTTTTAACTTGTTCTTTTCCTATTTTAGCCTCCGATTCTACCTCATTTTCATTGGCATTTCAATTAAAATGCTATGGCAGCAGAGCTGTGCCCTGTAGCTATCCAATGTAGATGGTACCTACACTTAAGAATTCTTCTGTCAATCTAGCGCTTTCTACATGGGGACTTAGGATGGCATAACTATGCTGCTCAGGTGTGGATTTTTCACACCCCTGACCAACATAATTAAACCAATGTAATTTTCTAGCATAGATCTGACCTTACACTAGCAAGGGGGGATGCCTTGCAAATAATACTCTGGAGAAGGGACGCTTTCTACCAGATATTGAGGCTTGATGGCTGTAATTGTGATCTGACTGTGTTTGCAAGTGGGCTCTTTTAGCATTTTAAACGCTTGTTTCAACTTTCTGATGGCAGCGTTGCCAACCCCAAGCATTCCAAAATCAGTTAGGTGCCTGTGATGGGGTGTACAGACCCCTCGCTAAGATGAAAGGATGGAGCAGTAGTGGCCAAGAAAGCCCTGCCCCTCAGCAGCCGTAGCGCATGCTCCATATGGAGGAGCTGCATAAAACGGGACTCTGGCAGTCAAGCAGGGGGAGAGTGAAGGAGAGGCTGTTGACAGGAAGGAAGCCAGCTAGTATCTTCTGGGAAACAGGAATCCACAGGCAACGACCTGGAGTTTGGTAAGGCCCGATCAAGCAGCCAGGGGCCTGACCCCTTTGTCTTTCCTGGACAAGGGGGAATCACTGAACCCTGCAAAGGGAGCTGGGAAGCCCCAACTGTCTGAATCATTGTTTGAACAATCCTGCATGAGGAGGGAATCAGGGGGCTGTGACCAGGCCCCAAACTGAAAAGAACCCCAGGGGAGCAGGGCAGGAAGTGGCCCAGGGTAGGCTGGTGTGGGTATCAGCTAGAGGGGATGGAAACAAACCCTATCCCCTCTTGGGCCCTGGGATGGGACCCAGTGAAGAGGGAGGGCCATGGTCCTGCTACCCTTCCCTTCCCTCTGTCCTTAGTCCAGCTGGGGGGAACCCGGAGAGGGACAGACTGTAACTTTTCTGCCAGGCCCCCAGATTGCCCCACAAGGCCCCACAGAGCTTTGGAGACTGAGTTGCGGCCGGCTTACCAGGCCAGCTGGCCCCTAAGTGAATCTCGCTACGGTGCCCAAAAATCATGAGATTTTTAAAAATGTTCCAGTCTGGGTTATTTGTGTTTACTTTTGGGGTTTTGTGACTTTAGGGGGTCACATTTTCCAGCTTTTCTCTGTAGCCACACGGACTAGAAATGTGCCTTTTTTAACATAAAAGCTGAGATTCTCACAAAATCACGGGGCTCAAGGAACTGGGGCTTTAGAAGACATACATATGGGAAGACATGATAAAATCATGAGAGTCAGCAATGTTGTGCTTGTCTTTTATTTTCCAGTTGAGTGAAAGCAGGAGTCCGAATAGCTCTCGCTGGCATTACGAGGCATACCTGGAAGCTCCATTTGTGGTAAAAAAAAAAGAATCCCCTTGACATCAAATAATAAATAGTATGTCATAGCAAAAATACTATATTTGAAGAAGGCTATTAGAATTTCTCACTGCAGTGTCATTCAAAAGACAAACGTTGTGGTGTTGCAATTTCATCTTCATTCTAAAGCGCTGGGTATTATTCTGTTCTGCTCTGGAGAGGTTTATATCCTGCCCTTCTCACTGTTGTACCTGAGTGCTTCCCAGTTGTACATTAATCAACGGGAGTAAGAGCTGTCGTGTTTTGTTCTTTCTCTCTCCCACCCGGCCCTGGGGGAGAATTGTGTGTGCACTGGAGTGTTTTGCTTGGGGAGGGTTTTTGGAGGGTTTATATTTATTGTTTTAAATATACATAGCTCTGTCAATGAACGAGGCACTAGGACTTCAGTCGTCCTCTAGAATTAAGCCCCACCCGTCCTGCTCCATGCACCACCGTTCTAGCTGGTGTTGTGTAAGCTCACTAGCGCTTTTGAACCTGAGTGCTAAATGTGTCCTTTTTTCTAAGACATGAAGAGGTACAATTTAATCTCATTGCTGCCTATGGAATATGATCAATGTCTGTGATATCAGTGGACTCCGCTGGCGATGCTGTGTGGGAGCAAGGTGGGGGATGCAGTGTCCTGATTTTTGAATGAATCAGTTGGCCTGATACAGAGTCAAGTTTCACAGTGTTTCATGGCTTCTGCAGGTTTAAACACTGCAGTGAGTTGTCGATATTTTTGGCTGAATAGAGCCCTTTTAAATCAGAATGACTACAATGTCCCTTTTATGTAGCAAGTATAAAACACATGCCTTTCAGTCCCCAAAATGAAGCTGAACAACATAGAAGCATCAAATATCAAAAACTCAGTTGGCATTGTTATGCCTTTTGAATCCTCAATGAAGTTACAATCTCTGGGTATTTTTTTCCTCCTAACTTCTGCACTTGAACAATGTCTGTCCTCCTACACAGTCATGCTGGGGAGGTGACAGGAGGATTGCATTCACATTTCTTTGCTTTCAGAGCGTTTTTGCTCTCTCAAAAACAGAATTACACTGTTGGTCTTGGGATCCAGCAGTTGGCATGTCCATGGGAAATGGAGATAGACCTTGCAGAAAAGCGAAGCTTCTATGCAGCACGTCTTGAGCTATGCCTTCTTCTCTGCATCCTGAGGAGAACTGGACGGTCTCCCAAGAAGCAGGTTAACTGTCCACATGCACTGAAATATGGATGTGGACTGTTCTTTTCCATTATACACAGCACCAAATCATTCCTTACAGACAAACTCATGTAAAAACTAATATTTAAAATAAATTGAAAACACCACATTGGTAACCAAGATAGTTCTCTTATTAAAAATAACAATAGTAACAAAAATAATGGTATATGTTTGACTTAAACCAAGAAAAGAATGGAAGTTTGACGTTAAAGGTCCCTTCCACTCCTATGATTCTGTGATATCTATGATCTATGAAAGCTGGCACCTCACCCTTAACTTTTTGTGCACAAGTATTTCAGTAACTCTGAAATGTGTTACTTTTCAACATGTTTCAGTCACCCCCAGGATACCTGGTATTGGCAAGAGTGAGTTAAGGATAAATGGGTACCTTTGTCTGAGCCTTATTGTTAGTTTCAGATAGACCCACAGAGTTACTTCAGTGAATGCTTGTGTTTTGTTCATTGACAGTAGTACGTGAAAGGAGGAAACAACTTCTCATACAGACAAAAGGAGGGTTACACTCATGTAATCCAGGATAGAATTCTCCCACTAGTTGAACCAATTGCCATATGGATGGGACCATTTGGGTGGTTCTTTTGATGGTATCATACTGAGACTAAATGCTGGTAGGATTTTGCTTACTATTCCTGTAATTGTTTATAGTGTTGTTGAGCCGTGTTTGTCCCAGGATATGACAGAGGCAAGGTGGATGAGGAAATATCTTTTATTGGACCAACTTCTGTTGGTGGGGGGTAATCTTTTCCAAACCTAAGAAGATCTGAATGGCCAGACTGGGTCAGATCAGTGGTTCATCTAGCCCAGTATCCTGTTTTCTGACAGTGTCTAGTGCCAGATGCTTCAGAGGGAATGAACAGAACAGGGAAATTTATCAAGTGAGCCATCCCCTGTTGTCCAGTCCCAGCTTCTGTCAATCAGAGCTTTAGTAACATCCAGAGCATGGGGCTGCATCCCTGATTATCTTAATTAATTGGCCTCTTACTCCACTTTTTCATGTTCTCTGTATGTATATATATATATCTTCTTACTGTATGTTCCATTCTATGCATCTGATGAATTGGGCTGTAGCCCACGAAAGCTCATGCTCTAATAAATGTGTTAGTCTCTAAGGTGCCACAAGTCCTCCTGTTCTTTTTGCGGATACAGACTAACACGGCTGCTACTCTGAAACCTGATCATCTTGGCTAGTCGCCATTGAGGTACCTATCTTCTACGAACTTATCTAATTGTTTTTTTGAACCTACTTATATTTTTGGCCTTCACAACTTCTCCTGGCAACAAGTTCAACAAGTTGATTAGGTGTTATCTGAAGAAGTACTTCCTTATGTTAGTTTTAAACCTGCTGCCTATTAATTTTATTTAGTATCCCCTGGTTCATGTGTTATGTGAAGCGTTAAATAACCCTTCCTTATTCACTTTCTCCACACCCGTCATGATTTTATAGACCTCTGTCATATCCCCCTCCTTAGTTATCTCTTTTCCAAGCTGAACAGTCCCAGTCTTTCTAAGCTCTCCTCATAGGGAAGCTGTTCCACACCCCTCATCGTTTTTGTTCCCTTTCTCCAATTCTAATATGTCTTTTTTGAGATAGGGTGTCCAGAGTTGCACGCAGTATTCAAGGTGTGGGTGTAGAGTGTCATTATGACATTTTTCTGTCTTATTATCAATCCCTTTCCTAATAGTTCCTAACATTCTGTTTGCTTTTTTGACTGCCACCGCACATTGAGCGGACATTTTAAGAGAATTATCCACGCTGATTTCAAAATCTTTCTTGACTGGTAACAGCTAATTTAGACCCCGTCATTGAGACCTGAAGAAGAGCTTTGTGTAAGCTCGAAAAGTGTCTCTTTCACCAAGAGAAGTTGATCCAATAAAAGATATAGGTTCAGCCATATTGTCCCTCTTAATCATGTCGCTAACTCAATAGTCCAGATACTCAGGCATGGTGTAGGTAGAACAGTATCTAGCCTTTTCATTGAGAGTGAAAGGCAACAGCACAATGAATAAATTAAAAAATAGCAATACGTTAGCAGGCAGCTAGACAGACATAATATTCTGCAGTATTATGCTGAGTTTCCTGCACGAAGGAGTAGCATTAGGATGCTGACTGCTTGAGCACAGTGGGAAACCACATTGTGTATGGGCAAGATGTCTGTTTGTTTTGTCTCTGGGGATCAGAGACTTGTTCTCATAGAGCATCACAAACGCACACACATCTCATTCTAAAGAAGAGCATTAAATATATCCTTGGGGAAAGCTGGAAATCCCGCTATCCTGGCTAAAGCTAATGCTAACTCATTGCAACGGGAACCACCCAGTCAGAAGTGACAGGATAAAGGTGTAAAAGAATGTCAAAGTGGAACTGTGCCTAATAGTTTGTCGAGCTACTTGCCATCAAAACTGTAAGCTGTTTTCCTTAATGTGGCAGTTTCATTGGGAAGCATAAAGGAAGCTGAAGTTCTACTTGCATGCAGTCCTGTGAAAGGCTGACTTATCGTTGGCAGCCGGTATCAAGTGGAGTGCCCCAGGGGTCGGTCCTGGGGCTGGTTTTGTTCAACATCTTCATCAATGCTCTGGAGGATGGTGTGGATTGCACCCTCAGCAAGTTCTTGGATGACACTAAACTGGGGGGAGAGGTAGATATGCTGGAGGGTAGGGTTACGGTCCAGAGTGACCTAGACAAATTAGAGGATTGGGCCAAAAGAAATCTGATGAGGTTCAACAAGGACAAGTGCAGAGTCCTGCTCTTAGGACGGAAGAATCCCATGCACCGCTACAGGTTGGGGACTGACTGGCTAAGTTGCAGTTCTACAGAAAAGAACCTGGGGATTACAGTGGACGACAAGCTGGATATGAGTGAGCAGTGTGCCCTCGTTGCCAAGAAGGCTAATGGCATAGTGAGCTATTTTACTAGGAGCATTGCGAGCAGATCAAATTAAGTGATTATTCCCCTCTATTCGGCATTGGTGAGGCCACATCTGGAGTATTGTGTCCAGTTTTGGGCCCCTCACTACAGAGAGGATGTGGAAAAATTGGAGAGAGTCCAGTGGAGGGCAATGAAAATGATTAGGGGGCTGGGGCACATGACTTATGAGGAGAGGCTGAGGAAACTGGGCTTGTTTAGTCTGCAGAAGAGAAGAGTGAGGGGGGATTTGATAGCTGCTTTCAACTACCTGAAGGGGGGTTCAAAAGAGGATGGAGCTCAACTGTTCTCAGTGGTGGCAGATGACAGAACAAGGAGTAATGGTCTCAAGTCGCAGTGGGGGAGGTCTAGGTTGGGTATTAGGAAACACTGTTTCACTAGGAGGGTGGTGAAGCACTGGAATGGGTTACCTAGGGAGGTGGTCGAATCTCCATCCTTAGAGGTTTTTAAGGCCCGACTTGATAAAGCCCTGCCTGCGGTGATTTAGTTGGGGTTGGTCCTGCTTTGAGCAGGAGGTTGGACTAGATGACCTCCTGAGTTCTCTTCCAACCCTAATCTTCTATGTTTCTATATTTATTAGATCAGCACAGAAATTTGCATTGTGTAAGAAGATGTTTCTCACCATGCCTGGTATGTCCTGCGTGTTTTTCTTGCAAAGGATAATAGCTCTGGTAACTTATGGCAAATATGTATTTTTATATTGATACGTAATCTTCCTGAAGCTAAAGGGGCCTTTGTGACTAATTTACTCTGGCTGCAGCCATGTGCAGGTAATTTCCTACCAAATATCCAAGGCCTGCTAATTAGGGTAACATTTTGAGAAAATACCATGTAGAATTCTAACCTCACTCTTCTTTATTGCTGGTGGTGAAATAAAATAGTTGAGACATTTTACTGTGTAGAAATAAGGATTTGGTCAGGGTTAAATGTGAAGTTCTAAGCGAAAAAAAAATATCTATCCCATTTTAGGTAATTTTGTGCACCCAAAATTTCATTGAGCTATGCAATTTCATGTTAACGTGTACTTTTCTCACTGAACTGGCTAAAATTTCCAAAAAACATTTTTGTGCAAAATGTCATGCCCACAAAATGTTGGGGAGAAGCAGAAGGAAAAGTAGTCACTTTTAATTGTTTTCTTTTAGTGAGAGAATGGTGCATAATAGAGAGAGAGAATAATATAATTTACATGTGTAAACAAATACTCATTCACGCAGACTTCCTTTGCAACAGAGGTGAGGAAGAGAGAGGATGCTGTGTATGTAGCTGGTAGCAGATGAGTGGGTAGACAGAACAGTGCAGGTTTGGGAATATTTGATGAAGAATGGAGAACACCAAGCTGTCCTTAATTTCATGGCTGTACAACATGGTTTTATGGAAAATAAGTCTTGTCAAAAAAACTTGATACTGGTTTTTGGATGAGCTTACAAGCTTTGTCACAAAATTAACCGTTCACATAATATACTTAGACTTCTGTGCGGGATTTGATTTAGTACCATATGACGTGCCAATAAAAATTCGCATTGTAGCCTATATTCAATGGACTACAAACTGGCTAACTATAGATCTCAAAAAGTGGTTGTAACTGGTGAATCATCATCCAGTGGGAGTGTTTCTAGTGGCACCCAATGTGATTCAATATCTTTATCAAACATCTGGAAGAAAATATAAAATTATTGCTGACAAAGTTTGCAGATGGTATAAAAATTGGTGAAGTGATAAGTAATAATGAGAACAGGGCAGTTTTACAGAGTAATCTGGATACCTTGGTAAACTGGCTCACTTGAACAACCTGAGTTTTAATACAACAAATGCAATATGAATAGGAAGAAGAAATGTAGGTTACATTCAGAGGATTTAAGGGTCATAGTGGAAACCAAATGAACATGAGCTCCCAGTACGGTGCCATAAGTAAGACCGCTAACACGTTCCTTGAATGTTACACATAGCAGAATCTTGCCCAGGAGTAGAGATATGGTATTACCACTATATGAGGCATTAGGGAGACTATGACTGGAATATCGTGTCCAGTTCTGGTCTCAACACTTGAAAAGGGATGTTGACAAATTGGAAATGGCTCAGAAAAGAGCCACGGCAATGATTCAGGGTCTGGAAAAGCTGCTTTATAGTGAGAGATTGAACTTCGTTAGACTATCTAGTTTATCCACAAGAAGGTTAAGAGTTAACTTGATCACAGTTTATAAGTACCTATATGGGGAAGGATTTCTGATGAGATCTGAAGTTTTCTGGGTTGTTCAATGTAGCTGACAAAGTCATAACAAGGTCCAATGGCTGGACAAATTCAGAAATTAGAAATAAAGCACACCTTTTTAGCAGTGAGGGTAGTTAACCATTGGAACAAACTTCCAAGGGCCCTGGTGGATTTTGTGTCACTTGAAGTCTTTATGTCTTTCTTGATGTCTTTCTAAAAGATCTGGTGTAGCTCAACCAGAAGTTCTGGGCTCCAGGAATCACTTAATGAAATTTTGTGGCCCATGTTATGCAGGAAATCAGACTAGATGATCCTACTGTCTCCTTATGACCTCCAAATCTATGAATTTATGGAATGTGAAAGGAGGTTAGTGGTGATCCTGAGCCCAAACCCACTGTTATTGAGCTACATAGAAACCAGAGAACGGGACATGGCAAAGTGGTTTCAATCGTGGATTAATGGACTGTGGGAATGGATATTTTACATCATCCACATTTCCTTTAGTCAGCTTTAATTCACAATCTGAACTAGTCATTTCTTTTTCATCTCAGTGAGTCTTGTTGCACATCTAAGAGTACAAGGGCAACAAATTTAAAGAAATGCCCAAGGCATCCTAAACCAGCCTTCTCATTACAAAGCCACATACAAAAGGGCATGGTAAACCAGTGCCTCATAATAGCAAAGCTCCATAATGTAGAAGAAAACCACAGCAAGCAGCCTCCCAGTCGCAAAGCTATGTATAAAGGTCCTGAAGGGTAAAGTGCCCTGAAGAGAGGTAAAAATCTTACAAAACTAGTTTAGGGGCAAATCACAAAAGGGCTGATCGGTTTGGAGAAACATCCCAAAATGTGTCTGTTTATTTAAACTAAGTCTGTGAGGTCCAGTCTGGCCCTGTAGCCATCCAATCTCCTCGTCTTCCACAGGGCCTCTAGCAGACACCTTAGCCATACTTTCGTAGGTGGGCGAAGTTACAGGTCTGCTAGTGACTTTGGGGTGCAGAGCTAAGCCCTTTCCCAGCAATGGCATCTTTTGGGAGCACCTCTCCTTCCTCCATCCCACAGAGGCCTCGTCCAACGTGTCAAAATAGACCCTGCTGGCCCACCTGAGCTCAATCAGGTTGCCTCAGCCAATCAGGGAACCTGCAGAAATACTCTGTGGCTTTGACTGTGAGACTTAACTCAGCCATCCAGAATGAAAATTGAAATTAAACCACAAAACTCACCCTGGCATTTCCCCTGGCAACCAATAGTGAAACGAAAAAAACATGAAAAACTTTGCAAAATATTTGCTGATAGAAAAAATTTCAGAGGAAACTGCATTTTTAAACCAAAATAGTGCATTTTTTCAGGGTTTTCCATTTTGAGGGAAATAGTTTGCACAGCTCTGTTACCATGGCTACAATAAGGGGTTTAAAATTTTTTTGCAAATAATTTACATAGAAAAATAATTTTCCTGTCTTAATCCTATCCAGGTTCTGTACATTCTCTGTAACTTGTTAAATAATCTGGAACAATCCCCTTTGGAATACAAGACATGCTGCTGAGTGGCTGATAACAAATTCTTGGTGTGCGATAGAGAGTGAGGAGAGAAGAGAAGTAAGGTAGACTTTTAGACTGATTGTAAAACATCCCTATGGGAAATCTTGGAACCCTTCCAAAAACTGTAACGTTCGCTAAAGGTTTTAAAAGCTTCAAATAAAAACATTAGCGCTTTCTTTTAAAACTTCTAACATGCACAGCGCTCAAAAGATCTCGTGAGGAAGGAACAAAAACAGACCTAGGCAGTAGCTTGGAGGGATTGCAACTCCTGAGGTTTACACGTCTTTTCTCTCTCTGCCGCAAGCCATGATTCTTAACTGGAGCATTAATTCAGTGAGTTATCTTACGGAAGAAAACAAAATCCAAAGGGAAGTGTATGGGCTAAATACATACTACGATATTGATCCAGCTAATTTTTCTGAAAGCTGTTGTCAGTGACCATGTTCTGCTGCAAAAATATCACCATGTCTGAAACAGAAACAAAGTCCAATGGCTGCATGGGGCAGATCTTGGGAAATGTTTCTTAAATATCACCTCAGGACATGTAATAAGGAGAATAATTTTCTTCTAGTGCAGTTGGTCCGTTCAGTAAAGCAGTTTTTTTTATTGTTGGTTTAAATAGTATACACAAGCTGGAGAGGTGACTTGAACACTCTGTTATGTCTTGTCAAAAACTGTGTGCATGGCATCTCTGTTAGGGTCTGATGACATCTGCATTTTTGCTATATGAGGGGAAAAGGCATTTAAAAGAAGAGGTACTGGTTGCCAGACAAGAGTAAAGACTTGCTAATCTCATTGGGTGGGTAGTTTTCCTGTTGGACTTCAAACTGTGTCCATATTTTCTTCACTTGTTTTCATGCCCTTCCTGATAACAGGACGAGCTTGTTAATGCAGAACCCTTAAGGGTGCCCACAGTGCATCTTGTTGGTTCATATAGAAAATTTCTTTTGTTGTGCCCTTCCCATGACCTATCTGCTCTTGGACTGTGAGTTACCTGGGTGAGGACTCCCCCTGCTTGCATGTTCAAGGTACCCAGAATACTGGGGGCACAGCTGGAAACAATAATTATAAAGAGCAGGACTTTGAAACTCAGCAATTGCACACTTTGCACTTGCACATGTTAAATGGGGCACTACCCTCCTAAGTGCCAATTGGAGAGTTCACATGCAAGGACTGGCTGTCCTATTAGGTGCTGTGCTTATCAATGGGTGTCTGTGTGTCTTGGAACAATGGCTTTCCTTCTCTTTTTTGAGAAACTCTGAGGCACCAAATGTAACCTATACAATTTATAGTCCCGGTAGAGGCTGTAATTCTTCCTAGCCCCTATGCATGTGAGGACAGCTGTGCATCTGCAGAAGGGGCAAGTGGAAGGGAAAAGGAGAATCTGGCCTTTAGATTAATCTCGTTTGATTGAGGCTAAACTGCCATTGAACACAGTGGAATTGCAAGCACTCAGAACCTTTCAGAATTTGGCCCATTAACTTCAGTGAGTTTTGCCAATGTAAGGAGTTCAGGATTTGGCCCAAGCCCAACTAAACCCACAAGGACAGGATGCTGAATGTTGAAGTTCCAAAAAGTTGGCTTCTTTTCTTAGTGTTTCATCTTAACATTGATGGGGTACATTTTTCAATTTCACCATCCTCTGAAATTGTACCACATTCTTGAGCTGAATGTTTTTTTGCACACTCAGATTACAGCCCCAGCCGCAGAGCCCCTGCTTATCTGAAGAGTGCCATTTTGACCATCTAGGTATTTGAACCAGAGACTTCTAGAGCTGATAGCACAAGTGTGTTCCCCTTCAGATAAAGAGCCAGGGTCACTAGCCAAAATCTGCAATAGACTGGCATTCTCTGTAGATTGGGCACAGAGTGGGATGCGTAAGACACACTGACAAGTGGGTTGCACAGTCTCAGGTGGCATTTATGTGTAGAAAACTGTGGGCATCACTCTGGCTTGTGTTTCTGAAAACGTAGTCATATATTGTTGTGCGATATACCTTAGAAGAGAGGGTTCCAGTGGTACTTCTGATCCAGCTAGCCCCAGGGAGCACTGGAAATCTTGGAAGAAATTCACTTTGGGTGAAATTTGTAAACCATGGAGGTTTGGGTAAACATTAGATAAGAATCGAAACCGAGCCACATCTACAAATCTTTTAAGGTCCATCCATCACATTGAATTATGTCTTCCTAAATCAACTTTTGGTTCTTTGTCTTTTTATTCTAACATCAGGTCACTGAGATGTGAAACAATAGGGGGATTGCAGAGTCTAGATGCTAAAAGTAGAGGCCAAGTTCTTCAGAAATGACTTGCAATTTTGGGTGTCTCCATTTTTGGGTGTCCACCTTTGAGGTACTTTTTACAGACCTGATTTTCAGAAGATGGGTGCTTAGTACTTCTAAACACCAGGCATCTTTACAACATCTCAAGTTAGTCAATATCCTCACAAAGATATAAGTTTGATGACTTGTGTAGTCAGCTGTATCTTTATCGCTGATCTAATGTTAGTTGTATCAGCAGTGCGAGATTTTTGCTGAATTTGAGGCCTAACATGAAAAGCAGTTTTGTGTAGGAAATCATATGTTCTGATTGGAGATGGGGCTTGTGCCACTGGACTTCAGCACCACCCATCCAGGTTCAGGATTTTGTGGATATCTGGGTTCTGGATAGTTCCGTGTGTTTGTCTTCCCCATCTCTGATCACAGGCTGGGCCATACAAATTATTAGTCTACCCAGAAGGTGTCAAATTTTACTTTAGAGAATTCTGATGTGGCAGGCTAGTTTATGGTCTGTCTACGAGTGATATTCACGTGCACTAATTAATCCCGATATTGGGGCTGAGCAGACTGATGGGGGCTGTGAGCAGAATATCTGAGGAGAAGCTATGCGTTTATGAGCACTCCATGCTCTGTGCCCGTCTCACAAACAGCCTGGAGTGGCTGGACTAGCAACTGCAGGAGACCAGCACCATGCCCCTCGTTGGCGATGTGAATTTCGTTACCTTAACCCCATCCCTGCCAACACACTCACTGTAACTCACACTTTCTTCAGCTGGATAGAACTCAGTTACTCAGGCTCTATTCACCCTCTCAGTCTAGTGAGTGTTTCTTATTACTGTCTATGCTGTTTTAGTGTAATCAAGTTGGAGACTGAGAAATGTCTTTGTTACCTATTTGACCTTTATATATAAATTTCCCTCTAGCATAGAATGTGTATGAGAGAGAAAACAATGCCAGTTTAATTTAAAAATAAGATGAGATTTTTTTTGGCCCAGTCCCACATGGAAGTCTATTATGCCTTTTAATTAATGTAAATAACATGATATTTCATGTCTAGAATATCTACAATGTATTGAATTGTGGATTTATGAAAGTTACACAACCTGGTGTAAAGGTATTTAAGATGCTGGAAGTCAGGACAGTTGGGTTCTATTCCTTGGCTTTTCTTTTGATTTGATTCATAGATTTTAAGACCATCTAGGCTGATCTCCTGAATAACAGGGCATCATAGCTCACCTAGTAATTACTGCATCAAGCCTAGAACATCTTTTAGGAAGACACCAAATGTTGCTTTAAAGAGTTCAAGGAATGGAGAATCCTGCATGTCCATTACATTCAAACACATGCTTATCTCCATGTCACACTAACCATAAAGGGTGAAATTCTGGCTCTCCTGAAGTTGGTGACAAAATTCCCATTGGCTTCAATAAGCCCAGAAGTTCACCCAAATTTCTTTAGTTCACAGCACTACTAAAACCAATGGGAGTCAAAAGCCATAGGAATAATGAACTCATACGCTGGAAAGAGCGGGACTCATTTCCCTCCTTGGAAGCTGCATGAGTTTTTCCTGGCTGCTGGTAGAATGGCTATTTCCCCCCAAATGTACTTTACACAGCAAAAGATAAAAACCTGTTTTTTTCCCTAGACAATAGATAGCGTGTTACCTCCTTAACTTTGAGCTTTTCACATTGATACCACCTGGCTGACAAAACGTAAGCAATTTAGTAATCATTTTCCAGAGAAAATTGACTCAATTAGGGTTCCGTTGCCACTGTTTCAGCAGTTAATGTGCAGGTGCTGCCTGATTTGTATCAAAGTTGTTTTGATAGTTTCATTATTGTTCTTTATTTGAGTTTATTAAAAGTGCATTTGACCTCCTGTCTCTCGACACTCTGCCTGACTTCAGTTATGGAGGAAGATATTGATCCTGTTGCATCAATCGTTTATACAAACTAGAGCTGGTCTTTGATTTGCAGTATCATTTCAACTACCCAAAATACAATAATTGTTCATCCTCTTGAAACAGTTTGTCTAATGCTCCTGTCAATTTTTATCTAATTTCTAACTTTCTATTCTAGGAATAAATTCTTTTAAAAGAGAAAAAGGCAAATTAGTGGCTTTTGGATTATTTAGAATGGAATAAATGCTAAATGCTAGTTTGTCTGTTCAAACTGTCAGCTGGGACACAGGTGGTTTTACTCTCCATTAGTCTTCTCAGCCTTGATCTCCCTTCATTTTCTTCTTTCAGCCTGAGCCTCTTCCTCTATACTATGCCTCTATCCTGTTTTCTAGCCTTTGCCATAAAATGACACTGAATACTCATTGCTTTACTCTGTCGCAACACCGAATACTGCAAGACTGCCTTCCTCACTATATTTTGAGCACGTTTGTGCTGGAAATGCCATGAGGTTGGCATTCACACTCTGTTTCAGCCATTTTGTATTCAAGTCGTATCTGGGATAGAATCCAAATTAGATCTGATCTTTATTTCCACATATATTCATAAAGAGAACAAAATTAGTACAAATCACTTTCATGTTTGCTAAGCAAACCAATGCCAAATAATTTTGAACTGTGACACTGATCCCTAGAGTTCTGTGAAAAGTAAAAAAATTGAATTAAAAGAGATTATATTGGGGATTAGTTCAGATGGTAGATTCAGGGACCAGAGAGAGAGAAGTGAAGGAGAAACCAAGAAATTCGTAGTTAAAGCTGGTAACATATCAATAATTCATGTTTTTATGATAAAATAAAGTTAATGTTCATTCATTCGAGATTGGCAGTTGTTCTAAGAGCTCTGTGCTAGGAATTGTTTTGGGGCAGGTCTCTGGCCTGCGTTACACAGGAGGTCAGACTGGATGATCACAATGGTCATCTTTGTCCTTGTAATCTATTAATCTCTAAAGGCCCTCTGCTGTTTGTTTTGGTCTTTTACACAGGAAAAAGGGAGATGTTTTCTTTTTAAGCAAATTGGGAAATGTGATTGTAAAACCATCAAAATTGGCAGAGGAAGTCAGGGACAAGTACAGGGCAAGAAATTACTTGAAGCTCACTTTTGCAAATAACCAGATTCCCAAATTCACAATGTTCCTTTAATTACTCTTCACAGCATCCATGTGGGGGAAGTAAATTTAGTTTAATTATTCTTCCCATTCTGCTGGTTGGGAACTAGAGGCAGATAGGTTAAGTAATTTGCCCAAGGCTGTAGAAGAGTCAGTGCTGGAACTGGGATTAGAACTCGGGATTATGTGACACCCTGAGTCCTGTGTTCAGACCATGAGAACAGGTTTCTCTCTCCTCTTTCAAACTGAAGTAATTTTTCATGTGTATTGTACAGTCTGAGCACAAAGCAACTATCAGAAACATCACATGGTTTTGCCTGCTGGCGTAATTTCAGATGACCATAGTGGGATATGTTTCTGTCTCTGAATTTTTTTACTGTTTCTTCTCTTTACCTATTATGAAGATATAGGTATGAAAACAAACATTTCCCATTATATTTAGCTTCCTTCTCTTCCTTTTGCCTGACTCATCTACTGATGTCATATGCAATTGTTTGTGTCACTGCAATTCACTTCCATGGAAATTATTAAGGCAAATGCTATATATATATGAGTGTGTGTTGCGTGGTTCCACTCATCACAATTACCATTTTACATAATACAGCATTGTCACATCCCTGCCCAGATGTGCCTACGTATCAGTTATGTCATAGCAGTGGGCTTCTTTCTTCTTGCTTTGGGCATATTACACATCCTGACTGTTTCATAGATGATATGTGTTAAAATTGTTTAAAGATTAAATGATCACTGTAACTGAAGAGCCTGGTTCTAATCTCATTCATGACAGTTTAAGTTCATTGGACCTGATTTTCCAATATGAATCAGGAGTGACTACACTGAAATCGGTGTGTTTACACTGACACGAGGCACGTCAGACCCATTACCTTTAAGGAAGCCATTCTTGATTTACACTGGTGAAAATGAGATGAAAATTTCTGTATGGGTTGTTTGGGAGCATCAGCCGAGACAGGAGGCATTCCAAATTAAAGCATCCTCTCTCGTGAAGGATGATAGAATTAAAAAACAGTGTTGTGAAAATGCACAATGCTTTGTTAGAAAATGGAACAGATAGAAAAACACTTCCTGCTAAGGATTACACTCATTCAAAGGGTGAATGAGATACAGATACACAATTACCACAAGTGCAAATAGCCAGGTCTCCTGCTTCAGCTTAATGACAATTATAAGCAAATTACATCGAGCATGAAGTGGTAGCAACCTGAATTGAAATTAGATAACGACAGGGAAAAATAGGTAAAAAGCTCAGGAACTCTGACTGCTAATGATTTTGTGATATAATTTATTGTATTAAGAAAATCGCTAGTAAGAGAACTTAGATAATACTAGAGCTGGTTGAAACTTGGTAATTTCCAAGAAAAAAAATTGAAAACAAAATAGCTGTGTCATTGGAAATTTTTTTCATGCCGGTTTTCATTTGCTTTTTTTTTTAATGAACCAAAACTAAATGAAAAATTGAGGGTCTTCAGTCTCAATTCAATTTCCTACTCCCCCCCTTTTCTTCCACTGGAAAAGGGGGGAAAGGAAAGAAGACCAAAAGGAGGAAAAACATAATATAACAAATATGATTTGTATTTTTACTGAAAAGACAAAAAATCTTTACCAAATTGATATGGTTTGGTTAAAAAGCCACTTTTGTTGGGGGCAAGAATATCATGAAAGCATTCAACTGGCTCTAGTAATGGTGAAAATGGAAATGAACACTGGTGACATACTGAGAAATGAAAATATATCGAGATGGAAATGGGCAGTGAGACAAGGAAGGAATTGGTGCAAGATGGAAAGAGATCAAAAACAAGGAAGCGAACTTTAGGAGGAAAAAGATAAAAGGAAGTCAAGATCATCTTGGACTTCTGCAGGAAGCCTGTGTTTCGGGGAGAGATGTTGACCAGTGTAGTCAAATCTGGGTGACGGGATGAACAACCCTTGCAGGTTTGGGGGGAGCGCTAAAGAGAGAAGGGGCACAGTGGCATCTCTGAGCTGTAATGTGAGGTACACACATACATGGAACTGTTAATGAGCAGGAAACTAATCTGTGGGAACAGCCTGGACCTTTCTACACCACCGGAGGGGACCTGTGCTGCTACCCCCATTGCATTCCGGTGGGAAGAGAAGAGGAAGACTCAGGGCAGACAGAGAGGAGGAGGAGAATGGGGCAGTGGCAGGGAACAGAGACAAGGGTAGAAGGAGCTGAAATAGGACTAAGCATTCCTCGGGGCAGAGGAGGAGGGAGGAAAAGCTGGGAGGGTGGGGTGATGTGTGGAGAGGAAGGCACTGGCAGAGGGAGGGGACAAGACTGGGCCATGTGAGAGAAGAGAGAGGGCAGAATTAGAAACATGGGGATTGGGAGGGGATGGGGTGGGGATGGTGACAGGGCTGCAGGGACAGGGCCAGCCTGGGGGGCTGAGGCCACACATGGCCACAGGGGCACAAGCTCCCCACTGCAGCTCTGTGTTCCAGACCCAGCTAACCCCACCATAGGCTCTGAAACCATCACCTCAGCTGTGGAGCAATAGCAGATTTTAATCATGTTGACATGCCCCCGTGCCTGAGGCAAGATCAAGCCCTTAGGGCATGAAATGTTTTCGGGAGACAAAGGCAACAATGAGATTTTCACACGTACAGCACCCAGCTGCATATATTTCGGTGTCCCTGTTTCCTGAACTCTTCCCAGTTCCTTCTATGATGTATTTGTGCCGCATCTGGCTGGTTTTCCTCTTTATTTTCCCATCCTACGTTGTGATTGCCTTTGGATCAAAGAAAGTTGAGCCATGGCCCTTCCATTCAGCCAGGCTGCTCCGGCATGGAGATTCATGCTGATAAAAACTAACTTGGCAAAGCCTTCACTGTGTTTGTTTAATGAGTTTTAGTCAGCCGATATTTCTCATTTCTCGGGTAGTATTCAATCTAATTTCATCTTCTTAACAATTGTTTGCTTCGTATAGCAGTTTTAGGTATCTGAACAGATTTCTTCTGGCATTGTTGTTCTCTTGATAAGAAGAAATATATTGTGTCGGACTTTGGACTAATCATCAGACTGTGCTTTCAGAGAATGGAATTTGGAAGTTAAAGAAGGAATTAAGGTGGTTGAGGAACAGAATGTAATTTAATGTCATGTTAAAAATGCAGTTTAAGAACAAAGGTGGGGAATGCTTTGAATTAAAAGATACAGCATGATCTAGCGTGCCTAGATAGTACATGAAAGAAACAGAATATTGAAAATACCCAGTTCTTAAAACAGAGTCTGCTCTTTCTTATCAATTTATTATAATCGAGAGCGTGAGCAAGTCCCAAAGAACGTAAAGACTAGATCTGTAATGTTCCTGTCTAACATTGCCCTTTTGTTCTTCATTATTAGACCAGGAGTTAAGGGTTCCTTTTCCATCTGTCTCTTAGGACTTCCTTTAGTATTGTAGTAACCAAGTGCTATATAGTTAAAATCAGAGCAGCGCTGGCTCTCTGCATTTGCAGTGACACTGATCCATCTGGACCTGAAAGTGTCTGAATCTCCCAGAGTAAACTGCCTTGGGGTTTTTAAAGACTCTCATGCCATATTATTACAGTTCTCAGTTTTTAATATCTCTAAGCAATTCTCTGGCTTACCTTTCCTCAGATCACTGCTTCATCTAACATCCAAAGGGCCATACTCTTCCCTCCTTTACTAACCATCCATAAGGCCCAAAGAAGTAGCAGGAGAGCATTAGGTGGGAGAAGAGCCCAGGAATGCTGAAGCTGAAGGCATTGGGGTTGTATGGGTGCCAGTGAGGGCAGAGTTTAGCTCTAGTTCTATTTTCCATTATCCCAGAAGAGAGAAGAAATATTAATATCCCAATGATAATGTCATCTCAATTATTTTATATTAACAACAAAGGCCATGAAATCTGCAGATCTGTTCCCTTCCTCCCACCTGCAGGTGACAAGGAGAGTTAATTACTTTGCAACTCACAAAATATAATATATAGTATTATGAGAAAAAGTAATTCATTGTTGTTTCCCCAATAATGGTGGGGTTTTTTTTGGCCCTGGTCACATTGAAAACAACGCTGAGAAGAAAGTGGCTCCAGAAGGACAGCGGTGGAACCTGGCCTTATTTCAATACCCTTGATCCATTTTCTCCCTTAATAAATGATTTCCAAAGCTGCTGCACATAATTTACATAAAAATCAGCTCTCTCTTTTGGCCTTTGGGAGCCGAGCCCATAATAAACAGCAGCCTGAAGACATGCCGCATGTCTCCCCGTCAGAATAGCGAACATTCAGGAGCCAGACTACAGGTAATAGAGGTGAGCAAGATGCTTGTGGGTCACCGGTTTTGGCAGAAGTTAAAATAAACCCAGTGAACTATTTATCCCTAAAAGTCCAGAGTCTGTGGCGCAGGTGAACGTGCCCTCACTCCTCAGACTGTGTGGCCAGTGCAGCGATGGGGCTTTGCAACTAGTGTGCAAATAATTAGTGGGCAACGTGACAAGCTCCCGGTAATAATCCTGTGTGATCCCTTAGGAAAACTTCCCACCAGACACTGTCATAAAAACGTGGGGAAGGGATTTTAGACACTCTCTACAGACATGAAAACTGAATCAGCTTCTGTGTAAATATTGATGGAACATCTATAGGAGCATTTTAAGAGCCTCGGTGGAGCCAAGGGGTAAATGCCTGAGTCTGGACCGGAGGAATGCTGCTTCTAGGGTATCACGCCCTCCCACCTTAGGGTCAGACCAACGCTCCTCCCCAGCTGGCAAGGGGAGGTGCACAAGGGCTAGTGTCTGTTAGCGACCCTTCAGATTCCCATCTGAAAAATGAGCAGGAGTGAATGCTGCTTGAAAATGGTCAGTCCTGTATCCACAATATTAGACGAGTTTTCAGAGTAGCAGCCGTGTTAGTCTGTATCCGCAAAAAGAACAGGGGTACTTGTGGCACCTTAGAGACTAACAATTTTATTAGAGCATAAGCTTTTGTGAGCTACAGCCCACTTCATCGGATGCATAGAATGGAACATATAGTAAGAAGATATATATATATACATACCGATAAGTTGGAAGTTGCCATACAAACTGTGAGCGGCTAATTAGTTAAGATGAGCTATTATCACCAGGAGAAAAAAACTTTTGTAGTGATAATCAAGATGACCCATTTAGACAGTTGACAAGAAGGTGTGAGGATACTTAACTTAGGGAAATAGATTCAATATGTGTAATGACCCAGCCACTCCCAGTCTCTATTCAAACCCAAGTTAATATTAGACCAGTTACCGGAGGGCAGCGTAATTCCACGCACATGCAGAGCCAGCCGCTTAGGAGAGCTGTAATTAGCAATCAGCAGTTCCTGGGTCTCAGCCCCAAATTCGTGTCCCTAGACCACAACTGCCCCTGTAAGAGAGTCACATCTGACCCAAAGGTTTCTCTCTCATTCTCTCTCATGCTGGAATTTTAGCCTTTCAGTAGTTGTCTTTAGCTGGTTGTTGCTGCAGATTCTAATGGTTTGCTGATTCTTACAGCCTCTGTTGTCACGCAATAAAATAGAGGGAAATATAATAGCTCCTTTCTTCTTTCAATAATACCTCTTCTCCTGATTAATGTCACCTGCTCTGAAAGCATGCATTTTTGTGAATAACACTAACTTTTAGTCATAGAAGATTTACCTCATTACTAGGGTTTAATTACATTTGTGGTAAAAACTGTGAGCAATTTTCCAGTTCATTAGACAAATTCTTTGTTGTGGCTGCCTTTTTATTTTCTTCCTGTTTATCTGATTTTTCTAAAGAAGTCCAAGCAATACCTAAAACTTGGGAGGATTAACATAAGCCCTGTTATCACCCTGCAGTCACAGCGGGCTGAAAACATCCATCAACCATTTTGTAGTTTAAAATAAACACCTCTGCAAGGACGTGAATTCGAGAAATCCATGTGACAGTGCATTCAAATTTAAGGTGCAACAGAGAGAAATAAGGAATATGAGTAACAAGTTCCTCCTATCTAAGGAAAAGATGCATCGAGAGTTGGCATTAAAACGATTAGAATGTAGAGAAACCGAAGTGTGCAACGGTGACAGTATAAATGTCTGTGACTGAATGTACAACACTAGAGATGCCACACAGGACTCAGCTACACATATTCTGGGCATCCGAAACAACATTAATTGAGAACAGAAACAGTGTTACAATCAAGTGCACGTTTGTAGGAAGTGAGAGAGAGAACATGTGACCCCATTATTCTTCCTACCTAGCTTCCTAATCTTTTCCAGAAGAAAAACAACAAAGAGCTCCATTCGTTCTGGGGAAAAAATAGTTTTCTGGCTGCAGAGTAGCTAAAAGGTCTTCAGTGCTCAACAGCATTCGTACACCACAACAAGAACATCTGTTTACAGCCAGCAATGTAGAAAATTGTTATTTTAAGGCTTTGTGCCAAACCGAACAATAACTAATTTGGGGATTTTAACTTAAATGAAGAGCTGAATGTAGGATGTTTTTTCTTAGTTAGCATGGAATCCTTGGCACAAAGGCTGGGTGGGATGACATGAATCAAGGTTAGATTTTGATAGGGTTATTAGGTAGGATCTATTTCTAAGCTTTATTTTTGAGGAGACACTGTGCAGCTTCCTACAAATGATTATGGTGGATCTGGGGCCTCACCTTATCTAGCAATAATTATTTTTCAAAACAATAAGTGGCTGTAGATGAAGAACATGTTCAGAGAACGAGTCTTTTTGGGTAGCTTTTGAGCCGAAATCACCAGAATACCGTCCCAGTAAAATCGATTCTGTTACCTACCACAGACTACACCATCAGAGAAGTAATAAGTCCTAATGACTCTCTTTCAAGGTTGATGGTCTCACTGGGAAAATAATTTTTGAACTGGAAGTAATTTAACCCTCTAAAGTCTCCTGGCAGGCAGCAATCTCTTAAAAATTTAGCTGAGAGTCTTAGAGATTTGTGGCCATGAAAATTAACAGAATTCTAGTTCTAGAAGCTAAGACATCTGAATCCAGTGGCCACGGTAACATATGGCCCACGTTATGCACAAAGTTATGGCACAGTTGAGAGGATACCAAAAACCAATTACCTAGATTATATTTTTGAACATTTAAAATTATTTTAGTCACTTGCTCTCTCCCCGTTTTTTCAGATAGTGAACGAGTGATGTTTCAAAATTGGGATAATTTGTGAAAACACAGAAAATTGGAGTGAAGACCAAAAAAAAAAAAATGGCCCAAACAGAAATATATTGGACAGATCTCTTGCTTGATGCGAAAGCTGAGGAATAGGTTTTATGAAATGATAGATGAATCCTCACTCTCCTTCCCTAAAATATGTGTGTATGTGTATATTCTGGTATATGCTTTTATATTTTATATACACAGATTAGAGCACCCACAAGCTGCTCATCCTAAATATGAGCTATGTCAATCAAACTCTTCAGGTTGTTTTTTATAAATCTGGGTTTAATGTAACCTCACTCCAGGTGGCAGGCATTTATATTGGCCTCTCAGAGGACAAGAGACACAAGAAACTAATAGTTTTTGAGGGCGTGAACATTTGTGTGGACTCCCTGAGCGGACAGAGCAAGAGCTGGTTTCCATCCCAAGACACAGGAGCTGGGGAGCTGGACAGGCAAGGACGACGGATTGTCTAATGGCAGCCGAGTGTGAGGGAGTCAGAGCTGAACAGAAAAAAATGAAATGTGCTCTTTAATATGGCAGCATTGAGAGTTGAGATTTGGGATGAAAAACTAACACAGAAGATTCCCAAAGGAGATTATCTGAAAAACATACCATGACTGTGTCTGCTAAAGGTAAGAAGGGACTTGAAAGTAGGAGCTTGACCATAGGACGACAATTCCATTTCATGCCAACTTTCAAGGTTTCTAAATGTGTTTTTGTTCCACATTGGAATAAAAACAAAACCCTTCCACAAAACTGGCAGTATGTGTCTGTAGTCCAGTGCTTGGGGCGCTGGCCTGGGATGTAGGAGAGCTGTGGCCAAATCCTTGCTCAGCCTGCTTCAGAGAAGAGCTTTTTCATTCCGAAGCAAGTAGAGTAGGCCTTGAGCCTTGGTCTCACCTATCCCAGTACCTTAACTTTCCGGCGATACATGTCTCTCATTCTCTTGCCCCTGACCCAAAAGCCTTCCTGATTAAAGTTTCGTGAAAACGGATACCTCTCTACAAAAGGATTTTGTCTTCAGCGAAACATCCCATTCCGTCAACTTGAAACAAAAATGTCCCACCCAGCTGTACTTGAGTGAGAGTGTCTCCAAGGCAGCATGACTGTGGTCCCTGCAGTCACAAAGAGAAGAGAATGCTCACAGGGGCCTTGAATCAGGAAAGCTGATTAACCGTAAGCATTTGCTTAAATGCTGTTGACGTCAATGTGACTAAAATACATGTTTAAGTGCTGTCCTCACTAGGGATGCTTTCCTGAATCAGGCCAGGGACAGCTCACAAGCCAAGTGGTTTTTTGCACACCATATAATATATACGCTTCCGGAGTGAAATTCTCCCCACACACAAAAAGCCAGTATAAAGCCTCTACAACACTTAAGGCAAACAGAATGGTGTCCTTGACCTGGCTCTCTGTACAAGGGTGAATGTCAAGCCACTGTGACTATCATATAAAAAAGAGATGTCATTAAGTTGTTAACAGATTTGTTCTTCTAGATACCGTGTACCAAAAAAGAAAGGGTAACATTGCTCAGTTTAGTAAACATCAGTGGCAATAGGTTAGATAAGACCCTGAGCCATAACGCTGCACTGATCATCTGTTTGAACTGAGTAGCACATCTACCACTTGTGATCTTTAAGGACCTGATTGTGATAGGTGCTGAGTGTGTGTTTGGGGTGCTCCACATCACGCAGGATTAGGAACTACAGGAGAGAGAGAGAACCTGGTCCTGCCTTCTGAGGATAGATTAAGCTGTTTTCTTTGAGTCTTTGTGTTGAAGGCCCCCCCCCCATTGAAAATAAATTAGTGTCTTATTGACACAGTATTAGGGAAGATAGGGAGAGGGGAATTAATGCTATTTGTTTTGGGGAGGAATTATGGTGATTCATAATTATGACCCAAAGAAATATAATTAACTAATCCTAGGTTTAAACTAATCTGTTTTTCTCTTGCAGCGAATAATGATTTTTTTTTTGTCTGTTTACTGGGCATGTCATTAAATAAGACTTTGCTGCACCAGAAAGAAAAAAAATTGATACAAAGTTTTCTTCAGTGAAGAGTCCCTGAAATTCTGCTACATGTTCTTTACATTGATCATCTCCTTTACCTTCTGTGAGAACTGCTACAATCATCCTGACTATGTTGGTGGCACCAAACAACTTTGGCGAATGTACCAAGTACCTACTGTGAAAGGATACATCCAAACCAAGCACTAGCTTCTGGGCCCCAATTCAGGAAACCTCAAGAGAACGCTTAGGCATAAAGGTGTATCTTGGGTCCTTGGTTAGTTTTAGGATTTGGCCACACAAATGTTTAGTTTGCTGAAGTTGGGGTGTGAATATACCCTGTACTAGCCTGGTGTGGATTAACTGCCCATGTGGACCCTGCTGATGTGCATTAACAGTTCTGTAATGTGCTTTGGTCTAGTCCATTTCAAAGAAAAATATTGAAAATTTATCATGAGAGAGCTGTTTTCCTTCAGAGCAAATAAGGGTCTGCAAATCTTTGCTAAGCTATAAAGTTAAAGACAAATATAAAGTTAAAGACAAATATGTCAGCATCTAAGGAAAAAATAATATTGATCCCAAGAAAGTCTGAGTGACTTTATTTTCTTTCAGTGGCAGTCCTTTCTGAAAGTCACTCCATCCCTACTAAAGCCCCAGTACTGCAGGCTAAGGTGCATACTTAACTTTAGCTTTCCCTTGACTCTGTCTCCCAGACCATCTCTGATGTGCAGCCTCCCAAACTCTCACTCTAAATAATTCAGGCATTCTCAGTAGAATACAAACAAAAATTTTATTGTAGCTTCAGTACACAAGGGATCAGGCTTAGAAGATCAAAGAATTCTAGTGTTTGTCACTCCCACCAACAAGAAGAATGGCACAGAACAGAATTTTCTCTGTTGATGTCTAACGATTATTTTAAGAATAATAATAATTTATTGATCTGAATTGACAATAGGCCTCAAAATCTAGCATCTTCCCTTCGACGGTAACTTAGCAAAATTTGTGATAGGTGTGAAGTTTTAGTTTAAAGTTATGGAGATAAATTTTAAATTATATGTAAAATTCATTAATAAAATATTAATTATTTTCTGCAATAGTGATGTGCTTAGAAGACTGTAGCTGAAGGAATTAGTCAGAGGCCTTTCCCCTCATGGTTACTAAAAGATGCAGCAGGAAAATTATTTGATGGCTTAAACCCAGAAACCAATTTTTGTTTTATATAAAAAAATTAACCTAATTTCTAGGTGCTGAATGATGTTGGCTGATTTTCCATATGACGCTCAGCCTTCAGCCCCACTATACAGTTAAGGTTTAAGTATTATGCAAAATGAACTTAGGTGGAAAGTCTACTGTATTGTCTTAACATATGTTCTTAGACCTGCAGAAAAGCTCTGTGTAAGCTCAAAAGCTTGTCTCTCTCATCAACATAAGTTGGTCCAATAAATACTCCTGGGAGAATTCTGTGCCAAAAAAATTAAAAATTATGCACACAATATTTTAAAATTCTGCATATTTTATTTGTCAAAATAGCACAATATAATCCTGCCCATATAAATTATTTTGGTAATTTATTTCAATATGCCTGTCAGCAAGTACGTCTGTAATAATACAGACAACAAAAAAGATTCAGGAAATGTTTTTTGACAAATAGATTCCTTACTAGGCATATTAATATAGAACTCTGAATAATAATTCATTTAAACTACAGTATTAAGCCATATTTCCCACACACCTCAGAAGCAGTGCAAAGTCCTGGGGGTCAGTGGTAATGGAGAAGCTGAGGGAGAGGGAAGCAATTTCTGGGAAGGAGCCTGGGAGTGAACCTGGAAGGTTGTTGGTTGTGGGTGGGAGAAGTATGGAACAGGGTATTTGGGGGGGCAGGGATTGTTAGGGAGTTGGGGAGCCTTCCCATGCAGACCCTGGTTGACCCCTAGCCTCTCTCATTCAGTCAGGCACATCTGCCCCATCCCCATGTGTCCCTGCACCCCCACTCTCATTCAGCCCCTGGTTTAGTCCTGTCACCCCTCTAGCTTCTGTGCCCTTGTCCTGGTCTATATGACCCCCCAGCAGCCCTATGTGCTCCACTCTGTATGTTCCCCTGATATCCCGTCTCCTCTCACCTGGCCCCACAGGCAGGGCGCTGTGAAGAAGGCAACCTCTCTTCCTTCCTCTCAGCAGCTGGCTGCTCCAGCCCAGAGCCAGCTGCCCTCTTTTCTGATGCCACAGCAGTCCCTGGTGGGTGAAAGTTGTAATTGCAGTGCCTCCCTGGCAGAATCTATTTTCTGAGGGGAAAAAATCTGCGAGGGACATGAATTCTGTGCAAATTACCTCACCCACCTCGTCTCTCTATAGATTCTTACAGTCAGCTATAGCCTAGGTCAAAATACATTGCACTTCTGAAATGGCTTTCCGTTCTGATAAGACATTTTCTAAGACATTTCTGTTCCAAGAGGAGATACACCTCTACCCCGGTATAACACGACCCGATATAACACCAATTCAGATATAACATGGTAGAGCAGCACTCCTGGGGGGCGGGGCTGCACGCTCCAGCGGATCAGCGCGTCAGAGTGTCTGGCTCCCACACGCTGCTCTGAGCGGCATGTTAAGGATTCCGGGCCGGGGCCGAGGGGTTGGATAAGGGGCAGAGGGTCTCTGGGGATGGTCAGGGGACAGGGAGCAGGGGGGTTGGGTAGGGGGTGGGGTCCTGGGGGTGATTAGGGATGGGGGGAATCTCAGGAGGGGGCGGTCAGGGGGCAAGGAGCAGGGGGGCTTAGATAGGGGGTGGGGTCTGGTTAGGGGTGGGGGGGTCTCTGGAGGGGGTAGTCAGGGGACAAGGAGGGGGACAAGGAGTGTGGAGGGGTACTGCATACACCCTGTTAGTTCTAACAAAATGATTTGCTGACTATTAATAATGGAAATGCTTGAGGCCAAAGCAAGTTCGATATAACACGGTTTCATCTATAACGCGGTAAGATTTTTTGGCTCCCGTGGACCCTGTTATATCGGGGTAGAGGTGTATTAGCAACCTGAACGAGAACAGTGGTATTACAGAAGAGAATAGTCCAGCCGTGCTTTCACTTAAGCTGATTGGAACTTTGCCTTTGATTTCAGCGGCAACAAGAACAGGCCCAAACTGTCTCTGTTACCCACTCCTTGACTATAACTCAGATACTAGCACTTGGATCCAAAACTGCCCTGGTGCCAGAGAGCGAGGGACAAAATTTGCCTCAAGCCATGTCTAGATAAGCAAGGGAGAAGAACTGGTTATTGAGCAGAGTGGGTCAGGTATTGAGGTGAGACGGTTCCAGGGTATCCTTTTTCTGAGTGAGCAACTGTCTCACCTCTGCCCAGTATAGAACACACTGCCCCCGCACAGCTCAAGTCAGTGGAGTTATGCTGGCATAAATAAAACCAGCGTTAGAAAGGTCAGGACCAAGCCCATGTGCAAAGCTGTGCCGGGTTAATAGTCTTTGCTACAAGTTCATGCACAGACAAAATGGCATTTTCCTGGTTAGTGGGCTGGAGGTGTGGAATCTGAACGGAGCAAGAATAAATGAGTGCAGCCTGGAAGCATTTGAATGGGCTAAGAACAGTGCTCCCTTTTTCTTTGGCATCTTTTCTTTCTGATGGCTCACATCCTTGTGCCCAGATGCACCTAAGTCACAGGCAGGTATTAACCCCTTGTTCCCATGTATGCTAGTTCTGCACAGCTTGCCCAGCTGACTCTGAGGATTTTTGAGCTTGGGGGAAAGGAGATTGAGATGTGTGGCACTCTGGGGCTGAGGAGACCGACGTGATTGGAACTCTGCTGAACCTGGTGCCTCTTCTCTTCATTTATGGGGACCATGGGATGCAATAGCCAATAGGCAACAGCTGTCCATGGAGACTGGGACTCCCAACAACTTAAGGGCTGTCTCCCCCATACACCTGGTTCTTTGTACCGATAGGCTACCATCTTCTCACCAGCTGGCCGCTCCGGTGTAAAGAGATCCAGTGGAAGTGCTGGAGGTTTTTTGTGGCCTGGCCTGCTGGGCAGAGCTTTCGGTTGGTTTGAAAGGGAAACATGTGGGCTCCTACTCTTGTCATTCAGGAGCACTTTCAGACGCACTCTGCACCCCGTTCTGCGCACTCAGCTGTTCTAGAGTCTGCACAAATATGTCCCACAGGTTTTAACGCTGGTTTCATAATTGTGCCCAAAAAACACTGAGCATATTTTAGGTCCCTTGGTGTTATAATAATTCAGTGCATTTCCTTCCATTTTGCTAGAACCTCTGTGCTACAGTACTAATGGCTTCTTCTCCCTTGTCCCTGTTAATAATAGCCAGGCTAATGGGCCAAGTTTAAAAGAAACAATTCCATGTTTCTCAGCAAAACTGGAAATTGGAGAATGGGGTTAATTGTTTACCCTTCCAGCCCTAAATCCAACCGTAATTCAGTTCCTGAATTTCATAGTCAAATTGTTCTATCGCTATAATGATGTGTACAGTTCTAACTGCTGACACAGACAGAGAAGCAGAATGGTGAGACGACGAGCTGGATTTTAGTGTTCAATTATTTTTCTTTATAGGAAATTAGAATATATTTCCACCAGATCTGGAAAACACGCTTTGCATACAAAGTGGCTCACGAAAGCTCTATCTCTGTGTGTGCAATCAGCTCATTTACAGCAAGGCGGCGAGTAGGGAAGTCTGCTTTCCTCGGGTCTTCCCGCTAAATGGTTTTCTCCTATTTGTAATAATTTTATTTAATTCCAGTGGTGGGGAATCAAATATGGCTCTGGGCACTCAAGGTTTCACAGCCCATTAGTATCTGGAGAACGGAGGCTTCATTTTGAAACCTGAAAGTGAGGAGTGAGTGAGTGATTTTTTTCTTTTTGTCTACTCCAGTGTCACCTCAGTGTGCCTATTACAGCCTCCTCGCTGTGGTGTAATCTTAGTCATGAAAGAATTGTCTTCTGGACATGGGGTTGGACATAGGACCTAGCAAGTTGCCCTTTGTGTCCATCCCAACTTGCTGTCCTGATTGATTTTGGGATGAGACCTTTTGCTTCAGGAAACCCATGGTAGAGCTCCCTGCTGGAGGATGTCTGCCTGAATTCCTTTGTATTCAAGGCCTGTTGGAAGGTTTTCTCATTCAGTCTGTAAAGATTGATTTATCTTCCTCTTTTCATGAAATCTTCCTCAGTTGATAACTCCTGTTGTGGCATGTAAGAATGGCTGGTATCCCTGGGCCATTGGGCTGGGATTATGTTAGAGCCCAAAATATTTAATGTGATGGGAGCTTTCATGAAATTGGGAAAAATAATACTGAGTTTCAGGTTCTTTGCTTCTCATTTTTAACTTCTCTTTAAGACTTCTCCTCCCTGGGAAATTTTAATTTAGCTTCTGACATCATTTCCACTCAAGTGATTCATTTCCAGTATGACATTGTTTTGGCTGCTTCCCTTCTAAAATGTTGCCTTTTGCTTATTGTTCTGATATCTTCCAGAGTGAGACCTCATTTTGTAACTGAGCCTTCTTGATATCATGTGCCCCGGATGTCATGAGAACATTTGCATGTTTCTTCTTCATCATATCACGTTGGTTGTACGTCTCTGTTTAACCTGCTGCATTTCTTTCTTTCTAATTGTTTTCCAGTGTGTTTCTTTGCTCTCTCAGTGGAGTGATTTATTGAACTTTAATCTGATCATGTCACAAATTGTAGCAGCAATAAACGTGGCCCACTTACTATCAGATTGAAATTAGGGGCAATTCCTGCTTGCTTTACTAGCATGTGTAGTGTTACTGAAGTCATCATGGCTCATGTGACTCGCATGTTTAGAACCTACAGGTGTCCTTATTTCTCTTGCAGCAGCCTCGGGGAACACAGGCAGGGATTAAGGCCCCATTATTCTAGACCAGTCAGACTGAGGCTTGGGAGCTGCAAGCGGCTCTTTCATGTGTCTCCTGCAGCTCTTTGCAGCACATGCTATTAAGACACTGTGTGATTTCATTATTAACCAATCTAAGTTATTAACCAGTCAGGTTGCTTTTATTATGTTATTAACGAATTGTAGAACACTTGGTCCGTCATTTTGCTGTGAGAATAATATAGAGAGAGTAAATGAAACAATGATTCGCACCACTGTGGCTCTTGTGGGGACTGTTGATTGCTAATTTGGCTCCTGAAGGCCTGAGGTCTGAGTATCGCTGTTCTAGACAATGCCCAAAGAACTAACAGAGGTGGTATTGGGGAAACCCTGGAGGTGCTTGTTTGAAAGCTGAGTTGTTACTGAGGGCACAACAGTGAATAATCCTGCTGTCTATTACATGGCCTCCAATCAAATTCATGAGAAAGTATAGAGGGCTTAATCCTGCAAGTCCTAAATCCTTACACAGCCAATCCAGCTCCCATTAAAGTCAGTGGAAAGAGACACTTTTATTTCATTGGGAGTTGGATTGGGTCCTAAGTGCTTAAAATGAGGTACCTACATTAGCACTTTCCAGGACTAGGATCGGAGTGCTCAGCACCTTGCAGGATTGAGCCCCAAATCATCAATGGGACTGGTACAATCTCTAGTACAAGAAATGGTTACCTCCTGTAAAGCCCAGGCTCTTTGACCCTGTTGTTCTGGACATCTGGGTTCTAATGTTCCAGTCAGACCTATCAATGTTCCTGGGGTTTTGTGCTGCTGGTAGATTTCTGTGACATTCTGAATATCTCATTAACACTGCAAAGAACCCCATAGAGCAGGGATCGGCAACCTTTGGCATGTGGGAAGCGGCGGCCAGCACATCCCTCGACCCGCACGGCTTCCCACAGTCCCCATTGGCCTGGAGCGGCGAAGCACGGCCAGTGGGAGCCGCGAGCGGCCAAACATGCGGGTGTGGCAGGTAAAGAAACCAGCCCGGCCCACCAGGGGGCTTACCCTGGCGGGCCATGGGCCAAAGGTTGTCGATCCCTGCCAGAGAGCTTGGTGGAGTCACCAGTCTACTTTCCAGGGGGGCTATTGTTTTTTTAAAATTTACTAGAATAATTGGGAAAAAATTCTTTGTTGAACATGTTGAGCAAGTTTAATTTAGGAGTGTTAATAGTTTGTAGCACATAATGTATCAGCATTTGTTACATCAGGAGTCCCATCTTGCCATCAGTCCCATGCGCACAGTTCCCACTGGTTTCAGTGCTGTGCGTGTGTGTCTGATGAAAGGCCCCTGAATTTCTGATCATCAGGAGATTCCTGTTAACTTTAATGTGGGGGTCACAGAGCAAAGCTTCATGCCCTGCTTTAAGACAGCCCGAGTGGCATGTCATTAGCGGAAGGAAAGCCGTTTGTAGTCAACTCTGTTTTCATTTATCATTTTAATGTGAGTGTTGTGTTATATAAAAATATCCTGGAAGTATTTTGCAATTTACCGGCAAGTCACTGGGGATTCTTTTTTTAAGAGCACTACAGTTGAGTAAAGAAGTGGTTACCGGTGATTTGCCACTTTATTTGCGTGTGCAGACGCACTACTGTTTTCTGTGCAAATTACACAGACTTCTCCCTAACTATGAGGTCTGCAGCTCTTTGGAAGTAATTAGCTCTAGTTCAGAAGCAAACCTGGGTTCATTGTACACTCTGCTCATTTAAGAAATGTTTTTCCATGTGAGACCCATTAGTAAGCAACCCAAGCCATTGCGAATGCTAAACATTTTATTGTAAGACTCTGAGCACATCTTTTTTACATAACATTTAATTTAGTCCTGTAAATTACATTTAGCTTTTTGATCCTTGGATAGCAAAGTGATGGATCACATACAAACAGTATATTAGAGTCTTTTCTGTCCATATTTTTAAAATGATGATATAATATCACTTGCGTGTTGTAGGTTATGACAAGAAGCTGAGAAATGTGCTAAAAACAGCATATTTCCTTTTTAAGATGCTTAGTACTCCTCTTTCATAGTTTCTTCCCATTGCTGATGGTGAGATTTTGCATTTCATTAGGGGCCTGGCTCCTGCACAGTGGATGGCAAAATTGCCATTGGTTTCATTGGTGCGGGATCAGAGGTCAAAACAATTGAGTCACTAAGGCTAAGTCAGTTCAGCTAAGCATGGGAAGCATGCTAAGTGCCTTGCTGAACTGGGGCCTAAGAAAAACGTTACTGGGATCAATGCGGGCGTTCCTGGGTGAAACTATCTGGCCTGTGTTATACAGGAGGTCAGAGTAGCTGATCCAATGGCCGCCTCTGGCCTTAAACAATTTATGAAAAAAGAATTTGTCAAGTGAAAAAACAGATTTTTAGGAACTTTAAATTGAAAACAAATATCCCTGCCAAAGCGGCTGAGCAGCCCTGACATCTCAGGGCGATCGGTCAGCTTGCATCTGTAAGGCGAACAGGATTTGGGCCACTGAATTCATTGTGTGCTTGCCTTCTGCACACAAAAGCACTCGGAGGGATGAAGACAAGTGTAAAAATACTGGTCTAGATTAGCAAAGGTTTGTCTTTCTTCTCCCGTTGGTTTTTAATTGTTTGTTTATTTGGAAAGATTGGCAGAAATGGAGTCAGATAAGAATATATGTCAGGTTTGATTTACCATGCATTTGTCAAAACAAACACAAAATATAGTCTCCTTTATTGTGGCAGGATTAATCATTTTGGTCATAAGTGTTTTTAATAAAAACAACGAGGAGTCCGTGGCACCTTGAAGACTAACAGATTTATTTGGGCATAAGCTTTTGTGGGTAAAAATCCCACTTCTTCAGCAAAGTGGGGTTTTTACCCACAAAACCTTATGCCCAAATAAATCTGTTAGTCTTTAAGGTGCCACCGGACTCCTCGTTGTTTTTGTGGCTGCAGACTAACACGGCTACCCCCTGATACTTGACAGTGTTTTTAATGACACCTGTGCTTCATCTCTGAGCGTACAAGCTATATGCAAATACTTCCATTGAAGATTACAGTTTATATTGCGCTTTCGCCATGCTATCACCATTTGTTGGAGTTTCTAGCATCGTACAATTGCTACTGTATATGAGACTGAAGATCTGTGAAGTGGCTATCAACTGAAACATGTCTCACTCTTCGGACTTGCTTTTGCTGGTTTCACAAAACATTTAATTAGCGATAATCAGCTTTTAACCAGCCAGAACACACTGTTGTGATTTTTCCCCTACATAATTGTAGGCATGGTCTGTCCCCATAAGATAAATTACTTGCAGTCTGGAGAACATTCTAGCCAGCAGGAGGAGAGAGGAGGAGAATGCCGTTTGCATGGGGATGTAGAGCATTTTGCGTGTACTGTGATTTCAGTGAAAAAGAAGGTGCCTTTTTCTTTTCTTTGCAGAATGCTGGACATGAAAATGAGTTGAACATGATGAAATCTCCTGTCCCTCTGGGTTGCCAATCAGTGGTCATCTAACCCCATCTCAGAGGAAAACCAGAAGAGCTCCACTCTAACTTCTGTAAGGTTTAGTCCATTATGGAAGATCAAACAATTTTCTGGCGCTGGTTTTGTGAAATTCGGCTGCTGCCTTGGACCCTCCATTTGAAAAAGAAATTAACGTTGAGGAACAATTAAAGAGGAAAATCAGCTCCAGAGAATGAGCACTGTAAGTGGTACTGGGATATTAGTCAGCTTAACGACAGTGTCTGTGACGCTAGATTTTCGTTTGCACGGTGGTCTGATGGCTTGGCCCTTAAGCAACAATTTGACTCTGAATCAGAGTTTGCCCACGTCCGACCCTCTTAATGCCTCTGAGCGGGGAGAAGTCTCTCGTGTGTCCATGAGGGAGAAGAACTGGCCAGCCCTCCTGATTTTGGTTATCATTCTGCTGACTATTGGAGGGAACATCCTTGTAATTATGGCTGTCTCCTTGGAGAAAAAGCTACAGAATGCCACAAACTACTTCCTAATGTCCTTGGCGGTGGCAGATATGTTGGTTGGGATCCTAGTCATGCCCGTTTCCCTCATTACAATTCTATACGGTAAGTGACTTACATTTTCTCCCCCATTCAACTGAACAGAGTAGACAGTGGATGAGTATCAGTGGCTGCAGTGAATGGTTGCACACAGTTTGCACCCATTGAGTGAAGAACCAGAGGAGTATAAATGTAGAGTAAATAATGGGCTTTCCTGTGGTCACTTTTATTGGGGGAATGGGTGCTCCTTTGGAAACTGTATTTGGCCCCATGCTGTCAGGATAGGAGCGATTGCCAAAAACCTTTAAGTGATGATCTCTTTACCGAGGCCAGCTATAAGGAAGTGCATGGATGGAGAATAGTTTTCCTTCTCAGAGGATATGCTGTAAATCGTTTTGGTAAAACCCAGAATAGAGAGAAGTAGCTAGAAAATAACCCCAGTTCCTTGCCAACAGATCCAGCTCACTGTTCTCATGGCAAAACAAAAGAGGCTCTAAATCAGAGTCAGATCTTAAGAAGTGCTGAGTGCCTTGAACGAGCTTGATTTCAATAGGGCTTGAGGGCACTCTGCATCTCTCAAGATTGGGACCCAGTGTAGGAAGAAGTGTAGCTGCTTTCCAAGAACTGACTGTAACAAAACACACATTGGGCCACATCCTGGGATTACTCACATGAGTAAGGTCATAGATTTGGCCCAGTGGATGTTAAAAATCTGCAATTTTATGTGCCACAAAAATAGTAGATCAATGATTTCTGACTGTCATACACAAAATAATAGTTCTGTGCTCTGGGTGCAGCGACGGGGCTCTGGAGTGACATCTCGGGGTGATGGCTGGGCTGCCTTCCATCCCTTCACCAGTGTGTGACGGCGTCAGTGTGACCCTCTCAACACTGCATCCTAATCGGGGTCTGTTACCCCACTGTCACTTCTCCCCAGCCGAGGCTCCTCCTAACATACTGAACTTCTTCCCAAGTGGTGTAAAACATGCACCGACACTGAAGGGGGTGTCCAAACATTTCAAGGTGGGAGCCTCTGTCATTTCATGGTGGAGTACAGCATTGGTGCATGTCTCCATGCATGTCTGTAGTCAGTCCGTGAACATCCCTAGCCAGGCTTCCCTTTGGATCCCGGTTATCAATCTGCTTCCCTTCTGCGTGCCCTGACAGCTGCAGTCAGAACCAGTAACTCCTCTAAAAACACCCTTAAACTTAGGATAAAAATATGCCACCCCCACAGTGAACACTAGACCAACCCTTGAATGCTATAGGCAAAGCAAACTGCAGTGGGGTACCGCGTTATTTCAATATGCACCCCAACAGGAAGGATTTGCCAGGAAATTGCTTAGATCGACTCCCCAATGGGTTGCTTGGGGCATGTTTGGTGCTATTCTTTATGTAGCTTTGGCCATATCATTTCCTTCACACGACAGTCTCACGTTAACGTCAGTACATTTGCTTCCATAAGGTGGGAGCACAGGCCCAGACTGATCTTTCCAGGGAGGAAGGGTGATCTGTTGGATGGGACACTGGACTAGGCGCTTTGGTGCGTGGGTTCTAGTCCCAGCTGTGCCCCTACCTCACTATGTGCCTTTGAGCAAGTTGTTCCAGCTCTCTGTGCCCCGGTTTCCTGTCAGTAAAACAAAGGAAATGACACCCTCTCTTTTCAGTGCTTTGAGATCTATGGGTGAGCAGTGCTGTGTAACAGCTAACTGTTACTGCTGTGCTATTGACTTGACTGCTGTAGTGTGGGTGGGGAGGTGAGGAAATTATTCTGCACTATGGTAAAATATTGGCTTCCTGAGGGCTTGTATCATGTATCACTGATGTTGCTATAAAGTTATGTCGCTCAGGGGTGACTAAACCACCTACGTTACACTGACCTAAGCACCGGCATGGTCCGCTCACCCGCCGACATAGCGCCTCTCGTGGAGGTGGCTTGAGCTGCTGCAGCACTTCTTACGTAGATTAGCCCTAAGCATAACCACTGGTAGCATCCTTAGCGGTAAAAGCCACCTGTGTCCTTTTCTGTGGGTGACTGGAAGTTTGGCTCTGTTTTTCTGAGGCTTGGTATTGAAACTCAGAATTCCTCGAGTGTTCCAAGGGGTTCGCGTTTACCTCCTTGCACCAAGGAAAGACGTGTGCAGTCATTTCTCAGGGCTCTTTTTTTCTGATTTTCTTATAAAAATGCCTTTGTACTAATAGTTCTCAGCAACAAACAATGCAGATACGAAGCCTTGCTGGTTACTTAACTTCAGCGTTTGATTAGTGGTTGGTTTACTGGCCCGTAAAGTTAAAAATAGGGATATTTATGTGACTTCTTTACTTGACTGAACCACTGTGTCAGATAGTGTTTTAATTTCTAAATGCACTGACCAAGTGCGCAGGTTTCTAAGGTGTATGTGTCCTGTCAGCCGCGAATTAAATCACTATATCATTTGTGCATGGATTTTGTGACTTGACTTTCTAGCTGTTCAAAATCTTATGCATAAAGCCTTTTATTTGCAGTTGTCTGTCTAGCCTCAAGTTGGACTTTTCTGATGGTTGCACAACACCTGTATTTTATTTTCAGTAATTCCTGAGTTTAGTTTTCAGTTGCTATTTACGCTTCCTGTAATGCTCAGAATCGCTATGCCAAAAATGGAACTGTCTCTGAAATTACAAGGAGGGTAGGTCTAATTTGACTTCCTGCAAACTTCTCTTGAGGGTGTAAGAAATACTACTGGGACGTTCCATGTTTCCTGTAGCTTGAAACGAGAGGATATAAACACTGCATGATTGCACTGACCTCGTGTTTGCATAAATTCCAAGTCACCCACCCCCATGGCTTAACAGAAGGTAAATGTATGGAAGTGAACTTTCTAATGAAATATCTTCAACAATTTTCAAAACACATGTATAAGCAGAGCCAGGATGAGCTCCACCCTGACATCTGGTGGTGAGTTTTGGCAAGTTGTGGAAAAGAACTTCAGAGGCTGATCTCATTTGCATAGGCACACCCACCCTGCCTAGCATGAGCCCATAGCTGTCCAAATGGTCACTTGGCTGCTGTGGGATCCCCAGTTTCTCTGTTATTGGGGCAGGAAGAATAAATTGTTATTATCCTAATTATGTGAATCAAGGACAGTGGAACTGTACTTGGCCTTTTGTTATGATGGAGGGACTCGCCATCAACTAAGTAGCACTCGCTAGGCAAGGGACATGGGTTGCAAAACTCAGTGAATTGAGAGAGGCTGGGAACAGGTATTACTATCTGGTGGTATGAGCCCCCTAGTGAGGGCCTTATATGCTAATTGCACTTCCTCCTTTCTCCACTGTGGAATATCAGAGCTAATTTTGATTCCCTTAGGAGTCTAGTTACAGGCTGCTGAGCTGAATTCACTTTGGGCCAATGGTGGATCAGCACTGAGGCTCCCCTACTACAAGCTGAAATCACAAAAGAGCTAAACTTACTAAGAGCTGAAATCAGTGACTGTTGTGTTGAGTAGTGGGGGAGCCTGAAGATATATTGCGGAGCAGTTTGCAGGGCGGCTGGCAGAGCAGAGTGGCTTTTGGAGCAGAGCAATTCGTGTGACGGCTGGTGCAGCGGAGCAGAGCCCCATGGAGAGGTTGGGACAATCAGCTTTGGACCATGTAAGATGCCCCTTAATCCTCCCCCCGCCCATCTCCACCCAGGTTGGGAAGTAAAACTCTGCAGATAAACTTTTGAACTCTGGTGCTGCACTGACCAGGGACAGAGATTTTTGGGTTGTTGGACTTTTGGGACTTTGGGTGTCTTTGGGTTGCTGGACTCAAGAACCAAAGGGAAAGGTCATGCCCCAATTTGCTTGGGTTGGGGTTTTTTTTGCTCATGGGTTGAGTTATGAATCCTGTTGGTGGTGTTTCCCCAACATAATGCCACATTGTTTCTCTCTGTTATTAAAAGGCTTTTGCTACACTCAGACTCTGTGCTTGCGAGAGGGGAAGTATTGCCTCTTGGAGGCGCCCAGCGGGGGTGGTATATATTTGTCCCAGGTCACTGGGTGGGGGCTCGAGCCGGTTTTGCATTGTGTTATTGGAATGAAACTCCGAGACACTGAACCCGGCCCTTGTTGCTGCCAACTCTGATGGGAAGAAGGGTTACACATGGAAACAGATTTTTCTGTTAGGCCAAGAGAGCAATTACGTGAACTCACTTAAATAGAAAACATCCAGTTCGTGCATGCTGCATTGTAGAGGCTTTTACCTCATTCCCTTTCCTTTAGTGCTGGATCTGCCTGGCAGGCGCCCTGTGCTGCCTTGTCCTGCCACAGAGCAGAGTCCCACCACACCAGCTTTACCCAGGAATTCGTGTACCCATCTGTGCTCTGGGTGAGCACGTTCAGGTCACAGGGCTGGTTCCGGCACATTGGAGGAACCTGCGGATCTTATTGATCAGGGTCCCCTGACAAAATCATTTTTTCCTCCTTCCCACATCCCACTTGTAATTCAAACTGCACAAATAGGCAGGCTGGGACAGCAGCCGTGGAGGTGGAGGGAAGGCCTGAAGGGAACCCCTGCTAGCAGCAGGAGGGTAGGAGAGGATCAGGGGAAAGCAAAGGAAGAGTCTATCTTCACACACACAAAAGTCCCCTTCTGCTTGTGTCACCCTCGCAGGGCGGAGGAAGGAGATAGCTTGCAGAGCTGTGCTGCTCATGGGCACGGCCACGTGTGAGAAGGCTGGTGTAATTTGGGGGAGACTGTGCAATGAACCTTAGCCCTCAGGTTTCAGCGCAGTGGGAGCGTGAGAACAGAAAAGCATGAGGCCAGCACTGACGAACCCCCATGTATGTCAAATGGGATGTGCAGAAGCATGTGCATTACACCCTGATCCTGACCGGGGCTTGTGGGCACTACCACAGTGCTTCTAATAAATGATCCATTGTCGAGGATACAGGGAATGGAAGCGACTTCAAAAGATTGTTTAATGCAAAACCCTGAGCATAATACAACCATCTGGCCCTACTGACTAAAGCTTTTATTGAACCACGTATCCATTCAGGTTTAAAATTTAAAAAGTATTTTCCCTTTTCGCCTGTAGCTTGGGCATTTAGTCTGAAGTGCCTACAGACAACTTTTTTCTCTCATCAGTAGCATTTTTGGAACCATGGTCTTTGGCACGGTCCCCACCTTTGTTTACCCTGTACCTCAGATATTTCCCCCAGCTAAAAGGAGCTCTCAGGACCAAACCTGCCTAATTTCATCCTCTGAGACCATAGAAATACAGCCGTGAAAAACAGAGATGTGGAATATGTGAATCAGAAGGCAAACAAGGTGCTTGGTGCAGAAGACAGGTGAGCTGGACGGCTCTGGTGTGTGCTGGGTAAAGCTATGCACTGATCTTGACACAGCCACCGAGGAGCATGAGATTGTAACTGCAGCCTAGAACTTGGCTTTCCTCAGACGACCTGTTTCCAGTTATGCAGCACACCAGTGGTTAGAATCTGGCTTCGCTCTACAGAAAGCATCTTGCTTGTCTTGCACACAAAGTCGGGGTCCAGTCAGGGAGGCAGGATGGAAGTGATGCTCGCCCAAGCTCTGCCCACCAAACAAGCCCCACCCACGCGTGTCACCAAAACGAAATGCTGCTTAGGGTAGGTTGTTCAAACGGCGCCTGTGCGAGGTTGTGGAGCTCCCCTGGGTTCCCTGCACTTGGCTGCCCTTGTTGGGACTTGAACATTCCTGTGGGCTCTGATAGGCTCCTTCTGGGCTCGAGATAAAAACCATAACTCCTGTCATCTCCCTAATGCCACCCACGCGTGGTACCGAAACGAGCCCTTGTTCACAGTGACTGGTGCCGAGGTTGACCCTCCCCCTGCTCTCTCACAGGAGGAATGAAAGAGTTAACAATATTGTTAATATTTCAATCATTGCGTCTGGGCATCTGAGTTCACCCCTCACTGAGGTGAACAGGGCAGTTTGCACGTCTCAGAGCAACTGCGCCAAGCTCTCTGCAGACTCAGCTAATTGTCTGTGCCTTGGGTGTGCTTGATGCACATATCTGAGGTTTTCTTGGCAACCACAACAATTGGAGACTTACCCTTTGTATTAAAATGAAAGCCGCGGTCCTGGAGAACAAGATAGCAGTTTGCTCCTTCACGGTCCCGGTATGCCAGACTGCACCCACAAGCTCATCCAGCCCTTGGCACAAACCTCAGCCTCACACGCTCCGTGTTTCACAATCTTCACTTTATTATTCCTGAGGTCTTGGAGGCAGGAATTAGGTAGGTTTGAGCTGAAGATCAACCTCAACAAAAGGGTTTTTTTTTAAATCTTTTTTTATCCAACAAGATTTTCACCCTAAGACTTTATTCTCCAGGATCCTGTACACTGCATGGTGTAGAGAGCAAACAGAAAAAACCAAACCCACCCTCTAAAAACCAGCAGTAGACCAATGCGCCCACAGAGATTCTTCGGCCTCCAGCAATCAGGAAGCTGCTTTCCTGGAGACCCTCACTTTCCTCGGAACGCCTGGTTGAGACTTTTGTCTCAACCTGTATCCTTACTACAGGAGGAAACTCTCCTCTTTCTGTGTTCAAATGGGGCTTCTGCACCCTGTGAGATGGGGGGCCATTGTTTTGTGACAGAATGTAGAACAGCTCCCCTACGGGGCATTATAAAAACAGAGCATGAGCAACTACCGAAAGGCAATAAAATGCCTGCTTAGATAAACCCACTGGTGATCTTTTCTCAGGGTACCTCTTGGCAAGTATGTTCCTCTTCAGTCAGGAGCAAGTCATCCCTGGGATCTCTCCAGTGATTTCTGTGGAGTTGTACCAGAAATGCATTTGGCCCTCAATTTGTTTTCTGTAGCTGAGAAGTTGCTATCTCAATGTGCGAGCATTCAAATTCCATTTATATAACAGCCTTTAATTGTAAAGGCATATGATTCAGAGATGCAGAAAAAAATCTACTTGGCATTAACAAGCCAGATAACACCCATTTTCTTTGCAGCACTTTTGCATCAGATTCATAGATTCCAAAGCTGGAAGGAAGCCCTGTGATCATCTGGTCTGATCTTCTGCATAGCACAGGCTGGAGAACTTCCCCACATTAATTCCTAGAGCAGATCTAGCATGTGCAGCTGCTTGCGAGTGCAGCTTGACTAATTTAGAAAAATGAAGGCTGAAAATTGCATCTCCAGGCTCAGTGAAATGGAACAAACGTCCTTAATTTGAGTTATTATTATTTGCCATGAGCACATTCAAGTCAGGTATATAACCTTTAAATTCAAGGATAGGAGGTGAGCATTTCCTTCCTGAAAAACTTGCCAGCAAACTCCAGCTCTGTAACATTGGCTCTCACTTTGTACTGCTCCATTTCCTTCTGTTCCTTTTTATTATCACGGTGCCCCTCTTCTTCTTCCTCTCCTTTTTCTTTTCGGAGTCATTACGAAAGGTGGATGAAAACTTGAGCTCGAAAGCAAACCTTTGCAGACTTGGAAAGGCTGTGGGGGAGGAGATCTGGGCAATTCTGTCTGAAGCATCTGAAACAAATGTTCAGCGTTAAAATAACATGAAAAGATTTTCTGAAAACCGCCAAAGACAGGATGTTCATCACTCTGACCTCAGCTCATGCTGTTGGGCTTTGGGATGGGAATACGTATCATTCATACTGTAAGATCTCCCAGTGCGCTCAGTTCCTGAAATATATTTCTGTAAGCAACAAAGGGAGTTAGATAGTTAAAGATGGCCTGGAAACCTTTGCTTTCAACTTCCTGGCACTGATGGACTGAGTCTTACCCTTACCAAACATTCTGTAGCTCTGCACTGGAATGGTCAGAGTAGATCTGGCCAAGGGCCCGTCTAGGCCAGTGTGCTCTCTCCCACAGTAGGTACCACCAGCGCCTTTGGGAAAAGGTATTAAGCTGCCATAATGAACAATTATGCTGTAACCTGGAGATAGGGAGAGTTTCTTCTTAACTCCAGCAGTTAGGGGTTGGCTGATGCCATTTTCATCCCAGCTAGCGTGGCTGCAACAGACTTTTGGATTACTTTTATAAATGCTTAATCCTCTTTTTTTTTTTAATCCTGCTGAACTCTTGGCCTCAATAATATCTAGTGGTGGCAAGTGCTCCAGGTTAATTATGCACTGGGTAAAATGTATTTCCTGTTCTCAGTTTTAAATGTGTTGTCTTTTAATTTCATTGAGTGCTTCTTCCTGGGTCAATTACAATGTCCTATTGATTTCTTCTAGAACAGGCATTATTTTATATGTCTCTGTCAGATTTCCTCTCATATATCTCTTCTTTAAAGTGCGTAGCCCAAGCTTCCCAGGCTTCTGGTTTATTTTATTTGCCCTTCTCCAGAGCTTTGCCATTTCTGTGATACCCTTTTTGAAATAGGGTCACCCAAAATGAGCACTACATTCCAAGAGAGGATGTTCACTCAAAGTGGGTAATTCACTAGACCTTTCTTAATGCAACCTAACCACTTGTTTGTCTCTGTGACCTCTGTGCCCATTGAACAGATCTTTACACTGAGCTGGCTGAAGCTTTGGCTGAAGGGGAATTAATTTAAGAGTGATTAAACAATTGTTATGCTGGCCAACCATTTGAAAACCAGCACTTACCACACTGGGCAAAAAGTTTTTTGAAGTCTCCTGCCTTTCCAGTGCATTGCCTTCTCTGAGAGATCCTCCCCAGACCTCTGTTCTACCCTACCCAGCTCCTGCTCCTGTCTGGGGTGATGTTTGCTGTTTTAACATAGCAGCAGGAAGCTTGTCTTTTATCTGTCTGTAAAGAGCCATATATAATGGTGGCACCATATACATAAAGAAAATGATGCTTAATAATAATGGATATGTATTCCTTTCAGTGACTGCATCAGATGGGACTTTCTGCTGGGAAGTATAAGGAAATCACTGTCACTGAGTGATACAGCATTATTCATGGCTGCAATTTCTCCTCTCTACCTCCCTACTTATTTTGAATGCATTATCACACAATGCTAATCTTCATGGGGCTTATTTGGTGCATAGGTTTTGTGCTGGCCCCTTGCAAAGGGGTGAATTTCTCCCACTTGTGAAGCTAATGAAGCAGTTGCACGTGTTTCTAAAAAGGCTTGGAGAAAGTTTGCCTGCAGTGTATAGGATCCAAGATGGGCCATGCAGCCCTGTTCTTGGGTTGTCAGCCAGGATTTGGTTTTGCAAAATGAAAACAAGTGTAGTTGGGATGCAGTCTCTATTGTCCAAGAAATACCAATGTTCAGTGGAGAAAGGGTGCAGGAGGCTTCAGCAAATCCCCTCTAGTGAAGATACATGTAGATCTAGACTGTCTTATTTACTATATATGTGTTTAGATCTAGGATATTCTACCTAGTCACTGCAGCTTTCCCTTTAAACAGGTCTTCCTTTCCCACAACAGATGCAAGCTGTCCGTTCTCTGTACTATATTTTAGCTGTGATATTTTAACTTGCCAGTTAAGTGAGAACATAAGGAAGCAAAGGCAAAAAGTGCTGGAATGTATTTTCTCGGTAGTTCTGTGCTAGTCTGTCCAATTGCCCCCTTTTGCCAGCCTTGGCCAAAGAACGTCCTTTTCTGTACGACCCCAATTTCCTGAAAAGAAACCCAACCCTAAGGATTTATTTCAAGTCCATGTTCTTGGTGACATCATTAGGTCCTAGCTCTATCTGTTCCACCAGGCTCAATTTCATGGTTCGATCTCTCCCTCCTTCCATGCCCAGTGATAGTTTATTGCTGTGATTCATTCGCCTGGCAACTCTCATCACTAGACGACTTCAGATCCAGTTGGCTACAGTACCCCCTTCAATGGCAGACCATTGGAGCTGACTGGTCATTCCTGAGCTGCAGGCTGTCCACGTGGCTGAGCTCCTCCTTGGCTGTCTAAATCGCCCTCATTCTGGACTCTCTAGGGCTGCTCTCTTTTTAATAGTAACTGTAGCCGAGCTTCTGGAGTTAGCTGTATCGTGCTGAAGGACTTCCTGGTCCCAGGTGCAGCAATGCTCTACCTCTGCCGTCAAGTCTTTCCTGCTGTGCTTAATCCTAGTCTGCTGGTTTCTGCAGAATTTCTTCTTCTCTAGATCGCCGTCACTCTGGCTCTTCCATCCATCAAAGCTTTATTCCTATTTCCTTTAAAATGGCCTGCCACAGCGCTCTCCTTTGCCAGGAGAGACCACCTGCCAGGCAGCAGCAGTGAATACTCCCATTTACTATGCCAAGACCAAGGCTCTATCAGGTGATCATGTTCCGCTATGGCATCAAAATATATTTGTCCCAATGGAACAGTGTCAACAGCTGCTCCTTCACCCCAGGGGCTACAAATGTCACCAGAATAGTTTTAAGGGCATCTTCCTATAGGTAAGTGCACTGCTTCCTTTACCAGTAGCAAGTCTTATCCTTCCCATGGGAGAGACCCTCTTACAAACTCTACAGGGCATAACCCAGCATCCTCCTGTTATCTAGCTTAGCTCCTCACCCAGCATGGGGAGGAACCTGACCTCCTAAAAGGTTTCACCCATTCTTGCTTGTCTTGACAAACCATAATTACTAGTTAACCATTTCCGTGCATGGCTTTTGACCAACATGTGCTCAGTGTCTCTTCTCAGACCTCCGTACCTTCTCTAGCCCTCAAGGGAGGTGCCCTGGGGTTTGACTGTCCATTTTGTAGAAGCAAAAGACAAACAAGAAAATAAGCCTGCTTGGTAGGATTGGATACAGTAGTGCCAAGTCCAGTGGCAACAGTGACTTGTAGTAACCACAGTGTATCCTAGCATCACAGATGGTGCCACTGACTCCCACCATTAGCTCTTATGTGCAATGATCGGTGCGCTGGTGGTGGCAGAGCTGGCCAGGCATCCTGGGGAGTAGACGGGTGTGCCCCTACTGAGTAGCCACATATTCTGTGCCTAGTGTATGCAGTATTTAAATACCTTCAACAATGCATCTTCTGCAGCTGCCTTTGACAGACTAGTCCTCATGGCCACGTGGCGGGTTATCTTGCATTAACCACACCATTAACAAGAGGCATTGCTCCCTCTGGACCAGGTTCCCACAGTTCTGTTGGTCGGTCTTGCCCCCATTTTCTGAAGTGCTGTACGAGGGGTCTTGTTTGGCTGTTGCATGTTAGACCTCTGCATTCAGCATCTTCCAAGCCATTGTTTAACTTCGGCGCCCCGAAGCTTGCATTGACATTCCAGGCGGCTGAGGAGTGGGTGGCGCTCACTGCCCGTGGTGTCTCCTGTCGTCTGTCCCTTCTCCAGCTCACTCTCACGCTCCTTCCCACTAACTGCTTGATTCAAGACTTTGGGAAGATTCTGATGGTTCTGACTCAGACCAACGGGCTTCTTTGGCCTCCTGATTCCAGTGGGTGGAGCTAAAGCCCAAAGTGAGGAGTTACTTTCCACACTGGTGAAGAGAGGGACTCTGGAAAAGATCACGAGTCGTGAGTATTCATTCCCATGTCTGATTGACTCTTTCTGATAGATGTGATCCAAAGCCACCTGGATCACAACGTGCCCCTTATTTCCCTCTGGGGGGAGCGAGTAACCAGTGTATCTCCCAAAGTATCAATTGAAGTGATGCACAAAAATTAAAGAAAGGGAATGAAGCATGGTACTTTTAAAAACCAAAGCTTACCAGCCGTTCCCTATGAGAGAACATGCAGGCAAACGTTATGGTGTAAACCAGCTTTTCTAAGGAAGCTGGGAAGGGAGGTCAGATCTGGCTTACAGGGGAAAGCTAAGTGTATACGTTTTCACCATGGCATCACCACCTTACATACGTACATGTGAGATGGAGAAAAGACCTCGCTGCTTCCTGTGATGAAAGCACAGACTTCCTGGTGTCTGGGATTTTGGGAAATCTCCTTGAGTGACCATTAGTAGCAGGAATATGTTGTCATCTATCTTGTTTTCAGGGTGCTAGAGGGCAAGAAATGGATAAACATACAAACACTTTGGTAGGTTTTACGTTCTACATGGCAGAAGGTAGCATACAGCCTGGTACTAGGGAGCAGGGAAATACACTAACTGTGGTTCTAATAATGCACCACATTCAATTCTTGTGCAGGGCTTCTACTGGTGGTAACTTGGAGTCATGCCCATGGACTGAAGGGTAGTTCTACCTTAGGAGCATAATGCTGCTTTAAGACATGATTGCCATGCCTCATAGTGTAAAGTGTACGTCTCTGAAGTGTGCATTTTCTACTTATGCAGAGTTTACAGGGGGCATCTGTTGCAAATACAGCCATGTGTTCATTCAGAGCTGATAATAGAGCTGTTCTAAATCCGTAAAATGATTTTTGATGTAGGTAATCGGGAAGGGACCCCAAACAGCACCTGAAATAAGATATTCAGTAGATGAGAAATTAAGTTACTTATGGATTTCCAGATCAACTCTCTCAGAGCCAGTGATACATTTTAGTTTGCAGAGTAGGTCCATTTCCTCATTTTTCATCTAACAAAGTAAAGCACATTTCACTTCAGGCATATCTGGGAAATTAAATAGACACTCTCCAAAGGCTTTTGCATAGATTTTATTTCTAAAAATATAAAGTTATCAGTATCAAAAACGGATTACAAAGGAAGTGGTGGCAGGATGTATCAAGCCTGACCTTTTGCCAATTAGTCAGTGCTCTGACATATTTATCAATTAGCCCTTCTTGAATGTCTTGGACTAATTGACAAGTTTTCTTTGACAGCCTAGAATGTCTGCTGTGGCACGTAATTCCTAAAGGACTAAATAAATTAGTTTGCTAATTAATAAATATGTAGAGGGGGAAAAGTAGAAGAGAAATTAACACTTTGTTTATTCTTGATGGACAAATTTGTGATCTTGTAGCTAATAGATATCAAACTAAACTGTGAGGGCATCAGCTGTTCTGTGTGCATTGTGGCTTTTGATAATTGATGGAGATCCTCACTGCCTAGCATTAGCTTGGGAAAAATATAACATTGCTAGGTGACTATTGTGTCTGGTAATTACAAGAAATTACAGGAATGCATTCTTGTCGCTAAGATTAACCCAACTATCACAGGAATTATTCCGAGTATAAATAACTGGGAAAGTTGTCACAAACGCCAAGAGAAAGGAAAGATACCTTTGGCTCTGATAAATCCAAACCAACAGGGGACCAACTGTTACTAGCAGGTGGCCTGAGACCAGTGACCAGCACACTGTACTGTGACTACAGGAGTCCACATTTTAGAGCTCTTCCTTGGGTTTTAGGAGACAATATAAATGAGAGGTTTCAGAGTAACAGCCGTGTTAGTCTGTAGTCACAAAAAGAAAAGGAGTACTTGTGGCACCTTAGAGACGAACCAATTTATTTGAGCATAAGCTTTTGTGAGCTACAGCTCACTTCATCGGATGCATACTGTGGAAAGTGTAGAAGATCTTTTTATATACACACAAAGCATGAAAAAATACCTCCTCCCACCCCACTCTCCTGCTGGTAATAGCTTATCTAAAGTGATCACTCTCCTTACAATGTGTGTGATAATCAAGTTGGGCCATGTCCAGTACAAATCCAGGTTTTCTCTCCCTGCCCCCCCCCCACCATCTACATTCGTCAAACTGGACAGTCTCTACGTAAAAGAATAAATGGACACAAATCAGATGTCAAGAATTATAACATTCATAAACCAGTCGGAGAACACTTCAATCTCTCTGGTCACGTGATTACAGACATGAAAGTTGCTATATTACAACAAAAAAAACTTCAAATCCAGACTCCAGCAAGAAACTGTTGAATTGGAATTCATTTGCAAATTGGATACAATTAACTTAGGCTTGAATAGAGACTGGGAGTGGCTAAGTCATTATGCAAGGTAACCCATTTCCCCTTGTTTTTTCCTACCCCCTCCCCCAGACGTTCTTGTTAAACCCTGGATTTGTGCTGGAAATGGCCCACCTTGATTATCATACACATTGTAAGGAGAGTGGTCACTTTAGATAAGCTATTACCAGCAGGAGAGTGGGTTTGTGTGTGTGTGGGGGGGGGGGGGTGAGAAAACCTCGATTTGTGCTGGAAATGGCCCAACCTGATTATCATACACATTGTAAGGAGAGTGGTCACTTTAGATAAGCTATTACCAGCAGGAGAGTGGAGTGGGGGGAGGTATTTTTTCATGCTTTGTGTGTATAAAAAGATCTTCAACACTTTCCACAGTATGCATCCGATGAAGTGAGCTGTAGCTCACGAAAGCTTATGCTCAAATAAATTGGTTCGTCTCTAAGGTGCCAGAAGTCCTCCTGTTCTTTTTAATATAAATGAGACGGCTTGTCTGGAGCTTCCAGGAGGACTAGTATTAGAGGCAGTGGGTGTTAGCACCAACTGCTGGAGTAACCGGATGATGATGAGCTGTAATTATTACCATTATTTATATGGTGACACAGATGCTCCTGGCACTTGTGGCAGATTTATCTGTGTGTTCCCTCTGCAGAAAGAAGAAATTAGAAAGAGCTCTTGGATCAAGCAACCCATTTAGCTACGGAGTTTTGCCTGACCGTGTCTCTCTCATTCCACTGTGGCATTGGCTACTCGGGATGGAAACCCTGCTGGTAGACTGGGTCAGGCAAGACTAGCATTGTCTACTGTTGAATGAGTTGCTTGGCATTAGAAAGCTAATGTAATGCCTGAGAAGGCAGGTGCAGCCCCATAATCCCCTTTTCACCCCAGGGAAACAGCCCCAAGAGGCAAGTGATGGGACACATTAAATAAAGAGGCAATAGGTTACAGCTGGAATACCTTGCCTAGATGTCTCCACACTTTGCATATGCAAATATCTTCCAGCTGTGCTAACATGGACCACAGACCTTGAGGACGCTTGACATTTTCTGAAACGGCAGCACAGAACAACATGCTGCCTAAGCAGCAGGAGCTAGCTATACACTATGTGAATTCACTGGTGATTTACAGCAATTACGCTATCCATTATATGTAGTATTAACTGTGGCCAGCCAGCCTTGAACGTGTGGGTCAGAATTGTGTGTGTGAAGGGTGTAGGGAAAAGTAACAGTGTGAAACACTTAGGCGTGTACATACAATTAAATGCAAAGGAATAAGCCAAAGATTTCAGCCAGGAGTGTCAAGTGCAGGTCAAAGAGAATGACTGTCAAACCAATTAACAGTGAAATTGCTGCCTGCAAGCCAGCAAGCTATGCTCAGTCCAACTGGCAGACCTTTGGTCTATGGAAGTTTACAGACATCAAAACCTGGATGTCAAAGAGACAATTGTACAGCAAGGAGAGCAGTGTTGTGGGGTTGCTCCAGGGGCAGCTGAGTATCATGGCTCTGGAGGCCAGGCTGCAAAATGAGCACCAGGTAGTGAGAACAAGTAAAAATAGAGTCGGGAGTAAATAGCATTAGGGCTGGATCCTTAGGAACACTGCAGGCACCGCTGGGTGCGGTGGAAGTATGATGAATTTTGATATGAATATTTATCTCATAGAATGTAGCACCTGGTGTTTTCATCGTGCTGCACAGTCATTTACTAATTACTCCTCACAAGGGCCCAGCGAGGTATTAATATTAATATGGTTAGCATCGCCAGAGCGGTAAAATCTCATCCCGCAAAGGTGATGCCCTCACAAGGCAGTGACATGATGCAAGAGGTAGAAGACATACATTCAGAACTACCTGATACAGTCATAAACATCTGTCAGTTTGATTTGGGGAACAGTTTCCATTGTTGTCAGTGAACACGGCCTTTGATCAGTGAAATCATTGCAGAAATCCTTAAAAATGGGTAGTTTCGCAGGAGACGTGGATTTTTGTAGCGAAGAGACAATTTTATGCCTGCAGAAAGTATGGTTAACTTTTTTTCTGTGTGAAAACATCAAGATTAGAATGAAAAATATTTACTGTTTTGAGTGAACATGCAAAAAATGGGTATAGGTAGTTCTGAGGCTATTTCAGACAGCCCTAGTAAAGACTAAATTCGCACGGTCTAAGCAAGGTAAGATGTTACAAAACAGAAGAGTGAACATGGGCACTGAGCACCAAAAGCTGAAAAAGAAGGTGATAAGAATCAAGGTGAATATTCGACTCCCCAAGGCTCAAACGCCACCTCAGTTGGTACACTCTCTCACCCCAATATTTGCTTTAACAGCTTCCAGTGTGAGCTAAATAAACAACCGTGGTGAGCAACACAAGGGAAAAGGCACCATACGTCCAGGGCACAGGCTGGGAAGAGACCAGTGGTGAGAAGAATGGAAAATAGCAGCGGCCCGTCCACTCCTGCTGTAGAAAACAGGAGCATGTAATAAATAGGAGCAGTCAGACAGGCAAGCCTCATTCAGCTTCCGTGAGTCACCGCCCAGCCCCCAAACCACACATGCGTAAGTGGGGCAAATTAAGGTGCATTTACAAGGCAACAAATGTGACGCTGTACCAGTCCCAGCTCCCCACCAGTACTCAGAGCCAAACTCTGCTCCCAGCTCCCACACTGAGCTCCCCGTGAAGTAAACGATCCGAGAGAAGAATTTGGCTCTGCATTTAGAAAGAAGGGGTGCTGTGGAGACAGCTTTGGAAGCTGCAGTACAGGCCCTGGATTCCTACAGGAGATGCCTCCCATTTGCTTCTCCCTTCGAGAAATGATTGCACAGGAACCGGGGGAGAAGATGGTTCTCTTACACTGTTGAATAAAACAGCAATGTTAAGTGGGCTGAATACTTAATGCCTTGGAGGAAGAGCCAAGAAAAGTCAGAGAGGAAAAGTCTCCAAAGTCCCACATACTGCAGTGTCTGGAGCATCTGACAAATACAGCAAACCAAAGTCTTAGCAATCAGGAGACTGAGGAAAATTAATCTATTGCCAGACCAGACGAGGGCCATGTAGTCATCCTGTATCCTGCCTCTGACAGTGTCCAGGACAAGTTGTTAGAATCCCCTGTACTAAACAGGAAATAATGGAATAACCTACCTGGAGGGGTGCTTCCTCTGAAACCCCATCAGTTAGTGCCATGAAGATCTATATCCCTTGGATTATCTGTCTGCCTGTCTCAGGGTTTTCTATAGCTCCCATCACCACCACATCCAGTTGCTTATAAAAGACCAATCCTATTATGAATCCTGCTAAATTCTTAGCCTTAATTATATCTTGTAGCAGGGGGTTCCACAGGTAAGTATGTGTTTCTTTCTTTGTATCAGTTTTAAGTTTAGTTTAGTTCAGTTTTAGTGCTGCAATTTCATTGGATGTCCCTTTATCCTTGTGCAATAAAAAAGGATGAATAGAAGTGCCTGGTTTACCTTCTTTGTACCATTCATGACATTATACGATTTATGATGATCCCTCTTTATCATCTCCTCTTTAAACTAAAAAGTCCTCATCTTTTCAGTCTTTCCTATGTGGAAGTTGGTCAAGGTTTCTAATAATTTTTCTCATCCATCTCTACACCCTCTCTGCTTCTGCTATATCATTTTTGGGGTTGATTGACCAGAACTGAACACAGTTTTGCTGTTTGTTGTATCATCCATTTATACAATGGAATTGTAATATTTTCTGTATTTTTTGGCCATCTTGTTCTATGCATCTGGACAGTTTTTTAACCACTGCTACACCCTGAGCAGTTTACAGTGATACCATTTTCCTGAGCGGTTGCAGTTAATTTAGAACCCAGCAATGCGTAGGAATAGTTCAGATAATCCCTTGCAACACGCATTAGTTAGCATTTATCACCAGTGAAATTTATCTGTGGCTATTCTGCCCATTCACCTAGCTTTGTTTGAGCCCTCTGGAATTCCTCACAGTCTTCTCTAATGTTGAGTATCCTAAATAATTCTGGCTAATTGGAAAATTTGCCACTTCACTGTTCACTCTTTTTTTTCCAGATTGTTAAAACATATGCTGAGCAACCCCCATCCTAATTCAGAATGTTATTACATCTGTGCCATGCTGGAATTGTCTATTGGTTCCTATGCCTTGCATGCCAAATGGGTTTAACCTGGGAAATATTTGTTGGTTCTGATGATTTGACAGCTTGGTAGTGCTGTGAGGTAATATGAACGCTTTCTGACCTGGGGCCCAGGCTTTAAAGCACGTTCAAGGTCACAGCAAATAGTAAGTAGCCACGTGGACATTTATCCCTCTCCTATTAAGCACTCGGTGGGAAGGGCAGGTTTTAAAATCTATTTAGGTGCCTAAAGATGCACATAGGTGCTGAGTGGGATTTTCAGAAGAGCCTAGTTGTCTAACTCCCATTAACATCAACAGGAGTCACATAGTGTGAGGACATAAAAAGAGCGATGTCTTAAGGAGCAATTAGGCAGCTCCGTCACTGGGAAGTCCATGTTTATTAAGTCCCCCTTGCAATGCAGCATGGTCCTCTCCGGTAACTGGAGAGAACCAGGAACTCTATAACCACTCCACAGCTCCCGTTCTTTATAATAAACAATTAAAACCTGTATTATAAACCAGTTGTGTGTGTGTGTGTGTTTTCAATGCAAAATAAAATTCCTTAAATCTATTGATTACTATGTTCCCTGATCAGTTCCATTTCAATAGTCCTGCACTGTATTCTAAAGAGCAAGTCTTTGAGGGGCTCTGATCAGTCTTCCAGACTCAAACCGTGATCTCCAGAGGTCTGGGTTCAGATTCCACAGTTAACACCATGCGATGTGAGGATATAAACATAAAGGGCCATGCCTTACGCAACAACTAGAGAGCTCCCTGACCATCAAGTCCCTTCTGTTTTTTAAGTTACCCCCAAATCCTGGTCCTCTGTGATAACCAGGAAGTCTGTAACCACTCCACAGGGACCTACCCTGCATAGGCATTTTTGAAAATCCCAGTAGGCATCTATCTGCATCTGTAGGTTCCTAAATGGTCCAGGAAAACTGGTAGCCAAGGACCAGGACTGAAGGGACTGAAATGATATATGGTTGATTAGGACTCGTGAGTATAAAAGTAGCTGGGGGGAGAGTTATGCTGTGTTTGCTTCCCACCATGGCTAAAGCCAATCACGTTTCATTAGTACCAAACACTTCCGAAAATATAAAGATTATGAAATACAAGCCTTTAGCTTCTAAGTGTGATCCAGGAAGGTGGCGTAATGCTGGCCACATTGATTTATCTGATATTTCATGTATGACTGTATCAGTGAGGTTATCAGCTCCATATTTTTGCCTCCTTTCTGTTGATTTTTAATCATTTTGTTTAGTTCCTAATACTGGATTCTCACAGTGCAGACAGGCCTCGTGGCTAGTGCAGAATGGGTAGCTATGCACTTTGAAATAAAGATCTTAGCCTCACCACAGTGATTCATGTTTGTGCTCTTACTGCTTGTATAAACATGCATGGGAGAGTGGAAGAGTAATTTAACTTGTTCCATTCTTCTGCGCCTTTGCTCTCCTGTCACTTGGACATGGGTTTTTATTGTTGTACGGTCTGAAAATACTCTTAGGCTTTTGCATGTGCCTGTTGCTAGAGATGGGAAATCAAATATAATATTTGCTGAATAGCACCAATACAGGCAGTGGCCTTGGCTCAACTTGTCTGAGTGAATGATCCTTTTGTTCACCCGGGCCAGCAGCAGCCCCGTTCCTTCTCAGCAGATTGGTTGTACCACTTTGCTTCCAGCTCCCCTAATCAGCACTAGTACTGGGCGACAAGGCTGAGGCTGCTGCTGCTAGACTGGTCCTGTGGCCCTGGGCAGAGCAGTGACCCAGCATGTACTGTGTTAATACACAGTAGAGCTAACTGCAGTTTGTTACACAACCCTACTGCAGAGGGTGTAACTAAGGTGTTAACTAACGAGTAATTTAGAAAACAAGAAGATATAAGCAGAAGACAACTGAGTTGAGGGTAAGCTTTCCACCTGAACTCTGCGTTCCCTGACTTCTGAGTGCTTGGTTTTTCAACCTTAGTGTCATACATGGAGTAGGTACCCGGACGTCTGACTGAAGCTTTACATGGACTGTGGTGCTTTCTGCTTCTTCACTCCACCCTGCCCGAAGCAGCCCACAGCCCCAGAGGAAAGGGTGATTCAGCTTCTAGGCCCATGCTGTTTATGGTGTCTCTGAAAAGACTGCCGGTGCTTGAGGTGCTTTTGTGACATGGACAAGTAGACTGAGTCTAGAATGAAACCACCAGCACATTTCACATGACATGGGCTATGAAGGAGCCCCCACTGCCACCAGGAGCCTGTTTTGAACCAGCACTCTAGAGGCATAATGCACCAATCCACTACCCCAACTCCCTCCACATTTAGTGCTCAGGGGTTGCTGCTGTCTGTAAGAGTTTTGTCGTCGATCCCAGTTAGTTATACACCAGTAAGGTGTGTTTGCCGTTTTTGCTCAAGTTACCAGGAAGGCTGTTCTGGTTTCTGTAGAATTGTTAGATATTCTCCCGTCACGTCTCACACCCTATTTCCTGTGTTCTGTTCCCCTCACGCTGTACACACACCAAAATCTAAAGAGAATCAAGAATATTACAGGACACCTGGCAAAGGATACATTTGATTGCATTAAATCTACTCCCCATAACCATGGCTGCCGACAAACCATGTAAAGTGTCTAACCTGGCTGGGATCTCCCAGGGTACGTATAGCTTCGGAGCCTCCTGTGTTTGCTACCTTGGGTGGAATATCGTATCGGCAGAAGTCGCCATCCTGATTGCTTCTGTCCTCTGGATACCTACCCGGTCCTTCAGCACTAGTGATTTTCACGTACTGCTCTTTCTTCAATAGGGCTGGGCATGGGGTTTTCCTAATCGGCTTGAGGCTGCGAGAGAGGAAGCGTGAGGTGAGAGCAGCGCACAGGAAGGGGGTGGAAATCTCCAGGCTTCTCAGTGAAGAGCTGCTGGCGGGTTGTCTATAACAGAATGCAAGATATAAGCAACATCATCAGCATGAGCTTGAGATTCTGGCCTAGGAGGAAAAGGTAGCATTAGGTATGCTAACCGAGGCGTCCGTTCTCTCCATGTCTCCTCGAGTTGCACCTTCTGAAAGAATCCAAGGGATGGAAAGCCATTTCGGTTAGGGCTTAGAGAGCTCTGTCCTGGAGAGGCAGGTCTGGCAGGATGAGGAACTGTGTGCTGCTGGCTGATTAGCAGAGCTCCCGGGCCTTGTCTAGGGTCTGCCTCTGGGATTGCTTACTGAATGGATGAGCCTGGTGGACCTGGAGCCTGATCTGCCTACGTTTAAGGAGTGACCCTAGCTTGGTGTCTCAGCCCCAGGCTGACAGGAGCGGGGAGCGCCACAGAGCACAGTACCCCTGTGGGAGAGCATCTCTCACAAGCAGCACCATCCACCCAAGGCTGTGAACTGTGTCTCTGTGAGCAGATACCATTATCAAAGCACCAGATGTTAGCCTTGTCACCCTTGCTTTGCCCAGGTAAGGCCCTGGCTCTGGTGCCTAATGTGCTTTCTCACTAACTGAGCCATTCACTCTGTATGTGGCTGCAGCTGCTAGGGACGGTTTTATACAGATTGTCACTCTTTATAAGCATGCTGCCTGCAAAAATGCAGATTGCCCCGGAGCCTTGGATTTCTTGGTAAATGTCTCCAGATTTATCTTCCAAGGCCCACTGTAAATCTTCTGCACAGAAGCCCTTCTCTCGCTCCACAGAACAAGACCCATTTGTCCTTTAGCAGAACTTACTGGGAGCAGAGAAAAGCAACAGCCAGTTTGTGGGTCTGCGGCGTGAAGCGGCTTTATCAATGCAGGAGGGGTAGGACAGTCATTGCAGCCCCCAGGGAATGTTTCAAGCTGTCAAAACAAGGCCACTGAGTGACTTGCTGGGAGTTGGCTAGCTGAGTGGAGCCCAAAGCATAGGTATGAGTTGTATCATGTAGGGATTCAGACTGTCCATATTCCATAGAAAAGGTGGGAGAATAGCCCTCTTACTCTGCAAAGTTTTCATAGACGCTTCATCCATCCTTGTAACCAATCAGACGTGCAGTGGAATGTAGACTGTGCCTGTGTTAACGGGTCCAGCTGGTTTTTGATGGCAGCGTGGCTTGAATGGCTGGTTTGATCGGTGCAGGCAGGACTCGCTCCCGTTAGGCCCCATTCCAGAGCAGGTTCTTTGCTGTGTGTAATCAGCTGCGTACAATGTCACAGCAAGTAAGATGGAACATGAACACAACGACACAAACAACCCCAGTTACTATGGGGTCTTACTAATACGTTGTATTAGTAAATCTGACCTAAATTGCCAGCTGTTGCATAAGGCAAGATGCATTAACTGGACGTAAACAACTGACTGTAATCAATGTGCAGCTCTCTCTTCTGGACTTCTGGTAAGGGTTCGTTAATTTTAATTAAAGGAATCAAGGTTATATTGCACGAGGAGCACCTTTCTCTGCCCTTTATTTTGAGAATGATCATTGTCATTTTCCTTTGGTACGTGTGCTGGAAGTTAGTACGTTAGTCAGTCAAGCTAGACGTTGTCTTGTTGTTGTTATCATAGACTCATAGATATTAAGGTCAGAAGGGACCATTATGATCGTCTCGTCTGCCCTCCTGCACAACGCAGGCCACGGAATCTCACCCACCCACTCCTGTAACAAACCCCTAACCTATGTCTGAGCTACTGAAGTCCTCAACTCATGGTTTAAAGACTTCAAAGTGCAGAGAATCCTCCAGCAAGTGACCCGTGTCCCATGCTGCAGAGGAAGGCAAAAAAACCCCAGGGCCTCTGCCAATCTGCCCTGGAGGAAAATTCCTTCCCGACCCCAAATATGGCGATCAGCTGAACCCTGAGCTTGTGGGCAAGACTCACCAGCCAGACACCCAGGAAAGAATTCTCTGTAGTAACTCAGATCCCACCCCATTAGTTGTTTGTATCACAGGAGCTGCAGATCCCTGGTCATGGACCAGGGCCCCATTGTGTTTGAACCTAGGGCTCCCACAGCCCAGCACCCTGACCGCAAGGCTACATAGAATATGTGTCTCAGTTCTTCTTCCCTACCCGCTCTCTTCCCTACCCCCTCTATTTCCCCTTCTCCCCCTCCACCAAATGCCTCACTGACAATGCTGTATCTTTGCAAAACATTTCAAATATTTCACCTGAGTTTCATTTCCGTACAAGTATTCCAGCTGGCTCTGTGTGCTACCACGTCCTCCATCATGGTACATTGTGCTGGATGCTGTTATCAGAGGTGCCTTGTGTTGTAGACAAGCTCTTTATGGATTCTAACGAGCAGTAATTTCCGCTCTGCAGCCATTTCCCCAGGCTGTTCTGCTGGTCAAGCATCAGTTTTTACTAACTGTGCTGAATAGTCCATTGAGTGCTGCACGCAGGGCAGGAGAACAGGACTTAGAGATCCTGGGCAAGGGGTATTTTGAGAAAAGCCTCTGCTGGCACTTGGTGCAAGCTACAGGGGATGAGTGATACTTAGGAGATCAGCCAAGAAAAGAGCAGGAGCATGGCTAGTGGATCCATGACTCTACAAGTCCTCAAGCCATCCCCACCCCCAGGCAGAGAGAACTAGCAACTAGCCTCCTCCTTCAGCGGAGATAATTGATCCACCCGTCACGCCCCCTACAGGTGAGGAGCATGCTGGGGCAGGTGGATACTGCGCGGAGGCCTTGCACACACACAGCAGGTGGCATTCAGCAAGAGGCCAGACTTGCCCCTTAGGCAATTAACAGCTGCTTTAAAGAAGAAGGGAGTGAAAGGGAGCATAATTCTAAGACTAGCCATTGAATGGGTAGTGGTTTTGGCCCAGAGGTTTTGTGCCAATCCCTTGCTACTCTAGCAATCCCGACCATCCAGTTGTAACCTGCCTCATAGAGCAATGAGTTTACTGGACTCTGCAGGCCATACTTCGCTGTCAGTGTAGCGATGCAGAGGCAGGCCGGCTGTGATTGCCTGCCTTTGTCTTGTTATTTCTTTTCTGTGTGTCTTTCTTTTCTGTGCACTGACTGTGTTGTATTTGTTCTCTCCTATTCTTGTACTCTCTGATCTGTCAGGGTAACCTCCCTGTGCAATTAAGACCATTCAATCAACAAAGCCTACCTGATTAAATATGCTTGGTGTGATAAGCTTCTAAAGAGATGTTTTTGACGTCCCTTGCAGTAATGGCTTTTCGTTAGGGAAGGTTTATATGCATGTTTTCCTGGAATTGCTGAACTATTCATTGATCTCAAACGTATTCTGTGGTTGCAGGTCTATCCAATGTCTGCTCCGCTGTGTTATGGTTCACTGAATAACAGGGTTCCCCACCCCCAAAAAAAGGTCAATTGGTTCTCTATGTAAACATCCCAGAGCAGAATTTGAGTTAATGTGTCCAGCTAAGTATCAGGAGCAAAAATGCCAGAAATATCAGAGGCGCCTGAGCCAACCTCCTAGCCTCTTTGTGCTGTCGACGTTCCCTACGTGTTAACGTGGACCTGAAATCCAGCTGCTGCCAGAATGAGCACACTGCCCCGTGCAGCCATCCAAGGTGATGGCTTGGGTCAGCAGAGCATGGTCAATCACAGCAGATGCTTGAGGGAATAAGGAGGAACATGCTGATGTATGTGGATCACACCCCATTGCCATGGGCTCTGCCTTGGAAATCCCCTTCCAGGGCTGTGGCCAATGGAGAACCCAACGGCAGTGGGTTCTATGGGCTTGAGCGCAGGGCAAACATAATGTGCCGTACCATCCCCCGACTGGCCATGGCTTTTCACACATGCGCAGCCCAAGGTCTGAATGTAGCCATGTGCGTCTGACAATTGGAAACTAGTGCAGTGCCTTCCGTTCAGGTGCAATCTGTTGATGATAGATCGTGGGTCTGAACAATCCAGCTGCCCCTGCCCGGTTAGACATTCTGAGGACCGTGGGGTACTGCCAGCTTGAAAGACTCACTGACTGAGCTTTGCTTTTCTCAGAGAGCTCAGATTGTGGCAGAGGAATGCTGCAGAATCTTGTAATTTGCTGCTAGCTCTCTTAACCAAAACTCCAGAGCCGACTGAGGTCAGTGAAAGTGTCGCTGTTGACGTCAGCGAGGCCAAGATTTCGTGCAGTACACTGCAGGTTTCCTCTGGCATCTCCAGTCCTCTCTGCTCTTCCTCTGCATAATAATGGCTGCTCGTTGTACCGTGATCCTAACAAAGCGCCTCTCATCTAGATGGATCCCCAAATACATTACCAGGATTAGGGTATGTCTGCAGGTTTCAGAGTAACAGCCGTGTTAGTCTGTATTCGCAAAAAGGAAAAGGAGTACTTGTGGCACCTTAGAGACTAACCAATTTATTTGAGCATGAGCTTTCGTGAGCTACAGCTCACTTCATCGGATGCATACATCCGATGAAATGAGCTGTAGCTCACGAAAGCTCATGCTCAAATAAATTGGTTAGTCTCTAAGGTGCCACAAGTACTCCTTTGGTATGTCTGCAGTGCACAAAAGGTGTGTTCTTAATTGCTAGCCCGAGTTAAAAGCAGAGTTGCCTTGTCTCCACTGCTATTTTAACCCGCGTTGGCTAACCCAAGTTAAGAACAGTGTAGTGTAGACTTATCCTTACTGATGGCAGAGCATGGACGGGCAAGCCCTTCCCCGCCACTGCAGTCCAGCGGCTGCTTAGCAATCCTGAACCACACCACACAGTGCAGGCAACTATCCAGCTGAAATTATATGGCACATTTAGGTGGGGAACATGAGCTGGAGTGTGTCCAGAACAGCTGATTTCACACTACACGAGTAGGAAGCATTGAGCTTTCAAACCTTAAATGTACTCACTGTCAGCTTAGGGCCTGATCCTGCAAAGACTTAAGCCCAGGCCGAAATGTGCCTATGCCGTGTGAGTGACACCAAGTGCTATCAGTGGCACTGCTCCCAGGGCATGAAGTTAAGCACATGCTTAAGTCTTTGCAGGGTCAGAGTCAGTTTGTAGACACAGAATGGTTTCACTGGAAGTTGACTGGGTGAAAGCTGCTTATGAACTTCTTTGCACTAATATTGTGAGGCTGCTGGTCCCTGATGAATTTCTCATTTGAGCGGCTGCTGGGAGAGGTCAGGGAAGGGGAAATGCATGGTGTTTCATCTGGGTCCCTGATTGGCTGAGCCTACCCTTTGGGGCCAAGATGAGCAGCAGGAATCCATTTCGCTTGTTTTTTTCAAAGAGAGGAGTTGTGCTTTAGTGTAACAATTAGGGATGTAAAATATTAAATGGTTAAATGGTTAATCAATAAATATTGGTCTTGCCATTAATATATTTCAGTTAACATTTAAAACAGATTGGCAGCAGCCCTGACCCTAGACCCAACTTCCGGGGCTGGGCAGCAGCCCTGGACCCCGACTCCTGCTGTGCGGGGCCAGGCAGCAACCCCAACCTGGACCCTGCTGTGCAGGGCTGGGCAGCAGCCACGACCCAGACCCCATCTTGTGGGGCCAGTGGCAGCCCTGGACCTGGACCCTGACCCCTGCGGTGCAGTGCTGGGCAGCAGCTCTGACCCCTGGCCCCAGACCATGTTAATGATTAAACTGTTAACCGATATAATTTTAATAGTTTAAACAGGTACTTTTAAAAATACTAGCTACATCTCTAGTAACAATATGATGCAGATGGGAAAGTGAGATCACAAAGGGTGTAATCCTGTCCTGTCTGTGTGTCTGTCCATGGACGGCACCTCGCCTGTCACATTATTATTTTAATACTGTCAGTCAGCACCAAACATTAGTGTTCTGATGATGGGGAGTGGTAGCAAAGCCGTCCCTAAGGTTGTACCAAAGAAATAATATAGGGACCCTCTGCATCTGATCACTGTTATGCCTTTGTCTGGGGATGGTTCCTCATTTCCCAGTCCTGACTCAGCCCCTACCATCACGCCCTGCATCTCTCAGGGCCAGCGTCTGTGTGTGTTTGGTTGTTTTATTTCAGTGTCTGGCAACAAGATGTGCCGGTGCTGGGGCTCGGAGATGCAGGACAGATTATTAAAGTGACAGAAGCAAAATGCATCTCAGTCAGCCTCACCCTTCTGTCAAAGAGCAACTCTGAACAGAAAATCCCTATCCCTTGGCACAGAAAACAGCACTAATTTTTCTATCAGGAGGAAAGAATGAGCCCTCCACATGCCTGGAGAGTCAACAAAGTTGGGCTGTTTCGGGTGGGCAGAGAGGACAGTCCAGAGCCCCACCAAAGAGAATGCTTGTAGCCAGTCCTGTAATTAACTAACTAAAGATGTATTAACTAAGAAAAGGAATGAGAACTATTTACAAGGTTAAAGCAGGCAAACATACATGCAAATGAGTTAGTCTTGGGTTCCAAAAGGTAATAGACACAAACTCTGTATGTCCATTAGACCTAAGCTAAACAGCCTGGGGATCCCTTGCTTAGGCTTAAAAATCTTGCCCTCTCCAGATTCCAAGCAGCACAGTGTTATGGTACCTTCTGGTCAAGTGTTTTTATTCCCTTGCCCCAAAGTTCAACCTGATGGAACAAGTGTTGGCACCTGTCTCCTCTTCCTGGGTGGGGCGGGGTACAATCAACAAAGTCTTTCTCCTTTGATGTTTCGCAATGGCTCATTTGGTTTCAATGGGCCTTCTTGTGTGCAGGGTCAGGAGGTTACTGTAATTAATGCTTCTTTCCTGTTTGGTGAGTTACACAGTTTACAATGCAAACACTCCATATAACTTTATACCCCCGGCGACAGATGTTATAAGTGATCAATACATGCGCCATCCTACAAGCATTTCATCAAGTCTAAACACATTCTTATCCACTTCACATCTATTGTAATCATGCTGCCACACAGATGAGCCAGACTGGCTTCCCGCTGTACATTTCTCTGTGCTCAGTGAGGCTTAGGGGCCTTGGCATGAGCTGGCCCCTGGTGCATCAGCATCACAAATATCATTCATTATGTAGCAGTTTTTTTCAAATATAAGCACCTAAGTTTTGCTTGCAATTCCGTATGTATAGGCAGGTGGGGGTTGCACATGCAGATGGAATTGTACATGCACGAGTGTGCCTCGTTAGAATTAAGAACAGTGCATCGCTGTTGTTTTTTAAGTTTCTTTTTAAAATGTAATTCGTCGTTTAGGTCTAAGCATCCTGCTTTTTAAGGCTTTAATGATCTATCCAGGGGATTAAAAATAAGGGTGTCTCACTTGTTAAATTGGATACTTTGCTTCCACAACCCTGTGCATTTCTATTTTACATGAGCCCTGTTGTCAATTTGAATGAAACACAATGTTGTCAATGCAGCATCCTAGTGCCTCCTTTGTTTATAGATCTGTGAAGTTAAATGTGAATTAGAACGCATGAATTCTTTATTTACTTTTTATGCTGGTAGTCCTGGAATTCTCCATTTCTGTAAGCATCATATGTGTGCATTCCCTCATTGTCATTAACATTTAGGGGTTTTGTTAAAAAGAAATAAAAACATGTAGCAAAACAAAAATGGGTAAAGGATAATAAACCAACATAAAACTAGCAGTCTAAAGTATTTAGACAGTATAGATTTGAAAAGAAAAGCATTATTGGTTGATGTTCAACTGCTCTGAAGAGGAAATGGTCAGTTAGTGACATGTCTTGCTGAAATAGTAATTAAAAAAGAAAAAAGGTGTTCTAGTCCTTTGGTTATTTTTACTGGCCTTTTATCCCCCCCTAGAGAGGAAAGTAATAGCCAGACTAGAATTGCTTATTTTATTTATTTATTTTATTGCTTATAAAAATCAAGCTTATTTTTAGAGTAAACCATTTTTTAAGTATGCATTTAACTCATATAACTTCTAGATCAGGGATCGGCAACCTTTGGCATGCAGCCCGCCAGGGTAAGCCCCCTGGCAGGCCGGGACCGTTTGTTTACCTGCCGCGTCCGCAGGTTTGGTTGATCGCGGCTCCCACTGGCCTCAGTTTGCCGTTCCAGGCCAAAGGGGGCTGCGGGAAGGGTGGCCAGCACATCCCTTGGCCTGCGCCGCTTCCCACAGCCCCCATTGGCCTGGAGCGGCGAACTGCGGCCAGTGGGAGCCGCAATCAGCCAAACCTGCAGACACGGTAGGTAAACAAAACGTCCCAGCCCGCTGGGGGGCTTACCCTGGTGGACCGTGGGCCAAAGGTTGCTGATCCCTGTTCTAGATCTTCTAACTGGCTGTACATGCAGTTTCATATACTTGATTTCAGTAGATGTCATGTACTAGCAGTTTTACACACTCGTCCCTCTAACCTTGCCCCATTGCAGGCTTCCTCTAAATCCTGCCTTAAGACCACTGGATCCTACGTGACTGCAGTGCAGTGGACTGAAGGGTCTTCAGCAGACATTTATAGCCACTTTTCTGAGTAGAATTGCAACATGGAGATCTTGGGCCAAATCCTAAATCACATCCTTGCACTGCAAAGCAACCTTATATCGGGCCTAACTGGTGGAGACGAAGTGGGCCTGGCTAGTGTACGCTATGCTCAGAAATCCCTGGCTCCTCTAGTTGTCTCGTGGGGACCACTGGAGGCACCAAGATCTTCGAGCAGCCTCCACCATCAGTGCTGTAGCCATTGAACCCCTATGCAGCCAGCTAAGCAACACATGAGTATTCTCCCCAGGGTGTGCCAAGGGTGTGCAAAGCGGGCACCGAATGCTGCCGTTAAGGCTGTTAAATACCTCCGTTAAGAGTCAAGGACATGCAGGGCCAGAACCGTCTCTCTCTCTCTCTCTCGTTACAGAACCCCCTGGCCAGGAGGGGATTTTTATGCATTACTGGCAGTGCATCCAATTATCATAAGAAAGTTTTGTTCCTGCTCAGCCTGGCTGGCTGCCTGAATGGAAATCTTCCTGCCGTGCTCCCTGGTGCATACTTGGGCAAATTAACTTTAACTAGGAAAAGGCACTATGGAGAGCAGAAGGAAATGTTGAGGTACAAGCTCGCTGCCTCTCTCCTGTTTGCTGGTACCACTTCTTGTGCAGTAGTTTCATTACTGCCCTGCTCTCTCCACAACCTTCACTGCTTAATCCCCCGTTTTCTTCCTCTCAGCCAAGCCGAGTCCATCAAGGTCGTTATGAACAGAGGTGCCCTGGGAACAGTGGTGTGAACCTCTCCTATTCTCTCTTTCGACAATATAAACATGAGTGAACTCAGTGCTGGGGAAGGTGCTCACCCGAGGCCGTCTTTCATCTATAGCGGAAGCACAGGGTGCCAACGTCTGGGTAGTCTTCCCACAGACCTCATTACTGCGTTTGGACACCCTTCTCAAGGGACCACGTCTAGGGGTGTGAGGAAGGATGGGCCTCCGGTGGCTCCTGTGCCAAGATTGTCAACAAAGAGGTGGCGGGAGATTTGTGATGTGAATCGAGGCTGTCACACAACAGGTATTAAATGGTAACTAGTGGTAGCAGTTTGTGCTGGGCCTTGCATCCTGGTCTGAAAGTTAAACCCAAGAGTTGTCATCATTTTTGTTTGATAAGTTAGATCTAGGAACAAATCCATTTTTTCACACCTCTCAGTGCTTTCTGGTTTTGGCCAAGCCTGGTGTCAGATATACCAATATATTGTGGGGCTGCTACTCTGCTGTTCTCATCAAATTTCCTACCTAACCAGAAATTACATACAGAAAGACATTTCATGAGAGAATCTGTCTTGTGAGATTCCATCTCAGTGTCTAGTTCAAAGAGGCTCAGAAAAGTGTCCAAACTTTATAAAGTATGTTAATTGATCCATAGCAATAAAATACCCAGTTTTGTTACAACTTCTCAGACGTGGGAGTCCACAGACTAGACACGTTTGTCACTAGAACTCGAATTTTGTCATGCTCTGTGAGTACTTTGATTTCCAATCTTTACTCCTATTAACAAACTGGCAATAAGCCCTCTGCTCCCACTGCGCTGAAGATATCAGCACAGGGCAATTGTTATCCATGACCAATCCATTTTCACCTTTTGATGTACAGTTTTTTTGATAATAGTCCTCTTGATGTGTGATGGGCTTTTTGTGATAAAAGTCCTTTCCCATCCCAAATCAGGAGACCAAACAGAAACAGCAAGACTGGTAGAAGATCAGAGCGCTGTTTAAACACTGGAACCACATGACAGACTTTTCCGTTCCTTCCTTTTTCTAATCTGTCCTGCTTGTGTAAGAGGAAGAAGATTACAAATACCTCTGTAGTGTCCAGATATATGAAGTGGGGGCGGTCTCCTTAAGGAAGCAAAATCACATAAATGGAACATCCTGTTGTTGTTTTGGTTCTGAACAGTGAGTTCTCACTTTGTGCTACTCAAAACAATAGCATTTATTGTTGAACATATATTTGAGCCTCATTCCACCTCTGGTGCTATATAACTCTCTGGAGTACATCCTGTAAGGTTGCAGCATCTCTATGAAATGTAATGACCTCTTTCTGTACTGCTTTCTCTCACAGGGGACTCCTGCCCATGATTCCAGATTAGGGAGGAGTATTCAGTATTCAGCCAGAACGGATAGAGCCACTCAGCTCACAGCCAGGAAGAAAATTACTGCATCTTGGCAGGGTGTGAGGTTAGATGACCCTTGCGGTTCCTTTTTGCCCTGTGGTTCTATGATTCTACCGGGGTCAGGACTGCAGGAGGATGGCACCAGCGCGGCTGTGCTTGGTGACGGTCTTTTAAATCCTTCAGAGCGCAAAGATTAAAATCATCTTGGGTGCCTTTGTGCAGCTGTTTCAGAACCATGCAGCGTCTTGCAGGGTGCGAGTGCTGCAGGGCGAAGGCACACTAGTGTCAGTTGGTCTGAGTCTCACGCAGAGCTTTTGATAACAGGCATCTGGAGCGTACTAATAACAAGTTCTATACAGTACATGGGGGGTAATACAGCTTCCTTTAACAGTTGATTTTACAAGTTAGCCATCTTCTTGGAAAAGCCACAGGTAGTGAATGTGGTCCATTATTGTCCAAAAGATGCAGGAATTCGGCACTGCCGTTACATCTGTCTGCAGTGCGGAACCAGACCATAGAGGGTAAGCATGTTAGGGCTCAGAATTATTCAAGGTTTGCTGGCTGAAGAGGGATTTCAGTGATGGATGAACCTTATGCTGTCCTTCTGCACTGGGCTTCCACCCAAGAGGGAGCAGACTGCAGATTGCACAGCTGGCTATCCTGATCAGACTCAGCGCAGAGCATGTGTTCTGGAGCCAGCGCAAGCTGGTGGTGCCTTTTACACAAACTGGCATCTACTGTGCGAGAGAGTAGAGAACCCAGCTTGCACCTTGCAGTTAGAATGGGCTGAGTTATCCCCTTCCCTGGTTTAGGGGAGACCATCCTATGGAAGCTGGAGAGCGGAACTGGTGGCAAACACCTGCACCTGAATGGCAAACAATGAGTATATTGTAATCTTGACTACGCGAGTGGGAAATGGATCTCCTTACATCTGCCACAGTGTGTAAAACCTCTCGCTGTTGCCTGGCGTAACCAGCCCATGCAGGGAAGGCGCCCGTGGCTTTAGCATTACAAAGCAAGAGAAGTGGGAGTTGTTTCTGGGGTTGGTATTGCTTGCCACTGGGGTCTGCTGTGCTGCCCCAAGAGAGCTGGGCCCTCCACTGAGCTTTCCTGCCGAGCTGGCGGGTGAAAATCCGTCTGCCCCAGGCGGCCTGATTCTGCCGCTGGCCTATGGGTGCTACTGCCATATAAACAATAGGGCGATGTGGCAGCGTCCCTTGCTGTGAAGCGACGCATGTCTGGCTGTGCATATGCACACAACAAGAAACAGAATTCTGACTGGAACAGCGGGCAGGGGAGGAGCTGGGGAAGCCCGGATGGGTGATTGGAGGCCCCATGCGGACGGCAGGGTGACGGGCCCATGGAGAGCTGCCCCAGGAGAGGGGCTGAGAAGCATCCCAAGCCACGTTACTTCTCAAACCCTGTGAAAGGTTTGAGCTGAAAGAGTGAGCGAAGCATCAGGTCAGCTCATGGCTCCGCTGAGTTTTTTTGCCCAGCCCTCATTTTGCAGTGTTGTCTTCCTTACAAAGACCATTCTGAGCAAAAGCCCTTTAAGGTGGAAGAGTGAGTGGGAACATTATGGGAATTCTTGCGAGGTAGCTCTGGAAGCTCAGAAAGTGGCCTGTCTCTCTTTACAATGCAGTCACAGGCACTATTTGAAGGGTCAGCAGATCATTACAGCAGAAGATGGACTTCAAGAGAAGCGTATGCATTTTCTAGGGTGATCTAGAATTTATTTTATTAGAAATTTGGATTTGCTTGCATTTTGGTTGGAGTTCTGCGATCCAGGGAGTAACTAGATTCCATTTAGAAAAGGTAATAACCTTCTGGCTTTGATTTCCCTGCTATTAGCTAAGTAAACAGTACCCATTAACAAAGGATTCCACTGAGTAAGCTAACTGAGGTGTTAGAGTAGCAGCCGTGTTAGTCTGTATCCACAAAAAGAAAAGGAGGACTTGTGGCACCTTAGAGACTAACCAATTTATTTGAGCATAAGCTTTCGTGAGCTATAGCTCACTTCATCGGATGCATTCAGTGGAAAATACAGTGGGGAGATTTATATACACAGAGAACATGAAACAATGGGTGTTACCATACACACTGTAACGAGAGTGATCCGGTAAGGTGAGCTATTACCAGCAGGAGAGCGGGGGCAGAAAAAACCTTTTGTAGCGATAATCAAGGTGGGCCATTTCCAGCAGTTGACAAGAACGTGTAAGGAACAGTGTGAGGGTGGGGGTGCAGGGGTGGGGGAAATAAACATGGGAAAATAGTTTTACTTTGTGTAATGACACATCCACTCCCAGTCTTTATTCAAGCCTCAATTAATTGTATCCCGTTTGCAAATTAATTCCAATTCAGCAGTCTCTCCTTGGAGTCTGTTTTTGAAGGTTTTTTTTGTTGAAGAATTGCCACTTTTAGGTCTGTAATCGAGTGACCAAAGAGATTGAAGTGTTCTCCGACTGGTTTTTGAATGTTATAATTCAAAAACATTCTCTACGTAAAAGAATAAACGGACACAAATCAGACGTCAAGATTACAGACCTAAAAGTGGCAATTCTTCAACAAAAAAAACTTCAGAAACAGACTCCAATGAGAGACTGCTGAATTGGAATTAATTTGCAAACTGGATACAATTAATTTAGGCTTGAATAAAGACTGGGAGTGGACTGCAAGATTGAAAAGATAATTTATTGTGCTGCGTTTCCAGGTGTACTGACAGATTTTCAGTTTCTCAGTATTCTTTTTCATACATAGAAATGTGTTTAAAAAATTAGTCTTTTGCAAACCCATGAGTTATGAGGCAATGGAAGACCATTGCCTAAAGTGCAAATCACTAAATCTACTGCTAACATCACAATTACAATCAAATCTACAGAATAAATTCATACTAAAAATTATGCACTTCAGGACGGAGCCGTAGACTTCTGTCAGAGTGATGTTGTGCGAGCTTGCTACTTGCAAAAACCTTTAGTCAACAGAACAGATTTACCCTAGGCAGCAGTCCTGCAAGATTTCCAAGCATCACTTTGCCCTGGAGGGATATCTCCTCCCGTGACCATTCCATTCTCAGCCTCCCAGCTGAAGCTGCCACTTGTGATGTGGACTCTTGTCTGCTCAGAACTAAAGTGAGATGACCAATTAGTTTCATGTAGGCCATCAAAGAGCTGTCAGTATGACACTGACTTTTGATCACCACTGTCCTGTGCTGAACTCAAACTCATGACCTAGAAAAAGTATGAAGGACTCTGTACCCTATTGCTAGTCACCAAAGCCATCTGAGTTCCCCAGAGCATTGCCATATTCTAAACTTTGTTTCATACTGGAAGCTGCTTTTAGGCAGATGGCCTCATGGTTCAAAGCAAGATACAAGCTGGCTGAGCAGTTATATTCCATGAGTAGCATCTTATAATTTCAAATTGATCCTATTAATTTGCTCAAATGATCTGCATACCACTGCAAACTTCTTTTGTGAAAGAAGAGCATTTTCAAATTCATAGTGAAAGGCAAAAACACCAGTGATTGTGAGTGTTTGTGCATTTTACTTTGAACAGCTTTTGAAAACAGTGTTAAGTGTGAGAGAGAATGGTTTGGAAGAGTCATCTGAGGGAAGGGATCAGAAGGAGACCCCATTGACCGGAAGGCATGGGATGCATTGTCCATAGGATGGGGGTTCCATGACCACCACACCGAAGAGGAGGAGAAGCATGGTGGTGGTCGAGGACTCCCTCCTAAGGTGATCCATCTGCTGTCCAGACTAGGAAACTCGAGAAGTGTGCTGCTTGCCTGGAGCTAAAATTCAAGATGTGACGGTGTGTCTGCCAAGACTGATCAAGCCCTCGGACCGCTACCCCTTCCTACTTCTCCACGTGGGCACCAATGATACTGCCAAGAATGACCATGATCGCATCACTGCAGACTATGCGGCTCTGGGAAGAAGGATAAAGGTGTTTGAGGTGCATGTCGTGTTCTCATCCATCCTCCCTGTTGATGAGATAACTGGCTCTGTGGATGAGGAGAAAGCAATAGACATGATATACCTTGACTTTAGCAAAGCTTTTGATATAGTGTCCCACAGTATTCTTGCCAGCAAGTTAAAGAAGTATGGGCTGGATGAATGGACTATAAGGTGGATAGGAAGCTGGCTGGATCATTGGGCTCAACAGGTAGTGATCAACGGCTTGATGTCTAGTTGGCAGGCGGTACCAAGTGGAGTGCCCCAGGGGTCTCTCCTGGGGCCAGTTTGTTCAACATCTTCATTAATGATCTGGATGATGGGATGGATTTCACCCTCAGCAACTTTGCGGATGACACTAAGCTGTGGGGGGGGAAGTAGAGATGCTGGAGGGTAGGGATAGGATCCAGAGTGACCTAGACAAATTGGAGGATTGGGCCAAAAGAAATCTGATGAGGTTCAACAAGGACAAGTGCAGAGTCCTGCACTTGAGATGGAAGAATCCCATACACCGCTACAGGCTGGGGACTGACTGGCTAAGCAGCAGTTCTGCAGAAAAGGACCTGGGGATTACAGTCAAGGAAAAGCTGGATATGAGTGAACAGCGCGCCCTTGTTGCCAAGAAGGTTAATGGCATATTGGGCTGCATTAGGAGGAGTATTGCCAGCAGATCGAGGGAAGTGATTACTCCCCTCTATTTGGCACTGGTGAGGCCACATCTGGAGTATTGCATTCAGTTTTGGGCCCCTCACTACCGAAAGGATATGGACAAATTGGAGAGAGTCCAGATGACAGGACAAGGAGTAATGGTCTCAAGTTGCAGTGGGGGAGGTCTAGGTTGGATATTAGGAAAAACTATTTCACTAGGAGGATGGTGAAGCATGGGAGGTGGTGGAATATCCATCCTTAGGTGTTTTTTAAGGCCCAGCTTGACAAAGCCCTGGCTGGGATGATGTAGTTGGGGTTGGTCCTGCTTTGAGCAGGGGGTTGGACTAGATGACCTCCTGAGGTCTCTTCCCGCCCTAATCGTCTATGATTCTAGGAGACACAATGTGGGTGAGGTAATATCTTTTATTGGACCACAAGACCTCGAGGAGAACTGTGTGGCTCGAAAGCTTGTCTCTCTCACCAATAAGAGATATTACCTCATCCACCTTGTCTCTATAATATCCTGGGATCAGACACAGTTACAACTACGCTGCAAACATTAAGTGTGAGAGGCATTATTCTTGGTTCTCTGTTTGCACATACTGTACCATATTACAATCATATTGTAGTTGACCAGTCACATTAACAATTTAAATAAAGCGGGGTTAGTTTTACTCCTTACCTACGAGTTTAAGTGTAGAGGAGACTCTCCTGATCTTAGTGCTTATGTTTACTGACATGGGGAGATTTTACTGAAATGTAAATTTTGTTAGACTTCGGGGCCTCTTGTTTTGACAATGTGTTATGAACGTCCGCTTTCTGAGTGGCGTTTATGGAGACCAATTCTCAGTTTGTGTTAACATGTCTTAAGGGATTTCTTCACAGATCGTTAATAATGCAGTTCAACCAGTCACATCGCTGCTGTTCTGACGCCCTGAGCAGTCTGGGTTGGAATTCCAGAACACAGGTAGAGGTGCTACAGCGGCAAGCTGAGAACATTACTGAGATTTCCAAGGTAGCACTTGTCTCCCACAGTGAAGAGAAACATTACTTTTGCATATAGACTCAATGAAGGTAGATCAAGCTCTAGTATACTGAGGACTTCTCTAAGTGAACAGACATTACCTTTGGAAATGTAAATGTGTTTCTTCCAATTTCTTTTAAGCAAATAACCTACATTATTAGAAAGAATGTTATGAAATACTGTATCTGACAAAGTCAGATTCCCATTTCTCAGTGGGAATGCCTTATCCTTTTAAAATTATTAAAATGATATCCAGCCTTCTCTTCTCTATATCAAATAATTAAATCAAGTTTGGGTTTAAATTTGCACTCTTCTCAGAAATCCTTTCAAGGCCACACGTCCTTGCCCTGGTGATTAGAAAGCAGAATCTAACATAGGAATTATAAATTCTGTTATAGATAATATTGTAATGGGCGTAATTGCTGAATCTGGTATAAAATCCAGTCATTCATCAATTAGCAGTTGCAGCTTGTGAGATGAGAGGCTTGTACTGTAACAGCCAACTCTGCTGCAGTTTGTTAGTCTGAGTCAGAAAATCCCCGTCACTGAATTTCCAGGGGATAGTAAACGGTCAGACTGGGAGCAGTTGGGTCATTACAAAACCTAAATTTAACTTCCCCAATACTAATTTCTCCCTACTGTTACTCACAACTTCTTGTCAACTGTCTGTAATGGGCCACTCTCTTACCACCTCAAAAGTTATTTTTCTTCCCTTGGTATCCTGCTGTTAATTGATTTATCTTGTTAGACTGACCTCACACTTGGTAAAGCAACCCCCTCTTTTCATGTATTTATATCTGCTCCTGTATTTTCACTCCATGCATCCGATGAAGTGGGTTCTAGCCCATGAAAGCTTATGCCCAAATAAATGTGTTAGTCTCTAAGGTGCCCCAAGGACTCCTCGTTGTCTGTACTCAGTATCTGTCAGAGTGCACAGTATGTACCACTAAGCAGAAAGCCGAAGTTCAAGGCCTTATGGGATGGTTCCCTTCGGATGAGAAATCAGTGACATGGACTCAGTGTGATCCTTGATGCAATCCGTTTATTTATAGAAATATACACAAAGTCCTGTTTCTCTGAACAGCATTAAGAACATACAAAAAACAGGCTTCTGCAGAAATCCACTCCACCCTGGGCCCAGGAAATGAACATCCCTCTGCTTCCTGGCCAGAGTCACACACAACTGCTCCTGCTTACTCAGTACAACTGCTTAAACACACCAACCTTGTTACAGGCCCCAACCCCTGAATTTATACCCAGGGGACCCCATTAGCTCCATCCTCTGCCCTGGCCACCTGGCATGCCAGATCTCTGAACATCCCTGTTGAAGTGTGGACCATAGGCCCAGAGTTGGTTGCAGTATCCAGTCATGGTCTGACTTAATACCACCTCTTTACTCATACTCAGTATTTCCCAGCTTTGGCATCTGGTGATCACATTTTCCCTCCTAGCAACAGCATCGCCTTGGGAGCTCTTGCTCCACTGGTTATCTAGTGTGATCTCTAAGTCCTTTTCAGATCACCACTTTTCTAGGATACAGTCCCCAATCCTATACGTGTGACCTACATTCAGTATTCCTAGATGTCAGATCTTGCATTTGGCCAGGTTAAACTGTGTATTGATCAAAGGAGCCCATCAAGGGATCCAGATTGGTCTCTATTGCTATTGTATAACTGCAATTACTTTTTGTGGTTAGTTAACCAGTTTTTAATCCATTTAATATGGGGCACATTGATTTGTACAGTGCTCATCCGGGACTAAATACCTTACAGAAGTCTAAGTATATTATGTCAACACCATTATCTTTATCAACCAAACTTGTGATCTATCCGGTTTGTCTGCCAATACCTTTTTTTCCATAAAACCATATTGACTGATATTAATTGTGGTCCTTTAATTCTTTACTGATTGTTTCCCATATTAACCTTTCCAGGATTTTGCCTGGATGGATAGGATGCCAGTCTAACCAGCCAATAGCCATCCCATTTATGCTTTTTAAATATTGACATGAAGGAAGCCTTTCTCCAATCCCCTGGAACTTAATTGTTTCAAGCTTCATTAAAGAAAAATAACATTAATTATTTCCTTAGCCAATTCTTTTAATACTCCTCGGTGCAAGTTATAAGAACGGCCATACTGGGTCAGACCAAAGGTTCATCCAGCCCAGTATCCTGTCTTCCGACGGTGGTCAATGCCAGGTGCTTCAGAGAAAATAAACAGAACAGGTAATCAAGTGATCCATCCCCTGTCGCCCATTCCCAGCTTTTGGCAAACAGAGGCTAGGGACACCATCCCTGCCCATCCTGGCTAATAGCCATTGATGGACCTATCCTCCATGAATTTATCTAGTTCTTTTTGGAACCCTGTTATAGTCTTGGCCTTCACAATATCCTCTGGAAAGGAGTTCCAGAGGTTGACTGCATTGTGTAAAGAAATACTTCCTTTTGTTTGTTTGTTTTAAACCTGCTGCCTATTAATTTCATTTGGTTACCCTTAGTTTTTGTGTTATGAGGAGTAAATGACACTTCCTTATTTACCTTCTCTACACCAGTTATGATTTTTAGACCTCTATCATATCCCCGCTTACTTGTCTCTTTTCAAAGCTGAAATGTCCCAGTCTTATTAATCTCTCCTCATATGGAAGCCGTTCCAGACCCCTAATCATTTTTGTTGCCCTTTTCTGAATCTTTTCCAATTCCAATACATCTTTTTTGAGATGGGGTGATCACATCTGCATGCAGTACTCAAGATGTGGGCGTACCATGGATTTAAATAGAGGCAAAATGATATTTGCTGTTTTATTATCTATCCCTTTCTTAATGATTCCCAGCATTCTGTTCGCTTTTTTGACTGCCGCTGCACATTGAGTGGATGTTTTCAGAGAACTATCCACAACGACTCCAAGAGCTCTTTCTTGAGTGGTAACAGCTAATTTAGACCCCATCATTTTATATGTATTGTTGAGATTATATTTTCTAGTGTGCATTACTTTCGATTTATCAACATTGAATTTCATCTGCCATTTTGTTGCCCAGTTACCCAGTTTTGTGAGATCCCTTTGTAACTCTTCGCAGTCTGCTTTGGTCTTAACTATCTTGAGTAGTTTTGCATCATCTGCAGATTTTGCCACGGCACTGTTTACCCCTTTTTCCAGATCATTTTGACTATGTTGAATAGGATTGGTCCCAGTACAAACCCCTGGGGACACCACTATTTACCGCTCTCCATTCTGGAAACTGACCGTTTATTCCTACCTTAGGAACAATTTAGGACCATGTAGCATCCTCCCTAGTTATAGTGATAATGAACTATGTTCTACTTCATCAATAATACATAAAAACATCATGCAGCTTCTTTCCAAATACAGAACAGAATATATTCTACATCAGGACTGTCAATTTTATCATCTTCAGGGATGTGGGGAGCATTGTTTACTTGTGGAATTGCCCTTGCCATATTGCCAACCTCAGGCATTCAAAAATCATAAAACAGACCCTAAAACATCATGAGATTTTAAAAAATAATACATTTTGGGTTATTTTTATTCATCTTCTTGTTTTTTTTTGCTCCTTAGGGCATCACATTTTAAAGTTTTTCTCCAGAAACATGAGGGCGTGTAGCTTGTGGGGTTTTTAAATGAAAGCTGAGATTCTGGTTTAATAACATGACTCTGGGAGCTTGGTATTTACGAAAAGAACCATGAGACTCATGATAAAATCATGAAAGTTGGCAGCACTGCCCTTGAGTCCTGCTGCTCCTGTAGTCAGAACACTTGTCCACCCTGTAAAAAGATCCCATGTGCACTCTGTTCTGTAAAAGAAGAGGGTAATCATTGAAAATTGCAATGATTAAACAAGATATTTAGCACCTCTCAACTATGATGAAGACTTTTACATATGCTCATTTATATGACTCACAAGATGACAGGGACATTTCTGAATTGGTTGTCTGTGGACGTAAGTTAGAAGGAAGTAAATGAGTGAAAGAGAATTACATAGTTTTACATCTAGTGATGTGGTGTTTCAGGCTTACAAATACTTTGCTCTCCAGATAAGAGAGAGGAATAAGAGTCATTAAAGCCTTAAGTTCCCTAGAGAATAATGCAGAGCAGTAATGTTAAAACTGTATGTAATTGCTTTCTATTTTTGTATAATCTGTGGCAGCTATGAAACTTTAAAGTGAATATCAGAAAGTATGGTTAATAGAAAATGCGTCAATTGCAATATATTACTGCTGCATAAAACATCTTCTGTGCTTTTAACAAGGGAGAAAGCACAGGTTTTTTCCCCACTACAGGACTTCTCAGCCTGGAACATTTTAAATGAGAAATGGCAGAATCTGTCTAAAAGCAGCAGTTTAGGAAAGAATTTCGTAAGCTTGTGTCCCCTGGGAATTGCACATGGATGAAGACACACTGGACTAAAAGCTACCCCAGTAACACCTGTGTAAACCAAGTGAAAGCTATAATGGAGTCTTGTAGCATTGCCCTCTCATTAACTAAATGAATCGGAGAGGCTGGTAATCACAAACTGAAAAGGATATATAGCCTCATTTCCCATGGAACCGGGAAAAACCTCTTCTGTATTCTTCCAGCCAACTCCTGGGATAAATGGCAGGATATGTGGAGTTTTATTTGAGTAGTGTATATTCTGCTTTGACTTGGATAACGAGACTCCAGAGAATGATCAAGAAGTGCTTAAAACACACCACACTCCATCATTAGCATCTTCTGGGACCACCATGTATATATGGCATACAGTAAACCATGCTGGAATTCATGCTCCTTTCCCCCAGTTCTTTGGGAAGGAACTTCAGGCCCTGGTTGTCGTTGGAGCAGAATGCGAATGAATAAGAATACTCAGCAGGAAGCAATTTACACAGAGAAATGTAGAAAAATTTGCACTTCTTGCCAAGACAATAAACAACAGTAAATGGGTCTGTAAACGTCCCTGGGTCTGTGTGTTCTGCAGCACCTCACTCCTGGCCTGTGTTACCTGTGGGGCTGAGCCCAAAAGGAAAAAAAGAAACTCATTTAATGCGAGACTTTGAAAGCTGCTTTTTATCCTCCCTGGCTCTGATCTAAGCACGGTGTTTGTTACAAACCCACTCGTACACCTGAGCCTTCCCAAATCCAAAAAGAAACTCATTTCATGCGAGGCTTTGAAAGCTGCTTTTTATCCTCTCTGGCTCTGATCTAAGCACGGTGTTTGTTACCAAGCCACTCGTACACCTGAGCCTTCCCAAATTCCTCTTTCCTAAAACTGGGAGCGAAGGGGCCACTGGACCTTACTACGTGTTTTCCACAGAAAATTTCTGAAGCTAAATTGATTCATTTTACATAACTCTTTGTTTTCCCGTCTTGTGAACACGCGCGTTGTCACTGGGTCTGATACAGCACTTGGCTCGAGTGTCCCACTGCAGGGTCACAGTGAGCGTGCGTGGAGAAAAATACAGGACTTGGCAAATTGCTCTAACAAACGCAGTGGCTGCCATAGCCACGCCTCAGAATTCAATACAGCGAGCCAAACGGAGTCCTGACCCAAGCAAGTAACACTCAGATGATGGTCAGACCTCAACGGAAGCCGGACCCTGCTCACACGAGGGATGAATTCGGTCTGTAATCTCTATTTTCATTTCTTTTCAAATTGTCCGAGGCATTGGATGATATTATAGACAAAGTGACATGCCAGATAGGAGAAGAAGTCACTTTGCACACGGCCCCTGCCCGCCTGTCCCCTTTGCTGGTGGATCTAAGAAGTAGGATTAACAGCCGTCTTACAATAGGCAGCTTTTTCTCCAGTCCTCACCTGAGAGAACGTTAGCAAGTACGCATGGAGGAAGTTTGGATCAAGTAATCCTCTCAGGTGCCCATGCTGAAAGAGTGTGTTTGCCCATGCTCCGTTGTCTTGGGAACACCTCCTTTTGTAGAGCTAGGTATACAATTTATCCTTCCGAATGCTAAGCCTTCTCTGCCTTGTCTAGAGAAAAAAGATGGAAAACTCACAGGTTTTTGATTTAGAGTTTGGGCCATTTCCCTCAATTTTGCACCCTCCATGTTTCTTTCCATTTGAAGACTCTGGTATAATGAGTTTTTTCGAAACAGCAACTCATACAAGTCGGAGAGATTCTGTGTTTTATTATGAATGAATACCAGATGGTATTCACCGAAGAGTGCTGAAGGAACTCAACTATGAAATTGCAGAACTGTTAACTGTGGTTTGCAACCTAGCATTTAAATCAGACTCTATACCAAATGACTGGCAGATAGGTAATGTGGCACCAATTTCTTTAAAAGGCTCCAGCGGTGATCCTGGCAATTACAGGCTGGTAAACCTAACTTCAATACCAGCCAAATTAGTTACAACTATAGTAAAGAACAGAATTATCAGACACACAGATTAACACAATTTGTTGAGAAAGAGTCAACTTGGCTTTTGTAAAGGGAAATAATACTTCACGAATCTACTGGAATTCTCTGAGTGGGTCAACAAACATGTGGACAAGGGTGATGGACTTTCAGAAAGCCTTTGACAAGGTCTCTCACCAAAGGCTCTTAAGCAAAGTAAGCAGTCATGGGATAGGAGGGAAGATCCTCTCGTGCATCGGTAACTGGTTAAAAGATAGGAAACAAAGGATAGGAATAAATGGTAGTTTTCACAGTGGAGAGCAGTAAACGGTGGGGTCCCCCAAGGATCTGTACTAGGACCCGTGCTGTACAACATACTCATAAATTATCTGGAAAAGGGGGAAAACAGTGAGATTACAAAGTTTACAAATGATACAAGAGTACTCAAGATAGGCAAGTCCGAAGCAGACTGCAAAGAGTTATAAAAGATCTCACAAAACTTGGTGACTGGGCAACAAAGTGGCAGATGAAATTTAATGTTGATAAATGCAAAGTAATGCACATAGGAAAACATAATCCCAACTATACATACAAAGTGATGGGGTCTGAATTAGCTGTTACCCGTCAAGAATGAGATCTTGGAGTCATGGATAGTTCTCTGAAAACATCCACTCAATGTGCAGCAGCAGTCAAAAAAGCAAACAGAATGTTAGGAACCATTAGGAAAGGGATAGATAAAAAGAGATAAAATATCTTATTGCCCCTATAAATCCATGATATGACCACACTTTGAAAACTGTGTGCAGATCTGGTCACGCCATCTCAAAAAAGATATATTGGAATTGGAAAAAGTACAGAGAAGGGCAACAAAAATGATGAGGGGTGTGGAACAGCTTCCGTCTGAGTAGAGATTAAAAGCCTGGGAGTCTTCAGTTTGGAAAAGAGACGACCCAGGGAGGAGAGGGTGTGATGGAGGTCTAGAAAATCAGGATGGGTGTGAAGAAAATGAATAAGGAAGTGTTATTTACTCCTTCTCATAACACAAGAACTAGGGGTCACCCAATGAAGTTAATACACTGCAGGTTTAAAACTAACATAAGAAAGTACTTCTTTACACAATGCACAGTTCAGCCTGTGGAACACATTGCCAGGGGATGTTGTGAAGGCTAAAAGTATAACAGGGTTCAAAAAAGAACTAGATAAATTCATGGAGGATAGATCCATCAATGGCTATTAGCCAAGATGGTCAGGCATGCAACCCTATGCTCTGGGTGTCCCTAAACCTCTGACTGCTAAAAGCTGGGATTGGATGACAGGGGATGGATCACTCATAAGTTGCTCTATTCTGTTCACTCCTTCTAAAGGATCTAACACCAGCCACTGTTGGAAGACGAGACAGTGGGTTAGATGGACCATTGGTCTGACCAATTATAGCCATTCTTGTGTTCTTACGAATATTTAGCACCCCTCCATTTGCTATGCCTAGGATGAATTCAGTTGCCTCCCGCAGCTGAAGTGGTGAGAAGCACAATGAAGATGATCGCCGTGCACATAATTTACATATTACATTTCGACCATTGATATCAAAGTGCTTAATGAAGGTGATTAAACACAATGGGCCACTTGTACAGATGGAGACACTGAGGTGCAAAAAGGTTAGGAGAATTGTCCTGGGTCAGCAGGTCCGTGGGAGATAGAGCTGGTCTGGGATTGTCCATCAAAATGTTATTTCGACGGAAAGTGTGGTTTCTGGTGCTTATACTCTGTAAGAAAAATTGAAATGAAACATTTAATTTAAGGTGATCTCGATGTTAATGTGTGTCTACCTGAGCAGCTGTGGTGCCCCCTGGGAGTTGTAGTTCTGGTGCTACAAGACCCCATTCTCCCCTAGGGGCTAAATTCCCTGGCTGGACTACATCTCCCATGAGGCACTGCAGGCTTCACTCTGGCTGAGCGACAGTGATGCATTGTGGAATTACCATGAACATGGTGCACTGTGGGAGATGTAGTCTGGCCACCGTGGGGAGATGTAGCCACCCCACAGGGAAGGAGGCGGGCTCGAGACACTGTGTCAGCTCAGGCGGATGCAATTCAATGTCAAAACAAGCTGGAACAAAATGTTTCCAAATTCAGAATTTTCTGGAACTTTTGTTCTGTACAAAATTTCAGTACTTTGACTTTGTATTCCAATTTGGGGCAGAAACAAATGATGAAATATCAGAATTGCCCAGATGACAGAAATTCCGGTTTTCACTCAGCTCTAGAGATGGAGCTGGGAATGAAGGCCAAGTCTCCAGACGACAAGTCTGGCATCCTTTCTGCTGGCCCATGCTCGATACATGACAGCCTCCTGCAAGGGGAAGGTGGTGTCCACTGGCACACACATGAGTTGCACAGAGTCCAGTGAAATCCTGGTTTTAAGTTCTGTCATGTTGGGCCTGACGCACAGCCCGCTGAAGTCAGCAGGCAGACTCCCACTGCCATCACTTTGAATCAGACCCTTTGTGCAGCAGGTCAAGCTGATTTAACTTTCACTAAAGTGACTGGGGAACCTGGAGGGAGAAACCTCCTCTGTGCACCTGGTGCAGCTAGTTCATGATTCAGCCCCAGACACTGTGCCCACTCTCACACCAGTGAGGCAGCTGTAGAATTCGAGTGCCAGACGCTGGATTGACACTTCGCCTGGCGCAGAATGTTATCTCTAACACACAGGCCTTCTGCCAATTTCACTGCCCATTTTTGCTTTATTAGTTGTCATCACAAGGATGCCTGTAAATGGAGTTGGATTTTCTCCATTCTGATTGTTGAACTCATGCTGAAGACACTGCTCTGGGAGGCTGAGCTGTCAATACGCCACAGCTGAGACTGAGATGCTGCAGTGGACCTAAGGATACCGATTAACCCAAACCAGAGAACTTCTGAATGTTCAGTGCTCCCGAAGTGCAGGGTGTTCGGAATCCAGGGGGTTGGTTCTGCCTGTTCTTCAGGAGCAAAATTCAGATTAAGATGCAAGTTTGACTTTGGAAACACACTTGTCCATGCACTGACATGTAGAGGTGTTTGGAGCAAGGGATCCAGTTATGATTGACTCACCCATTTGCACGTCTAATAACTGTGTCGTGGCCATTTCTTGAGACTTGCCATTCAAATGGAAATGAAAAAAAGACCAAGTGAGTTGTTAACTTCTGTGAGTAAATTATTTCTGGGAAAAAGGAAATATAAGATTATACATTTAAAATAAAGAAGTTGCTATTCTCCTTAGTCTGTATTCTTGTCCAGTCACATGGCACAGCTACCTTGTACCTCTGATTACATTTCATATGAAATTACAGCTGGAGTCGATTGCTCTTTCTTACCAAGATGACGGGCTTTGTACTCTGGGTACTGTTCTTACTGAAAACTAATTGCCTGTGTGGCGTGGGTATACCTTGTGACCGGTTGTCTGAAGGCCTAGTCAAATGTTAGAAGCAGCCACCGAGCCCCAGACGATATAAAAATGACATTTTTAATATCACACAATAACTTAAGGAACACCCTGAGAAAATGAAGTGTCTCTGCTGACATATCATTGCCACTGCAGCGTAAGCACGTCCTGGGGCCCTGGACGCGTAAAGGTGGAAAGGATTAGTTTGGGGGAAGACTTGGGTGATCACTTGGCCTTGAGGCCAGCCTGCAGATTTATCCAGATAGCAGCTCTGTGCAAAGCCTCCTCTCAGCTTCCCATAACGAAGTGCTGCGGTGTCTGCCCCAGGACTGGGTTTCTGCTGCCCCGGGACTACGAGCAATGCCAGCCCGCAGCCCTGCCTGCCACCAACTGCTGTCCCTGATTGTCCTCCTGTACAATTGCCCGTTCTGCCTGAGGGGCAGAGCTGGCCCTAACAGGCACCAATTGTGGGAGCTGACGGGTCGAAAAAAGAAAAGAGGCGCAAAAAGCTTTTTATCATGAAACGATGCAGCAAAATTGGCGGCTGTCGCTCTCTTGACAGTATATAATAACCCTCAGCAACCAGAGTTCACCCACAGGAAGTCCGTGCCATTAATTGCATGGGCAGGAAGGAGAGTGTTTCGTTACGGCACTCTGGGGGGCGCTAAGGAGGCCTGCTTCCCGGTCTGGGCTGTGCCACCGATTTCCTGATGATCAGTGCAGCACCGTGCCTGGCGGGGCGAGAAGGGTAACCAATTGGAATGCAAATATTATTCCCTTACTTTCTGAGCAGAGACTCCTGCAAAGATCCATTCATCTGATACCTATTCACCAGTCCCACTTCATCCCCCTCAGCATGCTGTCATGTTCAAATAGTTCCTGATTTCATTGTATATTCTGAGTTCATTCGTTAGGCTGCTGGTGTGCTGACACCACAGCCTATCATGCTGATCAATAGTGTCTCATGATGTCTGGTACTTCCCCATCGGCCTGTCTGTATCAATCCGTCGTCTCTTGTCTTCCATCAAAAGCTCTTCGGCTCAGGGACTGTCTCTTTGTTTGTACAGAGCCTCGCACATTTCAGTCCTGGTCCGAGACTGGGGCTCCTAGGCACAATGTAATACGTGTAATAATAATTCTTCAGTCCCTATACTCCTCTCTTACTTACGCCCATATGAGAAAGGCAGCTCCTAGAAACGCCTACTAAAAAGACTGGCAAGGCATTAACTGTGACTATGTTTTAGCCTGGGCCGGCAGCTGCTGGCAAGGGCTTGGGGCTTACATTGATCTACTGTACCACATGAAGGGGATCAGAGTCTCTCTTCCCAGCACTGTGTAAGCCACCTCCCGGCATTAATGGGTATTCAGAATATGATCATTAAAGATCCAGCAAATCTGAACTGCACTCTGCTAAAGCTTTGAACTCAATTCGGGTTGGTCGCAGCGATGTCCCAAGCGTGAGACTTACCATTTGATCTATGGCAAAGGTGCTTAAGCCTCTTATGAACTGGGTTAGTCATAAGTTAATCGTGTTCCATTTCATTTGATTTTATATCACACAGACACCTTCAACCAATGGTTTTCAGCAGCAAGGGCTTTTCCCTCATCTCCTCTTAGAAAGGTCTCTAGGATACAGCTACACTGGAATAAAAGATCCGCAGCGTGGCTTGGGCTCTTGGGGCTCGGGCTGCGGGGCTAAAAATTGATGTGTAGACATTCGGGCTGGAGCTCTGGGACCCTCCCCTCCTGTGGGGTCCCAGCCCGAGCCTAAACATCTACACAGCAATTTCACAGCTCGGCAGCTCGAGTCAGCCGACCCGGGCCAGCCGCGGGCGTTTACTCGCTGTATAGCCAAACCCTGAGTGCTTGCTCCTCGGAAGTCATTACCCACTGCTTCCTGCTTGTTCGAAAAGAAGCCAGATGACTGGATGCAACTGAGCAGGACTCAGGGTGGCCTATCTGCCTGCCCTGCAGCGGGGCAACATGTTGTCGGGCAGCCAGGATCTTCCCCGGGGGTGAGAATGAACACAGGCCTCTGATCCCCAGGGAAAGGCGGACACACGACCAATTACAAACACTAGACGGGAAAGATAAATGTGTGCACTTTCTGCTCTCGGAGCACCCCCTACTCTTTGTTTCCTGGAGTGGTGTCTGAACCAAAAGTGGTGTGGGTCTCCCTGGGGATGGGAAACAGGCATACAATGAGCTGAGCGAGGACAGTGGTGGTCTCCAGAAAGACGGGAGGTTATATCAATCAGAGCCTTTGGCCTAGGTTAGGTCCCAGTGAATGATACCACAAGTACATGGAACGTTATATTAACGGGGCTAGTATCCAGCGAGGAGGAGGAGGGTTGGCCTGGAGTCAGGTTTCCTGAGTTCTGTCCCAGCTTAGTCACCAATTTAGGCTCTGATTCAGGATTGTACTTAAGCATCTGAGAAATTTCACTTACTTCAATGGGGCTACGCATACATGCTGAAAATTAGACATGTGCTTAAGTAACTCCCAGAATTGGAGCCTCACTGCATGGCTTTTGTCCAGCTACTCAGCTAGTCTGTCCCTCAGTTCTCCCACTTGTACAATGGGGCTAATGTATCTTTTTTCCCTCTGACACGTTCTCTTGGTAGTTGTTCCTGATCTTCACTTTGCCAATTTTAAATCATTTAATTTGGTTCAATTCATTTCAGATTCCATTAAGTGTGAGGAAACTCCAGGCTCTGTTCTGCTTCGTTACCCATTTAAAAAAGGTTTCAGTGAGGTTCTGACCAACCTTCCTGGTTTTCCATTAATGGGAGGCCGTGGGGTAGGTAGGATGTAGCATCACTCTTAATGAAGAGTTGATTCTATAGCTGATATATTTAATCCTCCCTGGCTGAGATATAGAACAGGCCGGTGTGCAAATTGCCTGAAATATCAGTGTTCTGAATAATGAACGACTTGTTGTTGATGGAGGAATACCTTATTATTCAAATCTTATTAGTCACCTCTCATGTTTGCAGCAGCTGTAGACACTATTGATTAAATTGTTTTGATAGGTGAGATGAAAGCACAGAGGTTGGCAGGACGAGTCATTGATCTGTTACAATCCATTCTGGGCATTAACACATGCAGAGTATCCTACAAAAATCAATTTCTCCCAGCCTTGATTTAAATAGCAATGCCCTCTAAGGATCCTTCTGGGGCAGCTTTATTCTCAGCCTGTACTTCACTACTTAGTGAACTGATTAATAGCTTAGACACCCCTATTAGCCATGTGCCAACAGCAGTCAGACGAACCTATCTGCTCAGTTCAGGTTGCTAGTGTATTCACTTTTGTAAATCATAATACTTAGCACTTTACAGCTTCAAACCCCTCGGCAAACGCCCCGCTGTAAGGCAGGTAAGTATTATTCAGGTACTGCAACAGCCCATGCTGGGAAGCACGTTTAAAGCTGAATTCAGCACTAGTGTTACCAGTCAGCTTATGGAAAAGCTACCTTACACCCTTTGAAGAGAAAGCTTGAAGGAAATATGTATTGGTACGAGTCCCAATTGGGAGTGGCACTCTCTGGTCTCAAGCGGAGTGAAGAGCCGTTAGGTTTATGAAAGACCAGGGGAATGTGGAATTAAGCTGGGGACCCAAAGGCATTCCCAACTCAACAGTTCAGCATGGTCAGGATTCTGTTGTGTTTAGTGAACAATAACGTAAGTCACAGAAAATATATAACTGGGAAATGCTGAGAATTTGCTGGACATCTTGAGCTAGGGCCTGAGTAGATGTAGATGTTGGAGGTGGTTTCTCTGTCATCCACATTCACGCGCCCCTTAAAAGTATGTCATTGGCTTAAAATACCAAACCAATTTGATTGTAAATGATGACCTAGCTTCCCAAATCATTTTCTTCTCCTTTTCCTTTCATTTCTCTTCTCTGTGTTTCAGATTCTGCTTGGCCTTTGCCTAAACAGTTGTGTCCTGTATGGATTTCCCTAGATGTGCTCTTTTCAACTGCATCTATCATGCATCTCTGTGCCATCTCTCTTGATCGGTATGTAGCAATACGCAATCCAATTGAGCACAGCCGCTTCAATTCCCGCACCAAGGCTATTATGAAAATTGCTGCAGTTTGGACCATATCGATAGGTAAGCAATGTGGCTCACACTCCCACTGTGTCTTATTGAGTAACTAACTTAGTTACACCTCTTTTCAATTAGGATTTTTAAGAGGTTGCACATTTACCTGGGCTGCATGAGTAAATGTAATGAATGGGAAGTAGAAATCTTTTGTTCTGATTGGCTAGTGACCATACTAAGCAATGCTATCTGAGAACAGCACTGCTTTTGATGGTCAAGCATCACTGCACCATATACGTACCAGTATGCCAGTGAACACCATAAACAGACATAACATAAACAAAAGGGGCTATAAAACCCAAAGAAAGCAGATGAGGAAGGAAAAGGACATTAAAGAATCTGAAAGTAAAACCGCCCACTACAAAGAGAGGACCCCCTTCAGTAAAAGAAACCCCCTGATACAATAAGGAGGAAATAATAGCAAGGTGAGTGCCCAATGGCAGGAGTTCAGATTCCAAGTGGAGGGGGGTTAGTTTTGGGAAGAAATATTAAAATGTTTCAGTGTTTTGTAGGAAAGAGGAATTTGTGGCAAGAAGAATTGTAGGACGGTTTTCTCTGCTCTGCTATATTGTCTTGCTCATATAAACAGCTATTGGGGCAAGATTCCAAATGTGACTGGAAGTCCTTTCTCCCCTCCCCCTCCCCCCCGCCCACCCCACGTTACACCCATAATGTGCTTGTGTCTTTAAGCTGTGTGCTGCCTCAAAAATGTATACTGTATCTTGGTTCTTGAACTCCTCCAAGGTCTCACTTATCAGGTACCCCTCTACAATGAGCTGTCCTTCACTGGAATGAAGATGAAGACATACAGTGCTGTAGAGGCCACTTTGTAAGTGCTGGCCATGGATCTACAGATAATGATGTTGCGTGTTCGAATTTATAATTTATAATAATGATTCAAGGTTGTCAAATAACAGGCTCAAATGGAATTATTTAATCAAAGATTATCATTCAAAGATTACTACCACATTATACAGAAAGAAAATATACATTACCACTCTTTATGTAGGGTGAAGAGCTGGCCCATTTCCTTCTTCTGTAGTTGGTGGGATGCTGACAGTTTTCATTCACAGTCTAATTCCCCAAACCTCTTGCCTTTGATAGGGTGAGACACAAAGCAGTTCCTTTTTGAAGGGAAAAATTACTTCCTCGAGATGTGTACTGTTTTCAGTATCTTCTTTTACCTCGTTACTTATGGAATTTCTTTCTGGTGTCTGCCAGCTCCCTGTTCTCACTCAGTGGCTGTATGCCAGAGTCCTGCCACATCTTTCCAGTTGATTTTAGTACAGAGAAGCGTCTCACTTGCAGTTGTATGTAGAACATGAGCAGGATGCAGAAAAGCTCTAAATACATTATGTTGTCCTGTTGCTGCGAGGTGGGAAAAAGCACAAACAAGGGAATATTATTCAAAAAGAACTTGCCTATTGGAATCCTCAAGTGGATTTACACACTGCTGCAAGAATACATTGAGTTTTTCAATTCTCAAAATTTGAGGCCTGATCATGTCCTTGTATAGGTCAATGAAGTTTTCCCCCTCAGTAAGGACTAAGACAAAATTGAAAGAGAACTTCAGGATTTGAGCCAATGTTAGGATCCCAAAACTCAGTGTACTACAGACTTTCACATCAGGAATGTTATTTTGTGTTAGACCTTAAATCCAACTTCACACTCATTGCACTTATTGTCCTTTGTCCTGATCACACTGAATGATAATAGAAATGCAGTTTGAGTTTTCTTGTTTGTTACCTTACTTATTGGCGCCAACAGAGCTGTTTGAGAGAGTGAGCACGACCCCCAGCAGTGTGGGTTTGTGGGAATTCTCCCGGCGGCCCTGTTCTCCATTACGTCAAAGCTACTCAGATGTAGTGGACGCTGGCAGCCACAGGAGGCCAGTTGCGGCTCCCTGATCCTGTAGTGAAACAGCAGGCCTTCTTGCTGTGGAAGATCATCCAGCCTTTTGTTAGGTATGAGTTTTTCTGTTTCTCTAGCTTCACTAACCCGGCATATTAATAATAGCAACAAAACTACAAGTCACCCATTTGCTCTGTTCCAGTTAAGACTCAGTGCTGTTCTTCTTTATCCATCCCTCATTCCAGTTTCGGAAGAAGCTTGGTTAAACGGCTTGCCTTGCTGGCAATCTCTCAACCTGCCTGTTCGCGCGACACCACTTCAGGCTGGCATAAGGACAACTGAGGTCTCTTGCACTGAATGAGAACAAAGTAATTGGCACCTCCTGCACACATTCTGCATAGCAGGTAGCAGCTGCAACTTCTCTTTGGCATCCTGACATTATGTCTTAATGAGCCGCAGACCTCCACATGTCTTGTTGATGCAGTATTAATTGTGAACATCATGGTTTTTTACCATTTCAAGATGATCCCTTGCCAAGCAAAGCTTCTGTGGATTGAAAACGTAACAAATAACTAAAGAAAAACAAAACACAGTCGAGTGTGTAGTCAAATATGGCTGTGGTGTGACATGGACTATGTTAAAACAAGATCCGTCTCCGTGATTCACACACTATGTTATGCTTTAGGCTTTAGATCGGTATCCTGTTCATCTATGCAATAAAACATTCACCTTTAAAAAAGATTTCATACCCACATTTAACTGTCTTGGTGTTGCATCTTTTTTATCACTGAGATTTATTTATAGCAATATGAAAAATTACATCTAAAGGAACAGGTAAAAGTACATGTTTATCTCACCTTAAGCGACATTCCACTGTATTTTATAATGGTCTCCTCTTGAGGGCCTGAGCCTTCCATCCTTACTCATGCTGAGTAGAACTTTACTCTGCAAGTTGTTCCAATGAAGTCATCTTGTAGGCCTCTAGGTAGCACATCAAAGCCCTATTGATCTCAGTAGGATTAATCATGGAGTAGGGTCCTACTCGATCTGGGTAACACTGGCAGAATGGGGCCCCAAGGGTTAAAGGCAATTGTATTCTTTATTCAGAAGTTTTCCAGCTCATAAGACCAGGTTACACATAAAAGTAAAGGGCAGGCTAGTTGAACTTCATATATTTGCCCTTCATATTTTCACGTTTCATGCTTTTAGAGTAAGTTTGCGTTACTTGGATTTGCTTTGAATTTATGCCATGAAGTGTCTTTAATAACTTTCTCGGGAAGGAATTCTTTATGGTAGGGATGGCTGGATCATGGAAACAGCTCATATGGACGCTTCATGCCCTGCAGAGTCCTAGTTACTCCTCTGGGATGCTGCACACACATGAATCTGTTTTCATACTTGAGCCCTAAGTTAGCAAACAGAGCTGAGAACACGTTACAAGGAAAAATCTGGCAAAAATATGGCTAACGAGCAGGATGACAGATGGGAAGTCTAAATGTGTTACTGGGCCTTTACCCAACCCTTTTAATCAGGGTAGGCTGTTCCTGGATGTGGCTCATGATTTGGAGACAAGAGGGTCATTAACAAACACCAGAGCTGTCAGTATCAAAGCAAGGGCTAAACAGGTACATTTCACCTCGTCAAAAGCAGAAAATCTCCTGCACAATCCTGCCTAGAAATGCTCCTTCTGTGGGAGGCATTACCCTAGTATTACTGACAAAGTGAAGTGACTGCATATTAATGAAAGCTTGTACAGGGCGCTCGCACACACCCCAGATCTGGGGGAAAGCAGTACTGTTATGTCTGTCGTGAGAATGGCTATGGACAAGAAATATCTGTTTGACCCTCACTGTGGCCAAAAGTCTTTGCTCAGCTTCCCATGCCGGGTGAGAGCTGTTGTGTTAATTTAGATGGAATAAATGGGCCCAAGGTGTTTACATCACCCATTCGCTTTCCAACATTAAACGGTGTTAAATGAGGTTTGGCATGCAGAGAGCTCAGCCTGCTTAGTACCACGGCAAACACACCATTACAAATCCTTTCAACCTTTTATTACAGATACAGAAAAGAAGAAAATACTGTGAAAGCCTTTGAAATGTAAAGCATTGAATGAGGCTTTCCTTTACACACCACCCCTCATTTCCTTACCCTTTAACTGAAGAGAGCTCTGGCAAGGAACCCTCACTCCTTGTCCGACAGGCTCTTTGATGGTGATAGCTATCCTGTTGGGAGATGAGAAGAAGGTAGTTGAGATTGGCTGGAACTGTTGTTATTAAGTCTCCATTTCATCCCAGGTGGTGTTTGGGATTCAGCTTAACCTGGTAGGGGCCCCCCTCTCTGGCTCAGTCTGGTCAGGACATTTCTCAGGATCAGGCTGACAAGAAGGCCCAGGGTCCCAGGAGGAAGTGCCGGTGGCAGCCAGGATGGTGACGCTCACTCCAGTAGCCTCCGTCTCTTATTCCCTATTTTCCCCTCAAAGTCTCTTTCTGTAAGGGCCCCACAAGGGGGTGATAGGTGGAATAGCCCATCCCCTTGTTATTTTGTTCACCATTTAGGCCTACTTTCCTACACCCCAATTTTGGTTCACTGATTTCCAGACCCACATTTTCTTGTCCATCAAGCCTGATCTTAACATGGTCCTGGAGGCCTTTTTTGTTAAGACAAATTTAGTCTGTCTGTCTCCCTTTTGTGCCTTTTCCCATCAATATTTGTTATTATCGGTTAGTGTAACATCTCAGGAACTTTCACATACTTTTTACAGTTCAGCTCATAATTAGAGTAAATTTGTAGGCCCAATTAGTACATAATTGACACAAATCGGTGCATCTCCATTAAAGTCATTAGAGCTTCATCGATTTGCACCAGCTGAAAATGTGGCCTCAGACAGTTTCTTGTCTCCAATATTCTGTAATACTGACTGCTAATGGAGACCTTCATGGGACTTCTGCACATACAGGACTTGTTCCTCAGCTGCTGTAGCTGGGCATAGCTCCATTGTCTAACGTGAGGCTATGCAGACATATCCCAGCTTAAGATCTGGCCCAAAGATAGCAGAATATTTGAGTCAAGGACTGAAAAGCAGATACAGGTTCAGAATGTCATCCTAAAAGGAGCTCTGCTCTAATACACTGGCCAATTAAAAAAAAGACGTCACCCTCACCATGTCTTGATTGTTCATTAAATCCTGTCATAGACCCGCTCCTTAATGATAGCCACTTGTCTTCAGCTGATTGGCACCCAGTGACCCAGGAATTCTAACAAGACAGGAAACCTTGTGTCTGCAGAAAACCAAAGTAAGATGTAATTCATGAAAATAACAAACGCGGTGCACAGAAAAGAGGTGACAGTGACGTGAAAGGGGATTGATGTGCTCCTCAGCCTGAAATGATGGAGCTCTTCTTTGGGGCCCTAAGAGATCATGGAGGAGGCATTAGCACTGCCAGGTGTCTCTGACACTATGTTACTCTCCACTTTTGCTTGGGGAGTAGGGCTGGACTTGCGGTTGTCATACTGGAGTGGGACTCAGGAGATCAGGGTTCAATTCCTGCATTGGTTACAGATCCTTTGTGTGACCTTGCATAAGTGGTTTATTTCTGTGCCTTAGTTCCCTATCTGTGAAAAACAGATATTACCTTTCTCCCAGCCTTTGTCTCTCTTATCTGTTATTGCTCTGCTACAGTTAGGGTCAAGACAGGCTTTCTGTTTAAAGCTTGACTCTTCTAAGTGCTCTGAAGTCTGCACAGTTACTTAGATAGTCTTGAAAGTTTGTGCGCCTCTTGGAGGTGCAGGGTTTGGTCAGTGGTCCAAATTTGGGGCTGTTTCAACAGGGGGTTCCTGATATCTTGCCCCCCTCCCAGGAAAAACCCAGATTTCTGAAAAGTTGACCTTTTGGAAATGCATTTTTGCATACAGCTAGAGATCAAACCAGGGCTGAGATCACCAAACCAGGGTTTCAAAAGAATGAGAGTCACCCCAGCAGAGCGCATGCCACCCACTAGCCTTTGGGGGAAATCAGATTGCAATGTTATTTGAAGAAGAGTTTACTCCTCCGTAGGCACACTAGCAAGAATTTCTGGGGCTCATGGACCTCCTGGATTACACAGTGCATCTGCAGAGAGAGAGACCACACGTGTTGAAAAGCAGCTAAAATTCACAGTTGTGCAGCTCTGAGAGACTGTTCTGGTCATTGAATTTGAGTCCCACAGAGGCACTGTGAGTTCATATCCCACCCAGAGCAGAAATCTGAACGTCGACAAGGGAGGTGTGTTGCTCCAATCTACCTCTGTCCAAGGAGGTACTTTAGTTTGGAGAAATGGAGTCTGAGAACAGCAGACTATTCAGAAGGCACTGAAGGGATTTTTAAAAAGAAAATAAATTACACATGCCAATGCTAGCTGGAGTGGAGATGCTTGGTGGTGGAAGTCTGGAGAGGGGTTGGGGGTAGTGCAGGGAGAGGGAGAAGCGGGGATGGGTGGTAAGAGAGAGGTTTGGGGGGGCCAGCTGGGGGAATGGGGGACACAGGGCAGGGAGACATGAGGGTGAGCGATGAGGGGGCTGGGGGAAATAGGGGTAGAGGCACCAGTCAGCTCTATGTTCCCCTCCCACATATGTGCCATGATCTGGGGGGCCCCAGCTCATCTATGGGGGTTGAAATCCCCTACTCCTTGACCTCTCTTACTTGAGCTGGGACATGGCGGGGGGCTTGTCAATCTCCCTACCCCACCCCCAACCCACGTGTACAGGATCTGGGTGAGCAGTGCAGAATGGGCATGCTCGTGGCATATCGCAGGCTCTCCAGCTCTGGGGAGGGAGGACAGGAACATGCACTGACACTGAATGGTGCAGACTGCGGTTTCAGGCTGTGTTCATCTCCATCTCATTCAGCTGGGATTATCCCCACTTCGGCCCTCGCTGAGCGTGCTTTGGGGAAGGAGAGATGGGAGGGGGCCAAGCAGCACACAGAATACAGCTCCTTTTCAGAAACGTGTGATGGCTCTAAGAAGAGTCTTTGGGTTCTCTCGTCATGCCTGGGGGGATAGCTGGGTTTCAAGGCTGGGTCCAGTTGGAAACCTGGGTACACTGCCACATAGGCACATCCAGGACACGTCCCTGCCCTCCCTCCCCCGGCAACATGAGGTGGGGAGAAGTCTGGACAAAACAGTACTGTGGGGCCAGCTGGGAGGATGGCCAGACTGGGAGGGACAAGGCTGGTTGGAGGAGACAGGTATAGGGCCAGGATCAGTAGGCTGCTCCACTTCCATGCTAGCTACCACTGCTACAATGACCACTAGCTCCAACCAACACGTTTTCTTTCGGTTCAAAACTCGAGGAAATTAAATGGCAAAAAAACTTAGTTAGTGCTTATAGATTCCAAGGCCACAAGGGACCATTGTGATCATCTGGTTTGAGCTCCTGTATAGCACAGGACAGAGATCTGCCTCCAGATCATTATTCCTGGAACAGATCTTTTCAAAGAATACCCAATCCAAAATTGCTTTTGACTCAGTTGGGTTTTGTTGTCTGCTCACAGTGAGAGACTTTGTCACATTTTCAATGGTAGATGTATATCTGGGCATTTTTTACAAGACTATCTCTGGATCAAATAATAAAATATTTTACAAAGATGTGTTTGAGGTCACTTGTGCTGTTGTTTTATAAATTGAGACTATGCTGTGAGGAGTGCCTGCCCTCTGCGACCGCTACGGCATCAGCAACATTCAGAGAATTGAGCTGCTGGCTTGAGAACACCTTAAAAGATGACAAGAAGCAGGCATTAAGACAACAACTGTAATTGAATTTGTTGTCCAAAGGGTCTTGCTCTGTCTCCCTTTCCTCCTGCTCTCCCTGTGCCAAAGAGAAGATGCAAAAATCTGAAAGCAGGGGCTGCAGGAAGACTATCCCACTGGTCTTTCCACTGTGTGCCGCTCTGAAATGAGACTTCCCACTCAGAGGCCATTTGGCTAATGATGCATTGAGCACCCCAGTAGTGGGTTGGTTGGAAATTGTGTGACCTGTTGCATGCCAGTCAGCTCCAGGAAAGGAAAAGGCTGCCTTGAAGTCTACTATATAATAGTTATTTTTTTGCATTGCTATAGTGCCTTTGGGCCCCAGTCACAGACCCAGCACCCCATTGTGCTAAGCACTGTATAAACACAGAACAAAAAGATGGACCCTCCCTTGAAGAGCTACAAAGGGTTCTTAGTAAACTTGTACATTTTGCCAGATTTGGGGAGAATGCTGTGTTACGAGTGTACCTTTAGGAAAGTTGCTGTCAAGTAGGTCAGACTGGGGTCATTGGAGTTAGCTGGAAAAGGCTCCACAGAATTAAGACCATCCCTTTGTAAGCTCAGCACATTGAATCAGACCGACTATCCTTCAGTAAGGATGGCCGCTGATTCTACTCTGGATCATAGGTGAAAGGCTCAGAAGAAGGTTCTGTGGCTATTGTCTGACAGACCAACTGACTGGGGAGTGAAAGAATTGAGCTGTCATAAGCATAACCAGCTGTAGACCTCTCTCATCTTGGCTAGTTTGGGACTCAACATCATTACATTCCTGGTAGTAAGCTGTGCTTTCCTTCTCCAATAGTGTCTCTCTTTAGTTGTTATCCAGTGAATACCGTAATGCAAACAGTTAAAGTACATTAAGTCACACGAGTCATTTGAAAATCAGTATAATTTATAAAGCACTTGCAGGGGGAAGTAATCTGCTCCTGGTCTATACATGCAGCAGATTGGCTCCCTCTGCACTAGGTAGCCTGCCAAGGGGTGGAGTCAGGGCCCTGCCCAGCTGTGCAGGTTGGGGAGTAGCAACTTCCTATGGCTTCTCTCCTCTGTCTGTGATGGGCAAGGCAGGGAGACGACTCAGGACAAGTCCCAGTCTTGCCCTCATAAGTTCTGTTCCTGTGGTCACAGCTCAGCTAAGTAACACACGGTTTCCATATGTGTTCTGCTGGCCATGCCATGGATGGGGGGAGAGAAAGGCAGCCAAAGACAGCCCTCAGATTGCAAAGATGGGTGATGGAGAGGATGGCTGCGGTCAGGAGAAAGGGAGGAAGGTGAAATAGAGGAGAAGGAGGATGTCACTTAGCCACTCCCAGAAGATGAGTCCTGAGTAAGGAGCAGATTTTAGAGGTGGCCCCTGACTGTGCTACAGAACAGGCGTTGCAAGAGTGGCCCATCTAGGTGCCCTCGAAAATATACCTCTGGCCCTCATCCTGATCTCAGTCCTTGGGTTGTGAATAAGGAATAGCTCCAGTCAAGCACTGGTACACAAAGACTGAATGAGATCAGAATTGTGCCTGACAATGCAGGGCTAGCTGGTCTAACCAGCATCCAAGAGCTGGATGTTTCTCCCAAGGAGACAACCGAGTAGCTCAGATGGTACCACAGGCTGGAGGGAGGACTGTTTGGGGATGAAGACTCTTACAGCCCAAAAGAGGTTATCTGTGAATAATGGGGCAATGTGTGGGATACAGGGTGTTTCTTATCTTAACTGAACGGTTTCACCCACTCCCTAATAGAAACCTGCTGTCCTGTCACTCCGTAACACACTCCTAGAGACTAGCCAAGTGCACTCCCGTATCAGAGATCTGATGGCGAGCGTTCTCCTGCCCACTCGCATCCACAGCATCCGTGAGTCAAAGGATCTACCTCTGCTACACAGTAAAAGTGCTGCAGTACTGGGGCTTGAGACAGACGGGGAGAGAGGAGCACCCCTGTAAAACCTCGAAACCAGGACAGCAAGGTTTGATTAAAGCAAGGAATTTATGTGGAAATATTTGCATATTTTAGTCAACTTCTAAAGATCTCTTTGCTGTCAGTCTTTGGAAAGCTCCAATGTTCTCCATGCTGCAGTTGTCGTGTTCATTGTGCTTTTCTAACCTTTCTTCTTCAAGGTCAGTGAATAAGTGCCCTCCTAGAAATTGGAATCTGTCATAATCCCAAGCTTTCTGAATCATCCGCCATCTCTGACCACTGCGGAGTATCAAGAGAGCGCATGTGAAATGGATTTAGAACCGGCTAACGGACAGATTTCAAAAAGTTGTTGTCCATGAGGAATCATCCTCAAATGGGGGTGTTTCTAGTGGGATTCTGCAGGGATCAGTACTAGGCCTGACGCTATTCAACATTTTCAGCAGTAATCTGGAACGAAATATGAAATAAAATGTTCGGATGAAACAGAAACTGGCGGAGTTGTGGTAAACAATGATGAGGACAGAGCAGTCAGTCAGAGCAGTCTGGATCGCTTGGCAAGCAGGGCCCACTCATACACGGTGTGTTTTAATATAGCCCCGTGCAAAGTTCTACATCTAGGAACAAAGAACTCAGGCCATCCCTCAGAATGAGGGACTGTATCCTGGAAAGCAGGGACTCTGGGATGGATGATGGGGTCATAGTGGACTGAACATGAGTTCCCAGGGTGATGCTGGGGGTGGATTGTATACAGAGGGGAATAGGGAGTCACAGCAGGGAGGTGATTTTACCTCTATTCATGGCACTGGTGAGACCGATCCTGGAACACTGAGTCCAGGTCTGGTGCCCACATCTGAAAAAGGATGTTGAAAAACTGAAGAGCGAGCAGAAAAGAATCACAAAAGTGATTCGAGGGCTGGAGAAGATGCCTGACAGTGAGAGACTTAAAGAGCTTAATCTGATTAACCTATCGAAAGGAAGACTGAGAGGTGATGTAAAGTGCGTCGGTATCTTCCTGGGGAGAAGATGCCGGGTACTAAAGGGCTCTTTAGTCTAGCAGAGAAAGGCAGAACACGAACACGTGGCTGGAAGCTGAAGCCAGAGAATTTCAAATTACAAACTGGGAACAAATGTTTAACAATGGTGGTGATTAACCATTGGAACAAACTCCCCAGGGACGTGGTGGCCTCTCCATCTCTTGATACTTTCAGATGAAGACAGGCTCCCTTTCTGGAAGACATGTTTTAATCAGACACTAAGCTCAGTACAGGGGTAAGCAGGTGACATTTAATGGCCTGTGTTACACAGGTGGTCAGACTAGATGAGATAATGGTCCCTTCTGGCTTTAAAATCTGACTCACTTCTGACCCTGGACATCTCAAGCTCTGAAATCAAGTGTGACACTGGCACCAGTTCCTAAGTCATTTCCTTTCCCCTCCTCAGAACAGAGATTTTTCCTTTCCCTGCCGTCAAATGGTTCCTGCAACAACAGGTTTTGCTGCATCACAGAATTAAATATTCACCTTTTATTAAGAAATAGGACTCTGATCAGATGCATCCAGAGTAGAATATACACGTCAGCCATCATAATTTAGGTATGTTTCAGTTAATTTTCTTAGATGTGAAAGTTACAAACAGTGTTTTTAGAAGTGCAACAGGTCTGCCTGACCCATTCTGTTTGCCAAACAATCAGTCTTCAGGGGACCAGCATTTCCCAAGAAGAATTCTTTAAAACTTTTTTCACTTGCAGTTATCGATATGAAAATAGGACTGCAGTTGTTATTTTTCCACAGAGCTATCTGCTTTGACTTAAAATATAAATACAGGATATAAATATATTCCTGATTCATGGCAGTGTGACTGAGAAGGGACTTGGGTTCCATAATATACAAAAGCATTGCCTATTTATGCGCTCATAATGACACCCTGAATGTTCATCTAATCACTGTGGGCTAAATCCAACCCTGGTGGAACTCCACTGAACTCGGTGAAGTTGCACCATGCTTGAATTTGGCCCCTTGTTATTTTCTGAATACAGTGGGCTTGTTTCTTACTAACAACTTGTAGCAAAAAATCTATTCGGACATGCACTATCCCAGTTTTATTCCGATATAACTCCATTGATTTCATTTGGATTACTCACGTGTGGAAGGGCTGCCCAGTAATTGTTAAGCAACTGAACCAAGAAGCTAAGAAGTTGTTTTTTAGTAGCAGGGTGTTAAATGGACTTGAGAGGATTAAGGTTGTCATAGTTAAGTTGAGAGAGGAGGCGATTAAATTGGCGAAGACATGAGATGATGAGAGCCTGGATGTGCACTTTGGCAGTCTGCAGAGAGAGAGAGAGAGAGAGCTGGATCATGGAGATGTAGCTCAGGACAATGAAGAACAAGCGTTAGGTATGTGAAGCATTTATAGGTGTCGTTGCTTTTCAGCAGAAATTCCCTCACAGTTCTCAGATGTATTCTTCGGGATCCTGGAAGTCACTTAGCAAAGGCAGGAAAAGAACACCATGCTTAATAACACATTTAGATTTCTGCTTTTAGATAAAGATTTTGGACTTCTAAACATGACACACACAAGACAAAGGATATGTAATTTATATACAAAGGTCTTGGTATTGCAAAGTGTTCCCCCCTTGATTATAATCACCCAGTAAGATGATACTGTACAGTATAAACCTAGGGTGAGCTCGCTGGTGATCTAAACACTTAACTAGGAGCAGCAGGGTGTGGCTTAGCAGCCACGAGCAGAAGGCTTCAGCACATATTTAATCAATTATTGATCTTTTCAGTGTTCCCTGAGATTATTCAGCACTTGCAACCCCTCCCTGCTTGGTATCGGCCGCGCACTTTATAAGTGTACTCTCTATGCCATTATCAAAATCGAAATCATTGATGGGTGCGGAGAGCAAGGGAAACCCCCTTGGCAAATAGGGGGATTCCTGTAATTTTGTCAGCAGACCCAGCAGTTGGGGAAGTTGGAAGATGCACCCTAGTAAAATTTAATTTATTCATTTAACGTGAACGAAGCCAAAAGCTTTAGTTGTGTGCCTCTGACTTCAGCTCAGAGACTGGCCCATTCACAACCGCCCCTCTCCTTCCCCCCTTCGCTGGCACCAGGAGGCTGCGGTTACCTCCGCCCTTACTGTTCTCACCGTGCATACAGCCTGTACACAGCAGTAGCCTGTTGCATTCTGGGTCCCACGGACAGGAATCAGACAGACACTATTTGACGCATACCTCCTTGTTAGACTTCGCAATTGCTTCACTCTCAGGCCTCGGACAAGACTGCCTGTGGAGTGACTGCCAGGCATACGCTGCAGAGAGCCCAGAGAGACACAGCTTACAGAGACCCCCTGCCCTCCCCTAACAAATACAGATGAGAAGCTTGATCCTGAGAGGTGCTGAGCACCCACGGCTACCACTGAGGTCAGCTCCTTCCAGGATGAGACCAGAAAATAGCATGTGCTTCCCCCAGAGCGCTAGGAAGAACGGGGCTGGTTTTCTCTCTCAGTCATTGCACTGTTGGTTCACGGTTTGGCCACACAGGCCTGCCGGCTGTGCTTCAGAAATTCAGAGTGTCTGCCCTACACTTGTGATCGCAACGTCTTCCCCAAACCTGGGTGCCAGCCCACGTATAGCAAAGCTCATTGATGTCGTAAATAGCCACCTTGTCTACAGCCACGACAGCGTCTGCGGGTCGGAATTAACGTGAGACATAAGAGCCCGGGAACGGAGTTACACTGAAACCCTGGGGAGGTGATTCGTTGCAGGGCATCGGCGTGGAGTCCAGTATGCCTGCACCATGTGCCAAGAAGCAGGTCTTTGTCACTGGGGCCGTGCTGCCACCCAGTGGGCATGAGCGTTACAACAGGTGTTCTTGTTCCTCCTGGGGATACTGAAGTGAGCTGTAGCTCACGAAAGCTTATCCTCAAATAAATGTGTTAGTCTCTAAGGTGCCACAAGTCCTCCTTTTCTTTTTGTGGATGCAGACTAACACGGCTGCTACTCTGAAACGTGACTTCTCTTTGGAACAGCTCTAGGCACTGGGTGAAATGCGGTGTGTGTGAGACACGAATCATTTACACGCTCTCCAGAGTCCTTGTATGCTTTAGTAACAGTCTGCTTTCACTCTCTCTTTTCTAGGGATATCCCTGCCCATCCCAGTCATAGGATTGCAGGATGACTCCAGGGTGTTTGTGAATGCGAGCTGCGTTCTGAATGATGAGAACTTTGTCCTTATTGGGTCCTTTGTGGCATTCTTTATCCCGCTCATCATCATGGTGATCTCATACTGCCTGACGGTCCAGGTGCTGCAGAAGCAAGCGACAGTGTTCATGTACGGCGAGGTGCCCAAGCAGCGAAGGAGCAGCATGAACTGCCTCAAAAAAGAAAACAACACAGAGAACATCTCGATGCTCCAGAACCACGAGGCGGCCTCCCACTTGAACTCTCCCGTAAATAAGGAAGCTGTGCTCTTTCGGAAAGGGACCATGCAGTCTATCAACAACGAGCGCAGAGCCTCCAAGGTCCTGGGCATCGTCTTCTTTTTGTTTCTTATCCTATGGTGTCCATTTTTCATCACTAACATCATGTCCGTTCTTTGCAAGGAAGCCTGTGATGAGAGCCTCCTGGGTGAACTCATGGATGTGTTTGTTTGGGTTGGTTACATTTGTTCTGGGATTAACCCCCTGGTGTACACGCTCTTCAATAAAACCTATCGCAGGGCTTTTGCCAACTACATCTGCTGCCAGTACAAGCCCAATAAAAAATCGACACTGCGACAAAACCAGTGTCTGAATGTCGCTTCCACAGCTTCGTACAGGAAAGACCTTACTTTAAATAGCTACCGAAACGGCAATGAACTCAACAGCATGGAGTTGGATGAAACGGAGGAGGGCTTAGAAATGCAACCGGGGACTTCAGAGCTGTCGATAAACAGCTGCAATGTTGTAAGCGAAAGGGTGAGCTGTGTGTAATCGAGTCACACTCGTGGCTCTGCAGCTGAAATATACCTGTGTAAAAACGTATGTGTCACTCAAAGAACAATGTAAATACTGCATCCTGAACAAAGCTTTTTTAAAAAAAATTCAGCTTTCCAGCCCAGTGCTTTAAATCATACATACACTGCAGTGAGGTTTAAGGTACTATATTTACTGTTGCTACTAGATCAAAAATATCTGGTATTTTGCTTACACCATGGACAAAATGCTGACATTTTCTTCCAGCGTATGAACAAAAATGCTGAATACTTACTCAGGTGGCATTTGCTGGAGTCCAGAGTGGCCCATTCATAGCTATAGATCAAGGAAAACTTTTTTAAGTTGACGGTAAATATATACTTTAAATCCTCGCCCATGTTATGTGCCATGCAACAGTGCAACACCAAATCTTACCAGCATCCTGGAAGGGATCCCTCAGCTAAAGCGTAGCAGTATTGCAATGGAACAGCTGGCTAACCAGACTGGTCGCATGGGGGTCGGGCTGGGTGACATAGTGGGGCAATGCCCCACCTTTCACACTGGAGTGCTGTTTTCAGTTCTGATTTCCCACTTCGATTCTGCAGTCCTGGCCTTTCAGGATCATTTGATCCTGGGATCCTGAAATCTTGTACTGGTTTAGAAAGGCAGCATTAAAACCACCAAACTCTCTTGACCCTTTCTTTGTAAACAGAATGTCTCTGGCTCTACCCTGAACCCTAAAAATAACCAGATGCAGAGCTAGCAGTGCGCCAGGCTCTGATCTGCTTTCTCATGCGTGTTGTCTGATGGACTCCAATGTGGTGGCTCACATGAGAAAGGTGAACGGAGTTTGGCTCAATGTCTGGCTCTGAAGCAACTGTTAGCTTCTGTTCAGAGCTTTTACGCCACACTAGTGCAGGGAGGGGTTGCAAGCAAAGTCTATTATTTATAGCGTCTAGATCAGCCTACTGTCCTTCGCTTGCTGCTGGGTCAGGTTGTTTGCTTTGAGTGGATTCATTGGACTCAGGTCATTTGCTTCACCTCAGGAAGCGGGCTTTGGTTTCATTAGAGCTCTCAGTTTCATCTTTCCTAGCTTCTTGCTCTCACCGGTCTCACATTTCCTTGCTCATTCACATGTTAGTTTTCTCGGCAGCCTGAGACTTGCAGTGTCCCAGTTCTGGAGACAGCATTGCTTTCTTCTGCACACCCTGCCACCGCAACCCAGACTTCGTGCTTGTGTTGGGAGGGCTGCTGTTTCCTTATGCCTTGGACTTTGAGCCTCCCCAAGGGCGAAAGAACCTTCCTAGCACCGTGAGCCCAGGTGCATCAGAGTAAGCAAGCCATTGCTTGTTCCATCCCAGGAATGGGCTAAGCGCACCAGCCCACTTGGTATAAACCAACAGTAAGCAACTGGCCCCAGGAGCTACGAGGAAGTAGGCGAGGAACCGTGACTCGGGTGAGGGCCTGGAGCACAGCGCTGCTTGGGGTGATGCAATTAATGCACCACCCCGTGCTCCGAACTCTGCATCATGCCAGAGCTAGCCTTTAGTGCAGGGGTGGGCAAACTATGGGCTGGATCCAGCCCCTCAGGGCTTTGGATCCGGCCCACAGGACTGTCACCACCCCACGCCACTCCCGGAAGTGGCTGGCACCACATCTCTGCGGCCCCTGGGGGATCGGGGCAGAGGGCTCTGCGCACTGCTCTCACCTGCAGTCGCCACCCCCTGCAGCTCCCATTGGCCGGGAATGGGGAACCGCAGCCAATGGGAGCTTCAGGGGAGGTACCCACAGGCAAGGTCAGCGCCCGGAGCCCTCTGTCTCTCCCCCGCCTCCCCGGGGGCGCAGGGACGTGGTGCCGGCTGCTTCCGGGAGCGGTGCAGGGCCAGGGCAGGCAGGGCAGGCCCCCTTCCTGCTCACCACACCCCCTCCCACACTCCCTCCTGCACCCCAACCCCCTGCCCCAGCCCTACATTCGTGGCCCTGCATGCAATTTCCCCACCCAGAAGTGGTCCTTGGGCCAAAAAGTTTGCCCACCCCTGCTTTAGCGGCTTATACCTTCATTAACTAATTAACAAACGTAACAACATCCCTGTAAAGTAGGTGCCTTTGGCGTGACCGGCAGTCTCTGCTTATGAAAAGCCCGAGAATAGCAAGGTTGATGCATGTCAAGGATGAGTTGCATTTGACTAATGTTTTACTATAGCTTGTCAGATTCATAGGCACCAACTGGAACCACAAAGGAAGTGCAGAATGGAGCAGTTGCTTTAGTGAAGGGGTTACACTGTTGAATTGCACTTGACCGCAGTTATTGCAGTGTGGCCCTTACAGGGTTCCACAGCTTGATCCACCTCGACATTACTCCAGTTTGGCTCTGGTGCAATCCCACCGAAGTCCCTGGGCCTGATTCTCCGCCCATTCGTGTCACTGTAGATCTGCAGTTCTTCCACCGCCATCAGCGGAGTGACATTGGCATCGGACCAGAGTGCCACGGTGGTGACTCTAGCTCATGCTCTGCAGGAAGGCAGCATGCAGCATGTATTCTGCAGCTACACAGACACTGGCCTGACTGTTCAGTATGTCTCGCTCGCTCATGCGTCCATTTGTATTTCTACAAGGGCACGGTAGCTGGTAGAAGAGGGACTGGACAATGGCACCACTTCCCTCCTCAGGTGGCTGCCCTTTTCTCTAGCTCAGGTTTGAAATACTGCAAGGCCTGGAGGAGATCAGAACTGGTTTTTTTTCCTTTTGTTGAGTATTTTTGCAGGGCGAATTCACAGCACATCTTTTCCAAAAATAAATCTCTCTCTCTAGATTTTTTAAAAAGCAACCACAGACTTTAAAAGTACTAGCAATAAGTTGAATGATACTAGCTTATAGCACATGTATAAACAGTTCATATGTCATGGCATCCTAGTATTTAGCAGAGGCCACATGCAGGGATCATTCTTGATTAGGAACCTTCCATCCTGTTGATGCAAGTACAGTAGTTATGATACAAAGGGAACCTCCTGTATTTCGATGTAAATACTGAGAAGTGAACATAGACGCTACACTACTTTTATAAATGTTTAAAAAAAGAGCCTTTCACCCTGAGACTTGTACCGCCGGTGACCATTGCTACTTAGCTGAAACATTTGGATGTATATTACCTGTTCAGATGAACGTACGAGAGGACAGCCTTATGACCCCCACATTCGCTCCCTGCCAGCAGATGGGAACATTTCTGTGAATGCTTGAATGCTGTCACCTCCCGACTTCTTTCTGGTCATTCACCCCAAGGGTTTTGTGATGCTGCTATTAATTTATTAAAGAAACTTTGTTGGTTTAATAATTCTTATTTCATTATTTTCATGGTCTTTTGACAAGAAAATATTCACTTTGTTTTCTTCTCTCCTCTACCCATCCCTGATTAAAATGTGCCCTACCCAAGAAAACGAATGTCCGCAGAACGCATTGAATGTTTGTCTTCCCTTCCTATGGCTGTGGCACGGTAACTTAAGCCAACACTTACTTGGTTGTTACGGTAAAACAGCCACCATTCCTTGGCAGTGTTAATGGGGAATAAACCCACGGACCTTAGCACCTCTCGTTTTCCAAAGCAGACGGGCGAGATGCAGCCTTCTCTTTGAGATCAGATGGTGTGACGCTGCAATTGAACAGTTTCACGGATTAGGTTTCAGAAGACTTTGGGGACAGTCTTCCTGGGGCCTTGCCTGCACGCTGTTGTGAGACAAGCTTCAGCCTGCAGCTTTCACGTTGGAATCGTCTAAATGGGAACCAATAAGTCCACTTCTCACACAAGCCATACTGGTCAGCTGTGCCACTGGTACAAGAAAAGAGGCTAGCCCCGTTAAGACAGAAATTCCCTTAATGCCGCCAACCCGCCATTCTGCTCCATGAGTCTGTGTCCCTTCACTGCTGTCCTGGGCTGCCAAAAGATGCCAGTGTTTTACACAGAGCCTTACACGCAGGGTCCAGCTACACTGGCACTGGAAGGACCGGCTTGGGTAGACACAGCCATGCTAGCTTGAGCAGGGCTAGTACTGGCATGTCTATGAGGTGGCAATGACATCTCCCACTCCAGTGGAGACGTGCCCACGAGTTATCTGGTGCCAGTCATTGTACTTACTCAAGGTTATTAAATGCTCTGACTAGATCCCACGAATGCTTATTCCGAGCGGGGCACTGTATGGTGCTCAGAATTCATGTTACCTTCTCGTTGGGTCCCAAATGTTTAATGCTTTGGGGGCTAAGGACCAGGTCATACAAATGTTGATTCACACAAGAGGAGAGCAGTTACTCAGCCCCATTGTATTCTAAAGAAAAGAAATGACACAGCAAGCAGGCCCTCCTTTATAGAAAGATCCTTTCTGTGAGAGCTACCGAGGGGTGCTTTACATTAACTAGCCCCTAGACAAAACGTTTTATAACCAAAATCATCACCCATTGACGTGCCAAGAGCAGTGACTGTCCCAGGGTGAAGATGTAAATGTCTCTTGCCACCCCTGCAGAAAAATTTCCCCTGCCCGGGCTGCCCCTGATCACTGCAACACCAAGTACATAGTAAAACACCAAGAACCTCATTTGACTATTGTTCCTTTCTGAAAACAGTAAGAGGCAGCTTGACCAGCAAGAGCTTATGCATGTCATTGTAGCATTTACCACAGAGATTTTTCATTGCATCAACCTGGAGAAATGGTCTGAAGTAAATAAGATAAAATTCAATGAGGAAAAATGCCACGTACTCCACTTAGGAAGGAACAATCAGTTGCACACGTACAAAATGGGAAATGACTGCCTAGGAAGGAGTACTGCGGAAAGGGATCTGGAGGTCACAGTGGACCACAAGCTAAATATGAGTCAACAGTGTAACACTGTTGCAAAAAAAGCAAACATCATTCTGGGCTGTATTAGCCAGGAGTGTTGTAAGCAAGACATGAGACATAATTCTTCTGCACTGAATAGGCCTGAACTGGAGTATTGTGTCCAGTTCTGGGCGCCACATTTCAGGAAGGATGTGGACAAATTGGAGAAAGTCTGGAGAAAAGCAACAAAAATTATTAAAGGCCTAGAAAACATGACCTATGAGGGAAGATTGAAAAAAAACTGGGTTGGTTTAGTCTGGAAAAGAGAAGACTGAGAGGGGACATGGTAACAGTTTTCAAGTACATAAAAGGTTGTTACAAGGAGGCAGGAGAAAAATTGTTTTTCTTAACCTCTGATGATAGGACAAGAAGCAATGGGCTTAAATTGCAGGAAGGGTGGTTTAGGTTGGACATTAGGAAAAGCTTCCTAACTGTCAGGGTGGTTAAGCACTGGAATAAATTGCCTCGGGAGGTTGTGGAATCTCCATCATTGGGGATTTTTAAGAGCAGGTTGGACAAACACCTGTCAGGGATGGTCTAGATAATACTTAGTCCTGCCTTGAGTGCAGGGGACTGGGCTAGATGACCTCTCGAGGTCCCTTCCAGTCCTACAGTTCTGATTCTGATGCCATGATTGACACTTCGAAGTATTATGATGTTTTCAGCCACATGGAAGCCCTCCCGGTGCCTGGGGCAGTTTTCTCCTCCTGACAGACGTCACCCCATCAATAACTGCATCACTTCCTATTGGCTGCACAGGGATCACACGGTGGCTCTGACTGGGCTGAGCAGGGGCCTCAGATGAGCGATTGTGTGTGACTTTTGAGGAGGTGGGTACTGTAGCACAACCAGGTATGTGCACAGATTAGACACCCATGTTCTGAGCACTAACATCATGCTGCACCTACTGTCCTGAAAAACTTTGCCTCCTTGGGATGGTGGAAACAACATTGATATGTCACCTGCTGACTTATGCCCTGCTCCATCACTAGTTAAAACTCCCATGGAACTGGGGCTCCAGGTAGCGGTAGAGATCTGCCAGAAGGCACCTGGAAAAGTATTACAAGTCATGTAAACACACATTCCTCATGAAGGCCATAATTGATATTAAAGGGTGACATTATGGTAACGCTTGAATCAGTCTGTTATTAGTGAGTACGGTTCCCTGGCGGGTTTCACATTCACCCCACTGTAACTTAGAGCAGCCGCTGGGCCCTGGCCATTTCCAAAGCAAACATGGATTCCGAGCACGTGCTGAACAGGACAGGGTTAGCCCTTGTCTGCACATTGCAGTTACACTGTGTCTGGCTGCACCCAGGTTCCTAGTGCAGGCAGCACTGAGAGAGTTCGCAGAAGTCACCGGCTGCGCTGCGGTAGTGCGCAAGCTCGGAATTGTTTTAGTTCATTTCTCTACAGCAGTCGGGGTACCGTGTAACGATTGTGACATTCTGCCGGATGCTGCTGAGATGCGGTCTGCTCGAAGAAACAAACTCTTCAACAGGAAACCAGCTCCAAATGGCGAGCGACCAAGGGCCAGCTTTTCGAAGGACTTTAGGTGCGTGAAGAAGCAGATAGATGCCCAGTGACAGGACTGCAGAAACTCTAATTGCGCTGGGCTGGTGATGACGGTGAAAAATTACTGTGAGCAATGGAGAAAAGCGAAATTTGGGGTGATTGAAATGAAGAGAGTAACGGGTGAGTCATTCCCTCTCCTACGGATGGTGCTTAGCTTCCCTTTTCCAAGTACATAAAGCACTCTTGGTATTTAAATAAAACGTTATCAGTAAGTTAATGGGACAATGTCTGCTGTTTTGCTACCGCTGTAACATGGGGCTGCTGGCCTACAGACACTTGTTTTCATTAGGGACCTTGAGGAAGGGAATGCTATCAAACGGAGCAATCATACAATATCACAGAGGATTAAATTAAATCTCCTGTTCTGAACCTTCGTCTGTGTCAAATGGTAATTAGGTCACAGCTAAACTGGATTACTATTTGAGTAAAATACAGCCTAATTATTCAATTGGCTTTTATAGAACCTCTTTGTGGATGGTTTGAACTATTTAAAATGTCTCTCAGAAGGCAATCTGTCACCTAACTCCTGTTAGAATAATTCCTGGTTTGGATTTGTTTAAGCTTACTTTATAGAAGTATTTTACATTTATGTTCAGATTTCTCTACTTAAATATTTAACTCCACTTCTTACTGGAGAATTTAACACCGAGCAAAACTGGAGGGTTGTTAAAGATTCCATTCATAGGCAACTAAGATTTTAATCAAAGGCATCAGCACCAGCTCACTGCCAGAGAGCTCCGCTGAAGCATTTCGTTGGGAACGTGTTGCCATATCTTCTGCATGTTTCTCCTTGTCGCACATTTCATCACACATCACAGTGTTTCCTAGGGAGAAGGGAAGTGTAAATTCAGAGCAGAAAGATCTCTGGCCATCTGTCTTGGGGACGCACATTCTATCCATGAGATTCGTACAATTTGGATGCCATAAAATGGTTTTTGAGAAAACCTGGAACTCAAACACCTGTTTTATGACAAACATTCACCTGCCATGTAATACAGAATCATAGAGCCACCAGGTTAGAAGGGACCACAAGGGTCATCTAGTCTGCCAAGATGCAGGATTTTGTCATGTCGGAACCATCCAAGACGGGGTTATCCAGCCTCCTTTTGAAAACTTCCAGTGAAGAAGCTTCCACAACTTCCCAGACTGGATTTTACAAGCTTCCAGTGAAGAAACTTTCACAACCCTCCAGGCATCTGTTCCATTGTCCTACTGGTTTTACAGCTAGGAAGTTTTTCCTGGGATTTACCTCACTGCTGAATGTGGCCCCTTCTTTCTCCTGTCCATTCTTGAAGATTGATTTATTAATGGGTGTAACCCCAAAATGAGTATTAGGTACACTGGACTGTGTTGGTTTACATCCAGGTAATGATACAGACCCTGGTTCTTCACTCTGTTAAGCCAGTAGTCTGTCGTTAGCAAAGCCGGTGGATGCATGTGTAGAAGAGCAGCTGAGGACTATGACAGGACAAACCAGTCGTGTGTATACAAGAACTGCCAGAAAGAGAAAGCTGTCAGGAGGCTGGTTAAACAACTGGTTTGTCCTATTTAATCTCTCTTGGGGCTTTGTGTGGCGCCCATTATCACGGCATCGGAGTGCTCGTAATGATAATAGAATTACTGCATTCATGTATGTCCCTTCGCCATGGCAAAAGCACCTGGGGCCTGTTCAGCAGGAGAAAAGCAAATGCAATAGAGCAAGCGTGGTAAACAGCAACCCTTTAACAACGTAAATGCACTTCAAGTGCCGCAACCCAAGCTCTGTACGGGGACTTGCATCGACGGCAGTGGGATGCCAGGGGCAGGACTGGGACTGACGTCTGTCACCCCCGAAACTGTCTCCTTGTTCATTCACACCGAGCCAGCTCCTGAAGAAAGCCAAGCGATTGGTGACCCTTTACTCTGCGGGCTCGGTGCATTTGTTGGGACTGACAGAAGCGTTCCTGTGTCACACTCACTCAGCGTGAGATGATGTGGATCCAAGGGCAGATGCAAGGCCTTAATATTTGTGAAGAAGCAATTTTCGCACATACAATAGGTAGAGCAGCAGAGAACACATCCCTGAAATGCTGGCAGAACTCTCCAGCCAGGCAGATGATGTCAGCTCTTTGGAAGCAGAATGATGCTGGTAAAAGTAGATACATATAACGAAGACGCTTTTACCCAGGCTTTCAATGTTTTATGTTTGTCTGGCATATGTTCCATCAGGTCCTTGCTCTCCAGTTCAAGGCAGATAAATTGGTCTTTAATGCTCATAGAATGACTGTGACTCTAAGCTATTCATGGATGTGGTGAAGGACTGGCCTGTTTATAGGTTTTAACCTTGAAACATAAACCTTTCTCTAGGAAACTGTGTTGCTAATTATTATTCTAGTTTGCCCTTTCCTTGTGTGAATGCCAGTGAAGTACATTCTGTTGTGTTAGTTCTTTAAATACATGTAACTGTGTCTGGGGGAGATGAAATTATCTCAAGCTGTTTTTATTTTATTTTTATTTTGCCTTTCAAATGAATCCCTCCAGTCACCCGTCCTGGCCCACACTGGGGTGGGATCTCCAACAGCACCATTGGAGTCATGTGCCATCTCCTATTGAGATGTCTAAATCTCTTCGGCACTTCTGAAAATCTCCCCCAATGAGCCCATCCCAGAAACTGAAGTACACAGTATACAATAATATAAAAAACACTGCCCTGAAACATGCCCCAGAATCCCTCGGCACTCCCCAAAACCCAGGGAACACAGCATTCCTGGAGGATGATAAATCCAGGCTGTGGTAGCACAAGGCAGGGCCCCTCCCAACAAATGCCTGCCCCGCAACCCTGTCCCGTGTATACTGAGAGATCTCCAGCTCGCACTCTCATCTCATCTCAACTGTGGCATACAGGTGAGAGGTGGCCTCTCGGGGGCTGCCGTCCCACCCCATGTAGTGCAGCACCGTTCCACCCAGGCCTGAAGAGCTACTGGGTCTAGCATCTTTCACACAAAATGCATCTGCCAGTGCTTCACAGGATTAAATCCCAGAGTGAAACTGCAGCAAACGACAGAAAACACTGATGGCTAAATGGTGTCTGATGCACACGTGGAAAGTGTCCCACTGCAAAGAGAGGAGATAAGCAGCATGGCCAAGAGTTAGAGGGAAGGTTATAAAAAGAGATGGTCGTGTTGCAGAGAGCGCCGGGAAAGTTCACGGAGGTGGCCAGAGAAAGTGCTCAGACCAGCACTGGCTCAGTTGTGGAGAGGAACAGAAAGGAGACAGATGCAACTGAGTGGGAGGAGTGAGGGGAGATTGGAGAGGGCAGGAAAGAGAAAGAATCAATAGATGAGCTGGAGAAAGTCTAAAACCATTTTAAACCAGATCCTGAAATGAAGGGGGCTCCAGTAGAGATGCCTGACGATGGGGTTGATTGTGGTGGTTACATCAGAGCAGAGCAGATGCATCTTTTCGCATAGATCATGGAAAGGACAATGATGGGAGAGAAGTAAAGGGGACAGAAGATAAAAGCATAGTTGGGGGTTTCAACAGATGTGGTGTCATCAGAAAGATGTACAGGGCCAATCCTAGTGAATGATGGACAGTTACAGATGGGGAACTTAGTATTGTGGTATTAGGTTGATGGGCACTTTGGAAAACTTAAAATGGCGTTATGGCAGGTGTCCCCAGCTGGCACTGTTACACACAGTCATCCCCATTCTTGTTCTGAGCAGGTAAGCAGGTTGTTAGCCATGGAAGAAATGCGTGTGTTCCTGGAGGTTTGATTGCGAGAGTCTCTGTAGTAGAAGCAACTGAAAGCAGCAAGAAGGTTTGCTCTGTGCTAGAATCCCTACTTGGTGCACAGGTGCTGGCCACCAGATCATGAGTGTTGGGCTGAGATTTCTGGAAGTAGGGATTGCCTGCATGCTAGTTGATCATCTCATTTCAGGACAGGTGTACATGGGCAAATAAAGCAAGTTACACTTAGAATATACACAGATCGCTGATTTCTTCTCCACTCGAAAGCTGGCCTGCAAGGCCCTGGAATTCTGCCACTGCTCAGCAGGTGAGCTAGAGCAGGACACCGGTATCAGAAGAAGTGGCCACAACAGATTAGTTTAGTGAGGACAAGTAGGATGTCAAGGTCCAGACAGCGTGCACACAGGAGACCTCGGTGGAGCGGGGATGGAGAAGGCTGGAAGCTGTTTCTTTTGGAGTCGCTTCCTTCTCCGACACATTGCGCTGACAGTCGCATAGTGTTGGGTCAAGACAGATGAAAGATGGAAGAGCTGTTAAAGGTGTTGTATGATACGTACAACTGAGGATCAGCAGCCCACACTAGCAGGGGGGACCACGTTGCAGAGGTGAAGCCACCACCACAGGGGCAGACTGAGTTGAAAGGCAAGTGAAGAGCCACGGCAGACGGAAACAAGACACCTGTTAATTCAACGCTTCCCAACGCAAGTTCGACCGAGGCAGTTTTGCCTGTTCTCACTCAGGACCTGTTTTTGCTATCACTGACGTTGGTGTAAAATCCCCTTTAAACAGCTTTTTCCAGCTGAGTGGAGCTGACAGAAGGCGAAATGTCAGTGCCACTACCTCTGCCTAGGATTTATTAATTGCTTTACCCTTTGAAATGTCTGTGGCCTACCACCTGTTAGTGTAGAGGGTTACTGATTGGTTGGATCCCTTGAGCAATCATTCTATGTCATGGCTGAATGACAGTAGCCTCAACAGGAGACCAGCATCTGGAAAGGCAAGAAAATTAATATTGATTTTGGTACAAAGCTTCTGGTGGTCACTGTTTCACCGCAGGTTGGTTTATTTCTTTACGTGTTCATAGGGTGAGTTTGACACACGCCATTTGCAGAGCAATTTCCACCACTCAAACAGCTCATTTGCAACTCTTGCTTAGTGCTATATTTGTTCGGGACATGAATCCAATGGATCTGTTTGCCTCTAAGCAATGTGCTCCTGAGATCTGCCGGAGAACATCTGAGTTTTATATATACACAAAAGGCACTTGCTTCATAGTCCTCTCCCAAATAGGCCCTGCTGGTCAGTGACGTAAACAGTTTTAGTCCCACAAAGCTATTCAATTGCACTGTTGTTATGACTTGGTAAGGTCCATCTCCTCCACAGGAGGAGTAAACAGGAGTCCCTCCAGCGAAGTCAAAGGAGCTGCGCCGATTTATATCCCCTTAGGATAGAAATCATGGCAGCTCCCAAATCAGGATCAGGACCCCATTGTGGAGTGCACTGTGCAAACCTAGAGGGAGACACAGTCCCTGTCTTGAAGAGCTTCCAATCTAGTGTAATGGGAATTTGACAAACAGATCATGGTCCATGTATACCGCAGTTTTTACAGCATTAGTCAAACTCCAAGTATCCCCAGTTCTGCCAGCTTTAACCAGACAATAAATGTGACTCCAGGCTCTTCAGGATCCTCAAACTGGACATCAAATCTGCCTTATTAGAGTAATTAATTTTTCCTTGCAAACGAAATCTAGCCAGGAGAGAGAGCAGCAGATGGACTAAAGAGGGTTAAACCTGAGTCAGTGGCATCAGTGTGAACCTGGTGGTGGAAATCCTTCGTTTGGGACGGAAGTGGCTAATGTTGATTCAGCACAGGTTGGTAACACAGAGACTCATGCAGAAATGACTACCCTGGTTTTGGTTCACACCATTTGTTGTTTCAGTGCGAGTGCTTGTGTAAATCAGCTCGGTGACAGCTGCTGAAATAACTGCCTATTTCATCCTCTTAAGCCGCCATGGGAGATCATCCTAGCAGCAGCAGCAGCTACCCTGGCCATTATTATTTATATTATCATAGAACCCAAGAGCTCCAGTCATGGCCCAGGACCCCGTTACGCTAGGTGCTGTACAAACACCGAACAAAGAGAGAGCTCTCTGCCCCAGGGAGTTTACAATCTCAGCATAAGCCAAGAGACGACAGAAGGGTACAGCCGAAAGGGAGGGGTGGGAGGGCACAAGGAACCAATGAAACAATGCTGGGCAGCAGCACGGACAGTGGGCTCAGCACACCCGCCACGGTTCTTGGTTTTTGTAGGCATCGCAGCAAAGGGAGGGCTTTGAGGCGGGATTTGAAGGAGGCTAACGAGTCCGTTTATGGGGTGCAGCTCCCAAGCATTAGGGGGCAGCACGGGCCAAAGCACAAAGGTGCTAGTTTGACAATTGATCAAGTCAGTGCTGAAGGCTGGCATGATGTGGTTTTAGGAGGCCTTTGGCATTATCCCAGGGCTGTCCCTGGAAGAAGAGACACGTCAGCGGGACTCAGCCTGGCGCCAGGAGAACGTGCATGGCCCAGTCGCTGGGGGCTTGTGAGCGTCAGATTTGAACGCAATTGTTCCATCAATGAGAGTTTTCACCCAGGGATGAAGTTGGCCCTCAGGCCTGTTGGGGATGGTGCAGGCATAGGCTGAAGAGTGTTTTTGGGGGGAGCTGCTTTCTCTTACTGCTTCCTGAGTTGTATTTCCCTACACTCCCCCTGCAGCAGCCCCAGCGTGTGACCCACCCTCACTTTGCGCCTGCTGAATGCCAGAGGGGTGCAAGGTATGCTTTGCCACCTACAGTCTCACTTAAACCAGTGTGTAACTGTAGACCTGGTGTGGCTCCATTGACTGTAATGGAGTTACTCCAGATTTACACCAGCCTGAGCTGAGTCTTTCCCTGGGTGTCACTTACACCACTGTTCAGCTCCCATGGATTCGGGCATAGAGGCTTCCATGGGAGATGCTCCTCCCCCCCCCCCTCCACCCCCGCTTGCTTGAAGCTGCCTTTGTTTATATTTGGCCACAAACTAGAAATTGGTCACATTCCTTTCCAGAAGCCATTGGTAAATAACAATCCTTTCTCCATCACATGCAAGTCAGGTCTGCTCAGCGCTGAAATACCGTCTGGCCCTCTCCCTCTTGCAGGTGTGTAGCTGATGCAGTGGACACCCCTGCAGCCTCCACATCCCAACCATGGCAGGAGTTGGTGGGGGCAGGGATTTAGCTGCTCTAGTCCATGCTGGGAGCAGATCTGGGGCAGAGGATCTAGGAGCCGGTGAGCCCTTACTGAGCAGACCTCAGCGGCAGCAGAGAATCTGCCTCCATTTAACTTTAGTGCACTAAATACCAACGTCTGGCCTGGTAGATTTGCTTTATTCTGATCATTTGGATTCAAGTACAAACGCTGACACCCAGTGGTCACGATGGTTTAGCTCCTATAAGAGCTCCCTTTACCCAGCCAACAACTCCATAGCAGTCTACAATAGAACGGTCTGTCTGCCTTTTCCATTCCCTCACTCACAACAGGAGTGAAAAGCCTGTTACAGACCATAATTGACTTGTTTTAATGTCATTTTTCAGGCTCTACACTTCAACCCACTGCAACGTGATTAGCCAGGAGGCCCAGGGTGACTCAGCCAGGAAAAAGAAAGTCCCTGAGGGCTGAAAAGGATGGAATGCAAGGTGTGATATGCAAGGTGAGAGGTTCAGACGGGTTCTGCTTTAAGCGAATGGCAACACGAGCAACAAACATGGGGTGATGGCCCTGGCACAGGCTGGGGCTCACTGTCTTTCAAGTGTTATGACAACGGACACGGCTCTTCATGGAGTTTGCTCCACGCTGAGAGTCTCCCATGGGTGTCACTTAGCGGCGTCATGGTCAGATTTGTAACATTGTCCGTGAGGATCTTGCACCTGCTAGTTGATGCTGAAAACCGGACGTATCTCCTTTGCAGTGCTCTGAAGAGAGGACTCTGTTCCGCAGTCTTAGAAGGTCATCAAACATTACGTGTTAAAAGTAGTAACCATGTTTATATTATATTGGTGCCTAGAGAGGGGTTTGATGGATATTTCTGGCCTCTCATGAAATATGTCCTTTATTAGTCGCTCCTTAAACGCAAATACACTTTCACAATTACACAATAAAACAAGGTTCACAATATCACAGCTGGGCTCTCACTTCGTTCTTATATCTCACTGGCTGACTGGCGATGCCCCGTCCTTTTTACACACCCGAGGGCCCGGCTGACACCATTCTAGGAGGTTCGAGGAAAATGTCGTTCTCAGAAAGGTTCCGTGAGCTTCTACAAAGGTCCAGAACAGTCTAGGAGGTTAATGAAAAATGACTCTGCCCACGGGACACCTGAACCACGTGACTTCAAACAGTCCATTTTCCCTTTTGTCACTGACAACGAAACCAGCACCCCCCGCTCAGTGCCCCCCAAGCCTGGCACCCGAGGCGGTCGCCTGCCCGCAGCTCTGGGGACGCCATTGGCCATCCACAGGGTGTGTGAGCCCCACTCCATTTCCTGCCCTTGAGACACTTCCCTGTCTCAAAGCCACACCCCAAGCCCAGGCCCATATTGTTCAATGTCTTTTCATTACAAGGCCTAAGGGGTGACATTTCACTTTGGGCTCGGACTGTTTTGCCCGGCCAGCGTGGCAAATGTCTCCATTGTTTGGCAGTTAGACTCCCTTCAGCCTGAATGGCTGGCGGACACTGGCCTTGTGTCGGTGGTGGGGGAGAGCGTGCTGGAACGGTCTGCCCCGGTGCCTGACAGTATCCCAGGAGAGCTATTGACCAGACGCCCACAGAACAGTTACTGGACGCAGGGGAGCTGCTGGGGCATGACCGGCACCAGCCCCTACTCAGCCAGGGCTGCCTCCTACCCATATCGGGCAGCTGCAGCTCTCAGGCGGATGCCCGCAGGAGAAGTGAGTGATGGGGGAGGGGAGAAGAGGAGTGGATGGGGGCAGAAATGGGGCAGGGGAGGTTCCAACCCGCCCGCTGGAGTATTCAGTTTTTAAATATTACCAAGTTGGCGCCCCATGCCCCGCCAGCCCGCCACTTCAGGAACCTTAAAGCTGTTCAGTGGTACAGCCCATTACCAAGGACCCCCGACATCCCGCACACACACACACGTGTCACAGGGCCTGGCGAGTCGGGGCGACCACCTCTGCCCCCCCTTGTGCTGTGACTCAGTTTCCCTAAATTAAAACTGGGCCAAGTAACACTGTATTTACTGACTACCCAAAGCCAGTGGGCAGTTTACTAGCTAACAATTATTTAATTCTGGGTAGGTTTTATTATTACTGGGGCCCTTAGGTGCACAAGTGCCTAGTAGAAATATCAACACTTTCCAGATGGGTTAGGACAGTTCCAGAATGAGTCTCTCAGGGATGCCCGAATTATTGTGCCACCCAGGCGCTAGGCCACCCCTAACATAGCGGCATGGCTCTTTCAAATGAGGGTAACGCAGGTTTTGGACTCCCCTGGGACGGTGGCTTTCCCCGCTTCCCAGCGTTTCCTGGCAAAGCCCCCCCCGGGCAGCAGAGCAATTCGTGGCCAAGCACACAGGGCTGTGTGCCTCCGGTGGGGCTGCTCGCAGGGTGCCCTGCTAGACCGTGGCAGCCCTGGGAGGGGGGGTGCGTGCGCCCGCAGCAGCTGGCTTTGCCCACAGCGTGCCTGCCGGGGGGAGGTGGGCAGCCTGGGAATTCAGCTAAGGGAACCAGGCAGAAGCTGAAGGAGCCTGGCTGTGGGGGGGGGACCTACGATGAGGCCACTGTCTGGCTGGAGAGTGGACAAGACTGGGTGACTGGGGCCAGAGAAAACACGCTCAGGAAGCCTGCTCCCCCCACTCTGCCTTTTTCGCCTAGGCCCTGCCCCCCCCCCCCAATCTCCCACTCCACCCCTGTCACTCGCTCCCGCATCCCCCAGGACTCATCAGCTGCCTGCAGAGCCGGGCTGGGAGAAGCTGATGTGGAGCCTGCCTGGCTGCCCAACTGGGGCACAGCCAGGGGAGGGAGGTGTCAGCCTCCCCCCCCTCCCCAAAAGCAAGGGACTACAGTGGGGAAATCAGGGCTGGTAGGGGCGGTCCCTGGAGCAAGAGGCTAGGGAAATCGAGGCACAGCAGGGCGGGGGGTCAGACAGTTTCCCTCCTCCCCCCATGGGGCTGGTATCGTCTTTGCAGCCTGGTCTGGGAGCAGCCAGTTCTCCGGCAGGCTGGGATGGGGGTGGGGGGAGAGCAGCTGCTGCTTCACCCCACCACTCAGTGGCTGAGCTAACACCACCAGGTTCCTTTTCTAATCAGACGTTCCAGTCGAACACGGGACACCTGGCCACCCTAGTTCATACCCGGCGCTCTGCCCCACAGGCTAATCCCCGCTCTGACCCACAAGCCCACCCAGCTGACCACATCTGTTTTCTCCAGAGCTGTATATTCATGTCCCCTCCCTGTTCAAGACCACACGTCTCCCTCCCTGCCTGGGGGTTAATGGCCATCACTGGTAAGTAATTCGGCCTGCTGCGTGTTACTGGGGCAGTGCACTTGAGACTTGTTTGGGGTGTTACTCACAGGGCTGAGTGTCATCAGAAACCCAGGTTATGAGCCTGTTCTTTGTACAGCCAGCTGTGAGCATTTTGGACACAGGTGACCAAGTGTGCCCTTCATCCTGTACTGCAGTGCACACAGCCGCTGGGTCATGGCGCCAGTGTTCAGGATAAAAGCAAATATGTTTGTAGCTTTTGGCCCCAGTCATGGAGCAGGAATAAAGTGTCACACCAAGCCAGCTGGCTGGCAGGCCTGCCTTGAACCAGTAGCATTGTTATAGCATAGCGGGCTAGACAACGAAGAGGGAAGAGCCCTTCTGGAGCAGCTTGGGAAGGCCCCTTGCAAGGCAGGCATGAGCACTCCCAGCAATGCCTCATGGTTTAATCCAGTGCTCTGGTTGATTATGACTCAGCGCTTCCTCCATTCCCAGCAATGGTGCTTTCAGTTGGTCCCAGCTGCATACGGGGGTAGGTTTTTGTTCTCTCTGAGATGTTTCCTATGCTCAGTTTTTCTCCCTGTACCCCACTGGAGAAGGCCTACCTGGCTGGAGTCTGTACCCCCTCCAAACGTTACGTCTAGTGGCCCAGATCGGCCCCTGCTGGAGATCAAATCAGAGCCAATGGCACTATGCTGATTTACACCAGCTTCTCTTTTCTCTCAGGCCTTTCAATTCTTTAATAATTGTTGGTGCATGTCTCTGAATTTGGATACTGGAGAACTACACAGTGCAGGACTTCCCCCTTCTTTGGGTTTGTTACAGTTTGTGAGCTACTCGGGGTAGAAGTGCACATCTGAAAATAATACATTTTAATCAGCAGGGTAAAGAAACAACTTGTGCATTTGGAATAAATTCTTATTTTGATTCTGGTCTTTTTTTCCCCCTACTGGAATAACAGAAAAGTTTGGAGGCGTTTGGCCACTGATTTCTGTGGCAAGAAAGTTTATTAATTTAGAAAATAAGCCAGCACAGGAGTAAGAAAGTACAAGTACCAGAAATAAATATGGTCCAAGGTAAATGGACAGACCCTGGTACAACATTGGCACTAACCAACCTGACAGTTGCGGTGGACTTGAAATGAGCCTCAAAGTCTTGTTAGGCTACTTCAACCACTGGGCCAAGCAGCCGACACCCCTCACCCCAGTTACACAGTTTCTTAGCCTGTTTTATAAGCATTTAAAAAAATAAACTTTGCAGTAACACTTGCCTGAGTGAGATAACCGAGGTGGCAGCACCGCAGCTAAGTTTAATTAGTGTAATTTCTTTTGCGACTGTCACAGAAGTCAAGCTGCGCTTTTGGTTAATTTCTTCTTCCCTCTCCAACCTTTCCGTGCTGGGACGTCATGTCAACATTCTTGTGACGGGGGAAATTCCCAGCTTTTCCTCCTGCCCACTATAAACATTACCAAGTGCTTTGATTACATTTTTCCTCCCCAAGACTTAAATAATCCCGTGTGTGCCTTACTCACTAGTTCTCGGAAGAATCTGCGTGTCCTGCACGAACTTACCAGATGAGTCAGCGTGACTGTGTTTTATTACTATGTAAAACGTGCTGGCCAGACACTGATACAGCTTGGTTACGACTGGAGAACCTGTTGCCACACTCAAGAACCACAGCTATATGACTGTTTCCCTATTTGAGCGTGCGGTATTACTCACAAGACTGAGCACTAAGATAGCAGCGGCTGTGGGGGCTATTTTGGGTTAACCAAACCAGCCACTATAGCAGCTCGTAATGGCTTATTGCCAGCTGAAATGACAGTGGGTGTGGGGAGGAGGGGATCACGAGCACACACGACACCTGCACCAAAGCCCAGGCTAGTCAGCAGGCAATCTGATACCAACCACGTACGCTGGGTCTCTTTAATCGCCCCAGCCCACATACTTACATGCTGACACCACAAACCACAATAGTCTGTCCCCTGACACACCACTGGTCATGGACCTCCTTTCAGCCACACAGAGCACCAGGCAGCTTGTCAACAGCCTCTCGCTGGTGTTAGCCATTTTCCTTCGCGCAAAACATTTTAATTTGGGTCATCCCTGGCCAGGCTGACCTGCTTCTTTGCCCCACTGCAGCAGTCCCTGCAGGCAGATGCTCTACATCAGCTGTTCTTTCATGCCAGCCAGTCGATTTACGGGAGGCTTTCATTGCTCCTAACGGTGAACACTGACGAGGCACTGAGTCCTGGGGGAGCTGCAGCTACCTTAGAATAGGTGGTATATCAGCTAATCACTGCATCATCTGTGGTAAAATCCTTCAGGATGCTCCTGAAACAAGGAGGGGGAAGTTGTCCTGGCTCAACATTTGTTTGTTGTGGCAGTTGGTTGTTGTTGGTTGGTCTCAAAATGTCTTATTGAAAATTTAACAGTCCCCATTTGCACGTGCAATTCTGCACCTAATTTACGCGTGCATTGCATGTGCAAGTCACTGGCTATGCGGGACCCTTGCCTGCACACACACCTGACTGACATGCAGTAACCGTGTACGGATGCACCCATCCATCAGGCAGTCCCACGCACATTTCTAGTATGCTGCACTGCATGTGTGCCGTGTGGAAACCAGAGTAAAGAAAGAATGAGCCGGTGAGCTTTTAAACAAACGTTCCCGCCTGCACTCATGTGTATTGCTTCCTCTGCCTGTGTATTTTAGAAACGTCCATGAGCCAAACATTTCTGCATGAAGGAACATGGTGGGTTGGTACCGAGAGTCTCAGCTCAGGGCCAGCATTTAGTTTTTTCTGATTCCATCCTGCGCCTTGGGCCTGGGTTCATCTTTTCTGTGCTGTATTGTCAGGTCCAGGACTGCTCCCTTCTCCGTTAGTAATCGCAGAGTTACAAAGGCCCAATCATGGAGTTACAAAGCAAGCATGTGCCATACTCAAAAGATCTTTTGTCCCCCAGCTTCACTTCCCTCTCTGAGCCCCATCCCGCACACAGTTCCCATGCCATGAGCGAGGTTGCAGGTTCAGCCCTTTGCCTACAGGACGTTACTATTTTCTGATCGGATGAAGGCAGCTGTTGGACTCAGATTTGTGATGATTTGAAATTCACCTTTCCAAGCATCAGCTAGTCACTGAAAGTTTCCTCCTTCTTCTGAACCCTCCTCCCATAATGTTCACTGAGAGAGTTGTAGAAAGTGAAAATATGCTCAAAGCAAGCTCAAGGAGTATTGGTGTAATGCGATTTGTCCAATATCAGCACTGGGCAGTTTTTACTCCACATGCTTCGTTTAAAGCTGGTCATACATTTCATCTGCTGGGCATTCCTTTGCATAAGGGTCTTTCAGATCTAGGAACCTCTGGGTGCTTTGTAAAGCTGCATTTTCCGTGTCCAAGTCCTGCAGGACATCCCCTTCCAGCACTTCACAGCATATCCTTAGGATTTGTTCCTCCCATGATCCATCTGCCATTCACCGTATTTGTAAGCACAGCCATTCCCTGCAAAAAACTGTTTCAAGGTCTCCCCAATCCACTTTCACAAATAACTGTGGCATGGTAGATGACATGATTAAATAAATGCAGTTAAATAATGTTCACTGTTTAAAAATTAACAGTGGACTGAAAGAAGGTAGCGAGGGAGCCAGCAGGGAAATATACCTGAATACAGACAATAGCATCTAGCAACCTTTCCTAGGCTGGTGGATATAACCTTGATCTTCCACTCAGTTTCCATCATGTTAACAGTGGTTCAATTCCTTCTCATAAACGCACACAGCAGACCTGTTGATATTATTCGTCACATTCTCCACTGCCTCCTTTTTCGCCCCGTTATGTTATAAAAAGTTATTCCAGCATCAGTCAATAAACTTCTCTGACCTTCGTGTTGTTGGACTACAGAAGCATACTAAGTGTGTGGGGGGAAGTAGAAAAGACTCGTAAGAAGTTCAGGTTTCATGTCTGTTCTTGGGATGACATGCTAAGGGCAATCCACTGGACACAAGCTGCACAACAAGCCCATTTGCAGGGTTAGCATCCCACTGGAGGATGTCATTTGCCAAGAATTCCAGGAACCTGAAGTTGACATGGGTCTTTATTATGGACATCAATAACATGTGTATAATGCAGCAGTAAGTTCCACTGACTTCTCACAGGGCATCTCTGGAAATCATTTTATTCAGGAATTATTCCAAATATAGAGATGTAGGGGATATATTTTTCTCTCCATTTGTTCTTCAAAATATAAAAGGCAAATACAAAAAATCATATCAACATGTAGGTATGCTTAAAATCCAGGACATCCAAATAATGGATCTATTATTAGAGTGACAATATTTCTATAGCTAACGCTTCCTCTCCATTGACACCTGCATCAGTAAAACAAGAGACTATCCACGTGCTTTGTGATTATGTGGTCATAGAGAAAGAGTGATTCTAAACATAGCTTTCATGGTTAATTTGCCTGACACAGATCCTAAGGGATACTTCTGACCCAAAGAACATTTAACTAAGTAACTAGGATGTGGGTAATTAATTTATCATACCTGCTTCCCTCTGTGCAATCATTAATAGGGGAAAATGTCTACCCAACAATGCATGTTACAGAGATAGTGGCATAAAAGGGGTAGGGCAGTGCCTCGGTGTGAACTGACAGTTCCAGTACAGGCTGGACACGTTTACCCTGGGGGTGAAGATCTGCCCCCCTGGCTTTGGACAGAGACGCTGGCATTCGTTCCACTGGTGTAAGTTGGGAGTAACTTCATGGGAACGGATGGAAACAGTTGGGAATTACACTGGGGTAACAGAAGACTCTGGTCAGAAGTGTAACTTTACATCACCTTAACTTGACCTAGACAGCTAGCAGGAAGATGTACCTGCCCAGTCCCCAGGCCTTTCTAACACGTTTTAGATCATGAAGCCGACACAAAACCGGTCACTCTTCTTTTGAAATGTGTGTGATAAAGAGAGCTAGACATTTATGCACAATAACGGCGTTGCTTAACAGTGACTGTATATCGTATTAAACGTAATAGTCATTGCTAGCATGTGAAACTACGATTGTTCAGGGCCAGCCTAAGGCTCAAGTTCTGCTCCCAGGTCACTGGTCAATGGCGATAGATTCTGGCATTATATCAGTTATGCCTCCGTTCAGTTCATTTCTAACTGCACAATCTGAAAAAGCTCGACGAGCTGCCTTAGCGCTTACCTTTTCTTCCACTGTGCAGCTAATATAAATATTATCACGACGGTCAGAAAACTTAAGACTACTGCAATGAGGAGGAACAGCTGCTTTTCATCTTTTCTGGACACTGTGAAGACAAACCACAAAGCATTCAAGGAATTTCTCCGTTCTGTAGTAATTACATTACACTGCAAAGAGGCGGGAGCCAAGGACAAAATCCCGTTTCCCCACCATATGTGTTAGTGCATCATTAGGGTTAACATGCTGCACGCATCCATGAATCCTTGCAAATATTTTAGGGTTAGACGCATGATGCCCCGCTGTGGGCCGCCTTTTGTCCACTATTGCCACTCTTTGCTGAGCTGAAATGTTTATCACCCACTCACGTCAAGAGGGAAACACTGTCACAACCCTGGAGCCAGCAGGCCCAATTCTGATCTCACTCATGCTGGTGAGAGTCTGGGGTGTTATTTTAGATTTACAGTGGTATAGTGGAATTGGGGGTGATAATGTGTATTTCCAAAGGGAATTAACGTTTTCACAATTCTTGTTTTAGTGTTTCCAATCGCCAAGGAAAGGAAGCGCCTCCCACAAAACATTTACAACCTGAATAGCCCAGGCAGACAGAGGGGAGACAGAAATTTTTGTCATCCCCATTTCACAGATGAGGAAGTGAGGCCGAGAGGGGTGACATGACTTGCCCAAGAATACACAGGAAGCCTGTGACACAGCCAAGGACTGAATCCAGGGCTCTGGCCCGCGCCCTGCCCAGAAGAGTAACCCTCTCCAAATATGTGCTGTATAGGGCACTTAGTTGTTTTGAGTCCTAATTATAAAAAGCTGCTAACATAATGAAACAGATTTTAAATTCAGTCCAGACGGGCCCACTGTAACCATGACGCTCATGTAGCCAGGTCACAGAAACAATACAATTGGTCACCTGCATCCTATGATAACCCAGTGCAGTTTGACTGTATTAACGTGGAACCCCCCACACCCAAAAAAACCCATCATGCCTTCCTCCTCATCTCATAATCCTTCGTGGTGGCAAAGGCTACTGGGATTTAGTTCATGGGAAGACACGATGGGGGTGGTTTGGGTGAGGGATGCTGGTTGAAGGATTGTTTCCTTCTCCCCCGCCCAGCACTCTGCTCCCAGCGGCTGTGAAGTCTCCAGCCTCTCCGTGGCCTCAGCCCCCAGAGCTGACAGCTGGGCTGAGCTGCACCTGGGCTGGTTCTGAGGCAAGAAGGGACGAGGCAGCAGCAGAAGGTAGGACAGGTTCCTAGCAACAATAAGATTTTGCTGACTTCTTCCCCTCTCCCTGTGGGCACAACGCAGAGGGTTCCCTGTTACGACCTCCACCCCCGAGGGTCACACCATATGGGCTGGGAAACACCTGCACATTGAGTTCTCACCACAGACTGTGTGCAGCCAGAGACAGTCTGAGCATGTGGGATGACACATATTCCGGGGAATGGGGTGTGCTCCTGCACCCCGCGGCGAGTACAGAGTGTCTCCGAGCTCAGAGTCAGATATTCCCTCCAGGCCAAAGACTCACTACCCTGTAGTACTTGCTGTTGGAGTGTTCCACTATCCCTGCATTCATTCATACTGCTGCTGTCATAGCTAATTAAACCAAGATTTCCCCAGATGCTGCTTCCCAGAAGTGGTGTGTCACTCCATGTATAAGTGGGTTTACTCACTAATCTTGTGTCTGGTGCTGTCCTGGGATGACCAGATCCAGAAATGCCATGGCTGTGACCCAGCCTTGGAAGTGATTTTCTGTTGGGATGCCTATACCATCCCTGCTTTGTAGCAAGTCGGGGGACAGGACTGTATCCGCATGCTGCCCCTTTGCTCCTAGACCTCTCTCCTCCCGAAATCCCTAGTCCCATTTCAGCAACCAGAAATCCCCCTCTGTCAGCTAAACCCTCTCCATCCATGCCAAGGTCAAGTAGCTGGTGAGCGGGGAAGGAATCCTGCCCCCAGGATGTGGTTCTCCACAGTCCACTGCTTCCTGGGGCTGCATGGTCCTGCACTCAGAACAAACAATGGCCAACGGACCCACATAGTGGCAGATCAAACAGCACAGCACCTCCTCTGTCCCTAGTCCCCAAATCCTGCCCCATGGAGGCTTGGAAAGTGTTCTCATGGAACTGGACTGCATGGCATACTGGGGTGCCGGACTCTCTGTAGTCAGCTCTGCAAAATTAGCCCCGGTCCAGCAAAACTGTTTCAGTTCTGGGGCCAGCAGAGCACTGCATGACAGGAAAGAGGCAGTTTCCTGTCTGTAAAATGGGGAGGTGTTTGGTGAAGGTGAAATAGCCCATGTCTGCAACGTGCTTTGAAGCGGCAAAACTATCTGTGGGCCAGATCTCCAGTTCTCAGTCCCAAGACAGACCGATAATGGTGGCCCATGCCGCACTCGTTTCTTTCGCCGTCTCCTACCGTAGAAGCACTCGCGCGTCCATTCACTCCAAAAGCCCTTGTCAGCACAGAACACATTTGTTTTCCCTCGTACACGGACACATGAGACATGGCTTCGATTGGACTGGGAGAAGGTAAAGGCAGTTTCCACTTGGGTTGACACAGACTGAGAAACAAGAGAACATGCAGAATAAAGAAGGTTGATTGGTTACGTGCTACAGGATTTAGACCAGGTATCTACACTAGAAACGGACATCAGTATAACTATGTCGTTCCACGTCCCCAGCTACGCCGTTGCACCGACTTAACCCCCGGTCTAGACAGTGCCAACGGGAGAGCTGCTTCGGAGGCTGACTAAACCCCCCCCCCCGCTTTGTTTATTTGAGATGCATTTAGTGATGGCTTTCGACAAACCCAGCCGGAGTAAAACGAGCAAACCAACCAACCGCCTAAACAAATTGTGCTTGCATGTGATCTGTGGCCACAGTTTATTCTTGCTAATTTGTGGAGCCCTTCATAAAGTTCACTAACTGGTGTATTATAATTTGCCAGGAAATGCAGCATGACAGGAATTCATTCTAACAATTTTGGAGCCCAAATTGTAACTGACCAGGCACGAGGAAAGGCACTGCACATCAGCGTTAGATTGTGTTCAGCACCGCTTCTTTGAAGAAGTTAAAATTACACTTGCATTGGGCCAAATCCTGAAGTCCTTGCTCAGGCAAAACTCCCGTGGATTCCCCGGAAAGCTTTGCCGAGTGCAGGCTGCGGAATTGACAATTAATATTTTGGATGTTTGAATTGGAAAGTTGTTCAAATATCTCCTGGGGCCTCAGAAGAAGCCAGCGCCCCTTTTTGCCAGCACCATGCCCTGAAGAGCCTCCAGTCTCTACAGACAGGCCAAAGGAGCTGGGAGAAAGGAAGTACTGTTATCCCCATTTTACAAATGGGAAACTGAGTCCCAGAGAGATAAAGCGACTTGCTTGTGGTAACACATGAAGTCTGGGGAAACACTAGATTCGAACCCAGATCTCCTATATCCTAATTAGAGGCCATAGCTATAAAAGCAGGCTTCACCCAGAAAGCAATGAACATCTGATGGTACAGTCCCCCCTAGAAGTGAGAATATACTTCTCCCCAAAACACGTCTGTTCCCTTTTTAAAGCCTTTGTTCCCTTCTCTCTCCAAGATCTGGCAATAAGAAGTGGGGTCTGGCATAACTATCTCTGTTCTCTGCTTCCCAGTCAGGCACCAAGCAGGGAGGTCGCTTGCAATAGCATCCCTGCACCCATTCAAGAACTGAGAAGAATGTGGTGCAGGCAACTCTGCCCCCTTCACCCGCTGAAGCAGGGGGAGCCAGGCATGACAGCCTGTTCCCACCGCCTTCCATCCATTCAAGTACTGGTGTAGGGGCTAGTCAGTCGAGGTGAAGCTATGGGACAGCCAGGGCCCTGGGGCACTAAGCTCAGCCAGGGGAAGGAATGACGTGCTTTTACCTCCATGCGCATGCACAGTGGAGAATCTAGCAGCCACGTCTCTCTGCCCCTTGCAGATCTTACAGTCCAATCCAGAAGGCACAAGATTGGATCTTTTTATATGTAACCATCTGTAAAGGTCAGATCCTGCCCTCTGTTACACCACCGTACGTCTGGAGCAGGCTCCAGCCCAGTGTCTCTTTTCAGCGGGTCAAACTTTGCCCCAATGCACCCATAAACCCTCACTCCTCACGGACTTTTACAAACTGCTGGCAGCTAAAGAGCCTCCCCACCATTCAGTTTAGGGCTGTTCCTTCCCTGCTTCAGTTTCCAGCCCTCCCATCCCATTCTGATGGCAAGGAGATGGAACAGGCTTCATGATGAGCAACCTTCTTGCTCATCGTAAACGAGAGCCCTTTGTAAGAAAGCTGGTTATCAACAACCCCGTGCGTCGCATACCGCCCAGGGATCATCACCATCCCGTTCTGTCAGCTGCACCTCGTAGTCCAGGCAGTGTGGGGGGGTACCCCCCGCAGGAGGGCTCCACTCCACGTGAACTTCCTCAGAGGCAGAAATGGAAACCGACAGCTTCTCAGGGGGAGAAGGTTTGACTGAAAAGGAGAGAGACACAAGATCAGACCTTCCACAGGGGAACCGTTGTTACTCTCAGCACTAGTTGAACTTCGGCGGCTTCCCGAGACGGTACTCACTGTCCACTGTCATCCCAACAACCAGCTGTGTGGATGTGGGCTGCGCTGAAGACAGACGTGGGCCATTATACTTAGTTCTGAATGTCAGTGTGAATTAGATTCTTCCTCTGAAACATGGGGTTTGGTACTTAAAGCTCTTTCATGCCTGGCAAGTATTTGGAGATGTTATTGCAGTTGAAATGGCATTGGTCAGCAGCACAGTTCAGGGCAACTGGACCTGTATTCCCCTCCATGGTCCAGCTAGGGCACCCGTATTTAGGTTTCCAGCTCTCTTGGGTGGAGACATATGTCTCTCTCCCTCCTGACCGGGGTATTTTCAGGCTGCCAAGCTCCCTGCCTACACTGTGAATTCCCCAGCAACATCAGGACTGCTTTACTTTCCTCCTCAGAGACAAGGAACAGTGGAACTGCCATGGTTAAATTACCACCCAGCTCTTTCTAAGCAAGCACATATTCCTAAAGTAAAAGCATTACAGAAAAAACAATATAAGAACCTACAGGTACCAGATGTCACCTCAACGCCAACAAGGGGTCCGGCTGGTGAGCAGCCCTTCAACTCCACCCCCGGGAGGTTTCCCTGCAGTTACCAGGCTCAGAACAAGAACACAGATGGGGCCGAGACCTTCCAACTCTTCCCAGCAAAGATTGGAACCAGTCCGTTTGCAGGATCAGAACGAAGGCCAGGAGTCAGGCTATTTAACCTAAGTCCTTTCTTTGTCTGTTGGTCCCTGGAGAATCCAGTCTGAACCAGTCCATGGGAGCCTCTCTCCAGGTGGTGGTGCTGCTTGGATGATATTACAACCCAAGTGAATTTGCCTAATCACCCTCCACTGTTCTTAATCCTGCGGGGTGTGGTCCCCTCCCTATGGAATTCTGTACAATGCCTGGCCCACAATGATACATACATTTAATTCAGTAAGGTTTGTCCAGGATATTGCAAGAAATTTGCCCTGTCGGCATCAGCACATCATCTGTCACTGCTCAAAAGCTTGTTGCAAATCTCCATCTTGCCACTAACTGCACCTGGGTTTGAGTTAGCTTGCTGTTGTGAACCTGGGCGCGGAGATGTCCACACACCAAGGGGACATCCACCCTCTGCCAGAGGCTTTGCCTTCTCTTGTGTGCATCTCTTGTGTACAAATGCTGTGAGGAGTCACAGCATTTCCTGCCTCCTGGGGGGAAGGGCAGCGTGGTCCCGTGGTGTTCTACTATAGGAATTGTTAATTATTGCTCCCTTCTTAAGTAAGGGTCTATCATGGACCCAGACTGTGCCAGAGAGGTTTTTAAGCGGAATTTCACATTAAAATCAATGGCTGTGCGTTTGTGAGAGTAGTCTGCTTAAAAACCTATGGCATAATCCAGTCCATAATACCCAGAGCTTTGGCTTCAGTGGTAAATGTTCCAGGACTTAAGAGATCCTTCTGTCAAACCAGCTTTGTCGCATGAAGTTACATATTGCAGACAGCAGCAAGCGTATTCGTGCCTTCTAAAAATAAAGCAATTGCATGCAGTCACCACCATTAGAGATGGAAGAGACGCCGGTAAGTAGAGCCGGTCACAGGATGGAAAAGATGGAAAGAACAAAAGAGCTTTCACCATTAATTTTCCATTTTAAAAAAGCTGGTTTTCATCCAAAAAAGACTTTCAAATGAAAAATGTCTGGAGTCATGACGGCCGTTCCCAGGCCCTGCAGCCTATCCGTCAGAAGTGTTGTTAATACTGAGGAGGTAAATCAATCCCAGTCACGCGCCAACTTCCTAGGTAGAAACATTCTAAATTGCCCTCCCATAGGATGACAGCTAAAAGGAGCGGATCGCATAGGTGAGGTGTAAAATGGTTTACAAAACCCACTACAGCCCCCTTCTCTGTTACACAACCTGTATTCCAGCGCGTCTCCCCCACCACTCCGACCCCGACCATCTCCTGCGCTTTGATGACTTCACCCTCACGACAGCCCTGTGTCGGGCAAACAGGGCTACAGAGCTAGTGAGTAGAGCGCAGAGAGAGAGGAACTGATTTTCCAGTTTGCCGCCCGTTAAAAAAAACAAATTCAGGTCAACTTGAAACAAACATTTTCAGCAAACCAAAGAGCAAAATTTGTTTTGGGTCAAAATGTTTCTTTTTGTTCTCAAGACTTTTTACACAATTTTAATTTAAGAAATTTAAGAAAATTTCAAAACAAAAAGTCGTTTCAAATTGAAAAATCAAACTGGTTTCATTCTGAAAGTGTTGAAAAGAAGGTTTAGATTTTTTCAGATTTTTTTCAGACTTTTCCTACCCCCAAACAAAAGGAATTTGGCGAATTCAACACAAATTTGCAAAATGTTTGTCAGCCTGAATCTGCATCTTTTGGCACAAAAATGTTTCGGAGAAAAACTTCTGCCTAGTTCTAATATTAAAGTGCCTTGCCTAAAGTCACACAGGAAGCCTTGGACCAACATATTTATGTGAGAGTAAGGGAGCTTAGATTGGTGCGATTTCCAGGCCATGAGGCCCTACGAAGGGGCAGTGGAGCACATTTGTACTCCGTTCTATTAGCTGTCCATGCCACGCTCCAGATTTCAGTCCCCCGAGGGGGCGGCTCCTTCGAAACTCACTTATGGTTTTAGCCAAAAAATCTAACAGTAACTGTCATACTGCGTCCAGTTGTATCCCTCTTGGTTTTAATAAAAAGCTGGAAGGCCGCTGCTCTTTTCTGAACTATCACGAGTTGTATTAAGACACAGAGCAGCTGTTTCTGTTCCAGTGGCCATTCTTATTACATCACTCACAGTCCGTGATAGGCCACGTCAGGCACTATCTGTGCAATACAGAACGGAGTCTTTGCTCTCACCAGTACTGCCCCATCATACTCAGAGTGACGATCGTCTGAAGGGCCAGCCAGGGACACAGTTGCTAGGTGAAAGAGGGGGAAACACCTGTCCTATGAGCAGGAACCCCCCACCCATGTAGCTGGAGGTCCCCACTTTCTCCCAGCATCTGCAACATTCTGTTTCTTTCCACGGCAATTGACAAAATCCTCCCTTAACATGGCCATTAGGATGGCACTAAGAAACACCTTTGTAGACCGGTTATCACTTTTAGGGCCAAATCCAGAGGTCTGGGGGAGAGGATAAGTTCAGGTGACTTACACCTACTTCCAGCATCCTCAATGCGACTGTTAAACCAGTTTAGACACCCTCAGTTGCCACTGTTTACTGAGACATTGAATTTGGCCCTTAGGCTGGACCAGAACAAACTGGCTTCATGTAAGCGAGCCTTTAGTTGATTTTCTTAAAATGAGCCCAGCACTTTCCCCACGCTGTAAGCACCTTTAACACACACAATAGTTACTGCAAAGTCTGAAGACTTCAGTTCAACACCTAAATTACCCAGTCATTACAGCTGCCCAGCCAAGACCATAAAACTACCCCACCAGCCCATAAGAGCCAGATCCTCAGCTGGTGTAGAGCAGCAAAGCTTCATTGCTTTCTGCTCATAGCTGTGAAAGTTTTCTAGGGTTGCCAACTTTCTGACTGAACAAAACTGAACACCCTTGCCCTGGCCCTTCCCCAAGGCCCCACCCACTCCATCCCCCTGCCTCCTTGTGTCGTTCGCTCTCCCCCACCCTCACTCACTGGCTCATCTTCATCGGGCTGAGGAGGGTCCCTTTTCGACTGGGTCTTCAGTTGAAAACTGGACACCTGGCAACCCTCGGGCCTCATGTAAAGCCCAGGGCAGGGAACCTCCCCCTGTGAATCCTGCACCTAGCTCAGTAATTTGAGGTTGAACTGGAGAAGATCTTTTTCCAAGTCAGCCAGGCTTGATTTAAAGATGGCAAATAATGGAGACTGTACCTTTGGTAAACAGTTCCAACAGTTAATTACCATCACACTGACAAACCATTGAAACCTGGCCCCAAGACAGCTACTGAACCATCCCAGGGTCTACTAGACCATTTAAGAACCGGCATCTTTCCCCACGAAGCCTGCAAAAATAGATGGGCCCATTGTCATCATTACCTAGATTCTGAAGATGGAATGTGAAGTAGGAGGGTCTCAGCCACGTGGACTCTGAAGAACCATTAACACAGACATTGAAATCAGTATATTCTGCCTGCCTCAGGTTTTGCAAATTGCATCCAGTATTTCTTCCATGAGTCTGACGATAGTCATCACATTGCACTGCATGATCCAGCCCTTCGTACCTATGCATAAGTTAGGAAAATTCTGTTACATGCCATATTTAAATAGAGGATTTTTTAAATATTTGCGCTGTGTTTTATTCTTCAGAAAGGTCTGACAGGTCACTGACTAATATAGTTCATGATCCAATCATTCAGTGAAATAAATATGCAAGATCAATCAAGATCTACACCAGAATGGCCTCTTTAATCATTAGTCAGAGTGAATAAATATTCATGTCACTACTTCATGATCATATAAAAACCCATAGTATTAAACATGAATCCTGTTTGTTCCTGGGCTGGCTATGGTGAAAAACCATTTGACACTGAAAAAAGAAGTTGTGTTTCATGTCCTGTCTTAAAAGGTTGATGATTAAAAAAAATTGCCCTAAAAGTGAGTAAGGCCAGGAAGCAGAAGAAAAGACTCGTCTTTGGATCCTCTTTTCTCTAAAGTTTCAGACTAAGCCAAACTAAAAATATGTTTGCAAAGAAGGCCATGACTCAGTCAAAGTCTGGTGAGTAACCAGACTTTCTTGGAAAGAGACACACCCAGGCTCAGCGGGCAAGCCATCAGGGGGTCACTCGCGATGACGGTTGAGATGCCATATGGCTGAGCATTAGAACGTGGAGACGGCAGCTTTTACCATTGGAGCCGAACATAGAGAACGTTCCCTTTTGCGATGAGGTCACATGGTGCAGGAAGATTGCAAAGTAACACGTCCCCTGACCCAAGGTAGCGACGTGCGTCAGTCTGCTGGAAACCATGGGAGATCTGGTCACTCAGTGGACTCTCAGCTGAAGAGGTGCGCACCTTTTCTTTCCAGCTACTCCACCCTGGGAGATACTCGCATAACTGCTACCATGGGTCACCAGCGGGAAGTCATCCCAGGGTTATGAATCCCAGCCTCTACCAGCAGAGCTAACGGATAAGCAGCCTCATAGAATCACAGAATATCAGGGTTGGAAGGGACCTCAGGAGGTCATCTAGTCCAACCCCCTGCTCAAAGCAGGGCCAATCCCCCACTAAATCATCCCAGCCAGGGCTTTGTCAAGCCTGACCTTAAAAACTTCTAAGGAAGGGGATTCCACCACCTCCCTAGGTAACGCATTCCAGTGTTTCACCACCCTCCTAGTGAAAAAGTTTTTCCTAATATCCAACCTAAATCTCCCCCATTGCAACTTGAGACCGTTACTCCTTGTCCTGTCATCTGCTATCACTGAGAATAGTCTAGATCCGTCCTCTTTGGATCCACCTTTCAGGTAGTTAAAAGTAGCTATCAAACCCCCCCCTCATTCTTCTCTTCCGTAGACTAAACAATCCCAGTTCCCTCAGCCTCTCCTCATAAGTCATGTGTTCCAGACCCCTAATCATTTTTGTTGCCCTTCACTGGACTCTTTCCAATTTTTCCACACCCTTCTTGTAGTGTGGGGCCCAAAACTGGACACAGTACTCCAGCTGAGGCCTCTTATCCCCTGAGACCAGCTGCTCCAGAGGAAGCACAGGACACACTGAACCATGGTGTACACAACACCAGACCTAGGAGCTCTCGGGGAGGAAGTGATGCCTTGACCCGGCAGCTGGGGGTACCTTGTTCTCGGTCACAGTAAGTATCTGCATGGTTACATTTCCCAAGCAAATCAGAGCTTCGTGCAGCATCGGGAATCCCTCCCCTCATCTGTGCCGGGAACATTCCTCCAGCCAGGGCCAAAGCAGGCCCGCGCACTCAGCTGTGGGCTCACGCCGGGGGATCTCCAGCTCACCTGCCCAAGAGGCCATGCTCACTTGGCTGCTTGCACTGCGGGGGGGCTGGCCAGCGCTGCCAGCAGCATGTACATTCCCAGCGGGGAGGGGGCTGTATAAGGGCACGGTAGGGACACGGTGCTGGCCCTGACCCCCTCTGCATACTGGTTGGTGGCTGTGCTGGCCGGAGGGCTGACTTTGTACACTGTGGGCCACTGGCACATACCCCTCCCCGCCCTCCAGCTAGAAGCATTATAGGCTCAGCAGGTATTGCACCTCTGGGGCGCCCATGAAGATGCACCTTCTCCAGTACTTCCTAACACTGAGCTCCAGTACGGTCCTTAACATCCCACGCTCTGGGGAGGGAACCCTCCTTCCTTGCCCAGATCCTGGACATTCCACTAGTGGGTCCATTTCTGCTAGGGCAGGGCTGGTACCCCAACTTCCTGCTTGCTTGGAGTCCTTCCGTGAAGTTTGCCGGAGGGCTGAATTTGGCCATTCTGTTCAAAGCCCAGTGAGTGTCCCTGTGCAGCGTATATTATCCAGGAAAGGTCCCTCTCTTCACTTTAATAAACAAACAAACAAACTCCTGCAATTTGAAAAATGACCTTGGTGCAGTGGCTATGTCAAGGGGAAGGCACTCCAGCTCCAAGCGTTTGTTCCTGTGATTAAGTGTTCCAATTCACAGTCATGTTTTTCAAACAGATCTTTGGCATTATTGTTACTAACACAACTTCTAAACAGGTTTGATAGTTGTTGGCAAAATTGCTAAAAGCATGTGGAAACCAACAACTGGATAGATATCAGTGTCCCATTTTCATGGGGAAAGTAAAAACAATGCCTTACCAATAATTCACTTTTGCATTACTTATAACAAATGTGACAGTGCGTTGTTAATTCACTTTGGTCCAAAAGTCCAACTTTGTTTTTCCTAAAGAAAAGAACCCTAGGTGGCACCTTGCAGCAGGTCAATAGGATTAACGAGACAGAAGAAATGGCTGGAAAATGCATGAATTAATGGCACTTATCTGGATGGGCTCGCACCACTACACTTTAACAGCCCCCTAACTTTTGTGGGATACACATTCAGGGACCTAGAGTGGCCGGGGTGCAAAAGAAGATAAAAGCCTAGAAATGTTAACCTTCAGACTAGGCTGCTCATTAGGACTGGTGAACTCAAGCCAATTCCCACAAAATTCAGATTTACTTGACTCTATGGATAGCAGAAATGCGTGGCGGACATGCTTTAGTTCTGATGGGAAAGGCAGGGGCTCCAAGGTGCAAAACACATGCAAAATACACACACCTGGTGCAGAAAGCACCACCCATGTGAAGAAAGGGAACCCTCACCAGGAGGCAAAGAGGAGGCTGTATTTACAGACTAACACTGGGGAGCTCACCCCTTTGGATCTGTGTGCGGATGGGCACGGGCTGTGCGTGCAGTTCTTTCCATGGTGAATAGCCTGGCCCTGGGGCTAGGTGAGGAGAGGGCTCTGCAGACCACAGGGAGTGGTGTTCTGGGTGGTGTAGGAGGGACATGCCCAGACTGAGGTATATTCCCCCCCACCCAAACTCCGCTGTAGGAGCCATTAGCATCTCTGCTGAGCCTCTCCATGCTGTGTAACCTCTCGACAGATGGGTCCAGGGGAATGGCTGACATAGGCATGGGTCTCCCAAGGATGACTTGGGTGCAGCGAATCCCCAATGTCCCTGGTCCTACAGCTAAACCACTAACCATTCTGCAGAGTGGGGAAGGGTAAACTACTGCCCTCTTCTATGAGAGGAAGTGATCTTGTCCTTTAAGAGCTGTCCCAGGTTACCCTGAAGGCAGCCAGAAGGGGCCCCTCTCCAGTCAATTTTGAATCTTGAAAAGTTTAATCTTTTTTAAGCCATTTGTTTAAGTGCAACTGTGAATCTGTGGCAGTCTGTAGCCATATGTTCATCCTTTCTACAAGGCTATGATGGATTTTGTACAAAATATGATTTGTGAGGTATTGTTTGAAAACTCAACTTGCTGATCATTATTGTCCTGGTAAAATGTGTGTGGCAACTTTGTATGTAAAGGTATAAGATTTTACTGAATAACATTAATGAGACATGTTCCATGTTTAGAACAGCAGGCACATATCAGTTCCTCAAAGACAAAAGACAAACTGATGTCTCAGCCAAGTGTCAACAAAATCAAATGGTCTATCACCTGGTTAAGTGGCCATTCTTCGGCAGGAAAGAGGGCATGAGCAAGAAATTTACATTTTTGGCAAAGAAACAGCAGGAGGTTCTGGTCCCCACATATTTTCTGTCTCCTGAAACTCAGCTGGAGATAATTTTCAAAGAAAAAGACAACGATCAGAAAGAGGAACAGAGGTCCCAAAATACGCCTCCCTTTCTCTCTGCCATGGCATCACCACCACCTGACAGACAAGGAAATGAATGCTGAACTGGGGGAGGGGTCCTGACTGGTAGGATTCCATCCAGTAAGACTGCGAAAGCATGTGGTGAGAGAAACCTTTGCTTTGAATTCATTTAGCTTGTTAAGTTAGATGTTAATTTATTTTATCTTTTATTTTCTTGTAACCAATTCTGACTTTTACACCTCATTATTTGTAATCACTTAACATCTTTTTGTAGTTAATAAATTTGTGTTATTGTTTTATCTAAACTAGCGAGAGTTCGGATTGAAATGTTTGGGAAACGCCATTTGGGAGAACAAGATTTGTGCATATCATTTTCTATTAATAAATGACAGACCTTATATGAGCTCGTATCATCCGGGAGGCGGCTGGGCAGTACAAGACGCACATTTCTGAGGGAAAGTCTGGGACAGGGAGTTTGCTGGTGGGGGCTGGAGAAGTGAGGGGACACAGCCGTCCATCAGTCCAGATTGTACCCTGGGGGATGTCTCAGAATCCCAGGCAGCAGCCTATGAATTCTTCCCTACTACAATATTCAGTGCTAACTGAAGGACAATAATAATGATTTAGAGAGTCCCAGATTCCAGACCCAAACCCAAACTTTCCCAGGGCCTTTGAGACCTGGGGTTTGGTATGGACAAGTTTAGAGATAGGGCTCCAAGCCGCAAGCTCCAGATCCAGAGTTTGGGGGGTTCCAACCCAGGCTTTTGATTTGGGCACATCTCTGCTAGAATAATTTGATACAAAGGCTGTTTTCAGGAGCCCCAAACCTTGGCTTTCAGGGTTCATGCTTTGTTCCCCATGTCTAGGTGCCAACATCTGTGTGTGGCATTTACCTATGTAATGTCATGTAATGGGGACACCAGCAACAAAAACAGAATTGCGATGGCTGTTCCTTTGTGTGATTCTAATGTGCTGTTTGCCCTGTGAGATGCCTCACCTGGCACCCAAACGCTTCCCTGCCAAGCTGGTACGTACCAATAATAAAACTCATAACGTGCCCCAGGAGGAGCTAGCCGGCCCAGCTGCCAAGTGCACGTGAGGTGCTCCCAATCGTAATAGACACAGTGGAAGTCTCGGATCTGTGACTCCAGATCTCCTGTTAAAATAAAAGGAAATAATGACTATTATTTGAAAGGCCCCATTTGGGCTGAGCTGAGAAATAGCCTTGCCAACCCATTTGATTTCTCTGAGCAATCATGACAACTCGTGTAAACAGAACAATCAAGATAATTTGATAGTGATCATGCCAGAGGGACTTGCTACCTTGGTAAACACTTCATTTTAAGTGACCCTTTGCATATCAAACCCAATTTACATTTATTTATTTGCAATGGAAAGGTGAAGGCTTAATTATTCAGAGGTGACTTGTCTGAGCAATTGAGCAGATTTCAGCTAAGGGAGGCAGGGTCACATGGCAGGAGGGCCAGTCTCTGGTCTATGACTTGATGCGCATTCTCAGACAACTCACTTCACTGCTCTGTAATACTTTGCAAAGGGTTTTGAGAGCCGGAGGGGAAAGGCAGCATGCAGGCGAGACAGTACTGGTGATCACTGATGGGGGAAGGTCACGTTGCATTCTCCCCTCCTGGCAGGGCACGGGGGAGATCGAGCTGGAGTTCTTCCATCCAGGGACTGCAGAGGCATGTGTCCAAGCACACGTGAGCAGGGAGGTTAAGCCAGAGCGCTGCTGTCACGGCTCGGGCATGGGACGACAGGCGTTTAAGGATGTGTCTACACTGTGATTAAAAACCCACGGCTGGCCCGTGCCAGCTGACTCAGGCTCAGGGGCCATTTAACTGCTGTGTAGATTTTCGTGCTCGGGCTGTAGCCTGGGCTCTGGGACACTGTGAGGTGGGAGGATCCCAGATCTTGGGCTGCAGCCCAAGCCCAAAAGTCTGCACTGCAATGAAACAGTCCCAAGAGCACCGAGCCAGCTGGCACGGGCCAGCCGCAGGTGTCTAACTGCAGTGTAGACAGACCCTAAGTCCACAACCCTCAAACAACAACAACAATTTGCTAAGCAAAAAATTGGCCTAACCTGGCAAAGAACATTTTTTGCATCTAGCAGCCTGACAGGCTCTGCTACGCCTAATGCCCGTCAGACGATGGAGACATACTGGGGCAGCAATAACTTGGTTGCAGAACATTTCAGTCAGGTCAACACATTTTTCCAGGAAGGGGTAAGGCCTGGAAAGGTCACGTGGGGAACGGCAGCCTGCTCCTAACCTTGTGAAGGAAGCTGGAAGGTAGCATGAGTCCAGTCACTTTTCACTTCAGATTCATTCGTACAACGTCCTTCCAGCAGAGTCTGGACCTTTGCTTCAGTTCTCTTGCTGAGATCAAATCCAACGCCATATTTTAACTTCTTAGTAAAAACAACCTGGTGTAAGACAGACAACACTGTAATAAACTTTTGGTGTGTATATTGGCTGCAAAGTTTGCCATGTGTGCTTGCTCTCTACACTGTACTATATTATATGTACACCATAGGATTATACACACACACAATGTTGCCTGTGAACACAATACAGATCTTTTACATTCCTATCAAATTTACACTGTCCAATACTTATCTAGCACCTGCCATTTCAGTCCTCTGCACTTCCCTCTATGGGGATGGATATCCTTCAAGGCACTGTAATGAAACACTGAAATTCATCCAATCTAATCCCAGGATCCAACTATTCCCGTGTCCTGTCTCAAACAGTAGCCAGCACCAGATATTACAGGGGAAGGTGCAAAAACTCCCAAATAGACAGTTCTGGAACAACCTGCCCAGAAGTAAAGACTCTTCCTTAACACTACCAGCGTATGTTGCCCCTTAATGGGTTAGTTTCTCGTTTGTATGGGTCTCTCACTACAGCAGGGGACCGTTTTAAAGAGGCGGCAGGGGACTCAAGGGCAGGTGTCCCTTTGCAGCATGCAGAGTTTAACAGAGATGCTATAGAACGTGCCAGCGCAGATTAGAAGGACCTACCAGCAGAAGGGAGACGAGCCGCTCAAATCTGCCTTCCCTTTTAACTGATTCTTCATGTGGCGAAGTGCAACCAATCTCCCCAAGTCAGGGAGATGGAGCTAGTTAATTCCTTACCAGCACGGTTTGCTAGGAATTAGTCCCATCAAATCTGGGACTTTTACAATTTGTGAGAGCATTTAATATTTTTCCTGAACTTGAAAAAAAATTGTACATCACCTAGTAACTGGAAAACAAACAAACAGCAGCTTAAATTTAAAAAACAATAAAGAAAAAGAAATTGAGAAGGATTAAAATTAAAGAGCAAGAAATGGGATTTATCTGAAGAAAAAGAAGAGAAAGAGCAGAACCTGATTCCTGTCCCACCTGCATCACTGCAGCTGGTGCACACAGCCCTTGTGCTTGCACTTTTCGCTAGTAGTCCAAGAATATAAAAGACAGGCTTTCGAGCCCTGTGCTTCTGACCAGCCTCTGACTAATCTCACTGCCCTGGGGCTCTGACGCTCACACAGCCTTTTACACAAGCTGCTCCCTGTGGGCATAGGTGGTGAGTTATATTCCCACCTGGTGCCCAGGCACCAGCAACATTCAGAGCCCAGGGGCCCAGCTCCACCAATATTTGGAGCAGGGTGTCCGGCGGGACCCTCCACCAGCACAGGGGGCCCCCCACCCGCAGTCACCGCTCCTGCCCCACGCTGGGCAAGGGGCAGCCCCATCCCTCGCCCCCAGTGAGGCTATAGTCAGGGGCAAGAGCAGGGGAGGAGGCGCACGCAGCTCCCCCCGGCACCCACCACGGGGAGGCGAGGGAGATTCCTGGGCCTGAGAGGGGCCCTAGGAGCACATGCAGTGACAGTGGTGGGGGGGAGTGTGCTGCTGGGGGGGCGGGAAAGGGGGGCTCCTCCCCCAGAGCTCACTGCTGCCGGCAGGGAAAGGCATGGGGGGAGTCCTCCTCTCTGGCCCCTGTCCCGGAGCAGCCTGCCTGCACCCCGCCTGCACCCCAAACTCATCCCCAGGCCTGCCCCACCCCAGAGCCCACACTCCCAGCCAGAGCTTTCACCCCCCCCCACACACACACCCTCAACCCTCTGCCCCAGCCCTGAGCCCCCTCCAACACCATATCCCAAACCCCAGCCAGAGCCCTCATCCCCCCACACCTAACCCTCTGCCCCAGCCCGGAGCCCCCTCCCACACCCCAAACCCCTCAACTCCAGCCCCAGCCAGAGCCCTCATCCCCCCACACCCAAACCCTCTGCCCCAGCCCTGAGCCTCTCTAACCCCCCAAACCCCCTAGCTCCAGACAGAGCCCTGACCCCCCACACTCCTACTCTCACCTTGAGCCCCTCCCACACCCCAAACCCCTCATCTGCAGCCACACCCCACGACCCTCACCCCTGCACCCCTTCCCTCTGCACCCCCTCCCATCCCCAAACTCCCTCCCAGAGCCTGCACCCCAATCCCATTCCCCAGCCTAGGGCCTGCACCCCAGACCTCCTGCCCCACCCAAAACTCCCTCCCAGAGCCTTGGGCAGGTAGGGGGCAGAGTTTGGGGGGGCATGGGTTCTGGGCACCACCAAAATTTCTACAAACCTGCCACCCCTGCCTGTGGGCACAAGCTCCGGTTTTGTGACTTCATCTTTCATGTCATCTGTGTACTCTGGGCTGCCAGCAGAGTAAGTTAATTAATAAGCCCTGTCCCGGTCAAAACTTTTGGCAGGACACTGGGTATTTCACATGATGTTATCTGCATTTTACAAGATACTTTTGTTGCTTCATCTGAGTCTGCTTCTCCTCTTCTAGTCTGACTCTTTATTTCTTCTTCATCATCCTTGCAAATTTAGAAAATTCTGACTTTTTCCTGTGAAGATTTCTTTGGGGTTTTGTTTTGTTGAGCTACTGCTAAAATAATCTTAGAAAAATCAGCACACCCAGAGATTCCTGTGTCACTAAAGGTTTGACTTCCCCCAACCAAAGTGAAGAAACCCAGACACACACTTTACAGCACATTTCCCCTTTCATGACTTATTAAATTCCTCCTAGCAATGGGGATTGGTTAATAGAGCTCTTCCCTGCTTTAGGACTCTCATCATCTGAACAGTCAGCCAGACAAGTCTGTGGCCTAGCGCTAAAGGTGTGCCCAGAGTGTGCCCAGTGCCGATGAAACTGTCCAGCAGTGGTAGCGTGGCTAGTTGCCAGGCTATTGGCTGCACTGTGATATTCCAATTTCTATCCTTTTCACCTCAACTTGACCTGTTCTCTAGGAGCCCACTGAGGTGACTGGAAAGACTCCCCTTGTCTTCCATGGGTTTTGCTAATGGCCCTACAGAGAAGTGTGTCCAACACAAAATTGCCTGGTTTTTTTGGCACTTCTAAATATCTGACAGTGAGCAATTGTAGCGTTGGGTATCTGCTCCTCTAGCCCCATGACATGTTTACCCATGTGGGAGCCTTATCTGCCAGCCCACTGACAAGTATTTCAACAATCCTCCTTGCAGTAAGCATACCTGTTCCCTCCTTGCTACATTTTCATGAGATAAGATCGGCAGTTTTATTTTATGGATGATTTCAGTTCAAACCATCTCTCAGAGATAAATGTAAATAGTAATAAAAAAATATCATCGGGGTACAAGAAATGTTAGAATGTTATGAGACAGAATCAAACGTAATCTCACATTTATAAAGCACTTTTCATCCCAAAAGATCGTAGGCACTTTACAGGCTCCCAGTTCTGCAGAGACTGACTACTAGTGCACTGAATACTATGAAATTACTCTTGGCAATAAGCACTACAACCAGTCGGAAGTGTTTGTAGAAGCGGGCCCTTAATCAGTCCCAAAGGTTTTGGCGGTTGCTGTTAAGCTGTAAAATATTTCCATCCTAATCCCAGACCTACGTTTCGATATTGTTCATCTTTTTGGTTGATCGTTTGGCCTTGTCAAAGGAAGTTACTCTAATTATTTTACAACTTCAAAGCATTAACTTTAAAAAAGTGTAATCAACAGATGAAACAAAGGGGAAGCAGTCGCAAAATACTATACACCAAGCTAGGCTTGATCTTACCTTCCAGTCTGCATCGCCAGTGCTACGGTATTTTAATTTATATTTTATTGTACACTGATCGAGGGTTAGCAGGGAAGGTGGAGGCTGCCATTCTATACAGAGATGGCCTAAAAGTCCAGGGTCAATTATCTGAAGATTGCGGGGAGGTTCGACTGAAACAGAAAAAGCAGTTGGATAAAAGAAGTTGTTTTAGAGAAATTTAAAAAATCCAGGTATTTCAAACTATGATTTTGCCCAGAAAATTCCCTTTTAGCCACAGAAGCTCAAAATGCTTTGCACCAAGATTACGGTATCAGCGTAAAGCTGCCTCTGCCTCCAGGATTAAGCACAAATTACTTGGACTCAGTTCAAAAAGTGTTTTAACCTTGTTCAAAAGCAAGACTCAACAGTTTAGGGTAGGTTGTTAAGAATGCTGGAGCCCCTGAAATGGCAAGGCTTTACACACGTAATTGTAACTTGGACATGGCACCAGTGTTCCTAAATCCGTTCCTGTGAAAAATGTCACGTTTCTCACGTGTCCAGGCTGACTCAGCCTCCTCCAAGCACATATGTGCACAGCCAGGGAGACAATTTTGATGTAAAATCATCCCTGCCTCCTGCTGCCCCACCCCCGGCCAGCTTTTGCATGGTTTTATGCAAGATCACAGCTCTGCTTCCCCCCCCTCGAGTCCCCTCCTGTGTTCACTTTTAAACCCTAATATCAACCAGTGTGGGTGATTTCAGATGACACTGCAAACGTGCCATGCAGATCGAGTAAAACCACAGGAAGTCAGATCAAATCATTTTCTCTTTTGGGAGAACATACAGTAGCTAACCAATATCAGAGACAACTAGTCCCTCTCTCCTTAAATATTCTCTTCAGCGTATTAGATCTCTGTGGAACCTGGGTGGGGGCAGGGGAAGCCCTACTCACCTGGGCAGACTAGAATACAAACCAAAATCAATTCTTATTTTGGGCACCTTCCATCATACAGAAGTACTTCTACTCTTATTTTCAGTCTGGTTTTTATTAAAATAATGTGAGAAAAAATGTCCTACATTACAATCACTGCTGTACCATAACAAAGCAGAGTGCCTTGAAGACACATTTCATGTTTTTTAAAAAATATATTTCCCAGTTCCTCAGCTTTTTATTAAGAATGCCATTCTCTTTCATTAAGATTTCTGAGACCATTTATCTTTACTAGATCAATCCAGAATCAATTTCACATCTCAGATTTTTTTTTCTATACACACTATCTTGAGACCCAGGATTACAATTTGGGTAATTGGGGTTTGTACAGATTCAGTTACAGGACATAATTTATTCACAGTCACCTGGACTGACCGGTGGTTTTCATTGTAGTGTTTTAAAGATTGCTGTAGTGGCTACGCCATTAGGGGAATTGTAGGACTCCAGGCCCTTTGTGTCTTCCTCTTGGACTCTCATCCAACATCCACACACTCTTTCCATTCATTTTTCATGGAGCCTTAGGAGAGCTGGCTCCAGGAATCTCTTGCAATGGAAGATGACTTCATAAGTCAGACTTCCAAGTGCTCCCAGAAGTCTTTGCAGGATAACGGCTCAGAGAAGATTGGTTTATTCTAACCAAGACCCCAAACACCACCACAAACTTTAAGCCTCCAGCCTTCATGCTTCAGGCCCCATATTTCCCAGTTTGTACAGCTCTGAGGAAGATTTGTGAGGGTGAGCTGCACTGTTTAGACGGTGCAGCCTAACCTGTGAGCTAGGAACCCAGACTGCCGTATTTACGGTGCCGTTCGCAGCAATAGGATAAAAGGAACTGGAAGTAAAATTAGAAAGGCATCAATGAATTAAGAGCTTTATTTTCTGTATTAGGTGTGCTCAGTTCACAAATAACCAGATTCCGTCCCCTGTCCCAGCTGCTAGCCCTGTACACTCTGGCTGAGCAGAGCTCTGGGGTCCGAGAGTTATGCTGGGCTCTTTCCAGTGCCAGTAATCCTAGGTCCAAATCAAGAGCTTTGGTTACACTTGTGCAATCTCCTGCAGTCAAATGATGCCTTGCAGACTCCTGGGCAGCCCTCTTGCTGTCAGCCAGGTTGCACAGAGGTAATTGCCTTGAATTGTTTGCCGCATGCTGCTGATGGATACGAAGGAAAAGACTCCATCGTGCTGTGCCTTAGCTGGGCTACGAGGCAGCCTCTGCTGACTGGGCCTCTCTGAGCTAGCACCGTTTGGTGGACACCCTGAAGCAGAGCAGGTAATGGTGCCACCACATGTCCTCATGTTCAGGGACTCCTTCCTGGTGCCCAGGGGTAATTTACACCTCCTTGGGCCAGCTCTGGTGAATCTGGCCCCACGGAAGTTTCACATGGAAGAGGACTGCAAGTCTGAGTCCCCAAGCCACGTGGCTCAATCACCGGAAGGTATTTATCTTTGAGAGGGGAACAGATGCGTTTCAGTTCCTCTCTTTATCTAAAGGTGGACTTTTATCATTGGACGCACGCACTGCATTTTGATAGCAAACATTCATTACGAGAAGAAACAATTTTATTGTCAGTCCCCTTCAGGTTGTAAGTTAGCCCCATCCACCAGATTAACCTGCTACATTCAGCTTCACTGGGAAATATTGGGGAGTATTTTTCTCAGACACCCAAGGTGTGTTTAGACATTGCAGCAATGTGTAATAGATTTATTGTACATCAGCACTGGATGCCCCTTCCTGCTTCCATTGAAGTTCATTGCAAAGCTCCCATTAAGCCCAGTAGCATGTTTGCCCAGTCCTGCAATTGGATCCGTGTGCATAAACTCTTCGACAGGGATCTGTCCATTTGCAGGGTCAAAGCCATGAAAAGCTAAGATTTAGGAATCATCCTCATACTGTTTTAGACATAGCACATTCTGCATCTTGGCGGGGAGTACACTAGACAGCCCTTGCAGTCCCTTCTAGCCCTTTGCTCTATAAACAGAGTGGTAAATTTCTGCACATTATTTAAACTGAAGCGAGCATTAGACAATAGCGTAATCATGAACGCTCCTTGATTTACCTGATGTCTGGTGTCCTGAGGAACCCGTGCAGAACCATGCTAGGATTGTGCTGACGGCACAAATCCACTGGATGTCCATTTGTGTGTAAGACTTCAAAGCTTCCCACTGGGAAGTGTATTATGCCAGAAAAATATTCGCACACGAGAAACCTACAAAATAAGCCAGGTTGAAAACTAGTTAAGGTATATAACCAGCTACACCGGGGAAGCAGATTTCCCCCTGCCTCGTGAGCACAAGTAACCACCTCACAAGCATTATCAGTGTTGATACTGAATGCCTACCACAATGTTATATGCAGTGTGGTTGCAGCCATGATATTAGAGACACAAGGTGGGGGAGGGCTCTCTCTTTTTATTTGACCAGCTTCGGTTGGTGAGAGATGAGCTTTCAAGCTTACACAGACCTGCAAAAGAGCACTGTGTAAGCTTGTCTCTCTCACGGGGATTTCTGCAGAAAATGACCATTTTTAATTAACATTTTCAGGTTTTCATCAGAAAACGGAAACTCCCAAACCTGAACACTTTCCAGCTTTGAGCAACTGAAAACAGAAATTTCAGCCAGCTCCCAAAAATTTTAAACATTTGATCAAAATTTCAGATTTTGGTGGCTCAAAACAAACCAAAAACAAACCTCTGTTTTCTGGGTTCCAGTTTCTCAATGAAAACATGGAAAAATTTGAAGAAAGTTTTTAGCAAAACACACACACACAAATCTGTATTTTCCATGGAAAGAAAACTCATTTCCTGCCCAGCTCTTCCAGATACACTGGATCAGATGAGCTAGTCCAGGGGGCATGAGGAGACCTCTATTACATGAATCCTCCACTCAGACAACAGAGTCTGGGGCAGGGGCTCCCAGAAGAGGCAGACCAGGGGAAGACTTAAGGAGCTGCAGGGATGGAAGGGAACAGCAATCAGGGGCTCCTGAATAAATCCTGGATTAATAAAGGGTGGGAACAGGAAAGACACCCAGATCCATTCCCCTCTCTCCATCCCTCCCCCTTCAGCAGACAACCGCTCTTCCCCCCCATCCCCTCTAGGGTGACCAGATGTCCCAATTTTATAAGGACAGTCCCGATTTTTGGGTGTTTTTCTTATATAGGGGCCTATTACCCCCCACCACCGTCCCAATTTTTCACATTTGCTGTCTGGTCACCCTACCCCCCGCCCTCCAGGAGGTGAGAGATTTTGGAGAAGGGGGAGCAGGCGTCACCCAGCTCACCCTGAGACGCAAGGCTGATTCCAACAATTTCTCAGAATGGCTACTCGCCTTGGGAACTGGATCCCACACGGCAGCAGTGCAAACGGCTTTCAGACCACCGCTGGGGAAAGCCGGCAGGTTCACTGGGATGCCAGTGCACAAGATGGCGTATGAACGCGAGTAAGAATCGCTTACACTGGTGCCGGGACTGATGTCAAGGAACCAGCTGCTGTGTCAGCGGATGCAAGTTCCACCGTAAAGTCAACTGAGGGGCAGCAGTACACCAGAGTCTGGAAACCCAAGTTCCCCCAGTAAACACCAATTCCACTTTCTTGCAGAATGTGAGACTTTCTCGCAGTCTGAAATATTCGGCTCCAACGAATGTGACTGGATTCAGTCTAAGAACAACCATCTGTTCTTACATCGCTTTCCTTTGGGCAGCTCCTCAGACCTACTGGTGTGACCCCCCCCCCACTGTCACCAGAACGGACCGGGGCCCGGGCAGGGCTGAAGGTTGCATCCCAGAACTGTTGCTGCCCCATTGTCCGGAGACCCTCCCCTACACAGAGAGGCGGTCGGAGGCAGGAAACTGAAGCAGCCCCATATGTCTTGACAGAGTGGATCTTGGATTGGTTCTTTACCCCAGAAACCTCCCCTCGTTCTGGGGGGACAGTTGAGAGAGACAGAGAGGAAGGGAGCCTCCTGCTCCCCTCACCAACTGCCTGTTTTTTCAGGTTTCCCAACCCTCAAGTGGGGAACTGTCAAGTTCAGCCCCCACAGAGCCCATCGCCCCACTGGGCAGGGAGTGGCTGTCCGGCGCACCACTGAGCTGCCACAGCCGCCAGCCCGGCCACTGACCGCTACCTCAGGCGGGATGGAAAGTGGGCAGCTGATCGCCAAGCTCGCTAGCCCATCCCATGGAGCTGGAAAGTGACTGCCGAGACCCAGACCACCCTGCGGTTCCTCGGGCCCCTCAGACAAGACAGACACCAGACCTCGGTGCCTGCAACGTCGACTGCTGCACTGCGGACAGGCCCCTGGGCCGGCGGCTGGCAGGTTAGAGAGCTGACATAGCAACTAGGGGCAGGGAGACTTTGTGAGTGGTTAAATGAAAGAAAAAAAAAGGTTTAGGGCGTCCTCTATGGGTGGCTGTGTATCTATATTTTAACAGTCTAACCAGATTCACATGGAGTATCGATAATATCACTTGTTCTTTGCATTGTTTGTGTTTATAATGTCTAGTGTTTATATAAAGCTCATTGGGTATTTGGTAATTTCAGAATTGTGTGCTCCTTTATGAAGTGAGTATGGTCCCCACGGTGACGGGGGATTACCCATTATTTCCCAGGAGACACCACCAGTAGAGGAGTCCCGACTTCAGCAGGGAGACCCAGATGGGCAGAATGAGCCAGGACCTCAGGAGGTAAAGCACACCCCACACCTCCTGAGTCTGGGCCCTCAGAGCCACCAAGCGGTGGAGAGAAGGTTACACAGGAATTCATTTAGGCTTACAAACCCTGTGAAATAGGGGAGTGTTTTCTCCATAGGCGTGTAAGGTATTCAACCCCAAGCAATTTACAGGACAGAGGCATCAAGCAGGTTATTAGAAAGCTGCCAGTCCAGCATCAGATCAATTTGGGATTTGCCTTCCTAAGGTATCCTTTTCAGAGTGGTAGCCGTGTTAGTCTGTATCAACAAAGGCAATGAGGAGTCCTTGTGGAACTTTAGAGATTAACAAATTTATTTGGGCATAAACTTTCATGGGCTAAAACCCACTTCATCAGATGCATGGAGTGGAAAATACAGGAGCAGGCATAAATACATGAAAAGATGGGAGTTGCCTTACCAAGCGTGAGGTCAGTCTAACGAGACAATTCAATTAACAGTAGGACACCAAGGGAGAAAAAATAACACTTGTAGTGGTAATGAGAATGGCCCATTGACAAGAAGGCGTGAGTAACAGTAGGGGGAAATTGGTATGGGGGAAATTAGGTTTAGGTTATCCTTGTTTACAGACTATGAACTAATCACACAAGACAGCAGAACTGTTTGACATTATGATAGGATATGGTAGATGGATTCACACAAATTTTGTTTACTCAAGTCTAGCAAAGTAAGGAGAAAAAGTACAGAGACTGCATACTTGGTGGGCCTCTAACAGGAGCTGGCAATGCCATAGAGCCTGGAAGAATTGGGTCTGCTACCACCCTCAATAATATTGCAGTACCAGGGTATCTGTTGGAGTGAGGAGAAACCTCATTGTCTTAAAAAAACACAAACAAAAAAACCAAACCACCACCACCAAACTTTATTGCAGCCAGAACCCTCACATACCACGGCCGACCTCCCCTGGAGCTGGCAACAGACTGCTTCACCCACTGAACAAATGTTGTCCTTCAAACCAGAACCTGGGATTTGTCCTGGAGCTGCTTTGCCTCGGGCTCCTCTGACTGACAGGCTGCAAACACAGAAAGGCGGCATGTAAATATAAAGCAGACCCTGGGCAGCTCCAGTTCACACACTGCTCAGTTTATTTACAGCCCAGAGCGCCAGAAAGATTATACACTAGAGTACTAGCAGGTAGGATGAGAAGTAAAAGCCTGATGCTAGATTAAGGGATACTGAAGACAGGTGTTAGAAAATATCCTAACAGTAAAGAATTCCTACTGTTAAAAACACAGGATGGAGCGGAAAGAGTCCATAAAATACACATCAGTTGCTTTTAACAAGATCAGTTATAAAGGTAATTTTACTGGTTTCAAAAGTATTAAATTCTATATTCCAGTGGTGGGTGAAATTATCCCCTATATTCCCTCCCTGCCTCCTAGGGGCGTTTTTTGGCTCAGACAGTTTATACTGGTAAAGTGCTTTGACATGCTTGGATTAAAAGCCTTATATAATTGCAACTTGTGGTTTCCGCTACAATAAAAGAGACCAGAATGGTGCCAGAGAATGCAATGGCAGAGCCAGGAAGCACATACATTCTGAAACCAAAGACATGCACATAAATGTCAGTGACCAGCATAAGCCAACAACCACAGGAGTATGAGAGTGGCTCTAGTTTATGGATATAATGAAGATGACAGTGAAATGTTCAATTTTTAGTGTGATATCAAGAAATACCAGGAGGATATTTACACACAGCAAACGAGAGAAGTTAGTTTGTAGAAAGTCAAATACAATATATGTGATCACAACATAAAATGTGTCCTGTTGAAAAACCACCAGACTTGGTATGTGCACATGCTCCAGTACCAGAAAGACCCTTACAATTAGGAGCCAGGTGAGAGACTGGTACAACCTTCCCTGTGAGCAGCACTGATTTGCAGAATTGAGAAAGACACCAGAAATAATTATATCGGTGATTTCCATTTCCCATCTAAAGAATTAAGCACAAATGGCCAACAGAAAACATTTAGTCCATGAGACAGATTTTAATAAAAATAATTGCAGTTAGTGTGTAACAAATACAGATTTGTAAGATGAGCTACAGCTAAACCAAGACACACAATGCAACTCAAGAACAACATTTTAAAACTGCAAAAATTCTTACCTGGAGTCCTGTGATGTGTTTTACAGCAGAGACTAAAGCAGGAGTGAAAGTGTTCTTTTCAGCCGGCAGCTCCTTAACTGCCTTGGTTAATAAGTATGTTGTTTGAAGAACTAGGAGTTTTCCACAAAGAGTCAGAGGGCTTTAGTCTGTTCCCCTCCACAAAATTGAGTGACCCATTTTAATCATGTTGCAATACTCAAAAGATCATAGCCTTGACCAGGCTAACCATTGGGACAGGAAATCCAGAAACTCCTGCTTTTGTTAAGCCTTGGTGTTAAGCACTGCTATAAATATCCTGGTAAACGCACAGAGATGTTTTGAGTGCTCTGATGATTCATTATGATGGGAAACAAATGGCACGTTTATAATTTCTCATCTCAGATTCCCCCTGCTCCAGGCATTGACACACCTCCCCACCCACCATGCTGCCAAGTAACACGCATCTTGCCACCACCCTGGCTGCCCTTCACCCCCTGTTTGGTTTGTCATTCGCTTCTCTCCCCCTTCAGGTGATCTAATCTGAGGGCCCTCAGGATTCAGTCCTTCCTATCAGCTGTAGGATCTCAACCTGCACTTGAGCCCTGCATTCACTCTGTGATCACCCATCTCTCCTTCCAACACCTCCTGGCTTCCTTCCACTATTCATTCGGGGGGGGGGGGGGAGAGATGTAATACTGCACTCCATATGATTTTATGAAAATATGCTAATGAGTGTGAATGTGATGTAATTGGAATATGCTTCATGCAAAAGTTCTCTTGTAAGGTATCATTACAAAGCTTATAATCTACTGAGTGCGGTCATCCAATTTGTATAAATGTATCATTCTTGTATCTGAAACTAGAAATATGAAACATAACTCTGAGGTCCTATTGTAATTATGCAAAGTGTGGGCCATTAATAGTGGCTTGGAATCTTGATGGCTCCCATTAACCAGGACAATTGACTGTAAATGGCTCTGTTTACTTGTAAGTCTTCCTGTATACTTGTGGGCTGGCAAGTGGGTAATGAAGTCTCACAGTGACATGTGATCATGTCACCTGAACTGGAATCCATCTTTAACCTGGTGTGTTTCCATTGAGAAAGAGGGGTGGGAACCCAGAGAGGGACAAAGGATTCCCGCCTTGTGCAAAAGATATATAAGGGGGTGGAACAGAACAAAGGAGGCTGCAGTCATGAGAAATTCCCTGTCTACCAGCTGAGCTGGAATAAGGGCTGTACCGGGGAAAGGACTGGGCCCAGACTAGAAAGGAGTCTAGTCTGTGAAAGGAGACTATTGGAACATCTCTGAGGGTGACATTTTATCTGTAATCAGTTTCTTGCTATATTAGGCTTAGACTTGCGTGTTTTTGTTTTATTTTGCTTGGTAACTTACTTTGTTCTGTCTGTTATTACTTGGAACCATTTAAATCCTACTTTTTATACTTAATAAAATCACTTTTTGCTTATTAATTGACCTAGAGCAAGTAATTAATTCCTGGAGGAGCAAATGGCTGTGCAGATCTCTCTATCAGTTTTATAGAGGGTGAACAATTTATGAGTTTACACTGTATAAGCTTTATAGAGTAAAACGGATTTATTTGGGGTTTGGACCCCATTGGGAGTTGGGTGTCTGGGTGCTAGAGATAGGAGCACTTCTTAAGCTGTTTTCAGTTAAGCCTGCAGCTTCTGGGGGACCTGGTTCGGACCTGGGTCTGGGTTTGCAGCAGGCATGAGCATCTGGCTCAACAAGGCAGGGCACTGAAGTCCCAAGCTGCCAGGGAGAACGGGCTCAGAGGCAGTCTCGGCACATCAGGTGGCAGTCCCAAGGGGGTCTCTGTGACCCAAACCATCACAGGAAATTCCTCACAAAAGATCCATAGTGCCACTGCCGCACCCCCTTTAAATCCCTGTTCCCCTAAAAACCTGCCCCCTCTGGGGCATGTTTGGGCAGCTAGCAAGCTGGAGTAGCTGTTAATTGCACTCATTTTACTGTTACTTCATCTCACGAGCTCCTCCCCACACACACACACACCCTGCTCCCTCCCTCTCTTCCATTCACCCATTTCATCTACCTGGTGCATTCTGTCATAAATCTGCTCTGGTACTTCTGAGGCAGGGACAGTCTTTTTATTATTCATTTGTCCCGCATGTAGCCCTGACCCTGGCCTGGGGGTCCTGGGTACCAGTAATAATCATCCCCTGGAATCAAAAATTCTAGAGCTTCTTGTGTCTCTAGAGGCAGCAGAAGACCTGTCCAAAGATGCTGCCCTATAAACGATCCATTTCCATCTGTGTGACCTGGAGTGTCCTGGAAGCAATGAATCAAAACAAATTCATGGTATTTTTTTTGCTATAGTTACATCTGCATGTTTCCAGATTCTCTCACTTTAGAAACAATAGAGGATGTTCTAAGGCCAGAAGAGCAGCTGGTGTTCCCCAATCTGCCAAACTGACCGCTTTAATAGGGACTGCATGTATTTTGCAAGGGGTAGGTTATTGTCAGCTACTCAGAGAGCCAGTAAGAAAAGATTTCAAAAAAACACTCCTTTACTGGAATCATAAAGGAGAAATGACCTCAAATCTCCACCCAATGCTTACCATATTTCTGTTTCAAATGGAACCCAGTCCAAACAGCTATACCATTATTCTCTAGCTGGAGTCAGTGGAAGTTTTGCCTAAGTGAGGAGCACAGACCTGACCTTTCACCACTTATGTTGTTTAGCTTTTGCATTTCCCTCTGCTTGAATACTGAAATATAGATACAAAACACCTGCAACCACTGCTTCACAGGTGTTGTTGCCAGGCTGCTGTGTTTGGGGTGAAAACTCTGTGGGCTGCAGAAAGTTTACATCCAAAATTAATTTTTAATTTATGAAGACATCCCAAATCACATGACACTTGCTTGGTCCTGGTGTCCCTTCAGGAGTGCTGTGAAAGGCCGGTGCTGACAGAAACAACATCAGCATTTCCACAATCCAAGAAACCTTAAGAAATTTGCAAGCAGGGTTTCCTCAGTGCAAGCAAAACATCTGACCCTACAACACCGGCTATCATCTCACCAGCACCGCCCAGAGTAGAAATCCAGGACAGAGGATTAAGTGACATGGCAACCTGCCAAAGTGAGGGAAAGCTCCCCACACAGAGGACAATTGGTTTTCACTGGTATGTGAGAAGAACACGGAGCTGCCCGTTTGATACTGTACATTGGCCTAGTTAATTGAGAAACTTAACAGTAACAAGTCACCGGGACCAGATGGCATTCACCCAAGAGTTCTGAAAGAGCTCAAATGTGAAAGTGCGGAACTATTAATTATGGTTTGTAACCTATCCTTTAAATCAGCTTCTGTACCCAATGACTGGAAGACAGCTAATGTAATGCCAATATTTAAGAAGGGCTCTAGAGGTGACCTGGCAATTACAGACCGGCAAATCTAACATCACTACCGGCCAAATTAGTTGAAACAATAGTAAAGAATAAAAGTGTCAGACACATAGAAGAACATAAATTGTTGCGCAAAAGTCAGCATGGTTTCTATAAAGGGAGATCAGGTCTTACTAATCAATTAGAGTTCTTTGAGGGGGTCAACAAACATGTGGACAAGGGGGATCCAGTGAACATAGTGTACTTAGATTTCCAGAAAGCCTTTGACAAGATCCCTCACCAAAGGCTCTTACGTAAATTAAGTTGTCATGGGATAAGAGGGAAGATCCTTTCATGGATTGAGAACTGGTTAAAAGACAGGGAACAAAGGGTAGGAATAAATAGTAAATTTTCAGAATGGAGAGAGGTAACTAGTGGTGTTCCCCAAGGGTCAGTCCTAGACCAATCCTATTCAACTTATTCCTAAATGATCTGGAGAAAGGAATAAACAGTGAGGTGGCAAAGTTTGCAGATGATACTAAACTGCTCAAGTTAGTTAAGACCAAAGCAAACTGTGAAGAACTTCAAAAAGACCTCACAAAACTAAGTGATTGGGCAACAAAATGGCAAATGAAATATTATGTGGATAAAGGTAAAATAATGCACATTGGGAAAAATAACCCCAACTATACATACACTATGACGGGAGCTAATTTAGTTACAACTAATCAGGAGAAAGATCTTGGAGTCATCATGGATAGTTCTCTGAAGACGTCCATGCAGTGTGCAGCAGCAGTCAAAAAAGCAAATGGGATGTTAGGAATCATTTAAAAAGGGATAGAGAATAAGATGGAGAATAACTTATTGCCCTTATATAAACCCATGGTATGCCCACATCTTGAATACTGCATACAGATGTGGTCTCATCTCAAAAAAGATATACCGGCATTAGAAAAGGTTCAGAAAAGGGCAACTAAAATGATTAGGGGTTTGGAACAGGTCCCATATGAGGAGAGATTAAAGAAGCTAGGACTTTTCAGCTTGGAAAAGAGGCGACTAAGGGGGTACATGATCGAGGTCTATAAAATCATGAGTGGTGTGGAGAAAGTGAATAAGGAAAAAAGTTATTTACTTGTTCCCATAATATAAGAACTAGGGGCCACCAAATGAAATTAATGGGCAGCAGGTTTAAAACAAATAAAAGGAAGTTCTTCATTCAGCACACAGTCAACCTGAGGAACTCCTTGCCTGAGGAGGTTGTGAAGGCTAGGACTACAACAGGGTTTAAAAGAGAACTGGATAAGTTCATGGAGTCCATTACTGGCTATTAGCCAGGATGGGTAAGGAATGGTGTCCCTAGCCTCTGTTTGTCAGAGGGTGGAGATGGATGGCAGGAGAGAGATCACTAGATCATCACCTGTTAGGTTCACTCCCTCTGGAGCACCTGGCATTGGCCACTGTCGGTAGACAGGATACTGGGCTGGATGGACCTTTGGTTTGACCCAGTCTGGCCGTTCTTATGTTCAAAAAAGAGTCCTACAAAAAGTGGAGACTGGGTCAAATTACAAAGGATGAATATAAAGAAATAACACAAGTACGTAGGGAGAAAATTAGAAAGGCCAAGGCACAAAACAAGAACAAAACTAGCTAGAGACATAATGGGTAACAAGAAAACATTCGAAGCAAGAGGAAGACTAAGGACAGGCCCATTACTCAATGAGGGTGGGGCAAATAATAATAGAAAATGTGGAAGTGGCAGAGGTGCTTAATTACTTTTGTTTTGGTTTTCACCAAGCAGGTTGGTGGTGATTGGACGTCTAACATAGTGAATGCCAGTGAAAAATGAAATAGGATCAGAGGCTAAAATAGGGACAGAACAAGTTAAAAATTACTTAGACAAGTTAGATGTCTTCAAGTCACCAGGGCCTGATGAAATGCATCCTAGAATACTCAAGGAGCTGACTGAGGAGATATCTGAGCCAGTAGCAATTATCTTTGAAAAGTCATGGAAGACGGGAGAGATTCCAGAAGACTGGAAAAGGGCAAAGATAGTGCCCATCTATAAAAAGGGAAATAAGGACAACCTGGGGAATTACAGACCAGTCAGCTTAACTTCTGTACCCGGAAAGATAATGGAGCAAATAATTAAGCAATCAATTTGCAAACACCTAGAAGATAATAAGGTGCTAAGTAACAGTCAGCATGAGTTTGTCAAGAACAAATCATGTCAAACCAACCTGATAGCTTTCCCTGACAGGGTAAAAGCCTTGTAAATGGGGGGGAAGTGGTAGGTGTGGTATATTTTGACTTTTGATACGGTCTCACATGACCTTTTCATAAATAAACTAGGGAAATGCAACCTAGATGGAGCAACTATAAGGTGGGTGCAAAACTGGTTGGAAAATCATCCCCAGAGAGTAGTTATCAGTGTTCACAGTCATGATGGAAAGGCATAATGAGTGGGGTCCTGCAGGGATCAGTTCTGGGTCCAGTTCTGTTCAATATCTTCATCAGTGATTTAGATAATGGCATAGAGAGTACACTTATAAAGTTTGCAGATGATACCAAGATGAGAGGGGTTGTGAGTGCTTTGAAGGACAGGATTAAAATTCAAAATGATCTGGACAAACTGGAGAAATGGTCTGAAGTAAATAGGATGAAATTCAATAAGGACAAATTCAAAGTACTCGACTTAGGGAGGAACAATCAGTTCCACTCATACAAAATGGGCAATGACTGCCTAGGAAGGAGTGCTGTGGAAAGGGATATGGGGGTTATAGTGGACCACAAACTAAATATGAGCCAACAGTGTAACACTGCTGCAAAAAACCCAAACATCATTCTGGGATGTATTAGTAGGAGCGTTGTAAGCAAGGCTTTGGCTACACTTGCACGTTATACCACAATAAAGCGTCCCAGAGCGCTCTACCTTCCTCCCCGTCCACACTGGCAAGGCACGTAGAGCGCTCTGACTCCCTGGCTGGAGCGCTCCTGGTACTCCACCTCCCCGAGAGGATTAACAGCTGATGTGCATTGGTGTAGACGCTCCAGCATAAATGGGGAGTAATGTTATTATGCACGGATTGACTTCTGGAAATTCCCCATAACCCTTTTACCCGAAGCGTCCTCTCTTGTTTGGTTGTGGACTCCGGACGGGGCAGTGCCGTGTCAAAGCTCCGTTTTAGGGGCTGCTTATCTGGTCTATGAGAAAAGAAGAAAGAGCTGCCATTTGCTTTCAATGAGTGAGAGAAGGGCGGAGGAGGGAGGGGGGCCTGTACTTACAAGACAGCTCGCTGACACACTCAGCACCCCAAAAACCCGCTCTCCCCCCCCCACGCTCCCTGTCAAGCTCCACCCCCCCACCCCCCACTCGAAAAGCAGGTTGCAGCCACTTGAATGCTGGGATAACTGCCCGTAATGGGCCGCTCCCAACGCAGCTGCAAATGCTGCGAATGTGGCCACGACAGTGCGCTGGCAGCTGACAGTGCGGACAGACTGCAGCGCTTTCCCTACTCAGCTGTATGAAGGCGGGTTTAACTCACGGTGCTGTACATCTGTAAGTGTAGCCAAGGCCCAAGACGCGAGCAGTAATTCTTCTGCTCTACTCCATGCTGATTAGGCCTCAACTGGAGTATGGTGTCCAGTTCTGGGCGCCACATTTCAGGAAAGATGTGGACAAATTGGAGAAAGTCCAGAGAAAAGCAACAAAAATGATTAAAGGTCCAGAAAACATGACCTATGAGGGAAGACTGAAAAAATTGGGTTTGTTTAGTCTGGAGAAGAGAAGACTGAGAGGGGACATGATAGCAGTTTTCAAGTACATAAAATGTTGTTATAAGGAGGAGGGAGAAAAATTGTTCTCCTTAACCTCTGAGGATAGGACAAGAAGCAATGGGCTTAAATTGCAGCCAGGGTGGTTTAGGTTGAACTGTCAGAGTGGTTAAGACCTGGAATAAATTGCCTAGGGAGGTTGTGGAATCTCCATCATTGGGGATTTTTAAGAGCAGGTTGGACAAACACCTGTCAGGGATGGTCTAGATAATCCTTAGTCCTGCCACGAGTGCAGGGGACTGAACTATATGACCTCTCAAAGTCCTTTCCAGTCCTATGAGTCTATGATCATATAGCTTATTTTCCAGCCCCTGGATCGTTTTGTGACCCACCCTCACCCTCCTGAACTCTCTCCATTATTTCCACATCCTGCGCGAAGCAAGGACACCAGACTTGGACACCGTGTTTTAGAAGTGGGGTTTTACAGTGCTGAGCACAGAGCCAGGATCCCTTCCCTGATTCTGCTTGATGTTCCCCTTTTGAGACATCCAAGAATGGCAGCAGCCCTTTTTGACAGAGCATTGCACGGAGGCCTCATGTTGCAGTGGTTATCCAGGATGACCCTTAAGTCCTTCTCTGAGTCACTGCTTGCTAAGAGAGTCTCCCATCCTGTAGATATAGCCCTCATTCCTGGTTCCCAGGTGTATTACCTTGCACTTAGCTATATTAAAATACACTTATAGAATCATAGAATATCAGGGTTGGAAGGGACCTCTGGAGGTCATCTAGTCCAACCCCCTGCTCAAAGCAGGACCAATCCCCAACTAAATCATCCCAGCCAGGGCTTTGTCAAGCCTGACCTTAAAAACTTTTAAGGAAGGAGATTCCACCACCTCCCTAGGTAACGCATTCCAGTGTTTCACCACCCTCCTAGTGAAAAAGTTTTTCCTAATATCCAACCTAAATCTCCCCCACTGCAACTTGAGACCATTACTCCTTGTTCTGTCATCTGCTACCACTGAGAACCGTCTAGATCCAGCCTCTTTGGAACCCCCTTTCAGGTAGTTGAAAGCAGCTATCAAATCCCCCCTCATTCTTCTCTTTCGTAGACTAAACAATCCCAGTTCCCTCAGCCTCTCCTCATAACTCATGTATTCCAGCCTCCTAATCATTTTTGTTGCCTTCCGCTGGACGCTTTCCAATTTTTCCACATCCTTCTTGTAGTGTGGGGCCCAAAACTGGACACAGTACTCCAGATGAGGCCTCACCAATGTCGAGTAGAGGGGAACGATCACATCCCTCGATCTGCTGGCAATGCCCCTACTTATACATCCCAAAATGCCACTGGCCTTCTTGGCAACAAGGGCACACTGTTGACTCATATCCAGCTTCTCGTCCACTGTAACCCCTAGGTCCTTTTCTGCAGAACTGCTGCCGAGCCATTCGGTCCCTAGTCTGTAGCGGTACAAGGGATTCTTCTGTCCTAAGTGCAGGACTCTGCACTTGTCCTTGTTGAACCTCATCAGATTTCTTTTGGCCCAATCCTCTAATTTGTCTAGGGCCCTCTGTATCCTATCCCTACCCTCCAGCGTATCTACCTCTCCCCCAAGCTTAGTGTCATCTGCAAATTTGCTGAGGGTGCAATCCACACCATGTTCCAGATCATTTATGAAGATATTGAACAAAACCGGCCCCAGGACCGACCCCTGGGGCACTCCGCTAGATACCGGCTGCCAACTAGACATGGAGCCATTGATCGCTACCCGTTGAGCCCGACAATCTAGCCAACTTTCTACCCACCTTATAGTGCATTCATCCAGCCCATACTATTTTAACTTGCTGGCAAGAATACTGTGGGAGACCGTGTCAAAAGCTTTGTTAAAGTCAAGGAACAACATGTCCACTGCTTTCCCTTCATTCACAGAGCCAGTTATCTCGTCATCGAAGGCAATTAGATTAGTCAGACATGACTTGCCCTTGGTGAATCCATGCTGACTGTTCCTGATCACTTTCCTCTCCTCTAAGTGCTTCAGAATTGATTCCTTGAGGACCTGCTCCATGATTTTTCCAGGGACTGAGGTGAGGCTGACTGGCCTGTAGTTCCCAGGATCCTCCTTCTTCCCTTTTTTAAAGATTGGCACTACATTAGCCTTTTTCCAGTTGTCCGGGACCTCCCCTGATCACCATGAGTTTTCAAAGATAATGGCCAATGGCTCTGCAATCACATCCGCCAACTCCTTTAGCACTCTCGGATGGAGCGCTATGCTCTTACCAGACTGCAGGCAGGCAAGTACATTTGTGTGTGCAGTCAGAGACAGTCCCATGCTCAGGTGTACAGATATTGTCTCAGGGAGACTGCAGCAAGCTTACCCTGAAAGGCCCATGGAATTTAATGGACAGGACACCAATAAGATTGCAAAGAAATTAAGTAGGATGCTACAGAAGCTATTCCAAGCACCTAGAGAATTCTCTCCTTTCTACAGAATGTTTAAATGAACCCATAGAACTGAACAGAGAACAGCATTGCCCTGCAGAATTAGAGGCTGGTTTAAAAATTTAATAGAAAGACTCATTCCATTAAACCCTACAAAGAGTCAGAAAGGCACAGACATTTCCTTGGAGGAGAGAGTTGGATGTGAGCAGCTCTCACTTTAAAATCAACCAGCCCCATGGCCTTGTGCTCGTCCAGCTTTTCTAAATAGTCTTGAACCACTTCTTTCTCCACAGAGGGCTGGTCGCCTCCTCCCCATTCTGTGCTGCTCAGTGCAGCAGTCTGGGAGCTGACCTTGTTCGTGAAGACAGAGGCAAAAAAAGCACTGAGTACATTAGCTTTTTCCACATCCTCTGTCACTAGGTTGCCTCCCTCATTCAGTAAGTGGCCCACACTTTCCTTGACTTTCTTCTTGTTGCTAACACACCTGAAGAAATCCTTCTTGTTACTCTTAACATCTCTTGCTAGCTGCAACTCCAAGTGTGATTTGGCCTTCCTGGTTTCACTCCTGCATGCCCGAGCAATATTTTTATATTCCTCCCTGGTCATTTGTCCAATCTTCCACTTTTTATAAGCTTTTTTGTGTTTGGTTTGGTGGATTGTGACTATTTAACCAAGTGATTTAGATCACTCAACAACAGTTATCTGTCCAGCTCATCTATTACTTCATCAATCTTTGTGCCATCTGCAAACATTACCCACAAAGATTTTATATCATCTAAATCGTTGGTAAAAATATTTAATCGCATTGAACCAAGAACACTAATTCTTGGGGGACCCAACTCAACACACCCCTGGTCTTTAATATTTCCTCATTAATAAATACAGTTTGAGATCTGCCACTAAGCCATTTGTTAATCCATCTAATGTGTGACCTGTTAGTTCCAATTAGTGCAAGGTTTATTTATGTCCCTTAGTACTAAGACAAATACCTTGGAGAAATTTAAGTATATTATATCAACACAGTTGCCACTATCAACCTGATCTGTCATCTTATCAAAAGACAGGTCTGACAAGGCCTACTTTCCATGTAATTGTGCTATCTCACCTTAATCAGACTTGTAGCCTCTAATTCTTTGTTGACAGTCTCTCAAATTGACCGTTCCATTATTTTCCCTAAGAGCAGCCTCAGGCTGAGTGATCTATAGTTCCATGAGTCATCCCTTTTACCTTTGCTAAACACTGGAACTGCACTGGCACTCCTTCCAAGCCTTTGGAGTTTCCCTAGTTTTTCAAGATTTATTCAATATTAAACAGTGGTTCAAAGAGCTGCTTAGCTAGTCCTCTCAGTGCTCTTGGGTGTAAGTGATCCAGGGCTGTTGATGTGAAAATGTGTAATTTTATCAGATGCTTCTTGCATCCTCCTTTGCTACAGAAGCTAAACTTTCATTTAACCCTCTGCGCTCCTCACCCAAAGCACTTACACACATTGTGCTGATTTGGCTGCCATTTAAGCAGGCATAGTGGTGCAGTGGACACGCCCGTTGTTTCAGAACTGACAAGGCAGCTGGGAACCTTGGGGATTTTCCCCCCTGGAATGTGTCTTTCAATTGCCAGTTGAAGGATGAAGTAAATGACAGACCATAAGCCCCAGACACGCTTCCATTTCAGAACAGGGAGAGGGCAGTGCTATACGCAGAAGGCACATGCTCTTCCCAGACTGCAGGCAGGCAAGTACATTTGTGTGTGCAGTCAGAGACAGTCCCATGCTCAGGTGTACAGATATTGTCTCAGAGAGACTGCAGCAAGCTTACCCTGAAAGGCCCATGGAATTTAATGGACAGGACACCAATAAGATTGCAAAGAAATTAAGTAGGATGCTACAGAAACTATTCCAAGCACCTAGAGAATTCTCTCCTTTCTGCAGAATGTTTAAATGAACCCATAGAACTGAACAGAGAACAGCATTGCCCTGCAGAATTAGAGGCTGGTTTAAAAATTTAATAGAAAGACTCATTCCATTAAACCCTACAAAGAGTCAGAAAGGCACAGACATTTCCTTGGAGGAGAGAGTTGGATGTGAGCAGCTCTCACTTTAAAATCAACCAGCTTCCGTGAGCGAGCATGGGAGAGAAAGGCAATCGAGCCCTCTGGCTCTGGAAGCTTGACATCACAGAACTCCCCTCTAAGTCCAGTACCGCTGTAGGAAAGTCATTGCAAGCCCTCAGAGCCACTGACGCCGACTTGAATGCAAGTCCCTCTTCCTGTGAGCTCTGCCCGCCCAGATTTGGACACAAAACAGAACGACTCTTCATTCTGCTCTGGGTTTACCTCAATCTTCCTGTAATTTTCTTTCGTCTGTCTAAACTTAAAGGCTCATCTCTTTAGCCCACAAAGTCAAACAAAGGAAGGTGTTGGATCATATTAAAGAAGTTCTGTATTAAAATCACAAATGAGTTTGATTCCCCATAGTTTAAATTCCAGGGTATTACTAATTAAGAGGTCTCTTGGGTTTTGGTACTGTTTCTCTCCCTCTATGTGTGAAACTTGCAAGCTGCTAATTGTGTTAGTACATTCTAAGACAGAATCTGTTCTCAAAGCAATTCACAGAGACTCAAAGCAATACTCTAACAACAGAAACAGCACCCAGAGACTCCCCGCCCTTTTGTTGTATTAACAATTGTGATTAAAATAGAGATAGAGGATGTATGTGGACGGATGCTTGGTGTGGATAACAACTGAATGATCAGGGAGGTGCCAGCCTAAGAATCCAGTGTCCATCGGCTGAAGAAGGCGTCAAGTGGAAATAACTAGAGAACCCCCGGAGGGCAGACTGGAATCCACCCAACAGCCTCAAGAATGGGAGAACCAAAGAACAAGATAACTTCTTGGAGCCGTCAGGAATGTGCTATCTGCTGATTGATTCAGCAACAGCATGATGAAGCAATTCCCATAGACTGGCATAGGAAGAAATTCCTATAAAAATAGACTCTTAAAAAGTGAGAACTTTGGGGTCTGATTCTGCAAACCAACTTCCAGGAGCATCAGATGAGCATCTGACAAGGCCCTGCTCCCTCCTCATGTCCAGGCCACCTGGCCAGTGGCTTGGCATGAGCAACTCTAAGGCTGGTAACTATGATGACAACCTTGCAGAACCTGTGTGTGTGTGTGTGTGTGTGAGTGAATGTGTGAATGTGTGAATAAATATGAGATTGAATGGAATGTTATAGCTATAACTAACTGCTTACTATGATAACAACCTTGCAGAACCTGTGTGTGTGTGTGTGTGTGTGTTTGTATGAATGAATGAGTGAATAAAGATGAGATTGAATGGAATGTTACAGCTGTAATTAACTGCTTACTATGATTCTTTCTGTATTCACAATAAATGTGGTATTTTGCCTTTTTCCCTTTAATAAGATCCTGCTGGTTTTTAATTTATTGGTACAACAAAGGGACATTAAATACTTAAAACTCCTGACTGTACTGCAGGGTGAGATTCACAATCTCCACCTGCGTAACAAGTGCAGGCTAAGCAATCTTCGCACACTCCCTGATTTCATTGCCACTGAGCTTAAAGATGACACCCTCCTGCACCGACTGATTTATTCACCTTGCTGAGAAGATACTGTTATCAGTCTTGATTAGTATAAGTAATGAAGTACTAGACAAGGATGGTCTACAGTGGCAGGATGGTCTCTGATTAATGCACTGGGCTGGGACTCAGGAGATCTGGGTCTAGTTCCCTGCTCTGTCACAAGTTCCCTGTATTATCCTGGCTCTCTCTGAATCCCTCTGGGACTCAATTCTCCATCTGTAAAATGGAGATAATGGTTCTGCCTTACCACCACCCTTTGTTGATTTGGAACATAAGCTGTTTGGGGTAGGGACTGTCTCTTAGCACGTGTTTGCATAACCTCCACAACTGGGCCCTGATCGTGGCTGGAGCCGATAGAACTGGGTGAAGAATGAATTTCAGGTCTGCTGGCAATTCAGAAGGGAAACAAATCATTCCAGGCTGTAACAAAAACAAAGTTTTTTTTTAAATTCTCAGCAAATCAAAAAGTTGAAAAATTCATTTTGGATCAAACAAAACAGTTCTTTCCCCCAAAATGAAATGTTTCATTTCTATTTTGACAAATTTTAAATTTGATTTTTTAAAATAATTTTGAAACAAAATCAAAACTTTTTAGAAAAAAATGTGACCCAACATTTTGATTTTTTCTCTAACAAAAACAGTTTGGCAAACTGGCGTGACTTCCCAAAACATGCATTTTTTTCTGAAAAAAATAATTTGGTTGAAAAGCGTTGCCAAGCTTATCGCATAGCTGCTATTACAATGTACATAATCAGTGCTGTGCAGTTCCAGCCATTCAAACCTGCTCCTGCTCCCACTGTGTTCATGGGGGTCTTGCCATTGATCTCACAGGAGTGGGATTAGCAGGAGATCTCGGTGTCTTCTGTCTGCCATGCTGACCCAGCAGTTCCCTTTTATTAACAGCTACCACAGGGAAAATGGCAAATCCAGTTCCATATTGCACAAACCGCCTCATCGCCTGAGCTACAGCCATCCGAGATCAAAGCCAGCCCCTCATCTGACCCCATGTGCTCTTTCTTGGGGCTCAGGTATAAGGTCAAAAAGAACAGCATTTCTAGACACGGGCAAATTCACCATGGCCATGTTCCCAATACTGTGCTTGGCTCTCGGAGGCACAAACTATGGGACAAATCCTGCCACCCTTAATCAGGCAAAAATCCTATTGACCTCAACAGAAGTCAAAGGATTGAAAGATTTGAACAAAACCTATGAAGGTGTTTCAAAGAAAACCTCCTTTGGGGTTGGTGAATAGTAATTCCCTTTGGAAATTCTCAGACCTAATTAATTTGACAGCGTCCTTTTAACGAGACTAACAGTGACACACACAAGTCTGTATTTACGACTGGCAAACCAAAGCTGGATTTAAACAAATCTAGCTAGGCTCTACTAATTGTATTCAAGCAATTATTTAGGTCTCCCTATGCACTGAAAAAGCATCTTCCTATGGTACATTATGAATGTCCACAAAGGCATTTCAGAGTAGTCAGAACTCGTCTTTCAATGGATAAGAGACAACAGTGTGTAAAAGATTTTAGAGGAAAGATAAATAATAATACTCATTCTTTCCTAAACTTCAAACACTGTCACACGCTGAGTGAGGAGGGGTTGTTTTTAGTCATGTGAACACTGCTACCATTAAAAAGAAAAAAGCTTTCAAATGAGTATTGAAATACTGGCACCAGATACACCTGTATAGTTACCTGAACAATTAATCTCAGTATTAAGAATACCAAGCAAAATAAATTGTGAAATAAGAGACAACTTACCTTAACCTCATCCCAGTTTGATATAACATCACACGCCTGCAACAGAGATGGCATAGCTGAACTTGATTTAGTTGGGGATTGGTCCTGCTTTGAGCAGGGGGTTGGACTAGATGGCCTCCTGAGGTCCCTTCCAGCCCTGAGATTCTATGAACTTTGGCACTGACAATATAGTTATGGCTCACCACCAACTCATGTGCCAAGAACTGTGCAGAATGAAAATAATAACGGATTTTTAAAAGAAAAATCAGATGGTAAAAGAAACAAATCACACACGTACTCCCGTTCTAGAGCACAAGGAGGAAGCTGCATTTCAACAGCCTGAATGTACTGGAAAGTGTTCTGAAACCACATTTATACCTTCAAGAAACAAAGGAGAAAGCAAACAAGTACTCATTGTCTAAGAAGCCACAGCTGGCTTGAAGTCTCTCCTAGTTATTTAAGGAGTACACACTAAAAAAACAGCCTCAGCACCACACACTTCCCTCCCACTGTAGAGAAACTCAGCTGATCGTTATAACTGGCCAAGTGCAGTTAATTGAAGTAGGCCTGCTACGCACAAGTGATGCTGATTGGAAACCATGTATTTTTCATCCCATGCAGCCTGCAAGTCAGGACTGAATACCTTTCCTGATGATCTGCTCTATCCCAGAACGTGTTGGGCTTGATGCAGAAATTGCTGGTGGAATTCTCTGGCCTGTGTTACCCAGGTGGTCAGACTAGATGATCACAATGATCCCTTCTGGCCAAAATATATCGCAGGATCTCTGGCTCCCTGACTTATGGAGATGTTATTTATCGGTACGGTGACTTGAGTTCTTGGAAATGTTTTGTCCATCCAGAGAGACACGGGTCTTGTCTACACTTGAAATCCCGCAGTGGCACAGCCGCGCTGCTGCACTGCTTCAGCATAGACACCATCCGTGCCGTTGGCGCAGGTAACCCCCCTCTACCAGCGGCAGTAGCTCGGTCAAAGGAAGAATTCTTCCATCACCTTAGTGCTGTCTACACGGGGACATAGGTCAGCTTAGCTACCCTGCTCAGGGGTGTGGATTTTTCACACCCGAGTGACATAGCTGGGGCAACCTGATGTTTTCGTGTAGGCCAGGCATGTACTGGAAGAGGAACTAAGGGTTTGTCTTCACAAACTTTTTTTGTGCCAAGCTGGGCTGTGAATCTGCCCTATTCTAGCTTGCCTCAGACTAACAGTAAACGTGGAGCCTGCTGATGTGCACGAATAATGTTTTGATGTGCTTTGATCTACCCTGCTTTGCAAGGGGAGCAGATTAAAGTGTCCTAACACACTATTAGCGCACATCAGCTGTGTCCATGCGGACCGTTGATTTATGGCCCGCTAATGGAGGGTACTTGCTGTAAACCGTTCATGTAGACAAGCACTACCCTGGTTTAGAAATGGATTTAGTTCAATCCATGGAACCACAATCATGTTGACATTTTTGCACACATCAGTGCCAGGGCAGAAAGGTGTGTTTGAGGAAAAGCTGTTCCATCCTTTGTTTTCAAGGACATGCTGTAGCCCTTATGCTGTGCAGCACTAGGACTATTCAGGCTTTAAGGTCATTGTTAACCGTGAGGTCCCTGAAGCCGGCACTGGGGAGTTGAACTGCTGCTCTGTTCTCGTGCAAAGGACACTGGCTATTCCACTCACTCACCAGGATGTCAGGGGAAGGCACAAGAAAATTCCCCCTCCGTACTGGAGGCCTCGGACCATTAGTTTCACCTCCCTTTGGGCTAGACAGAAAGGCAGATTTCCCATCTTTAAAACTGTCTTTTGCTACATCAAAAAAGTAGAGTGAAAATGGCCAACTTCGGCTCAGGCTGTTCCATGGATGTCGGGTAACAAAGTTTTGCCTGATTAATTATCAACAGTTTTCAGAGTTCTCTACAAGTGCTTAGTACCTTCTCCAGCCTAGCCCAGTGGTATTTCTGCTCAGTGATCTTCCAGTAGCCTTGGGATAACTCAGGAATTTTCAGCCAGCAACAGCAACAGGCTCAAGTGATGAGTGGGGATGGTGTCCTTATAGACAAAGCCCTGCAAAGCCATGGTGGGGCTTGTCACAGCGCTTGGCCTTGGCCTGCCTGCTCCCCCCGGTGTCAGTTTTCCTTTGATTTCAATGGGTGCACAAGGAGGGTGGTGCTTTGGGAACCGGCTAAGGCAGAACAAGCTATCCCTTGACGGAACAGCAGACTGGGGCCCAGCACAGTCATCCACTGTAGGATGTCTGCTTGGAGCCAAAGTGTAAAATAAAGGCAAAAACCCTTTGCCTAAAACAATTTGCTGCAGATGAAATGAGAATTAATTCAAAGGAAAAAAGGAAGTGCAGAGCCAAATGCCACGGTCATGAATGAGGACTAGTTGCCAAGTGAATGGGAGGATAAACTTAGATTCCATCTGAGAGCAATATAGTAATTCATTTCTTCAGTTCTCTTCCGCTGCACGACTGTGAAGGTCTACTAGCCAAAGAAACACACTCATCTCCACTCAAAAGCCCCTATAATGTCTTGGACTGACCCCGCTCGAGAACCCTCTCCTTGGGCTTGGCTTTTGAGATCAGAGGGTGAAGAAATCAGCCTTCTGTTGTATTTCTGAGGCTGTGACTCTGTAAGTGAAGCAGGCTGTCCTGAAGCACTCTGTTCAGTGGACTGTCCCTTAAATGCCTCCCCCCCGTACTTCTCACTCTGGGTGAGAACTGGGGAAATGGAGCACTGGAAACATGCCAAACCCAGGTATGCTCGAGTGTCCCAAACTGAACTAAAAACCAAATCACAAAACTTGGTCTGACTCTTTTTTGCAATGCTCTGAAGTTCAGGGTTTGCATCCAGGGTTTTGGCTGGGGTTCACCTGCTCTCCAGACGCAGCTAGTTTGCTCTGGAGAGGACTTCATTCTACATTGTGCCCTTTGGGACAAAGCCTGGACACTGGCCTGCTCTGGTGTGTTGCAATGATTAGATGTTAAATCACCATGTCAGTACATGCTGAGCATGTGGCCCAAGTTTGATCTGACAGGGCACGTGAGGGAGGTTGAAGGCTTGTTCCTGGAGGTAGCAGATGCTGCTTTCCTGCACTGGTTTATTGGCTGAGTTAATTCGTTATTTGTATCTAATTAAATGTTCCATCCTGGGCGGGGGGGGGGGGGGGGGAGAGGTGTCAGCATTTGCAATTGTATGTCTGACTAACCATTAGGGCATCGACAGCTTACTGTATGGTCACGTCTAACATTTATTTAAATTTAAAAACCGAATACAAATCATCCATTCAGCGCAGTCCACTCACAAAGCCCTGCGCTCCTGGACCCTAGTTACAATTTGAAATTTTGACAAAAAAAGCATGCCACAGCTCTCTAGCCCATTCTAGTCTGCGCCCTTCACTGTGCTCTCCCATTCCCTTGCAACACAAGGAGCATGAACACTCCATGCATCGTGTAGGCAGAGACCCAGTTTTATGTCCCTCGTCCCCAACCAGAGGCAGCTAGGATTAGTCTTTTCTGCCTTGTTCCCCTTGGAAAGGAACAGACCTGGATATGCAGATGGCTTTGACAGCTCAGTTCTGATGGGGGGAAAAAGTGCCTCTCCTTTCTCTAAATGCGCATCTTCATTGTAAGGCACCTCTCTCAGGATGCCGGCCTGGTCCCTCTCAACTTGGCCCTCCAGTACCTTGAACGGTACATTTCAGATGAATCCCAGCTAGAACTGAAAATAAGCAAACACTCTCCAGTGGAAAGAATTGCATTTATAATTAACTAGCTCTTGGGGATAATGTTCTGTAAACCCATCTGAAAAAAGGACCAGAAAAAAATCCCAATTTAGATTAAGTTTTTTCACTTTTGTCAAAATTTCAAAATCAGTAACAATTAGAAGACACTGCCGCAGCAACAAGAGTAAACTGTTAGAAACATGGTCTTTGAAATAAGCTCTTTCCTAGAATATCTGTGTTATATTATTGGGAGATTTGAGATCCTGGGTGGTTTGTGTCTGACATCTGGTCTGGTAAGCGCTGTATTCAAGCTGCAGCACTTAGATATAGTTTGAGTGAAGTAATGCAAGTAAAGGATTTCAACAGGCTTTTAAATATATATAAACAATTTACAATTTGTCAATGTGGTAATTAAGTGTCCATGGCTGGAGGGATTTTTATAGCTCTCAGCTGGTTTGCGTTATTGTGGCAGTGTCCCTGGGGTGCAACCTGCAGTGTGGAACACTGAGCCCTCTGTCCCTCCGACCTCAGTTGCCTCTCACACTGTGATGCCAATGTCAAGCCACAAACCTCTGGCAGGCACTGCACTTACACACAGACAGACATCCACAGGCAGGGACACATCCAACTTTGTTACATGAATGATCTCCCAGCCACTCATGAATCATCAATAGGGAGGCTCCAGCCAATTATCCCCAGCTCCCCAACCTTGCTCCTCAGAATTCTACCATCTCACACTGGTCGGAAGCCCGGGCAGTGTAAATTTGTTACCCAGTCTTCCCTCCCCCCTCAATGTGGAGAGGAGACACACTAGCCTTTGTAGCCTGAGCTGAGACTTCCCAAGATTTCCCACTATTTTAGGTAAAATATAAAACAGATTTATTAACTACAGAAAGATAAATTTTATGTGATTATAAGTAGCAGGCATAGAGATCAAAGTTGGCTACTTAAGAAATAGAAATAAATTCACAATCTGAGTTCTACAAACTAAACAGGATTTGAATCAAACTGTGTCCCACCCTGATAGATGGTATAAACAGGTTACAGATCTTCAGTACACAGGCTGGAATTCTCCTCCAGCCTGGGACCACGCTCCCCAGTTCAAAGTCTTTGTCCTCTAGATGGGTTTCCAGATGTCCAGACGCAGGGATCGGGCAATCCCCATTGGTCAGGCAGTCTCCATTGTATACATACTCTCTCTGAGATGGCTGTTGGGAGAGTGGATTCCCTTTAATGGGCCATCAGCACATCTGGCTCCTCTATTGTTGTACCTGAAAGGCTGGTTATGGGTGTTCCCAACCTCACAGCGTATTTCAGTAACATACACATGGCAAAACTTCATCACTTTCCATAGAATGAGAGCACACACAATGTTCAACAGATCAAGACTTTTAAAATGATATCTCACAAGGCAGACTTTGTACAAAACATATCATAATTGTATGCCAATGGTGAATAAGGAGGTGCCAGGGTGGCACTCTGAGGTCAGGAGTGTCACAGTTATCTTGCCTTAATTTGGGGGAAGAAAAAAAACTGCTTTTTTAAAACTTGAAAGACTGCCTCCTTTTGCAAATCCACCCCTTTAAAGTTAAAGATGCAGTAACCCAAATTCCTGCACACGTGAGATTTATAACATACTAAGTGCGATGGAAGTTTGGTTGTTCCTTATGCCCTGGTTGGAAGGTGTCTGTAATGTTACACTACTTTTAATATAAACGTAACACATATGAATGCCTCCTCCTTCAGAAACGCCTCCGTCAGTCACAAACTATTTCCTAGCAAGCCTGTGTGTATATGCAGAATGTACACACACGTGTACACACTAAAGCACTTTCTGAATGAGGCTAATTCCCATTAAATTCCTCTAGATGGAAACCTACAGTGTACAGTCTCAGACTACATCTATGTTGCAACATGCTTCATTAGGGGAAAGCTAACTCAGAACCTAATTTTAATGAGTCATGGGATTTTAAGACCAAGCCATTGAGAATTAGACACATGCACACCAAATGCATAGAAGTTCTGCTTACTAATAGCCTCCTGCTACAGAATACTGCCTTCTCTAGTCCCAGAAGATTCAGAGAAATGAAATATCATAAAAAGATTAAATTGATGAAGAGCAACCACGTTTACACTGGAAGATTTTTTCAAAGCTCATGAAACTTGGCTGCCTCGAGCTTGCTTCCAGGAACACTATCAGAGAACACAAGTTAGTCCCAGGGCAAAGGCTACAAGAAAGATAAACAAATATTTTTCCTTCCACGTATGTGGCAGGAGCCTACAACCATTGTTCAAAGTATTTCACAGTGGAAATTGCCACCCATCAGTAGTGATACTGAGGAACTGGATGATGCAAAGGTCCAAGTGCCTGTGGGAAGGTAAAGGAAGGTTACTTCCCATTGTAAGCGGAGTTCTTTGAGAGGCGTAATTGAGATGGGTTCCACCTGGGGTGTGCACTTACCCCTTGCACTGGAGATTGGGCACTTTAGCTAGCAGGGACTGCTGGTTGCACCTGCCCCCCTGCTAGGTATCAAAAAGGTGGAGTGACCAACTGACCCTCAGTTCCTTTCAGCCACTCCTGGCTGTGAGACGGCCCCAGCTGGTAACAAGCCCTCATCGCTCTGAAATCCAAGAATTGTAACAAAACTGTGCATCTAATGTATCAATTTAATGGATTTATTTTACTGCTTTTCTTGGCAGCTGAGTTGGCCAAAATGAAACAGGCAGAGCAGGGACATTCAATCAAACCCCAAACAAACTAGACGACCCTGTGCTTGCTGCCCCATACTGCTACACTCCAGCTCCTCCAGGAAGACGGACCTAATGCCAAATCTCAGCTGAGAAAATCCTGCCTCACATGTTCATCCTCAGAAGGTGCCAGCATGCGCCTTCCATGTGGTCCTCACTGCCATGACACACTACCTCTTTCCTGATCAGACACCCAGCTCCTAGACCGGTCAGGCTGTTAAATATCTTCGCTTGCACCTTGGAGTGAATGGGAAGCCACTGAAGAGACTAGCTGCATTCTGCACTTACCGGAGACAGCCACGAGTTGGATTCATGTAGTTAAATCAAGCATGGAGGAGACAGTGGCGTGGCTCACCCTTCTAAAGTTCACATTAGACGCAAGAGTCTGCGTGCTCCTGGCCATATGCAGGCCATCAGGTAGCTACTGCTGCTACCGTGGGACCCAGGAGCAGCAATAGGTTGCAAACCATTTAGGGATGGAGACAGCACCTCTGCCCGTTTTTGTAACTGCTTCCCCGGGCCACAAGCATCATTTCAGTCTGTCCCAGCTTGAATCTCGACCAGTTGGGTCCCATCCAGGTGGCTCCGGACTTGTCAGACACTGAAAGATGAATGGGACGGCAGGACCTGGGTGTGAGGAAAAGGTTATGGGGAGCCGAGCGGGAGATGCAGAATGGTACTGCACTCAGTCTCACACGCTGCCCACTAACACTGAATAGGAGCTGCGACAGGATGGAAACCTGCAGGGTCCCACAAGGGAGGTGCTTCGAGGGAGACGAGTAATCTCCCACCAACAGCCTTGGATATAGAAATGCAGCAGCAAAGTCACCGAAGGGCCACACTTTGTCCATTCCTACAAGACCCAGTGGGTGAACTACCAATGCCACATAGTTAATGGCACCAAAAGCTGCTGAGAGGTGTAAATGAAACAAGATGGGCACCTTACCTGTGTCCATTGCTAAGCCAGCCACCAAAGATACCAGTGCAGACCCAGGTGCAGACGGATAAAGATAAAAGTGTAAAATCCCAGTTTAGCTGGATATTGTTTTCCACCTTACCAGTTATCCTCCTGTCTGAAAGCTCACCGTCTATTGAAGGCAACTGGAGAGTTTGTTGTCTTCCAGAGATTTTTTGAGGAAGGGCCTAGCCACCCCTTGTTTGTGTGTGATGTCAGCTTGCTTTCCAGAAGACAGCAAAACTGTACATTCAACTTTTCCAAAATACCTGGTCTGAAATTCCGTATTTTGGTTTGGTTAGAACCTGAAATGCAGCTATAAAACGGTAAAAATAATGCTTAAAAAGTAACATCTTGCATTTTTATACACCACCTTTCATTTGAAAAGATCCTTCTCTGCTGTACAGAGAAACACATCTGATAACTATCAGGTGAACCATTTCATTCACTATGGTGTAGACAAAAAAGGATTTAAAAAACTGATACAATTCAGTTTTGCACAACGTCTAATTAACCTGTGGAATTCATTGTCACATGGTATAATTGAGGCCAAAAGCTTGGTCATAAACAACAAAAAGGCAAATGTTATTAATAGGAATGTTTATAGTTACATTAGATAGGATTATTATTTTTGAAGGACAGTATAAACCCTCATTCTTAAGGAGTTAAGGCAAACACTATCTGCTGTTTGGAAGAAAACTGATTCTCGACTGTATGGACAACTGGTCTGCATTATCATCAAAAATCTTGTATTTCCATCTAAATGAAACTGTAGAGAGAACACAGGTCAGCAGAATATTAACAGCAATGGAGTTGGATGGGATCAGCACATGGATATTATAGAAAAAAATATAGTCATGTATTATTTGACAATACAATAACTGTTATTCAAGGGATATTCCTTGGAAATTAAGTGTTTAGATTACGTGACCCAAAGTCATAGACCAAGCAGTTATTGGCAGTGGCACTTCTATTGCATCACTGGACAAATATTTTGCCCGCGGGGAAAAGCACAAAGTTAATCTGCTGTTTCAGTACTGTCACAGGCCCCGGGCCAAATTCTGATGCATCAATTTGCACAACAAAGAGTAGCAAAAAGTCTGGGCACCAGAGCACTGTCTACTGAGACAGAATGTTCTTTATCTTATCAAAGGCTCCCTCACGCTCCCAGACCGCGTTCAGTGCTGATGCCTTTGAGACGTCTGTCAAAGATGCACCCAGGGTTGCAAAGGAAGGTATGAAGCAAGAGTAATAATTTGCTAATCCAAGCAATGCCCACACTTCGCCTTTGGCATTAGGGATCAGAGCTTTTTTAAGGGCTTCTGTCTTGTCCCAAAGGGGCTGGATTTAGCTGTTTCCCAAGAGACAGCAAAGATATCTTGTTTCTTGCATGCCAAACTTGCATTTCTGGGGGTTTACTGTGAGCACAGCCTCCCCCAGCAATTGTAGGATGGAAGCCACATGGACCGAATGTGACCACCAGTCTGGACTCACCACAGCTCTAAAATGGATTTCCATGAGGTCCCTGCCCTTTTCTCTTTCTTGGATAGAGGATCTCATAGTCCATCTGCCCAGCTCACCAGATGACTTCATCTGGACTCTGTCATTTGGCCCAGAGTTTGCTTTGTGTGCTAAGGAGCAGTAGCAGCCCACAATCCTGGGCTGATATGCTGTCTTCCTAACCCCTTTGTGGTAGCTGTGATGTTCCTCTCTGGTGTTATCCAGACCGGTGATCTGTGAGGTCACTCCAATCATTGGCTCTTGGATCCAGCCTTACCCTGCTTTGCTGTGAGACCCCCCCACTCCCGGGCTGTTCACGCACAGCCTCTGGCATGTAAACTGCTCCCAGCTATGTGAGTGAGCACTTTTGGCCAGCCGCTGCTTGGATTGTGCAACCGAATGACACTAGCCAATATCTCCGGTCCCAGACACAACCCTAGGAACCTCCGTCTTGCAGTGTCCAGTAAGCTTGTATGAGTTTGTCAATTTAACAAAGAAATTGATATATACCAGGCTTGTTATCCCAAGGGGAGCCTCTGACATGCTTCAAACCAAACACACTGCTTCAGGTCGAATAAACAAATTTGTTAACTACAAAAGATAGATTTTAAGTGATTATAAGTCAAAGCACAACAAGTCAGATTTGGTCAAATGAAATAAAAGCAAATCACATTCTAAGCTGATCGTAACACTCAGTGCTCTTACAAACTTAGATGCTTCTCACCACAGGCTGGCTGGTTGCCTTTCAGCCAGGCTCTCCCCTTTGATCAGCGCTTCAGTCCCGTGGTGGTGTCTGTAGATGGAGGTGGAAGAGAGAGGAAGAGCATGGCAAACGTTTCTCCCTTTTATCATGTTTTCTTCCCTCTTGGCTTTGCCCCCCCCCTTCAGAGTCAGGTGAGCATTACCTCATCTTAGTCCCAAACCAACCAAGGGAAGGGGGGGGCGGTGACTCACTCGAGAGTCCAACAGATCCTTTGTTGCTGTCTAGGCCAGTGTCTTTTGTTCCTGTGAAGCTGGGCTGGGCTTGTCCCATACTTGCCCTGATGAGGTGTGAACTTCCCCTCTGCTCCTGGAGAGTTTTACCTGAGCTTGTTTTAAGCCATGAGGACACATTTTTAGCCTCATAAGTATATATATGAAATTACAACCTATAACATTACTATAACAATGCTCAGTGCATCACGAGCCTTCCGAAGACACCCGACATGGCAAACTTTTCATTGGATACCACACAATCATATTATAAGGATGAACATGGGGGTGCAGGATATTCCCCCGAGATACAGAGCATCACAGTAGCATCAGGCCTTGGTCTGCTGGGCTTGTAGAACATTTTCTCAGACAAATTGTCCCACAAGTTCCCACATCTGCAGAACGTATGGTAGTACATTGTGGGAGCAGGATTGTTGTTCTTCCCAGGCCTCCTTAAAGAGATCAAGGATTCTCTGGCGTGGTCAGCTATACAATAATTCAAAGGGGGGGACCTTTGTCAATGCTTGTGGCACCTCCTACACTGCAAAGAGAATTAATGATAGAAGCTGGTCCTAAGCTTTGGGATTTGATTTACCAAAAAAACCGAAACCAAACCAAAACAAAATTAATGTGTTCTTTAGGGTCTGGTTAAATCTTTCCACAAACCCATCTATCTGGGGGCAACAGACTGAGATTTGACTCTTAAGGAGTTACCAGATCTCCTGTAGTAAATAGGCAATGAATTGGTTTCCTTGGTCAGTGAAGACCTTGGTGGGCAAACCTACCTGGGAAAAGGCCTGTACTAGTTTCTTTGCAATCGTTTGGGCGGTCATGGGGCATAAAAAAATAGTCTCTGGGTAGCGGGTGGCACAGTCTATCACAACTAGGACATTCTAGTGTTCCCTTGCACTTTTTTCCCAGGGTACCTGGGTGGCCTCTTTGGGTACCACTTGCTTGTATTTGGGGCAGGAAGCACAAGTTATCTGTCTCTTTGTGGATACCTGTCCAGCAATCTCAGGGTTTTGTCCTTTCCCAGGTGGCCGGAGGAGGGTACTGAGTGAGTCAGTCGTAGGACTTCCCTCTGAGCTCCACATGGCACCAAGAACTGGAGGTGCACTTCCCCTGTCTGCCAGTCCTGTTTGACTCCACACAGCAAGCCATGTTGTATCTCAAAGCTGGGGAACTGGGAGGCCTGTGGGTGATGGTACCATTGATTACCACCACCTGGGCATAAGGCTTTCCCAGGGGGTCTCCTTCCCTCTGTCCATGCATTAGATTGGAGACAGCCAACAGTGTCAAGTCCAGGTTGAATGGTGGGTCATCTTGGTCAGGGGGTTTGGAGAACTCCTATGGGGTGAGAGCGCATTCCTCAGATTCAGTCTTTTCTACAAGACCACCTTGTAACCAACCTTCCAGGGTTCCCATCATTGCTTCTGGCTTTTCTAGGTCAAAAGCCCTTCCGAAAAGTACAAAGTTTGCAATTGGAAAGAGGACGCCCAATTGGTCGGGTATGGACTCAGGGCTACACAGAAGGCCTGAGTGAGGAGGCAGTAGAGAGGGGAAATGCTGCCAGTCCGTCTCAGTTATCACTTTCCCGGGTAAAAAACTCTTCACACCTGCTAATCTGGGTCCTCCCCTACTCAGCAGTACCTGGGCGGTGGGACAGAAGCGGACATCCCCATGGATGCCAGTAACATGCACTAGGTCATCACAGTGGAGGACTATGGGGTCCAGTAAGATTGCCATAACTAGCATGTGAAAACACCCTGAATCCAAACACTCCTAGAGTGTTTCCCCCCGAGTTTCACTGAGCTATGTATGCCTGGTAACAGATGTCAGGTCTGGGATGAGAGGTGGCAGAGTTCTATGACCCCTTGCCTCATGTAACTGCATTTAATAAGAGGGCAGCACTAACTAATATGTCCTGGCTTCTCACAATGAGAACGTACTATGTAGCTGCTAGGTGAACCCACATTATCAGCTTTTGGTCATACCTTTGGGTAGTCCTCTTAGTGCCTGGGTAGGTCTCTCCTGTTTATCTATCTGTCTCAGGTCACCTTGTAGGGTCCAGGGGATGGCTGTCCCTTGCTCTTGGGGTTTTGAGAGCTTCATGGGCTCTCACTGGTTGGCCAAGGTGGCTCCTCTGATGTCTGGGCCTGTGGGCTATTTGTCCTGGGCCAATCAACCTTATTAGGCTAACCTACAGCCAGAGAGTTCTTGGCTGTTTGGATGGCAGCCACCAGTGAGCTGGGGTTATGTTGTCAAACCCAATATGAATACCAGCTGAAATATGTCCAACTCTTGTCCTAATACCATAGAATATAACGTCCATCACACTGTGGGATGGAATTTTTCTGACATTGGGTAACAGCCTGTGGTGTGATCTGGGAGCAAAAGGCTCCATCTGGAATTGGTTGCAATAGGCCTCTTGAGATACCTCTGTCACCTCAAGGATAGCAGTCTTCAGATTGTCATAGTCTTTGGCCACCTCATTGTCTAAGGCCCGGTAAGTGGCCTGGACTTCCTTGGCCAGGAAAGGTACAAGCTGTGTGGTCTAAGTTTCCTTAGCCTACTGCGCCGTACAGCTACCCACTCAAACCTCAGCAGGTATGCCTTTGGGTCATCAGCTGGCTCCAGCTTGGAAAGGGCCAGGCCAGAACCTTGTGCTCCACAGACAGATTAAGTGACAATCCACTGGAGCACCACCTCTTGAAATGGAAACTTTTGCTACTGGGTGTGTTGCCACTGTTGAATCAGCTCCAGAGATACAGCCTGCTGCTGCCAGGCAGCCCATTGGGCCTCTCCCTTGCTCCTCCAGGACCAGCCGAAAGGTTTCAGCCAAGGCCTGCTCTTGTGTCAGAAATCCCACTTCCAGAACCTGTTACCACAGGTTTGCTTGAGTCAGTGGAGTGTCTCGTGAAGTGAGCTGCCTTAATTTTACAGCAAACAATATTTAACTCAAGATGGCCACACCTGGGCTTTACATTCCATAGCCTAGAACAGCATTCCTTTGGTGGCCTAATTAAAAAGGTGCAGTCACAGTTTGGCCACTGTCCAGGCTGGGTTTCTTGGATAAAGACAGAAGAAATCCTTCCTCCCCTGCCACAGCTTCACCCAGAAATGGCTTCTGCCCATTTCCAGCCCTTCTAGTTGCTAGAGGAGGATCAATTCTTGTTGGTTCTGCCAGTAGCTGATCCTGGGTGCCCTCCCCTGCAGGTCTGAACTTGCTACTCTCTCTCTTTGTTGGGGTGTGTTGGGCGGGAGGGAGAGCTCAGGGGTTTGAGCATTGGCCTGCTAAACCCAGGGTTGTGAGTTCAATCCTTGAGGGGGCCATTTAGGGATCTGGGGCAAAAATTGGTGATTGGTCCTGCTTTGAGCAGGGGGTGGGACTAGATGACCTCCTGTGGTCCCTTCCAACCCTGATATTCTATGATTCTAAGGTGGCAGGGCTTCCAGTCCGGGGCAGTAACTGCCTGTTACACCCCCACACAACAACTGCCTGTTACACCCCCGCACAAGTACACAACAGCAAATACTAGCAATGTGCATCAGCCATTTAATATTTTATGCTGGGCATAAAAGCTACTTTAAAATGCATTTTTATAACTTTTTGTCACTAACTGGAACTGGTGAATATTACTAAAACTTTCAAAATGTTTTCATCGATAGAATCACGAGGTTTATTTTGTTGTTACTTCTTTAAAAACTGTTCACAAATCAAAGATGTTTATCCAAACGTTTGCCAGAAAGTGTGTTATTTCCTTTTCCTTGGCTTGGCATTACTCTCGGATTATGACAAAAACAGTAATGTGAGACTTAAGTGACCAAGAATACACACCCCAAAGATCAAATATTTGAAGAGAACAGTTTGTCACTAGCCTGTAAACTGACAGTAGTTCATCCACTGACTATTTGGTGAATTCTTACAAAGAACACGCACCTTAATAAAAATCAAGATCAGCTTCAAAATGATTCACATGAACAGAAAAAGGATTCAAGTCACAAAAACATTTATAAAGGATTCATTTGACCAGCTTAATTTCAATATGAAAATTAGAAAACAAAATCCACTTACCTCTGGGAGCCTGGAAACTAGGAAATCCAAACAGCTGTAAACTAAAAGCCAAGCCAACGTGAGGTACAAATGTTATCGTTACACATTAGCATCCATAATTTGGAAGATAAAAGTAGTGTGACCAAGGCCCTAGCAGCATGCAGTTCGGAAAGTTTGGGCAACGGGTAGTACAGAACTGGTAGGTGGCTGCAGAGGCTTTGTTGGTGTGAACCTCCTCCATGCTCATTGGAACGCCCAGCTATGAGGACCCACAGGCGGTCAACCTCTCCGACAAGCTATTTTTTCTAATTGTGTTGGGGAGGAGCATCTCCTATGTGTGCGGCGGGGGGGAGGGAAGGGTGTCTAGCCAGTAGAGTGACCCATTCTCATCTCTCTCACACCACCTCCACAAGAAGCTCCCTCGGGAAGTGGCTGCAGTGATAATGGGCTGCTAAAGTCAGCAACGGCACTCTGCTGAGCTGTTCGGCTGGCTAGCATGGAGCTGGCACGACAAGATGGCAGTGACACCTTGGCTGCTGGAGATGCAAATGAGGAGTCATCTCTGCTCCTGTGGCCAGCTTCTCAGGTCAGCCTGAGCATTCAGCAGGCCCAGACAGGTTATGTGAAGCAGAGGAGAAGACCCATGGAGCCTAGAGTCTCATGCCATATGAGTAGTACAGGCTGGGAGCACTTCTTGTGAATGGATTCAATCCAGAGTTGCAGTCGGCTAATACACGAGGTTACCGTTCACTTTTAAGTCTTACTCCCCTGCAGGACTCTGCTACTTTTCATGACATTATGACAATCTTAGAAGTAACTGGAAATTAAAGGAATATACAAATAGATATATTACAAAAACAGAGCTAAGCAAAACCCGCTTCAGCATCTTGATGCATTCAAACTCCAAGTAATTCCTATGGTTTCCTTGGTGTATTGTTCCGGGCGAAGCAGTGATGTGGGAGCCTCTGCATTATCTCAAGGGAACTTACCTTGATTATGAAATTGGATATTTTCATCTCTTAAATGACTAGTAGAAAAATTATTTCTTTACAGGGCTATATTCTGATTGCTGGAGAGTTAAAAAGGGCCATAAAAAGTTATGTCCACTCCATGAATAACGACAACATCCCAACCTCATGCTGATAAAACCTTTATGGGACACTAACATATATTCCATTTTATGTGTGTACAAATACATGTCATTTTTGTTATACTAAAGAGATAACCATTTTATAATAAACCCAATGTTAAAATCCTGGAAGGACAGATGTTTACTGAGCAGTTGAAAAATACAAATATTCAAATCATTTTATAAATTCATCACATTTTAAAATATCAGTTGAAAAGGTTAAGGAATTACTACATACAGGCTGGTAATTGTAACATTTTCCTATTAAAATACAAATGAGGTTATAATAATACACATTTAAATCTTTAACGTAGTTCTGAAGTTCACAGGTAATTAATGTTTTCTAATTCTTTTTACACTGTACTAGTTATTACCTGCAAGTTATCGTTGTGCTCCCCTACAGAGATGTTTATTGTTCAGTTACAAAGGCAAACGTGTTGAAATGACTTTGTAAATTAGGATATAAATCAATTTTCTCCTTAGCTGTCAGATCAGAACATTTATTACTATGAGATTTCCATCCTGACAGAGCCCTCATTTGGAAATAAAGCAAACAAATTATTACATATGTGTTTTGGGAATAGCTTTGACATGCTGAAATAGCTGAAATAGCAAGCAACCTTTTTTAAAAAAAGAACAGAAATCACTTCAAACTTTTTAATAGCTATCTGAAATGCTAAATGTGTAGCAAATTATAATACCTTGATCGATATTTCAATTTCATATAGTCTCACAAACATGATATGTTGAAGGTTGGTTTTTTGTTTTGTTTTTTACATTTTATGGTGATTCCACAAGCAAAAGGTACTGGAATGTTGCGGTTTAAATAGGGACTGTAGTATGTTCATTATTGCCAACTGTGCACAAAAATCCTCTTTCTGCAGCTTCCACAAACTCTTGCCCCTGCACACAATTAGAGGGGGAAATTTTTCAAATGCCAAGGTCAGAATAAAGAATCTCAATCGAACAATCACAGCACGATGGTTGGAAGCTGAGAGACATCAGCTGCTTGTCATGTGGCCACTGAAAGAAGGTTTAAAAAACCAGACTTTATGTGAATGAGAATGTGTGTTGCATGACTGGTTAAAAGATCACCTTGAGAAGCGCTAGAGACTTCAAAACACAAATGGAGAGTTAAGCTCTTCTTTGCAATAGTCAAGGATGTGTGATGAAGGAATTGTACACAGAATGAGTCATGAATAGTCCACAGGAAAGAAAAACAGACAGGTATTGCACAAGAACCACATGAAAACAAAGATTCCTGTGTCACTGCCCAGGCTAGTGAGATGTGAATAGAAAGGTTGCATAAGTACACAAACGATGTTTGCATAAATGATGGCTGCATTACCAGCTAAGAGGGAAAAGGTATTGTTGCAATATTCTCTAGAAAACACACGCAGTGCTATAAAGTCCTCTTCATCAACAGTATTGCCAAGAGTGTCTGCCTTTTGTACTGCCTTTAACAGAGGTGGTGAATAGAAAAACAGTACGCACTGCCCTGGTCTGAGCTATGTAGCCAGCAGGTGGTACCCTAAAAGCAAGAATAATAGGGTCCCCTTGGCCTAATAAATTAACCCTCTCCTCACACCTCTCTCTTGAGAGCCCCCTGGATGCTCAGTTTCTCTAGAAACACCTCCACCTGGAGATTGCAGATTTTTAGATTATTAAATCTCCTTTATACAGTACTGACCTGTCTCCGTGACTGTGTGGAAACTGAGTATCAGACTTAACCAAAGAACATTTTATGTTTAAACCTTAAAAACCTTGAATTTTTGCTACAAAAGAACTCTTTTAATACCTGCTTACAAGCTTTCCCCAAGGGATTTGATCCACTTTCTTTGTCATGCTTTTTCTCAATTTCTACTTCATAATTTCGCAAATTGGGCTTCATAATAGCAGAACGGAAGACTAGGCTCTGCTGCAAGATACCAAATCTTACATAATGAACTCCCCCCCCCCTCCAAAACAAAAACAAACAAACCAAAAACAAAACAACCCCTATGCAAAAGGGAAGCTTTCATGCTTTTAGTGTTCAGGAAAGCTACGGCCAAGGAAATCTCAGTATAAAAAAAAGAAAAAACTAAAAGCTAAAAACAGGCAACAGAGAAGAGAGTGCCATCAGCATTGAAGTCTTGTATCTTAGATTATGATTTTACTATCAGAGCAACTAACGTTAGAAGGATCCAGAAAACACATAGATGAGCTGGTCCTCAAATATACAACCTACAGGACATTTGTTGGTCTTACGTAATATAAATTAGGAATGATTCCACATCAAAAAGTCCTCACTAGAAGTGAGCATCTCTTTGTCTTCACAGGTTATGCACTGTTGGTCAAACAAGACATCACAAACTCTCCTACCCATAAGAAGGTCTTTCTATACACAAAGTATTGTGGCAGAAAAAAGTATGTTAATTGTTAAGAGAACAAAACCTGTGATGCAAAAAGTCTTCATTGTTGCCTCTTAAACATGAGCACTGGCCTTTAAAAGAGGCTATAACTAAACAATAGGTAAATCAGAATTTGATAAGTTATATACCATAAGATATAAAAGATTAAAATGAATAACTTGACGACATGGAAATTATGAAACAGTCTGTATTTTATACATAGAATATGTACACTGGTTTTGGACATGTGGGTTTTATCCATGCAAATTCAATACAAAACTATTTACAAAAAATAACAGTAGGATTGTTTTTCAAAGAAACATGTACATGTTGGAAGCTCCAGCAATAATGGAAGTCCTGAAAAAAGACGTAAAATCCAGTATTGTACACACAGGTGAACTTAAAACTGAGGAAAAGGGTTTACAGAACATGAAATGCAGAACGAATTAAAAGGCAGTATCAAATAGTTGTATTATAACTCCACAATTTAAGCATTTGCTGCTACTTATATGATCACTTTCCAGATATCTGTCTCAGAATTACTTTGTAAATTTTGCGTACATTACATGTTGCTGATTTGGTTACATTGTGTTTTCTGAGTTTTATAATCACGAAAAAGTTTCAAAAAACAAAATATATGAATACTGACCAAGTGATAATTTAACATGGTTTTTAAGCAATCACATTTTCTTGGTTCTACAGATTACACAATAGTTAAAAGTTAATTCACATTAATCCCACACTATTCACCAAACAATCCCTTTACAATGTTTGTGTAATTACTACACAAACAGGACAAACATATGCATATACTGTAGATGCAACACAGAACAGTGGCAACTTGGAAATTCCCACTCTTGTGGCAATGCCCTATCAATGCTTACTACAGTACATGGGTTCAGTAAACAAAACTGTACTAATACTTACAAATAAAGGCTTGATCCTGCATGTGCTCTACCAACAGAACTCCCATTGCTCAGTGTTAATTCCATGTGCGCAGCAACATGGTCAGGCCCAAAGTAAGCACTGCCATTCTGGGCAGATTTTACTGATTTAAAAGAAAAAAACAAAAAAAACCCACACTTTTGTGGTTACCTCCACATATTTGATCTGTCTGGCTTTATGATGGTACTACACTTCCACTAGGGGGAAAGCCTTAACTTTGCTTTAAGCACCAACAGATTGTTTTAAATGGGTTGCTATGTAGCTCAGTTATAAACACACAGGGGAAAGCCTAGTTTCCCTGAAGTCAAGGAGAGTTTTCTCATTGATTTCAATGGGGCTAGAATTTCACCCATTGGGATTTAATTTGTATTCGAATTAATCAATTCCTCTATTTTAAGACTTGTTAGAAAAGTGAGGGAGATGTTTTGTAAAACTTTTCAAGGACTGGCATTCTGATGCATGGAACAGAAGGAAGTTATACTTAAAGAACCCTTGTTTAAAAAAACATTAATTTACTTTAAAAGCAATTAGAATATCATTCAGAGTGACTGATGCCATCATGGTTGTTACTGTTTTCTCCTACCAGCCTTAAAAATTATCTTTAGGTGGCTTTATAAACTAAAGCACGTTTTAAAAAAATTATAAGAAATAAAGAAAATGAGAGTGAAACACAGCGTAGTATAAAACTACAATTTAAGACTTAACAGAAACGCCCTAGACAGGTTTCAGAGCAACAGCCGTGTTAGTCTGTATTCGCAAAAAGAAAAGGAGTACTTGTGGCGCCTTAGAGACTAACTAATTTATTTGAGCATGAGCTTTCGCCGATGAAGTGAGCTGTAGCTCATGAAAGCTCATGCTCAAATAAATTGGTTAGTCTCTAAGGTGCCACAAGTACTCCTTTTCTTTTTGCCCTATAGACAATATCTTTTAAAATCAGTCAATACAAAGCTCTAGTCTATGAAGTAAAAATTAAAACCATTGTCAGAGATTAAACTGAGAAGGAAGCTTCTCTATTTTAACCACAGGGCCAATGTAGAGAAAACAATTTTCATGTTAGAAATAAAAGTGTAATGTTTTCTTTTCACATTTCTATCACCAAAATAACTGCACATAAAACTTATTGTGCTTTTAAAAAAAAAACAAACCTGTGCATTTTATATACACATTTTGCCCACAGGTTTGTAGAGACCTCTATAAACGCATTGTGTGTATATTATGCTTCACTGTGTGTTGCACATGTAATGGCCAAGAGTGTTAATACTATTTCTTTTCATACGGTTACAACTATTGTATAGTAGCTCACAAACTAGAGTCAAGAAGCAATCTTAACTCCAGGGAAATTTCTTCTAGTTTGAAGCACTGCACACTCCCCTAACAAGCATTCCTTTCAGGAGTCCAATGTACCAGTATTTTTTGAGTGAAAATTATTGGAAAATGCCCACTCATGCCTCACTTTCCCCAAATAATTATTCTGGTCTTTCTTGACTAAGATATTCTGCTCTCTAGGCAGAGAGGGTACTGCCCCTTCAGATGCTCCACAAAAGAGGATTTGGGTTTTCACAGCCACAAAACCCTAGCCCCCTTATCTGTATACAGCAATTGTGTTTGCAGAAATGATCTTAGAGAAGGCACTGGTTCTATCCCCTGCCCAGTGCTCTAGGGAGAGTGGATGTGCACAGAAGGATGGGAAGGGAGCGTTCTTTCCTTGAGGACTGTCAGAAAGGGAATACATTTAAAGGACTTTTTGTGACCTGAATGCCTCCCACCTTGTTTCTGAGCTCTGAAATGGAGCTGTCAGTCAGTGAGATGAAGAGGAGGCCAGCGGATGCTACTCTCCATCATCCCACAAGCACGGGCACACGGGGAGGGGAAGGGGCAACTGGAAGGGACTCTTGACAGACCTAAAGTGAGAGAGCCAGGACCTTCCTGCAGGACTAGGATAGAGGAACAGAGTCCTTAGCCTTAGGGAAACTGAGGAAGCCAATTCTATACCTACTATAGCCTGTACAGAGAGATGTGGGTCCAGAATTAGGAGGTGATCCTTTCCCCCCTAAAACTATACTGTAATTCCAAACCATCTTTCTTCCCCCCATTCGCTTCACCAGGCTAACCTGTCTTCTGAATAATCTGGTCTGGGATACAGCCAGCATACACCCCGCTGGAAATTCTATACCACACAAAAATTGCACATATCCTCTTGTATATGGACCATTAGAATTTTCCTTTACAATTTCAGATCAGAGTGGTGTTCCTTTATTTTCATGTGACTTTTTAAAACATCAGGCATTTCATTTTCAGCTGGAAATTGCTGGACATGACAGACCAGTGTTTCAAAATGCTCATTTAAAGAAAGGATGCACCCCTTGGTCTAAGCTGGTGCACAAAACGGTAAAGGGAGGTTGCTTAACTGTAACTAGAAGTTCTTCGAGATGCGTGGTCCCTATCTGTGTTTCATACATGGGTAAGCATATGCACCATGTACAAGTCCAGAGATTTTTAGTAAGCAATGTCCGTTGGTCCGCATGTGCACAGTTGCTCTCCTCATGCTCTGAACGGAGCGTATGAAGGCAGTGCAGGATGATGCCTCTCCAGTTTGTTCTCTTACCATGAATCCAGTCATCAGCCACCAAAGAGGGGATGGAGAGTGGGTAGTGAAATACAGCTAGGGTCCATACATCTCAAAGAACCTCCAGTAACAGGTAACCTACCTCCATTTCTTCGAGTGATGGTTCCTAGGTGTACTCCACACATGGGAGATTAGTAAGCAGTAGTCAAACAGGAGGTGGGAGCAAGGATGAAGACGGTATGCAAGTCTGTAGTACTGCCATTCCCACAGCTATATCTGCAACACAGGTATGGACCAATGCAGAACGTCTGAAGGCACTGTAGTGCTCCAGGCAGCCGCCCTGCTTGTATCGTGTAGATCACATCTCAGAGATGCTACAGAGGTGGTATTGGCTCCAGTGGAGCAGGCTCTCACCCCTTCAGGACGTGAGAGATAAACATGTTAGCTAGTAGCAAAGATTCAGCTCGAGATCCTTTTAGAGAGTCTGTGCATAGAGAATGCTTGAGTCGTTGATGGCTCTGCTAAGGCGCTAAATAGTCTCGGTGGTTTCCTATTTGCTTTCATTCTCTCCACATAGAACACCAGTGCCTGTCGGACATCTGGAGAGTGAAGCCTACTCTCCTCATCAGAAGCATTGAGGTTTTGGGGAAAAAAATGCCAATAAGTTAATGGTTTGTTTTATGTGAAACTCAAATTATTTTAGGGATGAATTCTAGGTAGAGGCAGAGAGGTCTCTTTATGAAAAGTGGTATACAGAGAATTTGCCTTGAACTTAAGTGTGGCCATACGGGCCATGTAGCTCAACATGCTGTCTGAGAGTGGCCAGTGCCAGATACTTTAGAGAAAATAAACAGAACAGGGGAATTTTGAGTAATCCATCCCATCCCAGCTTCTGGCAGCTGGAGCTTTAAGAACACCCAGAGCATGGGGCTGCATCCCTGATCATCCTGGCTAATAGCCATCGATGGACCTATCCTCCATGAACGTGGGCTCAAAAAAGAACTAGATACTCTTGACCTTCACAACATTCTCTGGCAACAAGTTCCACAGGTTTACTGTGCATTGTGTGAAGTACTTCCTTTTGTTTTAAACCTGCTGCCTATTAATTTCATCATGTGACCCCTGGTTCTTGTGTTATGTGAACGGGTAAATAACACTTCCCTATTCACTTTCTCCACACCCGTCCTGATTTTACAGACCTCCATCACACCCTCATTTAGTTATCTCTTTTTTTAAGCTGATCAGTCCCAGTCTTTTAAAATCTCTCCTCAGATGGATGCTGTTCCATACCCCTAATTATTTTTGTTGTCCTTCTCTGCACCTTTTCCAATGCTAATGTATCTTTTTTTTAGACGGAGTGACAAAATGGCATCAGTATTCCAGGAGTAGGCATATAATGGATTTATAAAGTAACATGATATTTTCTGTCTTATCTGTCCCTTTCCTAATGGTTTCAAACTTTGTTAGCTTTTTGGCTGGCACTGCACATTGAACAGATGTTTTCAGAGAACTATCCACATGTACTCCAAGAGCTCTTTCACACACACTTAATCATTTTATATCCTGTCATTTTTGTATCCCATTGATTATCCTCATCTCACCAAGTTTCTTGGACACCTGCTACATCAATATCCTCATTTAATGCCAGGCAATTTAGTTCACCCATGCTGCTATTCAGACTCCTAGCATTTTTATATCAGCACTTACAACATTTGTCAACATTCAGTTGTTTGCCTTCATGTATTATATTTAAATGGGATTCTAATGTTTTACTGTTCCTCACTAGCTCCAATCTGTACTTTACGTAACTTCCTTCCTAACCTCCTATCCTATCTGGGCCACCATTACCCTGTATCTAATGTGAACAGAAGGACTCTGACTTGATAAAGATCTTGCCCAAGAAAGAACCTGAGAAACTTTATGAGGTACGGGTGAATGCCTAAGTGAAAAGCAAGCATCTTTCATGTCAAGATCTGTGAACCATTTTGCCCTCTTCCTGACAGGGGATTATTGATACCAACGTGACCATGCTGAATTTTAATTTTCAGATGAAGACATTTAGTTGGTGTAGGTCAAGAATTAGTCTCTATTCTCTGTCCTTTTTGGGAACTAAGAAAACTGGGCAATAGAATCCCTTCCCTTGATGATGAGGTGGCACTCATTCTATGGCTCCTTGCTGGAGAAGATTTGCATCATGTACGATTGCCTCATGAGCTCAGGGGCTGAGAAGCAGGTTTGTGGGTAGGACGTAAACTCAATTGTATAGCCTGAGTGAATAATTTCCAGCACCCACTTGTCTGTTATTGCCCTCCAATTGGGGATGCAATGAATAAAGTGGCCATCAAATACTTGGGGGCAGGGTCAGAATAATGAGGCATCAACACAGCAATGCAGATGTTGCATGTCTTGTCAAAAGAAACTCTTGGGTAGGAGGTTGGAATCAGCTGTGGTAGATCCTCAGGAAGCTGTGTACCTTGGTCTCTATACCCTTGGTCGCTCTTGTGGTGGTTCGTGAGGGGGATATCTTGGCCTGTACGCTTGTTTGTGGTGCTTCCTGTGGGACAAGGGTATTGATGTCCAGAGAGCAGTGTTGTTCTCAAGTCCTCAACACAGGGAAGAGACTCAGTCTTTTAATTAAATAAGTTAACTTCATCAAAGTGCAGATCTTCAATGGTACTTTGCACTTCCCAAAGAAAACGTGAGGACCGTAACCAGGATTCTCTCCTCATAACTAAAGTAGCCATTTTTTGGAAGCAATATCAGCAGCATCTACTGCATCCTGAAGAAATGTTTTGGCCACAAAGTTCACCCTCACCAATTAGGTTCTGGAATTGGGCTCTATTCTGCTGAGGGAGTTTGTCCTTGAAGTCAAAATACTCGCCTTAATTGGTGAAATCATATTTTGCTAAGAGGACCAGGTTGTCAGCAATTTGAAATTGAAGGCTTGTTGAAGAGAAAACTTCTCCCTCTCCCTAGGAGATTGAGGCATTTTGCACCCTCGTCCAAAGGTGTCATCTTGGGGTGTTGCAGCCCGGATCTCAGTGGCTGCTGAAGTTGGGTGCTGAATGTGAGAACAAAACCTGCTTCTTTAAGTGGAATGAAGTAGTGCTTTTCAGCCTTTTTTGGGGGTGGGAGTGCATGAGGCAGGAGCATACCACACTACCCTGGCTGGATCCATAATGACTGTTGACTGGGAGGCCTCTTGACTTGGACCTGAGGGTTGCAAGATATTCAACAGCTGTGCTGAGACTCCTGAACCTGCTTGAGCTGCACCTGGCATTAAGACAACACTTTTTGTGAGAGCTCCTGATATTGTCTATGATCATCAGCAATTGGGGCGACTGCTTAATCTAGGTAGGATGATGTGAGATGCCACCAGAACCACTGGAAGAGTCAGATCTGGCTCAACTTTCTCCCCCTCACACTCCAATGGAGCTGTTTGGTGTTGGGTAGGAGAGCATAGATAAGGTTCATTTGTGGATCAGGGTGCCAAGAGTAAGAGAGTCTCTTAGGGCCCCAGTAATGCCATTGAGAGAGGACAACTGGTTGGGGGGGTGGGGTGGACACCATGGCATTAGGAACCATCAGTCCCTTGGAAAGTCATACTTTGACAGAGGACTGAACCCTGATTTCCTGGAAATTCTGTCCATACTTGCCTCCCTTTGTAGATGTAGATGTTCAAATGTAGCCCCTGACCAATCTGATGTCTAGTTTGGTTCCTGATTAACCATTGGAACTGTTGATACCGATGGATGGGTACTCAGGTTCGTATATGAGAAAGGAGATTAACTCTATGCCCTCAAGATGGTTTCCTCCTCCAGTACGACGCTCTCTCTAAATAAGTTTGGACGTAAGAGGGGAGGGGACTGAGGACACAAGAGTGAAAATATCCCCTGGGGAGACATAGGTCTCAGACCGCCACATAGTGTAGGGTGTTTTGGTGGTCAGGGCCACTGGATCAGACACTTCCCTGGTTACAGTGGACATCGGATTTTTCTGAAACTGTGTTGGTGCAGAGTATGATCTGGATGCTGAAGGTAGTGGATGCCTGTCTTTTGGTTTCTATGTCAGCACCAAGATCAGTATCAACAGATCTGTACTCCTGCATGCCACATTCTCCTGTAGAAGAGGTTTACTTGGGCCTAAATCCTTAGGATCTGTATGCAAGGACTCACCCAACGTGGATGGAGTTGGGGAGGGATCTCTTCAGGTCAGATTCTGAAGAGGATCTTCGCCCCTGTGCTTGTGAGAGTGCCCCATACTCTCACGAGAGCCCTTTGATTCTTTAGCCTCGCAGGTTGTAGCCTCAGCGCCTGACCTTGTGCTCAGAGGGGGATGCTGCCTGTTGATTGAGACCAGTGTACAGAAGGGGTGTCCCCAGCCCGCATGCAACTGGGGTCTCATGTTTTTTCCCCATGAGGTTCTCTCTCAGTCTGAGTGCTCAACCCTCATGAATTTGGGGAAGGAGTAGCAGATACTGCACATAGCAGGGATATGAGCCTTGCCAAGACAGTAAAGTCAGCATTGATGTTGGTCACTCACTGAGAAGGAGCGGGGGGCAGGAAACAGTTCTTAAACCCTGAGGCTGTGGGCAGAGTCCTCACCCTCGGAGGAGAACTTCTCCAAAGTGGGGAAAAAACTAACTAAACTACACTATACTAAATACTACAACTCGAAAATAGTAAATAGATAGTGCAAATACTAAAAACTATCGGGGGAGGGACACACACAGATTGAAAAAAACAATGGAAGCAGCTGTGGATGCAGAAGATTCCACCTCAGGCCATGTGGAAGGAATTGGAGAGGCGTCAGTCCGCTCTGCCTCATACGTCCTCGGTGCAGACTCGAGAAGAGAAACTGTGTATGTGGACAAACATACACTGCTCACTAAAAATCTCCAGACTCTGATGCATGGTGCACACATGTACTATCACTCGAAGAAGTAGTATGTCTAACCAGTGCAAAATAATTTTTAACAGGAAGAAGTGCTAAAAATCTTGTACAAATTACCAGTGAAAATATAAACTAGAACCTACTAAACTGAGAGAAAAGTTAATTAGATTGTACTGTGGTAAAAGTAGACCTTTTAATGAAAGCGAAGCCTTGACATTTTGTCATTTACCAAACTATGGAAAACATGTTGGGAAAGTTGGAATTTGGTAAAGATGCATTTCATTTCAATAAGTGTTTTATTGTCTCTGTGTTGGAATCCAGACTTATTTTGAAAAAGCCAGACAAAATGCAGCCCTATGTTTGGCATTTAAGCCCTTTGGCATTTAAGAAAATATCAAAAGGAAACAACGTCAGAGCTTAAGTGATCCTTTACTTCATTTTCACATGCTCTGCCTGTGAAAATGAACACCAGTAGTTTTGAAAATATATTTAAAACGATCATTTCCTGAAATACTAGTGAGAAACGTGGAACTTCTGAGGTGTAGTGAAGACAATCACTATCTTGTCAAAAATGATCAAAACTGAAAATATTTATGGAATACATCTTCACATGGCTTGAATCTGGCAATAGATTTTAATGCCAATTTTTTTTTTTTTTGGAAGAGAATTGCCTCCAAGTCACCAAACACTTAAAAAAGAAAAATGCAGTTTTCACTATAGTGAAACAACTGCTGATAGTCCCCACCTCCACAATTGAGGCTATTTAGCTTCTTGTGGTATAAAAGTTGTGCTCCTGAGGAATTCTCTCAGTACTGCACATGACAAAATACAGTACTTTACTATATAAATGTATTAAATCTATATATTTTAGAGCTTTCTGTGGCTTACCACAGAACTGAAAAGAGGTGAATCGTTGACTGCTTTTAAAAGTACCCTAAAATTTACAGTGGCATTATCTAAAAAACCGCTGCTAGAGACCTCCACACCCAAACCTCTGCTCAGGCTCATTAACTCTTATAAAACCTTCTCCTGATCTTTATTTTGTTTTCAAAATACTGTAGGCTTTCAGTTTCCATAAGATCAGAGGGCGAAATCTTGGTCCCATTGAAGTCACTAGCAAAACTCCCAATGACTTCAATGGACCCAGGATTTTACTTGGAATCCTTACTATTCATGTCACAGTTAAAAAATTATTACTATTTCCTTTCTTAATTTGTTCCTTTATACAGTACATTATTTAGGACCCTGCTTATGTTATGGAAGGGCTTTAGAAATGTGGACACAGCTGAGGCTTTTTGATTGTCTGTCAATGACTTGCACTCCTGTGTGCCATGACAATCAAAGTCACAGATCTAATCAGTCCAGCCTTTAATTATTTATATGTAAACTATTGGGACACTTTAGTAAGTGTATTTCTGAGACAGTTCGAAGTCATTCAGCCACCCTGAACTAAGCACTTTAATGCCACTACTTTAAACATGCTATAATCACTTAGAAATGCCTTAGCTGAGATATCTTATTCCTTAAAAGGACAAACATTCTTACATGACACATTGGAGCCATCCAAATATCCTGCCAATCTTTGGGGGAACAGAAGAAACATATGGGGCCAAAGAAAACATTTTGATATGTTCAGACAAATAATAAAAATGAATATTATAGTTTTATATTATCTTGGGGTAACTTGAAATTGAATGCTCAATAAGCAGCACGTGAATAACTCCTATGACAGTTTACTCGTCAAAAGGTAATGAGTGAGATTTCCTAAAGCTCTTACTGTTGGCATAACTCTATTCCTATTCAAGTCAAGCCAATGCTGAGTGCTCTGAAGCCCCCACCAAATAGGGCCCAATCTGAGTAGCCAGAGAAGGTCCTACACAAAGTGGAAACACAGTGTTTCAAATGTGCAGGATGTTGGGATCTCTTCACTCCATTTGATGCCCCAGTGCAGAGCAGAGGCAGTTTCCCACATGGAAAAGTCAGGAGGAGACAGGCTACTGGGGGCATGAGAGGGTGAAGTTAGTGGATCTGTAAGCAGATGTGGCTAGAAATAGATAATAAATAAAAGGATTGATGATGGCTTCTTATGATTAAAGACATTTAGAAGCAATCTAAACATGCAATATTACAGTTAATTCCATCAGCTAGGAGCATCCTTCTACAGGCTGCTCTCCCCTTGTTATATGTGGAAGGAGGGTAGGGACTGCTACTTCCACCAAGTGGGCTGGGCTAACCCAAGGGAATGGCCAGGCCCAGCCACACTGCATCCTGATCAGAACCCTGATTTCTGCATGGAAATCTAGAATTCATTCAATATCAACCTAAGGAACCTTGCCCTCCAAAGCTGCAGTTGTGGGGTTTATTTTGAATTCTGAGGTGAGGGGAAAAGATGCGCTGTAGACACCAATGCCTCCCCCATTTTCAGATTGGAGGTATTGTTTTTTCATTCCTTAAAACATGGAGCTGTATTAACTCCTTTTGCAGTCTCTTCTGCAGCTGCTACTACTCCTGGGGGAATTCTGCACCATTGCGCAACGCAGAATTTGTGCAGAATTAATGTTCTGGGCAGAATTTCCTTTCTCCCTGCAGAATTGGCGCTGCAGAGCTGCTGGCTGCCAGTAGGGACCAGCAAAGTCCGTCTCTCCAATACACTGCTGGAGAGAGAGGGAGGGTTCGGGCAGCTGCGGTTCCCAGCACGCCCTGAAGAAAGGAGGTGGCAGCACGCAGAAAACGCCGTACAAGCCTGGGACCCAGCATCAGGCTGTTTTTCCTTTCTGGATCCCTGCGCAGGAGGAGATGCTTCCGTGGGTAAAAAAACCCACTTCTTCAGATGCATGGAGTCATGCATCTGAAGAAGTGGGGTTTTTACCCACGAAAGCTTATGCCCAAATAAATCTGTCAAATTATTTTAAGCTACTTAGGGACAACTGTGCTAACTTTTATTTATTTATTTATTTTTAAGTGAAACTAGTGTACTACACTGACAGCTAGACTTCTTAATGTTAAAATTTTAAGTCAGAATGTAATCTTCTCTTGACATACTGCAATACTCCACAAGGGATCAACAAAAACTAAGCGACTAGAAGTGGTCTTAAGTGAGGCTTGCACTGTATTCAGAAAACTTTACAGAGGAAACTTAATTCCATCAGGAAAACTGAAGTTTCATTCAGGATTGGTGAATGTATTTAAACAGTCCAACAAACACCTGCATTATCCAATTTAGATGATCGTTAGACAAGCCTGAAACTTAACTTAATGTCTTTGTCACCAGCAAGTCTGTGGTTAACACTACTGAAACAGGGATTGCTATTTTTGTAGTCAAGAGGGTATGTATAAAAAACTGCAAGATAGTACAGTTCTTAATATGGAACATTTTTTCCTCTCTTTGAATGATCAGGTAATTCTTCAGCTATTAAAATACAGCAAAAGTAACCAACACCAATCTGCTTGCTGAACTAAATTTCCTCGTTCACTGTCATCTCAGCTACATTTATTTTTCCCCCGATATTGTATTTATGTGAAATGAGAATACATTGACCCATTCTTTTTTAAAATGGACCTCTCCTATGAATATGAATTAAGATAAACAATAAAAAAGGATAATTCAGAAGAAAGATAAATGAAACTACTTATTTTAATGGCCGAACATTATATTGAGCCAATTACAGTTTCTGCATGAGTACCTGTTTAAATGATATTTTAATTTACACGATTTTGTAAAGGAGGGTATGGCTTTTTTTAAATGAGCTGTACTTGAGAATGCACTCTATAAACAATAGCATATGTTAACAAGAGCCCATGAATTACTTTTATTTCAATGACAGGTTTCAGAGTAGCAGCCGTGTTAGTCTGTATTCGCAAAAAGAAAAGGAGTACTTGTGGCACCTTAGAGACGAACAAATTTATTTGAGCATAAGCTTTCGTGAGCTACATGCTCAAATAAATTTGTTAATCTCTAAGGTGCCACAAGTCCTCCTGTTCTTTTTATTTCAATGGAGTTTAGTTAAAGAACATTAAAATAATTTTATCTTCTAAATCTTTCAGCCATCGGGATTTTTATTTTCTTCTCAACTGGGCTTTGATGCTTCAATTAAAGCGAGTAAGGAAGAAATAAAGCAATATTTTCTTCCTCATTCCTTAGCAAAATGAAATGAAATAGGTTAGGTCAATTGGCACAAGAGTACAACTTCGTTTTTTTACACCATCTGGCACACAAGGTTTTACCCCTTGGTCTAAAGCAACAGTGTAAAAATACAACAGTGACATACCCAGAGCCCAACATTTTTGAGCGAGTCACATATTTACTAAGAAGGTAAACTTGTTTGTTTGGGAGGAAGGGGAAGAGACAGAAAGAAAGGGAGTCAACTGTCCATCGTTCTGAAAGTTCTCAGAACACCATGGGAAAAATCAGTCAGAAAAGGTGTAGAATCAAACAAGTACTTAAACCCAGAAGTTCAAGAAAGCTTCTGTTGTGTGGATTTAATTTTTTTTTTTTTTAAACATTTGTTCCCAAGAGTTTGATACTCTCAGCACAGAATTAACTGTTGATAATTGGTGACACTAGTGAAAATGAGAAGCATTGGTGCAAAAGTGTGATGATGCAAGTGGTTATTTCCAAAATTAGTCCCTCTCAACAAACCTGTAAACACTGAAAAATATAAAGATTCCCAGCTTGAATTTTTTTAAAATCTAACTTGTGGTGATTTCTGTTATTGTAAAAAACTAAAGCAAAATCAGGAACAACATGATGCAAAATCCTGAAAGTCACAGCATAAACCTGAGATTTTGGAGGCTTTATCAAAACATCCTTAATGATTATTATGTATGCGTCACTAGTCCATATATTTCTTATTTAACTATGGACGTCATGGTTTGTCCCAAACAAGGAAAATAACTCTCAGTGACAATTTTTGTTAATACATTAAAACAGAAGTGATTGGGTATTATCAAATTAAATAGCATAAATAAAATGTATTTACATTATTTTCCAATCATTAGACAACATAATCAATTGTGCAACTTAAAACACCTAACACCAAAAACGTGAAGCATCATTTAAATCTTCACATATTACTGACCTTACAAAAAACTATTAAAATATTTTAAAATTCCCATTGTATCTATGTCAGACAAAGAAACTGCAAAAACGTTTAAGACTATGAAGAGTCATCAATTACACAGGCACTTCACATGTAAACAATCTACCATACAACTGAAAAAATAGTTTGGCACAAACTTAGAAGATTGGAAAATACACCTTTCCCCTCTATAATGTTTTGTGTAATTACCATACATCCAACTAAATACTGGAGATGTTAGAAGGATAAAATTACAGTCAGAAATGCAAGAAATAAAGAACTCAAATATAGAGCTATATGAAACAAAAATGGATTAAATGTGACCTGTCACTCAGATTTTCACGATCATATTGTAGCTGGTTTTTGTTTTATCTTTACATTTAATCCAAATGATTGACACACTTTTTATAGTAGGGCTTTGTTTGGTGTGTGCATGTGTGTGTTACCCTGTATAAAACAAAACTAAACAACATTTTCAATGTAGTAAAAAAAAAAATCTAGCTTTTAAAAATAATGTCATGAAACATTAATGGGAAACTTGGAACTTATATTACCTGGACAGAGAATCTGATGTTGTTAAAATCTCTCGTGCATCCAAGTTTTAAAACATCAGTATAACTGTATATTTAGGTAACAGTCAGTTTGAAATCAAAGTTTTGTGTGTCCCTTCAAAGTAAGGCTCTGTCTAAAGTGTCTGGGCAGAAACTACTTCTGATGGCTTGGATGTTCCCATTCAGGAAGCTGAACTGCTTGGCAGCAATCTAAATCAATAGATCAATGATAAGTTGTCTGGTTTCCAAAAGTCAGGTTACACAGAGGAAAGCTGGGATGCTTTAGATGAAGGTAGTTCAAGCAGAGCCTGAACTGTAAGACCAACTTTCACTAGACCCCTTTCCTCCAAAATGTGATGAGGCAGGCAAAGCCTTTCCTGAAAAATAAAATGGTACATGCATCATATGTCAATCATTCTGCACAGCTTGGGTAAAAAGTGTACTTTTAAAAGACTTCAACACTCAAATACCTCACTATGACTAATTAGAGATCCATGTAGAAATCTTCTCTGGTCAATAAGTTTGCATATGCATCTATCGCTACAGCAAGATTTTAAGTGTGACAAGGTGCTCAGAAGTTAATTATATCTCACATAAGATCTGATAATTGCAGTGTGAAAAAATCACACACAAATTAGTAAATTAGAGCAAAACAAAAACTAAAGACTGTTTCATTAAAATGTTAAACTAAGAAGAAATAAACACTATTTCTTAGAAGGTTCTGACAGTTTTAGTTTATTGACTATTTAGGGCCAGAGACTCCCATCTGCTTTCATAAACAGAGGGAGCAAAACGGAGTGAGGGTGGGGTAGTGCTGGTCAGTGTCAGACTTCCTCCTTCCTGGTCCTTGCAGAAGCTCCACTACAACTTGGCTGTAAGGAGGGTTACAATCTGCCAGAACTCAAGAATGAATCAGCTCCCACCTAAACCCATAGGAATTCTCTTATAAGCATTACATTCAACATGAACCCTTTTTCTCTACAGCCAGTAGGAGAGTCATTGGGAACACGACTTCTGCAGGAGTTGTGCTGATATGAAGAGTGGGAGCAGAAGCACAGGGCTATAGCTAAGGAACTGTGGTTTTCAGGGTTAAACCACTTTCCTGGCCTATTGAGGTGGAGTTAAACAGCCACTGGCAGACCAGTCATGTGGCTACTGCAAATACAGACTCATGGAGTTTCCTCTCCCCTAATGCACAGAAGAAAATGTGGCCCTTAATTTTTCCCTTCATGGAGGAGGTGGAAGAAGGAGCGTGGGTAAAATGAAAGTGAGGGACTAGTAACAAGGATTAGAGATGAGCTAGTACAGTTAAGAGCCATGCAAGCTTCTTCTATGTAGCTCTGCCAATGCACCTTGTGATCTGCAAAATTCCTTTCATTCTAGTCCAAGATCTTTTCTAGGCAGATATTGCTATTTATGTCACAATGTGCCACTAAACTAAGGGTTTCTCATAAACACACACACAGCTCTTCTATAGCACTTTTCATCAGTAGATCTCAAAGCACTTCATAAAGAAGGTCACTATCGTTATCCCCTGAAACTGAGGCACAGGGAAGTGACCTGGCCAAGGTCACCCAGCAAGCCAGTTGCAGAGCCAGGAATGGAACACAGGTCTCCCAACTCCTATTTCACTGCTCTAACTACTAGGCTTTCTAGATAACCCAAAAAGTAAATGCTGACATATCTTGTCTGTGATTATTAATAAGTATATTAATCAATAAAGTGATTAGTATACCTGTGGCACGCCCAATTTTTTACAAGCATCTAGAAAGTTTTCAACATTTCTTCTGCACTTTGCCATACTGAGTTTAGGCTGTAAAGATAGGATGTTAGATCTTTGTTACGCATTTATAAAAGGACTTTATAATTATGATGCAAATTCAGTAACAGTTGTATTAGAAACAAGCAAAGTTAGAAAACTAATTTAAGGACATAGTACATAACAGACTGCTAAACCCTTGAGCCTTAATGTAGCACCAAATACTTGTTTATTGCATCCTGAAATAAAATGAAAATTGATACTATAACCATTTAAAACAGCGAAGATAATTCACAGTTTTCTAGTGCTGAATTCCAACAGTTTGCTTTCACTTCGGATAGAATAAAAAGGATGTAGAGCTGACTCACCACTGCTGGTGATGGTACATGAATACTTGCAACAGAGCGTGGCCTTATGTGATTGGCTAAATGGCAAAGAACAACCCCATCCATCAATGCTGCTCCAATGTCATCTGGCAAAATGACTTTTAACCTCGATTCAAGATTCTGTAAAACAGAAGAAGAGCCCATAGTACATGCTATTCTTCTTCTACTCTGGGGGTCATACCCACACAGACACACCCAGAGATGGTTGGAGTGAAAACATATTTTGCAGAGGTGGGGTGTCAGCCATCCGACAAGTGATAATTGAGTGGTGAGGGATGGAAGTACCTACGCTTGTGTAGCAAGAGAGTTGGAGGAAGGAAGAAGTGCTGTTCACCACACAAATTACAAGCCTTCATGGAAAAAGGGGCAGGAAGCACACTAGATTAATCATCTTAGGAGCTGTGCTTCTCCTAAACAGCTTAACTGGACATGAGCAAATTGCTACTACAGCAGGAGATGGAGCTGCTATCATGGTATTATATAGGATATGGATTCAGTGTTTAAGTGACATCTCTGTACATTATGTGCCCTTTACATGTGTGCAGCCTCTGATGACGTGCAGCTGGGAATCTGAGGATGAATTAAAAAATATAACTAACACATCATCAAGAAGAACTGACTGTTCTAAGTTTGTTATTTAACCATTATTTAGTAGCTGCATAAAAAAAGTTAACCTTTTTTAAATAATTAAGAATGTAACTTACAAAATGATTTTCAGAATAGAGGCATATAGGAAAACATTTCTTCAAAACACTGAAATTTAAATCCAACATGGCATTATTCACACTCTTTTCAGCTAAGGTCCTTCCCCCAAAGCATGTCTGATGATTCAGGGATGATGATTCAAAACCCAGGGCCAACTCTTCAGGTACATGCCAGAATGCACAGCTCACTAGTCAAGAGGTGGGCACCATTCTCTTTGTGCCATGTTACAGTAGCATTTGGCTCTCAAGGGTCAAACGTATGGCCCAGATTGACATGGTGTAGGGGTATTCCAGCTGCACCCCCTTTCCTACCCTGGTAGGAGAGATGTGTTACATACAACCTTCTAAAGTGGAGTTACAATACTGCAGTTATCACCCTTGCACTGCCCGGGCCACGTAGACAGGTTTTATAACAAGTACATGCTGTTGGTGCAAAGAAAAGCAAGCACACAAGGGTGTGGCCCCACCAGTTTGAGCCTAAACAGCAAGTCATGGGCACGTACATTGCGAAGATGTCTTATTTGTTCCCTTTCTTCCCTTAAATGCTCCATTTTCCTCCTCATTGTAAATCCAGGGTCCACTACCCCATAGTCCTGGCGAGAGGAACGGCTGAAAGCTGTGATAAAACAGACAGCTGTCAATATTTGGAACACCCCCACTATGGGAAAAAAAATCCATCAGTAAAGATAAAAGAAGAAGATCATAGTTATTGAAATGTTAAGCAGAACAAGTATGTTTCAATGCTATAAAGTGACTACAATAGCATGAGGCTCAATGGGCTAGCAGCAACATGTAGTCTCTAGGTGTTAAAGGGAAGCACATTGGCTCTTCCTTCAAATGTCTGCATTTGTGCCTGGAAATTAGGTAAGTAGCAAATCTGTCTGGGTACACAACTATGCTTTCGTTTTTGACAGGTTATACCATACTGGTTTTAGAAAATATCTATTCTTACAGCTTTTTACTGTAGCCCAGCATAAAACTGTTGTGGAAGGAACTCCCCTGAATTTTTTAAAAACCATAAATTATTAAAATAAATATTTAAAAGTAGGTCATGGGAGAAAGTTTATGAACCCACAAGTTACGAGTATGAATTTTCTTATTGACCAAACCTTCATAATGCTGCACTGCTGCAATGGAAAGGACAACGTTAAGCATTCTAGTTTGCATTTGGTTTATCACTCTCCACTATCAAAAACCTTTGCAGGTGACTATTTTATTATTTGATTATCCTCATACTTGCAAATACCAATATCTTTGCAGTGTTTAACTTGGAAGAATTTTCATAATATTTAGAAATATTGTAACTTATTACACTTTTAAGTTTAATTCTTGTGAAAACACATTGAAAGAGGAAAGAATCTAGACATCCCCAATAGTGAGTATTTTATGTAACTTGTTCCTAATGCCAACACTGCATGCTACACATAAAAAATGTGTATTCTCGTCTTAATCACTGAGTCTATGGAAATACCCAAAGCATAAACTTCTTAAAAGGTGGAACTCTTTTTATAACACACTGTACATGAGAGTGAACTGTCCACAGAGATACAATAAATGACCAACTGCAGAATGCATTTTGATACTGAGTGCTTACAAGCTAGTCTAAACAAGAACAAATTTGTTAAGATAGCAAAAGATTGACCTGATGCATACTGTACAGAGGTACAGCAAGTTTTTCCTAATGAGCTCAGAAACTCCCACATGTTCAAGTGAAATTCCTCATTGTTTGGCCAAGGCGGTATTTCTTAACTATACTTTAAATAGTTAATATAGAACATGCATATGACTGATGCAAATCTCAGAAAATAACACTAACTAAAAATGTGTAGCCTTGCTTCCTAGTCTTCAGAAAATTAAGGTCTGCTTTAAATAACAATCTTTTACGAGGAGTTAGCAGCTCTCTGGAAGTGGCAAGGGTATGGCAGCCTCAGTGTGCTGAGCTTAATGATGTTTGGCAAACTCTGAAACCCCACATATTATTTCAATGGACAAGAGCCTGCCCCTCTGTGAAACTCCCAACCATTGATTGCCAAAGGCAGTTCTGCATTGTTCCCCCCCCCCAACCCAGAGGATGGCCAAAGACACAAAAGAGAAATAAACAGAGCCCTGCAAATCCGCAGATATTTGCTTTATATCCCCGGATATCTGCATCTGCGGATATTCGGACCATTTTTGCTGATCTGCGCAGGGCTCTAGAAATCAATGTAGCAAATAACTGCAATTTCAGGACAGTGCAGTTATGAGCTTGTCAGAGCATCTAGCCACGCCTCTTCCAACTGTGCATTTGCCAGAAGTCAATCATGGGCACTGTACTATGCAGTGGCCCCTCCCCTTCTATTTGTTCCAAAGAGTCCCAGTATCACATCTCTGCTGTCCTAATCTTCAGCTCCAATGTGGGAAGCAAGATGTGCTGTGGCATACTGTATTAGAAAGCACCACCTTACCTGATCTCGGTTTGAGACCAAACGGACCGTGAGAGTTACTGTCTGTCCTTTCATAGTCCTGTTAAAGAGAGAGAATGTATCAAGTTTTCTGCAATTTTCTCCAATTCTTGATGAAAAATTAAAAAAAAAAAGTTTTCACGCCCTAAACTTTTCTTTCCATGATGACAATGTTTATTTTGATCATATTTACAGAACATGAGAACCTGCTTTAACTTAGTTGAAAAGCTATAACGATGGGGAAGACATTAAAATAAGAAAGCAGCGAATGAAGACTCACCATCCGCAGATGAGAGAAAGACATAAGCCTCTTCTAGGCACAAAAGTGGCACAAGTTTAACTCAAATCTGTTTTTAAATCAACTTAAACTAGTGCAAGCCTCTGCGTGGACACATTTATAAGCTAGCTGTGAACACTAAGTGTGATCCCAGCCTTTGTGTGGATAATGTAACTAAATCTCTGTAAAAGCCAATGCTAGTTAACTTGGTGCTACTTGTGTGTGCAAGCAAGGCCAGAACCACTTACAGAACAATGGGAAATGACAGCATGGGTAGGTTATTGTACAATGAGCAGCTTGCAGGTAGACAGCCACTAATCCAAGGCTGTCTCTCCTCTGCTGGGACAGTACAAACCAAGATCTGGTATGGACACCCTTTGCAGCTCAAATGGGGCGGGGGGTAGGGGGAAATAGACCCAGGAGGGATTATCTTTCTGTTTTCAAGAAGAAATTACTTTCAGCAGCTGGGACAGTGGCCTTTCCCATCCCAAAAGGTGGCGAACGGAAACTAACTCCTCAGTCTCCTGATGTGCTTCAGATCCCTGATGTGCTTGGAATCCTCTCCCAGCCCCCTCCGCTGTATACAGGAGACTTTTCCTCATGCCACACCCTTGTGATCCCCATCTGACAGTGGGTGGAAACCTTCAGCTTCATTGGGTGTCTTTTTTCTTGGGTCAGTACTGTAATGCAGCTGACAGCCAGGGAAACAACATGGGCAGGCCACAAAGCGTTTTCCTTCCTAACCTTCAAACAGCCAGAGAACCACACTGCCCAGGTAAAAGATGCATAAGGGAGTCACGACTGTGGGGATGAAACCCCTTAAACTAGAGGGGGGCCCTTCACAATTCTGGCTCCTCTAGGTCCTAAACCATAACTTGTTTTTAAAACTCTCTGAAATGTTACACATGGAGGTAGCTAACACTCTGTCTCTGTTCAATATGATAGCTATGATTTCTCTCTTCCAAAGTAGCTATTTTCACCAGCTACAATAAGAGAGGCAGAAAACAAATGCTGCTTTCTTATACACCAACCTTTAAAAAAAAAAAAAAAATCAGAGGGAGTGAGAGATTTGATGGTAGTGGAGGCAGGACAAGTTAAGGAAGTTAACAAGGAATCTGTCCTTGATTCCTACTTATTTCTGCTTTTAAATGATTTCACAACTGCACAATATTTCAATTCCTCTTTCAAAGCAAAGCCTATTGATGAACATTTTCTGATTTGTCCAAGAGTTACATGTTTTTGCACAGTGAACCACAATGAAAACAAATTAGCACACACAGAAAATGTTCACTGAAAGAAAAAAAAACCACAAACTTGTACCTCAGATGATACAGGAGACTGTGGGGACACATTAGTATTATCACTGTCTTGCTAAAAAGAAATCAAAGAGATGAAATTATAAAATGAAAATTATGATTTTGAATAGGTATAATATGAAATTATGAAAATGCATACGAAAGACATGACACATGCAACATTTCTTCCTCAAGTGTCAGGCAAAGTGGTAGTGACTACATCAAAAAAATTGCAAATCAACTAAATACACATGTACAACAGCCATAATTTGACAAAGGGTATTTCCTGTTGTAAAACATCTTTATCTTGAACACCTCAATACACGGTAAAATGTTTTAAGTCTATTATTCATTAAATACATTTCAATTTGATATATTTCATTTTCAAGCTAATGTTATTTTAAAATATAGTCCTTTCATTTAGTTGTAAAATGTTTAAATCACAGAGCAGACCTTTATCTATAAACATTATTTCGGAAAAGACTGGAACTAGTTACTGCAGTTTTCCTTTAAAGACGGTCACAAAAATAGAATGCAAGTTGTCACTGGATCTTTCTTTGAGATCCAGCTTTTTCTACACTATAGAACAAATTTTCTCCAGATTTTAACTTTAGATGCATCTACTAATTCACACTTGAGTAACTATAGCAGTTGAACTGGTAACTGCGAATAATCCAAAGGATTGCTTTTGGTGTTTCCACATTGTTAAAGGACAAAAAAAGGTAAAGAAAGAATATTTCAGCCACCCTGACCTTGCAAATGGACAGGTAACGGACAACATTATGGTTTGCCAGTGGTTTCGCTTTAAATATTTCCAACAAGGAACGAAAAACAAGACAAAAAAAATGAGGGTAAAAAAAATGAATTTCAAAAATAACATTAACTCTACCGTTACAATATTCCAGACTTTCAAATGCTAAGCATGAATGAATATGGTATTAGCTAGAGCCGTCAATTAAATCACAGTTAACTCACATGATTAAGTAAAAAAAATTAATGGCGATTAATCGCAATTTTAATCGCACTGTTAAACAATAGAATACCAATTTATTAAATATTTTGGATGTTTTTCTACATATTCAAATATATTGATTTCTATTACAACTCAATACAAAGTGCACAGTGCTCACTTCATATTATTTTTATTATAAATATTTGCACTGTAAAAATGATAAAAACAGTATTTTTCAATTCACCTCATACAAGTACTCTCTATATCGTGAAAGTGCAACTTACAAATGTAGATTTTTTTTTTTTTTGGTTACATAAAACTCCACTCGAAAACAAAACCGTGTAAAACTTTAGAGCCCACAAGTCCACTCAGTCCTACTTCTTGTTCAAGCAATCACTAAGAAAAACAAGTTTGTTTACATTTACAGGAGATAATGCTGCCCACTTCTTATTTACAATGCCACCTGAAAGTGAGAACAGGCATTTGCATGGCACTTTTGTAGCCGGCATTGCAAGGTATCTATGTGCCAGATATGCTAAACATTCATATGCCCCTTCATGCTTTGGCCACCATTTCAGAGGACTTGCTTCCATGCTGATGACACTCGTTAAAAAAATGCGTTAATTAAATTTGTGACTGAACTCCATGGGGGAGAATTGTACATCTCCTGCCCTGTTTTACATGCATTCTGCCATATATTTCATGTTCTAGCAGTCTTGGATGATGACCCAGTACATTGTTTTAAGAACACTTTCACGGCAGATTTGACAAAATGCAAAGAAGGTACCAATGTGAGATTTCTAAAGATAGCTATAGCACTCGACCGAAGGTTTAAAAATCTGAAGTGCCTTTCAAATCTAAGAGGGATGAGATGTGGAGCATACTTTCAGAAGTCTTAAAAGAGCAACACTCTGATGTGGAAACTGCACAACCCGAACAACCAAAAAAGAAAATCAACCTTCTCCTGGTGGCATCTGACTCAGATAATGAAAATGGACATGCGTTGGTCTGCACTGCTTTGGATCATTACTGAGCAGAACCTGTCATCAGCATGGACGCATGTCTTCTGGAAGGGTAGTTGAAGCATCAAGGGACATATGAATCTTTAGTGCATCTGGCACGTAAATATCTTGCAACGCCGGCTACAACAGCGCCATGCGAACGCCTGTTCTCACTTTCAGGTGACACTGTAAACAAGAAGTAGGCAGCATTATCTCCTGCAAATGTAAACAAACTTGTCTGTGCGATTGGCTGAACAAGAAATAGGGCTGAGTGGACTTGCAGGCTCTAAAGTTTTACATTGTTTTGTTTTTGAATGCAGTTTTTTTGTACATAATTCTACATTTGTAAGTTCAAAGTTTCATGATAAAGAGATTGCACTACAGTACTTGTAGTAGGTGAATTGAAAAATACTATTTTTTGTTTTTTATGGTGCAAATATTTGTAATAAAAAATATAAAGTGAGCACTGCACACTTTATAATTGAAATCAATACTTGAAAATGTAGAAAACATCCAAAAATATTTAAATAAATGGCATTTATTATTAACAGCGTGATTAATCGTGTGATTAATCACGATTAATTTTTTTAATCTCGACAGCCCTAGTATTAGCATTTCATGCTGATGGATGCTATGGAAATAATATGGTGCAAAAAGCATAAGGAAATATTAACAGGCTTTTTGTGGAAGAGTCACTTCATCTGAAGTACCTAAGATTGTGTACAGTATATATATAGCAGTGTATATATTGCCTTTGTTCAATTTAATATCTGAACTATTACTAGTTCGGTACTATACTGGTACTAAAGTGTAAAAATCCCCCACAGGCTTCATTGTCTCATTGTTTCCTTGTGTTCCCATCTGTCTGTATGCAACTGTTGTCTCTTGCTTTATACTTAGATTGTAAGGTCTTTGGGGGCATGGACAGTCTCCTTGTTATGTTTCTACAGCACCTAGCACAGCATGATCCTGGTCCCTGACTAGGTTCCTAGGTGCTACAGTAATACAAACAAAACGAATTTTCTGAAGTATTTTTTACCACTATCATGTCTCACCTCATCATTTTCATTTCCACTTGAACTCTTTCTGGAAGACTTATACTGCAAAACAGAAACAAGTTTTGTTTTTTAAACAGGAAACATGGGTTTCATTTGTAACAAATGGAATCTCTATCAGTCAAATTGCCAGATAGGCATCATTCAGTAAACGTTTTTAAATAGTGAAGGGCTCGGGGCTGGGAGTTAGCACTTTCTAGTCCTGACTGTCACTGACTCCTGACGTGATCCCAAGCAGGTCACGTTACTTACCTTTGTCCATCCACATTACTTACCTATGTAACAGGGCTGCTGCCAAGCTCGCAGTGCTGCAGAAGTAAAAACAAAAGATTACTCACCTTGTGAAATAACAGTTGTTCTTTGAGAGGCATGTCCCTATGGGTGCTTCACATCAGGTGCACATGCACCTCTCCAGCCCTTGATCAGAGATTTTCCATTAGCAGTGTCCATTTGGCCCGCTCATGCCCTCTATACAACCTCGTGCCACACTCTGAGGACCTATAGGGCTATACGGGCAAACTGCCCTCAATTCTTCTGTATCTGAATGACTAACAAGAACAGTTTGAAGCAGAGAGGAAGGAAGGCAGTAGTGAAGCACCCATAGGGACACGCATCTTGAACTACAGTTACTGCATAATTACTTCTTTGAGTAGTGTCCTTATGGGTGCTCCACTTCAGGTGACACCCAAGCAGTATGCTTACTAGGAGGGAGCGAGCTTCGGAATCAAGTCCAAGACTGAAGACAGGACAGCAGAACCAAGTGCTGCATCAGATCTGATGGCGTGGACTAATGCATAGAGTTGAGAAAGGTATGCACTGAAGCCCATGCAGCAGCTCTGCAGATCTCAGATGCTGGAATATTTTTGAGTAATACTGTGGAAGTTGCTTGTGATCTTGTAGAGTGTGCTACAGTCCTTTGGGGAGGCAAAGCACCAGCTGCATCATACCAAGCACTAATACAGCCAGAAATCCATCTCAGTAGTCTCCATGAAGAGATTATGTACTTCTTTGACCTTTCAGCAATGGAGATAGAGAGTCTAGGTGATTTCCGAAATTGTTTAGTCTTATCCATATAAAAGGCCAATGTACATCATACAAACAACATTTGAAGGGAAAGCTCCTGCTGAGATTTATGTGGTTTAGGAAAAAACACTGGTTAAGACGGAAATTCGACAGCATCTCAGGTAAGAACTTTGGGTGCAGTCACAGAGACCTTGTCCTGGAAAAATATTGTGTGGGGGTCTACCATCAAGGCTCCAATTTCTCCAACCCTGAGAGCTGACGTGATATCTACTAGAAAGGCCATCTTCATAGATAAGTGAAGCAAGGAGCAGGTCGCCATAGATTAAAACGGAGGTCCCATAAGGTATCTGAGTACCCAGTTGAGATTTGAAGTCTGAGCAGGATCCTTAACCTGTGGGTGAAGATTACCCAGACCTTAATAAATCTCGATGACATTGGGTGCACAAAAACAGAAAATCCCTCGAGAGGGAAATGAACAGCTGATACTGCAGTGAGATGAACTTTAATAGAGCTAAGTGATAGGCCTGATTTGTTAAATCCAGCAGATAATCGAACATGGCTGATGGAGGAGACGTTTCAGGCAGCGATGGTGACACCAGCTGTTGAACCTCTTCCATTTCTGAAGGTAAATAATTAGACTTAACTCCCTTTTACTGTTTAATAATATTTGTACTCCTGTCAAGAAGGTGGATTCTAATCCCATGAACCAACTAGGAGCCATGCCTGGAGATGGAGGACCTGTAGGTGGAGGTGAAGCACATGATCTGCATCCTGGGAGAGGAGTTGAGGGACCATTGGAAGCTTGCGCACCAGTTGGATACACAGGTGAAGCAGGTAAAGATACCAAACTTGTGTCGGTCAGGTCGGTACTACAAGGATAACCCTGGTCTTGTTTTGCCTGATCTTGTTCATCACTCTTAGCATTAGTAGTGTTGGAGTGAATGTGTAGAACAGGTCCTCTGTCCAAGGAAGCAGAAAGGTGTCTCCCAAAGAGAGGCGACTTAGACCTCCTCTTCAGCAGAATAAGGGAAACTTCCTGTTGGTGGATGTGGTGAACAGATCCATCTGTGGAAGTCCCCATCTCTGAAATATTCCATGAAGGATTTGAGAGTCCAACTCCCATTCGTAGTCCTGGGAGGAGCGCCTGCTGAGCAACAGGCTTTGACATTTTGGACTCCAGGAAAGCAGCTGATATCTGAATCCGATTGGCTATACAGCAGTTCCATAATTTTATAGCTTCGGGGTACTGGGAAGGGGATATTGCTCCTTCCTGTTTGCTGATATAGAACCACATTATCTGTAAGTGATTCTGATGGATTTACCCTTGATAAGGCATCAGAACTCTAGAGGAATATCTTGGACTTCTTTACATTTAGCTGGAGACCCAATTCTGGAAGAGGGAGAGAGCTGTCTGGGTGGAAATTAGCACTCCTTTGTAAGAAAGACTAAAACTGCTTCTTACTGAAGATAAGCAACCACCACCACTTGTAGTAGAAAGAAAGCCTGAGACAAGAGGCCTTGTATCAGAAGCCCAATATGAGGCCTAAGACTTCAACAAAAATAGTGGTCAAGCCTTGCTAATATAAAGCAAAGTTAGCGGAAGTCAGGCTCTGCCTGTGTGCAGCCTCACAGAACCTGGCAAGAACAGGGCTGGTATTGCAGAAACATGTACACTCCTAAGTGCTAAGCACAGGACACTCATGCAAGCACATCCCAGAAGGGTGGTACCAGAACACCCCAACACCATGTATGGTAGGAACACACTCCCCGAAGATGTTGCAAGGATACACTGACCTCCTCTTAGAGATAAGGTCAGGATGACAGTGTGATGAACAGAGATGTTTTGATCAAACCAACCTGTACAAGGTAATGGGTGGTAAACCACATCAGGGAGCAGTAACTAACGACGTCTGAGGGGCATCACGCAACTTGTCTGTACTGGTGTATAAAGATTGATCTTTAGAGGGAGCGTCTTTCTCTGGCTTAGGGGGCAGTGGAAAGTCCCACCACTGATTGAGCTGGTCCATTGTCATGGGCATCCAGGTGCTAGTGTAACTGCAGACATTGATCCGGGGACCTAGGACCATGATTCGTTGGCAATAAACCTGGCCATGTGCCTTCGCTACTAAACCAAGTCTTGTGGTCTTATTGAGCAGTTCTATCTAGGTCTGCTGTGTCCACTATCTGCGCAGAGCTGGGACAGCACCCTGAAAGAACACACACATGCAGCCAAGATCTGACAACACCACTAAAAGCTTTAAGAACACCTTTGGGGCTGAAGAGAGGTCAAAAGGAAGTACTCGATATTGAAAATGATCCTGGCCCATGACACCGGAGTGCAGGTATTTCCTGTGTATGGGATGTATCACTGTTTGAACCAGTGCTTGCCAATACTAACAATGTCTCCACAGGTGAACAGGAAGAAGGACTGAAGGGTAACAGTGAGGGAATTCCTGCTGCCCCTGTGGTGCATGATGAAGGATGCAAGTAGTGTGCCATGTGAAAGGGAGGATTAAATACTAATAGGGCCAGTCGACTAATCCTAGATAGCTTAAAGGATCTGCCACACTCTGTATCCACGGCATTGGATATAACAAAATACCTGGGTTAACAATTCACCAGCCTGTTAAGGGTACCAAAAATAAAGGAACTGAAGAAAAGTTGTTGGAGAGCAGGGCCAGCACTGGCCATTACCACATAGGGAACTGTCTCCTAGATGGCCGGATCCACCCAGCCCTTATGGAAGTCGTGGGACCCCATCTCACCATTACTCCTTCATAAGAATGGGGAAACAAAGAATCAATGAGAGTCCAAAGACTGGCTCGGACAGGTCATAGCATAATGTTCAGTTTCCTTGTGCCTCTGGGAATCCCTCACTCACAACGAGCTAGAATGGTGACCTCCCTGCCAGTATGGAGGAGAGGTCATGTTACTAAAATAAAAGGTATTGCATATTCCGAGGTCGCTGGGAAAGCGTTGTACCCTAGTGAATGTTGCACCCACTCTAATAAGGAAAGTCTACGTATATGCTCTTATAATGTTCTGACAAATCTGTCTAGGTTCAAAGTGGCCGTCACAGAGCAACTAGGCATCCTGCAGGTCAAACGCCAAAAACCATTAAATTATTAAGGGCAGAATTCAATTGCCTTAATTATGAAACCATTCTTTCTGCAATCTTCTGCCTCACTCACTACACACCTCTAAACTTCTGGAACAAATGAAGCCTGGGACTACAGACAATAGCTTCCTTTACTAGACAATCCTGGTTCATCCCCATGGGGACCATCCTATGCACTGAATGAGGAACGGGTCATATGAGGAAACAGAAGACTGCATCCCTGTTCTTAGCTCAGGCACTCAGACCTAGACCCAGCACAGTCTGCAGCAACCCATAACTGCAATTGCAGGGAAACTCCTGCTCAGCCCTGGGCTGGAGCATGCCCAGTGCAGAGATCACCTTTGGAGCTTCTCGCTGCTAAAACTTAAGATGTCTCTACTGAGCATGTGTGAACTGCAATTTTTCAAAGGCTTATAATTTGGCCAAATTTGGGTAGATTTTCATGGGAACAGCAAAAGGCACATCCTGGACACAAAGGCCACCATCCTGTCAAATGTCAAGTCTCTATTCCAAAGCAGGAGCACTAGAGATTTTTTAAAGAAAGGGTCACCAGAATTTTATAACATGGGCAAAGCAACGTTCTTTGAAATGATAAACATTTTAGTTACAATTAAAAAAAACAAACAAACACCACTCCCCCCCCAAACCACACCAGTTTACGGAAGACACCCGGCATGGAAAATTACAGCCTGACCGTTAAAAATTTGGCCCAAGTTATAAGCTACTGAAAACAGGGTCTTATAATAGCAATGGTAGAGCAACCTTAATAACAGCTTTTCCAGCCCCACCCAAGAGCTATAGCAATTTGAGCTGAAGTTTTTCCATGTTAGGTGTCTACCTCAGTCTGATATATACTAATATTAAATTTCAGCTATAAATGGTTCTAATTTGCAGAAGTGTTCAGCACGCACAGCTGCAACTGAAGTCAACTGGAACTATGCTTTGAACATATATAGTCCCATCAAAGTACAAAGTATGCTGAAAAATCAGAACCTCGGTGTTTTAAGTTGGGCGTCCAAAATTAGAGGAGATGACAATTTTGGCTTTAATCTCTCTATGCTTAAATCCCCCAACCGTAAAATTAGAATAATAATATCACCTAATCTCTCAGGCATATTGTGAAGCTAAATTCATTAAAGTTTGAGAAGCACTCAGATACTATGACGACAGAATCACAGGAAACACCCAATAGAAAATTAATTTTGTATTGGACCTGGGTTTGAATGGTGTACATTAAATGAGATCTGAGGCCACACTGAATGCACAAAACAAAAAGAAATATTGACTAACTATTCACTGTATGTTTTATTCTATTAAAAATTTTTCTCAGTACAATTTTTGCAATTTTGCTGGTCATTTCAGCTAAGGGCCATACAAACGGTTAAACCTGCCAAAAAGCAAATGTGAATGGAAAGCAAAAAAGAAAAAGAAATAATCCTACAATTACAAAATACCAAAACTAGGAAGTACTGTGTGCAACTAGTGCCTTGAGAAAGCCAGACTCCATTCACATAGGTAGCCGACCACACAGAAAGAAGATGAGTAAGATCAATGAGGTATCTCCACAACACCATCTACTCAGAGAGATGGTGTTCAGTAGCCATATACTACTACAGTCATCGTAGTTTTCACAGCCGCAATCACTTTACAGATGACACCACACTGGCTGAGCAAATAAAAATCTTTTCTGAGGAAGCCACTGATTTAACCATGCAAAGAATTCTATCCAGAATGACAATGTGATGGTTAGTTACGAAATGCAGAAATGTATAGCCAGGATGTGTTGCAGTGAGAAAGAAAAGCCCTTTTCACTCGACAGTAATGCCAACATGAGATCTCATATGAGACATATGACGGAAAGCACATCCGTATGTGCAGTGATGTAAACCAAAGCACTACGAGGCTCTACTCAGGTAACATATTGCACAGCAGCCCACCAGTACAAAACAATTCAGAACGCTGAACTCCAAAGTTCAATAAGTATCGACAAGCATATAGACATAGAATCATAGAATATCAGGGCTGGAAGGGACCTCAGGAGGTCATCTAGTCCAACCCCCTGCTCAAAGCAGGACCAATCCCCAATTAAATCATCCCAGCCAGGGCTTTGTCAAGCCTGACCTTAAAACCTTCTAAGGAAGGAGATTCTACCACCTCCCTAGGTAACACATTCCAGTGTTTCACCACCCTCTTGGTGAAAAAGTTTTTCCTAATATCCAACCTAAACCTCCCCCACATAGCTGTCACCTACCATACTCTCATTCTTTAGAGCACACACACACTGAAATAATGTAAAAAGACATCAGGAAATCAAGCATACAGAACGGAATCAACTACATGTGCACAGAAGAACAGGACAAAATGGGCACAGACCACTGTATGAAAGTATGATGCTATATAAGTTAAGCACAAATTCAAAGGTGACACACACATACATGGCTGTCCTAGCTTTTTCTGGTACAACGGGATAAGACAGGGTGGATTAACAGACTACATATCACTGGAACTAGGGTAGACACCGTTACAGCATTAAAAAAGTGCTTTTGCTGGTATAGTTTACTTTGTTCACCAAACTGATATAAGCTATACTGGCAAAAGCCCTTTTTGGCCAGTATAACTGCGTCTGCACTGGGAAGGTTTTGCTGATATAGCTATATTGACAAGGCTTTTAGGTGTAGACAAGGCTTTAGTCTAAACACCACAAGGAGATGAGTTCTGATTCTCAGACAGTTCCCTACCCTTATTGTTCTCAATGTATTATGTGAGGGTAATGGGGGGTGTGTGTGTGCGCGCGCGCGCGTGCACACTGCCGTTAGTTTGGGTACATTTTTCATACTCTGTGATGTGTCCTACTGCAAACTGATATGCCCTTCCAGCTTGACTGTGAATAACTAGTCTCTGGAAATGATTTTCCAACCAGTTATGAACCTTATAATAGCTCCATCAAGACTGTATTTCCCTAGTTTATGTATATTATTTTTTTAAATTTTTTTTATATTTCCCTAGTTTGTGTGCATTTCCCTAGCATGGCTTCATTTACTGGGAGAGCAACCCAACCAGAGCCTGCCGACTGGGGGATACTCAGGAACATATGCTGAAAATCCTGGACTTCTTCTAAGGAGATTCTGAGCTGTTCTACCTCTCTCCTTAACAGCTCCTGGAACAGTCTATGATTGTCCAATGGAGAGGGAGAGGCTGGGGCATCCACCTCATCAAGAGCAAAGGACAATATCCCTGTCAGAACCAGTGGTATCGATGGATCCTGCTTATCTTCCCCTTCTTCCACGGACAGGGGTGGGGAGGGATCTCCCCTCCTAGAAGGTCTAGGAGAGGATCTACTTTTATGTTTGAGTGCACCCCTTACTCTCATCAGGGGGCCCAGCCAAAGAGTCCTTACCTGTCCCCCTCTCTGCTCCAGAGTCACATATAGTACTAGGGGACACACTCCTTGCCAATTCTGGATGATGTACCGAGAGGTCTCCCCAGCCTGGGCCTGACTGGAGCCCTGCTGTACTCCATAAGGTGCTTCCGAAGCCAAAGATATCGCAGAAAAGCACAGCAGATATTGCATTTAATGGAGATATGAGCTTCTCCGAGGCAGTAGAGGCAGTAATGGTTATCGTCGCTGGCCAAAAAAGGAGCAAGGGGAGGAGACATGGTTTTTGAAACCTGGTATCCTAGACATAATCTAAGTCCCATGCTGGGAGATTGGAAAGATTATAACGAAGTATCAGCTCTGGACATTGGAGGATTCTGCCTCAGGCCATGCGGTGCTAAGAAAGAGGCAGTCTGTCAGCCTCACCCCTTATATCCTCAGTGTGGAGCACAGGGGCACAGGTGTGGACTGACGGACACGATTTGCAATAATTCTCCGGTTTCAGGAGGATGGAGCATATATGTATTCACAGTTGACTATACAGAGGCACCGGCACTCAAAGAAGAAATGTGCTATTGGATTCAGTTTATTTAGACCTGCTGTCACACTGGTAAAGCGGTCACACCTTTACAGCTAGTAGGGCTAATCTGAAACTTCTCAAAAAACACCACAACTATCTCCAGAAGTTGGGGGGAAAAACTGACGCCTGCTCTGTTGCCTGTGATCTTGTGCCTGTTTTGCATCATGCAGAGACTGACATCTTGTGACCGTTCGTGCACATTGCAAACAAAGGGAAACAATTTCAGAGTATTTCCTCTCTCTCACCCTCACGTTAGAGCAGTAAGACAGTTACTAAATCAACCAGGTAAGGGTGATATTAGCATACTGTACTAGGATATGGCAACTGATTTAAGATGTACTATACATCTTTCTCAGACTCTGCAAAAATACCAAATTGAGCATAAACATTTGTTTAAAATAGTTTTGAATATTTTTTTGTGGTTTTAAGCCTGAGGCGTGGGGAAGAGGAGAAGAAATGATGGATGTTTGGAAGGATTCTAGGTTAGGTTTTATTCTCTGCCTTCAGAACACAGCTTTAAGTTTACATTTTCTATTGAAGATAAGAGGAATAATAAGCATTTCCTCACTCAGCCAAATGTTTCCAGTTTTCCTGCACTCTCAAATTGTCCTGGAAGCATATGTATTAATCTAACAGGATTGAACCAAACACAGAATATAGCTCACATGCAAGTTAGAAGAGAAAGCCCCTTCATTTAGTTACCCAAGAAACCCACCTGTGTATCTTGCAAACGAGAAATAAAGTCCATAGTATTTTAATATTTCATGCTAAAACACAGTATTTCAAAATAGTGTTTGTTAATATGTATTTAATTAGATGATACACACACATTTACTTCTATAAATTGCAGCAGACCGTGAACCAGAAGATAAATTTATCAGTTTGTATCACACCAGTCTGGTGACAATTAAGCTAAATACATTGTCTTTGAAGAACTAATGTTTCTAGGAAGAGCAAAAAGAGCAGCAAATGAAAAAATAAGTATATAATACCTTGAAATATTCCTTTCTAACTTGTTTGCTCCTTCTCCTCTCTTCATTCTGCCAGATAACAGGCTGTGTTTCTGGCCAGTGCTGCTCATCTGTCGGATCCTTTTGATTTTCTAGTGGCTGCAAATTTCAACAACGGTTTTAGACAGCAAGGATTTAAACATTAAACATTAGCATGGATTATGAGGACACTGAAATTATATTACAGAGGTAAATTTGAACAGAAAAGTTGGTTTAACTAAAAATACTATTTATCTTGGGCCTTGTTTGCCTCTGTTACACTTCAGTTTTGCAGCACTGTAATTTCACCAATCTCTGGTACAGGTCACTTCTACAAACAGCACTTCTTACATTTCAAGATTCTAAAATAAGTTATATATGGGAGAGGGTATAAGTTTAACGATGGCCTTACATTGTTACTTAACCATTTTTTAAATCACAGCTTTCTTCATTATCCATGCTGGGCCTGATTTTCACAAATTAGACGTGCTGAAATTGTATACACTTATCACTAATAGGCATGCAAACAGAAAGGTAGATTTGTGACCAGCTATTCATGTGTGATTACCGTATTTGAGCACGCAGTGAGTCACTGTGCATGCAAATGGATGTGTGCGTAATTTTACACATCAGGTCAGTTATCCACTGATATTCTTTTTTTAAAAAGCATTTTCTTGGGACTTTGACCTACAGTGAAATTTATGCAATAGATGGCACTATACAAATATCCATCTTTACAACAAGTAAATTAATATAATAATTTGATGGAGACAATAAAAGGCTTATTCATAAAAGATCAGTGAATTTAAATAATTAAATGTTTTCATATCCACTAAATATACAGGAAGATGATTCAAAAGGAAATATTTACCTACAAGGACAATGTATATAAATCAATCTACATTTCTAAAGCTGTTTTCGTATTACCACCTAAGGGCACCATAAAATGAACGTAAAACAAACACTGAATTAAAATCTACAACCAAACATTTTGAGTTTGATCACAAACATTTCACAGCACTTTGATGTGTTTCCTACTTAGGCATAAAAACAACAAGAGATCTATAACAGGGGTGGCCAACCTGAGCCTGAGAAGGAGCCAGAATTTACCAGTGTACATTGCCAAAGAGCCACAGTAATATGTCAGCAGCCCCCCTCAGCCCCTCCCCCCCCCAGCGCCACCCACCCACCGGCAGCCCTCCCCACACCTCCCAATCAGCTGTTTCATGGCATGCAGGAGGCTGGGGGGGGGAGGTGGGGAGGAGCAAGGGCATGGCAGGCTCAGGGAAGGGGTGGAGTGGGGGCAGGGTCTGTGGCAGAGCCAGATTTTGAGCAGTGAGCACCCCCTGGCACATTGGAAAGTTGGCATCTGTAGCTCCAGCCCCGGAGTCAGTGCCTATACAAGGAGCCGCATTTTAACTTCTGAAGAGCCGCATGTGGCTCCAGAGCCAGAGGTTAGCCACCCCTGATCTGCAACATAAGGACTATTTAAAAACTGAGAAAACAGAAAATCTGATACACACAACACAAAGAAATTATAGAAGAATAAAGTAGGGCAAAATTAAGACCCATAATGCCTTAGAAGCAGTACAAAGATCTTAAATTAATATAAGTGTTATTTGGAGAAAAAAAATGAAGTCTGAATTAAGAGGGACATTTTTAGATTACCTTTACATTTGCAACCACAATTATGTACATACATTTACTGGTATCTGCAAACAAATACATATGTGAACACAAACACGATGCAAGTTATGCTACACCAGTGGTACATCCGTGGATAAAGTGATTATCAAGGGCTAATAAGGGTTCTACAGTTTTACATGCACATATTTACCTGCCATCTGTAAGGAGACACTGGAGAATTTATTTCATCTGTTGAGACACTTAAAAAAACACCACTATTTGAATATGTATTTTCTTGGTTTTACTATGTTACTACTTTTTACACATTAATAGCAAGACTTCCAAAATATTTTATACTAATATAGAAATTTGATATTTTAAGAGGATTTGTTGAGGTCAGAATGCAGTGTTAAAAATACACATTGTTATCAACACTGTTTTGATGTTTTGTGTGTTGCCTAACAATTTTATAACCAATACTGTCAAAAGTAATTTTATGAGCATTTGATTAAAATATAATGAAATCTGAGATTTTTGCTTCCAGATCCATTTCAAGCTCCTTTATAGTTTTAGCATGCTATGCTTACCATTTTCAAAGTTTATTTCCAATACATACGATAACTGAATAACATTTATCTTTAAAATATTACTTGTGGAATTCCGTTACTTCCTTTCTTCAAGAACCAGACACACACTTTATTGAAAATTAACAGTAAAAATAAAGTCTGTTCTAATGCCATTTTAAAAGGGCACTTTCAGTTTAAGCACACACGTGTTTTTTGTTTGGTTTTTTACATTGAATATTAAGTACATCTAAGATTACTACAACTGAAAGTTCAGAGTAACAATTTCTCTATCGTTTCCAGAGTTTTTACTTTGTGACTGCACCAGCCCTGTATATAGCCAGTTTCACTGTTTGCCCTGTATGGTCAGTTTTCGTGTGTGTGTGTGTGTGGGTCCTTCACACAGCAACAGGGCAGAGAAACATTTTAGAAGAGAGGAAAATTAAATTGTAGAACCTCAAAAGTTCACAGGGGCACTAACGGGTGGATATAGTACTTGAAACGACTTGTATTATTCAATTTCAAAAAATGAGCTTAAAGTTGGTATCTTTTTAAATTCTTTGAACAAAATCCTCCTTCCAAGTTGCTACTTAAAACTCACTGTTTCAGTAATGCTTATCAGAACCATTTTGGCTGACACTGGAGACTGAACCAGGGACCTCCAGAGCTGAACGCATGAGTCCCATCTTGAGCTGAAGAACCAGACACAGTAGCTGTGGGCTGTAAGAGATCCTCTCTTTTGAGGACTGTGCACAGGGTGGGATACATAGCACTCACCGAACAGTGGGCTACACTTACAGTCATCTACAACCTGGTAACAGCTAGATGGGTAGCAACTTGTGATTTCTGCTCCTACTACGTAAGAGCTGTGCATAGCCTGTTATTTTGTTTCTGTCTTCCTCAAGCTATTGTAGTACTGCCCTCCTGAACCTGGCATCTTACATAAGACGTGGTGTTTGACAAAGGTCAGTAGACTACTCAAAGTTGTTACCTTACAGATGTAGCCAAGAATAAAAGATATCAAGTAGAATTCCCCTCTGTACCCTAAATATAAGTATTAATTTATGTAGTGACTCAGGCCTGTAAGATGTTCAGCACACTCACACAAGGCCTTAGGCCTGAACAGGCTGGTATATAAATTCCCAGGGGCTGTAGTGTGGCTCAGAAGTGGACAACTGGATTATGATGTTGCGTCATACAATACGACATCACTGAATACAACACAATAGAAAGTGAAGGATAAAAGAGCAGCAAATCATTTCTGATGACAAGGGGCTGTTTCTGAAATAACTGCAGTAGCTACAAAGTTGCTATATGCTCTGCCAAGACTTTTAGCAGGTAGATTTAAAAATAGACATGAGATATATGATCTTTCTACAGTACTGTTCCGGGGAGCAAAACTATAAATGTCGCAGGGAAATGCAAGTTGCAATTTGGGAAACAGGCTGCAAAATTTCTGCTGTGGGCCATTATAGGTTCAGTTAAAATCCTAATTTTTAGGATAATTGCATTAGAAAATCTGAGTAAAAACAGTAATGCACACAAACAATGAACCAGAAACAACCCTGTGATGGAGTGTTCACCCAATGAAAGGCCTGGGAGGGTTAAGATGGCTAAGTGAGCCAATTAAGTGCCCAGGCTGCACCTGGAGGAGACAGGGAGCTCAGCTGGGCAGGAACAGGTGGGGCCTATATAATCCAGGAAGCTGGCAACAGAGGGGACTGCATGGAAGTAGTCTGTAGTGACTCCCTGCATGAAGGGAGGTGTGGTTTGGACTATAGAGGATAGTCCAAAGTCACTCCCTGGGAAGAGGGAATTGGGAGGCTGACAAACCTGGGGGGGGGGGGGGGGGGGCAGGGGGAGGATCTTGGAAGGTAGGACAAGGCTCGGGAGAAAGCAGCAAGGTATGGGATAGGTCAAACCTCGGCTGCCGATGACAGGGCCCCTGAGCCAGGACCCGGAGTAAAGAGCACACCCAGGTCCCCCTACCAGCCACTGATGAAGTGGCACCAGCAGGGCATTGAGCAAGAAAACTGCCTGAACCCATTTGTCAAGAGGGACTTTGATAACCCAGAAGCGGGGGAAAATCAAGTATGGTCAGCTGGCCGGAGGGGCCGAGTCATGAAGAGGCAGCTGCGGTTCCTGGAGTGAGAGGGGTCCACAGGGTGAGAGGACAAAGGAAGAGACACCACCAGGGGAGGGAACAAGGCCTGGCTGGACCTAATTCCCAGGATGGCAAGCCGGTGACTGAACCCTGTAAGAACTCATTTTTGGTTTATACAAGGATAATGTACCTTTTTCAAAAGGTACAATATACGTTAAGATGCTTGGAACCAGTCCTGTGTGAGATATATCATACACAGTTTTTAAATCACTTAGATATGTATTTATCATTTATAGACCTATTCACCAAGGAAATCCAATCTGAATAGAAAGCACTGAAAAACAATTATATTTAGAGAAAATTTTACTGGTATAGCTATTTCCTTTCTGCCTTTCCATTTATCACTGCAAACATTTAATAGGAAACAAAGATCCTGTTTTTAAGTTCCATCTACTTGCATTGATTATTCCTTCCTTGAAGTAAACCCTGTTAGTTACAGACTAGGTTACTGAGGAGAGGGTTATGTTTTCACAGACTCTGGGGCTCCAATTTTCCTGTTAAAAACTGTTCCCTCTGACATTACAAGGGAAGTTTGTCTCTGACAAATTTGTTTGTTAGAAATAGCATATCTATTGGTCCTCTGCCTAGGACTGGTTCAAACACAGACAAAAAGATGCTAGTTAAAATCTACCTTATGAAGAGGGCCTTCCCCCCATGATTGCTCCTGAATATACCACGTAATTGTGCTCTATCCTGCCCAGTAACTGGGTTTAGGATTTGGCATTATTCACTGATATGATCTGCAGAGTAGCTTTTCCACTCCTGATGCTTCTGACTATTTACAGTTGGGAAATGTATATTAGCAACTGCAAACAGCAAAAACCTCCATTAAAGAACACTAGCAAACCAACAGTATCCCTAGAAAAAACAAACAAAATTTAGGATTAAAAAAAGGCTTGCTTTCAGTTTACTGCTCAACGTTAATTCCTAAATAACTTGGAAATGCACTGTTTACACCATCTAGAAATGTTTTTAACTTAAACTGTTAGTAATTTTAAACACCAAAACTAATTTTTCAAGTTCTACTTAAATGTTCAAAGTGAGAAATTCCACACCTACCCCCAAGTTATTCCCACTGTAGATAAGAAACTAACCTGACTATATTTCAAAGAATAAAAATGGTAAATTAAACTCAATGGCTGTGAGAGCTTTCCATTAGGGACATGCCAAAATTAAACAAAACTGACATCCAAGGGACACGGTCAACTTGCATTCTTTTAAAATTGGCAAATTAAAATGAATTCTTTTGATAGGGCACCCTTTCAAAGAGAGCATTCTGAGTTTTTTCTTTAAAATGCCTTATAAACATTTTACCTATTATCTGTTCCTCTCAACCTGAAAGAAACTGATGAACTGACTAAAAAGGGCAGTGAAACTGACTACACACACAGCCTGACAAATGTGCCAAGAAAACAAAGCGTTAAAGCTATTTTCACTGACTTCTGTCAGAATAATCTTGGATGTTACTACAAAATATAGGAGGCACATACCATTCACAGGAAGAAAAAGTGAAAAATAAATATGCAGTTCATTCCCCAGTATTTCAAACATGCATTATCTGAGGAACTGGTGTAAGCTTTTAGTTATATAGAACAAAATTCTTCAGTTTATAACTGAACTTCAGCCACGGAATCTGAGCAACCCAAACCATATGAATGTTAGATACTTCGGTAAGATACTAGAATTCAATTCAGCTCCAATGGTGCAGGGAAGTGCAAACCAAGGGACCAAGAGGAGAGAAAAATCAAGCCTGGGAACAGCAGGCCTCTCTGCTAGCTGCTGAACCCCCAAGTTTTCCATTGGATCAGCTCCTCAACCAGACTCTCAGCTGTGAGAACCTTACTCTGCACAATCCCTCACCCCCCTTGTATTGGTTTTCTGCTGCTGGGGACTGAGAGTCAGATGGTGGTATTAGCAGACACCAAGAAAATCTGGCCTTTGTTTCCTAAAAAAAACACACCCCTTTATCAACACTGGTATAAGTAAAGTTTGGGTCTCTCATCACAAAAGGCAGATAAGGTCACCCAGTAGAGTAGTGATACAGCAAAGGGCACACAGCCATCCAGAGTACTTATCATTTTATGAACTCATGGCTGAAAGAATAAGAACTTTCTGATAATCATGTTCAACAGTGTGAAAAAAACAGACCTACAGCAAAATACATTGCTGTAAAATGTCTTAATGATCACGTTATACCAGAATTAAACAAAAAATAATTTCTTGAAGGAGAACAACAAAACCCCAGCACAGCTAAAAAGTACTCTGGTATTATTCCAACAGTTTTCTTTCACATCCAAATTCTGTCACTGGAAGGAGTGTGAGGCTCCCACAAAAGTCAACAAGAGTTATTCACAAACATTCAAGGGCAGAATTCAGTCCTCATTGTTCACTGATCCTTCATCCCTACCCTGTATAAAATGACCACCACAAAAAAACATCTTATTTCAGTACTATGAAAGAAAGCAATAAAAATTTCTTAATACCTTTTTTCAGATTCCACGGTCTGCTTTGGCCTGTTTCTTGTGTTTACTGAGGTCGAATGATTAAGAAGCCTACAAAGAAAACACACACTTATCTGACAGCTCTCTTGTTAGCAACCTCTTTAAAGCATACAGCACCTTCTCCATTAAACGCTTCCCTACAAAATAAACACTCTGAATATTTAAGTGGCATATTTTACATAGAAACTGAATGTGCTTATATAAAGAAAACCCAGAGCCCAGTCATACTTCCACTGAAGTCAACAGCAGAGTTTCCAACTTCTATGCTCTCTCAAGTCTTGCAATAGTAGGTATTTCTTTAAAAAACAAAACCAAACCAAAACCCAACTCTTTACGATCTCAGAAAAAGCTAGGTCTCCTTCCTCATTTTTTACACAAGAGGCCACCACATCAACTGTTCTCATTGGGTTTAAAGCCAGCCAGCCTTCAGCTTCGAGGCCCAGTCACTATTCACCCAAAGTGGCAAAGACAGGAGACAGTGGGACATGGAAATGAAGAGTGGGAGCGGTCAGGAAGAACGTACAGATGGCTAGTGAGGCACAGCATGGAGAGCAGGGGAAATGTAAAAACAAACGGGAGACTGGCAGTGGGGTTTTGAGCAGGAGACTGCGGGAAAGGCTGAGAGAATTGTGGGGAGGGCAGGAGAGTCAGAACAATGATGGGGAGAATGGTGATGAATAAAATGGCGATTACCCTCCTCAATCCTGGAATGGGCAACTGGAGTCACCCTCAAAACAGCTGGTGGTCTATGCCTGCGTGTGCATTTAGGGGCGGATTATTACCCTGAAACAATCACACACAGGGTAGAAGGAGATGGGGCTGCCCCCCTTAAAGGATTAAAAAGACAGAAAGCAAGCCAATAAACAGAGCAATTTTTTTTAACTCAACGATTTTCAAGCAAGTCTCATGCTATTTTGGGGTTGGACTCGGGATTTTTGAATTCTTAGAACAGAAAATATTGCACTGTAATACTCCATCGATTTCATGGTGAGCAGGATTGAGAACAAAGCGTACTCTTAAATTACACAATAACCTAGAACTCAGTCATAATGATGATTATGATAATAATAATAAAAACAACTATGTACAAGAAGGATAAACAGTAAAATTGGAAAAGTGAAACAGACACCTACATTTTAAGTCACAGATCAATCATTCTCTTACAACTGTCTTTAGTAGCAGTGAATTAATTTTAACTGACTTGTATCACAGGCTTTCATTCACCCTCATCATAGGTGGCTCAGCTTAATGGTACTACAAATACTTTTCAATGACAGGGTAAGTGTTGCATTGTGTTGTGACTATGCAAATCTCATTTAACTCGATAAAGTCATGCAGACTGAACTCAAACTGGAAAATTTACTCCCTCCAGTCCACATTCCCGATATTCAATCTTTAAGGACTGAATATTTTGGGGTGTTTTGAGATAGGAAAAAGAAATTCTAATTCTCCAGAACAAATACTTACATAAGGATGCAATGTTTGTGCTATGTGATATAGCAAATACTGTAAAATAATGAAACCATTTTAGGATCATTAGTTTTCAGGAAATTATTCCACTGAAGTCAGTGGACAATTTAGAGGATACTGATGGCAAGATAAGACCCTTGGAATAAAATGAAAGATTAAAAAAAAGGAATAATTTGAATCACTTAATAACTTTGATGCCACGACTGAAACTGTCACTGTAGATAAAATGATTTCATGTAAGACAGACATGCAGTTTTAGAAATAAGCCATTTGACATATTAAATACTAACGATGTGCGCATTTTTGCTGGTTGAAGCTATTTCCATTAATGATATAAGTCACTGATGCTTCCAATTATTAAAAACCAAGACATTTATATGGATGTTCAAATATATTTTGAATACTCTACTTCCTAAAAATAAATTCAGATCTCTTTTTCTAGTATTGAAAATAGTCTGGAACAGTATACTCAAAAATGAACTCTTAGAGTAAATGTACTGGTAAGTAATAGCAAGTTCAGTATCTCTCAGATTAGTGGTTGGATGTTTGACTAGTCAGGGCCTTTTGAATTTCCTGTGAGACTGAATGACAGAGCTAAATGGATTTTTGCAGGTTCACTGGGAAAATGTTGTCTACAGCCCGTTTATAAAACTGCATGGAAGTTAATCAATCTATATTTACTAAGTTTCCAAACCCAACAGTTCAAGGTAAAATTCTCTGAACTGGAGAAAGTCATTCATTCATTCATTCCAAACATTGCTGCCCTGCCCCCCCGAGATCATTATATTTTTCTCAAAAAACAAACCAGCCACCAGACAATAGAAAGCTTTGTAACTCCAAAACTAAGATTCCAGTTTATAAAAAAAAGCCAACAAACTGCAGGGCGTATGCAAAATGAATGCGTCAAGTCACTCACAAATTCTTAACTCATGTTATTCTCAGAGTGATGCTACCAGGACAGATTCCACCATTTCCATCCACATCACATCTCTTCACACTAAACCCTCGCTCTTTATAATACATAACAATCAGTAGTTGAAGGGAATCTGGCCTTATTTATCACTAGAAGAGTACTTCAGTATTTCTTTGCAAGACATATAGCACGAGTACCATCGTTTTCTCCTGTTTAAAAAGATCTCATGTCCTGAGAATTACACAAATTTTGCTGTACACCGAATTAGTGTATACAATGTCCACCTGACCAACATCGTGAACTTTAGTTATTGCATGGTAAATGAAAATCACTCAGATTTTCAGTCTCCCATTGACAGACATTACAAGTACAGCATCTTCTCCAAACTTCAGATTGGAAGGGATGATGGGGGCCTGACGTTACCTGTGCTCACTTCCCAAAGTTTAATAGGTTTTGTTTTTAAATAATGTGGAATCTTCACTTGGAATTAGTAGGCTCTCTAATACATTACATTCTTAAGAGTTCAAGAGTTTTCCAAGTCAAATGAAACCTTAACTGGATGTTAAAAGATTATTGCCTGGAAGTCCCCTTAGATTAAAATACTCAAAAATTGCTCAGTGACAGGAGTCACTGCAGAATATGCCAGGTGTACAGGAACTTGGTGGGCCTTGCAAGTGGGGTAAGGAATTCAGATGGACTCAAAAATCAATAGGCAGAAGGACCCCATTCCTCTGAAGGCAGTATCTCATCTTTACATATGGCTCTTCCTTTCATATCCAAATACTGAAATTCTTGTACCCCACGTGGCTTTTACTGGTTGCCCACTCCCTCCATCTTGAACTTTGTAGAAAATTGTTATCTAGGGCAAGATATAATACTTGATATTTCAGGTTGCTTGATTAGGTCTGGTGAAGTCAGTTGTGGTGACTGGAAAAAAAAAAGTCAAACTTATAATTGGAAGTTACCTCTGCATAGCTAATGTTAAACTACCTAATGTTCTGAAATACAAACACACTTCCTCTTGAAGAAAGAAAAGGAGTACTTGTGGCACCTTAGAGACTAACAAATTTATTTGAGCATAAGCTTTTGTGAGCTACAGCTCACTTCATCGGATGCATTCCTCTTGGACAATATTGAATGTGTTCATAATTTAGTTTGTGATCAATTTTTTGGCCATTAAATATCCTATACTAATTCACTCAGTTACTTTGTTCTATTTTCCATAAGCCAAGTCTTGATAATGTTGCTCTTGTCTAACATGTGATCTTCAGAGTTTTAAGCTCCACAAACACTAGATACCTGGATGCACGTCCTGCAGCCCTCGTCCTCTGGAAGAGTTTTTCACTGAATGAAGTTCTATAGCTTAATGGTCTCCGTCTGTATTCACATTTCATGTACACCAAACCCAGAGATGGAAGAAGGAAACAGGAGAAGTTGATGGGAGAGGACAGGGAAGTCATTAGTATAGCAAGCAGAAAAGAAAAAAAGAGGATAGATTTCACAGGATTAAAAGAAAACATGCTAAATGATCAGAGTTAAGGTTAATAAGAAATTATTAGGATGCACAAATTTTAGAGGAGTCCTTGTGATCAGGTCAAAATTGCACAATGTAAACATTTACAAAGTTGTAGATTCAAAAGCAGAAATATTTCAACTGTTAATCTCTAATTCTAATTCTTATTGCTGTCACTACAAGGAATTATACATTCACAAAAAATTATGGGCCAAAATCAGGGCTGACTTACATCTTGCTATATTTTGCTGATAGCATATAGTTTAAATCAGTACTGAGTTTGTCTCCACATTTTAAAAAATTTACACAAATATTAAATACAAGTGCCACAGATATAGCAGTAAAGCTTAGCAAATCAATAGGTTCATACAAGTAGAAACATTGCACTGCCAACCAAAGCAGAATTTAGAGTTCTCAGCTAAATTACTAAATGCAACACAGTAATGGCTATGCTTAACAAAAGTAATTTAAAGCAGCACTAGGTTAGAAGTCTGGTCTTCAGAGGAAACGTTTTGGTGTAACAAATGATGACACAAGGAGATTTACAACATTTTTCCAATATAATTATCCCCGTTAAAAACCAAACAAACATGACAGTGTTTTTAAACCACTGTTTACTATAATTTTTAAATATTGTTTATATTTTATAGTACAGTAAAAATTCAAAATATTTTCTTATATTTTCTTATTATAGTTTTTGCCAGTTGCCAGCTAACCAGGACTAAACATTACTGTTTCCTACTTATCTCCCTTTCTTAATTGTATATCCCTTCCCTATGGACACCTCCCCATTCCTGAATACTTGAAATAGAATTACAAGTAATTAAAGCTATAGAAACACTCATTTTATCTGCTCATACTGTTAATATTAAATTCAGCTAACACCAATTCATGAGTTGCAATATAATAATTACACAAGGGGGATACACTCTGGCCAATTTCTAAAGCTTGACAATATGCAGCTGCAATATCAGGATATTTTAGGGTTTGATATCTTTCACAATGTTTTAAGAAAAACAGATGCGTAGCATCTCATTGCAAGGCTGAAATTTAAGACACTAATGAAAACTGTATTCATCTGATTATGGAATGTGTCATCTTGCTACATTGCTGCCACACTCTCTCTGCTTCCTTCAGTCTTGCTCCTGCACAGCTGAGCACATTTTTGGGAAATCCTATGACCATGCAGACTCCCCTCCTATGAATACTCTTTAACCCCTCTTAATTCTGCCATGTTCCTTATAAAACACCACTTCTTCACCATCGCTGAATGCCACATCCAGAAACCATCTGCCAATGTGCCATTGATTCTCCCAAGTAATGCTCTCAGAGCCCCCATTCAGGGTTGCACTGATTCCATTCCATTCCCCCCAACATCAAATACAAGCTTCTGGTCCTTATCGTTAACTTAGCCCTTCCCTACTTGCCCTCTCTTGTAACTTCTCATATTGCCTTCTTTCCCCTTCTCACTCCACAGCAGCCAGCCTCCATCACCTGTTTTTCCACTTCCACAAGCACCTTTTCATTTTTTAACTTGTCACGCCTATACGTAGAATACCCTGCCTAAATGAGTCCATAAAGCCACTCTCCTGTCTCACTCCAAATCCCTTCTCAAGAGCCCCCTTCTCTGCAATGCCCATTGGAAACTGCTAGCTGATAACTGCTAACTAGATGGCCAGGATGGACTACTGATATTCAGCTTGTTTGTGTGTTTTATTGTTTGAAAGACGCATGCTTGAACAAGGGTCCTCTCTCCTCATCCTTTAGCAAAATGTTACAACTTGGCAGTCTGAATGGAGGAGTTACCCTCTAAAATCTGGTAACCTACATTCCCTGAAATCTTCATATTCTGTAAAAATAACCAGCCACATAGAAGCAGCACATGGTGCTGAATAGTCATTTATAATCTACGCTTAGAGCATTTTAGTGCATCAGCAATAATGCCCAGAATTTGCCATTACTAATTTCCATCATTTTTACATAGGAGTGTTTCACTTTGAAAAGTGCCAGTGTTAAACACCTGATCAGATAATCAAGGACTAGCTTAACATTATGAAACATAAAATATTCACATCAAATGGATTTCCTGCTCTCCTTTCCACTGGATGAGCAATGACAAAAATAATCATTAATTGCTATCTATCACAATATACAGGTTACATCTGGACATTGTTGCTTCTCTGTCTAGCAATTTTATGAAAACAGACATGAGACACACACCTAAAAAGTCTGTATGAATTTGTTTGACTGTTTAATGTCTTCAGTTGCACAAATCTATTCTCAAAGCTGTAAAATAGAAAAGAGTTTTAAGCAGACAACTTAAACGGGAAAACAAATTAGATTCGGCACACACCTCGCCTAAACTATTACTGTATTTGGATTTTGTATTACCGGTTTTTCTGCTCTTGTTGCAGTAGCTGAGCTGCTATTTTTCTCAAGTCAGTCACTTCTTTCAGCTCGTCGTCTTCCTCTGCCAACAGCTGTTCTTTCTGAAGCCTGAAAGATTAACTTAGCTGAAATGTTTGGTTTCCAGTAGGTTATGGAAAGGCATGCATGTTTGGGGGCTTGTTTTTTTAAGCAAATGATTGTGTTCCTTGATAGCAATTGGAAAAAAAACCTTCCTAAAAGTTGATCTGCCCAGCCACAGGTGCTTGTACCCACTATCGCAGAACTATGCTCTGGAAATACTGACTTCCAAAGGGATGTTTATGAAGGCCTACCTTTTTTCATCTCCCCACTCATCATTCCCTTCTATTTTCTGCGATTTCTCAGGGCGTTTTCCTCGTTCCTTATACAGAAAGAAAAAAATGAAGAGTTTAGACATTAATGACCAAGATGTGTCATCTAATTTTTTCTACTTATGAAGTTACCTTACCTTAACATAAGAGACAAATGGTTCCATTTGTACATCTCCTTGCTCAGGAATAGCTGCATCTTCTGTGTTAGGATCAATGTAATCATACACCTCCTGGTCTAGGGATGATTGATCAAGTTTGAAAAAAAGAAAATATTAAACAGTTCTCTCAACCTAACGTTATTCCTAAAAGGTACTTGTGACAGCCAAATATAACTAATACAGTGAGCTCTTGCTATATCTAGACAAAATTTTCATGAGACGGTTTTTTCATTATTGCATATTTGTTGATCTTGTATTTATAATTTTATTACAATGTTGTCTGAAGTGTAAATGCACAGATCTAATACACCATCATATAATCTTGTGCGATGCTTAACGGAAATTATCTGCACCTGAAACAGTGTGTTTCTGTGTACTAAAAAGACTAGGCATTACCTTTATGTGAGTCAAATTTACTTCCTATTAAATGATTGTCATTCCTTAAAGTCTGTTCCCTCGTCGATTCTGATACCTGAGAGTGAAGGCTAATTGTGTCGTCATCAGATGGCTGCAAAGAATAATCAGAATTAAAACATGACTGGCATATTAATTATTCAGTTTACTGATAAGCCACAGTGTCGTTAAAGAGCCTACTATGAGGGAAGATTTAGGTGAAACACTTATATGAATGCAAAGTGTGGTCAAGACATGTTTTGTTTCATCTGAAAGACAGTACTTTTTATTTACAGTGCCCTGCAGCAAAATTTTGGGGCCACTCGTCTCTTAACTGAGTAAAGCGTGCCACCTACAGAATCAACACTTTCTGAAGCACATAAATATTTCTCCACTCAACCAATTACCAAGCACAACCCCACTTAATTAAAGGAACTGTGATTCTGTCCATTAAGTTTGTGTGGCCACTTTACTTCTGATCAGTCTGACCTTTGACATAATCCTGAAATACTCCTCCACTTTACAATTTCTTACGAACAACCTTCAGATGAATTTGCAAGTACATTTTTTAACCTAGACTTAAATCTTCCCTTAGTCCCAGTTTTATAATTTTACCATATTCAGTTTTAGTACTACTGTTACTCAAACTGTAGTTGATTACACATAGATTCATACAACTACATAAGCAAGCTATTGGAAAAATAGGATAAATTCCCTTATAGTTTTTAAATGTTGCTGATAATATGTCTAACATGTCAACCAATAGTCCCCATTAATAAACAGCCAATGCAAAGAAAAATACATTACACCTCAGCTTATATTAATTAAAACAGAAATTATTAGAAAAACAAAAGCAACTCTCAAATTAATTAATTAAGATCAAAAAATGATCTTGTATTTTATATCTGAAAATGGCCAAACAAGCCACAACTGATTTGGTTCAATTTTAAAAAAGCTTGGAGTGGGGTGACAGAACACCATGCAACTAATTTGGGCTAAATATTCAGAGGGACGTATAAATAATTTAAATATTTAGTATCATCATTCTATGCTTTACAGCAAGTTTCACCAACAGAATTTGGTCCAATAAAAGATGACACCTCACCCACCTCGTCTCTCTCATATCCTGGGACCAACACAGCTACAACTACGCTGTTTACAGTAAGTTTGTCACACATTTTACTGAGTTCATTTAACTGCAGTATGTATCACATTAAAGCTTTCCCTAGTTATACAAAGCATATCTGAATGACAAAGAAATAAGCAATTTAGTGCAGCAAAATTATGCACAAGCTGAATGATAAACTGCTTCTGTAAATGAAGAAAAATACTGTCCTTTCAGCCCTCTTTTATCAACACAAAAATAAAAATATACAGTGAATAATAAAAACCCACTCACTTCAGTTGCAGACAGTCTTTTATCCCCATTATCACTGCCAATGCCAGAGTCAGGACCATGATTTTTATTGGGATAAAAGTCTTCCATACTATAACAAAGAGAAGGCATTGAACATAATATAAGACAAAATATCACTTTTCTAAATGGTAAGTGAAAGGAAGACACCATTTTCAAGATGTTTCCCACCCCTCTATGGTTGTTGGGACAAAGGGTTTCTTGGTTTTATTTTACACCCATCTGTGACACAAGACCCACTATAGAAATGTTTAGTGTGCTGAGAGGCTATTTTAAAGAAGGATATCAGATAGAAATTTTAAGACTGAGAAGATCAATTAGGTTATCTCGTCCAACTTCCCAAAAAATTCAGGAGTGTTTCCCTAAGTCCATTCAAGTGCTGTGTGAATTTCAAGTGCAATATTCTGCACTAACTCCCCTCCACGGACACTCATTCTACACTAAGAGTTCCTTCTCGCAGTTTGGCTTAATCCACTCTAAGTGCAGAATAAGAGTCCACATGGGAAGCTAGTTTAAAACAGCTATTCCAGGCTATTTCCCAGTGTAGACAAGCCCTTAGGTGTGGTATTCTGACTGGTATCCAGCCTACATTCACATTTGTACATTTTCATCCCATTATACTTTGTTAAGCCTCCCTGGATAACTAACTAGTTCTTCTCTTACAGAAGTTGTATGTTTCAGAGATCCCTGCCACAGCAAACAGCTCTTCTGTTTTATTCAGCACCAAAAGTCAACAAATACTGACACAGGTTGTGGATGAAATTTTAAGTATGTTGGCAAGGATAAAATCTTGTTCTGTAGGTAATACAGTTTTCTAAAACAAGACAGGTTAAAGACTGTTGATATCAGACAGTTCTGAAACAGTTAATAGAAGTATCTTAATTGAGAAAGTCCAGCTGTATACATTGCACTGTTTAGTTCATTTGGACTTTTCAGTTTGATTTCTCTTGTTTTTCTGAGACTTTATAAGGTATTGCTCAATTTAGAATTCCTTATAAATGTATACAGCTGGATCAATATTGGAAGGCAGGCTTTCCATCTAGCAATACAGTTCTATTTTGAGCAAGCTCAGAGGAATATAACTTCAATGCTCTACTGTACTATAGCAGTATGAAAAAGAAAAGCTGCTCATTTCAAAAAACAAATTCAAACCCATCTTTAGTCTAATTTCTGGTGTACCCTACTGCCGAAAATTTGACAAAGTACAATTACTATTTGCTTTGTAGCAAGAGATTAAAAGAATGAAGAGATATAATGTAATTGATATAATTCTTCTTTAAATCAGTTAATCAATTAACTTGTAATAATGATGCCTTAAAAGTAAATACAACTATTAACATTACATGACCTCACTGTGAGAGTAGTTCTCCATTATCCTAAACACTTATTTCATAGCAAACATTAAGTAGTTCTAAAGAAGAAAAGTAATACCTGTCTGTGAGTGGCTGGGATGGGATTCTTTTACACAGTGATGGAAGATCTAAGGAATCTGGTTTTTTATCTATTCGGAGGCATTCTTGAATACTGAGGAATTTAAATATGTGAACTTTACCCTTTAAACATATCTGTTAAACACATGAAAAAATTAATTTAGATGCATGATATATTTATATCATACACTTTCTGCATTTAAGAGTTATTTTTATTAACTTTCTACTATACAAGAATTTAGTCTTCCCACTCTCAAATGAAAAAAAAATAGAGAGTTTCAGTACTTTAGCAGTCAGGGCTGGAAAAAAAAAAAAATCAGATTGTCCAGAAGCCCAAGACAAGCAGACCTGCTCTTTAGGCACATAAAAGTGCCAGGTCTGCCTGCCTGCAGAGTAAGGACAGCAGAGAAGGCTGCCCACGGTCTGAATGACATCAGGCACAGAGACAAGGTGGGTGCTATGACGTGTCATATTGGACCAACTTCTCTTGGTGAGACACAAACTTTTGAGGTGTGTAAGCTCGAAAGCTTGTGTCTCTCACCAACAGAAGCTGGTCCAATAAGAGACATTACCTCAACCACTTTGTCACTCTAATATTCTAGGAGCAACATGGCTACAACAACACTGCATACATCAAACACAGAAGCATTTGAATACCAATCAGAGGGAAAGGTATCAGGGTGCCTGAAGCCGCAACAAAGGTAAATAAGACATCTCCGGGATCAGGGAGGAAAGGAGCTGAGTTTGGACATTTCTGATACATGCTGTATGAAACTTATAATACATATTATCAAACTAAGCCAGTATAAAGGTTATAAACAAACAAGATTAAACTCCAACATTAATTTTCTTATGTCAAAGATGTTTCTAATAAGTACAACTGTATTAAAGTAAATTTAATGATTACTTTCAAATTTCAATAAGGAGGAAAAAAGTACGATATAATACCCAGGTAAAGGTTGTGTACGTATCAGTAATTTAAGGTTTAAAAAAAAGTTACAGGAACGTAGTAATTATCTCCAAAACAAGCATCACAAGCCCAGGAATATCAGAATTAAACTTAAGAAATCCAAAAATGTTAAGGTATGGAAATGCAAAGGTATGGTTGTTTGGGTGCCTTTAATCTACCCTGTAATGATGTTATTCAATAACTAATACAGTTACCATGCAATTATGACTACTACATATTGTTTGTAGTTTCAGATTAGATTAAACTGATTTTTAAGACCATTTTTGGGGGTGGGCCTTGCTCATTATGTCTCTATAGGGCTGGGTTGAGGAAAAGATCAGCAACAGAAAGCAGATGGAAAGAACAAGCAGAAACATGGATGCAGAGAAAGAAAGATGGCTGTGTGTGGGAGAAAGGAGACTAACCCTAATAGTCACACCTACAATTTTTCTCCTGGGTTAAATCTTTGGATGTTCACGACAATTTATCAGACTACCACATAGTATAATCAACATCAGCCTGATTTTCGGGGGTATATTCATAGGTTTGTGGGTTTGTTTGTTTGTTTTTTAAAGGACAGAATGGACTACTACAATTATCTATTCTGGCCTCCACATTAACTAAGGTAAAGGGTGGGATGAATGATTAAACTATAAAATAATGTTTTGAGCAAAGGATTATGGGTCAAGAAATGCCCTTATATTTCCTTGTGCCACTGGCAGTTGGTTGGTAATTAACCTAACACATCTCACCCTTTCTTAAAATGCTGGGAAAGTTGAGAAAATGCAAGTTTTTTATACTAACCTGTGCCGGTGGCATCTGCATTGGATTGTTATCCAAAATTATTACTTGTAAATGACGTAATTTCCTGTAACAAATTGGGATCTCTGTAATTTTATTACAAGAAAAATCCAGCTTTACCAAGGGAAGGTCTCCCAATTCTGTTAAGGGGGAAAGAAAACAAAATCAGACATCCTAATATTTTGTGTAATTTACCTATTTCAACACGAGGATGGTGAGCAGCTTACCATCTGGCAACACATGGAGATTATTTCTTCTAATGTTCAATTCTCTAAGTGACTGAAGTTTTCCTATTTGCTGGGGAAGGACCTGAATCTCATTGCAGCTGATATCCTAAGTAAAAGATAATGAGTCAATGAGCTGAATAGCTTGACTGAAATTAAACAAAGGAAAAAATTTCAGTGAAAGCTATTACAAAAACACGTTTTAAAGAACAATATCCTCATTCCTTCCCCCTCCCCCTTTCTTACCAAATTGAGAGCTGCTATAACTCAGCTCTAAGGAGAGCCTTTCCAATCTGCAGCAATATTTGGTAGTGTGGGAGCCCAATCAAGGAGTCTAATCCAATGGACAAGGAAAGACCACCTTGAGATTTGCACTGGACCCAATCAAGAGATCTGGATTTGATTCCCAACTCTGTCTTTTGTGTGATTGCAGACAGCTCACCTACATTCTGTACCTCTGCAAAATGGTGATAACAACTTTTCTTCTTCCCTATGTTACACAATCACCTGAGACCACTGGATCTAAAATGATGAGCCTCTACTGTAACGGTTCCAAAACTGTGGGTTGAAACACCAAATGGGGTCACACCATCAGCAGAGGGGATGACGACAATCCCTAGTGTGTGGCAAATTCCATGTTGTGCCACACAGCGTAACCTTGCATATACAGTGTGCGCAAAGTCATGATGCATAGAGGACACCATTTCACTCTACAAAATGGCATCCTCTGCATAGCGTGACCTCATACACACCATACATACAAGGTCACACTTTGCAGACGGTGTCATTTTGTAGAGCAAAATGGCATCCTCCATGTGGCATGACTTCACACATACGGAGCATGCAAGGTCATGCGTGCAGAGGACACCATTTTGCTCTATAAAATGGCATCCTCCATGCTGTCTGTGGTCGCAGCAGGAAATACTTCATTAAGAAAGGGTTGTGCGAGCAAAAAGTTTGGGAACCTGATGCTCTACTGCCTCAGAAAAAATATATCAGCCTAGTCTCACAAAGACTACTGCAGACTCATTACACCTCAAAGTGGTTCAGCCACAGGGAATAAGCATGGTTTACACCTACTTCACACAGGTGTTGCAAGACTAAATTAATTAACGTTTGTTTAGGCATTCATGTAAGCGTGGGAAGGTACCTCTCAACAAGGTGGACAACACCATAAGGCATGTGGTGAAGAAGTGGATGTACCTTCCCCAGCTGGCCAGTAATGAACTGGTGGTCATTTTGCATAGGCAGGATGGTGCCAACATCCCTTGAATAGGTGATCTATGCCACACTGCGGTGATCACTCACGCATTCCGTCTTTTGACATACCAGGACGCTATGGTGAGGAGCATTGCAGCAAGTGCTGTGTGTGATGTCAGCAGGAAGCGAATAGCGAGGACCCCTTCCAGCCAAGATGTCGCCATGTACTTGAGTGGCTCCCTGGAAGGCCAATTTGGAACAGACTGGGGAGACTTTGCTTCACTTTAGACTTGTGCCCACAATGCTACACGACGGCTGCAGCAGCTTACTGGCTGCCTCTGGACATGGTATGAGGAACGTCAGGAGCTGGGAGTCCTGGTGCCACAGGACAAGAACATTGCGTACGCAGTCATTACTCTGACAGCAAGGACCATACTCAAGGAGGATACTGAAGGATGCCATCCATTGGCAGTAAGTAGAAAACCTGAGACGGAAGTCACATCAGGGCAAGGCTTTTGAGGTGACATGCAAGTGGGATGCCAGCAATCACTTCCTCCCCAGGGACAGCTTCACCTGATTTGACAACTGGAAATTCAGCAACAGGGCTTGGCTCAATTGCATCCCGCTGAACGGAGCCATTGGGACAATCGATGCAGAAAGTTTGGCTATTCTAACGAGACGTTATCCCACATCTTGTGCAGCTGCAAACCCAACTCTAAAACCTGCCAGCTATGCCACACCACTATCCAAGACCGCCTAGAGTCAAGGCCATCCTGCCAACCATGGGAAAGGTTGCCATGAACTCTGTTCCTGAAATGGAGAATCAACTGTGACTGAACATAGTCATTACTAATGAGGAACAGAAGGTGGTCGTCATGGTGGATGTCATAGTTCCTTTTGAGAACAGAACCCTGGCCTTTTGCGGTGCCAGAGCTCAAAAGCCGGAGAAATACACCCCCGTGGCTGATGCTTTGAGTGCCAGGGGTTACAAGGTTCAAGCACATTACTGACTGTGGGAGCCTGGGGCACCTGGGATCCTGGTAACAAGCGAGTGCTACTGGAATGTGGAATCGGTCAGCGCAGTGCCCGGCTAAAGTAGTGACTCATGGTGTCAGACACCATCAGGTGGTCAAGGGGCATTTATTTAGACTAGAATATATCACCAGACATTGGCAATACCAGGAGAAATGAGCTACAGTGCCAATGAGAAGCAAAGACAGGTAAGTAGCTGAAATTCTTCTCTGGTGGACTATATTTATTCATGGACAACCTACTTTAAAATTTCAATTATTGAGGGACAATCTACACTCATTACTATATTTTCCACAAGCTACTCTTAGTATAACTTTCCATGAGTGATGTATTTGAGTATTTGGATACGGATATTTAACATGTACTGTTAAATTTATTAACCCTAATTTGAGATATTGCAGATTATGTATTATATCCATTTTATGACTTTTTAAACCAAACTTGCTACTTTTGGATAATTTAACATTATACTTGGATGAACAGCAACTTCTTTATTAACCAGTGTTTTAGATAATTTCAGCATATGCTTTAATAAAATATGGAGAAGACCTAAAAACTTATTTCCAACCTGGCTGAACACTGGTTCAACAAGAGAGACCTATAGTTCCAGTTTTCCAGGTGGGATTCATGTGTGCAATGATAACACTTAGATGTCACACCCAATGCTACAGATGAAAAACTGGAGGTTGATTTTAAAGGGTAGGTCTTTAGAAATAAATCCAGCTTTTTTCTCCGTGCAGCTCCCCTGCTCAGGCGGTGGGACAGGTGAATCCACTCCTGCATACATGTGCCCATTCTTTCTCTTCTGCCTGCTTACTTTAGGACAGAATTCCTTCCCAACATCTCTCTCCAGCATCCATTTGGCTACTTGGGTTGCCTACCAGTTTTAAAAAGTTCATCGTGGATTGTTAAACTATTTTTAAGTGTACTGAAAACTGGTTAACAGTCTTCTATTTCAAGTCCATGGGGTAATTTAGGAAGGGTGATAAAAACATTCAAAAGTTACACTTCAGTTTTATTTGTAGCGACAAACGCTTTTTAATTTTCTAGATAATTATAACACAGAGTGGTGAAGTACATAAAATGAAAGGTTTTTGGTTTTTTTTAAAGGGACAAAAATAGAGCTAGGACGGTTTTTATAAATACTCCATCTCAATATTCGTGGTTGGCAACTGTTGCTTTGAGTCTTTAGAATAGAGAGCATGCCTACTTGACGGGCTAGAGAGCTCTAATGCAGATATCAAACAATAGTGGAAATGATTTAATTGGGGATCAGCACTGCTTTGAGCAGGGGGTTGGACTAGATGACCTCCTGAGGTCCCTTCTAACCCTGATATTCTATGATTCTACAGACATAAAGAGTATTTAAGCACCAGGATTAAAAATACCTTCATGTTGTGTACAGCTGGCAGTGTGCTTGAAAACCACTATAATAAAGGCAGCAGAGCAAAAACCCACATACGGGAGCTATATTTAATATTCAAGATTGCATTATACACCTTGTGGTGGATTTTTTATTTCTGGCAATATTTTACATGCGCATATACAGAGCACTGCAGGTCTAGATTTCTGTCAGGAAGTGATCCCATGGATCTGTAATTTTAAAAAGCCAGAATTTTCAAGTTCTACATATATACAGTATAAGAAAGAACATTTTAAACGTTGCAGAAGTGCCTAAAACAGTGTACACAATTATATTACTGAAGGCATTGAGTCTGAATTGCTACAGAAATGGGGGGCAGGCTGTTTGCAATGTGCAGTGAGATAAAAGTGCACCTCAACACTGACAAGTCACCACACATAGCCCAGGTCCTCATTGTTCTATCAAGTTATTATACAGCCATTAGTACACTCAGACTCCATTCTGGGTGAAACTGTAGACAGACTGCAAAAAACTAATCTTTACTTCATATAAGATTGCCTCCTCACATGCAATTAATTCTCACTTGGCTTTTGAAGATTAACTGTATGAAACCCCTGTAAAATCCCCAATAGTAAAAACATTTATCCCGTTTTCAACTGGTAAAGATGTCAGGGCTTTAAACAGTGAGTAAACACATTTTAAAAATATGAAAGAAACCTTGAAAATGTACTTTCAAATACACTAACTAGTTAATCGAAATGTAGTATTCTCAATTCCCCCCCCAATAAAAATGTTTCTTTACCCCCACAGAAGGTATAGTACATGAGAAAGAATAGGATAAATAATGGGCATTCATTTCACTAATATATTTCACAAAGGAAACTGAGTTAAATCTTTATTTCTGACTTTTCAAATGAAAAAGCTGGGACCTGGAATATGCTCATGTTTCATTACAGGTGTGAGTGTAATGTTCTAGACTTATCACAAAACTAAGCATACCTGTTACAGGTGAATACAGCAACAATTAAGTTAAAAGACCCAATTTCATTTTAAAGTAAGTGAGGCTACATTCCTTCATAATTTACTTGTTACTACATATTAAACTGAGAAACCATAGTCAATAAATAGAGGTTTCTCAGATTTGTCTTTCATGTCAATGTATTAAGAGAAAGTTTGATTACTTATATATGTCAGTGTTTAGTTATTCTAAATTGTTAATAACTTTGTAACTGTATTTTGAATGCTGCAATATACGGTCGAACACGGACCATGCAATAACTAAGTTGGCATTCTGCATCAATGATTCACATCCCCCTGGACCTAGAACTGTATAGGAGAGACTCCCACAACCTGGAGGGATTAGGCTCCAGGAGGTTCCTTCCCTTGTTCCCGCCACGTGGCCGTTGGGAAAAACTACAGTGGGGAATCAGTCAGACTCCAGCCAGTAGGAGCCAAAGTAGGGAGCTCTGGACATTTCTGGTAGGTCTACACTGAGTTTTGGAGCCCAAAAAACCAAGCCTCCCAGGCCAAATCAACAGATTACCCCTCTCCCCGAGGCTTCAGACCCCAAGCTCCAACCCAAGCCACAACTTCAAAGAGCTGTTTACACAGCTATTTTTGGAATGCTAGCATGAGCCCTGCTAGCTCAAGTCTGCCAAGAGAACTGCTCCCCTGGGCTTCCGAGCACTGTGTAAACATACAGTCAGAGAACTTCTCACAGTTTTGACTTGTCTTTCTTTGCCCTGTGCCAATCAGAACGGTTAGTGCCAATCCTCTCCATCCCATCCGCCCCTTACAGTCTATTCACCTCAGTTTAACTTCAGACTTTTCCCTCTTAAACTCTTCTCCCCTGCCCTGTCCCCCTCACTTCCCCTCCCCGTTAGCTTATCTTGTAAGTAATTCCCTCCCTCCACACCCACCAAAACAAATACAGGCAACATGACATTTGCTGCCCTCACATTGTTCACTCTGCTTTTGTCTCATATCCCCTTTCTCAACCAGATGGGTGTCTTTAAGCTCTTTACAGCAGGGACTGTCTTCTACTCTGTACAGTGCTTAGCACAATGGGGCCCCACTCTTAGTCAGCCCTTTGCACAACCAGAATAAACTACTAATAGTAGTAATATCAAATTATACTTTTCTTACAGCATTAATAAGTTATCTATACCACAATACACATAACAGTGGTGTACACAATTATACTCACCAACTCCATCAGGTCTCTTAACTTTCCAATTTCTTCTGGAATGGATACCAGCTTATTATTACTGACAACCAAAACTTTAAGTGGTAGGTCAAACAGGTATTTTGGCAATGTTGCTAAAAGATTTCGACTAAAAAGGGGAAAAAAAGATTAAATTAAAATAGTCTCTTGAAGCTTAATAGGAATTCTGAGAAAACATTCTCTCTGTTCCAATAGGTATTAAAGTACACAGCAATACCCCTCATTCAAATTTTAGCTGTGTTCCCCAGTATGAATCACTTACATGAAAAATTTCAGAGTAACAGCCGTGTTAGTCTGTATTCGTAAAAAGAAAAAGGAAAAGGAGTACTTGTGGCACCTTAGAGACTAACCAGTTTATTTGAGCATGAGCTTTCGTGAGCTACAGCTCACTTCATCGGATGCATAGCATATCGTGGAAACTGCAGAAGACATTATATACACACAGAGACCATGAAACAAAACTTCCTCCCACCCCACTGTCCTGCTGCTAACAGCTTATCTAAAGTGATCATCAAGTGATCATCAAGGAAGGCCATTTCCAGCACAAATCAAGGTTTTCTCACTCTTCCCCCCCCCCCACACACACACACACACACAGACACACATACAAACTCACTCTCCTGCTGGTAAGAGTGAGAAAACCTTGATTTGTGCTGGAAATGGCCTTCCTTGATGATCACTTTAGATAAGCTGTTAGCAGCAGGACAGTGGGGTGGGAGGAAGTTTTGTTTCATGGTCTCTGTGTGTATATAATGTCTTCTGCAGTTTCCACGATATGCTATGCATCCGATGAAGTGAGCTGTAGCTCACGAAAGCTCATGCTCAAATAAACTGGTTAGTCTCTAAGGTGCCACAAGTACTCCTTTTCCTTTTTCTTTTTACATGAAAAAGTCTGCCTTAACTAAATAAATTCCATGTCCCCATTCAATTTAAATAAAATAGCATTCAAGTGTAATAATTTAGTCTTCCCATAATATGATGTAAATCTAGGGAATAAGATGCAATTATAAAAACATTTCAACATCTTGCCATGTAGAAGTAATGTCAAGTGAAATGGACTCAAGATAGACAAGACAAAATAAGCAAACCCACTGAGTTGTAAATTGAATCTCTGGGCTTGTCTGCACTTGAAATGCTACAGCAGAACAGCTGCGCTTTAGTGTGTAGACTCTACCTAGGCTGATAGCAGGAGTTCTCCTGTCAGTATAGGTAACTCATCTCCTCGAGAGGCAGTATCGAGATTGATGGAAGACTGCCTACAAGTGAACTTAGGTTGCCTTAAACTATGTCGCTCTGGGGGTGTGAATTTTTCTCAGCCCTGAGCAACGTAACTGGATTGATCTAATTTTCTAGTGTAGACCAGACCTCTCTTAGGGCTCGTTTTCATTCCACCAGTACAGTCTAGTTACTCCACTCCAGCTAGCCTGGCTCAAGAGAATGACCGATCACACTGTGAAACATTCAAGCTATATAGTGATTTTGACAAGCAACACAGAGCGGGAATTGAGGGAACAGTTTTGGATAACCACAGGGAGACAGGTCCTGCAGGAGTGTCTGAAAGCAGCTGAGTCCTTCCTCCTCTTCACCAAGCAAGGATACTCCCCCAGAGAAGTAGAGCACATCATGAAATGGGCCACCCAAATACCCTGAGAACCTGCTTCAATACAGAATAAAACTCCTACTTCAATGAGCATTTGTTCTAGTCTTGTTTGAGGAGGTTTTTTCTGCATCTTTTATCCCCAGAAGCAGAAGAGAATTGTGCTTTCCAGCCCTTTGCACAGGAAAAGAAAAACAAACAGTGTAGGTCTCTCAGATGTCACTAGTGCTCTTAAAAACCTCCACAAAGCAGACCATTCTTACCCTGCAAATTTGCCAATGCATAACTTCCTAAATATTCCTTCCTGTTTCAAATTTGTTCCTGTATACTACACCTCCAAAAGCTTCTGACTAAACTTCACTTGAAGTCTGAGTAAAAAAAAAAAAAAAAAGACAGGACATGGGGGGGAAAAAGCATTGGAGCTTTCAAGACATGATTAACAATTATTTTTCCCGAGTCCTCTCTCTCTTTCTCTCAATCAAGTCACCTCAAACTTGACAAGAAAAAAAAATGACGGATGGTCACAAATCCCGTTGCAAAATGTATAGTGGAAGAGATTATTCCAGAATATCTTAGGTGATCAGGGACCAAAATTTGGGCATATTGTACAAAACATGTCTCAACTGCGCATGGGAAAGTTACAGTTTTCCATAATGCCCCATTCAATATATATGTATACCCATTACACTTTATAAGTCTTCCTGTAAAGCTGGTGTTTATTTCTTTTCCTTCGTCTCACAAGATCCCACTGTTTGCAGTAATGCAGTCACCTCTCTCACTACTCATTTGAGTGCTAAGTCTGTAGAGCCTTCTGAACAGAATAATCCAGCTTCTATAGCCTATTTCCAACCTTCATCGACACTTATCTGTATAGCACCAGAAACAAAGGAAACTTCCATTAGCTTCCCACATAGTTAGCTTCTACAATTTACTGTATGGAATACGGTAATACAGTCAACTCCTTCCCATGAAGGAAGAAGCAGGAGCTACTTGACCTACAACCAAAAGACAAAAACTATAGAACAACGTTTAACAAGCTGAGGAAAAGCGGGGAACAAATGTAATGAAGGTCCTGAGGATGATGAATGCCATCTTTCCTGATGGTCTATATATAATCCCTAGACATCAACAGGAAAAAACAGTTACTCACCTAATATTAAGATATGTTAACATCTGCAGATTTTTGATGGCTTCAGGAATGGATTTGATGCAGTTGTGATAGAAATTTAAAGTCTCAAGTGGTGCAAACAGCCAGACATCTGAAGGAATTTCAGTAAATCTGTTCTTTGAAAGATCTGAAACAAAAAAAAAGAAAAAGATTGTTTTCTAAAAAGTCAAAAATTTAAACCAAAATTGAAGAGATACACAAGGTAACTACTGTCCTTGCCATGTTCCTGCAAGATTAGGTGTTTGATGTTTATAAGTATTTTGGTTTTACTAGATGCTGCTGAGAAAAATCATAATGTAGATTTTGATAATTAAAACAAACAACAGACTAAAGCCTTCCAAAAATAAAAAATAGTGAAAGATACCATTAACATTGCATTTGATTATAAACTTATGCTATAAAAAGTACAAGAATCTAAAGTTATGCTATACCCTACTCCTATAAAGAAGTTAGAAATATTCATCACGATTTTAAATTGTAAATTTTTTCCTCAGTTCCATACATCTGTTTATTCCTCTAAATTTTTCACTTGCTAGGTGCAACAAGACAACTGGATAGACTGTTTCCCACTGGTACCACAGGTACATTAGAACCTAACGTTCTAAAGTTGTTTCAGGATATCTGCAAGAATAAAGCTAGGTGTGCAGAACTTATCCATTCACCCAGTTAAACAACATTATTTTAGCAGATTTCTCATGCCTTTCATCTCAAGAAAACACAACTGTCATGTCTTCCATCTAAGAAGTACTAATCAAACAGTTCAAAACAGAATAAAATCCACACACACACACACACAAGGATTATTTTAGTGGGCAGAAGAGGGGTGTAGTTTCCACCACATTCAAGTCGCCACGGTGATGTGTTCCAAATGATCGCTTGTATTTTGAAACTAAATGGTTGGAACAAATTTGAATACTACAGACTATACAAAAAAAGCTTCCATACCATAAAAAAGTTGCAACAATGACTTCATCAAGTCTACGTTCTCAAACCAAGTGACAGAATCAGTGCATGTCATCTTTGACAGGTGAGTTCACTGAGTAGTTTTAATACACATCCATTTAAAAGCGTGACATGAACCCTGAATTCCAGAGGTGATCAGTAAGCCTGCGATTTAGTCACAGAGGGCAGGGCAGTCACAAAATCCGTGACTTCCAAAGACCTCCGTGACTTCAGCCAGTGCCAGCTGGTAGCTGCAGAGTCCCCTGTTGCCTGTGGAAGCATGGAACTGCGGGGTACGCCCGCTGCTCCCAGGCGGGAATGGGGGGGGAAGACAACCCCTGCTGCTCCTGGCCACCCCAGGCAGCAAGGGGGGGACCCCCGCTGCCGGAGCTGCCAGAGGAGGGGCCCCTGAAGCTTCCAGCCCACGCCAGATGCCCAGGCTCCCCATTTTGTTATGTTTCAGAGTAACAGCCATGTTAGTCTGTATTCGTAAAAAGAAAAAAGAAAAGGAGTACTTGTGGCACCTTAGAGACTAACCAGTTTATTTGAGCATGAGCTTTCGTGAGCTACAGCTCACTTCATCGGATGCATAGCATATCGTGGAAACTGCAGAAGACATTATATACACACAGAGACCATGAAACAAAACTTCCTCCCACCCCACTGTCCTGCTGCTAACAGCTTATCTAAAGTGATCATCAAGGAGGGCCATTTCCAGCACAAATCCAGGTTTTCTCACCCTTCCCCCCCCCCCCCCCCCCACAGACACACATACAAACTCACTCTCCTGCTGGTAATAGCCCATCCCTCTTTGAAACCTCTCTTTATAATGCGCATGATAATCAAGGTGGGTCATTTCCAGCACTAATCCAGGTTTTCTCCCCCCCCCACCCCCACACACACCCCCCTCCAAAAACCACACACACAAACTCACTCTCCTGCTGGCAATAGCTCATCTTACAATGTGCACAGCAATAATCCAAGTTTAACCAGAACGTCTTGGGGGGGGGGGGGTTTGTAGGAAAAAAACAAGGGGAGATAGGCTACCTTGCATAATGACTTAGCCACTCCCAGTCTCTATTCAAGCCCAAATTAATAGTATCCAATTTGCAAATGAATTCCAATTCAGCAGTTTCTCGCTGGAGTCTGGATTTGAAGTTTTTTTGCTTTAAGATAGCGACCCTCATGTCTGTGATTGCGTGACCAGAGAGATTGAAGTGTTCTCCGACTGGGAGAAAGGCCAGTCCTTGCCTACAGACAGCCCCCCAGCCTGAGGCGAATGCTCACCAGCAACCACGTGCCGCACGGCAGGGCCACTGGCCCAGGGACCTATCCTTGCAGCGGAGCCCGTTGCCAACTGTGCCCACATATCTATTCAGGGGACACCATCACAGGGCCTAACAACATCAGCCACACTATCAGAGGCTCGTTCACCTGCACATCCACCAATGTGATATATGCCATCATGTGCCAGCAATGCCCCTCTGCCATGTACATTGGTCAAACTGGACAGTCTCTACGTAAAAGAATAAATGGACACAAATCAGATGTTAAGAATTATAACATTCATAAACCAGTCGGAGAACACTTCAATCTCTCTGGTCACGCAATCACAGACATGAGGGTCGCTATCTTAAAGCAAAAAAACTTCAAATCCAGACTCCAGCGAGAAACTGCTGAATTGGAATTCATTTGCAAATTGGATACTATTAATTTGGGCTTGAATAGAGACTGGGAGTGGCTAAGTCATTATGCAAGGTAGCCTATCTCCCCTTGTTTTTTTCCTACAAACCCCCCCCCCCCCAAGACGTTCTGGTTAAACTTGGATTATTGCTGTGCACATTGTAAGATGAGCTATTGCCAGCAGGAGAGTGAGTTTGTGTGTGTGGTTTTTGGAGGGGGGTGTGTGTGGGGGTGGGGGGGGAGAAAACCTGGATTAGTGCTGGAAATGACCCACCTTGATTATCATGCGCATTATAAAGAGAGGTTTCAAAGAGGGATGGGCTATTACCAGCAGGAGAGTGAGTTTGTATGTGTGTCTGTGGGGGGGGGGGGGGGGGGAGAAGGGTGAGAAAACCTGGATTTGTGCTGGAAATGGCCCTCATTGATGATCACTTTAGATAAGCTGTTACCAGCAGGAGAGTGGGGTGGGAGGAAGTTTTGTTTCATGGTCTCTGTGTGTATATAATGTCTTCTGCAGTTTCCACGATATGCTATGCATCCGATGAAGTGAGCTGTAGCTCACGAAAGCTCATGCTCAAATAAACTGGTTAGTCTCTAAGGTGCCATTTTGTTATGGATATTTTTAGTAAAGGTGAGGGACAGGTCACGGTTTCTGTGAATTTTTCATTATTGCCCGTGACCTGTCCGTGACCGTTACTAAAAATATCTGTGACAAAATCTTACCCGTACTGATCAGTTAACCACCAAAAGTTTTTAAAAAAAGGTGTTAAGATCCTTAGCACAATAGTATATATCACAAAGACAAGTGACTTCGCTTGGATAGATCAGTAACGCCCTTTGAGTCCTTTCTCACTATCATCTCAGTGATTTAATATCAAGCAAAACCATTCAGCTAATTAAGTTATGACAGGACAGTGGGTGGGCAAATGTCCACACAGAAGCACAGAAATGTCAGACTGGAATGGACCTCAACAGGTTGCTTAGTCCAGTCCCTGGCACTGAGGCAAGTCTAGGTATTATTCTAAGCTATTCCTGACAGGTATTTGTCTAACCTGTTCTTCATAACTTCCAACAACAGAGATTCCACATCCCTCCTAGGAAATTTGTTTCAGTGCTACACTTTCAATTACAAAGGTTTTCCTAAAGTCTAACCTAAATCTCCTTTGCTGCAATTTAAGACCATTACTTCTTGCCCTGTTCTCAGTGGAGGAGGAGAACAATTTAACACTCTTCTTTATAACAATCTTTTATGTACATGAAAACTGTATCACATCCCCCCCTCAGTCTTCTCTTTCCCAGACTAAACAAACTTAACTGCATGCATAAATGCATGATTTGCGTACAAAACTGCAGTAATGTCAAATTAGAAGTAGACAATGTAAGGATCTTGTTGCTCTCTATGAACATTTGGCTTTTTGTGCCAATTTTCAGTAAAGATCAAAGTAAAATCCTGGCCCCACTGACTTCAATGGCCAAGATCTCAGCCCAAGTTTTTAGAACAAAATAAGATCCCCTAACATTAGGGTTTAAATGAGGTGTGACAACCTTTATATAAAATTTTAAGTGTTAAAAAAGTAACTACCTATACAGTATCTTTTCGTTCATGAATAATTTTTTTCTTCAAGAAAACGGGAAGACTGGGGAAGAGTCAGGCCTATCTATTTCTTTATACATTTGCGTAAGGCTTTTTCTTCAGGGAGTGTGGCTGAACACTGTTCTTTACCTAAACTGACAAAATGAGGTTAACAGCTTCTTCTTCCAAAATAATCCATAACAATGAAAAGTAAAGTTACGTATGGGATTAATTCATTTGTCAATTATATTTAGACTTGGAAAAATTAGATTTTTAAATTGGTAAACATCATTTCACCAAACACAATGGACAAAAAAAATATTTCCACTGATGATGAAGTAAGGCAAAAGAAAGAAAAATGCTGCTTGAGAACACAGTAAAGTTTAAGGATATTTATTTTTATATTTTGACATGTGATGTTGACAATTTGTGTTTTAACTTTTTAAATCTCAATGTCTACGATCATTGAATAATTATATGTAGTATTACAGCACTATCATTCTTTAGCGTTATTACCACATAGGCATGATTTTTCCTCTTGCTGTTGAATAGGTCCATGAAAGATTTTCCATCGGTTATGCACCCCTTTCATCGTGTGGATAAAACATAAAAAATGCTTAAGAACAAACACTGATATCAGTCAAAATTATAAAAAAAATTATTAAAATCTAGTTCTGCCAATCCTACTTATATTGAATATAGATTAAGGGCACACAATCTAGATAGAATACAGAGATGCAAATGTTAACCAGTACCTTTCAATACTATCATTTGTGTGTTATGTACTGCAAACCAAGTTTTGAGAAAATTTGAGAATCTAAATTCAAATGTTTTGAAGTTACATAGTTTCCATAAAAATATGTACATTTGGGATTATATCTAAATTAATTTCTATATAGAGTTCTGAACTAAACTACAAAAAACCCTAATGTGCTAGCCTGACTGGTAATAGGTAAGCGTTTACTTTTTTCAGTCTTTGTGGTAATACTTGAGAAGGTTCTGAACCTACAACCAATCTACTAGAATTCTTTGAGGGGGTAAACAAGCATGTGGACCAAGGGGATCCAGTGGATATAGTGTACTTAGGTTTTCAGAAAGCCTTTGACAAGGTCTCTCACCAAAGGCTCTTACACAAAGTAAGCTGCCACGAGAGAAAAGGGAAGGTGCTCTCATGGATTGGTAACTGGTTGAAAGACAGGAAACAAGAAGGGGTATAAATGGTCAGTTTTCAGAATGGAGAGAGGTAAACAGTGGTGTCCCCCAGGGGTCTGTTCTGGGACCAGTCCTTTCAACATGTTCATAAATGATTTGGAAAAAGGGTTAAAACACTGAGGCGGCAAAATTTGCAGATGATACAAAATTACTAAAGATAGTTAAAACCCAGGCAGACTGCAAAGAGCTACAAAAGGATCTCTCAAAATTGGGTGACTGGACAACACAATGGCAGATAAAATTCAATGTTGATAAACGAAAAATAACGCACATTGGAAAGCATAATCCCAACTATACATATAAAATGATGGGATCTAAATTAGCTGTTACCATTCAAGAAAGATCTTGGAGTCGTTGTGGATAGTTCTCTGAAAACATCCACTCAATGTGCAGCGACAGTCAAAAAAGCGAACAGAATGCTGGTAATAATTAAGAAAGGGATAGATAACAGGACAGAAAATATCATATTGCCTCTATACAAATCCATGGTATGCCCACATCTTGAATACTGTGTGTGGATGTGGTCGCCCCATCGCAAAAAAGATATACTGGAACTGGAAAAGGTTCAGAAAAGGGCAACAAAAATGATGGAGGGGTATGGAACAGCTTCCATATGAGGAGAGATTAATAAGATTGGGACTTTTCATCTTGGAAAAGAGACGGCTAAGGGGAGATGTGATTGAGTCTATAAAATCATGATTTGTGTAGAGAAAGTAGATAAGGAAGTGTTTTTACTACTTCTCATAACACAAGAACTAGGGGTCATATAATGAAATTAATAGGCAGCAGGTTTAAAACAAATAAAAGGAAGTATTTCTTCACACAACACATAGTCAACCTGTGGAACTCCTTGCCAGAGGATGTTGTGAAGGCCAAGACCATAACAGGGTTCAAAAAAGAACTAGATAAATTCCTGGAGGATAGGTCCATCAATGGCTATTAGCCAGGATGGACAGGAATGGTGTCCCTAGCCTCTGGGGCACCGGGAACTGGCCACTGTCGGAAGACAAGATCCTGGGCTAGATGGACCCTTGGTCTGACCCAGTAGGGCCCTTCTTATGTTCTTATGTACAACACTTATGCATGTAAGCAACTTAACTTACACAGTTAGTACTACTGAAATCAATGGGGAAATTCAGGTAAGTAAAGTTACAAGTATTTATGCACCTAAGTAGGTGCAGGCCTTAAAGGCCTCGTCTACACTACAAAATTTTGTTGGCAAAAGTTATGCCACTTTAATTAAAACCAATGCTGCATGTCCACACTAGTTTCTTGTGTCGGCAGAGTGCATCCACACTAACAGCTCTTGCATCGACACAGAGCAATGCACTGTGGTAGCTATCCTACTGTGCAACTGGCCACAAGGTGCTTTGGGAAGGGTTAGGGTTTGCAATGCCTCATGGGACAGGTACAGCATCATATTATGCAGGTTTTTCAATCCCATCGTTCCAGGGCATCCTAGTAGATTGCCCACTGCTTTTTCAACTGAAGTGTGTTGTGGGGAGGGAGAGGAGATGGTGTGTCTCGGTGGGGAAGACAGCAGGCTGACCAACCTATCCTGAAGCATGGTGAGTGGGACACCCCACACATACTTAACCCCCGGCTCTGCTTGGCACAGCAGTCTCTCTCCAAGCTGCCCGCTCTGCCTGCGGTTCTGTGATTCCCTCCGAGTTCTCCCACAGTCTCCTCATTTGCCTGGAGCAGCATCCTCAGCATCTCTGTAGCTCTCGTGCAGAGGAATGTCAAAGCAGCACAGCAGTCGTCCCCCGTGCCCAACTCCCTGCCCTTGCAGCCGCAGTCTGCCCGCCTGCCGCTGTGTTCCTAGTGTAGGGCTGAACAGGAGCATTCCAAAGATTTGCTCTTTGTTCCCCAAACACAGCAGCACACTCAGCTGTCAGATACTTCCAGGAGCTTTGAAAGTGGAGGGGCGCAGTCTGCAGAGCAGCAGAGATCAAAACAGTGAGCAGAGCAGTCACAGCAGGCATTGTGGGATACTGGCGGAAGCCAGTTCTGGAGACAAAACAAACAGCAGTGTCTACGCTGACGGTCTGTCACTTTAACTTTGCTGCAAAAGGTTTTATGCCTCTCACTGAGGTGGTTTTATTTTGTCACCAAACCCGCATAATATGACAGCAATTTTGCCATCAAAAGTAGATTTGCAGTGCATACGCCTCCCCTATTTTGTTGGTAAAAGGCAACTTTTGCCGACAAATCTTTGTAGTGTAGGCAAGCCCTAAGGCTACATCTACATTTCACAACTTTTAGCAACACAGCTGTGCCGCTACAGCCGTGCGGCTAAAAGGCACGCAGCGTAGCCGCTGTTTGTCGGCAGGAGAAAGCTCTCCTGCCGACAAAGCACTGTTTACACCGGCTCTTTTCCTCGACAAAACTTGTGCCTTGTGGGGTATGTGGTTTTTTTTGTTGTTGTTTTTTTTTTTTTTTTTTTTTTTAACACTTCTGAATGACAAAAGTTGTGTCATTCACTTGCCAGTCGTAGACAAAGCCTAAGACTGTATTTCAGAGGGATAAGAGGAACGCTTATTTTTCTGCCTCACAGTGAATTGCTGTGATTTTTTGCTAGGTACTGTTACTATGTGGCTGCATGATAGGTAGTTCAATCACTTGCACCAATAATTCTAATAATTAAATGCTGTTGATATGCTGTAAATCTATCTTGCAATAATGAGCACCCACAGCTTATTACATATTATATGTCTTATATTCATGATTGTTTCTGAAAGTATTACCCGAAGTATTCAAATTAATCTACAAAAACTCTTAGCTCTGAGTGACTTCAAGGGACATTTTATGTGCGTGTATTAGAGACCTGGATTTGTCCCTTTATTCAAAACAAGTGTAGAAAGGTCTCAAAGATAATAGTTAAAACTGCTTTTCAAACTTATCCTAGATAAAGAGACTTGCTTTTGCAAGCAAAATGTTTTAGATAAAAAAAATTGCAAATTAAAGTGGTTTTATTACTGTAATTTAAAGGAATTAAAGCTAAACCTATATAATTAAGAAAGAATGCAGGTTGTCACCAAAACCCTAATTACCAAAATTTTCTGCTTCCAAGATGCTTTGATTTTTAAAAACAGTAGAAAATGGAAGATTTTCCCGATTTAAAAATGGGTTTCTGTAGCAAAGCTATTGAAAGTCTAGTAGAAAGAAAATCACTGATCTATTCAAATGTACAAGATAGTGACCCAGTCACTGGATTACAAAATTTTTTATTCCCCAGCCAACTATAATCCCTGTACATGCTGCATACTTTGCTTCAAATTGCATTCTTCCTTAGTTTTTTCACATGCAGGAGAACCTCAGAGTTACAAACACCAGAGTTACAAACTGACCAGTCAACCACACACCTCATTTGGAACTGGAAGTACGCAATCAGGCAGCAGCAGAGACCAAAAAAAGCTAAACAGTACAGTACTGTGTTAAATGTAAATTACTAAAAAAAGATTAGGGAAAGTTTAAAAAATATTTGAAAAGATAAGGAAACTGTTTCTGTGCTTATTTCATTTAAATTAAGATGGCTAAAAGCAGCATTCTTCTTCTGCATAGTACAGTTTCAAAGCTGTATTACCTCAATGTTTAGTTGCAAACTTTTGAATGAACAACCATAACATTTTGTTCAGAGTTACAAACAACATCTATTCCCAAGGTGTTCATAACTCTGAGGTTCTACTGTATACTTATGAAATAAACTTCAACCTTGAATTATCTCATAGTATCTCGGTGGGGAAATAATGCAGGAGTGGACAGGGCCCAGGAATCCTGATGAGAATCCAGAGTAAATCTTCTCCAGAAAGCGTTCATTACTGCCTGAAACCTGCATCCTTTGGTGACTGAGAGCCTGTTTTAAAAAGCCTACAAAGGAAGAACTTTTCCTACTTCTGGAGCTGATTCCACGGAGGTGTTGAGCACTCAATTCCCACTGAAGTCGGTGAGGGGTTTACAAAAGTTTAATATCTTTCAGCATCAGGGCCATGGAGAGATATGAGGAAAATGGAGTGCTGAGAACTGTGGCAACCCATCCCCACACAGGCATCTAGCATAGGATGGCTCATGGGAGTTTCCCTATGTTGGAAAGGGAAAGTGTTTTGGCCCTCCAAAACCCCAGTACATGAGGAACTTCAGAGCACCCCTCCGTTATTGAGGGAGAGGAGGGGCTAGAAAACAGAAACCTGCAGGGCCATTCAGAAGAAAAAGTGAGAGTGAGTGAGAGAATATATAAATAATAATAAAAGTGAGATGGATTATTTACATTCTCCATTTCCTGATGCTGTCACATTCCCCTGCCCTCCGGAATATAATTACCTTCCAAACCAATTCCCCCATCCACACACTGAACTTCCTTCCAAATCCCTGCTGTCTCATTTGTCCTTCTCTTTCACACCCATTCATCTCCCCTCCATCCCCCCCAGTTTCTAGATATTTAAGGCTTCTTTCCCCTTCTTCAAGTCCAGCTTCTCGAACATCTCCCCCTGCTCTTCCGTGCCCCACCCCCATGAACTGTTGCAGACAAACCAAGGGAAATAAAATATTGTTTGAAACAAGGTTTAGGTTTAATCCACACCAACTGACTAATCAGAGGCGTTTTAAATGAATTAAATGCAGAAAACTGCAGTATAAAATTACAGTGTAACTGTTACAGGCATGCAGGAATATAAAAACACATTTTGCCCCCACTGATGTTCAGACACGTACACCTGTGATAACTGTCAAAAGGAGGTTACGTGTATGTACTCCAAAATGCAGTATTGCATGTGGAGATACGCATTCCGAGAACTGCGCATAGTTGAGCTTTTCATACACTTTATAGACCATTATTGCCATATATAATATATCTTGCAGTTTAAGAAATTTCATGTCTCAAAGAATCTGAAAACAAATTTATATGCTCAAACAAGTACTGAGAGGGGCACCTTATACGTGGAATAATAATTATATGTTAAGATACCACAATCTAATCACCATTCACACAGTGCATATGCGATCACTAGACAGAGCATTGGTGTTGAATCAACTACATGCAAATACTGGGCTCATTAAATATAACATTCCAAATACATAATGTAATTACATGCTCTACCTATTATTCCTCTCTCATATAAAGGCAAATTTCCAGTCACTCCCTTTTCCTCTTTTCAAACACTAGGGCAAGTGTCACAAGGAAAATCACAAAGGTGGTGGGAGGAGGGGGAAACCTCAACAAACTCAAGATCTGCATCTTCCTTGACGGAGCTTCAATAGCGGAAGCAATGGTGGAATCAATAAAGTAGACATGGCTAAGGCACTTTGACAGCTGTCTCATTCAGCCCTACAGATAACCACGCCTTAGCTACGCTGCAGCTTTCACCTTTACAGCCAACAGTGGATGTGTCCCATTCTAGCCTGTGTAGACAAAGCACGGAAAAATGTCTAGTGTTTCAGAGCAACATTTCCCCCCATATACACACACACACACACACACACACCCTCCCTCAGGAACCACAAAGGCTGAAACACTTCAACATCCGCTATCACCATGACAGACATTTAACCAGACAGCATATTGTTGGAAACCAAGTGCATATGAGCCATCAACAAGAGAGCTGCTTTTGTCAAAGGAGAGCATCCTCAAAACTAACAGACAAAGCTCTAGAATGAAGGCCTTGTATTCAGAGGATGCTAATGTGGACCCAGTAACTTGAAAAACCTCTACTGCTATTAAGTGTCAGTGTCACCTATAGGCCATATGCTAATGCAAACAAAATCATCTTTTTGTTACATGGACTGATGAAGCAGCTGCTCTGCGTGTGTGTCAACACCCACTAAATTCAAAGGGATTCCCATTCATGGAAGGGCTGCAGTATTGCCTCCCGTCCACGAATGCAGAAGTGAACACAGACAAAAGATTGCTGCTACCTCCACCAATTAATTACTGTACAATTCTTGTGAGTAAAGTATTTGTATTTTGTTTTTCGTGCAGTGTGGCAAGTGAGTGTATTTAAGACTGATTTTATTAGCAAGCTTAGTCCTACAGTACAATGTTCTATAGCTAAAATGGTGGAATAATTATAGCATGTCAATGAGATGAGCCGTTATATTTTAAAGAGATTTTTGGTTTCCTGACATATGCAAAATAGGAGTTATCTCACAGAAGCTCTCCTATTTCTTAAGCTCTAGAGAATCCTCACTCCAACTAGGAGAATTCAAGCTTTTCATGGTTCCCTTCTTGGTTCCAAAACTACAAGACACAAGGGATAGTTTTTGAAAACCATGTAAATGAAAGCTGAATATGTAGGGGTTGAAGGAAATCAAGATTGGAATAGCTAGATTTAAGTGCTAAATATTCTTGTACAAAAACCATTACTGGATTTCCTTACGAAGAATCTCAGTTTAAGTTTCTTTAATTATATTACTTTAACTGGAAAGGATTCCTTTCAGATTTGTCATGTACTTTAATATACACAATCATCTGGAACAAGTCATATGACTAAGTGAGGTGCTACTTAAACACCATCTCACAGTGTGCTAGTTACACACTGTTGATTAATTTTCCATCCAAGGATCAACAATAGCATGAAATATGTATTACTCCCATTTTACAGACATCCCACTCTCACTGCAGAAGCACCACACCTCAACCACAGTTTCATCTTCCCGTTTTACGGAAACAGCGTATCTTGCCTTGAGGTAAACATGAGAACAATGGTCTGGTCCTGTACTCTGAGAAGGGCCCCCACTGTGCAGGTTACAGTTAACTTGCACATCGGATATCCACCATAGGTCTTTTCTGCTGGTCCCCAGTAATCAGCCATTCAAAAAAAATCATCATCATCTAACAATATGATCAATCCCACTGTTCCTAGAATTCATCAAATTTTAACAAATAAATGTATAAAGCAGAAAATAGAGTGGGATTTCATACATGAAATACTTCTTCCTATGAGCAGGTTATTAAATAGCTTCCCAATATAAGGATTCTTCCACCATACTCTGAATCATATGGTGGCGTCAGAAACTGGATGCAATGCTAGATGGACAACTTGTCTGCTCCAGTACAGCAAGCTGTAGGTCAGGAAATCTAGGCTTTATTTCCACTTCTGCCACTGACTCCCTTGAACAAGCCACTTCACAGGCAGGGAAACGGACACACTAAGTGGAGTAATAATATTTACTTAACTTACATGGGTGTTAAGGCTTTCAAGCAACTTGCACATGTTCAGGGGGAACATGCTTCATAGTGTTTTTTATGTTTTGCTAACATAAAAATGTAGAGTCATCCTCTAAAAGTCACCTTCTCCCTCATAAGTGCTGGCACACTTGAAACCAACCTGAAGTAAATGGAAATCCTTGGCAAGCATCTGGATTCAATTATTAGTCTTCCACTTTCACAATGGTGCCCAATGTTTGTGTCACTCCTGATGACACCAATCTGTCAGCTTTGATGAGGATAGCGCCACGAATAGGGGAGGTTGAGGGTGAAGAAAAAAATTCTACTTATCTTGAATACTTAAAATAGACAATGCTGCAAAAATATATACTGTATTTTAACCCTAAATTCTAGTAGTGTCATAATTTCAGTTTCCCACTTCCATCTTTCCAGTAAACCCAGGGTAGAATTATGGGTTACAAAACTGTTTTAATATTAACATTGTTTTATAAAGACTAATGTAAACTTAAAGTTTAAAGCCCCATACTTTATTTTAATGAAATGTTACTACAGTTCTATGGGTGGTGGCAAGGGGGTTGAATAATTTAGGAAGTGGGATTGCCCGTACAGTTTGGGCTCCACCCATTTAGCGTTGGGAACCTCATTTGAAGATATCTTTGTTTTTCTCTGACAAGTGTGAATAGAGCCAAACCATAAGGCATATGATCCCCTATATGGTAAGCCCACACTGGGACTAAGCAGCTCTATGATTTCACCTACACTGTAGTTTTTCTGAACTTCTCACACCGATGACACTCTGCCAGAACTAGTAATTGTGGGAGCACTAGCGTAAACCAGCTGTTGGAGTTTTTATTACAATTGGCTAACCCTTAGTCAGCATGAACCAGGACTGTGCAATATACCACTAAAAGTAAAAAGAGGCAGGGCTATTTCAAAGAAACCCTCTGTGTAGACAAGACCAAAAAAGTTCATTCTAGTTTTCTCCAGATCATTCCACTGGATGGGTAATTAAATATTGTCCCTAGCCTATTACCGATACATCATAAAAACAAGCCACACTTACCATTTAGAGACAGCAGGATCCTTTCCTCATGAACAGGTTTACATGGCGATGATTAATCTGTGCAGGACTAGAAAATATGGGACCCACAAAGGATGCTTTGTTTTACAAGTCATTCACCAGTATCTGAGTTACACAGCTGAATATATTGAAATTGAATAATTAATAATCAAATTAAGTTAGCCATTAGCCAGAGAAGGAAGGAAAAGTTACCACTCAGATTTCATATCTAGCACCTGCTCCTTTTTGCTCCCAATTTTGATACTCAATGGACTGGACAATTGTATTTAAATTTCGTCTTAGAACAGTTTTTCATAAGTTTATCCAACACAAACATAGCCCCTTTCCCAGATAGAAGGGGAAAAGCGGAAGAATGAAATCACAAATGAAAATAGGTTTTTTTGTTTGTTTTTGAGAAAAGTAAACCTCAGCACTAAGACATCTTGTCAGAGCAAGGAAAATTATGATCCCTGACTATGTCTCAAGATGAACGGTAAGCCACAGAAGGCAAAGGGGGAAAAAGCCCCAAGGCTCCGATATCTATCACCACTGGAATGTGCACTAATTTACTCTTGGATACAAAAAAGATTTGATGCCATTTAAACATCTATTAATACTAAATTTTAGACATTCTAATATAAAACAGGCACTTTTTATATCAGGGTAAAGATCCTTGGATTTCTATGACCACATCAGTGGCCAAAGACAAAGTTAAAATGAAATTTAAATTTGCTGTCTAAGTAATTGTTGTACCAGTGATGTGATTACAGACACCTACAGAAGTAATTCCAGGTCCCTGGCCTGAAAGTCAAAATACCAGGGATTTTATATAAACTTGGGTATATTTGTGATATTGGATACAATTAACTTAGGTTTGAATAGAGACTGGGAGTGGCTAAGTCATTATGCAAGGTAACCTAAGTTAATTGTATCCAATTTGCAAATGAATTCCAATTCAACAGTCTCTCGCTGGAGTCTGGTTTTGAAGTTTTTTTGTTGTAATATCGCAAGTTTGATGTCTGGATTTGTGCTGGAAATGGTCCACCTTGATTATCATACACATTGTAAGGAGAGTGATCACTTTAGATAAGCTATTACCAGCAGCAGAGCGGGGTGGGGGGAGGTATTTTTTCATGCTTTGTGTGTATAAAAAGATCTTCTACACTTTCCACAGTATGCATCCGATGAAGTGAGCTGTAGCTCACGAAAGCTTATGCTCAAATAAATTGGTTAGTCTCTAAGGTGCCACAAGTACTCCTTTTCTTTTTAACTTAAAACTGTAAACCCTTGTTTTCTGGTAGGTTGCTTCCAAGAGGCCAGGAGGCCTTAAAAAGACTTGCTCAAATGCACAATGCCTACAGAGCTCTAACCTCCCTGAAGCCAGGCTGTCAAATAACTTCATCTCACAGTAAATTTTCCTTTCAATTAGATATTTAGGGATGCTAAATTATTTCCACTACCTTCATCGGCTGTTTTCAAAAATTTAAATTTAAGTGCTAATTTTGAAACTGGAAACCATGTAACAAATGTGAACAGGACTGCATTCTTAGTGTCTCAAAAAACAGCTTTGCAGCTCTTTAGATGAATACATTTAAACAGAACATTATCCAAATTTAAATTGAAAAAAATAAAAAGGTAATTTGACAGGTACTGTCTGGAAAAACTAGTTATACGTGAAAGGCCTTTAAAATTCATTGTTTACAGGCTTCCTAAATAAATCATTTGTTCTAAAAGAACAAAAGATACTGTCAGTTCATAAAATACCCTGTGGTATGTAAATTACTAACTGGCACATTTGTGCGGAATTAAAATATACAGGGTATGATTACTACACTAATACATGTAAAACAGAATCTGAAAAGTATCAACTGGTGGGGTTTTGGTAGTATTTTTTAAAAAATGTTTCAGTGATATCCCTTCGAATTGCCCTGATAATCTCAAGTATTTGAAAAAAAATATTGAATAAGGCTTGAATATTGAATTGAGATTTGTTGAAATAGGCCACTGACAAAAAATCCTAAGGAATCAGTGCAACTAGCAGGTGAGAAGAAGCAACTTTTACTCCTACCTGTGCAATCTGGAGGCTATTCAAACACTTCTAGAATCTGTTCACGTTGAGTTATTTATCAGGCATTGTAATAAAGGAAGATTTTGAAGAATACATTTTATTTCCAGCCTTTTACAGAAGACAGTTAATGAAAGACTGACATTGCATTTTGACCATTACCCAACCAAACTGGCTTTTTTTCAGGAAATGTCTATCTTCAATGATAAAACAGGGAAGGAAAAAATAAGAACTGTTCAACCTGCCAATTCATAGAAACTTTACTACTGAGACAAATGTCTAATGCTCTGCCCCATTAAATTTACAAATTCCAGAGAATAAAACAGATTTCACTGGTGAAATTTTAACTTTACTAATGAAGAGACAGCATTATAGGAAGAAAGGTCTCCCAGCTACAGTAATATTGCACCACTAGGTGAGATAACTTACATGAGATGTCAACTTAGGTTAGACTTTCTACTGGAACTAAATGCTTTTGAGTTTGTTAACGGAGCCTTCTTCAGTTATATCTTAAATAAAAACAACCTATTATAAGTTCTGTTGATACTAACAAACATATTAAAGTTAGTCAATGTACATTTAATATGAGGTTTTAAAATTTTAATCAATCACTCATTTTGCACAGATCTGAACCTACTAGTCTGGAGACTGATTCCAAAAATAAGTGACTCCAACTGCGATCTCATTGGACGATGCTTTTAGAGGAAGACCAAGCCCCAGATGCCAGGAAGAGTAGGTGCTATACTTTGGAAAAGCATCTGCTAATGTCTCAAATTTGAACCCCTTTTTTCCCCCAAATGAGTCATCTGGCTGCTGGAAGGGCCCCTTTCTCTCACCAGCCTCAGGGATGCTGTAAGTGAGGTGGTGGCCTATCCTATTCTATCCCCTCTAGCTGTCTTGGGGCAAGTGTTGGAATTACTCCACTCACCTCTGTCCCAAACAGCAACAGAAAAACACTAGCATGATTCTGGTCAGTTTCATCAATGGTCACAGTTCCAAACAGGACTGGAAAAACTGGACAAAACTGTTAAATTTCATTCTATTGCTGCTTAGAAAAAAACAGCCTGCAGAGACAGGGGAGCTTTTCAGAAGCGGGGGGAGATACTGTTGCATTTGTTCATATTTGGAAGGTTTCTTCCACAACATTACGGACAAAGAATACTTTGGTAAGGAAAGAGCTTACACTGGACAGAATTTGTTGTAGGTCTTCATATTTTCCACTGCAAGCTGCTGCCTAGTCACTAGTAGTAAGTGGATTTTTCAAGCTCTGATTCAATGTATTGGTAATATACAGAGAAAAAACACCCAACTTTTCTAATAGCTTTCAGAAGTAGATTCCCTTCCACTTTTAGTTATCTGTCGGGAAGAGCAAGAGCGCTTTTCAGATTATTTTCCTTTGCTCAGTTTTAATGAGGGGTATTGGGTACATCTGGTTTCTCAGACATTAGGCCCATCTTTTATTCAGTTTCAGTTTCTACAGTACCCCAGTTACTATAGCCAAGGATGTGTGTCTTATGATAAATATTTAAGTCAAGAATTTATCAAAACAGGTTCATAATAATCATTTTACTTTCACGTTCCAATCTTTCATAAATTTAATTTAGTTCATCTTTGTTTTGACTTAATTCAAAATTGCTTAAAAAAAATTAAAAATAATTTACTCTCTCATTTTGCCAGATTTCAAATTTTGTACTAGCAGGCTGTTCCTGATGCTGCTTGGAATGGTGGGCTTCAGAAAACAGACTAATTTGTCTGTTGTATTTCCAGGATGCACATGCATCACAAGACCCAGTTCTGGCGTTTTATTTCTATAATTTATTATTTTTATATTAACATGAATCATGCTAATCTGATTTTAAGCACATTCAGAACCACAGAGTCATCTCGGACTGCCCATGCTTTAAGAAGATTTGATAGAGTATAGATGAAAATTTTGGATTTTCATCTATCTTTTTATGATTCATAGCCTGAAAAACTTTTGTTTGATCAGAAGGCTTCACTGATCTGAAGCTTAGATCTGATGAGCACGTGTTATGCTGGACTCCAAGATGCTCACTGCTTTTATAAAATAACTGAAATGAAAAGATATATCTTTCTGAAATCCATAGTGCTTACATTCGGCAGATCTTCAATAGTCAGGCCAGACTGTAAAATCATGGGGGAAGGAATCAGATCTTTGTATCTGTTTGTACAGCATCCAGGACAATGGGCGTTCTGAATTACTAGCTACGAAAAAGGCTAGTACATCTGTTAAATCATCCTTGGGTGTATTTTATAAAGTACAGTATCTGCCCAAATTGAGAGCCAGCTATGAAAGTTGGCTGAATTAAAATACAAAAAGACAAGTAAACCACAGAAAGCTCAAAAAGTAGACTATTATGACATTTCTTCAGAGAACACCCGAGCAGACTGAAATTTCAGAATACGTTTTTCCTTAACTCAGAAATCCATACTAGCATACCAGACTCACTCCCAAAGGGATGGTGGGGAGGGAAGGATCCCTTCAAGATTTAAAAACTTGTTTTTCGTTATCCTCTGCCTCCAAACAACTATATAAATATTTTTTCATACAGTAGCATATTATTGAGAATGACACTGCATTGATCCTTTTGTCTGAGCCCAACTACACAGAATACAGTCACTGCAAAGCTGTTTTCCATTGTACTTGGATGTGTTTTTCTGAATCCCACTGCTTAGATACCTCTAGTGATGGGCACTATGGAAAAGTCTGAGATTCTTTGGTCTCAGTTTTGATGTTCTATGAGAAAAAACTGATGCAAGGCAACACCTATTGGCCACTCAGTGCAGGCACATATCTGCTGAAGGGGGAGCTTTGTTTGCCAGTACACAATCTTCGGGATCAGAGTTCAGAACCAATAATACTGTGATTTGTCTTCTGTTAAGTGTTCTATTTTGAAGTATTTGAAATGCTTTTTATCTAAGGGTACACAACTTTTATGAAATAGAACTGAATGTAACTGAAGTACAGTTTGCTTTCTCTACCCTCTTTCAGTATTCAGTTTATGTTAGTTCAATATTTCTTTTAAAATGGAATAAAATGACCTGGAACAGAAACAAACATGCTTGGGAAGAAAAAAATGTAAGTTTCTAAAGCTTCTGAGAATCTATTATATTCATTCTCTATAACAGTAGGTAGGAGAGCAGGACTGAGAAATTCCATGTTACTGTCCACAAATAGGAAGAAGTTGTATAATGAGAACACTGTGTTCATAAAGTAGATGGTTGTTGTAGGGCTGTGCATAAGCACTTCATATAAAGGGTTTTTGCTTTGTTTTTAAAAGAAAGGTCTGTCCATCAGCACTGATTCAGATATGAATATAAAGAGGTATTTAGAATGAACTAAAAGCACATTAGACTCCAAATTTGTCATTGTAATGCAATCTACCGTAGTTACCCATAGTATTTCTGCTGTTAGCCTACACAAAATAGCTCCCAAACAAAGAAAAATGTTCAAACTTACAGAAAAATTTTTCATAACACCTTAGTAAATCAGTTTGATCCGTCCAATTAAAAAGAACACAGGAGACAGTTTTACAAGTGCCTAAGCGACAAAGGAGTAGAAGTCCAGACACAGTCAACCAAAATTACATTATCTTAACTTTTTCTTCATTCCATGTACTACTATAAGAGTGACACTCCTGATTAATAAAATTTAAAGCTTATCAAAGAAAAATAGTTTTTTCTATTCAATTTGCACATGTGACAGCAGTTCATGTAGAGCCATTTTCACTTGTGTTACTGATCAGTTTAGTTCCTTGTCTCAATTACCATACCGATGTTACTCCTAAGCTTCCTCTATGCGAAGTTAAGTTGCACTTACTTCCCCCAGGCCCTGTAAGCGTGTGTTTAACTAATATTTCGGCAGAAGTGAACTGCTGAAATGTCAGCTTTTATCTGGATGCTAATATGTAACTTTGTTTGTGGGGGAGGGAGGGAAATCTTTAATTCACAAATCTCTACATTTAAAATAAGATTGTCATGGAGTTTCTGTACGCCCTACAAGAATCAGAGAAAACTGACGCATGTCTCTCCCAAACGCCTGCGAACGAGCAAGGGAAGAAAGAAGAGTGACCAGGAGAATAGGTCTCTTCCCTCCCCCACTATACAACTCCTGCATGGACCCAGAGGCAGAGCAGAGAAATGGGACAGTAAAGTACCTCCTCCCCAGAATGCCTGCCTGCAGTGAGGGAAGTGGAAAGAAAAAACTAAAATGAATTGGAGAAAGGGGGAATTCTTAAGTTTACCTTCAGTCAGGCTGTGGTGACATGCACAACGGAGGGACACTCTGCTCCTGTGTATATTCACCAGTAGCCACTGAGAGGCATGTATGTTTCCCTGTCATATGTGCTGGTAACAAAGCAGCAGGAGAGAAAGACAAATGAAATCTCCAAAAACAAATTAGAAAACAGAACTTGGAGATGGAGGGGGAGGGGGAAGAGAATGAGGCAGTATAGTATCTAACATTGCTTTTGTTAGGTTTTGAGCTCTGACCGTATCATTTTAAGGTTAAAACTAAATAAACACTTAATAGTTGAATAATATTGGGGATGGGGGGGCAAGAAAGAAGAGCGCTCAACATCCTTCCTAAGTTTTGCCCGAGTTAAGAAAACCATTAAAATTTAACCTATTTTAGTGTTATGACAAATAAAGTTGAGACTTTGCCTCACATAGTTAACACAGTACTAATCAAATTTATATAAGACTTTTCAGGTAGGCACATAAGTAAAACAACACTTAACATAGTCAAGAACGAAGTATGAGATTTTCAAAGGCACAGATGAGCAGTAAGTTCCCAACGCCTAATGATGGTCCGTGGAGGTTGGATGTCTAATTTCTCTGAATATCCAAAGGTCCCTGGCTTTGGCTGCCACTTCAGCTGCTTCCACCAGCTGAAGTCTCTGCCTGGTTCCTCCTGCTGTTTCCCCCTCCCCACCAAGGCCACATGGCAGGGCCAGACGGGAGGCACCACTTAGGGCTTGTCTACACTACGAAGTTGTCGACAAAACATTTGTCTTTCATGGGTACTTAAAAAAGCCACCCTGCGAAAGAAAAGTTTTGCCAACGCAAGTGGCAGTGTGAACATGGCTTTGTTGGCAGGAGCGCTCTCCCGCCAACAAAGCTAATGCCGCTTGTGGTGCTGGAAGTATTCTGTTGGCAAAAGTGCCAACAAAGTACCAAAAAAGAGCATTTACACACACTGACTTTCAGCTACAAGCCTGTGTTGACACAGCCTCGTTGCTAAAAGCTGCATGGTGTGTAGACAATCCCTTCGGTTCTATTTTCCCCAAAGCACTGGGGGGAAAATCTCCCCTGAACCGGTCTGGGTTCGAGGGGGTAATCCAGTCATTGTAAAACTGCCACAGCCAGGCGATTTGGAGGCCTGCGCACACTTTGTTGTGCTAAATATTAGAACGCTGACAAGAACATTTCACTTAACAGTATTTTCTTATAGTGTTCACTGAAATTTCTTCCTGCTTTGAACCTCCACCTAATATTGGTCCTATTAAATTTTTTGCTGAACGTCTGTTTAAATATGTTAATGCATTAGGGCAGGCTTTGTAGCAGAAGTATTTAGGTGTTATAATACTCAAAATTATTTTTCTTCCATCGTCCACTGCCATTATTTCCCCACCCACCCACCCACCCACACCAGTATTTCTGAACCAGTTATTCACGTTTCATCCTCCAATTCTCTTCAGTCATTTACACCTGTTTCTCTGATGTGTGCCTTCAATGAGAGTGAAGCATATGCAGCAGAACATGGTCTTTCCTCCTTCTAAAAGTCCATGTGCACTAAGCTGTATCAATAAAGGTGTATGGAGTGTTGGGTTCCAGCTATTTTAGTATGCAACTTCGTTTTAAGCAACTGCACTGGGCTGGTGATGAGATATCAACACTGACTTTGTTCGAATAAAGATCTGATTCTGAACTGGGATCTGCTAGTGTGGACCTCTCCTCCCAAAGTCCCATTACAAACTCCAACATGGCAGGTACTGTCCAAAACCAACAAGTTTTCTACATCAAATAGAGATAAATAATAATAATAATTTAAAAAAATAGAGATTTGGAATTATCAGCATCATACTGGGTGGTCAGCTGGATCACCCTGGGTTAAAGGGAGCAATTAAGGGAGGTAAGGACATTGCTGAGAAGCTACATGACTTCTTTGCAACAGTCTTCAAAGGATGTTGGGGAGATACAAGAAAATTACAGGTCTGGGGTAGGTAATAGAGGTGAGGTACTATCAAAGACTGCAGTGCCAGAAGATGATGTACTGAAGTAATCTGATATTTAAAAAGCAACAAGTCACCAGGCCCAGCATGAATCCAAAAGTATGAAGTAGCTGAAAGGCTAAGAAAAATATGTAACCTCTAACTGAGGGCAGCTACTGTTTCAAAGGACTGGAGAGTAGCAGATGATATACCTATATTTTAAAAAAGGATAGAGGTGAACCATGGAATTACAGACCAGTAAGCCTTACATCTATATATGGAACAAACCGAAAAAATAAACTTAAAACACCTGGAAGATCATGACATGATATGGTCTAACCAGCACAGCTTCTGCCAAGGGAAATAGTATCTCACTAATCTCTTGGAATTCTTTGAACGTGTCAATACATTTGCGGATAAAAAGAACTGGTTGACAATTTACTCAGACTTTCAAAAGGCACTTGACAAAGTTGTTCACAAGCAGCTAAGTCCTCATGGATCAAAGAGACAAAGTAAAGACAACAGAATGGTCAGTTTTCATCAAGGCAAAAGATTAGCATCAGGGGCCTCAAGGTTCTCACCTAGGTCTTATGATGTTTTATATATTAATTAACTATCTGAAATAGGAGTGAGTAATGAGGTAGCAAAATTTATATTTGACAGTGTTATTTAAGCTTAGTCAGAACCAGAAAGGATTGCGAAGAATTTGGAGAGATCTAAACAAGCTAGGTGTATGGGCAACAGGATGGCAAATTAAATTCAATGCTGATAAAGGCAAAGTCATGCACACTGTAGGCAAAAATTTAAACTACACCACCACACTGGGTTCTACATTGGTTGTATCCATTCAGTAAAGAGACCTAGGCATCACTGTGGACAGCTCAATGAAGACCGCTACTCATTATGCAGGTGCAGTTAAAACAGCTAGCAGGATGTTAGGCTGCATACGCAACAGAAAGCTGAATAATACAGAAAATATTAAATCAAGGTTGCGGCGTCATTTGGAACACTCTGAGCAGTACCAGTCAGCTCATCTCAAGAAGGATAGTGCAGAAAGATAACAAGAATGATCAAAGACATGGACAAATTCTTCAATGAAGAGAGGTTGTTTACTTTAGAAACAATTTGTTTACTTTAGAAAAAATACATAAAGGACATGATAAAAGTATATAAAATAATCAGTGCTACAGAAGGTAGACACTTCTCTTCTCTCTATCTAGTAACATAAGAACAAGGGGCGCACTTTCAATGAAATTATAGGTGTGGAAAATTCAAAACCAAGAAAAGGCAATACTTTTTCACATGTGCAATAAGACTGTGGAACTCACTGCCACATGAAGTAATTGAAGCCATGAACTTAGCAAGATTCAAAGAGGGACTGGAAATGTATATGGACAACAAGAATATCCAGAGTTGTCATAATTATAACAAAAGATTTGGAAAGGATATTAAACCTTATTTTTTAGGACTTAAGACAATTTCCAACTATTAGAAAGCAAGGCAATATCTAATATGGGCGCCAGATTAACCCAGATTTGCAGGGTTCTACACCTTCCTGTGAAGCAGCTGTTGATCGCCACTGACAGGATACTGGACTATCTCTAGAGTCTGAATCAGGATAGCAATTCCTTTATTCCTATCTGCAAGTTACTGCTAAAGAAGTTTTTAGTATAGATTTTAAGTTATCTACACATGCATTAATTCTGAAAATATGACTTAAAGAGATTCTTGTTCTAGGATAATAGGAAATGAATACATACAAAAACACTGAAATTTGTTTCACGTTTCCAATAGGGTACATTTATAACATTTAACTGAGGAAATTTGGAGAATTCTGTAAAATGAGCTTTTTAAAGCCTACTAATAAAATGCCATCTTGGAATGCTGTTCTAAACAACTGATAGTCCATTTGGCAGGGTGAGTCAAGGAAATATAAATTTTAAATTAGGTAAAAGGAATAGATCAGAACTCAATCTTTTGTCTGTAGGTCACTGGTATAAACAGACTACATCTGAGAGAAGGCTAGTTGAAGGTTTCAGTCCAATTCCTAAAGGACGGAGGTCCGTATCACTCCAAGAAGCATTGCAGTTGGCAACCTCAGTGGCCATCTTTTAGATGATAAACCCAGGACTGACTGGATAGAATGAATGAGTAACTAATTACCTCAGAGTAGTCCCCAAAATAGGGGTAGGACACACACTGACAGTCAGGCATTGCAGAGAAGCTTCCATTCCTGTTTATTCTGTAACTATTCTACTTTTTTCAGAACTTTTAGTCCAGCACCTTTCATGAGCAAGAAATGTACCAACATAATATGCTTCAGCTTCTGTAAGGTTAATTTACATGTATTATGATCTGCAAATTCTTACTGAAGATACGGATGTTCTTCAGTTTGCAATCACATATTCTCTACTTCAGATGCACCTCACTCAATTTCTACAATAAAATCTAGACTCAACAAATTACAGAATAGTTTCTGGTTCTAAAATAACAGACTCTTTGAGTTCTTAGTATCTGACAGCCAGTCAGTTACTTGCCAGCATTCTTATCAATGTCAGTACCATTAAAAAAAACCAAAAAAACCACCACACTTCCATTTCATTCAAGAAGGTACAACTTGGTTAAATGACTATGACATAAGTCATCAAACTAACATCCCCACAACAACTCTCTTTGGGTGTAAACCTATCTGTATTATGAGAGAGAATGTCAATTGATCCATCTAAAAGGGGCCAGATAAACATGAAAAAAACTGGGTCAAATAATGTCAGGAGCACCAGACAATGATACACCCTTCAAAATTGGTATGCTTGTTGACAGTCTCAGGAGACATATCAAGGAATCACAAGATAGGATGTTTCAGCCTCCCCAGTATATCTTATGACAACCCTCCATATCAGACACACTTTTCAGGCAGGCACACTACAAAGCCCATCATTTACCTTTCTCTTTGTTAAGGCTGTGGAGGAGGGTAGCAGTTGAGGTGAATAAACTTGTGGATAGTCCTTGGTCTACAGGATGGGCATCCATAGCACTGGACAGGTGCTTATAGGCATATTTTTAATATTTGAAGAAAAAATAAATTAGGGCTGAAGTTTGGTGGGGCAATGTCAGGATGCTTGCATATCTGCTTACCACGTGGTTCCTGTTCTCTGTAAAGAGAGTGTTCGTTTCAAGGGCTGTCAACATAGCACCTTCCACAGACGTTAAATTCACATGATTTTTTTAAATGACTAAGATCACAAAAGTAAAAAACCATAAGACACACTGCCTGTGTCTCAGTCTGATAGTAGATTAAAAAAAAAACTCATTTCTTGGCCAAATCAAGACTTCAGTGATGTAATAGATCTATATGCTTAATTCCCATCAGACTTAACAGTGCCCACACAATGAGAGGATGTGGGCCTCAAGACTGTAGTTAGTTTGGTCTCAGAGCATTTCCTATTGGATATTCTCCAATTTACACAGATTCTCTAGTTTAAAGGATTTGACAGCTGCATAATCAGAGTTAAAGGGCCAGATTACTGTTGCTGCAAGATTATTGCAGGAAATAAGTTTTGCCACATAATATAATGAGATGTGATAAGATGCCACAGGCCTTTGCTACAACACTTGCAACTCATGGTTTAGTAAAGCATTTAAAACTTCAGCATATGCAGGAGACCACACAAATAAACTGGAGGAAGGGAAGTGTTAAAACTGGGAAACACTCCCACACCCACATCCCCTTTCTGGATAGGACAATTCACCTCAAGTTTAAATGAGCAACTGTGTGTCACGATTGATTTACACTTAATTCAATAGACATTTTATGAAATGTGAACCAGAAGTACTTCCAACTCAGTGGACAGACTTTGGTCTCTAGGGAGGAAGGATGTTGTTGTGGTTAAGTCACAGAATGCTGAAGCTATAGTAGTAGTTCTAGGGTCCTGTTTTCAGCTCCACCACAAACGTTGTGCAAGTCGGTCACTTACAGCCAAATTTTCAAAAACAGCATTTATTTTGCTTGCCTATCTTGAAACACTTTGGGCCTGATTTTCAAAGTGCTGAGCACAGGCAACTATCATTGACTTTGACAGGACCTCTGGGTGCCCAGCACTTCTGGAAGAATGTCTCAGGATGAATAACTAAGAACTGAGGCAACAAAACAGCGACCAATCTTAACCAGAACCATTCTGCCTCAAATTACATACGTACAAGACGGGGATCAATGCTTCCCTGCTTCATAGGCATGTTGTGATGTGAAGCTAATTTATTAATAGTGTTAAGTGCCATAGAAGTGCCTGTAAATAAATACAAATAGTGTAACAATAATGCAAATCTGATCCAAGAATCCAATGCTTCTTTAGAGAAAATCTGTAGGTAACAACTTTTGATGCACTCGCAGAATACTAAAAATTCACTCATCAGTCAAAAGAAACAGATTAGACAACTCCACAAACCAAAACAAATCAAAACAAAACTACAAAGTTCTTGTTTACAAACAAAACATTTCTGTTTTAGAAATATCTGTATAGGAGTAGAAGTACAACCTATATGGTTTGGGGATTAATTCTTTAGTAGGTCCTACATTAAACCAGTTCCACTGTATACAAACAGCAGAAGAATCAAGGTGCCATTTGCGAATATTACAAATTATTTGAATAAATTTCTTGATGACATAAAAGCACATACAGCTCTTTGTGGCAGGGACCTCTTTGTATGCGTTTGCACAATATCTTACATGATGAAGCCTCAATTCCGATTAGGGACTCTAGGCACCACACTAATATAAATCACTCAGGTCAGACTGGCATTCTGACAAAAGAGTCAGATAGCTATTAATTTACACAAAATTGTGTTGACTTTGTATTTTAATTACTGTGTACATTCAAAACAGTTTCAGTGGTATCTTATGATCAATGTACACCCATTAAATGTACGGACCCGTGATTAACAGAATGCAAGACAGAAGAAAGCTTTTATTAAGATTCACTATATCCATTTCCTCATTTATATTTTCATTGTTGAGTATTCACACATAGAGCTGCTTAGTGTTGACGAGCACATTTTATACTCTATTTTACAGAAAAATGTAGAGCTACCACTCCATAACCCATTCTTAAATTAATCTTGTGCATCCACTGTAAGATAATTAAAGCACTCTTGCCTATCCACATTCTTCTAGCACATGCAAATATACCACATGTGCCAGAGAATAAAACCATTAACAGACATACTGCTGGATACGCCAAATAACCAGTTTCTTATCGGGCCTTCACAAACCATAAAAAAAAAAAAAAAGTGATCTTATTGAACAAGATTGCCTATAACCCAACACACAAAATGCAGTCCCCAACAAAGACTAATGAAGAATAAGTATTTGATGAACCATGGGAGCACAGAATTGTCACAGATGGATGAAAGCACTACAATGGGCAGACTCTCTCTTTCAAAATGATAAGCCAATTACCCACAACCCCATGAAAAAACAAATATCACTTTCAGTTTCCTACTAATATATGTTGAAAACCCTTACTATATTTGAACAAAACACATCAGACCTCAGTTCATATATTTCATTTTCCCCTCTTACTCATGATCAGTGACCAGTCCAGTAGCAAATAAATTCAAAATTAGCAATGTAAAAATACACAGTACAACCCCTATATCTTATAAATATAAACCAGGTTTTCTAGAGACTATACAGAAGCAAATACCTCCAATTCACCTCACTTTGTAGAGAGTCTAGATAAATACAGAGGTGGAAAACTAGACCACTGAATTTAGTAACATGGTGAATACGTTCAGTCCTGATCTGCACACTGTGTTTGTACTTACAGGCAGGCTGCGAGGTGTGCACACCATGCCCCCTCCTTACCCCTTACTTGTAAGGGGAAAGGGGCACATTGGAAAATCCCAAGCAACAATGCTGCATCATGAGGGACGCGACACCCTGATGGGGCCAGAGCCCCCAAAACGGGACAAATGAGCCACAACACTCAGAGCTGATTGAGATAGCAAAATAAGCAACTGCCTTCTCCCCCCTATACACCCAATCCCCCTCCCCCCCCACGGACATACCCTTCCTGTGCCCCCCCAGCCCATCTCCCTCCTCCTCCTCCTCCTCCCCCCCCACGGACATACCCTCCCTGTGGCCCCCCCCCGCCCATCTCCCCCCCCCACGGACATACCCTCCCTGTGGCCCCCTCCGCCCATCTCCCCCCCTCCTCCTCCTCCTTCTCCTCCCCCCCCCACAGACATACCCTCCCTGTGCCCCCCCGCCCATCTCCCCCCCTCCTCCTCCTCCTCCTCCCCCCCCCCACGGACATACCCTCCCTCTACCCCCCCCCGCCCATCTCCCCCCCTCCTCCTCCTCCTCCTCCCCCCCCCCCCACGGACATACCCTCCCTGTACCCCCCCCGCCCATCTCCCCCCCTCCTCCTCCTCCTCCTCCCCCCCCCCCACGGACATACCCTCCCTGTACCCCCCCCCGCCCATCTCCCCCCCTCCTCCCCCCCCCACGGACATACCCTCCCTGTACCCCCCCCGCCCATCTCCTCCCCCCTCCTCCACGGACATACCCTCCCTGTACCCCCCCCGCCCATCTCCTCCCCCCTCCTCCACGGACATACCCTCCCTGTACCCCCCCCGCCCATCTCCTCCCCCCCCCACGGACATACCCTCCCTGTACCCCCCCCCGCCCATCTCCTCCCCCCCCCACGGACATACCCTCCCTGTACCCCCCCCGCCCATCTCCTCCCCCCCCCACGGACATACCCTCCCTGTACCCCCCCCGCCCATCTCCTCCCCCCCCCACGGACATACCCTCCCTGTACCCCCCCCATCTCCTCCCCCCCCCACAGACATACCCTCCCTGTGCCCCCCCCGCCCATCTCCTCCCCCCCCCACAGACATACCCTCCCTGTGCCCCCCCCGCACGCCCCCCCCGGGCGCCCGCCCGGCCCGCACCTGCTTGCGTGGTGTCGCTCAGGTCGTAGCCGCCGCCGGGGAAGTCGCGGAGCTTCCTGCCGCTGAGGCAGAGGATGCCGGAGCCCGCCGCCTCCTCCAGGGCCCGGTCCAGGCTGCGCCCCGTGTGGGGCGGGGGCAGCGGGGCGGCGCCCCAGGCCGGCCCGGCGGGGTAGGACAGGGTGAGGTGAGCGGGGAGCCCGAGCCCGAGCCCGCCGCCGCCTCCCTGCCCGGCCGCCATGTTCGCGCCGGAGACAGGCCGGCCCACAACAAACAGCGGCGCGGCGCGCAGGCGCCGGCGGCCGGGGGGCGGGGGGCCCGCCAGTCAGTCCGTCCGTCCGTCCCCTCAGCGCCCTGCCCGCGGGGCCCTGAGGGGGGCGCTGGCCCCGAGCCCCCGCCCCCTCGCGGCCAGGCCGGCGCTGTATGGCCGCGGGGGGGTGAACAGGACCCCCCCCCGCAGCGGGCAGGGCGGTGGGGCCCGTTGTCCCCGCTCTGTGGCCGCTTGTCTGTCTGCCGCCCTGCCCCCCCCCCCGGTGCAGCGGGGCCGAGTCCCTGCCCCCGGGAGGCAGCGCGGCGAGCAGGTGGAGAGACGCCCCCCTACTCACCTGCAGCCGGCGCCCAGCAAAGCTCACGCTCCAGCACGGCTGCTGGCCTGTAAGGGGCCACGGGCTCCTTGCCGCTTCCCCAGATCCAGACTGACACGGCCACCCCCGCGGGTGCCCGCACGGACTGAGCTCTGAACTCCAGCCCTCCTGAGCTCGCCCGCTGAGCGCGCCGTGTCTTTGCCGCGGCCCCTTGCCAGTCTCCTCCGAGGTGCAAACTGCAAAGGGGACGATCAAGATTAAACACACACCAAGCCAGAAGCTCAAGAGTTTCTCTTCTCAGTGTGTAAGCATGTTACTTGCTCCTTGTGAGTGTGGAGGCAAGTTTATGAGACTGACTGAGCAATATCCAAATTGTAGGACAAGAATTTTACACTGTATAAAAGCCAGAGTCAAAAGATGAACACCTGGAAAGTGATAAAGAATCGAATGAAGATAAATCAGTCATTGAATACACACATTGATGGGAACTAATGCAAGCAATAAGTCTGGGTTCAGCTGCTCTGCTGTAGCGGACATCCTAATGCCCTTAAAGGGCACACAGTATGAGAAGTCTTGGAAAGCATGATGATGTGAAATGAAGTGGGAAACAATCTGATTGGAGAACTGCATTTTTACTGCTGTAGGGCAGCCTCAGAATATATTTGCCAGCTGTCCACCCATTTCCCCAAGGTATCTGTTCCCTGAAAAGGATGCAATAAATAATAGTCCTCTAAATGCATCTGAAATCCTGGGCAAGTGACCTAGATATGGATAAGCAATTGGATCATGTTAAATGTGATGGAGCTTTCTATTGTATTTAGTGGTATAGTCCTTGAAGAGGGAATTAGAGAATACTGTGACAGCTTTTACTACCTATAGTCATCTTCCATATCACAGTGTGTTATGGGCACAAAGAGTCTTTGTAAACAGTATACAATGCTAATATAACTAGTCATGAAAAGGTGAGAATTCCTGTTTGATCATAACCAATCAATAGCCAATTTAAGACTAGAACTCACTCCTGCAACCTTAATCTCATGAGTAAGTGCATTGACTTCACTGGCTGGGACAACTTGGATGAACAACGATGCAGGATGGGGCCCATAGATTAATTTGTAAATTGCTCCAAAGCCATTTAGCAAAATTTATAAAATGGAAGGTTTCACCGTGTACTCTGTTATACTGTCCAACATACGAATGCTCCTACAAACAAAGGAGGAGTGGCAGTCTAAGGTAATCATAAAAATCTGTTCATAATTTATCCAGAGTAATCCAGTATTAATGTATTCATTCTTAGACCAAATCATCTGCTGGGATAAATGGGTGAACCTTCAGTGGTGTTTCGCAGTTTGCACCAGCAGAGAATGTAGTCTTCTGTAAAGTTTTATATTGGTGGAATGGACATAAAGAAGAAATATTGAGTGGGTGTGGAATATAAGGAACTTTAGAAAGAACAGTAGGAGCATGTTGGTTTATGTTGTTGCAAGCTATCATCTTATAATAACATGGAGGAGGAAATTTACACTGTGTATTGAAAAGAAGGAGATTCGGTAAAGCTTGAAGGGTCACAGAATTTCTCTGAAAAAGCAAAGGATAGTCTCTTTTCAACCGTCAATGTGCCATTTATGAAAGTCTAGGATACCTGCAGGGTAGACCCGAAAGATCCATTTTCATCCTGTTTGATTAACAATTTGGCACAATCCTAGCCTACCAGAGTGTCCATGGCAACTCTTAAATGACTATTATAAAAATAATATTTAAAGGAGTATACATTAAGCCATAATACCAGTTTAGCTCTCTCTGTGTGTGTGTTAGAGAGAGAGAGAAATGTTTTACAAGAGGCTAGGCCAAACAATCAGAAATTCCTGTATTTAGGAACATAAATGCTATGGTGAAAACAAATCAGTAATAGCATCTGTTCAATAACTACAGAGCATGATTAGTATTTGTGATGTAGGAGAGAAAAAAATCAATAAGGAATCTCATCGGACAATACAAAAGAGCAGACATAAAGGATGCAGGTAAGGTTCTCACATGAAAGATAAACTAAGGAATGTTGATGTGAATGTGGGAAAAAATGTTGATAGATGCCAATCTTGGATGCAAAGTAGAGGAATATAGAAAATCAGAAGCCACTGTTGCAATATCCTAGGCTCTGTAGTAATATTATTAGTACTTGTAAAATTGTTTAACATTTTGTGATTAGCAAGTGTCCTGGAATGTTACCTCTTCTGCACGAAGAATTATCTAAATTGGTGCTCTGTAAATATGAGATACTGTATACATGTCAGTCAGAAAGAATCACATGGTTAGGCGTGCTCCCAAGCAGAATAAGGCTAAAGTAAGATCCACAATCAGTAGATTGCACAGGGTGCGACAGAGAGCAGAATTTGTTTTCATACTTAGATCTTTCTATGGTTCCCTAAAGTGGAAATTTTATATATGCAATGTGTCTAATTTTGAGGCTCTGAGGGAAATTCCTTCCATGAGCTCTATAAAGGAGACTAGCCTTCAGTCAGCAAGTTAGTCCATATGTCATTGTGAGGCAGCTGAGACACTATTAGTCAAAAGAGGAGCAGCCTTTGCATATAGTGTGGGCGATATCTGTCTGAAATTCAGTAGTACAGAATTAGCCAGGATAAGGAAGGAAACTACCAAGGACTGAAAAAAGATTTAGTTCTTTAGTGCTTTGACCGTTTAGCATGTTTAATGAGATGTATAGATTCCAAGGGCAGAAGAGACTATTATGATCATCCAGTCTGATCTCCTGTATAACACAGGCCACAGGAGTCCCCCAATGTAATTCCTAGAGCATATCTTTTAGAAAAACTTAATGAGGAAGCAGTCACAGGTGTACAGACAATATGATCACATCACTGCAAATAGACTGATTTCCTCCTAGAAGAAATCCCAAGCCTGTTGTGAAGGAAGTAGCATGAAAAGTGAAATAGGCAATTGTCATAAGTAGTATCACTGGGCCAGAACATCTGCTCTGCTCCAGCCTAAGGCAGAAAGGTCTTCTAATGCTATCTTAAACAGTCAGCTGAAAATTTCCCAACATGAGAGAAAATAGAGGCAGTCCAATGCCAACCATCCTCACAGTTCTCAGCATGAGTAGTATGTTGGGGTCGGGCCAGAGGACTGTATAGTTACAAATAGCTGGCCTTGCCTCTTTGCCACAACTGCCTGTTGAAAGTTATTGCAGCTGGCCGCAATTTAGAGCAGCCTCCAAGCTGTTCTAAGTTGCACTGGGGGTAGAACTAGCACCTGGCTGGCACAAGGATCAGAGGAGCACAAAAGTTGCCTAAAGCTACCTTTGCCCCCTACTCTGAGTCCTGGCTGATCACATTCAGCCATATGTGAAGATCAGGGCCAATATATCTATATAATATCTAGTTGTCACAATTTTTTGTTACTCACTCCAGATCTGACTTTAAAGTCATATACCAATTTGTATCCTTACTGTTCAGTCAGCTCTTGGTTGGCTGAGTCTCAAACACACTTGTGTTTACAAATGTTATTCTGCATTGTGAGACTGCTCTGATCCTGATCTCAGCATTCTTATGAGATTTACCTTTTTTTTTAGTTCTGTTTTGGTGTTTCTTGCACTAAAGCAGCATGGGAGCAGCACAACTCACATGGAACTAACTGGTGGTGGTGCTGGTATTTTAGATTGACATAGTGTTTGCATCTGGATTTCCAAGTTAAAAACCCCCACAGCTTTGAAATATTCTTGATTAGAAATGGAGTCAAGCGAGTATATTCAGAACAGAACCTACAGTTTTGGAGAATATGTGCATCAGAGGTTTCGTTTTGACTCATTACCAAAAAGACTGAGCCACAAAGCCCAGATCTCTGAGCTCTCCCAAAGATTAGGGGGTTCAGTTCTAGTGCTTCAGCTTAGGCCCACCTTTTTTAAAAATATCATGTCAACCAAATAGCAGTGGGAATAATCTGTCTTGTTTTAGAAGTTGAGTGAGCTGTAGGTGAGTAGAGGCAGCTTCTGGGTAACACTAAACTCAGTTTTCAGAGTAACAGCCGTGTTAGTCTGTATTCGCAAAAAGAAAAGGAGTACTTGTGGCACCTTAAAGACTAACCAATTTATTTGAGCATAAGCTTTTGTGCGCTACAGCTCACTTCATCGGATGCATACTGTGGAAAGTGTAGAAGATCTTTTTATACACACAAAGCATGAAAAAATACCTCCCCCCACCCCACTCTCCTGCTGGTAAGCAGCATCACTTGCCCCATAACCTCAGCCGTGCGGAACACAATGCCATCCACAGCCTCAGAAACAACTCTGACATCATAATCAAAAAGGCTGACAAAGGAGGTGCTGTTGTCATCATGAATAGGTCGGAATATGAACAAGAGGCTGCTCGGCAGCTCTCCAACACCACTTTCTACAAGCCATTACCCTCTGATCCCACTGAGAGTTACCAAAAGAAACTACAGCATTTGCTCAAGAAACTCCCTGAAAAAGCACAAGATCAAATCCACACAGACACACCCCTGGAACCCCGACCTGGGATATTCTGTCTACTACCCAAGATCCATAAACCTGGAAATCCTGGGCGCCTTATCATCTCAGGCATTGGCACCCTGACAGCAGGATTGTCTGGCTATGTAGACTCCCTCCTCAGGCCCTACGCTACCAGCACCCCCAGCTACTTTCGAGACACCACTGACTTCCTGAGGAAACTACAATCCATCGGTGATCTTCCTGATAACACCATCCTGGCCACTATGGATGTAGAAGCCCTCTACACCAACATTCCACACAAAGATGGACTACAAGCTGTCAAGAACAGTATCCCCGATAATGTCACGGCTAACCTGGTGGCTGAACTTTGTGACTTTGTCCTTACCCATAACTATTTTACATTTGAGGACAATGTATACCTTCAGATCAGCGGCACTGCTATAGGTACCCGCATGGCCCCACAGTATGCCAACATTTTTATGGCTGATTTAGAGCAACGCTTCCTCAGCTCTCGTCCCCTAACGCCCCTACTCTACTTGCGCTATATTGATGACATCTTCATCATCTGGACCCATGGAAAAGAAGCCCTTGAGGAATTCCACCATGATTTCAACAATTTCCATCCCACAATCAACCTCAGCCTGGTCCAGTCCACACAAGAGATCCACTTCCTGGACACTACAGTGCTCATAAACGATGGTCACATAAACACCACCCTACACCGGAAACCTACTGACCGCTATTCCTACCTACATGCCTCCAGCTTTCACCCTGACCACACCACACGATCCATTGTCTACAGCCAAGCTCTGCGATACAACCGCATTTGCTCCAACCCCTCAGACAGAGACAAACACCTACAAGATCTCTATCAAGCATTCTTACAACTACAGTACCCACCTGCAGAAGTGAAGAAACAGATTGACAGAGCCAGAAGAGTTCCCAGAGTTCCCAGAAGTCACCTACTACAGGACAGGCCTAACAAAGAAAATAACAGAACGCCACTAGCCGTCACCTTCAGCCCCCAACTAAAACCCCTCCAACGCATTATTAAGGATCTACAACCTATCCTGAAGGATGACCCAACACTCTCACAAATCTTGGGAGACAGGCCAGTCCTTGCCTACAGATAGCCCCCCAACCTGAAGCAAATACTCACCAGCAACCACACACCACACAACAGAACCATTAACCCAGGAACCTATCCTTGCAACAAAGCCCGTTGCCAACTGTGCCCACATATCTATTCAGGGAACACAATCACAGGGCCTAATAACATCAGCCACACTATCAGAGGCTCGTTCACCTGCACATCCACCAATGTGATATATGCCATCATGTGCCAGCAATGCCCCTCTGCCATGAACATTGGTCAAACTGGACAGTCTCTACGTAAAAGAATAAATGGACACAAATCAGATATCAAGAATTATAACATTCATAAACCAGTCGGAGAACACTTCAATCTCTCTGGTCACGCGATTACAGACATGAAAGTTGCGATATTACAACAAAAAAACTTCAAATCCAGACTCCAGCGAGAGACTGCTGAACTGGAATTCATTTGCAAATTGGATACAATTAACTTAGGCTTGAATAGAGACTGGAAGTGGCTAAGTCATTATGCAAGGTAACCTATTTCCCCTTGTTTTTTCCTACCCCCCCCCCGACGTTCTTGTTAAACCCTGGATTTGTGCTGGAAATGGCCCAACTTGATTATCATACACATTGTAAGGAGAGTGATCACTTTAGATAAGCTATTACCAGCAGGAGAGTGGGGTGGGAGGAAGTATTGTTTCATGGTCTCTGTGTATATAATGTCTTCTGCAGTTTCCACAGTATGCATCCGATGAAGTGAGCTATAGCTCATGAAAGCTTATGCTCAAATAAATTGGTTAGTCTCTAAGGTGCCACAAGTACTCCTTTTCTTTTTACTAAACTCAGTGAAAGTGACTGTTTCTTACAGATTTAGTGGAATTCTCTTTTCTGTCTTTAATCTGTCAGACGTATCCATAAATTGTGGTCTCCAATAGCAACAATTTAGTGTATGCAATCAAGGGCTCAGATCCTGGTGTGTTGCAGGCGCAGCCACTTTATAGAAGCTACCTGGCCACGAAAGAATAACCCTAGTGGAGGGGAATCTTTTGGTGGTACAGAGTTGATGTAGTGTCACCTATGTCAGTTTCCTTCCTGCTGCTGATGTAGGAGTGAGGCTTGAGAAGAGGGGTATGGCCAGGGCATCGCTACACAAGTTGGCTGCTTTATTGAACTTTAGGGATTCTTGGCAGGTGGAAAATATACAGCAGCCTGAAGATTGCTCTAAATTGCACTAGAGGATTGGCCCAGCACTTGGAGAGTCCAGTTGGGGAAGCATTAAGGCCAACTTTGCAAACCCCCATCTGAGCTATGCTCCTTGGCTGTAGCCATGGATGTGGGTAAAAATGCAGAATTGCAGTTAGTTGAATTCCTATCTAGTTTCAGTAACCTTAGAGATGAATAGGTGCTGCTCACACATCTCATCGAGCAATTATTTCAGGCAGGTTGTCTGAACTCTGTTTTACAGCACCATATTGAGCCATATTCAGAAAGTTCTCTTAGAAACCATAAGAGCTATTACTTCAGTGAAAGATTAATTCAGACAAAAAAGTGCTTGGAGGCCACCAGAAAAGTACTGATACAACCTATATTGAGTACTGGCTCAATCCCGCCTATGGACAAAAGCTACCTTTAGCTCACTCACACAACAGGAAGTGTAAATAGCAAACAGGATAGGCTAAATGGGATAGCTGAGGCATCATTACTCAAGAGAATAGTTATTTGAAATGATGGCGTGGTCACCATATCTACAGTTCAAAAATTGACTATTATGAGAGGGTGCCTATGATTTCCAGGTTTCTAAGTGAGGAACAGGTAGGAAAACCTGTGGTTATTTGAGAGTTTCTGGTAAATGAATCCAACCTTTTGTTTGATGTCTGGGATTCTGAAGTCTAATTTTACCCACTTATTATTCCACTTGCTCTGTCATATCTTTCACCATTTTTTCTCACTATCCTTCCAGTTTGTCTTCATTAACAAGTGCTCCATTTCCTCCTTATCTTTATTGCTTCTTCCCCACAGTGCTAAAAAACAAACAAAAAACACACCTCTCATTTTCAGGATGCTGAAAACCACTACAAAGTCTCCAGCTCTTGTGGGTAACTTCCACTTTGAGAATCTTTGTGGTTATCCACATCCGTTGTACATGAACTTCGCCTTGTCTAGGCTAGGATTTAAGGTACGGTGTTATGTGCTAACACACATATTTTAGAATTTTAATATATACAAGCCACTCTGCCTTTAACACGTTTGAGTTAGAGCCTGAGGAAGCCGTGTCTAGATAAGGCCTTTGTGCATGTGCGTCTGTCCCGGTCTAAACCCTGGCTTTTGACATTAGTGGTTCCATTGTAACCCTCTAGCATGCCTGCAATACATCATATTGCAACACACAGGTCTTCTCTCCTCCTATGTTAATAAAAGCACTGTCCTTTTACAAGTAACATTTCACTAGATTCTTCCTTTGTTTTTTCAACAAGTTTAGTACATTATAAGATATTAGAACTTTGTTTTACTTTTTACCTTTACTTTTTGAACCAACACACACTTGTTCATACATTAGACAGCATGCAGAGACAGGAATCCATGAGTGTGCTTGCCCTATTGTGCGCATCAGAGCAAGACGGCTGAATCTCCAGACCCCTGAAGCCAGAAAAAGAAAAAAATGACATTAATAACATACAGATACATGAGACACAACCAAAGCAAAGCCCAGCTGTCTAAAAACATCATAGAATGATAGAATATCAGGGTTGGAAGGGACCTGAGGAGGTCATTTAGTCCAACCCCCTGCTCAAAGCAGGACCAATCCCCAACTAAATCATCCCAGCCAGGGCTTTGTCAAGCCTGACCTTAAAAACTTCTAAGGAAGGAGATTCCACCACCTCCGTAGGTAACGCATTCCAGTGTTTCACCACCCTCCTAGTGAAAAAGTTTTTCCTAATATCCAACCTAAACCTCACCCACTGCAACTTGAGACCATTACTCCTTGTTCTGTCATCTGCTACCACTGAGAACAGTCTAGATCCATCCTCTTTGGAACCCCCTTTCAGGTAGTTGAAAGCAGCTATCAAATCCCCCCTCATTCTTCTCTTCTGCAGATTAAACAATCCCAGTTCCCTCAGCCTCTCCTCGTAAGTCATGTGTTCCAGTCCCCTAATCATTTTTGTTGCCCTCCGCTGGACTCTTTCCAATTTTTCCACATCCTTCTTGTAGTGTGGGGCCCAAAACTGGACACAGTACTCCAGATGAGGCCTCACCAATGTCGAGTAGAGGGGAATGATCACATCCCTCGATCTGCTGGCAATGCCCCTACTTATACCTCCCAAAATGCCACTGGCCTTCTTGGCAACAAGGGCACACTGTTGACTCATGTCCAGCTTCTCGTCCACTGTAACCCCTAGGTCCTTTTCTGCAGAACTGCTGCCTAGCTGTTCGGTCCCTGGTCTGTAGCAGTAAGTGGGATTCTTCCTTGCTAAGTGCAGGACTCTGCATTTGTCCTTGTTGAACCTCATCAGATTTCTTTTGGCCCAATCCTCTAATTTGTCTAGGGCCCTCTGTATCCTATCCCTACCCTCCAGCATATTTACCTCTCCTCCCAGTTTAGTGTCATCTGCAAACTTGCTGAGGGTGCAATCCACACCATCCTCCAGATCATTAATGAAGATATTGAACAAAATCGGCTCCAGGACCGACCCTTGGGGCACTCCACTTGATACCGGCTGCCAACTAGACATGAAGCCATTGATCACTACCCGTTGAGCCCAACAATCTAGCCAACTTTCTATCCACTTTATAGTCCATTCATCCAGCCCATACTTCTTTAACCTGCTGGCAAGAATACTGTGGGAGACCGTATCAAAAGCTTTGCTAAAGTCAAGAAACAACATGTCCACGGCTTTCCCCTCATCCACGGAGCCAGTTATCTCGTCACAGAAGGCAATTAGATTAGTCAGGCATGACTTGCCCTTGGTGAATCCATGCTGACTGTTCCTGATCACTTTCCTTTCCTCGAAATGCTTCAGAATTGATTCCTTGAGGACCTACTCCATGACTTTTCCAGGGACGGAGGTGAGGCTGACTGGCCTGTAGTTCCCAGGATCCTCCTTCTTCCCTTTTTTAAAAATGGGCACTACATTAGCCTTTTTCCAGTCGTCCATCATGCTTTTTCAGCATCCCCATGCTTTTCCATGACAAAATGGTCCCTTCTGACCCTACCCTAGTCTGTGAGCCTCTAGAACAAAGATAGGCAAACTACAGCCCGCAGGCCACATCCGGCCCGCGGGACTGTCCTGCCCAGCCCTTGAGCTCCTGGCCAGGGAGGCAAGCCCCTGGCCCCTCCCCTGTAGTTACGCCGCTGCACGGGCAATGCGGCTGGCTCCGTCTGGGTAACAGGGCTGCGAGCTCCTGCCACTCTGAGTGGCATGGTAAGGGGGTGGTGGCGGCGGGGAGGGTCCCAGGGGGCACACAGGGGACAGGGAGCGGGGGTGGTTGGATGGGGCAGAGTTTCTAGGGGGGGCGGTCATGGGTCAGGGAACTGGGGGTGTTGGATAGGGGGTGGGGTCCCGGGGGGCCTGTCAGGGAGCGGGGGTGTGGATAGGGGGGTGGGGCAGTCAGGGGACAGGGAGCAGGGGGGGTTAGATGGGGGTGGGGTCCTGGGGGGGGGCGGTTAGGGACGGGGGTGCCAGGAGGGAGTGGTCAGGGGACAAGGAGCAGGGGGGGTTGGATGGGTCAGAGGTTCTGAGGGGGGCAGTCAGGGGGCGGGAAGTGGGTGGCAGTGGATAGGGGGCAGGGACCAGGCTGTTTGGGGGGCACAGCTTTCCCTACCCGGCCCTCCATGCAATTTTGCACCCCGATGTGGCCCTCAGGCCAAAAAGTTTGCCCACTCCTGCTCTAGAACCAGACAAGATCATTCCCACCCAAGTATCTTCACAGAAGACGAGAAGGAAACTTGTAGTTCAAATTTCAAACATAGAAACCAAACTAATTATGGAAGTGATATAGAGAAAGACAATAGTAATAAAGCTCCTTATCTCTTCAAGCACGTTGGTGAATGTTGTTCTTAGTACACCCCAAGCTGCTAGGCCCACAGTTGATTCAGCAGTGGTTTGATATGTGTGGGGGTTGATGAATCTCCAAGGCATTTGCAACATGAGCGAGTGTCAGGTCATAGAAAGTAGCCCCTGCCCTTCATGAAGTATGCACAGACACTGTGGCAAGACAGAACGATTTGCAGCAGGCTGCCAAATGTGCTTTATACATCACTGGTACTACGCACCTGCTCCAGAGAGGCTCTTTGGAGCTCTGCCAGGCATCATGAGATAGGTGCAACTATCCAAGATCAAGCAGTGGTTGCAGAGAATACTGTGTGTGGAGGCACCGCACTTTTGCCACTTGCAGCAACGTGATTGCATTAGTGAAAGTTGAAGCCATACAGTTTCCAAGTACAGACAAGGGTTTGGAAGCTTTGCATAGGAAAGAGAAAGCGGAGGCTTGAGCAACAGTTGAAAACACACCACGGAAGCTGAAGGCCTGCTCTTTAAAGAAAGGCCATTACTGATATGTCTTTAAACACATTAATCCAAGAGGGCTTTTAACAGTGCAGGAACTATTCAACATTCAGACTTTACTGATGTTCCTGTGAGGCTTTTTTATGCATAACATCACTTTTCACATGCATATTGAATAACACTAACAGGTATGCCTTCAGTATTTAGCTACCAGTTTCACCACACTACAAGAAGGATGTGGAAAAATTGGAAAGCGTCCAGCGGAGGTGTCAAGGTTCCTCCCCCACTCTGAACTCTAGGGTACAGATGTGGGGACCTGCATGAAAAACCTCCTAAGCTTATCTTTACCAGCTTAGGTCAAAACTTCCCCAAGGTACAAAATATTCCACCCTTTTGTCCTTGGATTGGCCGCTACCGCCACCAAACAAATACTGGTTACTGGGGAAGGGCTGTTTGGACACGTCTTTCCCCCAAAAATACTTCCCAAAACCTTGCACCCCACTTCCTGGACAAGGTTTGGTAAAAAGCCTCACCAATTTGCCTAGGTGACTACAGACCCAGACCCTTGGATCTTAAGAACGATGAACAATCCTCCCAACACTTGCACCCCCCCTTTCCAGGGAAATGTTGGATAAAAAGCCTCACCAATTTGCATAGGTGACCACAGACCCAAACCCTTGGATCTGAGAACAATGAAAAAGCATTCAGTTTTCTTACAAAAAGACTTTTAATAGAAATAGAAGCAAATAGAAATAAAAAAAAATCCCCCCTGTAAAGTCAGGATGGTAGATACCTTACAGGGTAATTAGATTCAAAACATAGAGAACCCCTCTAGGCAAAAACCTTAAGTTACAAAAAAGATACACAGACAGAAATAGTTATTCTATTCAGCACAATTCTTTTCTCAGCCATTTAAAGAAATCATAATCTAACACGGATCTAGCTAGATTACTTACTAAAAGTTCTAAGGCTTCATTCCTGGTCTATCCCCGGCAAAGACAGAATATAGACAGACACACATACCCTTTGTTTCTCTCCCTCCTCCCAGCTTTTGAAAGTATCTTGTCTCCTCATTGGTCATTTTGGTCAGGTGCCAGCGAGGTTACCTTTAGCTTCTTAACCCTTTACAGGTGAGAGGAGATTTCCTCTGGCCAGGAGGGATTTTAAAGGGGTTTACCCTTCCCTTTATATTTATGACAGGAGGGCAACAAAAATTATTAGGAGGCTGGAACACATGACTTATGAGGAGAGGCTGAGAGAACTGGGATTGTTTAGTCTGCGGAAGAGAAGAGTGAGGGGGGATTTGATAGCTGCTTTCAACTACCTGAAAGGGGGTTCCAAAGAGTTCTCAGTGGTAGCAGATGACAGAACAAGGAGCAATGGTCTCAAGTTGCAGTGGGGGAGGTTTAGGTTGGATATTAGGAAAAGCTTTTTCACTGGGAGGGTGGTGAAGCACTGGAATCCTTTCTTAGAAGTTTTTAAGGTCAGGCTTGACAAAGCACTGGCTGAGATGATTTAGTTGGGGATTGGTCCTGCTTTGAGTAGGGAGTTGGACTAGATGACCTCCTGAGGTCCGTTCCAACCCTGATATTCTATGATTCTCTGTGTCAGGTTCCCATTTGTTAGCTGGTTGACTGTCTTTCTATTCATCCTCTCTAGTCTGAAGAACCAGCTGAGGGTCTGCCACTACTTGATGTTGCCTGATTTCATCTGGACACACATGTAAATGTGTGCAGAGATAGAGAGGCCAACAGAAACAGATTTTAGGTGGTTCTTTTGTCAGTTAACCCCACTTTCTTCCTATGCACACACAAATAATCAAATTCAAACTTGGTATAAATAAGGACAGATCCTATTAAAGTCTCAACACATTGGCCCATTCTGGCAGTGAAGCAAGCCACATTTTTCTAGACAGAACAAAAGACAATCGCACCCCTGTCAGTACTAAAGAATATTTTGAAAGACATGGACAAAGCTTATTCTGTGACATCTGATTTATTAATAGAAAAGAAACAAAAATAATTTCCTTCTGGCTGCTTCAGTGAACATCTTTTCATAAGTAAATAAATAAATGCTATTTTATTATTGTACAGAATACAATAAAATAAAAGAGCCGTTAAAGAGAAAATTCCCTGATATATCCTCCATTTGGAGCATCTGTTTAATTGTACAACTGGCAATGCTTCAGCGAACTACAGAAAGTACATTTTGCTGAAGATGAAAGTTCATGAAAAAGATGAAGTTCATGAGCTTAATGTATTTTATTGGCAAGCGTGCATGCTAGAAATACGTAAAAAGCTAGAAATTCTTTACAGATGGCAAAGCTGGTATGAAGGTGTGCACTGCATTCAGTCTTCCTAAAATGCTGTCTTAAGGGAGTTTGCTCTTCTGACTTTAAATAACTTGCGTGCTATTTTGTGTCAAAGTGCATTCCCCCATCCTGTTTCTTGATAGAATTAAGAATGTGGTCTTCCATTAAAACCTTACTTTAGTCCCAGGGAAGCCACTTCTGAAAGTGCAGTCACGTTAAAGGTTATGTCTATATTACAAGCAGAGGTGTAATTGTAGTGTGGGTTGGCATACCTCTACTAGCTTTAATCTAGCTAGCACAGACAACGATCGTAGTGTCGACAAGGTGCACGGGCTAGCCTCCGACCTGAAGTACGAGATGGCCGGGGAGTCAGGGTACATAGCTGAGTTGCTAGCCTGTGCCTCCCTGTCTACACTACTGTTGTCACCAGTGCTAAGTAGATTACAGCTAGAATGGATATGCCTACTCATGCTTCAATCACACCTTCACTTCCAGTCTAGCCATATGCTAGGACAGGCCAAGTTAATGAAAACTACTTCCTAAACAACTGCCTATCATAGTATTAACCCGCTACCTTGGTGTTGACTTATTCCATGGACGCCTCTATCCAGGTATATTCAGCATATGGAATGCTATGTGGTTCAGAAATGCCAAATTTGGTTTATGCCAGAGACAGCAAAATCCAAGAGCAATCTTTCACTTCCACAGATAGCAGGCAATAAATAAATCAATCTTGTACTACTCAGACAGAAAAAAGAACATATTATATATTTGTATTACTGTAACGCTTAGGATCCTAGTCATGGACCAAGACCCCATTGTGCTGGGTGCTGTACAAACGCAGAACAAAGACAGTCCTTACCCCAAAGAGTGATAGGTTACAAACCACAGTTAGTAGTTCTGCAATTTCACATTTGAGTTCCTTCAGAACTCTTGGGAGAATACCTTCTGGTCCTGGTGACCAGATGTTTTACAATTACACTTTACAAACATTCAGTAACTTGGCTAACTGTTATTTTAAAATGATAGAGACAAATTTGTCTGTTACACTCATGCAACCCAATTTAGTTCTTTGGGGTTGCAATCTTATTACAGAGTAGATCTTGGCCCTCTTATCAACCTTCAGCATGTGAAACTCCCTCTTAAATTGTTAACCTCTGAAATTATGTGGAATGGAATTAACTGTGGTGCTTAGACAGTCTTAAATAAAGCAGGGAAAATGGAATATTTGCGAAGTTATTTTGAGGTCACAGACTTGGCTTGGAAGGGTTATAACCCTAATATCTGGGCTTATTTATCTCAGTCACCCATCTATGAAGCACATAAGAACGGCCATCCATCTCCACCCTCTGACAAACAGAGGGTAGGGACGGTGATATCACTGCCCTAAGATCTAGGCATATTAAATTTTGTTTCTTCCTAAATCCCAATATCATATGGATATGTAAAATTTAAAAAATATATAAAAACCTTATTTGCACTGTAGTTCCATACAACTAGTTTTGCCATTTCAAATCAGCAAATATTGCTATACATGCTGTCTTTTAAATTAATCTCTGTGATTCAAAGTATTTCTAACTCTCACCTTTAAACCTTTGAGATAAAGTGGCACTGTTTCACTGTTAATGTGATGAAAGGAAACGCCATTGGAAATCTCACATGTCTATTACTTTTTCAAATGTTTTAAAAAGGCAATTGTTATGATTTCACAGAAAATCACAAATGCATTATTAAACCCTCTTGATACACTGTAAAAACTTCCAAGGCTTTGTTAGAAGAAGAACGAAAATGCCTTTGGATAAAAATTCATTATGTCTAGATTTCATTCATTCATTTATTTAACTTATGCTTTCAAGGTTTAAAAAGAACAAAAATCTTCTTAGGGCAACCATTTAAATGCCTAATGCCAAAAGGGATCAATAATTTATCTTGTCAGTGGAGTTGGAATGATACAAGCTATCACATCTGCCAATTGATTTCATGGCCATACTAACCCTAAAATAGTTAACCTAGATTTTGTTTAGTATCTTTAGCACTAGAAAAATTAAGCAAAATAAAATACAGTTCCCCCACCACCATCTCATCCCAGGTGGCTCTCTGTTAAGATCACAGGTTTTTAAGTCTGTATTGATGCCTTTTCTATGCAAATTGAACAGAATCCTGTAAGATCTCCAGGATCTCCCTGGAGAGTTCTTCACAAGTTATTCTCCTTCAATCAGCATCTTAATGATCTCCCCCCAACCTGGATTTCAGATGACTGAAGCAAACAGTTACCTTCAGAAATAGCATTAATGTGGTAAAAATTAGATCTGATCTGTATCATTAATGATCACTATGGAGAGCAGGGCCAATTTTCTCCTCTCACACTAGAGTAAATTTGGAGTTAACTCAATTGTCAATGGAGTTACAATGAGGTAAGAGTGGTGTAACAAAGTAATTGGGGGGGGGGAGGGATAGGAGCGCAGGACAGTTATGTTTATTTCATTGATGTTTCTAATAATCCAATAAAGTCGGTAAATTTAAAATTCCACTGTGTGCCCCATAGGTTGGGTTTTTTAGGGACAGCACTTACGAGCATTATGATGTAAAAAAACCAGAATTGAGACATGGTTAAAAAACTAGTATGATTTGATTTTTATGGAATTTTTAAATAATTTACATCTATAAATTGTATTCAGATTGAATTTTGGGGAAAGCTTGATGGTGTTGCTTAAGTGCAGAATCATTGAAAAGCCATGTGGCAGGATTTAGGGGGGTGGTTAGCCATGAGTTACTACCATCTATGTACTATGTCTTTAACACAAAATTCTCTGGAGGGCCTGCTCCTGCAGCTCTTTTTCATATGGAACTCACACAGACTTATGATCCTAAAAGGTTAATGGGATATATAGAATTCCTATAGAGGAGTGGGAGTGCCATAAAACAATATCACACTAATTTATAGGTTAGGGAAGTTATTGGGGCCAAAATCATTTAATCTGTGCAACCCCCGTTGTGGTCTTCTCACCCAAGAGATTGGGGTAAAACAGAAATAATGTAGTGGAAATATGGTGAACCCCAATCATTCATGATTCATGAACCCCTCCCAAAAATCATGAGATGATTTAAAAAAATCTCATGATTGTTAAGACAATACATTTTGGATTAATTTTATTTGCCTTCTGGTTCTTGAGACTTTCGGATGTGTGTTTTCAGGCTTTTCTCCAAAATTATGAAGGCCAGGAACTTTCATTTAATAAAAATTGGGGGGGGGGGTGTTGAGATTTTCTTGTAAGACATGGCTCCAGGAGCTGGAGCTTTAAGAAAAACACCAAATATCAGAGTTGGCCCAGAGATCCCCTAACTTCCCAGAAGGCACCCTGTTCTTATGCTGGGTTCCTCTAGGGATCTACAGAGGAAAACCGAAGACAGAAGAATCTATCCCAGTGCAAGCCGCTGAGGAGCCAGCTATAGAGAACCTGACGAGACAGATGACAGACACAAGTGTGCACATGAGGGGCGTGCATCCCTCCTAACTGGATGAGCACTAGTATAGCTTTTCCAACGGTTGCGATTTTACAGTATGTCTTACCATATTTGATGTTCTTAAAGCCTCAGCTCCGCAGGCTACTAACTCATTCATCCGTAAGTGCAGGCCTCCGTAGTCCTTTGCGGGCTACAGTGCTTTCCCACTGGGTCCACCCTAGTCTGGCCTACTAGATGCAGGGAAGAAGAGCAGCTTCCTCCCACCCTTGTTGGGAGCCCTAAATAAGGGCAGGTGCAGGAGGGACGGACCTTAGCTGTTTTGTGGGCCAAGGCAGAAAACTTTTTTGGCAGCCACCACCACCAGCCAACCTCCCCTCCCTAAAAAATGCCAGCCAAGAAAGAAGGCCAGCCAATCATCAGCGTAGCCAGAATGGCTGGCTGAGCACAGTAGAAAAAGCTGAGTGGCACAGCAGCCCAGTGCCCCCTGGAAGTTGGTACCTAGGGCGACTGCCCTGCTTCACTCACCCCTAGAACTAGCCCCGGGCAGATGCCCGCTCCAGGCCTCCAGTTCCAATCAACCCTTTGTTTCCCTGGGGATTTTCCTTCACGTGTGTTCCCCTGGTCCAGAAACAATGACCACTCTGCACAGACCTCACCTGCCCCTCCCCAGTGCAAGGCCCACAAAAGTCTCATCAAGCACCTTCCTCCCCACCTCGTGTTCCTTGTTTTACTGGCAGCTCTTAGTCTCCTCCCATGCCACTATTCTGAGTACAGCCTGTCTTAGGTTTCTTCCCCAGCTCCAACACTCTGGCCATGGCAGGCATGACTGCCAGCCCTTCCCTCTCTGCAGAGTCTGCCCAGCAAGCTGCTGCTGCTTCCAGCTGTCCTTCACTGGAGAGAGACACACCAAATCTTTCCTCATCCACGCTCCCCATGAAACTCCTCCTTCCCTCGACTGGCTTCTTTCCTACTGCAAAAGGCTTGATTTACATAGCCCCCTCCCTCTTCCCAGCAGGCCCTGCTTCCATTCTGCCATAACTAGCTCCCTGAGGAATTACAAATCCCACAATGGCTGTCTTCAAAGGGATGGCACTTGGAACAGGGATGTGCAGACCCAGGCTTGCCCTTAAAAGGACAACCTGGGACTCCTCACAAACCAGTAAAATTTAACACTATAGTAAAAGGCAAATAGAGTTCAGTATTACAAACCCCAAGCATTCAAAAATGAGTCAGGCCTCAAACAATTATCAAGAGATTGGTTTAAAAATGTGCATTCCATTCACGTTTTGTTGCAGAAAAAAGCTCAAAAACATGAACTGAGTGCACCCCAAAGATTCAGTAACCCTCAAGGCAAATTTTAAAAAAAGCAACTTTGGCTTAAACACAGGGAAATATGGGGTGCAGAATGGAGGAGGGATTTGGAAGAGGTGTGCAGAGGAATGCAGAGAGATTCAGGTGGCTGGGGGAATTTGGAGCATACAGTACAGCTGCTCAGTGCTACTTTGGTGATACAAAGCAACTGTAAATCTAGTTTATTTGGCCAGTAAGCTCAGGCTGCTTTGTGCTGCTCCAGAGTGGGGAAAGGACACTGTGTGTACAGGTTAACATGGCTATAAAAGTTAAATTTAAAAATATGGAAGGTTGACACGTCATCTCTCCTTAGAAACGTCACATGGTAACTAAAATGTGCATGCCACTGCCATGCACCCTCTTGCAGCCAGGTCACATGCTGCAGATGCACCCTGCCTTAATCTTCCCAACTGGGTCAGTAACATTCTCTTTGGGATTCTTGTTTACCGTTCATGTACGACATTTTCAATTAAAAATCGAAACAAGCCATAGAAATTCCTAGACAAAAGATGTTCAAATGGAGTTAAGACTCACAGTACATATCAGCAATTTAAGGTTAACTACACTACAGGCATGTTGCAGTTATCTCAAAAGCATTATATTATAAACCCAGGAGATTCAAAGTTACACTTAAAAGAAATCCAAGCCCGTTACAGTATGAAAATACAGGTAAGGAAGTCAACCACCCTTCACTTTCCCCTGTCATGACACAAGGGGGGAAAATAAGAAAAAGTCTAATGGGTCTTTAAAAATCAGATTAATCTAATGTGGGAACAGAAACAGTAAAATGCCTTAATCATAATCACATAGTTATTGCATGGTGTCACTACAAGACAGTGCAATGGTTGTTCAGATGTTCCTACCGGAACACCATTCTATTCTTTCAGTATTATAAATGTAAAATTCCCTAAATTATTGCTCTCACATTTCCAGTTTGAATGTGAGCCCAGCAATTCAGTCTGCTTTCCCATGTCTTGAAAAGGTTATTTCTATTATGGTAGTGCTAGGGGCTGTACACAGAGTAAGAGACACTCTTTGCCCTGAATAGTTTATAATCTAAGCTCCTGATTCCATCAACACTTGCCTGCATGCTTAACTTCAGTGCCATTGACTTAAATGGCACTATAAAGGTAGGCATGCTCCTCAGTGTTTGCAGGATCAGGTCCTAACTATTTAAGACAACATGTGGGAAGAGAAAGAACCACAGAGAGGTGAAGGGACTTGCCCAAGGTCACGGGGCAGGTTAGCAGGGCCAGCTTGTCCGAGTATCAGTTCAGTGCCCTATCCCCTGGACCACATTCTGACTGAGTCTTCTCCGCTTCCATCACCTTTAAGCTTCAGCATTCTAGCATTTCAATGTACTCCTGTTTTTAAGGCCCCTCCACATATATATATTAGGACCTGTGACTCATAGCTATCTCTTGTTACTGGTACTTTGGCTCCCTCACGTTCCTTCCATATCACCAAGAATTTCATATCTATTTCCAGGGATGTCAGATAGTGCATTGTATGTGGAAAATGCCCCCACTTGAACTGTGTACTGTACATTGGGGACAATGAGACACTGTCTCAGGAGCTTGTAACACTTTGCAGTTGTGCAAACTTTGTTTAATGATTTACGTGACCTTTATTATGTACCCTATGGCAGAGATGATTTCAGAACAATTGTTATATAAAATTGCAGAAACAAACGTACTATTCATCTAGTATCACATTAGCCTGATTTAAAAGGGTAGATTGTTCTTTCAGCAGATTTTCTATCCCTTTCTGGTTTGGTTCTCCATAAGGCATTGAAAGCAGAGGAAGATAGTTTGGCAGGACATTCTGCATTCAGAGAGTGGGCGATGGACATTCCCATGATTGACCTGTTCTCTTGTATAGCGAGAGAAACATCCACTGAAGAATCTGACTTGCACTAGCAATCACTTCGGGATGCTAAGATTTGGATCTGGATCTTATTCACTGGGGCCAGAGATTGTGCTTTAAAGGGAGACCTAGCAAGGGATAGAGAGGAAACTCAGCAACAAACAAGTCCATAGTAATTATGCTCTGCAGTTTACTGCTAATTTTTTGGGGGGGGGGGGGAGTGGGAACACGGTGGTATTTGGGATTTATAAGGAAGCATCCATCTGTTTTTAATTTATCTTTCATCAGACCATCAAGGTCCCTAACAGATGAACTAGGGAAGAAGGAGTCTGTGACACAGGTTTTGTCTAGGTGATGAAAAGAGGTGCTTGTGGAAACTGAGTCAGTAAACTCAAATTAGCTAAAGAGATTTGAAACACCCCTTGGCGTCAGATGCATCACAAAACAGCACGTTAAAATGGTATTATCTGGTCCCATAGTACTAGCTGGCCACAAGGAAACAATTTTAATTTTGTTAAACTATTGTCTACACTGGATGTTAAAGGAGGTAACATGATCTGAAACAACTCAATTTTAAAGCATCTTTGTTCCCTGCCAGCAAGATCCAAAGGGTGCTGAATGCTTTGTACTTCCTTAATAGTTTGTCTACACTTGAAATTCGGATTAAGGTAGGGTTTGAATTTAGAGCACAACAGCTATTTGGAATAACTGTGTGGACACTATTTGTCCATAGTATCAATGCCCACACAGGGAATTATTCAGAAATAACAAGAAAATATTCCTGAGTAACTCCAGTTTAAGCCCTAATCTGAAACCACTTCCCAAGTAGAACCAGCAACATCAGCTGCTTTTGGGCAGGACCATTTGTGGGCTGAAGGGTCACTATCAGGAGAAGGCACTTAATAGGCCACGTTATTATTTGTTTGTATTACAATAGTCCCTAGAGACCAACCCAGCATGGAGCCCCATTGTGCCAGGAACTGTACCAACACAGAGCAGCAACAAATTCCTACCTTGGAGAGTTTACAATCTAAACACAAACTGAAAATACCCTATGTTTAAAGGGCAGGTTTTTTTGGCCTTGTGGGGACACCACTTCCAGGGCACCCTCTCAAGGCATGAGCGGGGGGCCATGCAGCCCCATCCCTCAGTAACTTTCCACACTCTAAAGTATTTAAAACAAAACTCTCCTTCTGGGAGGGATAGGGGGAGGGTGCTTGAGGGAGGGTGCATGAGGCAAGGTGAGGTGGGGTGCGGTGCTGGCTAGGTGGGTGCTGAGGGGAGGCTGCCCGGGGTGGGACAAATGCTGGCTACCTGGGTGCTGGGGGACTGTGCTTGGAGCAGGATGGCGTGCTGGCTGGCTCGCTGTTGGGGGAAGGGTGCCTAGGATGGGGTGGGTGCTGGCTGGCTGGGTGCTAACAGAGGGTGGCAGGAGTGGGATAGAGAGTGCTGGCTAACTGGGTGTGGGTGCCCAAGGCAAGAGGGTGCAGGCTGGATTGGTGCTGGAGAAGGGTGCCTGGGGGGGGTGAAGGGTGCTTGGGGCACGTAGGTGCTAGGAGAGGGTGCCCAGAGTGGGTGCTGGCTGGGTGTTAGGGAGGGTGCCTGGGGTGGATGTTGGCTGGGTGCTGGGGGTGCCCAGGGTGGGAGCTGGCTGCCTGGGCACTGGGGGAGGGTGCCCAGAACGGGTGCTGGCTGGGGAGGCTGCCTGGGGCAGGTGCTGGCTGGGTGCTGATGCGGGTGCCCAGGGTGGATGTTGCCTGGGGGCTGAGAGGGTGCCTGGGGCTGGTGCTGGCTGGGGGTGGGGAGGGTGCCCGGGGTGGGAACTGGCTGGCTGAGGGCTGGGGAGGGTGCCCGGGATGGGAGCTGGCTGGGGGCTGGGGAGGGTGCCCGTAGCGGGAGCTGGCTGGCTGGGGGCTGGAGAGGGTGCCCGTGGCAGGAGCTGGCTGGCTGGGGGCTGGGGAGGATGCCTGGGGTGGGGGCTGGCTCGGCACTGGGGGAGGGTGCCCAGGGCAGGTGCTGGCTGGGTGCTGATGCAGGTGTCTGGGGCAGATGTTGGCTGGGGGCTGGGGAGGGTGCCTGGGGCAGGTGCTGGCTGGCTGGGGAGGGTGCCCGGGGCATGAGCTGCCTGGTGCTGGGGAGGGTGCCCAGGGCGTGAGCTGCCTGGTGCTGGGGAGGGTGCCCGGGTGTGAGCTGGCTGGCTGGGGGCTGGGGAGGGTGCCCGGGGCGGGAGCTGCCTGGGGTTGGGGAGGGTGCCCGGGGTGGGAGCTGCCTGGGCCTGGGGAGGGTGCCCGGGGTGGGTGCTGCCTGGGCCTGGGGAGGGTGCCCGGGGCGGGTGCTGGCTGGCTGGGGAGGGTGCCTGGGGTGGGAGCTGCATGGGGCTAGGGAGGGTGCCGGGGGTGGGTGCTGGCTGGCTGGGGAGGGTGCCCGGGGCGGGTGCTGGCTGCGTGCTGATGCAGGTGTCTGGGGCGGGTGCTGGCTGGGGGGTGGGGAGGGTGCCAGGGGTGGGTGCTGGCTGGCTGGGGGCTGGGGAGGGGGCCCAGGGCGGGAGCTGCCTGGGGGCTGGGGAGGGTGCCCGGGGCGGGAGCTGCCTGGGGGTGGGTAGGGTGCCGGGGGTGGGTGCTGGCTGGCTGGGGCTGGGGAGGGTGCCCGGGGCGGGTGCTGGCTGGCTGGGGGCTGGGGAGGGTGCCTGGGACAGGAGCTGCCTGGGGGTGGGGAGGGTGCCGGGGGTGGGTGCTGGCTGGCTGGGGGCTGGGGAGGGTGCCGGGGGTGGGTGCTGGCTGGGTGCTGATGCAGGTGTCTGGGGCGGGTGCTGGCTGGGTGCTGATGCAGGTGTCTGGGGCGGGTGCTGGCTGGGGAGGGTGCCCGGGGCGGGAGCTGGCTGCCTGGGGGTGGGGAGGGTGCCAGGGGTGGGTGCTGGCTGGCTGGGGGCTGGGGAGGGTGCCCGGGGCAGGAGCTGCCTGGGGGTGGGGAGGGTGCTGGGGGTGGGTGCTGGCTGGCTGGGGGCTGGGGAGGGTGCCCGGGGCGGGTGCTGGCTGGGTGCTGATGCAGGTGTCTGGGGCGGGTGCTGGCTGGGGGGTGGGGAGGGTGCCCGGGGCGGGAGCTGGCTGCCTGGGGGTGGGGAGGGTGCCCGGGGCGGGAGCTGCCTGGGGGTGGGGAGGGTGCCGGGGGCGGGTGCTGGCTGGCTGGGGGGTGGGGAGGGTGCCCGGGGCGGGTGCTGGCTGGGTGCTGATGCAGGTGTCTGGGGTGGGTGCTGGCTGGGGGGTGGGGAGGGTGCCCGGGGCGGGAGCTGGCTGCCTGGGGGTGGGGAGGGTGCCCGGGGCGGGAGCTGCCTGGGGGTGGGGAGGGTGCCGGGGGCGGGTGCTGGCTGGCTGGGGGGTGGGGAGGGTGCCCGGGGCGGGTGCTGGCTGCCTGGGGCTGGGGAGGGTGCCCGGGGCGGGAGCTGCCTGGGGGTGGGGAGGGTGCCCGGGGCGGGTGCTGGCTGGCTGGGGCTGGGGAGGGTGCCCGGGGCAGGAGCTGCCTGGGGGTGGGGAGGGTGCTGGGGGTGGGTGCTGGCTGGCTGGGGGCTGGGGAGGGTGCCCGGGGCGGGTGCTGGCTGGGTGCTGATGCAGGTGTCTGGGGCGGGTGTTGGCTGGGGGGTGGGGAGGGTGCCCGGGGCGGGAGCTGGCTGCCTGGGGGTGGGGAGGGTGCCCGGGGCGGGAGCTGCCTGGGAGTGGGGAGGGTGCCGGGGGCGGGTGCTGGCTGGCTGGGGGGTGGGGAGGGTGCCCGGGGCGGGTGCTGGCTGCCTGGGGCTGGGGAGGGTGCCCGGGGCGGGAGCTGCCTGGGGGTGGGGAGGGTGCCTGGGGCGGGTGCTGGCTGGCTGGGGCTGGGGAGGGTGCCCGGGGTGGGAGCTGGCTGCCTGGGGGTGGGGAGGGTGCCGGGGGTGGGTGCTGGCTGGCTGGGGGCTGGGGAGGGTGCCCGGGGCAGGAGCTGCCTGGGGGTGGGGAGGGTGCTGGGGGTGGGTGCTGGCTGGCTGGGGGCTGGGGAGGGTGCCCGGGGCGGGTGCTGGCTGGGTGCTGATGCAGGTGTCTGGGGCGGGTGCTGGCTGGGGGGTGGGGAGGGTGCCCGGGGCGGGAGCTGGCTGCCTGGGGGTGGGGAGGGTGCCGGGGGCGGGTGCTGGCTGGCTGGGGGGTGGGGAGGGTGCCCGGGGCGGGAGCTGCCTGGGGGTGGGGAGGGTGCCCGGGGCGGGTGCTGGCTGGCTGGGGCTGGGGAGGGTGCCCGGGGCGGGAGCTGGCTGCCTGGGGGTGGGGAGGGTGCCGGGGGTGGGTGCTGGCTGGCTGGGGGGTGGGGACGGTGCCCGGGGCGGGTGCTGGCTGGGTGCTGATGCAGGTGTCTGGGGCGGGTGCTGCCTGGGGATGGGGAGGGTGCCCGGGGCGGGAGCTGGCTGCCTGGGGATTGGGAGGGTGCCCGGGGCGGGAGCTGGCTGCCTGGGGCTGGGGAGGGTGCCGGGGTGGGTGCTGCTGGCCCGCTGGCTCTCTCCGGCCCGGCACATTCCAGGCAGGCGCACAGAGGAGCTCGGCGCGGAGCCGGGCGGGCGGGGGCGGGCAGCTGGGCAGCGCGCCCGGGGCACCGGCCAGGCTGGGCACCGCCACTCCGCTCCCAGCGCTGGATCCGCAGCAGGAGCCCATGGAGCCGGCGGGGCCGGAGCCAGGAGCCGGCGCGGGGCCGGAGCGGGGCGCGGAGGAGATTGACATGTCCCTGGGTAGGTGCCGGACCCTGTCCCGCCGAGCGCCCTGCCAGGGCTCCCCCGGGCGCGCAGCCTGGAGCGCTTGGCGAGGCAGAGCGCACCGTGCGCCGGGCGCCGCCGGGGCCGGGGCCGGGCAGCAGCGGGCGGCGCGGGGATCTGCGCGGGGCTCAGCCCCATGCGCTGGCGTTTGCCGCAGCCCTGCGAGGGGCCCCTCCGGGCTTGGCTCGGAGCTGCAGGCTGGGCCGGCGCCCTGCCCCGCTGGGTGAAGTCCTGGGCCGGCTGGCGGAGCTGCCCCAGGGCGCGCCCCGGCTGGTGTCCCAGAGCTCCCGGCCGCGGCAGCCTGCCCTGGCCGCCGGAGCTGGCAGTGAGCGGGGGGTTCCCCGCGCCCGGCTGCACGCCCAGGGCAGCAGCGGGGGCCGGGGGCCCGCCCTCCGCGCAAGGCCATGGCCATGAAATCATCCCGCCCCCGGCTGCGCGCTCCCCCGGCCCCCCTCTGCAAAGGGGGCAGAAATCCTGGGGGGAGGCAAGACCCGATTGGAGCCTTTCCTTGCTGCCTGTAAACACTGCCTGTGTGCGGAAGGACTCAAACGGGGCTTACGGGCCAGGGAGCCGCAGCTGCCACCCTGAAATCCGGGGTCACTGAGACGAGGGCCCGGCCCGGGCTCCGCAGGCAGTCGGAGTCTGGGTAGACGCAAACAAACACCGAGAAAAGAAAGTGGTGTTGAGCGGGGTGCTGCTTTCCCCACACGCTCGGCACAGGTGGAGCAGGACCCGGGTTCGGCTCAGCCCAGGCGAGCAGCTTCTTTCTGGGTCTTTACAGCGATCAGGTTCATAGAGAATGACATTTAAAAAATGACCATGTGGCCTTTGCTGGGATATTTGGGATGCTTCTGTTCTAAGGAGGAGGAATATTGTGAACATGGTGAAAAGCCAAATACCACAGCAGGGAAAATGCTGACCTTTTTCTGTTGTGCTGGACTAAAAGAAAACAAGAAAAAGGAATTGACCCAGTGCACTTTGACTGGATGAGGTGGATTAGATGCCCAAATCTGTCAAGTCTCTTTGAAAAATTCGGCCTTTGTTTATAAATAAACTTAGTTCCCAGTTGCAGCAGAATCTAGGAATTTTAGGGGCCTAGTCAACTGCCATGGATATTAATGGGAGCTGAGTAGACCCTTACCAAGGAATAGTAACATCAGAATAGCAGTTTTGTCAGGTTTCCCCCCTGTATTTTGAGGTTTCTGTTATATGACATAGGCCCCCGTGGATTATACAGAAGGACAGCGGGCTGTCAGGCATACAGAACTTGCAGCATAAAACATAAAGATCAAGGTGACATTCCAAGAGAACGTATGGATGTAATAAATGTACCATGTGTGTTTTAAAGGACAGAAAAAAGATCAGGTGAAAAAAAATCATAGTTTAAAAAACGGACTCTGAACGCTGCTGAGACACAACCTCACTTCAGAGCTGAACGTTTCAAACCCAGCACATTGGAGGGAGACTGATAAATGGACCCTCGGCCAAAATGAGAACGTGAGCCAGGGCCTGCGGTCACTTAGTGCTGAGACTATTTGTAGCAGCTCACTCATTAGGCCAGTCAGTTTTCTGGCAGTGAATATGTTGATCTGGGCATAAACAACTGTCCTTTTATTAAGTCACAAGGTTTGGGATAGAGCTCCTGGAGGGTTATTACACTGACATTTTCCTTCTATGAACAAACTTTGCCAGGCTTTAATTGGTGGGTTAGCTTCATACTTTTCATAGATGCACTGGACCGTTTCTATCCAGATACAGTAGAAATTCTGGAGCAGAACAACAGAAAGTTATATTTTTTTCACAGAAAACCCAGAGCCAGATCCTTGGCTTGGTGTGAATTGATGTAGCTGACTGACTTCAATGGAGCTCTGCTGATTTACAGCCTCCGAGGATCTGGCCCCTAATTTCACTATTTGTTTTTGGTTACATTTAGTGACCCTAGCACTGAGTCCTCTGAGGTGTGGTTGTCCCCTCCTTACTGAGCTCCCACGGAAGGCGATGCTCAGTGGCAAGTTTGGAGGCTCACTTTTAGCAGAACCTTTATGATCCATTTCTATGTGTGATCCCTGCAAAGTACACCTACCTCAAGGGGGAGGTTAATTTGGCAATGTAGGGGCCGCAGCTCTAAGGAGACACTTTCAGCATCAAAATCAGGTCTTTGGCTCTTCATTTTCAGCTACATAGGGCTGACTTACACCACTGTCAATCAGGAGTAACTCTAGTGAAGTTAAAGGAGATACAGTGATGTAAAGTGGGTATAAAAGGGAGATCAGAAGCAGGTTCATAGCTCCTAATCCCACTGCTGAAGGCCTCTGTGATAAGAGTTTATACTGCAAAGGAAGAAAGGAGTGGGGGGAGGGAGTCCTCCTCTGGATCGTCCCACTTGCACATCGAGCTAGATATTTCTGCTCTGACACCAACCAAAGATCTGTCCCACTCCACTGTAGATGCGGATATTATATGCCCAAGACTTTAAGAGTTCCTATGCACAGTCCCACAGCAGAAAATTATTTTTCATCATTGCTGTCTCTTCTCTACAGTATTTACTTACGACAATAAAGCCAGGTCCCAGACAGCCCCAAGGTAACCGTTGCTATACCTATTTCTTTTTCAACATGGAAAGGTGGTCAAGCAAACAACTGAGTATTTTTCACTTACAGCAAAGGGAGAGCGATTTCCATCAGTCCTCTGAGCCCAGCATCAGCTCCCCGTTCCCTCCTCCACCAGGAGCAAGCAGGGACTCAGCTAGTAACGCACGTCAAAGATGTCTGTGCTCCAAGAAGCACGTGCCTCACTGGCACACTTCAGTGAGACCATTAAAACACATTAACACTGAGACCACCCCATGGGCTCGGCTCCTGGCAGACAGGGTAGCAAAATCACGAAAGCAGCCAGGGAGTCTAGTCTCACTCATACCTGACATTGTTCACTTACTCTGCGTCTTGTATTCCTTTGGTTCTTGGTATTTTTGATAGAGATTGACAAATGACAAGCACTTGAGGAGTGATTTGTACCCACAATAATGGCTCTAGGAAATCTCCTGGCATGCAGCCACCTCCAAAAAAAAACCCCACCTTCTACCAGTCTCTGCATAAGAAGGGGGGAAGTGAGTGTTCCATTATAAGCCTGATTTTGACAGCCCTTCCCCCACTAATTCGGTGAAAACTGAAACAATCTGTCTGGAATTCCATGTACCTTATCTGATGACAGGTTGGAATTTTTCTGGAAAGTTTGAGGCAAATTGAACGAGTTTTGGAACTATGAGATTTTAAAGGTACTTTTCATTTCTTGAACCTCTTCCTCATTTTAATTAATTAATTTATTTTGGTGCACCAGACTTCAGAACCCTTTGGGTTACAAAGCCTAGATTTATTTTAACCCACCTTGTTGAGAACTGGAGCCTTTGGCTAACTGGGGAGGGTTTCTTAGGAGAATTGTTTAGCTAAAAGCAGTTGAAGCATGCATAAAGTGATCCAGAGGCCACATGCTGCCTTGTAGAGAGCGTAAGAAGTTTGCAAAAGATGGACGCTAGCTTCCAAAACTGTGCAAAGCTCCCAGGCACATCCTAAGTAACCCACATGAGGCAGGAGCTCTTTCTGCAGCCTCTCAGAGTAGCAACACCATGTTCCATCCTAAGGTGCACAGCTGCTTTTGTCTAGTTTAAGTGTTTCTAAAGCATGTCCTGTCACAGTGGTCTATAGACACAGGTATGTGTTTAAGGAAGCCTGCAACTAACAGAAATACAGGAGCCTGACTGGAACTGAACCAGCAAAAAACTGGAGTAAGACCGTGGTGAAGAGAGAGCGAGCGAGCGATATCTTCTCCTTCCTGCTGCCATAATGCCACTAATTTAGGTTTAAATGTATAAGGGTTTAATCACAACCCAGCTGTGAGGAGAGGAAAAGTTAACTGCAGCCATATGAATGGGTGGCATTGTAGAGGCTCAGGACCACTAATTTGGCAACAGAGTCCAGCAGAAGACGACATGAACAACAGCATGGTCTCATGCTGTCAGCACCGTGACCCAGGATCTCTTTCTCCACTGAACAAACAGTTAAAAGCCCCTGATCTGTTTAGAGCTAATTATAGGCCCTGCAGCAGGTGTTCTGTGGAGGTCTGGGACAGCAGCAGTATTGCCTGGTTCCTTTTTGTTTGTATTTTAAACCCCTTTCTTCCCATTTGTGGTGAGGCAGAGTTGAGGATGACTCAGAGCTGACAGGTGGCGCTGTCCCAGTCACTAACCCGTTATAGAGCAGGACGAGAGCCAGCAGATTGCTCTCTCCTTTCCCTGTAGAGGCTGTGGGCGAGTCCCAAAATACCTGGCTGCCTCTGCTGGCCATGGAGCAAACATGGAAACGGAATCCATCTGTTCAACATGAGACATAATAGCTAGGAGGACAGAAGAGGGATCTGTTAGAGAGAGCGTGCCGCCCGGCCATGAAACGCAGGCATTTCCCCACTCTGTGCTCGTCTGCTTTTCCCTCTCATGCGGTTACAGTGCTACAGGATGATACCGGCTTGATCAGACCGTTCTTTTTCAGCTCATGTGCCCCCATCCAACAGTTTTAGTGCATGTTCCAGACACCTGGAGAAGTGTCACCAACCCCAGGGATTCAAAAGTCCTGAGTCAGGTCACTGAAAATCAGGAGATTGTCTGAAAAGTAATGAGACTTTAAAATATAATAGTAATAATACCGTGTGAGTTGTTTTTATTTGCCTGCTGGTTTCTGAGCTTTCGAAGCATTCACAATTTCAAAGTTTTTCCTTGCAACCAGCAGGGCTAGAAATTTACTTGTATTTTTTAAATGGAAACAGCGATTCTCACGTAATCTCATGACTCCTGGAGCTGGGGATTTATGAAAAAAATCACAAGATGCATGATAGATCCCTGAGAGTTGGGAACACTGTCGGGGCTATACAGCTTTACTGATGTCAGCTTAAATGAACTCAGACCCCTAATGAGTGTGATTCCTCATTTATCACCCCACTTTCAGGCCTTTATCATTGCTGTGCCTTGGTTTTTCCATTTGTAAAATGCGGAGTTGTCGGGACAATTAATTCATTAATGGTTGTGCCAGCATGACTTGAAATGGCCGTTTTCCCTGTTTTTTTCCTTTGTGTTTTCCAATCCAGATGACATCATAAAGCGCCACAGGAAAGGACAAACAGGCGCAAAGTTAGTAGGGGACAAACGAAGGCAGCAAGTCAAGAACAGGAATTCAGCATATGGAAACGGGAGACCGAGGTTCCGTACCTGGATGCAACGAAACCTGCAAGGTATGTAAATGCTCAAGTGCAGCCATAGGAACTAAGGAGATGTTTAGGATGGAAGGATGCCTGTGAAGCCAGCCACACTGACTCTCCTCTTTCGGGAGTACATTTGCATACCAAGTGATATCATCCCAAACCTTTGCTTCTCTAATCCTGCGTGGTTGTAATACCTACTTTTGCTCTTGGGAGCTTAGCAAAAGGGAATTTGTCTGTAACTATTGACTATCTAGGTTCTTTCAAAGTATAAATTCATGCCTTTCTCCCCCTCCTTCCTTCCTCATGAATTACTAATTCAAAATGACTTAATATCAACTCTTGATTTTTGCATATTTTAATTATACTCTTCCTAATCCCCCCTTTTCCCAGAACACACCCAGAAAATTACCCCTTAGGTCAGCCTCTGACTCGGTTATTGGAGTTAATTTGTCATTGTGGTTGAATCCATTATTTTTAGGACGTGCTTTGAATCATAAAGTGTGACCACACAATAATCTACATCGGCTCTACTAGTTTTTATCCACAAAGCTCAAGTGACTTCTTTTGTGCATCTTAGAATTTTTCCGTCTGTTTTTTACTGCTGTTAAACAAGTTTGCTGAGGTTTATTCTGCTCGATCTTAAATATTTCTCTTCTCAGTGCAAACGGTCTGCAGTGCAGTATGAGTACTGAGCATAGGTCCTGTTTGTGTTTGCCTTTCTCTTGGTACATTCTCATTCAGCACAATGAGCATCACTGAATTTGCTAAGGTTCAGAAGAAGTTACTCTTAATTTACCCTAGCAAATTGGGCAAAACATTATTTAGGATTTTGATGGTCTTGTACCCTGAACCACCATTGTTCGGCCATTGACAATAGCGAACTCAGGGGTAAATAAGTCAAAGTAAAGATGTTTGTGACATTTCCCAGGGTACAATCTGGACTGCTGAACAGCTGGGGCCCCTCAATTCTCCAGCCTGGGGTGTCTTTTACTCTGCTTTGCTGTGAGAACTACCACTCCTTGTCTGTTCACACACAGCCTCTACCATGTGTATCACTCCCAGATGAATTACAGGAGAGCTTCTAGTCAGCCACTCCTGAATTATATTGCAGAGCAACACCAGCAAACTCCCAGTTCCAGACTTGTCCCCAGAAATGTGTATCTTGTACTGCCCAGCTCTTTCCTTCTGTGCAGTACCAGCTCATAGAAAGTCCATTGTTTCATTAATAGAAAATGATATGCACACACCCTGTTGTCTCAAATGGAGGTTTTCAAATACCACAATTCAAACATCCACTGGTTTATATAAAACAATAAAACAAGTTTAACAACTACAGAAAGATAGATTTTAAGTGATTACAAGGAATGAGGTATAAAAGTCAGAATTGGTTACAAAGAAATAAAAGGTAAAATGCAAACTAATATCTAACTTGATAAGCTAAGTGAACTTGAAGCAAAAAGGTTTTTCTTGCCACATGCGCACAGCAGTCAGGCTGAGTTCCTTCAGCCAGGACCCAGTTCAATTATGTTTCTTTTGTCTTTCAAACATTGTTGATGCCATGAGTAAAGATGAGGGGAAAGAGGTGGTTTGTGTCCTCTGTTCCTAATCTTTATATCTTCTCCTTCTCTTTGAGAATCATCTCCAGCGGGGGTTCGGGTGACAGCCAGTCTGTTCACATGGGAACCCCCATTGTTCCATTGCCAAAATGTAAATTTCTTGCTTACATCCTTCTTTCTGTCAAAGAATGGCTGCTTAACCAGATGATAGTCCATTTGATTATGCTGACACCAGGCTGTGGTGCTGGCTAAACTTTTGTCTCTGAGGAACTGATTTGCGCTGCTTCCCCAGATTTGGAATATGCTTTAGTAACATCATACAGTAGAATCTTATAACTTTACATACAACATTGCCACACATATTTTACCAGGACAATAATGATCAGCAAATTATGGGTTTTCAAATGATACCTCACAAGGCATACTTTGTACAAAATGTATCATAGTTTTGTAAAAGTGGTGAAAATAAGGATACAGTCTGTCACGATTTTAGTGTAGGTATTCCTTTAAAAAAATTCCCTTATTCTTAATTTACAAGGTGGTTTTTGGAAGCCTCAGCATTTTACAGATTAAACTGCATTTAAGACTTGCTCCTGTAAGCTACAGAGCACCCACTGCCTCTCCTGGAGTTGAAGTCAGTGGAAGTTTAGGGTAGTCAGCACTGCCAAGAATTTGACCTTATATATTGAATGGGCTCACTTCAATTCAGTCACCCCTGAAATGCAGCCATTTCTGGGCTGAAGTGTGACAGTTGCAACACAACACTTTAGGGAGAGGGAACGAAGAAGAACAAAGTCTCTGAATAAAGCAGCAAAGGATTTACACAGGTGAAATTCAATTGCCTGTATTGGAATTTGGCCTAAAACTTGGTGAAGATTGCTCCAGAGAGTCTTCAATGACAACCTATTATTGGAGTTTCTGTGTTAAATCTTCTCCAGGAAGGACTGTCAAGCCTGCTCTCATGGGAGCTCAGCTTGCAGGGGTGGAGGAGGCTCTTTGCCAGCATAGCTGTGCTCTGCACAAACACAGTCTGGAGCTCCCCATGTCAGCACAAAGCAAGTCTGCTTCTTCTGCTGAGTTTATGAAAATCTGCTTTAATGAACATTGTCCCGCTACATCAGAGGTGGAGTCTACAACTTTTAAAATAGCAACATACGCACAATGTATTCTGGGTCAGACTCTCAGCTGCTGTAAATCCAGGTAGCTCCGTGGAAGCCAGTGAAGCAGGGATGACTTACGCTAGCTATGGCTCAGGACACTCGTGAGTGGAGGCTTTGCAATGTGAACTGGCAGCAGGAGCAGGATTTTTTGACCCTGGCTACTGTTAGTATTAATCCCTCCTGCTGCACCAGTGAAATACAGTAAAACCTGCCAAGAGCAAAAGTGGTCGCTTGTAAGAGGTGGTCTCTCTTCAAATAAGTGGTATTGCACCCTTACTTCTGCTCTGCTGCTGGCCATGGCGCCCGGCCAGCAGCCACTGCTCTCTGGCTGTCCAGCTCTGAAGGCAGAGTGGAGAGAGTGGTGGCTGCTGGCCAGGCACCCAGCTCTCAAGGGAGTAAGAAAATGTGGTCGCTGGTCACAGATGACAGGTGGTCTCTCTTCAGCGGTGGTTGCTAAGGCAGGATTTACTGTACCCTGAAAAGGCTCCGCTGAGCGCAGTGCCTCCTAGCGGCAAGGAAATGCACCGTTGAGGCGGCTTTCTTCTCCCCCCATGCAGAGCCATGCTAGCCTGCTCACCGGCCTGCGGGGAAGGTGGTGGGTGGGGAGTGTGACGGTGGCGTCTGGCAGCTGGGTGAGAGAGACAAAGAGAACAACCCAGGTGCGGTGAGTAAGAAAAATGAGAAGGGGGAAGACAGAAACACCCCATGGGGGCAGAACAAGGAGAGCAGGAAGGGGGGAATGGTTAGCAACAGCTTGGGACTCCAGGAGAGAGAGATCCAGGGCTGGCCATGAGTTGTCCTCTGTCAGCCAGAGCGAGAGGGGAATGTTCCCCGGAGCAGTGGAAGAAGAGGGTGAACGGCACCTTCTTCCTTTAGATGCTGAACACGATTCCAGAGCGAATCAGTTTGTAAAGCTAATTTCCTGGAGGAAGGCCCCCAGCTCCGCCCAGATTACCTAGATTCATCAAACCACAGCTTTCTATCCCCTTTCTCTTCCTCCCCGCCCAGATGCACCAACGTCATTCTGCAGTCACTGCTGCAGCGGAATAGCCAGTATTCAGAGCAGCGCAAAGAAAGCCATTCGCAGGGCGCTGCAACCAGAAGACATTACTGAGCCTATAAAACTTATGAACAATGCTTCATATTCTTGAGCGCCATCTCGTGGCACCACGTCCATCGACTATCGACACATTGCCACTCCCTTCTCGGGGGGAGGGGAGGGCACTTTTGTAATAGCCAGTACCCTCCTGGAGCTGTGGTATAGTGCTTCACCGCTGTTAGGACCTAAGCATCCTAAATCTGCCCTTCCCTTCTTTCCCCTCCGAACTACCATATTCCCTCAACTAACTTTCCAACACTTGTCACCAGTTGGGGCTAAAGCCTTCATCAGTACTCACTGTGGGACTGTCTGTCTTCACTGCAATATAAGCCCAGCGTTAGTAGACCTCGAGTTAGCAGACCCTGGGTTTGTTAACCTAGGGCTTAGAATCATAGAGCCACAGAGTTAGAAGGGACTGCCCGGGTCACCTCGTCTAACCCCCTGTGAAGATGTGTCTAAACCATCCAAGACAGGGGGTTATCCAGCCTCTTTTTGAAAACTTCCAGTGAAAAAGCTCCCACAACCTCCCGAGGCGTCTGTTCCATTGTTCTACTGTATTGGCAACCCCCCCCAGCTTTGTGTCATCTGCAAACTTGATCAGGATGCTCTCTGCACCTACATCCAGGTCATTAATATTGATGTTAAACAACACTGGACCCAGAACAGATTCCTACGGAACCCCACTTGAGACTTCCCTCCAATCCAACGTCATTCCATTAATAGTTACTCTGTTTGCGGTTGTTTAACAGATTATGTATCCACGTAATGGTAGTTGCTCCAGCCTGCATTTCCCCAGATTATTTATCAGCATGTCATGGGGGACGGTGTCAAAAGCCTTGCTGAAGTCCAGGTATATTGTGTCCACCATGTAGTCCCCAGCCACCAAATTAGTTACCCTGTCAAAGAAGGAAATCAATCTGGTTTGGCAATGATTTGTTCTTGGTAAATCCAGGTATTCACAAATTGAATGAGCATCTACACTCATGTGTAACCCCAGGTTAGAAATTGTTGAACCCTGGGTCCCAACCTGGGCCTCCAGCATCTACAGTGCATTGTGTGAGCTTATGTCCAACCACCCCATCCCAGAACTCCTAGTGTCCTCCCAAAAAGTGGCTATGGCTACTTTGTTGGTAGTACAGCGTGGGAAAACTTGACAGTCCACCAAACCTGACTGTCCAGGGCACAGGAAGTCGGCCTGTGGGTTACTTTTGGCAGAGTCCCAGAACAAGACTCCAGTGGGGCTGCATGTACACTGCAAAGCCATAGGGCTTGAACCCTGGGTCAGATTCAGACCCTCCATCTCTGTGGGGTCCTGGCTTAGTGCAATTTGTGTGTAGATGGAAGGGGGGTTAGGCTTGAGCCTGAGTTTGAGCCCTGGGCTTACACTGCAGTGCAGACGTAACCTGTGAGGCCCATGTGTCAAAGGAACATCAGTGCTTCATAAGAACACTGCATCTCTAGCTGCTCAAGTCATCAGGAATTATTGACTCAGTGCTGTAGATATGCTGAACCTGCTTTGCATTTTGCACTACTGAAGTCCTGTAGAGTGCAGTATTTTGTTAACTGCATTGAGATATTAAGCATTGTAAAGCATTATGATCTATGCTTGTTCTTGAAACTATGTCCCGACCAATAATTTATACACCTCCATGAGTCTGAATATACATTTTGTTGAGATGGCCACTCTGAAAATGACAAACAATTCTGACTACATGAGTTTATCACATATAGTAATTAGACCATAATGCACCATAACTTCACCTGAAAGATTAAGAGCTGTTTTCCTCTCTCTTTACAGTTCAGAAAACACAAAAGCATGAACAGCCTTTGAGAAAAGAAAATATCACTAAAGCTAAATGGGTTTTAAGCTATGTGTGTGTGGACTGCTCATTTGTTACCAACAGCAGCAGCAGGTAGATGCAGAATTTATGCAAAGATTTATACAGCTACAAAAGGGAATAGAACCCTGTACATTTATGAAGCATCATCATCTGGGCATTCATGACCATACCCAGGCTTTTGCAGGTTAATCCCCCAGATGCATGCTCTCATTTGCATGTCAGTGCCCAGAGGGCATTGGCATCACACAGCTATTTCATAGCAATGTGGGGATGGGAGCTCCAGAGGCAGACGGGAAGGCTCGCTGGGGTACTGTCTTTATTACAAGTCAGAATTGCCTTCTGTCTACAAGTCAGTTAAGTCTTAACATTCAGACCTTTCCTAAGTCAAATGAGATACAGCTTTAAAACCTAGAATGCTGAAATCGAGTCACTGGAAAGACAACCCCCCCTTACATTTTTTTTAATTAATCCACTTGGTTTTGACCAAAACAGAGCCCACCATTCCAAGACACATTTCAAGCCCCTGTACTAAGAAAATCCAACACATTTTAATTTTGTTGTTATTAAAATTGTTGCACCCAGGCTGACACTAAGTTTCAGCCAGACAGATTTTGAAAGAAGAGGTGCTTTCAAAATAAGAATTTATAACAGAGCCAACTCAGAGTAGCTGTGCCCCCGAGCTCCCCGCTCACTGTCAGCAGAGATACCCTTCGGTCCATGTGAACGAACCTGGTGAACCATTCAAATTCCTGTCAAGGCTGTGAAGGATACTAAAACAGGTGTTTATCTTCCTAGGACCCAGTCAATTTAGAAGAGGGTTTGGACAGCAGCAGTATAATAGAAGACAATTTAGAAGTGCCATGGCTGGTCCAAGAAGAAGAGTAGCTGCCACATTAAATGGAGCGAGCCCTTTAAACCACCAGGCTTTAGCTCAAGAGGTAGGCTGGGGAAGGGGAGAGGGAGGGGGGAATCCGCAGCTGCTCCTCAGTGTCACAGCGTTCTGGAAGGGCCTGGGGTTTTTAGCTTGACTTGCCTAAGAGAAGAGCATCTAAGTAGAGAATATTTTATTTGTTGTCCAGTTAGGCTTATAGGATGTGAAACTTGTAACGCTGCCAATGTATTTTACGGGATCTGTGCCCTTGGCTGTGCACGAGCAGCCCTGACTTACAGGGATTCCTTACAGAGAGTCCATGTCACCGCCCCTTACTTATTTTGGCCTCTCCCAAGGAAATAGCTGAAGAGACACCGTCATTTCTGCCCACACAAGGCATGATCCAACGCCCTCTGAGGTCAACGGGAGGACTTCCATTGATTTCAGTGGGCTTGGAAAGATTAGGTCTCTATGGCTCATTGGCATATGGATAATAGCCTTTGATTCTACGAGGTGCTAGTGACAGCTTTAGTTAAAAAAAGGAGGACTTGTGGCACCTTAGAGACTGACCAATTTATTTGAGCATAAGCCTTCGTGAGCTACAGCTCACTTCATCGGATGCATGCAGTGGAAAATACAGTGGGGAGATTTATATACACAGAGAACATGAAACAACGGGTGTTACCATACACACTGTAACGAGAGTGATCAGGTAAGGTGAGCTATTACCAGCTCATGCTCAAATAAATTGGTCAGTCTCTAAGGTGCCACAAGTACTCCTTTTCTTTTTGCGGATACAGACTAACACGGCTGCTACTCTGAATCCAGCTTTAGTTAAGGTTGCTCAGCTGCTTCCATGATAAACTCCCCTTTTTGGGTTACTTGTAATTGTCTCAGACTTTCACTTTGTCAGGCTGAAATTCTTCAGGAGCGGGGTTTTGTTTGGTTGGTTTTTAAGATCTGAGTGAAAGTGATTCAGCTATTTTTAGCATCGAGAGAATAGGGGGACAATACACCTTTACCATTAAAATCATTCTTGTAACTTTATTTTGAACATCTCTAGCTCCAAAATAAGTTTGGGACAGAAAGCTGAAATTTAGCATGTAGATAGTCCTGATGGAGGAGAGTTGCCTTTTGATTTGGGTGAGTTAGGAAGGTTTGAAAATAGTACTCCACACGTGCTGAATACATTTTTAAAACTAATGATACCTCATAATGACAATCTCCTTCGAGCGAGAGAGGGCAGTACTGCATCTGCAGGTGTATAGAATTTGGTATTTGTTTAAAGGGCATGTAATGAGTCAGGTATGTACTGACTATGGCAGGATATTAAGAGAAATTCGGAAGTAGTTGCTAGGAAGCATAATTCTAAGGTAGCTTTCATTCCACAGAAATGAACAGAGTAGGGGTCTGTGGAAACATGTATCGGTCAGTGGGTGGTGACAGTGAGATGGATATGGCCCTACAGACGTGGAGGGGTATAGTGAGTAGCAGTATTTAGAAGTAATGTGGAAACCCTACTTTACTGAATGGGTATCTTCTGAGGTGTCTGTTCTTCCACATTCTAAGGCTCTGAGCCAGCAAGGTATTTCAGCACATGGGCGAACAGTAACCAGTAGTTTATTGAATGAGGCGGGATTTCAGGGGGGTTGTGACCTGGGGTCATACTGTCTTCGCACAATCCTGTATCTCCACAAACAAGTTTTGGTATTTCTGTCTCTCCTATGAAATAGAATACACCCACGCCCGCACACTCCCTTTGAAACAGGCTACCCGGTCATTCATAGTGTCAAAAAATTGTTAATTACAGTTAAAAAAAGACATGATTGAGGAAAAGAAGTTGCTACAATATCACAGGTCAGAGGAAATAGCCATGTCATAGTGGGAAAGACCACAAAACATCTCAGGGTTTAATAAGCTGAAGGGATCGATTACATACCAAGTCAATTATCAAAGAAGAAAAAACACTTACACATCAGGATCTTTCATAACAATACAAAAGTCACATAGAAAAGAAGAGACAAGGTGACCCTTGGAGCACCTTTCCCTGACCTGAAGAAGAGCTCTGTGTGGCTCAAAAGCTCACCTCTCTCACCAAGAGAAGCTGCTCCCGTAACAGATTTTACTTCACCCACCTTCTCTATAATATCCTGGGACTGACACAGCGACAACTGCCCTGCATAGGAGAGAAGTCAGTCCCAGCGAAATTAACATGTGGACAGTGGGAGTGAGTAAATTCCAAGGATGAATCTCCCTCAAAATTGCCAAACAAAGCCCATCCTGAATGATGCAATGAGAAATGCAGACTGCGTGGACACACTCAGTCTTTACAGCAGACCAAGTATCACCATGTACAAAAGGGAAGCAAAACCCCCCAGCAAACAAACAGGTTTAAGTCTGTCTGATCCCCATGGCAGTGTGACTGGGGATAGATCAGGAACGACAGCCATACGAGCATTCTGATAGAGACTAATCCCCTGCTTTGTCATATTTTGTGACCCTTTTCTTTGGCTACTGAGAAAGCCAACGCAGCAATTCTAGCTGATCACAAGCGAGCTGTTGCTATGTTTTAGGGCAACCAGAATGATGAAGTGCTTACAAAAGCTGACAGCGGACAGCCTGAAGCACAGAGACGACTACCCCAGCGCCCCAAGAGATTCAGAACAGCGGGAGTCACTGGCGAAGCCCCATCTAGAAGGTAAACAGTCTGGTATATTGATCTGATCGAGAAATTATTTCCTTGTCAATTTGTAAAACTCTCTCGTGCTATTAAATCTCCTCTCTTGTTCTGCATTGACTGGCGAGGTGCAGCAGCCATGGAGAGCACTGTACTTTATGAAATATTCCTTTTTATATTGCTAAAATCACTTAGAAATAAGTTTACTGCATGCTTGTGTTTAATAACCAGACATTTCCTCTGACACTTTTAATAAATACATTACAGTTTCAACTTGTATTAAACATTTTGTCCGGCACTTTGAGTGCACTTGGAAGGTGGAGTTACTTTTGCTTTTATAAAAACAGAAATTTTAACTTGATAATAAAATAAAGCAAAGGTGCTAAAACCTTAAATGCCAGAGTCCAGTAGCCTAATTCACGCTGTATCGGACCTCACTGGACAAGTAGCCCCACCAGTGAGACGACTCATGGAGTAAGGTACTACTGACACCAGCAAGGTGGTCTGAATCTCGGCTCAAGGGACTGAAAATAAGGAAAGCAAGGAAATTCTAAGCGAAGGCTGATGCTCTGTTCAGACAGTTTAAGGCTAGAAGGGACCATTGGATCAGTCTGACCTATAACAGAGGCCACAGTATTTCCCCCAGTTACTTCTCTGCCAGCATGACTTGGAGATTGGACTGCACTACGCACGACTGAGTTCAGTGACACATTATGCCGCCATGGGGAAAGGGAGCACAAGGGGTGGGATTCTGCGCAGTGGCTGGAGATGGTCGGAATTTTTCTGTCCATTTTTCATGAAACCAGCTTGATGTCAACAAAATGTGATTTTTTGATGAAAATATTTGAAATAAAACAAAAAATGTTACTTTTGTTTTGAACTGACGTGTTTGAATGCTTAAAACATTTCTGTAGGCAAGTTTTGGTTTTCTAATTTCTGTTCCCCCACCCCCATCTCTTTTCCTTTTCTATTCCCTTCCCCCAAATTAAAATATGGAGAGAGAGGAGGGGGCAGGGAAGAAACCCCAAATCTGAGAATTGAAAATTGACATTTTTTTCTTTTTGAAAAACCAGACTTTAATTTGTCATTTTGTTCAGAAATGGTCAGGGGGATAAAATGGAATGGTTGACCCGCTCCTAACGGAATAACAGTGTAACAAGAAGCGGCCCAGGAGCCTGGTTCCCAGCTCAGCGTACCATGGCATCACTCCTGTTATGCCACGTTCAGTGCTGGCACAAGAGACTTTGGCTCCTCCCAGCTTTGTGCGAGAAGCGGTCGGAATGTCTTACCAGTCGCAGCAATGTGGGCAGCCCTGGGAAGCAGGCAGATCCTGATTTGCTTTTCATATGTTTTAAAATCAAACCCGGTTAGATTATTTCCTAGTAAACTGATGACGAGACCTTTCCCAATGCTCCTCCTCAAGGCATTCTTTTAATTGCAGGCCTTTCACGCTAAACAGGAGACCAGCCTTCCAGCAGAGGCAATCCAAAGTCAGCTTTACCAGAGGGGTCAGTGTGCGACAGGCTCTTGTAAGATCTGACAAACTTGATAATTATTGTAATGTGAATAGTCCTTTCTCCTTCCCTCCCCCATTTGCATCCTTGCTTCTGCAATTAGCTGGGAGAAATAGCCGTTGTTATACAGAGAGCATGGCCCAGAGCCTCAAAGGCCCCTACGCCCATTGAAATCCAGCTGGGCCTATATTCCAAAAGCGAGTAAGCATATGCAGGATCGGGGCCGTAGTTGCTCTTATGCTGTTCACTCCGTTCTGAGTGTCTTGCACGTGTCCACGTGTCCTGGTGCTGGCCTCCAAGGGCATGTCTGCATAGCCCACAGCACTGCGCCTCCAGCCTGCGTCGACAGACCGGGGTTAGCAGGGCGCACGCTAAACACAGCTGCGGAGACAGCGCTCTGAAGCTGCGCTCAGGCTGGGGCTGCGAAGCCTAGCATCTTCAAAGGGCTGTCTACACCGCGCTCCTAGAGCGCCCTGCAAGCCCGGCTCACCGGAGTCTGTCGATGCAGGCTGCGGGGACATACCCTAAACCATCACATCCACTTCTGGCCTCTGTAACTCTTCTCCTTCTACCGCTAGAGATCAGCCTGGTGCCTGTGGACAATCATGCCCCTTACAATAGTGAATATTAATACAATTTGTTCAAGCCAAATTTTACGGAGATGCTTGTTAGCATTGCTCCGTGGGCCCTGATCTTGCAATCACGTGCAAACAAGAGCCCATAGACATTTGTGGGCATCAGTATGTGCAGGACCCAGGCCCACAGCACTAAATGATAACGCTGCATTACAGTCTCAGCTTACCACTTTGGCCTCTGGCTAATAACAGTAGAATAGGCGACAAAGTAGGGTTTGCTTGGACTGCATGACAGAAGGGACAGAGCAAAATTAGCCCAGACCAATCCATACATTACAGTGAAAACCAAATTTCACTGACTTATTGGTGATATGTGGTGTAGCTATAGCCATGTTGGTCCCAGGATATTAGAGAGAGATGGTGGGTGAGGGAATATTTGTTATTGGACCAGCTTCTGGTGGGGAGAGAGACAAGCTGTCGAGCCACACACAGCTCGTCTTCAGGGCTGGGGAGGGTGCGCCCAGCACCACAGCAAACAAACAAACAGAGTGTTTAGCGTAAGTAGTTAGTGAATATTCTAAAGGGCCATTCACCGCAGAGTGGTGATATTCTGTGTAAAAATTGTTATTTTAAGCTACTTTAGAGGGAATTATTTCTCTGAGGGACAATTTTATTTTACAGCAAACAGAACCACACGCGGAAGGGAAACGGCCACGGATGAGAAGGTAATTGGGAGAGTTAGGAGAGACACACACAAATGTGACCAATTCATCACTACGGCAACCAAATGGGCTGAGTTTCTCTTTCTTGGCAGGTGGCACCTGCAGCCCAGCTCGGGAGCAGTTCTAACCATTTCTGTGTCTAATCCTCAGGCCAGCCACATCCGTCTGTGAGTAAAGGGCCCCGGTGTATGGCTTAACATTCTGTTAAGATCTGGGACACCGAAAAGGTCCCCCTGAAATCCCTTTTGCACCTTAGAGCTGAGTGAATCATTCAGATTAAAATTTTCAAAAAAGATGAGACCTCGGTCTGCTCCTGGAATAACTGAAAGCGGATTGCAGGTTCCTCCCATTTATTCATTACTTGGCCTCACCTGCAGCGACAGAGCGTGTGGGAGGAGCGGTGGGGAGCGAACCTGGGACCTCTGGATCTCAGCGTCTGTGTTTGAACTGAAGGGCCGGCTCCGTTGGCTGGTAGTAGCAGATATTGTGCCAGAGCTGGAAAGACACCATTGGCCCAGTGGGGTGCCATGGATTCACTGTGGCACAGAGGGGCAATGGAGAGAGATGCTGCTCCAGGCCCCGGCTGGAAGAGGGGCTTTAGGGCCGTGCAGTGGCAATGCACAGTCAGCAACTAGCAACCTTCCCCCCCCACAACCCCCACGCCCACCCGTGGGGCTGGAGTAGCAGTGGAGGAGGGCTGGGCCCCACTGCCTGGGTATGGCCCAGAATGCATCTCCATCTCCCTTTAGCCCCAGCGCAGCGTGCCTGCTGGGGGTTAAGCTGCACTGGCAGCTGTCCCCTGACAATCACACTCATCAAGGCTGCAGTGAACAATACCCCCAGAAAGGCTAAGGAGATGCAGGTGGCCCTTTCATCTGCCTGCTGCTAGAGAGATAGAAAACGGGCGACCTTCGCTTGCTAACTAAATGCTCCGTACGTTCGACAGGCCGGGAAGCAAACGACCATTCCTCAGAGGTAGAAGACCCCCACCGAGGACAGCCAAGGCCCAGCCCCGAGGAGTGCCGCTAAGATTCAACTTCCGTGCGATGGCGAATCAGGTAGAGCGGATGGCACGAGTGTGTGAATGCTCAGATCAGCTGGACACACCATGCGCCGCGCTGCACGGCTGCAGGGCACAGTTGTCATGTGACCACTCGGATTTTCAAAACAAAACGTTTCAATTTGGATTCAAAACCCCATTTTGTTTGAATTTTACTATTTCAATTTTATGTTTTAAAAAGTAAAAAAAAAAAAAATATCTTGGTAACAAAACATTTTGTTCAATGTGAAATAGTTTTTGGGGATTTTCCAGTTTGGCCTCTGAATCAAAACGCTGGTTATTCACAGAGCTCTGGCTTTCACACTGTCACACACATATGGCCACAGTGCCCCAGAATAGCTCCAAGCTCCTGCTTTATCTTTCCTCCCGGTTACTCGTGTTCCTTGCCAGGACAGCATTACTAGATACTGTGCACTCACATGCCCCTTGCTTGTTCCTGTCCTGACTGAGGAGGATCTCCACCCAAATGCATTTTATCAAGCTCCTTGCACAACTCCATGGGATGGATAGTTTAATTGACTTGCTGGCTGCAGAAGCCCATTCCTGGCGTGTTTTAATCCATACCCCCTGCAGATCGGGGTGTGAATCACGCTGTGCCCTCCCTTTCCCCTGCAGACCAGCCTGACCTTGGACGAGAGATTCTCCGGCCTCAGGAACAAGAGGCATTTTACGGCTGCGAGGGACAGCGGCCGGACAGTCATGCTGCCCTAGTGCCATGTGCGTGGCCCGGGGATGGCGGATCCAGCCCAACGTGAATCATGGGCCACCAATAAAACACAATTGATTCCCTTTCTGCCGGCTACCTTGGTATTCCACCCTACCCTTGCGTACACACAGAGAGTCAAGGTACTGTCTGGGGCAGGACAACAAGAACTTCAGGGCTAAAGTCTTGGCCAGGCAGTGACCCCTAGATCTGTGTAACTGCCCCCCAGCCAGGGAGTCCTGGGGCTGCTGTGGGCAGACAGAGGCCCTGGTAGCATATCTTTAAGGGAGCTGCAATGCCATGGAGCCGTGATTCTCCATCATTGCAGGGGGACCCACCAGCTTTGGGAGCAAGTCTGGTCCCCACTGCCAGGACTACAGGGGGTGCTTCTGTGGCAGTGACTCCCTCACCCTACACTGCTTCCTGGGCAGGGGAGGATGTCTGGCCCTCTGCCTCTCCTGGGGCCCCCTCAAGGCATCCTGCCAGCCCCTGAGCTCCCAGGTCAGCACCCAGCCTTTCACCCCCATTGGCTTCGCCCAGGGGCCAGCACTTGTTCTCTTCCATTGCTTGGATGGGGGTGCCTGGGAAGGCAGGGAGTCTGAGACCTAGGAGATGGACCAGCACACGGGTGCTGAAAGGAAAGCGTGCCAGTCTCAGGGGAACTTTGCAGGTGTCAGCGTTTATTAGGGTGGTTTGCTTTAGTTCTTGTCCACCTGAATTCTGAATGATTTATTTATGGGGCAGGCCAAGCACTTTACAGACAGGTGTGAAGACAGGGTCTGGGCGCATGCACGCACACGCACGCACACACTCTCTCTCTCTCTCACTTTTCCATCACGGTCAGTGAACAGCTCGCATCAGGAGCGTGACCCAGGCCTTGGGTGCTGGGGGGGTTTGCGCTGGTCTGACTAAGGTTGTTGCCCCAGTGCAAACCCCGAGCAGACACATGCTGCACTGATGTGAAGAGCCTCGCATGGGTGAGGCCGACCCTGCTTCGATGCCAAGGAAGCCCGTGCTGGTGTGAGTTGTTTTTTACATCGCTGCAGCACGTCTGCACTAGGGATCTGCCCTGGCGTAGCGCCATTGGTACCTAAGGTTCCAGTGTAAACAAGGCTTTACCTGCATAGAGTTTACAGGGCTGGGGCCTCCTGCGAGCGCCTCCAAATGAAGGCCGGGCTACAGGCGCTAATGAGCATGCGCAGTGGGACTTAGACTTTCCCAGACTCAGCTCCGTTACTAAATGCATGCCCCTTCGTCAGTCCGTGAATGCACGGACCATGGCCTGGGCCTGGCTGCTGGCCCGGGAAGGGACTGAATGCTTTCACTTTCACATCTAACACCCGCACGCATCTGAACGTGGTTTTACAGGAGTTTTTGAAGCATCACTAGTTTACACAGAGGTGGTGGGAGAAGTCGTTGCACTGAATAAAACACGTTTAAAGTGTTAGACCCGATTAGTGATTTTCCCTCAACAGGCATTTTAGTCTAGCCCAAGATACTGGGCCATAGTCCCGTGAGTGTGTGTGGTGCACCATGGGGCAGGGCCCGGCCCAGGCAAATGAGACTGTTTGAGTGTCTGCTGCAAAACATGGAATCTGCTCCCCTGGCAGGTCCACTGTTCTTCTCTGGGGTGCTAGGGAAGGGGGCAAAGCATCTCTCCTCATTCCTGTTTATCTTCTGCATGGAACAGATGGTGCTCACCCCCAGATTTAAAATATTCAGTCAGTAAAACAGACAGACTCCAGTCATTACCCATGGATCACTTTCCCCTGGCACCAACACGGATACACAGACAATTAGCGACCCCCATTGCAACCCCACTCCTACCATTTCCCAGTTCCCTGGGGGCCGAGGAGCAGAGATGGACCCCGCAGCATGCCTGGAAGATTAAGAAACTCACTATATATATAAAATAAAATAGCATTCTGGGCTGTGTTGTATGTAAGACACGGGAGGTAACTGTCCAGCTCTTCTCAGCACTGGTGAGGCCTCGGCTGGTTTACTCTATCCAGTTCTGGGGACCACAATGTAGGAAGGATGTGGATAAACTGGAGAGAGTCCAGAGGAGAGGAACAAAATGATACAAAGGTTGAGAAAACCTGACCTGTGAGGAAAGGTTACAAGAAAACTGGGCATGTTTAGTCTTGAGAAAAGCAGGCAGAGGGGTAGACCCTGATCACAGTCCTCAAATTGATAAGGGCCATTATAAAGAGGACGGGGATCAATTGTTCTCCATGTGCACTGAAGCACCTAGATATTACGTGAACTTGCAAACAGACCCTAAAAAAGACAAACCCCTTCATCCCAGAAGGGAATGAATGTGCCAGAGAGGGAATGGTTATGAAGATATTTTGTTAAATTGTTCATAAATTCTAAGGCCACAAGGGACCAAAAAAGAAATTATAATTGGAAAAGGTCCAGAGAAGGGCAACAGAAATGATGAGGGGTCTGGAACAGCTTCCCTACAAGGAGAGATTAGAAAGACTTGGACTGTTCAGCTTGGAAAAGGGATGACTAAGGGGCGATATGACAGAGGTCTATAAAATCATGACAGGTGTGGAGAAGGTAATAAGGAAGTGTTATTTACTCCTTCCCATAACACAGGACGCAGGGGTCACCCATTGAGATGAATAGGCATCAGGTTTAAAAACAAAACATAAGGAAGTATTTCGTCACACAGCCTATGACACTCATTGCCAGGGGATATTGTGAAGGCCAAAATTATAACGGTTCAAAAAAAAAAAAAAAAGAACTAGATAAGTTCATGGAGGATAAGTCCATCAATGGCTATTAGTCAAGGTGGTCAGAGATGAAACCCCATGTTCTCAGTGTCCCTAGCCTCTGACTGCCAGATGCTCAGACAGGATGGATCACTTGATGATGACCTGTTCTGTTCATTCCCTCTGGGGCCCCTGGCATTGGCCACTGTCAGAAGACAGGATACTGGGCTAGATGGACCTTTGGTCTGACCCACTGTGGCTGTTCTTATGTTATGTTCATTGTGATCATCATACAGCCACATCACATGGATCATCTTGTCTGACCTCCTCTATAACACAGGCCATGGAATTTCCCAAAACATGCCAAGAGCAGAGGTTATAGAAAAACATCCAGTCTTGATTTAAACATTGTCAGTGATGGAAAAAAACCACTATGATCCTTGGTAAATTGTTTCAATGGTTAATTACTCTCATTGTTAAAAATGTGTGTCTTATTTCCAGTCTGAATTTGTCTAGCTTCAGCTTCCAGCCATTGCATTGTTAAACCTTTCTCTGCTAGATTGAAGAGCCCATTATCAAACATTTGTTCCCTCTGTAGCTACTGATTGACTTGATTACAGCCTATCAGGGTGTTCTCTGCTGTCATCCTGTTGGTACGTTTGTCAGCAACATGGTTGTACCTTGTATTTGTTGTAACTGTTATTAAAATAAAAAAGTGGGCAGACCTAAGGGCTAAAGGCCACAGTGTTCTTGCCCTTTGCTCCCACTGACTCATGAATTTGGATGGTGCAAGAGAAAAATTTAGCCCTATGTAAAAGTGGACTGAACTAAACCAGCAATATTCCAAAACGTCACAACCCATGGCGTATTGGGTCAGGCATTGGGGGGGGGGGGGGGAAATCACATAAAACACCACTTTCTGCCTTGCTAAGCATTAAATAGTGAAATAATTCTCTCGAAAATTTAAGTTCTTTGTTTTTGAGTTAGATAGTGACCACAGCATACAGTAGTAGCTCAATGCAGTAGGTAACTGACGGGCTTAACATATCTAACTTAGAAACAATTTTCAGAGTGGTAGCTGTGTTAGTCTGTGTCAGCAAAAAAAACCCGAGTACTTGTGGCACCTGAGAGACTAACATTTATTTGGGCATGAGCTTTCGTGAGCTAAACCCCACTTCAACGGACGCATGCAGTGGAAAATACAGTAGGAAGATATATATACACAGAGAACATGAAATAATGGGTGTTGCCATACCCACTGTAACGAGACTAACCAGTTCAGGTCGGCTATTATCAGCAGGAGAATTGCGACTTTTAGGCTGTAATCGAGTGACCAGAGAGATTGAAGTGTTCTCCGACTGGTTTTTGAATGTTATAATTCTTGACGTCTGATCTGTGTCCATTTATTCTTTTGCGTAGAGACCGTCCGGTTTTTTTAGAAACACTTGAAAGCATTTTTGAAGTGTCTCGTGAATCTTTCCTTTTGCAAAACTGAATTTATGCATCACCTTTGCATTTAAAAGTGGGGCGAGCTAAACATTTTCTTTGTATAATTTTGCTGCCACTAAGATTTTTATGCTCAGAAGTTTCCTCTAGCCCCCAAATATTCCATATGCCCCGCAGGTGGCAGCATTCAGCTGTTTACAGGAGCCTGCGGTTGGTTGCGTAGGATTTCAGCTGAAGAGAGGAAAAAGCTGGAGTGGTAACAAAATTGCACAGACTTTGGAGACCGCAGGGAAGGGCATCTGCTAAAGCTGGAAAATATTTCCCTTACAGCAGCACTGGTCTGACTTTATTTTAAATAAACAGTTTCCAGGCTGCCAGAAGATGCATGGAGATCTCTGAGAATTTATGGCCTAAAATGCATTGTAGGGCAAGAGAGGACAGGTAACATTTATACGGATTTAGTAAAACAAATGTCCAATCAAAGGTCTCGACGGCCCACTAAGCACTGTCTTCTGCAGCAGATATCCTCACAGAACGTCCATTTCTGCAGAAGGTACATTCATTTCACTGCATAGAGAAGAAGAAGCCACCCAGAAAATTGTCTGAAATAAGTGACTCCACGGAGTCAGACTTAATCATTTTGACCAGCGTTGCTGGACGTGACTTCTTTTCCCTTATGCAGCAGCTCCCACAGTCAGTATTTTTTCTAGCTGTTCAATGGAGGTCTGGCTGATCTCTCAAGATAAAGCCTCACCTTTAATAGATTTATCAGATTAGGGATGAGTTCCCTGTCAATTTCCTCCATTGTCAATTTTCCCACAACATTAGTGTTCTATGAACAGCAGGAGTAACTGCATTCGGGTACTTCTGATTGTTCCTGGAAAGGTGTTATTGACCCAAAGCAGCCTCCAAAACAGCAGGTGTAGTCTCACATTTAAGGCCTCCATTAGACACCTCAGATCACTATGGTCAGTTGCATCACAAGACAGCCCCTTTCAGCAAACATGGCTCCTGTGCTCTCTGATAGCCCATTTACTCCCAGCTCTGCCAGCAAATGGTCCCTGGGAGGGGTGTGGGCGGACAGGGTAGCTTGTGACACTTCAAGCACTTTTATGAGCATTAAACACAAATGAGGAAATCGTTTCTTTTCTAAACAAAATTCTGCAGTTTTAGGTCCATCTTCATTCCTGGGTTGCAGGCAGCATTTCAGGTTCTAACTATTAAGACATTTTCAATTAGAGAATGGTGCTAAACTCATTGTCCAACTGTACCCTTCAACTTCCAGACGACAGGCACTCCCATTAAAAATTGCAGCAGACACGTCATAATTAAGCGATGTCAACAGGAAATCCAGGAAACCAGAGGCTCAGAGTTCATGCACTCATGAGTGAGGCACTGAAACAGTCTCTCTTTACGTTATGGTTTGCTGAATCCAATAACAGGAGCAAAGCTCATGGTCTGGCCTGTGCTCACAATAAATTAAATGGCTTTTGCGGTCAAACACCTAAATACAGCTTCCCCCTTTAATTGCTGACAAGAGCAGAGACATGAACATGTCTCCACCAGAGACATGAACTGTTCAAGTATTTCTTTAAGATCTGGCACCAGCTCAATGGTTAATGGGCACATTCAGCCATGGTCCAAATCACGCTCACCTGCTGATCAAACCTACTGGCTTCAGTATGCCTCCTGGCCAGAGGCAGGGAAGCAGGACCTAGCCCATTTTCTGTGGTAAACAGATCTGCCTCATGTACGCGGCATCTTTCAACTCGGGTATATGGAGGGGTTGCCAAAGTGACATGTGAGTGGGACAAGGGAGCCGGGTTTGTTTTGGATAGGGCTAGCTGTATGGATCTGGCCATGCGAACAGCTGGCCTGCATGGTTTGTCGGTACCTGTGGGAGGAAGTCTACCACCCAATCATGGTCTCTGTGTGTATATAATGTCTTCTGCAGTTTCCACGATATGCTATGCATCCGATGAAGTGAGCTGTAGCTCACGAAAGCTCATGCTCAAATAAACTGGTTAGTCTCTAAGGTGCCACAAGTACTCCTTTTCTTTTTACGAATACAGACTAACACGGCTGTTACTCTGAAACCACGCAATCACAGAGTGTCATGGAAATCCTGTTTGGATCTGGTCCAGTTTGAAGAGGGCTGCTTTGCAATGAACGAGCAGGCTGATATGGCTGGGATGCTGGAGGTGAGCACTATTGCTGAGCCGTTCCATTTAAAAAACACACACACACAAATGCAGTTTCCCTTGGGCTGTAGCCAGGCATAAGTCCCAGGGCCAGGTGGAGAGAGCCAGCCCCAGGCCTCCAGTGTCAGCCCTGCAGGGAGGAGTCTCTGCCCACACCTAGCAACCGGCTTTGGCACAGCGTACGTGCTGCTGGCTGACTCCAGGACTCAGCTTGTGCGAAGGGGGCAGGTTATGGAGGACATCGCCCGTTCCCTTACGGAGTATCAGCAGCATCCTTCCCTGGTGCTGATCCCGGCCTGGCTCAGCTCTCTTCCAGCCCGTTAGCCTCCTGATAGCGGTGCTCTCAACGGCACCTGTCTGGCTGCGCCGGCTGCTTTTCAGCCAGCTCCAAGCGACTCCCAGCTCTTCCCATCCCAGTCAGAACTGGCCAGCTGCACCCGAGGCCCAGCACATCAGTCATCGTTTCAGAGCTGTCTCAAACATCGCTGGTTTCACCACACTGCCGTGTGGTGTGCTGTAATTCCGGCACACCTTGCTGTGCTGGAGGGGAACGTCCCAGCAGCCCCGTCTAGAAGCTCCAGCTGAGACATCTGGGACCTGCTTCTCGTTTACACCAAGGTTCCTTCCCACCGTTTTGGCACTAAAAGGCCCCTCCACACTCCCAGAGCAGTGGAAATAAGACTCAGGTCCTGGTCTTTGAAAACAAAGGATCCCACCTCTCGGTTTTTGGAACATACACTTTTAGTGCTTTAATGCTCCGGGATGCCACCAAGAGCAGCTTGCAGGCCGTCCTCTGTCTTTTTTTAAAGTCACATTGCAAACGAAGGAGTGGTTTTGTAGTTAGTTTGCACCACAAGGCAACAACGTAAGTAACAGCATCCCTGCAAGTGACTCCATCACGACCAGCCTACACTAGTCACCGAGGGTGTTAAGCAGGCCCGGGCCACTTCCAGCTTTTGAGGCCCCAGCCATAAAAATATTAAAAATGACGACACATGGTCTAATCTTGTGCCATCGGAACTGATGTATTTTTATTAATATTTATGAACATTTTTAACTCTTTAATGAGACAAAATCTATAGCAGGTAACAAGAAAATTATGTCTTTTACCAAATCACATCTCTTATTTGCGTAAATTCACAGCTCTAAGCTGAGAGAGTGGGTCACATTTTGGTCCAAGAGGGATGCGCATAAAATCAAGTTGCGAAACTTATCGAATGCCAAAGAATTAACAACTGTCTACATTTGAGGCCCCCTTTATGCTTGAGGCCCAGGGCAAATGGCCCTCCTGAGCCCCCCCTCTGCTTGGCCCTGGTGTTAAGGAACAGTCTGAGCTCTAAATGCCTGTGTCTGATTTCCTGGAGCAGAGGCCCACGAGGACAAAAACGAGTGTGGTTTAAGGCAGACTGTGCTCTCTAGACAGTTGGCCAAGTCTGTCCTGGCAGCAGAGAAGCAGCGGAATCATCAGACACCAGGCCTGGTAGAAGCTGGAGACTGGGCTGGTGCTGAAGTGCATTCTGTACTGTGAAATGGGGAGCTGCTCGTCCACCAACACTGGAAGTTGGCCCATTTTGCCACTCAGAGCGTTACAGTCACTCCTTGCAGGATCCCTCTTGCTGGACTCAGGTCCTTTTATTTTCTCCGGGGTGGGAAGGCTCAAGCAAATTCTCAGCCTGGCTGCAAAGCCCAGTCACACAAGGCATAAAGTCACTTTCCCAGCCGAGCCAAGGAGAGTGCAGGGGAAGTGTTGTTAGCGGAGGTGGAGCCCGTTATCAGCATGTAAGAATTGTTTGTCTTTCAGGGGCCCTTGGAGGGATTCAGGCAGCCAGAAACTGAGCGCAAAATATTTCACCAGAAACCCGAGACCTAATCTGCACCCCAGTCTCTGCAAATCCCTATGGAATTGTTGCTGCCCTGGAGATGAGCTAAGCAAACAGGGGGAGGTTTAGGGAATGTATTAGACTGCTGGCAGACTTCTTTTTTTTTTTAAAAAAAACATTGTCTATTAAAAAAAAAATAGAGAGAGTCTGACCCGAACCTGAAGAGGAGAGCAGCAGTTCTTCCTGTGTGCAGTGGAGAACAAACCGGTCCAGAGTGTCACAATGCACTGAGGTAGGGGAGAGCAGCATTTGGCCCCAAATGTCATGCATATTTTGAGACACTTGAACGGCTAACTTAGGCCACCATTTCCCCCTCAGTTGTGCACATGGAAGTTAAAGATCCATTAGGACTTTCCCCTGCCAATACAAGATATACTTTGAAGACCTGTCAGGGTCTTACCTGGTTGCATTTTAAAATGATCCAGGTCATTGGGCTTTCCCACATCTCACTACAGAGATGACTCCCCCGTTTTCTCTCTCAGTAGTAATATGCTCACATGGCACTCAGCCTTTATTGTATTATGTCTGTAGCAGAGCAAAATTAAAAACAAACTCACGGTGTAGAAGATAAGAGTACATTTGCACTTTAAACACATTTGTGGAAACCTCATTCCAAAAAGATTTCTGTAGGAAACAGTGTAAGATAGCAGGAACAGAAGGGGTAGGTAGTTGGATCAAGTGGCTTGTTAGATGCCTGATGTAGTTATCATTGTTTTTCACAAAGATCCTGTGATGATAAAGGTTTGGCCAGGCACGGATTGAAAATCAGAGCCTGTTCAATTAAGGCCAGTAAACTAGTCAGAGTCTGTAGAATCCTTGGAATTCACAGCCCCTGTCATCCCAAAGCTAGTGTTTATTTTGTTAGTAAGCTGGGACCTACGGCAGGTGCAGGCCAGACAGGCTGAGGTGCCAGCTGTGAACGCCTTCAGCTGCTCTGTACCCTTGAAATCAGATCGTCCCTTTCAAAGTTCACCTAAGGGAGAATTAACTTCCCCATGTGCAGCAGAGCATGATTTGCCTCCGCAGTCGCTGATGGCTGACACTAACCCTTCAGCCAGACGACCTCTGACTGGCTTTTATAGGCAGTGTAGCTGCCTTAAACTGCACCAATACGGAGGAAAAGAGAACAGCGAAAAATGATGAGGCCTGATCCATTCAGGATCAGGGCCGTGGGTGTTAATATTAAGCCACTTCCCAAAGACTTTTTAAATGCAGTGTTGACAACTCCCATGGTTTTACTGCAAATCTCATGATATTTGATGATGTTTTAATTAAAGCTGCAGATCCAGTGAAGTCATACAATCTCAGCCTCCACTTACGAAAAGTGTCCGTTTCCAGCCCTCACTGCCGTGGAGAAAAGCTTCAAAATGTGACCCGAGTGCCCCCTAAAGGCTCCGGGACCAGACATCCACGAAAAAGAACCCCAATGTATTACTGGCTCTTTAAATCTCAAGAGTTTTAAGCCAATCTCATGATTGTTGGCAGTCCCATGATTCTGGAACCCTTGGAGTTAGCCATAGTGTACCCATGGACCAGAACTAGTCTTGGGTCATTTCTAATTATTAGTCGAGATTTACAAGCATTCAGAGGCACTCACCATTACAGTATCTGGGTACAGGCTTCAGGCATCAGACCACACACAGTGCAATAAAAGCTGCATATGTAGTGTGTGGAATATCCAGCTGGGCTCGAATAAATTCTAAATTTTCCCAAGGTCAGGCCAGAAGGCTGTGTTGGAGAGGAATGACTCTGGCCAACTCTGAAGCATATTAAACAGACCAGAACTATTTATCCAGAGCCTTGGTCTGAGCGGCGCTGGAGGAACATGACAAGCCATGTCGAAGCTCCATCCCCTCAATTTCTGCACCCTCAGTTCAACGCCATTTTACATCACTGCACCATCATTCTCCAGCTACCTGGTCCTGTTTACAGGTCAGGAAGGATTTAAAATGGGCTGAAGATGGGCTGCCAGGAGTAGCAAAATTCTGTGAAAGGGCTGCCAGGAACGTCAAGCAACGCTGCCTGTGAAATACAGCAAAGCAGAAGGTGGCGGGGGGGACTCCTGGTCCTAGTCCATGTTATAATCCAGGTAATTTGTAATTAGCTGCCTTCCCAAGGGAGGAATGATTTTCTCCCCTCAGTGGCTGCTTTTTTCTTTTCTTGCTTGAAATGCTCATAAACCCCAGTGAGCCCGGCAGGAGTTTGGAGTGGAGAGGCAAATCTCTTGCCACACTTAGCCCCCTGGACTCTCCTGAGATTATGACAGTCCCCTGAGAACAATCTGGTAATAAAACACATCTGATGCGAGGACATTAGTGAACTCCCCACTTGTGCCCTCAGATGTGGCCAAGGAGAGACAACCTTCACTCCCCTTTCTGTAAAAAAAGTAACGGGTAGAATTTGCCCCGGGCACCTCAGACAGACCTTCCTCCTGCTGCAGAGTCTGCATCATAGAGTCCACCTCTGCAAGTGAATTAGCCACTTTCCTTGTACACTGCAGCTGCTACGCCTACAGGGCTACATACCTGGCACTGGGTTTAGCAGACCCTGACCCTACAAACCAGCTCCACAGGCTCTCCTTTAGGTGCACCTAGAAAGGAAAAGTACCCAGTCATCACATCACCCTCTGAAACCAGTGCCCACAGCTAGGCAAGTTCTCTTCCTACCAACAGGACACAGAGATGCGTGAGGCCTGCCCTGAACAAATGGCCCGGTGCTGGAGTTCTTTCACAGCTTTGTATGGGACTTTGGGAGAACCTGCTTCGTTACCACTTTGGCCAAGGACTGAGTCGTCGGGGTTTATGAGTAGATCTCACCTCGTCCCAGTCACAGACTGCCAGGCCAACACCTTACGCAGGATTTCCATTGCCCTGAACAGAAAGATTGGCCCCCTAGATACAGTGCCCCTTTGGGGGCAGAAGTACCTCTTATGAAGCACGACCATCTCACAGCAGGCACTGACCTCAGCAATATTCATGCAACAGGTAATATTCGCATCAGACCACCAGACACAGCCTATCGGAAAAGTCAGGGCGATTTACTTGGGCTGCCCCCTGTAAGGCTGCAAAGACCGTGGGTCCTCAAGGTAAAATTTCACTTCATGCCCCACATCCTGAACTGTGCAATGATTCTTCTGAGCCTTTGCTTAAAGGATTTCCCTGTCAGCCAATCTCATGTCTCTTTTTTGACCGCAGTTAATTGTGGTATGCAGAAAATGTCTGTCTAAAGGGAGGAAGTGAGCTGAAGTTTAGAGCATTCCTCGGTGGCTAGCTGTTTATTAACAAGTGACTACCAGACTTTTCTTATCTGAAGTGCAGTTATATCATCAGTACACTTTGCAGCTACAATACAAGGCCAGTGGCATACAAAACAACTTGTGAACGCCTCATTTGAGCGCAGGATTGGGTCTAAGTAATGTAGAGGTTTTTGCCATCTCTAAGGTCCTGGGGTGATGGTTGATTTAGGTACAACAAGCTAAGTGGGCAAAGGGCCGAGTATTTACAACTCTTTTCTGGAGCAGATTGGAATAGCGTTTGGATTATTTCTTTCCATTAGTGCCCACGTCAATAGCAAACAAGGGACACCGCAGCTTGAGTACAGAGGACTCTGGAGCGACCCTGGAGTTACACCAGAGTACCTGAGGCCAGGCTGCTGAGGAAGCAGGAGATCAAATGGATAATCCAATTTGATTATATTTTAGAAACCGTTTGACTCACACTGTTGAATCGATGACAATGAATCTGTGACAATGAGTGCAAATACACTTAACACTTCTGAAGAAAAAATGCTCCGTTATTCAGTGTGTTGCCGATAAGATGCAACAAGGGTGTATTTAGATAAACTCCAGTAGAATTAGTTAAAATAGAGAGGAATTGTGGTGGCGCATTTTAAGCAGGGCAATAACAGAATGCCGCCCTGAACAGAAAAGGAAAATGTAGCGATTCCTACCTGGCCCCTAGCTTTAATGGAAGGTTTTGTCATCTAATGAAAGCCTCTGATCACGTTTCTATGTATAGTTGATTTTGCATGAAAAGGGTCTAGATGGAGCAGTTAATCCGGAGTCCACGAAGAGCATTCTACTCTGCATTTCAAGTCACAAGCTGACTCGTGTGAAGAGGCTATTCCACCAGCCAGCCAGCTCCAGCCGGGGGAAATATTTGAAAGAACATGCATTTAGGGTGTGGTCCAAAATCCAGTGAAAGACTCAGTGGGAGCCTTTCTATCCACTTTGGATCTGGTCCGTCAATGCCCATTAAGGACCAGTTGAGAAGACATTACAGTGCAAACCAGTCACACACACTCACATTTCACACCGCACTTCCAAGAGCAGAAGTGTGGACAGCAAGTCCGCCCTTCTGAGATTTACAGACTCTTGAGGTGATTTATTCAAAACCTCCCCCTGCCGGTCTATCCAGCCTAGGAAGTTGTGCATGCAGTGCCCACCTGCAGGGGAATGGGACACTGGAAGGGAATGGTAATGGGTTAGACAGGCTTTCACCTGGAGGTCAGCAGTAAATGAAAGTGACCCCATGGCTGGTGGGTGGCCTACCCTGGTGCATACATGCCCATATCGCCATTATCCATAGGGAACGCTGCATTGTACAGCTGAAATTCAGTTAATGGAGAAGTGCTGAAAATAATCCTCTCCCAAAAGTCTCCCCCTCTCGCAGGTTAGTTCCCCCATGTTTCTCTTGCTATCACAGGTCCTAAACAGAGCGCTGCGCTCCCTGCACCCTGGCTTTAACCTCCGCTCTCGCCTCTCCCCACCCAACCCAAAATGCTGCTGCTAAAGTCTTCCTCTCCTGCTGCTCTAGCCAGGACATGCCCCTCTTCAGGCTCGTACACCGGCTTCTGCTCACGTCCAGCTTCTCTCCTCCCCTGGCAGCCCTGCAGGACTGTGCTCCTGTTCGCATCTCTCCCCAGTCGCATACTGAGCCTTGTCTGCTCGCTGCAGCCATGGGCTTCCCTCAGACCACAGGAGGGGAGGGGAGGGAGGCTGTTCAGTCGTTTCATTATGGCTGGTAGATCCCGGCGCAGCCCTGCTGCAGGACAGTTTCTCCCAGGGACCTAAATGCTCAAGCACCCGCCAACACCTCATGCTGACACAGCTTTGTCTCCCTCCTGTGCCTACATCATGCAAGTCTGCTACTGCCTCTGAGCTCGTGGACCCAGTCCTTTTGCTCTACCAGTAGTGGGCCCTGCTTTTAGTTCCAGGGATCACAGGTTCAATCCCTGCACATCATGACCAGTTCATCAACACACTGATCTGTTTGCCCACTTCATATTGCCTCCTTTTCCTCCCCAGGTTTAGTGAAGCATTCAAGCCAGAGGACCACGCCAAACCCTGAGTACAATCGTCCTGGTGCTTTTGTGAAGCTGTGCAGTGTACTGATTTGTGCCTTTAGACTAAGCCCTTAGGGGCAAGAATACTGCTTATTGTCCAACACAGTCACATGATCACAGCACCTGTGTACCTGGGGCACTGTACATGTGCTATTCGGCACAAGTGTTCAGTAGTGAGGGTGATTAACTGTAGGCACAAACTCTCAGAGGGAGAGGTGGATTCTCCATCTCTTGATGTCTTCAGATCCAGACTGGCTGCCCCTCTGGAAGATGCCTTAGCCAAAAAGTTATTGGGCTCAATATGGGGGTATCTGGGTGACATTCAATGGCTTGTGATATGCAGGAGGTCAGACCAGATGATTTAATGCTCCCTTCAGGCCCTAAACTCTAAGAATCGGTAAATCAATGCACCCTTATGCCATGTATTACTTGAAGGGTCATTAAACGAGTCTAAAACAAGCATAAGTGAGAGGAGAATCAGGCCCAAGGGGTTTAGGTGCCACCTAACTCACCCTACTATCAGTGTTCTGTGCATCGCTGGTACATGACTCTGCGCTGCCCTGTATCAAAGCAGGGTGCCAAGTCCCAGGACTGTTTGAAGAGCAACCCCCCTGTCCCCTCCTCCCCCCCCCACCACACTGCAAAAATGTCAGGATACAGGGGCACAGCCACTTTGGTGAGCAGATACTTCACAGGCGAGAAAACAGCCACTTACGCTCCAAAGAACTTTGGCTTCACACAAACCTATTTCTCTTTCTGAGAACGTTCAGTGTACAAAGAGCTCTCCAGTACCAAGGCTGGCCCACCCTGCAGTTTAGCACCACTGGCCATCCCAAGTCTCTGCTGTTCAAGCTGCCCACGTAAAATGGTACCAGGCCAGCAGTGAGCTGGAATTACTGGTGTGTGTCTGGAGCACTAATGGCATCTTACAGACCAGAATCACCATGACACACAGAATCATAGACATGCTGGGCTGGAAGGGACCTCGAGAGGTCATCTAGGTCAGCCCCCAGTGCTGAGACAGGACCAAGTAAACCTAGACCAGCCCTGGCAGTGGTTTGTCCAACCTGGTCTCAAAAACTTTCAATGGCAGGGAGTCCACAACTTCATGCGAAGCCTATTCTGGAGCTTAACTACCCTTAGAGTTAGAAAGTTTTCCCCCCCCCCAATAGCTAACCTAACACTCCCATGCTGCAGACTAAGCCAATTATTAGTTCTAGTCCTATCTTCAGTGGACATGGGAAGAACAAAAGGAAAACAATCACCATTCTCTTTCTAACAGCCCTTAACGTATGTGAAGGCAGTGATCAGGTCCTCCCACAAGCTCTTCCCAAGACTAACCATGCCCACTCTTTTTAGCGTTTCCCCATAGGTCACGTGTTCTAAGCCTTTTATCATTTTGTTGCTCTCCTCTGGACTCTCCAATTTGTCTTTCTTAAAAAGTGCAATGCCCAGAACTGCATACAGTACTCCAGCTCACAAGTGCCAAGTAGTGTGGGACAATTACCTCAAGTGTCTTACATACGCACTCCTTTTAACACACCGCAGAATGATATTAGCCTTTCAGAACTGCATCACATTGTGGACTCATTCAATGTGTGATCCACTGTAGCCCCCAGGTCCTTTTCAGCAATACCACCACCTAGCCAGTTAGTCCCCATTTCATAGCTGTGCATGTGATTTTTCCTTCCAAAGTGTAGGACTTTGCACTTGTCTTTTTTCCACCATGTTTATTTCAGACCAATTCTCCAATTTGTAAAGGTCCTTTTGAATTCTAATCCTGCCCCAAAGTGCTTGCAAAGCCACCCAGCTTGGTGTCATCCACAGATGTTATAAGCACACTCGCCACTCCATTATCCAAGTCATTAATGAAAATAACTGACTAGTACTGAACCCAGGACAGACCTCCGCTAGCTATGTCCTCCCACTTAGACAGTGAGCCACTGATAACTACAGTTTGAGTATGGTCTTCCAACTAGTTGTGCACATATCTTATGTAATTTCTTCTACATCACATGTCCCTGTTTTGCTTATGAGAGCGTCATGTGGGACTGTGTCAAAAACCTTACTAAAATCAAGACATATCTACATCTTCCACTCTATCCACTAGGCCAGTAACCCTGTCAAAGAAGGAATTTAGGTTGGTTTGTTCTTGACAAATCCATGCTGGCTATTCCTTAGAACCATCTCATCCTCTGGGTGCTTAAAACTTGATTTTTTAATAATTTGTTCCAGTATCTTCTGAGGTATCAAAGTTAAGGGGACTGGATGATAATTCCTCAGGTCCTCTCTGTTCCCTTTTTAAAAGCAGGTACTATATTTGCCTTTTCTCCAGTCCTCTGGGACCTCACCCTTCCTCCAGGAGTCCTCTAAGATAATTGCTAATGCTTCCAACATTCCTTCAGCTAGTTCCTTAAGAATCCTAGGGTGAATTTCATCAAGCTGTGCTGACTTGAATACAGCTAACTTATTTAAATATTCTTAAACCTGGTATAATGAGGGACACTCACCCCTCACAAGTGCCCCCCATCTCGGTGTGGGTGCCTGCACTCTCTCAGCCTTCCAGCCAATGCACACAGTCTGTATGTGAGATAAATCACACCACTTCCAGGATATAAGTCCAACAAGGGCCCTATTTCAGTGCCCTCGGTAAGGTCTCTTAATTGGCAGCCCTATCTCTAGACTTGAGCCTCAGTCAGTCCAACAGGGCCTATCGCAGAACCCTGGTTCGAATGGTCTCTCAGCCCCTTCTGGGCTCTTTCAAATTGTCCCTGCTCTTCAAGCAGTCCCGGCCCTGGTGTGGCGCCATGTGCCCCAGGGCTCGCTCCTGGAGACTCTGCCTCTCTGGACCTTTCTGGCCCCAGCTCTCCTGCTGGGACACTACAAGAGTTCAGTTCTCCTTCTGGGGTGTATCAAAGTCCAGGCCACTCTCCCAGTGGCTGGTGGGGGGAACCCAGACCCACCCTCTTCTCCAGGTCCCAGCCCAGGAACCCTACAGATAACAGCCACCTGTCCTGTCCCTTTAAATAAAGTGCATCACTGCTACAACTGCCGGGGCCACTGCCCCACAGCCCCAGCTCATTGTTCACCCTTACCTCAGGGCCTTGTCGCCAGCCCGGAGCTCTTTCACGATCCCCCCAGCCTCCGTCAGCACTGCTCTGCCCCAGCTCCTGTACCTCCCTCAGGCAGCCAGGCACACAACCCACTCAGCTCAAGCAGGGAACAGATCTTACTCTGGCCCTGCAGCTCTTTTTATACTAGCCTGCTGGGCCCTGATTGGCTGCTCCCTGCAGCCCCTTTCTGATTGGCTGTGCTCCACTCAGGATCCCCTCCACTTCCCTTTTCTGGGGCAGGGTATGCCAGGGTCATGAGGCATCCAGCAGGGGGCCTCAGGGCTTCATCCACCCTGTCACACTTGGTCTTTCCCTGTTTTGGCTTGTATTCCTTCTCCCTTGTTATTAATATTAATTGCATTGAGTATCTGGTCTCCTTTAACTTTTTTAGCGAAGGCTGAAGCAAAATAGGCATTAAATACCTCAGCCCTCTTGATGTTATCTGTTATTAAGTCTCCTTCCTCACTATGTAGAGGATCTAGACTTTCCTTCATCTTTCTCTTGCTCCTAATGGGTTTAAAGAACCTCTTCTTCTTGCCTTTTACATCCCTCTCTAGGTGTAACTCATTTTGTGCCTCAGCCTTTCTGGTTTTGTCCCTACAAGTCTGTGCTGTTCTTTTGTCCTCCTCCTTAGCAATTCATCCACGTTTCCACTTCTTGTCAGGTTCCCTTTTGACTTCACGTCATTAAAGAGATCCTGATGCAGCTTTATTGGCCTCTTACTATTCCTTGTATTTTTCCTTTGCATTCGGATAGTTTGCTGTTTTCTCTGAGAAGCTGTCAGCTGTCCAGAACCCCCATTCCCTTAGATTTTCTTCCCAGGGGACTTTACCTGCCAGTTCGCTTAGTTTGGTAACATCTGGTGAGTTGTTTTTTTAAGTCCATTGCCTTTGTTCTGCTGCTCTCACTCCTTCCATGCCTTAGGATCCTGAAATCTGTCATTTCCACAATCACTTTCCACAAAATTGCCTTCAACCTTCGGATTTGCAGACAATTCCTCCCAGTTAGTCAGAATCCAGTCTAACATGGGTATCCCCCTGGTTCCTCCTCCACTTTCTGAAACAAAAAGTTGGCCCCAGTACATTCCAAGAACTTTCTGGGCATGTTGTGTTTTGCTGTATTACTTTAAATGCATTGTAAATATGGGATATAAAATATCAGCCCCCTCTGTGAGCGCAATTCTTCAAGGGCCTTTTCTTTTAGAATGTAGTTCACAGGTGATATAGTCCAACGTCCAATATCACATTCAGGGCGGACCAGTAAGCACTGGGATCCCAATCTTGCTGCTTAAGCTTCCCCTGCACTGAAGCATCAGGCAGATCTGAGATATCCTTGGTTCCTGATCCTGTTCTTTTATAGGTTTCAGAGTAACAGACGTGTTAGTCTGTATTCGCAAAAAGAAAAGGAGTACTTGTGGCACCTTAGAGACTAACCAATTTATTTGAGCATAAGCTTTCGTGAGCTACAGCTCACCTCATCGGATTCATCCGATGAGGTGAGCTGTAGCTCACGAAAGCTTATGCTCAAATAAATTGGTTAGTTTCTAAGGTGCCACAAGTACTCCTTTTCTTTTTGTTCTTTTATACAATTTCATGTCTTCTTTGACCAGCTGGAGTCCCTTGGGGAACAATAGGCCCTCATTTCCTAAGCATCTTGTTAATTATTCACACAGATTAACATAAGGCAATCTATCCATCAGGCAATCTATCACAGGTACTTAGCTATACGAATTAACATAAGACAATCGCCTGTTACTCCACCGTTCGCAATACATTTCAAAGAGATGAATACTGAGATATCCCATGTTTACAATTCATTTAAATGCTAGGATGTTCTTTTGATCTCTGAATTATCAGAATACAGCATAGACAGGGACTGCTGATTACATTGTTGACCACTACCCGTATACATGTAAATACACAAACACACAAACATGATCTCCCCACAGGCCTTTAAGGGTTGCATATGAGTCATTTATTCTACAGGATGTTTAACCCTTTCTGGCCATGCCTCACTTTCTTTTTTCCCACCTGGAAACACCAGAAGTTCAGAGTTTTAGACCAAACAGGAGCACCACAGAAGCCAGGGCACAGTACCTATCCTCAGACGTGTGGACGGAATCCATTCCGCCCGCCCGAAATTAGCTTTGTGTTTCATGATGTGTCACCCAGCAAAGTGGCAGCACCAGCTTTTGAAAGACTGATCCCTCCAGGACAGGAAACCAACCCCGTCCCATGCCCAGCCTGCAGCCAGGTGAGCTGTAAAGAAATGGCACTGCTGTTCTCTACGGGATGTGGCTACAGCGGCCATTTCTCTCCCCAGCCCCCCGGAGACAGGGATGGACCCTGAGCATATTTTTCTCCGTTAATTGGCTCATCGTCAGATCTTCCTTCCACCCTGGAGCCAGGTTTATATTTTGTGTCACTTGACTTCTTTTCCCTTGTTCTAATACGAAACGCTCCCTGTTCCCTCATCACAGCAGCCCTTTGGGGCTGTCTAAACCCCACTTCCTGCCCTGGAACAAAGGCAAATAACGAGCCCCAAAGGAGAACAGCTGCCACTTGCTAACACACCACGCGCGAGGGAGGGCTTGTGTGGCTGCCCCTGCAGGGCCAGCTGGGGCAAGGCAAAGTTTCAGTTCCAAGCAGTGAGGCTTTCCTTCCTTATCTTTAAATGTCAGCTGCAGAAATGAGATAAGAGGCAGGGCACAGATCAAGTGCTGAGCCCACTCCTGGTTTCCAAGCAGCTCACCAGCATGTGGTTTTTATTTAGGACTTGGAGGATTTGCTGCATCTCCAGGAGGCTGGAGAGATGGCTCTTTGAAGTGTCTTTCATTCTGGAGCCACTTTCAATTAATTCAAGATGACGTACTTTTCCAAACCCTAGAGCCTTTGATAACATAAATGTTCCGATGTTTGGCTAGTTTGCATGGCTCCTGACCGGGCTGCTGCAGCCACGCTCTGCCATGGAATCCTGTGCTGACAGCGTCACAAAATGCCAACAGATGTAGGCGAAGGCATCCGGGGGAGAGACTCACCCATTCTGCTTTTGACAGCGACATCCTGCTTCCTCTTTGGGACTCCACCCTAGTCCCAAGTGTAGAAGAGCTCAGTAGGATCCCAAGAGCTCACAATTCATTCCAACAAACCAGAAGCCTTTAGTGTATCTTGCTACTTCCCTAATGTATAACTGAATGATTTCCTGCTCATGTGGACTGCTGAGGACTTCAGATATCTTCGGGCATGGGCTGGAATTCGTTATTGCTGCCTGCTCTATGCTTTGTCAAATGTATGAGCCGGCTATTAAATGCCTAGAAGAAAAATCTCTCACCAGGTGGGTGGGGCACAATAAGAATATGGAATGGTTAAATTCACCATTCATGCTTTCAGACGATGGACCTGTGCGGGTTACTGCAACAGGGTGTGAGCCCTGAGCTGTGCTGTGATCGGCTGATATCATTCCACGCCCACATCCCCAGTCCTCCTATCGGTTTACAGTAAGTTAAAAAGTACCTGCAAAAGCAAATCATATCTTTGACTTTATTTATACCACCCTCTGGCCTGGTGTCTCCACTCGACCGGACTCAGACAGCACCCAGACACAAACACCCTTGCAGTTGAAAATGTGTTCTATTTTTTATGAAAGCATTAAAAGAAAACAAGAAGGTTTTGGTTTTGTCACAGTTTTTCATGGGACTTTTTGGTTTTCATTAAAAAAAAAGCAGAACTCCAAAAGTCATTTCTGGGTGTTGAAAACAGAAAAATTGTCAGTGTTCAGATTTTTCAATTCAAAGCCAAAAAAATTAAACAAAAACCTTCATTTTGTTATGAAAATTTGCTGTTTTATCACAAAGCCCTTTTTTGGAAATAAAAGTGGATATAATTTTTATAACCTGCTCTCTTTATTCTAAACCGATGTTCTGACAAGATTGAGGCCACCCAAAATTTATTCACATCCTTTGATTTGTACTAAATCTGGTCCCAAACCTTCTTCAACCATTTATAATCTTCATTTCACATGACACCAATGTCTCCAGGAGCTAGTCCCTTTGAGTGGCTGCGTTGCTAGCATCTGCATCAATTTGTTCTTTGCTCGTGCCTTTGTCACAGATAGCCAGTGCTACCTGGGAGCTCCCGGCCCACGCTAGGATCCGGGCTTTTACCCCAAGATAAGGGGTGATGAAGGAGGAACTTTTTAAAAGTACACAGCAAACGCAGGAGGCAACATCTCTTCACGCCGGGTATCAGAAGGTGTGTGGGCATTCCACTGCGAGTGGAAGCTGGAGCAGCTCCTTTGTGTCCATGGAGCTGTGGTGGATTGCACCGGCACTGAATGTGGTCCCTGCACTTCTACCACTGAGGTACGATACAACCTTGGACAAATCACTGCATTTCTGCACAAGGGGGATAACATCTGGAATCACATGATCTTCTGCTCCTCCAAGACCACACGCTGCAACGTCAACTCTGCCTCCCGTCAGCCCTCCACCGCCTGCTTTCCCGAACGGTCCCTTCCCAGCACCACACACCTACTGCTCAGAGGGGCTAGTAGGGGGTCATTTGGAAACGAGGTGTGTGGAGGTGGGGAGCGGAGTGAAAGTTGCGTCTGTAGCAGCTGGGCTAAGGGCAAGGTGTGTGCTCACAGTGGGAGGAGTGTGCTGTTAACTTTTCACTTCTTTGCCTGTGTGGGTTTGAGCCATGTGTGTTACGTGTGTAGTAACTTGCGCTGCTCCACAACGACTTTTTGTAGAGTGATATTTTATTACTACCCAGTGCAAACCTGTGGTAGAGGTAAGCATAGTGGCACCAGGGGTTTATATTCTTTTAGCAGCACATTCAGGAACACATATAATCAGATACATGAGCACAGAGATGTGCAAAGGAAACTTAAAGAATGGAATATTTAGCCTAAGCATGTTTTTAACTGCTCACTGGTCTGCATACCATCTGAGTCATGTAAAAACCCTGACAAATGCTGGTTTTTCCACTGGCACTTGCACTTTTGAATAATACATTTGCAGAGAAACTCATTTTTTAAAACCTGATGATAGGCCCAATCTGGCAATCTGTGAATGTTGTCAGTGTAAGGACTTCAAGGACTGGATCCCATTTCTGTGGTTTTTTAAAACCATATTTAAACAAACATGTTCCTGCATATCAATCTGTCACTGTGAAATCTCTTTGATTCAGATGTGCTGACTTGGGTTCACAATGTTTACAAAACTATGGAAATGGAAATGGAAATGCTTGATATGTATTTCTACACAGCACTCCCAGAAATTGCTGGTTGCATTTTGCAACAATTGAGAAAGTAATCTTTAACCCTAGAACATGCAAAAGAACTAAAAAGCAGTTAGCTAGGCTAACGCCGTTGCTTAATTTGCTAATTCATTTTAGTTCTATAAATAAATAAATAGCCCCTCCCTACCCTTGAAAATTGCAAGGTTTCAGCTTTTTACAGCAGTGGGCTACATTTTTCTACATGTTGTGCTTAGCAAGAGACAGCTGGAAGGCAGGATATGCATAGCGTTACCTATATCTTATACCGCTCCTCTCTACCAAGCGATTTAACAAATGTGCGTGTTATCATACGGGCTGCATAGCAAAGTGGTGAAATCATGGAAGACTGCAACAGGGGCTCAGCACACTTTACTTATGTAACAGCAAAGTTCACTGAAACTACCCACTCAGCGACATTTGCCCAGAAATTCTGGGTTATTTTTCAGCAAACACTGATACAGCTAAAAAGCCAAATTTAAGAGACATTTTTGCTCTCTCTTTTGATACGTTTCCCATTTCACACCACAACAAGAAATCAATCCAGAGGTTTGAAGCTGCCGCAGGGTGAGGTATTTAACCCAGGAAGGGGGATTTTTGTATCAGGCTTTTAACAAACAAAAATCTTTTACAACCTGCAACAAGAAGTTCTCAGCTTCTAAACAGAGACTTGCTTGGATCCTACGGTAGCCATTGCACATTACAGCTCTGCCTGTTCGCCCCGAGAGCTGCCTGCTTGGACGGAACACCAGTGTGCCGCAGGACGCGGGGTCCCGTCCATACGAGCCAGCAGGTGGCCGAGTTCCCCTGAATCAATGTCCCGTGGTATTCGAAGGTGCTGAGCTGCCGGAGCTGGTGTGTTTTGGATGAGAGTCTGACCACTTGTGATCAGCAAAGATCTCATGGCTTTGTTTATGTAGCTTTCCAGGGCCTGATTTTCCCCTGCCTTGCATAGTCGTGTGCACCACCGCAAAGTGGTGCCACTGCACAGGTGTGAATGATTACACAAGGTGCCAGGCAACGGAGAACTGGGCCGACAGCTTGTTAGACTGTGCTCTCGTCTGCCACCTGGGTGGCTGCATTCCGGGGTTGAGGAAGTGATCCTTATGGGTTTGCACTGTGCTTTGGGGTCTTTCAGGCTCAGTGCAACATGAAGATGGTCCATTATTGCCAAACTCTTGTACTCTAGTGATCAGAGGATGCATCCCTCAGAACTTACTCCCTCACTAGCACAAAGGAGATGGAGGCAACCTAGATGAGCATTAAGGGAAACTGGCATCCTTCAATGACATGAAACAAAAGCATTGTCCCAAGTAACTGACTCAGTAACGTTAAATCCCTTCTAGTGGCTGATCAGAGGGAATTATGTGCAGAGCAGAGCAAGATAACAGGGAAATTAGGAATCTGGCTGGCACCGCGTGCCCTCTCAGATTAACCTGTATAGGGGAGTCTGCAGAAGGGAACAGTTCTCCTCCACATCGTGTTCTTCCCCCAAACTCATTCTAATCCCTCCACGCAGTTTTCTCTTTACAAAGCTGGAGACTTGTGGAAAGGGGGAACCGTGTGGGCTCCTCTGCAGTCTCTCCATCCCAGGCCCACGTGGGAAACAAAACGAAGTTAACATGACGTACAGTGCAAATCCTCTTTGCGGGGTGCGGACTTGCAGGGGCAGCCGTGGCAGGGAGAGCCCTTGGAAACACAGTTCCTGCAGGAGCCAGGCTCTCTGTATGCTGGCAGGGAACTCGGAGCCCAGGTGGTAGCAGAGAAGCCGAAGGACCTTCTCGGATGCTCCTCACCTCCTGTGGATCCACCGGGGGATTAGCCATGCCCCACGGGATGAATTAGCAGGCACCTTTGGGAGTGGAGGCTTTCCCGTCTGGGAGACAGGGGCCCATGAGAGAGGACACCCAGATGAGAACTATTTTGGTTCAAAGATATGGGACACTACATATTGCTGCTGTGTCACATTAGCAGAGCTACATCACGGGATCTCTGAGAAGCGCCCGGGCTCTGGATTATTGAAATGCTGAAGAATTCAGAGCTTGCTGCCGTCTCAGGCTGTCTGCTCCACCTGTTTGCACCTTTTCAATCTGAAGTTAATCTTGGGACATTCTGCAGCACTAGACCCAAACGACGCTCCATTTTGTTCTGCAGCTATGCCTGGAGCATTTCAGCAAAAACCAGCGTATGTAATTCAACACAAAAGCAACCAGACAAAAGCAGGCGGTGCCTCCTCTGCTCCCACAGGGATGTGCGTGCTTAAAGTGTGCTCCGCGGTCCCGCTGTATCAACTCACCGGTTGAATACACAGTTCCCTCTTCCTGGGAGGGCCAAGTCTTGCTCATGTTCTCATTTACTTTAATTCAGATCAGGTGATGTCAATGCAAGTCACTGTGTGAGACGTACGAGCAGGATAGGAAGGTAACTCAGGGCTGTAGGAAGGTGAGATCAAACCAAGCATGGGTTTGCTCTGAAATCAATAAGGTGGGTAAGAAACCAACTCCCAATGACTTCATGGAAATCCCAGTGCATTCCAATAGGCATGCACGGGGACCACCAATCACTGCAGTCTGGATATTGCCAGTTTCATCAGGGTGAAACTGACCCTGCTGAATCTTGGAAAGCCAAGTAGAGTTCATAAGAAGTCACAAACACACACCTCATGAAAGACCCCACACCAAAGATCCCTGGCTTTAACCTCCCACGCAGCTCATGGGCAACCCTAACCCGTATCCACACAAACCATGGCAGATGTGGATACTTGCTGCACAAATGGAAAATTAAAGACTTTCCAGTTTGTGAATGTGGTCACCCCGAACAGACCATGGACCATATAACAACTCAATGCCCAATTCACAAATATGAAGTAGGCATCACAGCAATATGCTCTGCACTCCAGATGCAGTTATCTGCTTTAGCCGTCTGAGCGCGAAATCTTAGCTGTTGGTCGTTGGTCTACATTTACATCAGCCATACAAAGAAGATGGAGGCCAATTTCTTCTGCATTCTGGGCCCCATTCAATGGGAATTTCAGCCCCTCTCAGGATTCAGTCACAGATGCCAGACCCGCACCTCATCTTAATTGGCCCCTGATGTGACTGGAGTGACTCCAACTTGCACTACCTGAGGCTCTGGCCCATAATGTTTATGAAACATGCTGTAGATATAATTACAGATTCCAGAACAAAAGGAGGAATTTGCTTTTGACTTCACCCACTCAACTGTCAGAACCAACTCCTGCTCATTTTCCCAACAGAGCTACTCTCCACTCACAGAAACCAGGCACTTCTCAAATTGAAACCAAGGGCCCTCTTTGTGTCATTGAGAACCAAAGAACGTTCAGATTGTCGATAAAAACCAGAAAAACTTTGACAAACATGAATATTTTCACAAGAAAATGCCGGGTTAGTCAAACAGCCGTATTATGTAAAAAAAAAAATTGATGATAAAACATCGACCTGCTGTCCTCACAGCCCGTACCTGAGACACTGAGTCTAATCCATGTACTCCAGAGGGATGCATTAGTCCTGCCCCACCACATTAACCTGTGTTCTGGAAGTTCTTCTTTGGAGAGGAAAATCCCACCTCTGGCTAGGGTGAGCAGACAGCAAGTGTGAAAAATCGGGACAAGGAGTGGGGGGGGGGTAATAGGAGACTATATACGAAAAAGACCCAAAAATCGGGACTACCCCTATAAAATCAGGACATCTGGTCACCCTACCTCTGGCCAAAGGGTGACAACAAAAGCTAAAAGTACATGAATTCTGGGGTGAATATACTGAAGGTAACAGGCGGGCCATCAAGAGGAGTGCTGCATCCAGGCCAACATGGGGAGACTGTTGTAATGGGTGAGGTGATTTCGGACTGATGTCGCTGTCTGTGGGTTAGTTTAGCTTGGATCTTGTTGGAATTAGGTTGTAGCTTGGCCTTAGCTGACGTTATTGATAGGCTGCTTGTGGCTTAACGACAGTGGCTTTTGGAAGGGCGGGGCAGCTTGTGGCTTTCCCCTGGTTTGCAGATGGAAAGCAGCCCCTGCTGATGGGCTGCTCCTGGCTGGGTGGAGGTAACCCAGGCAGTGTGCAGTAGTTCGGCTGGCTGGCTGTATGTTTACCTTAGTGTGGCTGGTGGCTCTGTTGGATTGTGGCCATTTGTGCTGTCTGATTATGGCTGCCTTCATTTTGGCTGTGGAGTGTTGGAAGATCGAAAGCTTGTCTCTCTCATCACCAGAAGTTGGTCCAGTAACAAATATTCCCTCCCCCGCCAGGTCTCTTTCATTTTGGCTAGCGACGGCTGGTTGGGGCTGAATTCGGGCAGCTTGCAGGGGAGTTTGACAAGTGGCCATTTGGGGGTTCTGACTTGGTTCAGACTTGGAAAAGTGGCCATTGATGCTTGTTGGCAGCTCTTTGCTTTCTTTGGGTAACGATGGAAGGAGAGTCTACGAAATGTTTCAACTTCGACCCAATGAAATTTCATCAAAAATATTCTGACCTAATGTCAAGGCTTCATCTTAACTTCAGCAGGTTCAAAGTTGGTCCTGACAGTTTGTGGCTGGCAACTGGCATGCTTCATTGTGGCAGAGTTTAGCGATGACTAGTTTTATTTTCAGTACCAGGGCCATGTTCTCCCGGTCTCTTCAGTTCACTCTCTCTTGGATAGTCTCTGGAGAAAAGCCTTAATTTTCTTTATAATCATCCCCTTCTCCCCGCAGATTTAACATCTGTGGACATGGGTTGCTGCTAGGCCATGTCTTTCTCATAAGTGGAATTCAGGCGCAGGAAGGACTAATGGCCCATTGTATGTTGGCAGACAATTTGTCCTGCCTTTTCAAATGATTTTCCTTCTTTTGTTACTAATCCATTCTGTATTGGTAAGTGTGATGAATAACTGTCAGCAGACCTCAGAAAATACATTTATTTCTGTGCAACTATAACAGACAAATGAATTTTTTACGAATACAGACTAACACGGCTGTTACTCTGAAATGAATTTCTGCATTTTCTCATCCATAGAAAAGTACAATATGCTGAAATTTACCAAACCCTTTGGACAGCATTTATTGTATCCGTGTTTACATTTTGTCTAGCTTTCAATCTACATGACATCTGTTACATTCATAGGTGTCTGACTGGCTTTGGCTACAAGAGATGACTTTCCTTCTCAACTATTGGAAACAGGTCAAAGTTATATATTTAAGGTTGTAGTCCAAACTCCCCAAAGTCTGATGTATTTCTGATTATTTCTCCCTCTAATCTGCAGTGCACCTAGGAAGATGCAATTTTTAGCTGGAGTTGTAAAGCCTCCAAAACTCTCAATACCAGAAAAAAATGTCCCTGCATATTCTTCTATGTTTGAGTTGATGTTACAAATTAAAATGAGTTCCGAGCAGAGATACACATGATTAATGAGCCCTTAACCTGGCAATCAATACTTCTTAAAAATTTGACCATTTTTCAGAGAAAGGTCTACAAAACAAAAAGGTAAAGTTGTTCCAAAGACACTTCTGGAATCCTTACGAGTTTAAAACAGCTTTTAGTTTGGAGTAAAATGAGCAGATTACCCCATCACCTGGATTAGTGCCTAGCAGGTTCAGCTGCAGCATTCTGGTTTATTGGCTCACCAAATGTACACTTTAAGTTTGTTTTGAACTTAGTGTTCACAAAGGCTACCAGACTGATTGCGCTAAAGACCGATGTCCCTATCTCTAATACAACGATTTATTCAGAATAATCAACTGTGGCTAGAAATTCTGTGCCAAGTTTTAGCCCAAAGCAAACTTTAATGGCTCGGTTAGAATTCCTTGATGCAAGCAGTCTAGAATAAAACTGCTTATACATCATTAACTGTATCAGCTCTCCAAGTGCCATGGTAATATGCATATGATATGTTGCTTTTTAATGGAGATATGCTTAGGTGGAATCCTTGTCAGAAGCCTGCTTATTTCATTCAGTTGGATTTGAGAATTTTCAATATGTTCCTTTGAGAAAATCAAAGCATTCTCCTAGTACAGTACATGCTATTCAAATGGGAGTCTGTTTGAAGTAAGTTGTGTAAAATTTGTCTTAGTGAAAGTTAGGGTCTCCATAAGAAACCCATGGTATATTGTGTGCGTGGATAGCGAGACAGAACTTCCAAAAAGCACGTTTGCTCCGAAAGACTAATTGGCTTAAGAGGGAGCTAAACTTACAGTCTTAATAGTTACAGCTGAAAACGTTAGATGTGGCATGTCCACAAATACACCCGAGTAAATTGACGTGAGACTCCAGCAATTTCTGTAGTGGTAATCCTGGTTTACACCAATACAAATCAGATCAGAATCATGTCCTCTGTGTGTATCATTTGGACAACGGCTTTTCCTGTTTTGTTCTTCTGTAATAAGATACACCCAGGGGACTAATTAGGCAGACAGCATTGCCTGGACCCAAGTTGCTTAGCAACCCCCAGTTTACCTGCAGGTACCGTGGTGTAGTCGCAGTGTTTATTCAATTGCTTCACGTCACCAACGAAAAACAATTCTGCAGCGGCCAGTTTACATGTTCGTGCCAAGTTCAGCCGCCAAAGAGCACAGAGTGAAGAGTAACGGCCCTCGTGGCTTTGAACACCTCAGCCAGCCCAGCCCTGCTTGACCTGGGTGATGAAATGCTGCTGCTGAATCAGGGAGTTTACGGATGTGCAGAGCTGCATTCACTGCTCTGGAGAGTGCAGGTTAATAAGCCAACAAGTGAACCAAACCGACATAACTGGAGCCATCCTAGGCCTGGTGACAAAATAGCTGTACGGAGCTAGACTTCGCTGCACAACTGCAATCCAGTGCAGGAGCAGTCCGTACCCTCGGCCAGCAGCAGCTCCAGCTGATGGAGCTAATGCATATTGCTACTCCCCCCTACTAGCTAGGCCATGAGTGTGACACTTAGCTTGTCCTCTCAAACTAATACCGGACAATATTCTCCAAGCAGAAACATATCCAAATCTAGCACTGGCAGATCACCCAGTCCTGGGCCAGCTTTCTATCGCCACTATTTCAGTGGGTTCCCATTTTAATTGCAGAGGCAGGCAGAAAACACAGGTCTCAAGTCCAGGTCCCGTGTCTTAACGAGAAAGCCATCTCCTCCCTGTCCTGTTTCTTCTCTCCCCACTGCTGCTCCGTGTCACCTCCAGACAAGTCTATAAAACAGGAATGCAAGATGCGCAGGGTACCGCACTATGCTGCTCACACGTTTCCAACTCCTGCATCTGCCCGATAACCAGGTTTATATGCATAATCAACAAAAGCCATTTTTTTCTGCCCAGAAAGGAACAGATTCTCAACCCCACCTGCTTTCAGTGGGATTGCTCTTGAGAGATGTTCCTCGGCCACCCCGTAGTCTGTGGCATGGAAAGAGCTACAGGATGAGCCTGACACAGGGTGGAATTGGGCTCTGATCTCTGAAGAGAGAGCATGTGTGTGTGTGTGCATACACACACACGCATGTGTAAACCTCATCCGGAATGGATTTGGGCCACATGCTCCAACAGCTGCAGATTCTGAACTTATTATCTACACTAACATGTAGAAAATTGATTTCTCTGGTGCCTTTAAAACTCTAATGGTGCCTGGTCTGTCAATCACTGTAGCATCTCGGTTAAATCCTCAGCAGCATTTAGATTGAGGAAAGGACTAGAAGGCCCGTTAGGTGCCTATGAAAATATTACCCACCATGCCTCCCCCTTCCCTGGCTGCCTCAGTGGGTTACGGTAATGCAGCCGGAGTAAAAGTCTCATATGCATTCTATAGCTCCTCTGCATGTGGTTTGTTTACATTGCCCTGCTCTCTAGGCTTGCTCATAAGTGTCCATGCTTGCCAGCTGTTCGTACAATGCTTTGTTTACATAAAGAGGGCCTTGAAATGCTGTACAAATAAACCCAGTATTGAAAAGGTCTTTAAACTTCAGGCTGCCGGGAGGGCTGTGCAAATGATAGCGCTTTCGGGAAAGATTAGGCGCGAGATGGCGCTCAGCATGTGTTCTCTAGGGCATTCCTGGAGCGGATACCTGTGTCTGAGTCACATATGCTCATGGTCCTTGGGGGCTATTTTGTAGGATGAACTCAGAGAGGAAAATCGAGCTATTTGTGCATCTTCCTCCTTTGGTGCTTGTGAGTAACATGTAGCCACCCCACAGGCCCATGAACTGCCACCCCCCACCCAGTGTCAAACCTCCCATCCCTGAGCAAGATCCTAGAGAAGCTAACCAAAGGCCAACTATACGGTCATCTCCTGAAAGCTAATATTCTAGACCTGGCACAAGCTGGATTCAGGCCAGGACCTGGGACAGAATCAGTTTCAGTGGCACTGATGGAAATCTCCCGCTGTCAGTGGGTAGAGGGCAGCCCTCCATTGTCATCCTCTTGGGCCTCTCTGCAGCATTCAACTCTGTTGACCATGATATACCGAGAGAGGTGGCAGGGGAGAAGGCCCGGGGAATGTGCTAAAAATGGTTTGAGTCCTTCCTGGAGGGCTAGTGATGGGAAACTGCACCTCCACCATGAGACCCCTCACCGGAGGAGTCTAAGATAAATTCTCCCACTGGTTCTGTTCAACAGCTATACGCAGCCACTGGGTGCCCTGGTCAGACAATGCCGACTCGTGCAGCGATATGCAGATGGCACACAGCTCTACCCACTCTTCACCATCTAGGTCCACACCACTACCACCAAGATGGCCCCATGCTTGGAAGAGATCAGCTCATGCATGAAGTACAGTTGACTGAACCCAAACAAGACAGAGGTGATGCTGATGGGCAGAGGAAAGTATTTTGGTGAGTTTGCAGACGTGGTGCTGTGTCCTTTGGGTGAAAGCACACACACATAATAGGTCAATTCAGGACATAGTTTAGGAGCCATTTGGTCATATCATTTAATGCCCTCACCTGCAGGTGCTCAAATACTACAGTAGTAAGCAGTGGTATAAGAATTTATATGGGGGGGCTGGTAGCACTGTCTATGATTAAGGTTGCTTATCACATCCCATTGTAAGATGCCGTTTCCAGTTGTTTGTAACTTAGCCAGGCTTGGACTGGGCTGAAGTGTTCCATGCCAGATGTCTGCCGGAGATTGCTGGGGGGCCAAAGCAGCTCGGCCAGTTTGAAGAATGAGGTTAGGGGGAAAACACACTTTTTTGTCTATGCTAAACAATTCTCTGACCTTTCCTTTGAACGGCTCTAGTGCACTTTGTGCTTTGGAGCAGAGACTGGGCATCTGGCCGGGGACAGCCTTTGTTTCAGGGATCATTGAGCTCATGCTCAAATAAATTGGTTAGTCTCTAAGGTGCCACAAGTCCTCCTTTTCTTTTTGTTTCAGGGATGTGGCTTTTGTCATCCTCGTGAACATCTGCCTAAATCAGCCCAAGTTATCAGCCTTTGAAAAACTGCAGTTTGCACAGTTCAGTAGAGACGTCTTGTGTTTCAGCAGCTAAACTCCCTGCCGTGTCTGTCCTTGCTGAGAATGCTTGAGGCTCTCAGAGCTCCTGGTGCTGACCAGGCCGCCCGCGCACCGAGCAACTGAGCATGCTCCATCTCCTCCCGGCTCCTAACGCTCGTCAAACGGCACACCTTCCATCCCCGCACCACCTGGCTTCCCGGGAATGGCTGCTCTGGGCTGGGCTGCAGCAGGCATCAGAACCAAGAGCAGGGAGTCGCGAGGAGGCAGCTCCCCAATTCTAATGCAGAGGCGACAAAAGCCAGGCCAGGGAGAGGGAAAGGAATAGAGGGGGAAAGGAGGGAGATTTCTTTCCTCCTCTCAGATATGACCAGGCTAGAGGGGCGTTCAGTCAGATACTCACAGGATACGAACAGCCGGCTGCCGTGCTCAGCCCAGGAGGAGGCCTGGCCACGGCCCACCCTATGCCACCCCTGTTGACTAAAACCACGACGTTCACTGTGCACCACAGACTACTTTATATTTAACCATTTCGCTACATTAGAAACTTCTGTTCACCTGCCCACAGCCCCACTGCACACTTAGCAAAGTAATTCTGAGCAGAAGCGACATGCAGGGCAAACACTGGCTAAAGACACACCGGTTTTCCTAGCGAAGCCGCCGCGTGGGGCGTGCAAGAGAGACATCTCTCCAGCTGGCAGGTCCTAAGCCAGTTAGGCCTTTAAAGAACAAACGCCAACCGTTGCGTTTTACATTGAAATGCAGGTTCCTATGCGGAAATGCCTTTGGGAGACGTAGTTTGAATCCCTGATGCTTCCATTTATCTCATATAAACTAGGATCCCTGGCTGGACTACATCTTCCATGATGCAACACACTTCCCCTCTGACCAAATGGGATGGTGTCCAGCCAGCGAGCCCACCCTGCAGGGAGAATGGCATCAGGAATCCAAACAACATCTCCCACAAGGCAATGCACCACCATAGCTTAATGTTGATCTGACTTGAAATGAAACATTTTGCCTTAGGTCAACAAAATGAATGGATCATTTCCATTTGGGACTAACAAACTGTTTATATAAAAAATGGCAAAACAAAATATTGTCATTTCTGAATTAAAATTTTTTCTAACTTTTCATTCTGTAAATATTTCAGTATCTTAACTTTGTTTTCTGATTTTGGACAAGACACAGATGTTGAAATACCAGAATTTCCTGGGAGATGGCAAGTGACATTTTTGCTCGGCTGTTACTTCTGTGCCTTCAGTACACAGCCTGGAGCTCCGGAGCATTGAAGCCAACCACTTCTCAATGTTCTTTCTGAACCCACCGCAGCTCTGCCGCGCTCAGACTTCCAGCACATGTGGAAATCATCATGTTAGAGGTTTGCAAAGCAGGTTTGCGTCTCTGCCTCATGACAAATGCTGACTAAAATAGGGTCATCACCGTTTTCTAGGCAGGACATACTTTTCTACATCCTCCTCCGAATGAGCTCATTAACACACTCCACACCAAAATAATGCAACCATATAAATGACTTTGGATTAGATAGCATGTTTCCCTCCCCGCCCCCTCCCGCCCCCTTAGCTTCTAGGGCAAACTAGATAAACCATATCACTTTAATTCCAGACTAGCTCTCTCTTGAGAATGGTCCCCCTTATTTAAATCTAATCTTATGAAAAAATTGCCTACTTAAAGCATATTTCTGTTAAGTGCCTGGGTTAAATGTGTATATCATTTTCTGCTGTTGCAAGGAGCTGCAGAATAATTGTTGGCTCATTTATTCTTTTATTGGCACTGAGTATAAAATGACTATTCTTCTATATCAAATATTCTTAATCAGAGAACTCTGCCCACATTGTTAGAAAGGCAGCTTAGCATAGGTTAACACTGCTTATAAACCATTTTATTAGACATTTGATTTGTATTTGCCACAGAACTCTTTCCTAAATTGTTCCCATCTCATAAATTGTGTAGAACTCTTCATCTGATAAATAAATGTTGTTGGAATATAAAATTTAACACCAGGTATTCTAATGGCGTCCTGTCACCTCATTTCTCACTTAAGGAACACTCTGACTGACTTCTGGTGGAATTCTTCTTGAGAAGGAGTACAGGATAAGACTCTGGAACAGATGTTTTAAGTATTTGGGAGGAATTGAAGAAGAAAAGTGCAGAGACTAAAGGGTGAGCTACATCTTGGGCTGAATTTGAGCAGGTTGCAGTTTTTCGATTGTGAATAACCATTAAAATTTTCAAAATATATTGGTGAAAACATTTACTTCTTTTGACCAGCTCTAGGGTGAATGATTGTGTTGGGTGGATCTAGTCCAAACACTGAGCGAGGAAAAGGGATTTCTTTCTATTAAATCATTTGTTTGCAGGCCATGACTGAATTATTTTACTGGTATTATATAATCCCATTTCCCAGTCTCGGCTGGCATTTGCTTTTAAGTACAGCTCCGTCACCGATTCAGGAAATTCGAGATACATCAATCATCAAACATCAAAACTCAGGAGACGGAGGCTGGAATTTTTGTTGCTGAACTTCTTGACAATCCAATCCTCGGCAAAACCTCCATTAACATCAAAGGGGCTTTTCCTGATTACGGGATGCTGAATCCGACACTGTATTTGTACAGAACATAGTGCAGACTCCTTTTCTGGAGTTGGTAGAGAGAATATTTACTTTCCAAGGAGAATGAGCACATTAGGACTTAGGATTTTGGTTGATACAACACACACACTGCTTCAAAACCATAATACCTTTCTAGCCTTGATCCAAAGACCATTTAACTCTCACTTTCAAATGTCTCAATAAATAAAGAATAAGCATGTTGAAGGTTATGCAAACAGACTGGCAAAGTTCTTGCAGTTTAGATTGCCTTTCATATCAATTCCCATTCCTATTTCATGACTTTCATTAGCTTGCAATAAATATTCCCTTCTGTCTCTCTGCAAGTCTTAAGGCGACCCCAGCAGAAGGAAGGTGAATTTTTGCCCCTTTGAAGTCTGATTACAAGCCTGCCTCTTTGGCCCAGGATATCACCACCCAGCTTGTTTTACTTTTTGTCTGGTGACAATCCACCCGGACCAATTCTGGCTTTGGCTATGCCTTGAATTAAAACACACTGAGGACCAAATTGTCACTAGTGAAGCTTTGCTCATAGGAAGGTGTACAAACTAATGGGCATGGTCCTGTTCCCAGAGCCTCAAGGGCAAAGTGTCCATTTGGAAATTGAGTGGGAGTAGGAATTGGTGCAAAATTAGCTTCCCAGTGAAGCATAAACATTTCATTTGTGGCTGAGAAAGTAACCTTCATTGTCTAGAAACTATTTTTGCCCAAAAGCTAGTTGTAGATGTTATCAAGGCCTGCTCCATACTATAAGGATATATCACTCCTACCTACTTCGCTTTGCAATGTGCAGTGCGATTTCTAAAAGTGTGTATATATAGCTATATAGGGCGTAGAATATAGTTGTTAATGAAAGATTTCAAACATAGTATCCTTTGAATACTCAGCATAACTTCGTTCTTCCCCAAAAGCTGCAGGGAGCAAAAGAGTGGGAAAAAATATATTAATAAAACAGGTATTACCTAGTAGAGGTGGGCGTGAATTTTTCAATGAAACAGTTTTCATCTGAGAATGCCAATTTGTCAAAACCAAAACGTTTTGCAGGAAAGGGCTGGTTACTGGTTTTGGCAAAGTTATCAACTTGAAGTTTTTTGTTAAAAAAAATTCAAAACTATTGGAAAGTTTCATTTCTTCATTTATTTTAAATGAAAGATTCTAGTTTTCAGGCTCAATGACTGTTTTTTGCCATTAAAATTATATATATTCAAAATCGAAGCAAAACAGTTCAAAATTATTGAAATGAAACAATTTGATTGACCTGAACTAAATTTTTTCTTCTTCTTCAGATTTTTGGTTTTCAGATATTTTTGACTTTTTGTTGGGAAGGGAAAGTTTTAAAAATCTTGGCCATTTTCTCAGGACAGGAAAATCATTCCACCAACTTGTGGAACTCGTTGCCAGGGGTTGTTGTGAAGGCCAAAAGTATAACTGGGTTCAAACATAGAATTAGACAAGTTCATGGGGGATAGATCCATCAATGGCTATTAGCCAAGATGGTCAGGGATGGAACCCCATGCTCTGGATGTCCCTAAACCTCTGACTGGTAGAAGCTGGGACTGGACAACAGGGGATGGATCACCTGATGGTTGCCCTGTTCTGTTCATTTCCTTTGAAACATCTGCCACTGACAGAAGACAAAATACTTGGCTAGATGGACTATTGGTCAGACCCAGTCTGGCCGTTCTTATGCTATTACTGCCTACAATAAAATAATAGCTTAAGCAGATGACTTGTGAATTTTTTTAAAGATACAGACACACCCACAGCCTGATGTAGATGCCTGAAGTACTGCGAAAGGAGGAAATCTGAGGCAGAAGAGCTTCCAAGTACTAATCTCAGTGTGGCATTTTTTTCCCCTGCAGAACTTAATTGGTCAGCATTCATTTGTGCAAAACCAAACCCAAGAGTGGTTCAGATCCTGTGCTGGAACCATTTAAATAGTTGTGGGTTTGGCCCATCTCCACTCATGGTACTTTTCTGTTCAACCAGCCAGTGACGTGAACTCCAGGATCATTTTGATGAACACCAGCTGGGGTGAATGCAACTCAGAAGTTCCAAAAATATTTATCCCGCACCACAGAGCCTACCCTGACCCCTGTGTAATTAATCAGAAGTGATTCGCTGAAACCACAATCAGGACTTGATCCTGCACTTCCTTCAGGCAGAACTAGGAAGCCAGGCATGGAGCACTTGAAGATTTGGACTCTGAATCACCTCTGTAGGGCCATACAGTGTCTTTAGTCCACACACGAATAGTCCTTAGTTTGCTATGTCTGTACACAAAACACTTGACGTCTCCGGAAGGTTAAATGTTCAGCTCTTTATACAGGATAAAACTGCAGTCCTCAAGAAGGAAAGAGGAAACATACAATTTAAGGATGTAACTGAATTAGACCAAGAGTATAATTTGTGTTTGGATTATTTATGACCTGTGCTCTTAGAGTTGATGATATTCATTAAAATGAATATAGCCTGAAAGGTGTTTAAACTCAAAGCCAGGGCAGCTAAACAACAACATTATGCAATGGGTGCCCGTGGCTGCTGAGAGCTATGTGAAATGCCGGGGAGCGGAATGGCCTAGCCAAACGGAAGAGAAGGGGGTCGCTCTCCTTTCTGAATTGCACTGTTTCAGGATGAGCACAGGACAAACAAAACAATCACTTGTCTCCCCACCTTTGGATTCTTTTTAAGGCATCCTTGCCTAAAGGCAGAAGGGGGGGCAAGGGGGCTGGGGGCAGAATCTTAATATTTCTAATACGTCCTCAGCTGGCTCCAGACTTTACCCAGCCGCGTGTTCCCAGCTAGCAGTAGTTGCGCCAGAAATGGTCAAACACAATATGCCCACCAGTGTGGCAGCAGGCAGGCCAAAAAGCTCAAACTCCTCTCTTTGCTGGGTACAGACATTAGAGGTTACGTGCCTTGCTGAGACTGAAAGCTGCCTTGTCTAGACCCTGCAATATACTAGTTATCCTGTACCAGGAAAGTGTCCCAGAGGCATTTAACTCTAGACCATTTTTTTCTTCTGGCTGGTATAGTGATCGCCTCTTTGCAAACTATTTGTTGCCATCAATGCAGGTCAATAGATGATATTTCAGTAAATCATTGGGGCAGGTTCTGTCCTGGCCCCTAGAAGCTGCTGTGGTGGCATATGGGGCAGGAACTGTACTGCAAGGGTGCAGGAAAGAATTGCCCGGGTGCAGGCACAGCACAGGGGCAGTGTCCATCGGGCCATGGAGATTGTGGGCAGCTCTGCTGCCCACAGGCCATGCAGGGAGGCTGCTGTCACGTGGGGTACGTCTGCACTTGGAGCTGCGGGTGACACTCGCGCAGACACTCTCGCACAAGCTCTCATTGAGTTAGCAAGCTAAGAGCAGGAAAACAGCCAGGGTAACATGAGTGGCAGTGAGCAGCTTGGGCAGTCGTGCCGAATACACGCCTGCCTCCATGCTGTGGGGATGTGCTCACCATGGGTAGCCTAGTCCCCCATGGCTGCCCTTCTCTTTGTAGCCTGCTGGGTCGATGAGAGCTAGCAAGAGTACGTCTACACAAGCTGGGAATCACCGCCCTAGCTCCAAGTGTAGCTGCAGTTCTAGGTCCCCAGGGCTTGTCTACATTACACCGGGGTCTATTCATCCTCTGGAGCAGCCCGGGATCGGCAGGGTGCAAAGGTGGCTTAAGGTACTCCTCCCCAAGTCACGAGTTCGACGAGGCGCAGCACAGAATCTCACCCGACGAGTCTAGACAGCAGTGAATTGCCAACCCATTCTTGCTCCCTTCGATGCCAATCATAACCTCAGCGGATGCAGGTTCTGGCACCTGGAGTTATTGATCATAATTATTGCAGCTGTGATAACACCCACCTCATACCCTCACCAAGAGGCACCTGTCTGAGACCACGCATGGGCAACCACCCACTTATACATATGAACTGGGACAAAATCATTTCATTTCCTAAAGGCCAACGCTCCATTGGACCTCTCGCTTTTACCCATATGTGTATCTTCATTTGCTTCTTTGGCTGTTATGAGAATACTTTCCAGTTCTGTCAAACTACTTAGTCAGACATCAAAACAGCAGACGAGCAGGATCCCAAGCCAAGGAATGGGTCCAATCCTGCAAACACTTATTAACGAGTCTCATGCTCTGGGTGGATCATGAATTTTACTTTCAGCTCATTCAGTATTGGTAGCAATTGTAAACATCAGTACTTGGTGCACATAATTTCCAATAAGAAAAGGAGGACTTGTGGCACCTTAGAGACTAACAAATTTATTTGAGCATAAGCTTTCGTGAGCTACAGCTCACTTCATCGGATGCATACTGTGGAAAATACAGAAGATGTTTGTTTTCATACACACAAATCACGAAAAAATGGGTGTTTATCACTACAAAAGGTTTTCTCTCCCCCCACCCCACTCTCCTGCTGGTAATAGCTTATGTAAAGTGATCACTCTCCTTACAATGTAAGGATTATTACCATTACTATTACCAGCAGGAGAGTGGGGTGGGGGGAGAGAAAACCTTTTGTAGTGATAAACACCCATTTTTTCATGATTTGTGTGTATGAAAACAAACATCTTCTGTATTTTCCACAGTATGCATCCGATGAAGTGAGCTGTAGCTCACGAAAGCTTATGCTCAAATAAATTTGTTAGTCTCTAAGGTGCCACAAGTACTCCTTTTCTTTTTCCGAATACAGACTAACACGGCTGTTACTCTGAAACCTGTCATAATTTCCAATGCGATCATATTGCTACAATATTGCTGGGATTGTCTGTACATTTAGGGTTTGATTCAGAAATCAGTGGGAGTTGTGGGTGCTCAGGATCAGGCCCTTAAAGCGCTGTTTTAAGTAAAGGAACAGTCATGTTCTGAATGTTTCCTTTCTCAGGCAAGGATATTGCAGAGTAAATAAAAGGCAGAGAGAATAGATCCAGGCTCCTATATTTATACAAACCCTGAGCAACCGGTAGGTTACTGTTCCCGTCGCTTCATTGCCCAGAATGGCAGACCTGGGCCAAGACATTTATAAAAAGAAATGTAAAGTTAGGCTCTTGCGTCCAGCGTTCGGCGCCTGCCTGATTGTCAGGGTTGCTGACACCCAGCAGCCGCGCTGAGGCCAGAGAACATTTCTGAGGTCCGTGGGAGCAGCCGGGTGCTCAGCATTTCAGAAAGGCAGCCAAGTGGCTCAATATGGATTGAGGAGTCTCACTTCTTGCTCCTCTTTTTAAAAATCTTAGCCATGGTTGCAAAGTGACCTCCCTCCTCTTCTCCTATCAGAGAGAGTTGCCAGATTCAGAGCGGTGGTTTTCAGTTGTCCAGCTCAGGACACATCATCCACACAGCCTGGAATGCACTCGCTCTCTCGCCTTCAAAAAGAGGAACGTGCGCCAAGCCATCAATTATGATTTTAAAAAATACTAAATAAAGATTTTTATATTTGCACCCTCTTTTTAGTGTGGATGGCACAGGTTTCAAATGTCTGTATAATTCCTAGTGTTTAACACTGTTCTAATTTGGTAATGTAAATCTGTATGCTATATAAAAATAATACTGTACGTATGCCATTGCAATCATAGCTGTATCATCGACTATACACACAGTGAGAACACAATTCAGTATTTTTCTGGGACATGTGCATATTTAACATAGCACCAGCACCGAGGGAAGGGGTATTGATCCAATAAGGGGCAAAATATAAATCTTTGCTCAATGAGCTTCATAGGTGGTGGGTATAATAGGCCAGGGGAGGCTAAGAACACGAGTCAGAATTCATTGCACTGGCAAATTGCTGGGGGGCTCCTACCGCCAGCCCATCCTGGGCGACCGGGGCTCCTGCTCTCAGTCCGAGTGAACTAGAAACATGCTGGGGAGCGGGGGGCCTCTGGCTCGCTTGACCCCTGTCCCCATCAACTGGGTCCAGGAGGGGAGCAGAAAGGGTGGGGTGGGCCAGTGCCCTAGCCAGGCTCTCTCACAGGCAGCTACCGCACTGCACAGAGCTGCCAGCACGAGAAGCAGCTGGTTCCCCCCCTTCTGCTCCCTGCCCAGCCCAGCTACCAGGGACAGGGGCCGAGTGTGCCAAGGGGCAGGCGCAAGCAGAAGGAGGAGGACATAGCCCTTCTCCCCCCTAACAGGCCAATCTGGGGGTGCACTTGACCCCACATACCCCCCTACATGTTTCCTCTGACCCGAAGTTACAAGCCAGACAGTGACAGAACCCCTTAGTGGCCTGGGTGATCGTCAAAGCCTCACACTTGTCTAGGCCACTAAGTATGAAGAGCCACATCAGCACTGGTTGCAGGAGTAACAGCTCCTGGGTGAAAAGGTGCAAGAACAGGAGAGACGTGCTGAACTCTGCCCTCAGCAGGGCTGGGTGGGCATTTCCCAGCAGCATCAGAAAATACCAGTGCATCAGAAGTAAAAGCATCGCCCGGCGACGTGTTCATTTCAACAAAATTACACTGAAGGGGAAAAGAAAAGAGTCTGGATAAGGTCAATGCTTTCTGTGGCAGCGGTTTTGGAATGGAACCTGTCCACTTTTCAGTTCAAAACAATGGTTTGTTTCCAAACTTTTCACTATAAAAAATTAAAAATTGGAATAAAATGTGTTGGTTTTATTGCCCTGGAATATTTTTAAAATGTCATTTCATGGGATATTTCAATTTTGGTTTTGTTCTTTTTGCACAGTGCCATTTTTTTTTTAATTCATGCAATTTCCCATGAAATAGAAAAGCCTGGTTCCCACCCACATCTAGCCCTTGGTTACGCGTGTACAATTTCAGAGAAGGCAGTGGGTGTTGTGGACGGAAACCAAAGGCACAATTTAGGCAGCTATTTCTAGGCCAAATCCAGACCTGTCTGAATGATTGAGTGGACATGGGAGCTCATTTATGCTGCTAAAACCACAATTAATATTGACTTGTATTCTACAGCCAGATAACCCAGGCAGAAAGGGCCACTCCAGGAGGGGATGATCCAAGGGACATATGTTACAATGAGTCGATCTGGCTCCCTCAGTCCAGGGCCCACTCTGGAATGCTTCCTCCACAAAGAACATTTGGGGTGGGTGGGGTGTGAATCCTGTCCTCTGTCTTACCACCTCTCTTTAGACAGACATTCAGGAAGTGGCCTGAGTGAATTTGGCTCTCAGTTTTCTGTACGTATTCTTGAATGGATTCCTCCTCCTCCTCTCAATCCAGCCTCCAGCTACCAGCAAAGGGCACTTTCTGCAGAGGGTCAGCTGGGCAGTGACTCATTCAGTGCCTTTTTTCTAGCAATATTGTTTTCATCTCATGTCCTTCCTCGGAATGGCTCATCGCTACTGCATTAAAGTGAATATGAAAATCTATTTTAACAGCTGCATGCACCTAGCAAGAAGCACATTACCCAGATTTGAGAGTGGTAGCAACTGTCCATTTCACAAACAAACACTCATCTAAGCCAATAAACACTTGACTGTCGACAGGCTTATCAGGTTTGGCTTTTTGCCACCAGGCAGGTCACGTGCTTTGGTTTGCACCAGATACAGAAAAAATATCCTAACATAAGCCAGTGTAATTCCGTGAAAGGTTGTCAAAGGATCTAGATTAGAAAAGAGATTCTAACCTCTATAGGCATCAGCACAGCTTAGTGTAACTGGAGAGTAGGGTTGCCACCTTTCTAATGGCTGGTAACTAGACCCCTGAGGCCCCACCCCATGCCCCACCTCTTCCCCGAGGCTCCGCCCCTGCAGGCCATGTGCCGCCGCGAACCTCACGAGCAGCCTGGCCCTGGAAGCGAAGGTGGCGGCTGCTGCTGCATTTCCTCCTTCCTTCCACTTAGGGTTGCCACAGATCAAAAAATAGCGGACGTTAATCAGAGCTTGTCAAATGGCACCCTAACGCACCAGCTGAAACCTGGGCTGTCCGGGTGAAAACTAGGCATGTGGCAACCCTACTGGATACTCAGCATCACTTTGCAGTGTGGAGTGTAAGCATTTTCATCCGCCTGAACCCATGTAAATTTCATCCCATTGGTTGGTCCCTCGCCCTACCCCACATTTCCCTGTGCGCTTTAGGTTCACCTGCACCTCAGAACTCAAGCAGAGCTCGTCTAAACTCACCGCCGTGTATCAACAGTGCTCACAGTACAGGTTTTGCATGGCCTGCATCCAACCCTGCAAATCAAACCAGGCCTGCTTGAAATGGAGTCCCAGTTTCACCCAGATGGTTCTTGGCCCTTCCGATGAACAGGGCCTGAGTTTTTAATGGTTTCAAATGTCTGAACTTTTAGCATAGGTGTAATTATTATCCACACAAACTTCAACCGGTGCATCTCACCCAGGCAGCCACAGTCTTAGATGAATCCTTGTTTATGCTTGTGACACCCTGCACTCCATATTCACCATAGTGATATGATCATGATATGGTTATAATATCATTATGCTGCCTCTTGAACAAAATATGTCATGTGAGGTGTCAATGGAAAAGTTATGATTTGCTGAATATGATTATCCTATTTGTGTGCATGTATCATTTATGTATCTGGAGTTATAAATATCGACTATGCATCTGTATTTCAAATGTGCTTGCTCGTGGGTAACACACACAAAGCTTTACATCCAGTCTAGCCACCACATTGTAAACGTCCTATTCAAGTGGAAAGGCCCATCAACAAAGACAATGGGTCATGGGAAAAAGCTTATCCTCACCTGTGGATCCTTCAATCAGCATATGGCTAATGACCGCAATGTCTCATCGAAGCATGTAAGGCCATGTGACTAGATCATGTGACATCACCATGGGGCCTCACTCCCTCTACAACATAACACCTGGAAATACCGTTGGAGCAAAAACTGACCTGGGGAACTGCTGGTCCCGGGCTGGAAAAGAGGATTCCTACCTGTGTATGCAAAAACTAACCCGCTCGTACTATCTAACTGCGTGAGACTCTGCTTGATTCAAATCCAATCTAGTGTCTAAGACTTAGACTGCGATTTTATTTATTTCTTAGGTAACCATCTTTGATCTGTTTGCAACTCTTATAATCACTTAAAATCTATCTTTCTGAGGTCAATAAATCTGTTTTATATTTTTTACCTAAAACAGTGTTGTTTGCTTGAGGTGCGTGGGGAATCTGCTCAGGAACAGGGGCGGTGCATTGTCCTCTCCACATCGAGGGAGGGGAGGACTGGGTAATAAATTTATACTGGTCGGGCTTTTGACCAGGGCAAGAAGGTACAGCTGTGGGATCCTAAGGGTGAGCTGGCTGGAATCTCTCTATTGTTAGTTCATGAGTGACTGAGGAGAAACCCTCATGTAACTGCAGCTGGGTGTGTCCCTGCCTGTGAAAGTGCTCGTGTGAGTGCAGGACCGGGAGTGGTCTGCAGCTTGCCACCACAGCACAGCGTGAGAGGGAGCCCAGGCTGGTGAGACAGAGGGTTCAGCGGTACCCCAGTTCTAGGTTGCACCCGAGGGGAGACACCCATCACAATGCTATTTGAGGTAACAACATCAGTAATATCATAGAATGCTACAGGGGATCTTCTCTCTCTGCCAGCAGTGGAGTGCAAGCCCTGCCAATATGAATGGGAATTATAGCATCGTTATTCGTAGCAAATATTTATATTCTGGTAGGGCTGGAAGACCTACACATTCCCTTGTGAACTGAGTAGAGAATCTATCCCACTGCATGTCACTTTGAACACCAACATATTTCAAACAATAGCATGAAAAGGGAAGTTGGACAACATATCTCCTCAAATGCTAAGGCCAGAAGAGACCATTAACATCATCTAGTCTGACTCCTACATAACACAGGCCAAAGAATTTCACCCAGCAATTTCTACATCTACCCCCAATAACTTCTGTCTGAGCTAGAGCAGACAGCCAGTCTTTATTTAAAGACTTCAGGTGATGGAGAAACCACCACATCCTTAGGCAAGTTGTTCCAATAGTTAACTACACTCACTGTTAAAAATTTGCACCTTATTTCTGGTCTAAATTTGCCTAGCTTCAACTTCCAATCATTGGTCCCTCTTACACCTTTTTTGACTAGATTAAAGAGGCCCCTCCTATCCAAAATCTCTTCCCCTTGTAGGGTCCTTATAGACAGTGATCAAGTCACTTCTTAGCCAAGACGCAAGAGCCTAACTTGCTCCAAGAATGGGTCACAGTGGATGTGCAAATGGCATTTTCAGTTCTGAAGTGTTCTACACACTCAGCAGGGTATAATGCACTTATCACTTCTTAGCCAAGACGCAAGAGCCTAAATTTACGTTTCTTTTTACAAATGTCTTGGCCCACGTCTGCCATTCTGGGCAATGAAATGGCGGGAACAGTAACCTACAGTTTGCTCAGGGTTTGTATAAATATAGGAGCCTGGATCTATTCTTTCTGCCTTTTATTTACTGTGCAATATCCTTGCCTGAGAAAGGAAAGTCTCAAAAAGAAATGCAAATATTCCATTCACTCGCTAGACTCTTAGTCCACTCACACTGAGGAAGCACGAGTAGTGAACGAACCTGCCCAAAGCTGCATATGATTACTACAATTTTGTAACTGTATAGAGTGAGAGGCAGTGGAAAGGACGACCGAGCATACGCCCTTTAAACTGTTCTCCTTCAACTTTACCATACTGGACTGTGGAAATTTGAAATGCTGATTGAACTCTGTTGGCCTCCACTCAATCGCCTTGTGCATTAATACCCAGTACAGACTGTTATATATTAGTGCCAACTCATCGTGGGTGACCCGCAAAGGAGCTTTTTGGTTGACTATAACATTTGGTACTTCTGAAAAGGGTTACATTCGTTGTGTGCTGGGCAAGATTTAGTGAAATGACTCTGTTGAGGATATTTCACAAAGTCACTTTGAAACACTTGGCTGCATATTTTAAGGCTTTCAGTCCATTAAAGATTAATCGAAAATGAGCTTCGGATCACCTCAGTGTTTTCAGAACAACCCACTATCTGCAATCGCTTTTTCCCCTTCCTTTTCCATATTCCTTTCATTTCCAGGTTATTCTTTAATAACATTCCTTAGCAAACGGACACTACAGGGTTCTTGCCCCAAACGCGGCCGTAGCTCCATGGCAAACTGTCGGGCTTTGGACGGTTACTGGATAGTACTCTAGCGCTTTTTAAGGCAAGGGCCAGGATGACAAGGTTTCATTCCTCACCCCTCTCTGAACTGCACAATTTGAACACTGCATTTTACAATATGAATATTCAACAAGCCAAATTCAGCCCAGGCCGGCTCTGTTCTAGTGTTTAGGAAAGAGAGCTTTTCTTCCTCGGCTTTTCTTCCTCAATTTCAATTGAGTTCAGGTGGTTAGCGAACCCCATGCAGATGTGTACTGTGCCATGAATGAGTCTGAATGCAGAGTAGATACCCTTTGGCTTGTCACTGAGTAGACTCTTACAAAAGTGACCCTACCCGTTCATTGGTGTCAGGATCAGAGATGTCTGCGGAAGTGTGATGTCCAAGCAGAGGCCTGGCCTTTGTGACTAGAACCATGATAAGGAGGGTTTGCAGTCGGCTGCTGAGAATCAGGAAGGGACCAGGCACAGCTATGCTCTTGGATGCATGAAGGCAAAGGTGTGCAAAGCTCTTGTTAGCAGGACAAGCCAAAGGCACTCCTCACAGCCTGAGCACAGCCTAATTAGAAGTCCAGAGAGCCCTCCCAGCAGTCCGACACCACAGCGAGGCAAATCTTTCTTCACGTGGCATATGGAAGCAGCTGCTGGTCACTCTGACTTGGTCATGCAGCTAATGCAGCAGGAGGAGAGGAAAGTGGAGGAGGGAATTCATCTCCCCCGCTATTACGGCTTCAGCATGTTTCCAGGGAAGTGGGGAAAGGCACTTGCAGCTATCAGAGCTGTAGAGTTCTGACAATAGCAATCCGAGGTCTGGGGTGTTTTCGCTATTCTGAGTCTGGCTATTTTTACAAGCCCCCACTTTGCATTGCCAAGAGCCCTTCCCAGAGCACATTCATTTTTCCTAGCAACACAGCTTTATCTCTTCCAAACTATCCGTCGCTGGCGTGTGCTGGAAGGCCTCTCATTTGTTCCCACGTATGCAGGTGGCCCCCTAGCAAGACTGGGACGTAGCATGCCTTGTCATAACACAGCCTGCTCCTTGATGAGAAACCCTCTTTAAAGCAGACTGTGCCACCAACCAAGATTCATGGCGTCAGCAGGAGAAACAGCCGAATGATGCTAGGATAGGTAGTGAGCCAATTTCTCTGGGGTAAACAGCTGCTGATTCGTTGAGTTGAGTGATGTTGCTCCAGTTTACACCCTCAAAGAACTTGGCCCTTTGTATTTTCCTGTACTACTATAAAGAATACACAGGCCTGGCAATATGGGCAGACGGTGTACAAGAAGAATCCAGTCTCGTCTGAAAAATAAAAATCTATTCTAGCCCTGGGGGTGTAGTTTGAGAGAGTGTGAGAGGTATGCACAGTGCAGCAAGGGGACTGTTGCAAGGTTGTTGTGTGTCTTGATTCTTACCATTAGAGAACTATGACAGAAGAAAACTGCCAACATCATTAAAACCCATTGCTTGTGTCTGAGTGCGTACACTGGCATCCACCAATTTATAAACGGAGACCCAGATTTTTAAAGATATCTAAACATTGAAAGTCAATGAGATTTAGGCTCCTACAGCCCAGATCTTCAAAGGTATTTAAGCACCTAACTCCTATTGAAATCAATGGGAGTCAGTTTTGAAAATGAGATTCCCATGTTTAAATCACTTAGAGGTTGTAATGCTTAAATATCTTAAAAAATCTAAGACCAAGTGCCTAAGGATTAAATGACTTGCCTAATGTCTACGGGAAATCCATGGCAGAGCCAAGAAATGATCTCAGAGCTCATGACTCCCCATGCTGTGCTTTAACCACAAGACCGTCACACCTCCCACCCTGTCCGTGGCTGTGGAGAGGACTGAATTGCTCAGATACTAACGTTATCAAAGACTGGGTCACAGTGGATGTGCAAATGGCATTTTCAGTTCTGAAGTGTTCTACACACTCAGCAGGGTATAACGCACTTAGCTGTGGGTTTTCTTCTTTTTACTTGCCATGCTCTGTTTGTCTCATTTGCAACAAGAAATGAAATGATAATACTATAAACAGACTTTTAAAAAATGGTGTCAGCATTTTTAATACAGATTTGTCTGCCCAGGATTTAAATCTCGGGGTTGCAAATATTTAACAGTACCCTGGGGAAGATCCTATATGGTTAAAGGGCAAAGTCTCCTTTCCTCTCTTTCATTTTTTATTTCAGTAGAGCTCTGTGTGTGTATTATGGTGTGGTATCAAAGACTTAACTGCCATTTTTTGAATATTAAATGGGCCATATTTTTCCTACAGGTAGTTGGATGTTACATATGCAGCTGGGTGTTTGAGATCCCTATTTTACACTACATTACATATTTATTTTTAACAACGGCCCTCTATAAACTGTTATCATAACCCACTTGCCTAACAGCATGTAGCCAAACTGTAGTCATGGAACAAGGCATTATTGTTTTCACATGTGTGGCTGGTTGTTCTTTTGCAGTCACATTGTCTTCATATGATCCTGTTGCATATTTTTTATGCCTTCAAAGTTTGCCCAGTCCAGATGGTATCTAAGAAAAAAATATCATAATTGTGTAATAGAATTGACAGTTTCTCTTCAAATAGCTTTGAATATAAACTAAAGAGGAATTCAGTGCACATGGTACTAAGGAAACCAATGCGTTCCGTTTGTACTCAATGCAAACCATATTTCAGTAATAAAAGCCTTTTAATCCAATTTTATTTCATTAACATGATGTTTCTAACAAGAATGGTAGAAGTGTCAGGATTCTGTGATTAAAGGGCATGCTGCTGCTTTCAGTTACGCTTTGGATCTCACGCTATTAGAAGGATATTTTGGATGCTGTTAAATATAAGGGAGGCAGGGTTTCCTAGTGGTTGGAGCACTGGTCTAAGACCCAGAAGACATGGGTTCTATTCCAGGCTGCTGGGTTACCTTGGGCAAGCCACTTCCTTGGTACAGTGTTTTGAGATGTACACAAGAGCTAAGTATTATTAAAACATTTTTTTAAAAACTCCTTGGAAACGTAGGATGAAAAACGTTATTCTAAAAGCTCTTTTCTTCCTAGGACTCCCATACTGATGCTGTGGAAGTTACCTTGCCTGTTTTAATATTGTTATCTGCTACAGTCTCTCCTATTAGTTGGGGATTGGTCCTGCTTTGAGCAGGGGGTTGGACTAGGTGACCTCCTGAGGTCCCTTCCAACCCTGGTATTCTATGATTTTATGATTAGCATCTGCTACGGTCTCTCCTATTAGCATAATGTCATAGTTCCCTGAGTTTCCCAGCTAGACCTTTGGTTCAGGACAAGCAAGACCAACTTTATCCTCTACTGATCCTTGGGCTGTTCTTTGCATCCTGGTGCCATGAGAACCCCAAGGCACTCTAGAACAGATCCCCCTCTGCTTCATCTTGGTCTCCATTACTCTCGAGTGGCAAAGACAACAATAGGCCCTTCTGTGCCGATGCTTATTGCCTAATTCCACAGTCACACAAGTGATCTGATCCCTGCCCAGTGCTCGGGTTATCTAGCACATGAACTCTCAACTTAGTGGTAATGTTCACTATGAAGTATCATGGGCTTAAGGGCTTCTGGCCAGGTGGAGCTTGGCAACCCTGAACTTAGTTCCCCCTTCCCTAAGGACCCTAAAACGTTCACAAGCTATATATTTAGAACTTCTGGGGTCCAGCTTATTAAATGCTGCACAAAATCTTTCAAAAGAAAACTCAGCCTTATATCTCATCCCAGTCTCAAACTGGGCCTGGCCCCTCCCCATTGAGGTCTGTCTTTGTGCCCTCCCAACTCCTCTTGCCTGGAGTCTTCCCTACTGGTGCCTTCTCCCTGCAGTGTCTGCAGGCATCTACCTGCCACCTACAGCTGTCTCCCCTTTATAAGGCCCCGGTGCCTTCCCTTAAAGCCTATTGGGCAGCAGGTGATCAGTCCAGCTGCTTTTAAGGGGCCACTCACCCTGCGACACTGTCCAATGACGCAGTGGGTGTTCACCCACGAAAGCTCACGCTCCAGTACGGCTGTTTGTCTGTAAGGGGCCACAGGACTCTTTTCCGCTTTTACAGATCCAGACTAACACAGCCACCCCCCTGATGCTTGTCCAGTGAATAACATGCTGTGTACATTGTAGGGTGTGTTAATGCTCTCCTTATTGTACAAGGATTTCAATGCGTGTCTACCTCTCCTTCTATTGAGATAAGAAGGTAAATGCCTACAGACCTGCTTACCAGGGACTGGATCACTGACCAGCATTTGTGTTTATTGTTCAGATGCCAATTTTAATTACCCAAATGATGCAGGGAATGGAAATAAAATGATACTTGTTAGAGTGCATTGAAAGAGTCCTACAAGGAGACAGCTTTTCTCAAACGCAACTTAAAAGCTTTTCATATGAGGAGTGCGTCGATGGGATTCCTCAGCCATTTCAGAGATGACCGCACGTGTGACACGGAAAAGGAAAAATCTGTTTCTTTCACGGCAGGAACCAACCATTTATAGTGTTCGGCATAGGAGCTGGAACCGGGGGGGCTAAGGATGCTGCCGCACCCCCTGGCTTGAAGTGGTTTCCATCACATACAGGGTTTACAGTGGCTCTCAGCACTCCTGCTATACAAAGTGTTCCAGCTCCCCTGCGAGGCTCGGGAAACCTGTGTTGGACCCGATGCATTTCCGAGCCGTACGATGAGAGCAGTCTGGGTGGTTAATCAGCCCGCAGTAACTGAAAGTAGAAAACCGGATTCTGAAGCAGAACTACAAGCAGAGGTAGATAAAGGGACTGCATGTGCACTGCCAAGGGGCTTTCAGTTAAAACTCCAACGCAGTCAGAAGACAGCTTTGGATCTGGGTGACGTCTCAGGCAGAAGGGCCAGATTTGTACCTGGGAAAGATCAACGGGCCAAATCATGGTCACAAAAGTCCCATTGGATCCAGGGTCGAGCTCTGTCCCTCTTGGACTTGTGCCAAGTGCAGCTTGCCCAGTCCAAAGAACCTGGTCCTTCAGCTCTATCTGTCGCTAGGGGAAGCTCTCCTCCATCGTCCCTGTGCAGCCTTGGTGCTGTTCCCAGGCTGACCAGGGTCACCAAGAGCTGACTCCACGAACGTATACTGTCTCCTCCTTTCCAGCTCAAGGCTTATACTACTTCTTATGCACTTGCCACGCTGCCTCCTGCGTCATCGGTCAGCAGTAAACCAAAGAAGTGACCTATTAGGGTGGAGCCAGAGAAGAGGGCACGAGGGGGGCCATTGCACTGCTGACGATTACGGGGTAAGTCCTACCAAACCATCGGTAGAATGCCCTGTTGGAGGAACAGCATATTCCCTCCAGGCCTCTAGGAATATTCTGGTTCCATTAGCCTTTGAGGTGGACCACAGAAACAGAGCCCTCTCCCCAAAAGCCTAGATGCTGCCCAACCTCGAAATACAGGAGATAATTGTTAGTCCAAGACAGTGATCTAGTTTCCAGCTGCCAAACTCCAGGTCAAGACTGTGACCAGTGGGGCAAGTTGAGCCAATAATCACCTGGCCATAAAATCCACAGCTGTCTCTCTGGATTTCTTATCCAGGTGGATAAGGTCACCCACCACTCTCAGCCTCTGTGGTGAGGAACTTCATCAGCTCCCACAGGGACTTTGCACTGCAATGGGGAATTGATATCCGAACGCCAGCCAGGACTTAACCCCACAACAAGCGAGCACACTGTTCTCTTCGGCTTTGGGATTGGAGGCTTCCTGCATTTCAGACTGGATGTAAACAGCACAGCCGCACCACCTCTCTGCTTATCCCCAGTCAACTGTTGCTGTACCAGATCCCCAGCTGGAACCAAGGGTGCCGAACCCAGTCCGGCCAGCTTTCGGCAATGAATGCAAGGTCAGGGGCCTCATCCCTAACTGTTGTCTCCTTACATTTGTCACAGTATTTCTGTGAACTTTCCCAACCTTTGTACAAAACCAAATCTGAGGAAAAGGAAAACAATTCTGCAAAGCTGCCCTTCACCATGGTGCCCCTTGGAACAGGTTGACAATTGCTGTTGTAGGACACCCTGAGCAAAGAACCTCTGAGCTCCTCTGTGCACCTGAGGTATAAACATAAAGGAGGGGCACAGTTTGTCCAAACTGCACAGCACTCAAATGCTTATGAGATCTTCGGAGCCTTGTTTTCACCACAGAAAATTGTAGAGTCAGACATTTCAAATAGACTTTGGCAGAAAAATAAAGAGAAACGCAGGATGAACAAATCCAAAAACTACAGCACAGATTTCCTTTGCTCCTCCTGGGCTACAGCACTCTTTTCCATAACATCAGTCTCTGTCTCTTCTTGTGCACACGCATAGACAAACGCACACGTCCCACTTCTGCAAAGGAAAAACTCCACTCTGAGAACACTAACTGGTTTACAGCCTGTCCGCGTTACAACTCAAGCTGACAAAGTAGGAAAAACAATCCGGAAGGCTCGGAGCAATTCAGCCTACTGGGGCAACCGTGGCTCAACATCACAAAGCTTAGCTTTCCTGCCACTCACATGGTACAAACAACTGCCCATTCCATGTGCAAGACCAGTTGGCTGTAGCCAGAACTTCTTTCAATCTATCTGCCCTGAAGGAAAAGAGGAAAAACAACAGTCTAACAATGATTTTGAATGGATAGACAGGAGCCCGGCGGTCACTTTCCTCTTTCTTCACATCCTTGGAGAACAAACTGTTCAGAGCACTGGGATATAATTCTGGAACGCTAAAGGGGAATGGCTGCTCAAAAATTGGAGCAGAAAGAGCATCTGGGGAACCATTACTCTATTGCTAAGTTTAGTAAACCATAACCAAAACTCCAGCACAAATGATTCAGGGCATTATTTCATGAACAGCTTGGCCTGCACTTTCCCCAAACTGGGTACAGATTGGTCTTCTAAATATACACATTTGGTAACCCGTGTAAGCTTGCTTCATGCCATCTTTTCATGAGGCATGAAAATGAGGCTATAATTTGCTTTATGGGTTTAAAGGTTTCACAAAGCAAATCATAGAAAAGCTGAGGAATGAATTCCATCCACAAGTGCCACTTCCATATCCAGACTATGCACCACAACACAGCTCTACTGAGACAATAAATCAGAACGCAAAATGATATTGAAATGGCTGACTCAAGGGGGAATTCCATCAGCGCAGTGAGTGGGGGTTTAGCTGGGTGACTCCCATTCTGCTTGATACAAATTTCAAGGCTAAATCTCTGTTTGACTCTGAACATTTCTAGCTGCACGGTTGACTCACTTTCAATTTGTGATCCACTATAACCCCCAGATCCTTTTTCATCACCTACCTATTTATTTCCCATTTTGTAGTCATGCATTGAATATTTCCTTCCTAAATGAAATATTTTGCACCTTTTTGAATTTCATCCTGTTGAATTGAAGCCAATTCTCCAATTTGTCAAGGTTGTTTTGAGTTTGAATCCTGTCCTCCAAAGTGCTTGAAACCCCTCCCAGCTTGGAATCATCTGCAATTTTTATAAGCATATTCTCCACTCCCTTATCCAATTCATCAATGAACATTTTGGATAGTGCTGGACCCAGGACTGATGGCTGTGGACCCCACTAGATACAGTCTCCCAGGTTAACAGCAAACCATTGACAACTACTTTTTGAGCATGGTCTTGCATCAGCCTTATGGTAATTTCATGTAGGCTGCATTTCCCTAGTTTGCTTACGAGAACGATTGCACACGAGTAAGGAAAGCACAGAGCCCCACCCCCCGCCATTGCACAATGACTATCATCTTCATAGGCAGCAACACGAGCAGGGTTGTCGCCCCACTCTGAGAGACATAGCGACACCTGCCCCTTTTCAAATGTTTGTTTGTCTGCAGTGCTGGCGATCCGATGTGAACTCTGTTCTGGTGTTCGTGTCTGTTGTTGGGCCTTCCATGTCAGGCATGATTCCAGTTCCCACAAAGTCAGGATGATGGCTGCCGACCCCACCCCCAGCGTCAGGATGAAATTATTGCATGTCTGCTTTTGTTTCACTTTGCTGAGTGCCGCAGCCCGCGTGCGCCCAGGAGACACGAACCAGGAATTTTCACGTGGCATAAACGCACGACTGAACAAAAACTCTTTAAAGCACTTATATCCCTGGGGACATTCACATGCCACTTCCATAGTCACATACCAGCCGAGGGGCTGATGTTTGTTATGAGATCCGTAGCAAGACAGAAGGATTACAGTCTCATTTCCCAGCCTGCACGAAGCTGGTGTGCACAGTATTATTGCAGCATTCAAAACAATAACGTAGTGTATAAGCCTCTGTCTGAAGCGAACATGATAGAGTACGTCAAATGCTGGTGCAATGTCTCCAGTTGGGTTAAGTAGGCCATATTCATGCTTCATGCCCACTGTAACTGTGCTCTAAGCCTGCTACTCCTATTACACGCTGTGGCTCTGGGCAGAGCATGCTGATGTTCACTTTGACTCTAACCAAAAACTATATTTTTATCACAGGTTTCAGAGTAACAGCCGTGTTAGTCTGTATTCGCAAAAAAAGAAAAGGAGGACTTGTGGCACCTTAGAGACTAACCAATTTATTTGAGCATAAGCTTTCGTGAGCTACAGCTCACTTCATCGGATGCATGTTTTCCACAGTATGCATCCGATGAAGTGAGCTGTAGCTCACGAAAGCTTATGCTCAAATAAATTTTTATCACAGATACCCTGCTATAGAGATTGTCACTGTTCAGGGCACTTGCACCTGTATTCCCTCTCCACGGTCCCTCAAAGGCACCCAGCTCCAGGCTCCTGGCCTATCTTGGGCAGAGACCCACATCTCTCTCCCTCCTGACCAGGAATATTTCCAGGTGGCACAGTTCCCTGCCTGCACTGTGAAATCTCCAGCAAGCCAGACTGCCTAAAGAGGCTGGCGTCTGCGCCTTGCTTTCTCTCAAGGCCATGACCAACTGTAATTTCCAGCAGTCACAAGTCACCACACAGCTTCTATGCAAGCACATTTATTCTTAAGGTGAAAGCATTACATATTACATACAACAAAAGAGCCTACATGGATAGATTCAGACTCACAGACTCTAAGGTCAGAAGGGACCATCATGATCATGTGGTCTGACCTCCTGTACATCGCCGGCCACAGAACATTACCCATCCACTCCTGTAATAGACCCCTAACCTCTGGCAGAGTTACTGACGTCCTCAAATCATGGTTTAAAGTTACAGAGAGTCCACCACTGACACTAGTTTAAACCTGTAAGTGACCCATGCCCCATGCTGCAGAGGAAGGCGAACCCCCCACCAGGGTCTGTGCCAATCCTTTCTGCCCCCAAATATGGTAATGAGTTAGACCTTGAGCATGTGGGAAAGACCCACGAGGTGGACACCTGGAAAGAATTCTCTGTAGTAATTCAGCGCCCCCCCCATCTAGTGTCCAGTCTCCGGCCATTGGGGATTTTTGCTACTGGCTGTCGCCGATGGGCCACACACCATTGTAGGCAATCCTGTCATACCATCCCCTTCATAAATGTATCATGCTAATAAGCTTACCAGAGCTCACCCTCCAACTTCAATCTCAGGTAGGAGTCAATCCTTCAGACACCATCAAGGAGTTTCTGTGGTTACACGTTCACAACAGCCTAGCTCAGAACTCACACCCTACCCATAGATCAGTCTTTCCTTTAGACAGCTTGAGCCTTTGATCTTGAGACTCTGGGAACAGGTAGTCAGCAGACAAGGGCCTTCTTCTCATGGCATAGCTTCAAAAGGCTGGTTTTGTGCATGACTGGGGGGAGGGGGGAAACTGGCATTCACCTGCCCCTAGAGATGACCCTGGCAAACCCCTTGACACGGTTTGTCCATTCTTGCCTGGCTCACTGTTCAATACAGTCCTCTGAAGTTCATAATGCTTTCAAGGGTTCAGAGCCCATCTCCTCCCTAAAGAGGTCACACATAATCCTGGCCCACAAGAATATGGAACCTGTGCATTTAATACAATGGACCCCAAAGATGCTGACACTTAATTCAATAAGACTTTTAAAGGATATTGCAGGAAATTGCCACATCTGTCACAGAGATATGCTAAACGAGGGACTTCTTTTTTTTCTTCTTCTCTCTTTTAGTTTTAGAATATATATATCACATGATAGCCTCATATAGTTTAGCTATATTACTCATAAAATGCCCATAACAAAAGTCTAGAAAATGGTTATTTAACTCTCACAAAACATAGCAGCTGGGAGAGAGCCATTCAACATAAAATAATACCCCTGATTTATACAATGCACAGAAATTCCAGACAACTTTATAGTCTAACAAAGTTAAATGCAACACTGACTTAGTATCTGTTCAATTCAATATGGAAGCTGGGAAATTTTGCTGCATTCTAAGGAATGTGAATAGACTGCCAAGGAAAAAACAGGCCAAGGAAATCATTTGTAACTGAATTTCTTTATAGTTGCAGGGATGAACTGCATGTAACAACATCAGTTCCCAGGATCAGTGAAAGTAAGGACCAAATAAAATATTGGACCAACTCTTAATGACTCTGTTAATGACAACCTTACACATTAGAAGTGCAGAAGAATTCAAGATGCATAGTGGAATGAACAGTGAAGTACCTAAGGTCATGACATGATTATGTGGGGTGAGTGTCGCAGTTTTAAAATGGCACCCTACTGAGCTTCCCAAGGAAAGAAGGATGTGGAAAAATTGGAAAATGTCCAGTGGAGGGCAACAAAAATGATTAGGGGACTGGAACACATGACTTATGAGGAGCGGCTGAGGGAACTGGGATTGTTTAGTCTGCGGAAGAGAAGAATGAGGGGGGATTTGATAGCTGCTTTCAACTGCCTGAAAGGGGGTTCCAAAGAGGCTGGATCTAGACTGTTCTCAGTGGTAGCAGATGACAGATTGAGAAGTAATGGTCTCAAGTTGCAGTGGGGGAGGTTTAGGTTGGATATTAGGAAAAACATTTTCACTAGGAGGGTGGTGAAGCACTGGAATGGGTTCCCTAGGGAGGTGGTGGAATCTCCTTCCTTTGAAGTTTTTAAGGTCAGGCTTGACAAAGCCCTGGCTGGGATGATTTAGTTGGGGTTGGTCCTGCTTTGAGCAGGGGTGGGACTAGATGACCTCCTGAGGTCCCTTCCAACCCTGATATTCTATGATTCTATTGAAAGGACCAGATAACAGAGATGGCTGAATAATTTAGTCTAACTTTCCTTCCCTTTTTGTCTGTGGTTTGTTCACTGGCAGCTTCCATTTTTCTCACATTTATTTGCTTGTTGAAATTTCTTTCTAAATCGTCTTCACTGAAAAAATCATGCTCACTAGATTATCTGCGGGCAGTTTGCTGCTTCGACTCTTTGACATTTGATGTTCGAGGTGGGGTGCTTCGTTTTGATTGGATGCACAGGTCCCGTGGTCCGTTTGTGTCGCTCCATCTGGAAGGGTGCGGCGTCTCGAATCAGACAGCCAGTGGGAACGCTCACGTTCACAAGCTCTGGATGAGCTTTCTGGGAACCTGTGGGGCTGTTTGCATGACAGTCTTGCCAACAAACTTGTTCACTGGAATATTTGGGGAAAGTGAATCATAACAAAAGGATCTTGGACACAGCTGGGATGACTTCAGGGCCTGATCCTCACCTCACTCACTTGCTTTACTCTTGTAATGCTCCACTGACTTACTCCTGGTTTGCACCAGTGTGAGAGGAGGATCCGGCCCTCAAAGCTCTTGACTGAAGCAGGTGTGTGCTCAGTATGCGCCCGGCTGCTCTGGGCAGCAAGATGGTCGTTACTCAAAAGGGAGGCACTGGGTACAGCTTAAACAAAAATAAAGTCTGTGTTGTGACTGCAACACCTACAGGCCCTCTGAGCCAGGGCAGCAAATCACACACTCTGTTGGCCGAACGTCCCGCACGTCGACGCTATTCGTCTCACTGGTGTTTGCCGTCTGTCGCTGTCGGGGGCGCCCCGCCCGCCTCAGCAGCAAGGAGCTGGGGGTGCTGCCCAGCTGCCCAGGATAGTCCGTGGCGCTGAGTCCACAGTGCTAGCGGGCAGTGGGAGCTGCCACCTTTCCTGCTCTAAATGTGGTGGCTGGCTGAGTAGGCAAGACGGTGCTTGGAGAGCCCACAGACAGGGGCACACCCCAGCGACGGCCGGCGAAGGTCTGTCCGAGACACCTCAGACTGAGGAGGTGGAGGTGTGGGGAGAGGTATTCGGTGCTGGGAGGAGGGCAGTGTTAATATCTGGCTGCAGATCACAGCCTCAGAAGGGCTCCAAATCTCTCCTGACTATTGGGGCCCGAAAGCAGAAAGCATCTCAACGCCAGCCTGCTCCTAGGTGCTAAATGAACACGCCACACCTGCTGGCTCGCTCCCTCAGCAGCTTGTAGGAATAGCACCATGACCAAGGGCCTGCAGCAGGACCCCTGGAGGGGCGGTGTTACAGCACAGCCATTCTAGACTCAATCCATCCCCATCTGTCTTCGTTTCCCTCACCCCTTCACACTGAACAGAAGTGCAGCCAATGACAATTTCAGGGGGATTCAGAATTAGCTTCTGCGACTTGCCGGTAATCGCCAGGAGTGAAGTGTGGGAGCTACTTAGCCAGAGGCCAAGTTCCCAATCCTATGGCAAAGAGATGCATGAAGAAAGGAGGTTACAATGCTAGCCTAGGGCTTGGGAGACCAGGGCTCAAGTCCCTGCTCTGCTACAGGCTTCCTGGGTGACCATGGGCAAGTCATTTAGCTTCTCTGGGCCTGGGTTCCTCCCCCATACAGTGGAGATAAGAGCCCTGCTCTGCCTCCCAGGGGCTGGGGAGATAAATACATTCAGGGTTGGGAGGTGCTCAGACACTCCAGGCCAGGTAAGTACCTCCGATGGAAATCGGGCCGACGCTAGGTCCTGCCCTTGCAAGGTAGGATGGCTGAGCCTGGCCAAGGGAATGTGATGCGAGGCACCATTTGCTGCTGCTCTGAGGTGGTGCAGTGTGTGCCCGTGGCCAGCACAGACATGCATCCTGCAGGCTAGTCCCCAAGGGCTTGGATTTGCCTTCGAGACACACAAGCACATTCCTGGTGGGAACCCAGGTCTTTTCCTCGTGCTTCCCAGAGAGACTCTGTCTTACTGCTTGCTGGCAGAAAAGGCATCCTCCTCCCAAGCGCCTCTCTCCCCTCACACACCCAGGTGGCACAGCCCCAGGGCTTGCCCCACACTTCTCCCCACAGAGGACCTTGCGGGAATTATGTCTGTCATTGGGAGTTGGGAGCTTAAGTGCCTTTGGGACTCTCCTCCTGTGCATATTGGTGCAGAGCAAATAGGTAGACAAATCACCTGCGATGGTTTCTCTTCCCGTCCCCCTTTTCTCTAGGACCCTAATTCAGATATTAGCTCACCCCTTATGGTTGCCAAAGATTAGAGGTAAGTGCTTCATAAGGGCTGCTAGTATCTGAGGTACAGCAAGTGACTCGAAGAGCTATGATTTACCTCATCAAAGAGTCTCTGGTGCTAACAGAGACTGCGGAGATTTTGTGTATTTATTTAGAAGGGTATTAGTCTGGCTTCCTTTGTTCTGCTGTGGATTTGGTCCAAGGTACAGGTCAAACTAATATGAGTTCTGTCATATCTGCAACAAAGACAGCGCTGTTGTCTCTTGCTTACTTCCTCCGGTTTTTAATTGCATTTCCATCCGAGAGTGGAAGCAATTAGCAGGGGAAATCCCTTTGCCAAAGCTACCCAAAGAGCATTCCAGCATGCATCCTAAGCACTGATGGCTCTGGATTTTCAGGTATCCAGCCTTGCAGCGGGCATGTAGGATTTCTTGGGAAGTGGGCTGAGCCCCCTCATCTCTCACAAACTTTTTTTCCCCATACAATTTCCTTGGTTTGTTTTTAAGATAAAACAACATTGCAAATCACTGAGTCAGAAAGTGCCATTAACAGAGGATATCCTCCTTATTTGTTGAGAGAGAATCATAAAGCAAGATTCCACCAGGAAAAGTTTCTCATCAGCCCATTGGCCCTTACTGGAGCTGAGGTTCTCACAGATCCCATTTTGCTCAGAGTGAGAAGACGCTCCCGTTACGGAGTGCTTCCCCTCCCAGTCTGTCTGTGTGGTAATGGGCCTGTGGACCACCACAGACAGCGCCTTCTACTACAGTGCCCGGCTCCACAGAGCAGGGGTGAGAAGCGCTGTGCTCCTGTTCAGAGTAGGCGGGACAACACTTTGCAAGACAGGAGCGCTCCAGGGCCGCCCTTCCTGCTCAGAGCCTCCTGCCAGGTGCTGGGCAGCAGGAAGGGAGCTCAGGGCACTCATGACCCCTCAGTGTCTTGCAGGCTGCTGTACAGAAGCTGAGTAAGTGGCCATGTGCTGGAGCGTCACAGTAGCCCCGTGCCCTCTGTGTGCCCAGTCTGAGGGGCAGGGCCAGCCAGTGGCTCTGTGTAGTGGTGGGGTCATCAGCCCCAACCTGCTCCGGCTCTGTGGCTCCTGGTAACCCCCTGGGGCTGTTCTCTGCCTCACAGAGAAGAGCATTGCCTCCTAGAAAGACAGCTCCTTGCTGCTTTATGGAGACACTATTCTCTGCTACAGCTGCGGGATTGTCTCCCAGGTCCTGAGACACTGAGAATCCTGTCTGAGCTCAGCTGGGTGACCGTGTTTCTCTTTGTCTTCTGGAAAGGGAAACATATGAATAACTGTTCCCGTCAACGTTCGGAAGCTATTCAGTCAGAAAATGCAGCAGGACGGTCCTCTGTCTAAACAGCTAGCCTCGTTCCTTTCATTCCCATCCCTCGTCGTTACAACCTACTTACAAGCAAATAAAAATAAACCCTCTCCAAAGCTGTTTGCAATCAAAGGTTCCCCTAAACTGCTCGTGTTTCCCCACTGGAAGGGTGACAGTTAATTTCAGAACTCAGGGCACAGTACCATATACTGCGGTCAGCTCCGCCAGGGCAGCATGCAGAGCACCACTTCCCAGTCTGCATGCCAGGGCGGGGCGAATGGGTAACACAGTAAAGCCCCATCTGCAGAATTCCCTACTGCAAGATTCAGCTGTTTCAGCAGAGGTGCTGGTTTCTACGGCCAGCTTTCCCGAGCGCTGCTGCAGCTCTGTCAGGCTTGGTCTGCACAAGGAGCTTCCATCAGGTTAACTGTCCTGAGCGAAGCAGTCGGAGCGTCCTCGCCTCCGGTGCAGACAGCACTTTGTCGGGAGAGCTTCTCCGGGAGGTGGAATCGCTCCAGTCGGTGCAGGCGACATCTTCACGGACGTGCTCCAGCCGCACAACTGCACCGGGGCAGCGGTGGGCGTAGACGAGCCCTCAGTTAGGGTCACAGGGCGGGGGGGGGGCACGAAGAGACATTGCACGTCTGGCTGCACCCTGCCTGCACGACACTCACGCCAGCAAGTTCGAGTGCTACCAGGAACCCCGGGGAGAGTTGTCTTTGCTCTCCCTTGATTGCAGTCCACGAGCTGGTGTGGAACGGAGGGGGGAGGGGTGCTGAGGCCACAACCCCTCCCCCCACCTGCTCCTCTCTGCCCCGCTTTGGGGGCATTTAGCGTTGCTGTGACTAGCGCTGTGTGGGCAACCGATTCCTTGGTTTGCTGGCATTTCCGAAAAGTTGAAAAAAGTCAGTTGGGTGTGAACAGGGAGGGAGTGTGGCCTAGGAGATGAGGGCACTGGGCTGGGACCCAGGAGACCGAGTTCTGTTCCTGGCTTGGCCACTGGTCTGCCACTTCCCCTACAGGAGACTCAGTTTCTGTGAAATGGGGATAATGGCCCTGACCGGGTAAAGCGCTTGGCGATCTGCTGAGGGAAGGGCTATAAAGAGCTGGGTATTATTAGTACATCTGACATTGCCTGAACAACAGGGTCAGTGCCGGCCATTACAGTGACAAAGCCAATGGGAACCTTCTGGTCTGTGCCTGGTGCTGAGTCCCAGGGCTGATTCCTGGTTCCTGATTCCTTCCTGACTCCAAATATGGCGATCAGTGGGACCCTGACCATGTGGGTGAGACCCACCAGCCAGACATGTGGGAAAGATTCTCTGTAGTAAGTCCCTTCCCATCTCGTGTCCCGTCACTGGCCATTGGAGATATTTGCTGCTAGCAGTCGCAGATCACAGTAACCTTAGCTGCAGCTCTCTTTCCAACACAAATCATTACAAGACGTCTACTTTCCCCCTCACATTACAAAGACCTTCAGCCTTCCCACCATCTCAAGATAGGAAACCTTGTCCTTGATGCCACAGAGCATTGGACTGACATCCAGCCGGGTGAAGTGATGTTCAGCTCTGCAAAGGAAAGGAGTGGGCGGTGCTTAGTTGGGGATTGGTCCTGCTTTGAGCAGGGGGTTGGACTCGATGACCACCTGAGGTCCCTTCCAACCCTGATCTTCTATGATTCTATGATTCTAAGGCTGAGGTTTGCAGTCACAGGGGAACGTTGGTGGGTTCAGGGACCCGCAGACCTTCTGCACTGCTCACTACAGCCAAGCTACAGGCTTGAATGAGGTAAGGGGCCCGACATATCGACGTTGATCCATTCGGTTGGCACTAGGTTCTCTGGCCACCAGCAGAGATGCACAGCAGTGGCTGACAAACGGGGTATTGACTCCCAAGGAGAGTTGGGAAAATCATTGATTTTTTCGGTTTGGTGGCAGTCCTGAAAAATTGAAAAAGAAATTTGTGTTGGGGTTGAACCGAATCTGACTTTTCCAGAGGCTCAAAGAAGCTTGTTGGGGGTCTGTGCTCAAACGGGGATTTGAACCTGCACCTCCAAAATCTGAGGTGAGTGCCCCAACCTCTCAGCTACAGATCAAGGGGTAAGGCTGGGAGGGCAGCAGGGGCTCCACCTCCTCCTCTGGCTGTTTGGAGAATGGCTGATACAATTCATGTCAAATTCAGGTTGACTGAAAACACATATTTCAGCAAATCACCTTGCTCTGCGCTCAGGGGCACTTCCCCAAAGAGGCGGCTCCCAGCTGCCCTGGGCTCGGTGCTGCCATAATAAGGTGGCTCTAGTCACAACCGTTTATCAGTGTCGTTTCCTCCCTCTCCTTAGCAAAGATCACACAGCAGAGTCCTTTGGAGAAAGTCGTTCACTGACGCAAAGATTGCCAAGCACATTTACTGGCAGTATCTCAGCCAATTATAAGGAAAGCAGGGGTGCCCGGATACGCAACCGCGGCACGTTCAGCGATGGAATATCTCTATTTGCTCACTTACTAATTAGAAAAATCCAACAATCTGCAATTCAGTGGGAGTCTTTGGATGTTCAAGGAATGGACAACAGGCACATGGAAGCAAGAATGGCCCAGCGCACATTCCTATGCCCATGGGGTGTTACTAAGATTTATGGCATCTACTTTTCTAGGCCCATGTGAGATTAGTGCATATGGATTAGTTACATGACCAGGCTAGATACCGTGGTGGCTGGAGGCATCACCTTTGCAGTGTTGGTCTGGACTGGGGAGTCCCTAAAAGGGAGCCAGATTGGCTCCCCCCAGTGCCGGCCTCTGAGCACCCGTGGGTGCAGAGGGATGGGATGACGGCCCCCACAGCCCCACTCCTTTCAATGGGAGATGCCCGAGGAGGCTGCCCAAGCCTGCCATCTCCCTGCACACGGGGTGCAAGCACCCATAACCTGTCTAGGTTTGGGCACATGCACAAGAGGATGAAAGGGTTTTCTGGATCTTCTCCCTCCACTCACTTTGAACAAGCATAAAAGAGCCACAGTTTGCCTCTGAATGACTCTGTTGCCATGCTTGCTGTGGGCACGGTAGGCAACAAGCATTTCAAGTGTTAGTCCTTGTTCCTGGTTTATTTCAATGGGAGAAGATGTACCTGACCCCCGAAAGAGAAACCAGACTTTCATATAAAGCCAACAGGGAAATGGCCATGCACCAGCGAAGGGCGCTGTACGATCATCGTGCATTAGCACGGCTCTCTCCTTTCATTTCACGATAAGCTGCGGGATGACAGAGAGAATAAAGGATCTGATGAATAATTGTCAAAGAGCATCTCCCAGAGAAGGATGGGGAAGTGGATTCTCAGTGAACCATTCCCTCCCCTTCCCACACCTCGCTATTGAAACGGGAAGGTGCGCACCTGCGAGGGTACAGTTAGTTCCTGCTGTGGATGGTAGTCAGGAATGGCTGTCAAAACTCCTCTGAGTTAATGTGCAACATTCCACAGTACTACCTCTTTGTACATTGCTCTGGAGTTTGTTTGCTGTGACCAGCCTAACGCTGCAGGACTCGTACGCTTATGAGAATCAATCTCTGTCCTTTACCAGACCTCACTGGGAAAGCAGAATAGTCGTTCTGAATTCTTTGTTCCACTATTATTTCCTGCAATTCATGTCATACCATTTCCCGGCACCTCTTTGTATGAGGGCAAACACTTATCATATGCCCGTAATCCTCTGTAAATATCTACCAGGGCTGTAAAATGTTTGGGCTGCCTCATTCATTCGGAGCAGCGCTCGGCAGTGTGGAAGGGCTACTAACGCTGGCATCTCTGACTTGTTTAATATTCTCATCTCAGAAAGAATGTCCCTGCTCCTCGAGCATTGCTCGTTTACATTCCTCTCCCCGCCAATGTATGCTTTGGGTCCGAGCAGGTCACACGAGATACTGCTCATCCACAAAGCCATAAACCGACTCAGCTTTCTGTGGGAGCTGGCACACTCTGTGCACTGGAGATAACAGCCCGCTCACAGGGGAGATAGCACAGGCCACACAATTAAACGGAGTGAATGTTTGCATAGACTTTGAGGGTGTGAACTCTACAGAACAGCATGCTCTGGGAGGAAATGCAGGGGCAGCTCCGTGATCCAGAATGGCCCCTCCATGAACATACCCACAGGAGGTGGTTCAGTAGGGGAGGAAAGCTCAGTAAAGTTCTCCTGGCACCACCACCCATGGCAGGAGGCGACAGGGGCCCGGCGAAGTTTGGAGATCTTGCCTCCTCCTGATCACACAGATCTTGGGACCTACCCCCACCCCCACTGAGAGGAGCCCGAAGTTTTCTTGCCAGGTTAACTGCTGCTCTGCTGGCCTCCAGCCTTTGGGAGCATGTGTCTTGCTCAAGTCAGGCTACCCCTGGCTGCTCTCCGGACATGACCCCAGAGCACTCCCCTCCCATCTCAGAGAGTCCCAACTGTGTGGAGCTGCTGCTGGGGAGGAGGAGTGGTGCAGCGACATCAACAATAACAATTGACAAGAACAGACTTAAAAGTGGCCATTCTTCAACAAAAAAACTTCAAAAACAGACTCCAACGAGAAACGGCAGAACTGGAATTAATTTGCAAACTGGACACCATCAAATTAGGCCTGAAAAAAGACTGGGAGTGGTTGGGTCACTACAAAAACTAGTTTCCCCCTGCTGATACTCATACCTTCTTGTCAACTATTTGAAATGGGCCACTCTCATTACCACTACAAAAGTGATTTTTCCTCCTTTGGTATCCTACTATTAATTGAATTGTCTCATTAGGCTGGCCCCCTACTTGGTAAGGCAACTCCCATCTTTTCATGTACTATGTATTTATACCTGCTATTGTATTTTCCACTCCAGGCATCTGATGAAGTGGGTTTTAGCCCACGAAAGCTTATGCCCAAATAAACCTGTTAGTCTCTAAGGTGCCACAAGGACTCCTCGTTGTTTTTGCTGATACAGACTAACACGGCTGCCCCTCTGAAACCATTCCCCATTTCTGTGCCCCGTGGTGTCAGGTCTCGCAGCTCTCCACCTGCATGAGGGGAGGGGAGCACCAATCCTTAGACGGTGCATTGGATCTATTGGCCCTGCTCACTTTACTTCAATCAAACTCCTCCCTGCCCCTCTCTTTGTTAGATTCATCCACCTCTTGCCATTAACCTATGCCCCCAGTCTAGCACCAGCACGCAGCCCCCTACAGCCCCCCGGAGCTCCGCTCAAGTCACAGGGGCTCTGTGCAGGCACAGTGGGTCACCTGCATGGAGCTCATGGGCCCTGGACTGTGAGCTCTTTGGGGATGGACTGTCTTTTTCCTTTGTCCTTGCCCATAGCCCCACATAACAGGGGTCCTGACTGGAGCCTCAAAGAGCTATTTTAATGCCATAGAAAAATGACCAAATAAATAAATAAATAAATAAACTGGTTAGTCTCTAAGGTGCCACAAGTACTCCTTTTCTTTTTTCTTTTTTCTTTTTAGAAAAATGACTGTCAACAATGGTACCTCCGACTTGCACTGTATCTGCTGCTTTCAATACTGTGCTTGTTCTATCATGTGAAAAAAATGACGGTCTTTATTCCACCCCCCCAGTGCCAGCATCTGCCGATGTGAAAGTGACAGGGCACTTCATCAATCCTCCAGGAAATGTGGACTTCGTAAGAGAAGCAAGGAAAGAACACAACTTCTCCTGTGTTTTATAGCTTACTTTTAATAATGGCAATTAAGTTGCAAATCAAGTTGTGTATGCGTGTAAATGAATATTGACCCTGAGCCATTCCTGTTGCAACAGGTGCGCTTCATTTGGTCTTTATCCCTCTCCTGCTCTTGCTCTGTTGACACTCAAGTCGACAGCTGGGGCCCCCGTTTGGTAGCTGCGTAGGCTTGGATTACTTTCTCTGCCATATATTGTGTCAGCAGTTGTATCTAACTAATTCCTCCCTGAAACTTCTGTTAGCTCTTATGTGGCATTCTGCTGGCTCGAGAATAGTAATCTCCACACCTACCTTGGGATCAAGCAGCAGAGAGTTTGGCTGGCCTGTTTTTCAAGGTTTTTTTTTTAAACTTATGTCAAAGGTCAAGTCCTCTGAAGAAAGGCCTTTTCTTTACCCAGGTGACCAAGAATGCTGAGTGTATCACACCTGGTAGGGGAGAGGAGGCTTCTTTCTGGCATCAGGTCATCAGCCTGAGGTAAGAACTAGAGCTGCCTGGACATTTCCTTGTGAAACCTGAAATTGTGAAACCCTGAGGTCTGCCCTCAGAAAACAAACCAGCTTTGAGTTACCCTCACATTTCCCCCAGCCTGTCACCCTTCAGTGCATCCTATTATTGTTACTATCATGCGCATCGCCGTGACACCCACAGCCCCAGTCATGGACCAGGACCCTTCTGTGCAGGGCACTGTATGAACACAGGACAAAAAGACAGTCTCTGCCCCACAGCGCTGACAATCTACGTGTCAGATGAGAAGCAGCAGGTGGATTCAAACAGGCAGGGGAGCATAAGGAAACAATGAGGCAATACCAGCTGGCATGACCCTGGGCCGTGGCATCCACACTCCAGCTTTCTCATGGTTGTCAAGTGTTTCGCAGGCATGCTGGGGAAGGAGAGATTTCAGAAGGGTTTTCTGGGAGGACAAGGAAGTGGTTCCTGGGCAGCGGAGAAGAAAGCACAAAGATGCTTGTTTGAAAATGGACCAAGTGGGGGATGAAGGCAGATATCCAGGCACACTCGGCGGTGGGAGCCAGTGGTAAATGAGGGACAATTAGTCAGGAGTCAGGCTGGGAATTCAGCCTGGCCTGAAGGCGACAGGTCTGTGAGGGAAATGGTCAAGTGAAAATAAATGAGACTGAGTGTCTCTGGCTCCTTCAGGTTACAGTGGGAGGGGTTATGCGGTGTTAACGATGTGGTCGGGCTTCTCCCCGTCATCAGGAGGGCCAGCTAGGAGGCTGCGCCTGGCTGAACGCACACAGCGGGACTGACCGAGCCACAGCGGGCCACAGGAGCCCTGGACACTTGCTGCATTGCAGCCAGCGAGACCGGACGTTTTGTTACCCCGGTAATTACAGGAAGGTGTCCAAAAGCAGAACGCCCTTTTCTCCACTCCCAAATGCTATAGGTAGGTATGTCTTCCCAGCGCCACGCAGGGACCAGCCTTGCCACACCTGCCCCGTGAGCAGTGGCATCGGAATCCCCGGGAAAGAGGGAGGCCCTGCCTTTGAGGAGTCAGAGCCCGGCATCAGAGGAGGGGCGGTGATTACAGTGCTATCTCTAAGTGGAAATCAGAAGGGATTTACAGGCATCTGAGGCCAAGGATGCGGAGACCCAGGGCCCACGTGCCAGCCTTGTGCCCCAAGTCTCCACCCACCTCCTTGGCAGAGCGGCTCCGGGTGCTACCGCCTTTGCTTCACCTGCTTCAGAATCCCCTGGGGGAAAAGAACCAGGCTGAAAACTTTGGGGAAATTTCTCAAAGCAACGCCTGAGTATTTCCTTGGCATCATGCACTGCTGTGGCTGTGAGTCACACAGCCGAACGGCTGCACGGATTAGACAAGAGAGAAGCACAGAGACTGAGCTCCTTGAAAGCAGAATGGCACGAGAACTTACACTGAACGAGAAAATCCTACACTGGGGAGGGCTGGGAATACCCTGGGACTTGGCCACCTTGCCCTTCCCACGTTGCTAAATGAGATGAGGGTCCTGACTCAATCCAGGCTAGGTGGGACGGGGATCACAGAGATCCCCAGAATGAGAACATCTGAGAACCGCTAGCTAGTTGGTCTTTTTTAATCTCTAATTTCTGTGGTTTTAAGACAGGACCCTCCTCAGCATCCCTGGTTCCAAGCAGAACTCTTAGGACATCCTCAACTCACTTTCCAACTCTCTCTATGCCAAACCCACAAAAAGAAAAGCTACAGGATTTTCTTCTTCTGTTCTTTAAGCCACGTTGCACCTATTAATACCTTTCTATTGGCCGCAGACCCTGATCAGACACGAATGGAAACGGTCGGATGGAATTCTGGGAGAAGTTCCTTTTTTATGCAGCCCTGAGACATTTTTACAAGCCGTTTACTGCGCTTTGTCAGTAAGTGGTTTGTTTGTTTGTTTGTGTGGATTGCACCGGTAGGACTCTCAGGCTTCTTGTCAAACAGGAATGTGAAATGACAGCGTAGCATCGGCACCAAAGGCTGCCCCATGCCGAAGTCACAAAACTATAGCTCAGGAAGTTTCTCCCGATTATTACAAATGTCTTGCAACACCAATCGTATCCACTTTCTATGAAACATACAAATGAGTCATGAACCCAGAAAGAATCATCTGCAAAGCTACACTCTCCTCCTCACGCAATTTCTTCAGTTGCCAAACACCCAACCCACACCTGGGGCCACACACTGTCCTCAGTCAGCACCTGAAAAATTTCCACTTGAGTAACAGGCCAGCCCGCAGGTTACTCAAATTTTGCTCTGTGGCCTCCCGCATGCCTTCCTGAAGCCACGCCCTCTTTCTGGGCGTGGTCAGGTTTTGCGCGGTTCCATTTTTGTGTTGTAAACTAGCAGCCGCACCCAGCAGGATGTTAGAACTTGTGCTTAGAATTTGGAGACAGGTTTTATGGTAAATGGTTACAGGTTTTGGTGGGATTGCTTGCACTGAACTCTTTCCTTATAGGAAACATGACGCCAAGCTTACCCATTGGGTACACATTGCCAGCTTAAGAGGCGTAAGATGGGACAGTTACAATGACTTTAGGCAGAATTGGAAATAATCATCGAAATGTTACCAAAAAGTAAACCAGGAGGCAAATGTACTGGCCCAGCTGCCCTCTTTGCATTCCTTTTTAAAAAGGGAGCTGGCAAAAGAAAACATCGAGAGAATCTTACTACTGGTTAGTCTTCGTTACAAGGGAGGTATTCAGAGAGTTACAAATCCCCAGCCTCATGCAAATGAGTAACACAGTCAACAGCTGAGAATGGCAACAACCTAGGAACTGTACCTGGTCTAGTGAGCGTCTTGCCTGAGGAACCTGTGGAGCATTTTATTTTCAATACACTTAAATCGATTGGAGATAAAACATCAAGGGCTAAGCAGAACCAGAGCAGTAAGTTCCACAACACGTGGCCAGGGCACAGGCTGGAGAAAACTCCCATCCCTTGGGTCCAAACCCTCTGTGCACTGTGCAACCTGAGCAATGCTGTCACACAGGTTCATTCACACCACTGTGCAGAGGGGACGGGGCTTGGAAAGGGGAGGACGCAAGGCGTTTGGGGATAGGTGCATCTTCTAGGTCTTGCAGCAGCCTTAGCCACTATTACAGCCTTTGGGCTGCAGGACGGGCCAGCTGCTGCTGCTGCACACCTATGGAGAGGGGACGTCGCAAAGCTCGCTGATTCACCATTGCTCGGGGGGGCTCGGACAACCAGAATTTCCCTTTGAGATCTCAGGGGAAAGCAATCTTTTTCTCCCAGGATTCCCCTAGGACCAGAGTGACACCTGATTAGTAAGAGTTTGCTGCAAAAAAGGTTTCAGCAGCACGCATCCTACATCATGTTTTTACTTTGTGCATCTCGCTGTGCTGTGCGACCTACAGGTATGATTTCACGCTCCAGAACAGCATGTGTGTCCCCTATGTCCCTCTCTCCCCATATCATCGTCTCCCTCTCCCCATCCTCCCCACCATGGCAGGAGCTCGGTGTGTACCCAATTTCCCTTTTTTACCCCCATTCCAGGGTCCTCATTCTCCTCCTGCCAGGGATATTGTGTCTCTCACATCCTCCCCTCCTCTCACACCAAGGTCCCTCATTCGCCCCCACCATGCCAGGAGCTGTGTGCGGCCACCTATTCCTCCCTTCCTTCCCCCAGCCCTCTTTCTCTGTCAGAAAATAAGTCATTCAGGATGCCCACTTGTTAAATAGTATTGGGAGGATGGGCAGAGTTGAAACAGGGGGTGTTGTTATGCTGGAAAGTGGCATCGACTGGTTCTTTGATCTATCCACAATTACAGAGGTGGTTGACGTTGCTGCGTCTGCTAGCCATTTGCCAGGGGTGCCGTGTCCCCCCATCTCTCCCTTCCAGGTGTCTGGTTTTCACCCAGATCAGTAGGGCTCTACCTACTGATGCTTAGAATGTTCACTTAATTTTGGAATTAATCGAAGGTGGCATTCAAAAGTGATTGCAGTACATTCAGACAAACAAACGTTCCAGGGTAGGGCCTCCCATCATTCAGCCAATTAGTGAGCTTCCAACACAGAGTAATTATTCCAGAATAGTGTGTCCACAAAGGGAGCTATTCCAGAATAGCTATTGCTGAATAGTTTGTTCCCTGTGTAGAGAAACCCTTATTTGGCATCACAAGTATTTTGGTTACTTAAATGCCAAAATTGTGGGTGCAGAATTTCATCCCAATTATTGCTGCCCATAGAAATGGACACACACACACACACGTGAGCGTGTGTAATATTGGTTATAAGCATATATTTATAAAGATAAGGAAAGTTTATTTACAAAAAAGGGTTATCTGAAAATCACCTTATTGGCATTGAATTACATGTTTTATCTTGCTCTATGATTTTCCTGCCTTATGAAGTCACCAGTAGTTCCATGTTTATTAGCACCGGCACTCATCCAGGCTGTCTCCCCAGCTCTAGGCTTGCACGAATGCCCTCTTCCACCCTGGGGGGATCACAGAGGCTGAGAGCTGGTTGGGAGTTTGGAGTGCTACTCCACCCCTGAAGCGGAGCAACGACTGTGCCAGCATTAATAAAGCGAAAGAAGAAGTAAAGGGATGAGGAGAGGGATAGAGAAAGAAAGAAAGATGAAGGCCAAAAGAAAGTAGAGACAAGAAGGAACTACAGAGAAAGGGAAAGAGAAACTCACAGATTACTCTATGGCAAATAATCACACTTTGTCATAGATTCCAGGACAATAACCAGAACAAATTCCAGAACAATTACCACCAAATCCACTTAAAAAAACAAAGTTTACTTTTAGGGCATAAAAATTCCAAAGCAATAAGAGAACTTGTCCTGATATCTCTCCTCCACACCCCACTTCCTGCTTTCCATCACATACAGGATTAATCCTGTTCATTACCCCTAGCCAGCCCTGTTAGACCTCATTTCAGCGGGGCTGAGCTAGGGGAAGGCAGACAGGGGCTGAGAGAGGAAATGGAGGTTATCACATTTTGTGACATTGGGCTGCTCTCACCACGTCTTTGTATGAGATAGGAAACACACTCGCCCATTAGAATATTACCAGGAGATAACTGCCTTGTGTTAGCGATTTTGTTATAACCCTAGCCCACACCCACCTTTGTAGCAGTGAAGACAAAACCTATGTTTTGATCATCTCCTGTCTTGACTGCTGTGACCTCCTCTCTGACCACTCTGATTCTCACATTGCCCCCCACCTCCAGGCCACCCAAAATAGGGCCACTAACTCCTTTGTCTACTCTGACTACAACCCACCTGTGAGATGTGCACCATCCTTCTCAGGAGTAGGAGAGGGAAACCCGGCAGGAGTTAAGAGATGATGGGCAGTAAGCAGCAGCTAGTTGCAAAATAACCCCTTTAGGGCTGCAGCTGCATGCCTTTATCAAATTTAAAGGGCCAGCCCACAGAAAGGCATGCTGTGGGGGAAAGAAACCCTGTAAAAGGCAACCAGGGTTGTAGCGAGAATCAGTCAGGGAATTACAAAGGAAGGTGGTCCTAGGGCCATGGTTTTGGTGCATTTCACATTTCTTCTTTCCATTATTTTCCTGATGGAGCAGAGCAGTCTTGCGGACTCTTTAGGAAGTGGGACATGTGCATTGTTCAGAGATTCTCTGAGCAAGATATTGAATCTGGTTTCATCTGCCATGTTGCAGAGCTAGTTATGTGAAAGCATTTCATAGACACTCCTGGCTTCCTCAGGGATATAACTTCTGACTTCATGCTGCATTGAGTTTAAATTACATGTACTCTCTTTTAAAGCCCTACACAGCTCTAATTCAGTCTAGCTTAGACTCTTTTTGTGTCACATTTCCTTTGGTTCCCCAGCAATGCCAGCCTCAGACAACCCTCCCCCCCCAACTTCCTCTTCTGGCTCTGTGCTCCACCATTTGTATGGAACACGGCCCAATCCCACTTGGCCAACCCCCTGGCTTTCCTCCTTCGCATCCTTCCTTAAGACTAATTTCGGGGCTGTGTTGCCCAGCGCTGTGCATGTGATCAGCACTTTAACAATAAGAGGCTAGAGGCATAATTTCAACTCACAACAATGACCAAGTTGCTGCATGTGAAATGTTAACTTGGAAACAACCACTTCTGGTTCCATGTTTGTACAGCTCCTAGCTCGGTGGAGCACTAGTGCATGACAAGGACTCCGAGGTCTCTACACAAGCATAATGAGTAGTGACTATATTTCACCCCAGTTTGCAGCTTGGTTTATTGATCCAGAATGTGCTGGCCACTGGTTCCTGCCCCTTCACCACATGCTGCTCTCTAGAGATGAGATCTCAGAGGCTTGTGCTTTGGAGATAGCCATTTGTCAGCTCCCCACGCTGGAAGAAGTGAGTGCGGATGCAAGCCACCGAAAGCAGAGATGGCTGGGCTTAGAGGGGATCATATGGTCAGGCAAAGTGAAGACGGAGGGAAAACTCCCAAAGCTGCTTTGTCTCAGTGTAAATACCGATGTGGGACCCTGTGGCTAGGAAGGAGGAAAGTTCAGCCTGTAGATGTGAGCTACAAATAAAGGCTTCAGTCACCCACTCTCCTACATGGTGAATGCCCCAGAGGTCAGTGACTCCTCCAGAAGCTCTTCCTTTTAAAGGTTTTTAAAGTGCCACAAGGACTCCTCTTCGTTTTAAAGTCTATCAGGGTTCTGCGGCGCACACAACTCGGCCTTGCTCCCTGTCCTTTTGGAACGACACTGTGACTTCTCTGCTGCATCCAGGCTCCAATGGGGGGAAACAAGAGCATATTTTTTGAGAAATAACAGTCTGACTGCAGACTATAGACTGCGTGAAACCTGGGCAGCCCCGATGTCAATAATCAGCTTATCTTACACAAGCAGAACAAACAGAAGGCACTGGTGATTTCACAATACCATTCATTTTTATTGACAAGTCCCATGACATGACCCACCACTTACTTAGCTTTCAGTAAAGCAAGTGAACGTGCAGCAATTGAGAGCCAGCCCGCTGTAATAACCATCCAACAATCCAATGGACTGACCTTGCAAGCCTTACTTTCCTGAGTAATCCATCCTTCCACCAGTGGTCTTATTAACTTGAGTGGGTAACAGTTCTTCCTATGACTCAGGCTTGCTAGATCAGGCTCTTTTAGATCTCTCTGTAAGAAGTTGTTTGTAAGTAGGCAAGTGTCCAGAACTATTCAGGGAAATGTTTCTAACAGGAGGTGAATCCTATTTGCTGCAGCACCAAAACATTACTCAGATTTTTCTGTGCTTTCTGCAGTTGGGGAAAAAAAAGAAAAAAAAAAAAGACCACCCCACCAGTGCAGGCTCATTAATCTACGCAGCATGCCACTTTAATTGTTCTCTTTATCGGATAACCTTAATGCAGGTTTTTTTATTACATTATTATTTAGTATTACAGCTCTTGGACAAACAATCTCGAGTGCTGGAAAAGTTGTGAATAATTACAGAAAATAAAGTGGTAGTAAAAAAAAAAAAAGATGTTGTAAAGCACAGTAACGGGACCAATATTGCACCCTTTGAAGCCAGCAGCGGTTTTGCCACTGACCTCAATGCGTGCAAGGATGTAAGAAGCCCACTTCCACTTGATTTCTGGACACATCCTCTTACCATTCTTCTAATGTGTTCAGCAGTCGTCTGCCCTTTCCGCAGATTGCACAGCCTTGGGTTACGTTTTCTCCGGAGCACCCCCTCCTCACATCTGGGATCCTCTTGACCTTAAAGAAGCTCTCTTATACACAACCATATCAGACAGACCTCACAAAGATATTACACAGATGCCACTCTCAGCTGGTTATCATGGTCTCTTATGACATGTGCATTGTCCATTTCCTCATTTCATTTACTTTTAGTAAAATCCTACTTCTCTCGTACTTGTATTTTAGCCCTGCCTCCGTGCAGGGGGCTGGACTAGATGACCTACTGAGGTCTTTTCCGGGCCTACATTTCCAGGATTCTATGATGTTACTAAAAAAGAAAAGGAGGACTTGTGGCACCTTAGAGACGAACAAATCACGAAAGCTGATGCTCAAATAAATGTGTTAGTCTCTAAGGTGCCACAAGTCCTCCTTTTCTTTTTGCGGATATAGACTAACATGGCTGCTATTCTGAAACCTGTCATGATGTTACTGTTGATTTGGATTGTTTTGGTTCCTGTTTTCTTGCACAACTTAAAAGGTGACAATAATGGTCTCCAGGCCCACCTTTGCATTTGATTGCCAAAGGGCCATTTGACCTTTGCCCTAACCTAATGTTCACGCTTTTACATGTTAATGGTCTCGGCTAGTGGTGTCCGCCTGAAAACAATCTGATCTGCCATTAAAGAGACAAGGCTCATTGATTCCTTATAATGCCGACTTAACTTTATTTCACCCTGTTACTGACATCTTAAAGGTAATATGTCACATGCACCAACCAAAATGACATGATAAAAGCATGGACAATTAAATAACTTGGACAAGAGTGAAGATGACATGATTTTTATAAGGAGGCAAAGCAGATATAGATAATGTATCACCAAACTGCCAGCTAAGAGATCTATGTTTAAGCAGGTTTCAGAGTAACAGCCGTGTTAGTCTGTATTCGCAAAAAGAAAAGACGGACTTGTGGCACCTCAGAGACTAACCAATTTATTTGAGCATGAGCTTTCGTGAGCTACAGCTCACTTCATCGGATGCATCCTGCAAGCAGGTATCATTAGAATCCATAACATTTACTTCTGTGAAATACACAGTTACTATGTTAGCACTAATCTGAACATGGGAAAGCATGTTAAAAGGCCAGCCCTGCTCCCACTGAAGTCAAAATGCCAACGGAAGCTGGAGCCCTTTAATATGGCCAGTTATATACATTCTAAACAAAGTGGGTTTAAGCAAATATGTATTCCTAACATTTAAACTGTTTAACATACAAATACAGTGGATGACCCTGTTCTTGCTGAGTTTTATCCAGGAGGTCCTCTCACACCTGTTAATTCCAGGTCGCTCTGCTGAAGAAGAAAATTACCTCTCCCTTTTCAGAAGTGGGTCAGTAATTGTAGGGTTTCTATGAATTTAAGTTCCTGGTGACGGTAAAAAATTAAACTACAAGAATGGGACAGGCAGGCTGATGATAGAAGTCAAACGCATCTTGCTCCTCTGGTGCTGAGAAGCCGGTGGAAATGAGGCCGTTCCGGAGCACACCCCACAAGCCCCTGGGCCCTGCACAGAGGACGGAGCTCGGCGGCGGTCCGGACGCCCCGGGCGGCGAGCGGGGCGGACTCCCGGGGGGCCCGGGGACGGAGTTTCTATCCAGGCGGCTGTGCCCTGGGTGCGCACACATCGGGCTTCGCCCGGACAAAGGGGGTGCCCGGCTCCCCAGCCCGGCCCGCTCCAGCTCCGCCCGCCGGGGCTCAGCGGGGCGCCGGGACCCCCGCCCCGGCCTGGGCAGGGAGGCTCCCGGCCGGCTCGGTCCCGCCCCGCCCCGAGCGACTGGCTTGACGCGCCGGCGGCCGGCCCAATCCCAGCGGCGCTGCCCCCGCCGGCCGGAGCCAGCCCGCGGCGCGGGAGCCGGCTGGAGACGCGGGGCGGCCGGGCGCACGGAGCGTGAGTGGCGGGCGGGCGGCCGGGCGGGGGTGCCCCGGGGCGGGAGCGGCGCGGCCGCGCTGGCCCCTGCGCCGGGCTGGGGGAAGCTGGCGGCGGCCCCGGAGCCTGGTGCGCCCCGGCGCCAGCCCGGCCGGAGCGGGGACCCCGGGGGGCGCCCCTGGGCCGGGCACGTGGGGAGCCGGGCTGGCGGGAGCCCGCCCGAGGACCGTGTCCCGCCGGCTGGCTCCCCGCGGGGGCGGGCGGCCCCGGCCGGGCTCCGGGCGCCGCAGAGCGAGACGCGCCCTGTCCGGGGCAGGGCGGCCCTGGGGGGGGGCTCCGCGGCCGCCCCTCGGCACGGGCAGGGCTGGGAGCGCAGTCGGGAAACACAAACCCGCCTGGCTGCGAAGTCCCGCCCCCGGCCCGGCCCGGGTTAAATAACTGCGGGCTCGGGCGCCTGGGCATCGGCCTCGGCGGGGCGCGGGTAGGAGGGACGCTTCCCTTCGAGTCTGCAGCCAGGACCCCGCTCTGCCGCGCTCCAGCTCGCTCGGTCTGTGCCTCTCCCCCCCTCTGTGTGTGTTTCTGGTTTGTGACTAACGCAGCTGGCCCTCTCTCCGCTTTCCGGGGGGATTGCGCTTCTCTCCGCCCGCTGTTTTTATTGCCCGCATTCCCAGAGGTTGTAAAGAGACGCATTCTTTATTGGGAGGGAGGGGTCCTCTTGCACCCTTCGCCTGGAGGTCCGCGTGGGTTGTGTTACTCCAGGGCAGGCTTTAAAACGTTCCTCTCGAGGGTGCCAGCTAGGCTCCTTCTCCGGGGATCTGCAGGAGTTGCCTTGAATAGCAGCCGTACTGGGATGCTGATGCGAAGCCCCGCTCTGAGGTGCTGGAGCAGTTTTTTCTTGACTGGATTTATGGGGCCCGATCATTCTGCAAATGTTCTGTGCTGAAAATTCCCAATGACTTCCGGGCAAGTTAAACCTGTGGAAAAAATGCAAGATCAGCCCCTTCCTCTGGGGGAAGGAGGCTGCTGCTGTGAATTGCATGTGATATTAGGAAACCATAAATTCATTGCAATTTCCCTTCTAACTTATTTCTGCAGAGTAGTATCCCAGTCACTGGGCAAGGGAAATGGCAGGCACAGATTTAATCCAACAGACCTGTGTTGGACTAAAGGGAACTACTCAGGGGACTGTTTTGGTTTATTTTTATACATCTCTAATTTGGGATCAGAAAGGAATTGTGACTTCATTGTGTCCACTGAATAATGAGTGTGCATGTTAAGTGTTTTGGTGGGGCAGAGCTGTGAGGAGTGGACTTTTTCCAGGGGGTGCTGGATTACATTTCCTCCTCTTAAGAATTTGCAAGCATTTAGCTCTAGCTGTGAATGTCTAACCTGACATAGTGTTGGATCTTGATGCTTTAACTGAAATTTAAATCTTGCTTGGGGCGGAGGTGTGTGTGTGTGTGTGGATTATCGAAAGACCGGAGTGGGGGAGCTGTATTGAGAGTTTTCCATATGTATGCAAAAAACAAAACAAAATAAGCAAAACCCCCAACCTCATGTAGGGAAGTATGCCTGGTTGCTTTATGGTACTTTCCTTACTTTATATGAGGACATCACTGTTTTGATTTATCTAAAGAGCTATTGTTATAGCTCTGAGAAAATGCCGTTGAATTATAACCTCTGAGACTATTATTACATGTTACAAAATCCCAGTGGAATGTATGTGCACAACCAAAGCTATGCTTCCTGTTTTTGGTCTCTTTTGTAAATGGACTATAAAATATAATAGATATTTCAGATGAAACATTTTCTATGAGAATTGAGATATATTGTTCAACCAATAACACTTGTGAACTTTCAGATGAGTCTAGTTAAAGGTAATCCAAAAAAAAAACCTTCAGACTGACAGAATTACATTCATTAATTTTAAAGACGACAGCTGGAATGTGGATGTGGCTAGGAAATAGCTGCAGAGATCAACGTGTGTGTATATATACTGCGGATCTTAATGTATAGAAGCTGTCAATATTTAAGAAGAGAGGCCTTGTTCAGAGGGGACCTGTTGGTAGCCCTGCAGTCTAGGGCAATATTTCTTGGATGCTAATGGACAGAAGCATGATCATTTATTTAAGTGTAATGTTCTGCAACTGTTTATTCATCCATGAGTGTTAATGTACAGTTGTGTATATGTGGTGGATCTCTGATTCCAGATCTACTGGAATGCTTCCAAACATGCTGTAAGGGGCAGAATGACGACTTCTTTTTTTTAAACAAATATGCTAGAAAGTAACTTACTAGGAGTGTTACAGCACTGCTCTTATCGCAGTTTGCTAATCTTACCGAGCATGATTTGTTTAAACAATTTGAGGATGTTGCCTAGTGGTAACTGAACTCTTTTGAAGGAGTTCTCCTTTTATGGACGATGAATCGCTTATTCTTTGTCTAGATTAAAAGATCACAGCAGTGATTATTTAATTCACTGCTCTATATTTAGCCTTGGATGACTGTACTCAGATCCTCTCTGTTCTTTTATCAAAATTTATATGACAAGGTTTTCCTTTTTATAAAGATTGAAATAACACTGGATGACTAGAACAAAGTTTCTAGAAATGTACACATTCTTCATTAGCTTTATGTTGCTTTACTGTAGTTGGATTCAGAATGGGGTGGGGCATTGGGGCTGATGACTGCATCAAATAGCTAACTGATGGGATGCTTGGACATCACACAAAAATCCAGAGGAACTCCCTTCCCCTGACACTTTCCGTGCTAATTTCTGTGTTCCCAATTTCACTTCAGAAGTGTGAACTTGTTCTGGAATTCAGAACGTTTGTGGAGGTGACTGCCACCCTGTTAAATGTTTTTTCTTGCTGAGCTTACCTGTAGAGGACTTTCTAGTGGCTGTCTTGCTCTGTTGAGCTGAGCTCTAGTAACAACTCCTTTGCTTTGCAGGAGTTGCGATACAACCGTTTCTAATTGTTAAAGACGGCTACATTTCTGGTTTCTTCCCTCAACGCTATCCTCCCTGTCTGTCAATCCCTAAAAGATTGATTGAATGGAGTTATTGTTCGTAGCAGCTGCCAGAGATCCAGCAAATGGTAACACTGTTGCATACAGCTGTATAGATTAAACCTAATTTTAGAATGATTACTTGTGCCACAAAAGCTGCACAGGTGCTTAAGTGTTTGTTTGCAGGATCAGCACCTTCGTTACTTTTCTCCCTGATATTTGTGTGGATATTAACATAACGGGAGAGAAACCTTTAACAAAACAAAGAAACAGTTCCCCCCCTTCCCCCCCCCTCCCCCCGAAAAGAGAGAAGGAAAAAAAAGAAAACATGACTGTGAAAGTACAAAACTGTCTTCATCAAATGTCTGACCATCTTAGTTACTGGGATCTTTATATGTCAGACTGACTGTAGTTGCAGTGTTCATTCAGTAAATCTGTTAAAATGCCAATTAACACCTCAATTATGCCAATTAACACCTCAATTAAAGTCCAACCCCCTGCTCAAAGCAGGACCAGTCCCCATTTTTTGCCCCAGATCACTAAATGGCCCCCTCAAGGATTGCACTCACAACCCTGGGTTTAGCAGGCCGATGCTCAAACCATGGAGGGGAGGGATAGCTCAGTGGTTTGAGCATCGGCCTGCTAAACCCAGGGTTGTGAGTTCAATCCTTGAGGGGGCCATTTAGGGATCTGGGGCAAAAGTTGGGGATTGGTCCTGCTTTGAGCATGGGGTTGGACTAGATGATCTCCTGAGGTCCCTTCCAACCGTGATATTCTATGAAAGTCATGGACAATGATTTTACCTTTACTGTCAAATGAGATTTGTACTTAATGCTTTTGTAAACGTAGGTGATTGAGCTAAGGCAATGTAAAGGGTATATTTTCAGTAAAGGCAAAAAAAAATACACATTGTCCCCAGTTTTCATCAGTACAGTCGTGTCGCTTAAACAAAAAAGAAAATATTCATTATGGTCAAAACTCTTCCTGAATTGGGGAAATCACTGTTGACGTCAACATAGCTTTTGTGGTCCTTAAACTCCAAGCACAATATTATCGATTTTTAAAATGCTCAAAAGAGAAACGTCTGTGTCTCTTGTCCCTTTCCCAAGACAGTTTTCATGTGAACTGCCAGTGGCAAAGGAAATGCTTGTATTACAATGTTTGGCCTGCTCGTGATGGATTGGGTTTCATAGAGCCCCGACAACACTCTGTAAAATAACAGGTGCAGTTTGTGCTGCACCCCAGAGCAGAATGCTACTTCTGGGACTGAAATATGTGTCAACCAGCTACGCAGGCTGCTAAACTGATAGGTATTGGTGAACATAAAGTACTGCCAAATCCAGAGATTGAAGTGTCTCGCGCGTTATGGCCAGAGAATGTCTTGAGCAAGCAGAGAAAATGAAGACGTTCTAATTTCACATGCTAATACATCATTACCTCTGCATCCTCCAAAGTAGGACTACATTATAAAGTCTAGTTTACTTTGGCTGGAACTTAATTTTATCAAAGACTATTACAGTGAAGTAATGGAAAAGTGACAAAACAAAGTGTTTAAATTAGGGGCTTGTATCTTCCTTTAAACCCAGACTTAGCTGTAATGTTCAGTAATAAAAATCAAAGACCTTAATTGGTGAGTTAGGCTCATAATCAATGCCGGTTGTGTAACTTACAACCAGGACTACATGATAGGTTAAACTTTTGCACTTAATTTTGTAACAAAGAAGCTCTCTTCCCTCTAACAAATGTTGGAAACAGCTGCTGTGTGAGGTATGTGTTAGTACTTATATGACTGACTACACAGTAGTTAGTATCTACCAAGCTGTGTTCTATGTAACTCGATGACGGCTGTATTCATAAAAGATTCATTTGAAAAATAGTTTAATTAGCCTATAAAAGCAAAACACAACCGTTCTCCAGAAACTTCCAGCTCTGCAAATGGCAGGTTTAGTCCACACCGGAGTTAAATGCTGTAGGTGAGATAAGCTTTTAAATCTGCCAAATAGTCTTAGCAGAAATGCAGAACAAAAGCTGTTACTGAATATCCTTTGTTTCAAGTAGGCTACTGGTGCAACCTGCTTGAAACAAGAGAGTGAGGGAAGCTGTCTTATGTTAGGGCAACTCATGAGTTTCTAACTTCCCTTTACGCTGTTTGTCTTTATTTCATAAGTGACAGGTCCTCTCTCCTACATTCCCATCCCAAATATGTAGACACGCATCTGTTGTCAGTATCCTGATGCATCTGCTCTCCTGGACATGTGAGGAGCTAGGCTATTGTATAAGCAATGATGACTGTATTTGCATTTGTTGTGACTGGCTCACAAATGAGCTTTGTGTACAGATGCTTCTGTCAATATATGGGGAATGGGTGGCTCCATGCACACCTGTCAGGTTTGGTTAGCTGAGGGCAAATAGCCTGGTATCAGGCCACTCTCAACTAACTGCCCCAAAACTTTAATGCAGAGGTGGGTTGCCTGGTGGTGAGGTTTTGTGCTTTTCCATGACATAGAGTTCAGCCACACACAGAACTCTGAAAAAGAAAAAATACAAAGATAAGGTACATGCCACCCCTGCAGTATCACCTTACTTCTGCCCCCTGGAGCGGGTAGTAACCTTCGGGAATGTTTCAGTAAGGGGGGGGTGCTGTAAATAGACAAGGACATTTGTGCTCCTCTGGTTTGAATGCCAGCATTTATCTGCATGGACTCTAGCTGCATTCACTGTTGCGTAGCTATACTGAATGGTGAAGGGATTTTGGTATGAAATGAGAGGTGCACATGTATCTTGGTGGCTCAAATATGCCTCACGTCAGTGCTGAGTTCCATAGGTTGTCTGAGGTGCACAGGGTTGTCTTGTCATGGGGATTGTCAGCAGTCTGGTCACATATGTAACTCTGGTCTCCAGGGCTTAGTGAGGGGTAAGTGAAGGCAAGTAATGTCACAGAATGATCCCTCAAAGCAAGGGTGAAGGGATGTTAACATGTAGCATGTCGGAGGTTGGTGGTGGTTTGTATGATTTGTGCAGCGCTTGAGAGTAGCCGGGGGTAGGTAACACCTGTTTGCTCTGCCTGACCTGAACCTGAGTTTTGCCTTTTCAGTGGTCGTGTGTGCCGTCCCCAGAGAGTTCTGTCACATCTGGAAGGACAGAGTGACAGTATAGCTTTGACACACTGAGGCATTGCTCAAAGAGGGCAGAGTTAAGGTTATGTTACAGGGGTCCTGCGTACCTTAGCACCTTGCTTCTGGGTTTTAAGACATTTGAGTGTAGCTGAACTTGTCTTGTGCCCTTCCAGAGTATCACCACTGAGCAACCGTAACTTTTTGTTAATTAAGTTTTTGGGCAGTTAACTTTAGTTTTGGTTAAATAATTTCTCAGCACTCACGTGGCCCACAGCCCGGCTCTCCTGCTCCTTGGCAATGATTGAGTGGCACGGTAGACACTGGATGACTGTTAGCTCCTTTACTGCCCTACATCATCTCCTTATTTCCCATCTCTCTGCCTCTCCAGCATACGCAGGTCCTCTCTCCGCCCCGTGGGTTGAGGACCTGGGAACAGGGTGCAGGGACAGCTGCCAGTGGGGGCATAGTTTGAAGCGGGGACAAATGGAGGAGGGGTCATGGGTGTGGGGAGAGGTTTGGGGGGCACTGCTCAGCCCCCTGACGTCCTGCATTGAACAGCTCTGACCCCTTTCTTTCCTCCCCACATTTCCCATTGGGGAAGAGGAGTGAGGCTAGTGCTGGAGGCAGCCTGGGGCAGGTGGGGAGTCCTGGGTCCCTTCCTCTCATCAGCGATTAATAGAGGAGCTGGAGAGACCCTGAGCCCCCACCCTTGGCCTGGTGGAGCAGACGGGTGCGGGGGAATTGTTGGGTGACGAGGAGGGCACAGAGGGCTCCATTTCCCTTCCCCTCCAAGTATGTCCCTGCAAAGGAAGGTGCCCACCCCCCCTCACCCCCAAATGATGCTGCTGAGCGCCCAGAGAGCAAAGGCCCCTTTGGGGGCGATTCCCTTAATTGTTGAGGGATCAGAGAAAATCTACTTTCTTGGAAAGAGAGTTCTTCCAAGTTCTCATCGTCAAATTGGGTTTTCAAAAGCCTTGTGTTTGGATGAACCGTGATGCAAATAAGACTCCTTATCTAACAGCGTGTGGGCCCCTCAGCAGCACGGCCCTAAGGGTCAAAGGTGGCGGAGAGACTGAGCCTGCCCCCCCCCCCCGCCCCAATCCGTCATCCCCTGTAGGGCTCCAGCAGCCTTCGTGTCCTCCCTGCCTTGCCGTCCTTTGCTCACGCGCAGCCCCGTTGTTCAGGGAAAAGGTCGAGGAGCCGGACTCCTGCTTACCTCCCCCTAATACAGGGATACTCGGGCTGAGGCTTGGGAGCTGCAGGCGGCTGTTTCATGTGTCTCCGGCTGCTTTTGCAGCACATGCTATTAAAACACTGGGTGAGTTCATTATTAACCCAGCTAAGTTATTAGCTAGTCCGGATGCGTTTACTATATTGTAGTTAATAATAATACTTGGTCAGTCCTTTTGCTGTGAGAAAAATATATATATGAGAGAGAGACCGACTCTAAATATTTCCCCGTCACACTGTTTCAATGTGACGAGAGAGTAGTAAATAAAACAGTGAATTCACACGACGGTGACTCTTGTGGGGACTGTTGATCTCTAATTTGGCTCCGGAAGCCCTGAGGTCTGAGTATCGCTGCCCTGTTACTAGAGTCTCTCATGTTCCCTGTACTTCATTAATGCTAATTTCCTTGGCAGTACTTCCAAAGTAAAATCTGCGTCTGCAGGTGGGGTTTAGAGCACACTAAAACGTTTTCTCTTAAGCCAGGGCAAAGCTGCCAAAGGAAGCCCCAGCAGAAGGCAGGCAGAGGACAGCTAATGCGCCTGGCATGCATTCTTTGAAACCTGCCATGCGTAGGGCTTGAGCTCACAGTCCGCGGGTGCTGCTAAGGGTCAGTGGCCACAGCATGTCCTCTTAAGCCACCCAGTTAATGTGACAGCAGCGGCCTGCAAACCTCCTGGCCTGAAGAAAGCGCTGGCCCTGCTGCACGTGTGGCTTGTCAGTTAGGCTCAGGCTGACTGGGAAGTCTGACCTTTCCCCACCGCGGCTTTGGAAACGTTCTGTAGGCTGTGGAGCCAGAGGGGCCATGGCCCGACCTCCTGTAGACAGTGGCCCCTGTGAAACCATTACCACTGCTGCTGGAACGACCTGGAGCGTCCCTTAGGTTGCAGGGTTGCAACACTACCAACATTTGACTTGGCCGCACCTTGGCCCAGCCGGGGGACGGCTGGGCCAAAGCTCAGCGAGTGGTGGTGTGACCTAGCATGCTGGGGGGCTGTTCTGCATGGTGCAGCACAGGGGAGTCCGCTGAGAACCTGGCAGCACCAGCTGTGTGGGTTAGAGGGGGGGGACTCCCAGGCGAGGGTGGCCTGGGATCCCTGCAGAAGGAGCCAGGGGGACAAGCAGGACTGGAATGACGTCCCTGCGGGGGCGTGTGGTGTCACTGCTGGCAATGTCCCTTAGCAGATATCAAGCGTTTGCTGAGAAGTGGCTATCTTGAGCCATTCTTTCCCCCTCTTCCCTGTTTTTCCACACACACTCCTGTTGTGTGAACTAGTATATTCACACCGAGAACGACCCGGCCACCAGGCCAGCATACCGTATTCCTAAACGATTACAAAGCAGCCCAAACCCCATCACTCTGGGATTTAAGAGCAGATGTAAAATACGCGGGCTCTGGGTGAGACAACCTGTGCGGGAAGGAATATGGTGTGGTACTGTATTGCACAGGCATTTGGTGCCACATTGTTATCGTGCTACCTAATTCCACACTAGCACGTTGGATCTAAACCCTGGACTATTTAAAGGGAATTTATTAGGGATTGTAGCAACAAGATGCCTATCCCAGGCTGGAACGTTGCTATGGGGCTTCTGGAGATTTCATGGCCATTGTTTGCTCAGGAGTAATTGGCTGGTGGATTTGTGTAGCCTTCCCCTGGGCCGAAGGTCCCCTCTGTACTACTGAGTATGGTGCCATGGGGCTTGCACCTTCATGCAGTACCTCGGTGATCTGCCTTTCCCTTCTGCTCACTTTTCATAGAGATTGGAGTTGTTTAGTATTAAAGCAAGCTCATATTCCCTAAATAGAACCGACAGCCTATACAGACAGGTCACCAGACTTCAGTCTTGCAGGGTAGAATCGAATGGCATATTCTTGGCCTGGCTAGAGACTGAGCTGCACCCCATCTCAACTTGGATAAAACCAATGTTCTTTCCAGTAAGCTAGCAGCTGTGCATGATGTGTTCGCATCTTGATAGATGGCTCTAAACCGTTCGGTGCTATGGGAAGCCCTTTACCTGTGAAAGGCCTCGGAGGAACTGTTCCTCACTGAATCGGCAGAAACTGGTATGTTGCTCTAGGTCACTGAGGCTGTTAACGCTAAGATCTGGTTTACCCTACAGAGTTCGCTTACATTGACTTAACTCTGTAAGCGTCTACAGCAAAATGTAGCTTCCACTGATGTAACTCGGTCACTACACCGACTTAATAACGCCACCTCCGAGAGTCACAGTGCTTAGGCTGATGTAGTTAGATCGACCGTGTCAGTGTAGACGCTGTGTTGCTTACATCTATGGTTGCTGTCTTTCAGAAACCGTCCTGCGATGCCCCACACTAGCAGTTAAATTGGTGTAAGTGTTCCTGGCGGGGACCAGCACCACAAGAAACATAGTGTGGATGTGTAAAACCGATTCAATTACTGGGATGGTTATACATCAGCGTAACTTAGGTCAACTTAAATTTTGTCGTGTAGACTTGTCCTAAGTGTGTGTGTGATTGCAAACCAGCAAAAGCAAGGTAATTCAGTTATGACTGAATATCAGTTGATGGTCCGGTATTGATTCTTGCTGCTTTTCAGAAGAGGCTTGGAGAAATGGGAACTGTGGCACGTGCTGTAACAGGTCCTATGAGCTCTTTAAAAATGCAGGTTGGCGACTGTAGATTTCTGTAGCCCACGTATAAATTCATAATACTTGGGGTCCTATCTCTGCTCCCTAGCAGAGTAAATCAGTGACTGCAGAGGTGGGTGCTCTTGCTTGCTGACTCTTCCCTGCCTCTAGGATTCAGATTTTGTTTTTTATTTTTGGAAAAAACTTACCCAGGCTTCAGCTATGCTTAGGAAAAACCAGACTGAATGAACTACCCTGTGAATCATTAGCACTCTCCACATTCTGTTTGCCTATTCCCACAGTGTCTTACAACTCCCACATAAAATCAATAGCAGTGTCCCTGCATGGTGTCTCTGGCCCGTCTCCCTTTTAGGGTTGAATTCTGCTTGCAGTGGGTAGACTGGCTGCATCGCCCGCAGCATGTTTGGAGCTAGGCTATGAGCGTCCACACTAGGAAAGGGATGAGGGTCACTGGAACCGGTGTGGCGTCCCAACCCCATGCTGCAATCGGAGAGGAACCCCAGGAAACCCTGACTTGCTGCAAATCCTCCTTCTCTGGGCAGTGGTAGTGACGGGCTGGGTTTGAGGCCCGTTGGGCACTTTCTGATCTGTGTGGATCTTGGCTCTTGGTTTTTCCTACTTGGAGCTGTTGTCTGCAGCAGAGAGAACCAGGTTACAGCGGTTCAGGGAGTGCAGGAACTTCAGCTGCTTGTTGCGCTTCCCCCTCCCTTCGATGCAGGGGAATGGTGAGAGGGACCACAAGCATCCTCCATGTCTGGAATGCAGAAATGTGCAGTTGCAATCAGGACAGCTACACTTCGAGGGCGGGTGGGGTGGAGGAGGCTTATGGAAGCCACCGAAGCAATGGCGAATTAGCCATTGGGCCAACGGAGCCCATGCCCTGGGGGGCCCCGGAAGAAATCTGCCACTGGACGGCAGACACTCGGAGTCCCTGGCCATCGGGTGGGCAGGGCAGGAGAAGCCCTCACACCCTGACCCTGCTCCTTGGCAGAAAGGGGCAAAATGGGGGCAGGGCTGCAGGCAGAAGGGAGAGAAGGCTCCCCCACTTGCTCTGGTCCAGGGCCCCAGGAAACCTTAATCTGCTTCTGAAAAGGCTGGAGGGTAGAAAGGCTTGGCCATAAGCACTGATGTATGCCCTGCAGATGAATAACCGGGGAGTGGCTAAGAAGAGATGGCTGTGCATGAGAAAGCCAGAATGACTCTGGACTTGGTGTCTGAGCCCACAGACCGCTCTGGGCTTCATGCTTTCTTTGCTTGGAATGGCTTCCCTCCTCTCCTTTGCCAAACACCTTATCTTGCTTCCTTTGAAATCACAGGGCCCCTCTTTCTCCTGGTCTGTTCTGTGTCTGATGGTTCTTAACTTTGACTGTAAGATCTTCAGGGTGGGAAGTGTTGAGCATCACTTCTGGAAAGCACTATGTAAATATACTCTAGGTGGCTTATGACTCCCTTTTGTAGCAGTAAGGACTCAGTTGCCCAGAAGTCTTAAGGGCTGGAGCCTTTGCTGGAATCATTTTCAAATTGCTTGATACTACTTTAGTTGGGATTAAAGAGTTTTTGTGTGTTCGCTTAGAGGTGGAAAAAACTGACTCCTGCTGTAGCAAGATGATAGTCTTCAATGTAAGAAGCTGATCCTCTTCAGGAGCGTTTGAACCAGGCTGTTCTAGACCATATGCAAAAACCTTAAAATACTCTAAATAGGGAAAAGGCTAAAGCCACAGTGAGCCCTTACCCTTTGTAAGAGAACGTGTAAACGCTGAGATCCTCGTTGTATGATTGATCACAAATTCATGCCCAACTAAAGGCAAAATTCCCTGCAATGAGATAAGGTGGAAAGGGCAAAGTTGGAAAACTGAGAAAAGGCAACAGAATGTCCAATGTCTCATGCTAAACGCTGCTGTGAATTTGGACAACTTGGCATTCCACTTAGAAAGTGTGAGTAAATATACACGTCTAGAGCCGTGGCATTCACTCTTGACTCTCAAAGTATGGAATGCAGTGGGTAATCCCCCCAGCAACCTGGTTCCTATTAGCTATGGAGTTTGTGCTTTAACTTTGTTGCTTGATCAAACTGGTTCTGTTGCACTTACTCCCAATGATAGCTACGCTATCTTTCTGTGAGGAAAGAATGGAAGTCCAAAATGTTGATGTGGAGCTGGTAACAACGTCCTTTCGAACTCCTATCAGAAGTGTGGGTTTTTCTAAAAAACAAAAAACCAACCAACCAAACAAAAAAAAACAAAAAAAACAACCAACAACAACAACCCCTCCCTAAAAACCTCTTACTTTTCCGTTAGGATTGCACCAAGTATAAACGAATGAAATATATTTAGATACTAATGTGTAGCAAAGCTAGCAGGAAAATAACAGGGTATGTAATCCTGTAACTAGGCTGTGGCGTTGCATGCACAGAAGGGGACGTGCAACCTTTGACTCTGGCATTTGCACACTTTTGGGTGTCTAATGGCATACCTTGATATTCTCCCAGTTTTCTGTGTGGAATAACTGTAAGACTTGGAGAGCAAAGTCACTCTAGATCCCCACCCTTTCCCTGCAAATCAGGCACATAGCCTGACACCACAGTGACTTGGAGAGAGGACAAGGTTATGCTCTGCCTCAGTGTGGTGAAACTACCAAGTGATAAGGGGCATAACTTGCATAGTTCATTCAAATGTAACACTGACATGTTGCAACTATTCAGCTTTATCAACAATAGCACTGTGTGTAACTAACACAAATTGCAACACCTATGGCGATTGTAATGAAACACAGATTTGTGTGTGTGGATTTTATTTCACAATGGCAGCGGCTGTTAGCCTCTCCCCCTGTGATGTACGATACATAGGACAGGTCTTACTCTCCTCTTTGCAGGAGAATCAGCTGAGAGAGCCCCTTAGCATAGAACGTAAGCAGTCTTTAAAAGAAGTTAATCTATTCGCCCTGCCCATTGCTTGCCGTGACGGTAATAACATGGCTTCCATTATGTGCGGTTCTGCTGCCTAACTTTCGTGTGCCTCTGATTTGACTCTGCTGGAAAGAGGGAGGCAAAACTAATTCCTACCCACTCGTCAGGGCTGTGTGTCTGACTCGCTGGGGAGTGCTGCTGTGAGAACTGAATGCTGTCTCAAGGCAGGTAAAGTTGCTGGATCAGCAACAAAGTTAACTATGTTCATAACTGCACTGACACAATTGAGTGGAAATTTGTATTGAGATTATTCATTCCTGTAACTGGAATTCACATCCTGTGAATCCACAGTTCAGACTAGGATTGTTTGGTGAAGAAAGTTTTGGAAAGAATGTAAATACTGGGTCCCCATTTACTTTGCCTTCATAATGATCTTCCATTCTCTTCCCTGCTAATCTGTTGGTAAGGGTCTGTGCAAAACAGACTTTATCAAGTGAGTATTTGTGTTTGGGTTTTAAACAGGGTTGTGGCTTTGAGATTCCAGGACGCTGACTCTTCTGGAGACAGGCTTAAATATTCTTCTCTTTTGGAGCACTCCCTGGAATCGTGAACAGGAGTCCAGTGGGCAGGCAGAGACTCCAATCTGTCACTGTTTTTCTTGGGTGAAAGCAGTGTTTGTCTTTGCTATAAGTCATGCAGCTGTGTAGAGCGGGCCTGCAGAGTACCAACTACTGTAGAATATGTAGTAAAATGTTGCTTTGAGCCACAGTGTAAAACAATGCGCTCCTCTCCAGCTGTTTGCGGTGGCAATAGGGGTTAAGCTAGTGGCAACAGTATTATCCTTCAGTCCCCATCTTCATGGCTCATGCACAAAGCATTGCACCGTAAATACTAAATGAAAAGAACATTGCTTCATTTAGGCCCTGAAACATGTTGTTAGTTGTGCCCACGGTTATCAGCTGGGATCAGGGTCCCACTGAGCTAGGTCCTGGGATGACACACAGTAAAAAGATGACCAGTTTCAAAGGGGTAGCCGGGTATCAGCAAAAACAACGAGGAGTCCTTGTGGCACCTTAGAAACTAACACACATATTCGGGCTTTCAAAAGCTTATGCCCGAGTAAATGTTAGTCTCTAAGGTGCCACAAGGACTCCTCGTTGTTTTTACAGTAAAAAGACATTCCCTGCTCCTAAAATCTTACAGTCTGGGTTGTGACAGGACTCAACAGGTAGGTGTGGTGAACAAAGGGGGTAGGAAAAGGAGAGAATGGTAAAGTGACCATGTTATTGATATAACTTCCACCATACCGCCTCGGGGAAGGCAAATTCCTGGGCCCTGATTTCCATAAATGCTATGGAGTGGAGGGGGCGATCTGGACCCTGGATGTGTTTCTCATGTCACTAAAGCTCTTGTGACTGAATCTCTAAGGTGCCACAAGTACTCCTTGTTCTGTTTGCTGATACAGACGAACACAGCTACCGCTCTGTAATCCAGACTGCAGTTTATACTGCTTACAATCCCTCTGCGCTGTTTGGCTGGGGGATGTGCCAACCCCTTTCTTGGGGAGAATGATCAGGGGAGATCCCAGCACAATATTGCTCCCACCCTCTAATCGCCCCTCCTTGTTGATCAAATTTTGAGCTCAGAATTTTCTCCGGGATACTTGCCACTGCTTAATTAAATCAAGAACGGCAGTGCACTTGAATGTACCACTCCAGAGCTTGCAAGACTTGCGTTGCTGGTATCCAGCTGGGAAGGTTTTGGAGGTGTTGGCCCCTGTAACCTTAACCCTCCTGGAGAGATGGCGTCAAGTTACATCTGCCACTGAAAGTGAGTTGTAGAATGATGTGAAGAAGGCTTATCTCACCCCTTTCTCCAAAGATCAAAGCTAGCATGGTTGGTGATGTATGTCTGCTGGGGTTATGTAAGGCCCTGTTCTGGGGAGGATCTGAAGGAGAAAGGGAGCAGAGGGATTACCAGAGGGTTGTGGGAGGAGAGGCCTCACAGGTTAGATAAATATGAGCCCTGACCCTTGTTTGTCCATCACCAGTCACACAGGAACATCTGGAGATTTTGGTGCGATCCAAGTCTTTTCTGACTAGTCTGTACCCCTTTATCTTCCCACTTGTCAACGCTTCAGCTGCATGGTAAAGGCTCTGTCTTGCTTTAGGGGCTGGCAGGAGGGGCAATACCAGGCTATGTGTAGTAGTGTGCTGTCCCTTGGTACGTCCAGTCTTCGGGTTGGCCCTGATCCCTGTTGGATGCTTTTGGTGCACTGTCAGCACACTGATAAAGGGTAGAAAATGCACAATGAATATTTGAGTTTTATCTGTCTGCAAAATAGAGTTGTGTTCTTCCGGTCAAAATAGGTTTTGTATGCTTTAGAGTCTCTCTTTAATTTCTTTGTTAGAAAACAAGCTTAGCAAAGGTGAAACACAATCCATGAAGTATAAAACCTTGAGTAGCGAACCTGTTAAGTGAGGGGTCTGGTTTGATTGCAGCCATCTTACATTAAGTCTTTGCCTTCATTTAAAAAAGTGGTGTTCTCTCTCTCTCTCTTTTTTTTTTTTTTTTTTTTTTTAACATTGAGCTAGCAACTTATTGTGTAGACCTAGTGGAACAAGTCACAGGTAGCTAGTACCTCAGTGTAGCCAGCTGAAGTCAGCCCAAAACCTGCCACCTGGGATTTGCCACTAATAACTACACCTAGGTAACAAGTATCGGGGTAGCCGTGTTAGTCTTTATCCACAAAAACAACAAGAAAAGGAGTACTTTTGGCACCTTAGAGACTAACCAATTTATTTGAGCATAAGCTTTCGTGAGCTATAGCTCACTTCATCGGATGCATTCAGTGGAAAATACAGTGGGGAGATTTATATACACAGAGAACATGAAACAATGGGTGTTACCATACACACTGTAACCAGAGTGATCACTTAAGGTGAGCTATTACCAGCAGGAGGGGGGGGGCGGGGAACCTTTTGTTGTGATAATCAAGGTGGGCCATTTCCAGCAGTTGACAAGGACGTCTGAGGAACGGTTGGGGGGGGGGGGGGATAAACATGGGGAAATAGTTTTACTTTGTGTAATGACCCATCCACTCCCAGTCTCTATTCAAGCCTAAGTTAATTGTATCCAGTTTGCAAATTAATTCCAATTCAGCAGTCTCTCGTTGGAGTCTGTTTTTGAAGTTTTTTTTGTTGAAGAATTGCCACTTTTAGGTCTGTAATCAAGTGACCAGAGAGATTGAAGTGTTCTCCGACTGGTTTTTGAATGTTATAATTCTTGACATCTGATTTGTGTCCATTTATTCTTTTACGTAGAGACTGTCCAGTTTGACCAATGTACGTGGCAGAGGGGCATTGCTGGCACATGATGGCATATATCCCATTGGTAGATGTGCAGGTGAACGAGCCTCTGATGGTGTGGCTGATGTGATTAGGCCCTATGATGGTGTCCCCTGAATAGATTTATTTGAGCAAATAGATTTATTTGAGCATAAGCTTTTGTGGGTAGAAACCCACAGGTCACAGGAGTGCATGGGGAGGGGAATCTGGTAAGTTAATGCTTGAATGTAAAATATCCCTGAGATACATGGGCTCCTGCTGCTGAACAGTACACAGTAGGAGGCAGAGAGAAACCCGACTTCTCTATTCTATGGGGTCTGGTTACGTGGCTGCTAATGCAAACTTAGGGGTAATGTATGGACTAACTCATCAGGGGCTGTCACGTGGGGCTAGAGCTGCTTAAACTGAATGTGGAAGGCGGGAAGTCATTTCAGTTCTTCCTGGGCCTGAATGCTTTGGGCAGTTAACTAATTAACAACATCCAGAGAGCTATGGTGATGGGAGACTCGCAGTCTGACAGATAATGACCTGCATTGTGTGTGTGTGAGCCAGGAGAGTTTGAGTCACATTAAGCATTTAAAAAGCTTTCGGAGCAAGCTACCAAACAGCCTGGGGCTCACTACTCCAGCGGGCCATTGTCACGATGGATTTTCCAGCAGGGGCTTAAGAATTAGATGGAACAATTTTTAGCAGAAACCAGTAAATCTAGTCCTGAGCTCAATAGCTGGAAATGGCTCCAAGATGTCTGAGGCATGAGTGCTCCTGATTCTGGTTCCTGGCTTGACCTTGACCAGTTTGGCTTAAATGAACTGATAGGCTAGCTACTAGAGACACTTAACAGACTGATGAGGTTGACAGCTGGCCATGTAAAATCTGGGGGTTCTTACGCAGGGTGACCAGATAGCAAGTGTGGAAAATCGGGATGGGGTAATAGGCACCTATATAAGACAAAGCCCCGAATATTGGGACGGTCCCTGTAAAATCGGGACATCTGGTCACCCTGTTCTTAACACCTGGAGATACGGATGAGTTCCAAGTCTGTCCTTGTCAGAGTGAAGGTGTGGATCCCGCTTGGAGCTATGGCGGTGGGGTTACTTTAGAATTTGTATACCCTTTTACAAGTGTGCATTCTGTAAGAATGCTTCCTACAATGGGTGAGTTACCACTTCTTCTGCCTTTTCATTGGTAGGTGAAGTATTGTGTGTTGGCAGCATTTCCCATCAATAGCTACTCAGACAACTCACATCTGCTCTAGTGTAAAGATCTCTCCTGGCAAACTGGAGAGAGAGATTATGTAAGACCGGAGGTCAGGTGATGCCTAATTGTCATTCCTGCTGTACTCATGAGTCATGGGCAGAGCCACAGCCTGTTCCCTGAATAGCAATCCTGCCTTGTCCATTACAGCAATTTGCTTTCTGCTTGGTAACTTAATATAGTACTTCTGCAGTCGCTCACTGACCAAACCATTCAGTGTCGTGTTCTGTTTAAAAAAAATAAAACAAAGGTGTGTTTAATGTTAGGCAAAATCCATAAGTCTGACTTAAAATGAGGTAAACATTTTAAAGTACCTGTTAGCATTTCGGTGTCTTTATTTCAAAAGTGAATTTGTGCAATGAAAGATACAAGCACGAATGGCTGGTGAGTGTGCGGACTTAAGTTGATGCCGTTCAAATGGCAGAATATCCCTTGTGACAGGGAAAGCTGAAAGGCAAGGACCGTTTCTGACACTCTCCTCATACCCACCCCGGGATACTGAAAAGCCAGGTTAAGTACTAGTTGTATCTTACTGGTTTTAAATGTCCCACTTTTGCTGCATGTCAAAAGAAGACTTTGCTACTTACACACTTGTTTGACTTTTTAAGGAGCACTTTGGTTAACTTGCAAAAGGTGAAGCTCATTCTGTGAAGACCCAGCGTTCTATCTGGGTTCAAAGTGTGAACTGTTTAAGGACTTGTCTACACTGGAAAACTGCCTGGGACAGCTCCCTGTGTGGACGCTACTTTGGAATACAGTACGAGTGACTCCTACTCCAGAACTGAGTGTCCAAGCAAGGAGCTGTTCTGGAGTAGCTGTTCCAGTCAGTTTCCCCATGTAAACAAGCCCTCTCCATTCATTCACCTTCTGAGGTTGAGCAGAACAGCACCCTGGTAGTCCAGCAGCTGGCTTGGAGGTGATGATGCAGAGTTCCAAGCAGCAAGATGAGTGGTACTGAGAGGAGACGTTAGCTGAGCCGAAATCTGCCGATGTCTCTTGTTGGTCTTCCTGTTGCACTGAGAACTTTTTTGGGAGACAGGTACTCCCTCTTCCTGCTCCTATCTCGCTGCTTGTCTCTTTAAATCTGCTCCTTTTGCATTTGTCCTTGGAAAACTTCAGCTCCCCCTTCCCCTTCAGCGCTCCCTGGCTCTAGCAGTGAAGTGCCTTTTCTGAGCAACCAATTTACTGTAATTGCTGTGCTTTCTGATTATAGCGCAAAGTGCACCTTGCAGGGGAAGTTTGGTTTTTGGCTAAAAATATTCCGTGCTTAACTTCTTACTAGCGTCACCTCCCTCTTTATAAGACAAAGGCCCGCTCTGCTTTTCCTCAATCTCCTGGTGGTAGAGCAGAGGTGGGAGAGTCCCCCCAATTGCTGATGTAGGTCAGGCCCTGTGACACTGCTCAGATGCCAGTCTTAAACCATTCCCAGTAGGGCAGCAAACTCTGAGCTCTCTGCAGTTTGGCCTTGCGAAGGATAACGTCGCTGGCAACTGCCTCTTGCTGTGAAATCTGCAGAAATGTAAGCAAAAACTGGAGGAGAGATTTCTTCCCCTTGCCTGTAGTCTGAGTCTCAGTGTGCTCCTGGGTTCACTGGACAGCATGTTCTCTTCCCTTTTCAATCCCCCCGCTCCATGCTTCTCACCTGACATTTCTGAGATGTAAGAAAGTGGGTGATTCAGTCCCAACTATAACATATGCTTCCTGCTTGTCAGCATCAGGAAATTAGTGGACACAGGGAGCTTATTCAAGACTCTGCTTACCAAATAGCAAGAAACAAGGTGCCCTCTACATTGTGTTCAGGTTACACCTTCAGCCTCCTGGAATATCTGTGATCACCCGCCCTGAATGAATAGGGGTTTAGCTACTACACCAAACGCTGATATTCAGGGCTAGCGAAGCAGTGGAACATAGTCCTTAATATCCTTTGTGAGCTGCAGAATCCTACTCCAGTGTGTAACCTTTGTTAAAGGCAAACACACAAACTTCTAGCCCCTGTGATTGTGAACAAATCCTTGAATGCACACAGCACAACTTCTGTGGTGGTGTCTTCTGGATGCAGGCAGCCTGAAACGATTGCTCTGAGAGGTGTTAAGTCTGAAACCTCAAGAGGGCAACTGCTAAAGTTAACCTTGGTGTTCCTCCCGCTTCCTAGTTGTCAGACTCTTCCTACACCTTTTATATTGATATAAAATTCTGCAGTATGTCCACAACTGACTCTGTGGGTGGGAGCGGGAAAAGGGGAGCGACGTGAAATGGAATGTGGTATGAAAAGAACACCGGGGAGAGGGTGCTGTTCGAGTTTTGAATTAAATTCCATATGAAAACAATTTGCAAATGAGGCTGCCACCGAAGTCAGGTGCTCCCGAACCCGGGGCTGGCTTGCTGGGCACTACACAGGACTCTGGTGACCGTTTGTCCTGAATTGCTTGTGGCTCTGCATGGATCGCAGTCAAAGTCAATAATAGGTGGCTGGAGAGAGGACGAGCATTAGTTGCCAAAACCATGCCAAACTGACTTTTGGCTCGTTCTTCCTGACGAAGAAGTGGGCAGTACAGGCGGTCCTTTTCCGGAGTTCTAGCCTCTGACCTTCTCTTCCCCTGCCACTGGTTCTCTGGCTAGTAGGGCCATTTGTTTTCTCTTGAGAACCTAATTATACCAACCATCCTGTAAATGGTCCAGGATACTGAATGTGAGAAGCCTTTAATGGAGCAGGGCAGATGGCCTTGTTTTTGCTAGTTAAATGATGCTTTGAGCACTGACTTTAGGGCAAGGCCTCAAGGACAAGTTGATGGTGACTGGAGTGGCCCAACAGCCACCAAAACCCCCAAGTTTTGGGTTTGTATGACCCTGAAATCTCAGAGTCAGAGCCACAGCTCCTTCAAGCTCTATTTGCGCTGCTTCAGTGACACAAAGGGGCTTCATGCAGCCGCTAACTATCCTCATCTAGGGCCTAACCTACTGGCTGCAGGGGGCATCCTGGTATGTGTGTCAGGTGTAGGCTGGGAGCCAGGCCACTGATCCTAGTTAGCAGAGTGGTATTTTCAAGACTCTTGTCGGTCAGTGTAAGTTAGAGCAGTCCCAAGGCTGCTCTAAACTGTTCAGGTGGCCAGTTTGGCCCCAGCAGCCTCCCAAGGTTGGAAGGAGGAATGTGGAAGCCACTAGTGCCTCCTTCCCAGGAGGCCTCTGGCCCTGCTCTTTTGCTTCTGGGGATTTGTGAATATTGACATCAGGGTGGATTTGATTTAAATCACATTGATTTTAAATCACTAGTCAGGAAGACTTGATTTAATCATGGGTTTCTACATAAAAGTGCATTCTTGTTGGTTGTTATAACCATAATACATATTCTTCACCACTCAGAGATAGATGTAGGTTTCATTTTTAGAAGGTACACACTATATACATTTTTAAACAGTGATTTATTTTGAAAACTTTCCAGATGAGTTTTACAGATATATCAGAAAATGAAGGATTGTTTGGTTATTTCATTTACCAAAGGTAATTGAAACAGATATTTATGAAGTAATTGGAAGGTGAACTATCTCCAATTCAATAGGTTGATCATTAATATTTGGAGGATTTTCTTGCCATGCTGTATTAGGAGGAGAACATCACCAGACAGACATTTAAATTTGTTTTATTTAACTAAAACAACAACATTAAGTATTCTGGATTTTTTTCTTCAACAGCAAACATATAATATTTTAACAAAACAAGCATATGTCCCTCGCTTCTCACATTTATCTCCAGACTTCTTCTCCTTGTCCAGATCTATTCCGCCCCCAACAATCTTCTATTCATTGAACTGTTTGAAACTTTGCACTTTTAGAAAGAGGTAAGGGATTGATTCTGTGTACACAAATTTGCAGAGGGACAATAGAGTTGAGGTCTGTTATTTCTCACCTCTATGTATTATTTATTTGTTTAAAAACATTTTTGCTGTTAACAAGCATGTTACCTCTGGAGACGCAAATCCACAGTTTGAGAACTGCAAAACTAAGCATCTCTGATGGTATCTTGTAGACTGAACACTGAGTCCCATTGGGTAGATAGAAAGATTAACCTAAATAAGTGTTTGTAATTTAAACCTCTCAGGGATTTCTGTATGCCTTTGGGATGGTCTGGTTGGCTCTTACAGGAGCAGGTATGGTTAGTCTGTCTGTCCAATTACTGCTAGACAATATCTGTGCACCTAGTGCGGAGGTGGGCAATTACAGCCTGCGGGCCACATCCAGCTCGCGGGACCGTCCTGCCCGGCCCCTGAGCTCCCAGCCGGGAAGGCTAGCCCCCGGCCCCTCCCCTGCTGTCACTCCTCCCCCGCAGCCAGTGCACTGGGCGGCACGCTCATGCAGGGCAGCACGGCAACGTGTCTGGCTCCAGCATGGTATGGGGGCGGGGGCTCCCAGGACGGCAGTCAGGGAGCAGGGGGCAGTTGGATGGGTCAGTGGTTCTGGGGGGGCAGTCAGGGGACGGAGCAGGGGGCGGCTGGATGGGGTGGAGGTTTTGTGGGGGGTGATCAGGGGACGGGGGACAGGGGTGGTTGGATAGGGCATGGGGAGTCCCAGGGGCCCTGTCAGGGGTTGGGGGTGTGGATAGGGGTTGGGGCAGTCAGGGGACAGGGAGTGGGGGGGTTGGATAGGGGGTGGGGTCCCAGGTTACGGGCGGGGGTCTCAGGAGGGGGCGGTCAGGGGACAAGGAGCGGGGCGTTGGATGGGTCAGGGATTCTGAGGGGGGCAGATAGGGGGTGGGGGCCAGGCTGTTTGGGGAGGCACAGCCTTCCCTACCTGGCCCTCCATATAGTTTTGCACCCCGATGTGGCCCTCGGGCCAAAAAGTTTGCCCACCCTTGACCTAGTGGATTGAGTGCCTTGCAGGGAGCCAGGAATTTCTTAGGGCTTATCTACACTGGCACTTTACAGTGCTGCAACTTTCTCGCTCAGGGGTGTGAAAAAACACCCCGCTGGGCGCTGCAAGTTTCAGTGCTGTGACGTGCCTGGGAGGCGCGCCCCTCGCGGAAGTGGGAGTTTTTAGAGTTCTGCGCCATGACCGCACAAGGCACGTTAAAGAGCTGCCGTGGAAGTGCTTTAATGTTGCCAGGGAAGACGTGCCCTTACTTCTAATCCCCGGCGCTTGACTCAGTTGCTCTTTGGCCTTGAGCAAATCTCTTAACTGCTCTGCCTGAGTTTCCCTATGTCTAAGATTTACTTCATTTAGGGAGGGTGTGGCAGTGTTAATGTTAAGGATAGTTGCACTATGGGGAATAAGTAATTTGTCAGAAGTGAATGTGACAGTTCAGAGTTTAACTGGAGTTCCTGCTGTGTGTGTGTGTTTAACTGGCATGTCTTAGGGCATGGCTACACTGGAAAGGTCAAAGCGCTGCGTGCTGCGGGAGCGCTCCCGCGGCAGTGCTTTGAAATGCAAGTGTGGTCTCCCAGCGCTCCTGGTACTCCACCTCCACGAGGGGATTAGCTCCCAGCGCTCGGAGCCTGTCTAGACTAGCGTTTTAAAGCGCTCAGACTTGCTGTGCTCAGGGGGGTGATTTTTCACACCTCTGAGCCAGCAAGATAGAGCCCTATAAAATGCAAGTGTAGAGGAGCCCTTAGTATCACTAGAATCTCTGCTAACTAGCTCAGATAAGCATGATTGTGCTCTCATATTGACAAATGGATTTGCTTCCCAGTAATACTCCATATGGAGAGCGAGACTTTGACTTGTGTAAAATACACTCTCTGCATGTGCAAACACCTCCGCTTTGAGTAGCGAACTACAGAATTTGGAGAATGGTTTTAATTACGAAATTGACAACATCCTGATTTCGGAGTCACTTCAGACGTATTCTGTAAATCTCCCTGAAAGGCTTTTTTTTCCTCTTGAGATCATATATCGAGTGGCTGTAAGATTTCTCTTGTGCAAGAACTGGAGAAACCAAATCTGACCAGGCATGCCCTAGGAAGCGAAGTGGGAGTTTTCCTGAAACTGTCTACTCCACAGGCTCCCAGAGATGCTCTCGCTCCAGGGTGTGGCTGAGAGCATGACTTTGAAATGACTAGCATTGGCTTTAGTGCTGGTTGAGGTTTTTGAGCAGAATTGCATATGCATCGACAGTACTGGATTCGGAGAGATTTAGAGAGCTGACTGCTTCTCAAGGTACAGATCGACTAGTTAGCACTTAACCTCCCCCTTCATACTCACGTCTTTACAGATGTGTGAAGAAGTAAGGGGTGTATTACGTCATGCACCGATGGTACATTCAAAGCTTGCTCTCGATGGTTCTGAAGCCCCCTTAGTGCTCACAACCGCGTCCACGTTGACTAAAAGGGCTGGGAGCTGACCTCCTTTAGCTCTCCCACGATGGGAGTGGCATAGGCAGCAGCACTGCACACGGCCTTGTCTTGCTGATGCTCAGCTTTCAAAGGTGCCATCGCGTTGTTCTGAACCAGATTCAGCTGGTCTAGGTACAGGAGGGAGAATGACGTTATCGAGGATCCAGCCGAACTCAGAAGCTGTAGGGTTTTTGGTTTCGGCTGTGCCTGCTTCATCCCTGCTTCTTTCCCACACGAGAGCTGCTGCTGGTGTGCATTTCTTCTCCAGTATCCCAGCCCCGTCGGCCCCGGTGGCCAGAGGAGGAGAGGGGTAATTGGAAGAAGCTGGTACTCAAGTGCTCCGTAACCCCTTTGACCTTTCTCTGGAGAGTTGAGATGCTGGTGCTTAGAGTTCAGAGCTTGTCTTGGGAGCATGCAAAGAAGTCATGAAATCCAGAGTTTAGTTGTACAGAGAGAACATATAAAAGACACCACACGATACCAAGAGATTTTGTAATGTCTGAAAGCCCATGTGGTAAATCTGCAGTATCTAAGTCTTGCTGTCATGTGCGAATCGCTTGCAAAGAACCGAGAGAAAACCGTTCAAACTAGTGACCTTCTGTAAATGTCTTCTTTCTTGTTGCATATTTGTAAACTGAAACTTTAATTATGGTCTGGGATAGAACCACCAGATAAGGACTAGATGTCCTAGTTAATACGCTGTATTACTGATAATGTCTCACGAAGGCATAGGACAGCATGCACAGTGTATGTGGTGACATGAATGGAGATGATTCATAAAGGACACCTACACTTTAGCTGTGAGACTTGTTGGGTTGGGCAGAAGGCTGGGGGAATCAAGATTATCTTTTTAAAAAAAAAAAATAAAAAATGAATCTTATTTAGTTTCTTCAGTAGTTTTGCCTAGACTAGCTCTTTTGTTCTATGTAGCACACTTCTTACCTGCTCATAGTGCTCCCCAAAAGTTCAGTGTCAACACAGCTATCTCCTGAACCTCCTCTTTCAAGGGAAAGGGTAGCAGTACTGTGTACTTCCTCAGGCAACCAGGTACACCAGCCTATGTTATCCACTCCTGTACCTGATGTAGAATGCCTGGCTGTGATGTTCTTATACGCCCTGCTTGTTCCAGTTAGTATAAGTTAGAGCTGCCTTTAGACTGCCCTAACGTGAATAGTGGGACTGCCCTGGTGCACAGCCAGCCCAAGATCAAGGGAGTACAAAAGGTAGTTTTAAAGCCACCTTTGTATTTCTCTCGCTCTCTTCCCGACTTGTGCTGTGCTCCTCGGCTGCAGTTGAGACCAGATGACTCATTTTCCTGGCTGAAGTATTTTTGTTAATAAAATGCAATGAAAATCTGTTGGCAGAGTATTTAAATCTTCAGAATGACCGCGGATTCTTTACCACTCTCAATTCTTCAGTCACCTGAGAGTTTTATTCAGGGTGGAGTAAACTCCCCTGCTAGCACTGGGGGGGGGGGGGGGGGGGAATGGATCGATCGCCCTCTAAAAGAGAGGCTTAATAAAAGCAATTTCTTAACATGAATAGTGTATAAAACCTGCCTCACTTATCCTTGATGGGGGTTGTATTTCTGTGCATCAAGTCAGAGATCAAGTCAATGTAATAAAAAATGCTTGCTTGGTAACTTGTCTTTTGCTTGTGATGTCTGATGTGAAGCCTGTCTGTCGTGTTATAGGACAAACAGCATGGGTTTGTGCTTTAAAAGTAGCTGGACTTTTTATTAATATATTTATTACAAAGCACACAGGCCAGTGTTGAACTGCGTACACTCGTAAGGTTCTGGAGAGGCAGTGATAGAAGTGGCTGTTGTGGATGTGGGAGAAATATGCCACTTCTTTGTAAATGTTTTGCAGTGTAATGCTAGCTTCTCAGGAAGAGTATTTTAAGTTGTAGTATTTGGTCAGCATGTTCTCATTTGCTGGCAGGAAGTGTTGTAACTTGCTGTTTAGAATTGCAATTGTGAGAGGAATGCTGGATTTCCAGATTAACTTTCTGGGCGTGGGTCTGGGTGAGGTGCCATTAGTCCCGGGACTATGCAAGGGAGCAGGGTTGCTCTCCTCTCAGAACAGGAGGAGGAAAGGTAAGGATGTCTTATTCTGTGAGCCAGCATTATAACCTTAGCTTGAATTTACTAAAATTTCCTGGTAGCCCTGGATGCTGGTAGTTTGTGCATGAATTTGTGCATGCTTGAGAGAGATGCCTTTCCCTTATTTTTTGTAGTAGCTTCTGATACTGTAGCCCGATATGCAAAGCAAGTAGCTTTAGCTGAAGAAAACCAAATCCTAGCGAACATGGTTTTCATATGTGCTCCTGATCAAATATCACTGTATGTTAGCTATGTCTCGTTTGTTTGGAGTGCTGTGATGTAAATATAATTCAGTGTTCATTAGTTGTCTTTGTTAGAGAGTGAAGTGACAAGACACAGCTCTTTTTTAAAAACTAGCTGGACTGTGGTCCTCCCTTCTACCATCCCCCGCAAGCACTTACCATAGTTTAATCATTTTAAATGGCTTTCTGCAATGTTGAAATGCTAGTACCATTTAAGCTTGCATTCCACTGTAACTTGCTGAAAGGTGCTAAACATTTAGTGCTGGTAGCTCTATACATCTGCTTCTGTATATGAAGGATCTAAGCAAGAAGAACACGTTTTTAAGGGAGTATCTGGGAATAGTACTGGCTCTGGAGTCCAAATGCTCTTTTTCAGAGGATTACAGCAAACCGGAGTCAGTACCCCTCTGATCATTTGTTTAAATACACATTGCTGGCATGATATGAAACAGTGCTTTAGTGAATGGAAGGCATCTGGCATTGTAGGTTAGGAAGTGTTGATGTCTGAGGCTGAAATACACTAATTTTCCATAGAAGTTTCATAGTGAAAAATAGCCCTGTGGCTTATTTGAAAGCCATAATACACTAGTTATAAATACTTAAACAGAAGCTGTCAGTTTGACTAATGGTGCCTGTCAAGGTTCCTTCCCCACTCTGAACTCTAGGGTACAGATGTGGGGACCTGCATGAAAACCCCATAAGCTTATTTTTACCAGCTTAGGTTAAAAGTTCCCCAAGGTACAAACTATTTTACCTTTTGCCCTTGGACTTTATTGCTGACACCACCAAGCGTCTAACAAATATATAACAGGGAAAGAGCCCGCTTGGAAACGTCTTTCCCCCAAAAATCTTCCCCAAACCCTACACCCCCTTTCCTGGGGAAGGCTTGATAAAAATTGTCACCAATTTGCATAGGTGAACACAGACCCAAACCCTTGGATCTTAAGAACAATGAAAAAGCAATCAGGTTCTTAGAAGAAGAATTGAAGAAAAAAAGTAAAAGAATCACCGCTGTAAAATCAGGATGGTAAAGACCTTACAGGGTAATCAGATTCAAAACATAGAGAATCCCTCTAGGCAAAACCTTAAGTTGCAAAAAGACACAAACACAGGAATATACATTCCATTCAGCACAGCTTATTTTATCAGCCATTTAAACAAAACAGAATCTAACGCATATCTAGCTAGATTACTTACTAAGTTCTAAGACTCCATTCCTTTCTGTTCCCAGCAAAAGCATCACACAGACGGGGAAAGCCTTTGTTTCTCCCCCTCCTCCAGCTTTGAAAGTATCTTGTCTCCTCATTGGTCATTTTGGTCAGGTGCCAGTGAGGTTATCCTAGCTTCTGAACCCTTTACAGGTGAAAGGGTTTTTCCTCTGGCCAGGAGGGATTTTAAAGGTGTGTTTACCCTTTCCTTTATATTTATGACAGTGCCATTTTCAGGTGCAGCTAGCATGAGATGTTAAGAATAACAAGAAGGGTTTCTTCAGGTATGTTAGCAACAGGAAGAAAGTCAAGGAAAGTGTGCGCCCCTTACTGAATGAGGGAGGCAACCTAGTGACAGAGAATGTGGAAAAAGCTAATGTACTCAATGCTTTGTTTGCCTCTGTCTTCATGAACAAGGTCAGCTCCCAGACTGCTGCATTGGGCAGCACAGGATGGGGAGGAGGTGACCAGCCCTCTCTGGAGAAAGAAGTGGTTCCGGACTATTTAGAAAAGCTGGACATGCACAAGTCCATGGGGACAGACACGCTGCATCCGAGAGTGCTAAAGGAGTTGGGGGATGTGATTGCAGAGCCATTAGCCATTATCTTTGAAAACTCATGGTGATCCATGGAGGTCCCGGACGACTGGAAAAAGGCTAATGTAGTGCCCATCTTTAAAAAAGGGAAGGAGGAGGATCCGGGGAACTACAGGCCAGTCAGCCTCACCTCAGTCCCTGGAAAAATCATGGAGCAGGTCCTCAAGGAATCAATTCTGAAGCACTTAGAGGAGAGGGAAGTCATCAGGAACAGTCAGCATGGATTCACCAAGGGCAAGTCATGCCTGACTAACCTAATTGCCTTCTATAACAAGATAACTGGCTCTGTGGATGAGGGGAAAGCAGTGGATATGTTATTCCTTGACTTTAGCAAAGCTTTTGATACGGTATCCCACAGTATTCTTTCCAGCAAGTTAAAGTAGTATGGGCTGGATGAATGGACTATAAGGTGGATAGAAAGCTGTCTAGATCGTCGGGCTCAACGGATAGCGATCAATGGCTCCATGTCTAGTTGGCAGCCGGTATCAAGTGGAGTGCCCCAAGGGTCGGTCCTCGGGCCGGTTTTGTTCAATATCTTCATTAATGATCTGGAGGATGGTGTGGATTGCACCCTCAGCAAGTTTGCAGATGACACTAAACTGGGAGGAGAGGTAGATACGCTGGAGGGTAGGGATAGGATCCAGAGGGCCCTAGACAAATTAGAGGATTGGGCCAAAAGAAATCTGATGAGGTTCAACAAGGACAAGTGCAGAGTCCTGCACTTAGGACGGAAGAATCCAATGCACCGCTACAGACTAGGGACCGAATGGCTTGGCAGCAGTTCTGCAGAAAAGGACCTAGGGGTTACAGTGGATGAGAAGTTGGATATGAGTCAACAGTGTGCCCTTGTTGCCAAGAAGGCCAATGGCATTTTGGGATGTATAAGTAATGGCATTGCCAGCAGGTTGAGGGACGTGATCATTCCCCTCTATTCAACATTGGTGAGGCCTCATCTGGAGTACTGTGTCCAGTTTTGGACCCCACACTACAAGAAGGATGTGAAAAAACTGGAAAGCGTCCAGCAGAGGGCAACAAAAATGATTAGGAGGCTGGAACACATGACTTACGAGGAGAGGCTGAGGGTACTGGGATTGTTTAGTCTGCGGAAGAGAAGAGTGAGGGGGGATTTGATAGCTGCTTTCAACTCCCTGAAAGGGGGTTCCAAAGAGGATGGATCTAGACGGTTCTCAGTGGTAGCTGGTGACAGAACGAGGAGTAATGGTCTCAAGTTGCAGTGGGGGAGGTTTAGGTTGGATATTAGGAAAAACTTTTTCACTAGGAGGGTGGTGAAGCACTGGAATGCGTTACCTAGTGAGGTGGTGGAATCTCCTTCCTTAGAAGTTTTTAAGGTCAGGCTTGACAAAGCCCTGGCTGGGATGATTTAGTTGGGGTTGGTCCTGTTTTGAGCAGGGGGTTGGACTAGATGACCTCCTGAGGTTCCTTCCAACCCTGATATTCTATGATTATGATTACCTGTAGATGTGGTGGATGCTCTGTCAATTGAGGCTTTTAAAGTTAGAGCAACTCTCCTCGAGGCATACAGCTGGAAGTTATGGGTTTGATGCAGCAATCACTGGGTGAAATTCTCTGGCTTGTGTTATATAGGACGTTAGACTAGGTCATAATGGTTCCTTCTGGCCTTAATATCCATTAACTTCTGGTGCATATCACAAAGGTTCACAGCTGCCTCTCTTCTCTGTAGCAGCAGAGCTTGGCTGATCTTGCCTTGGGCATGACTGTGTTGCAAGTATATTCCCTTGGCTCCCTGTGCCTTTCCTCCTTTGTAATTAATTTACTCTGGGGAGGAGAGTGGAACGCCTTGCTGTCTTCAAGGAAAACTTAATTTCACTACAGCAGATACAAATTTAATTTCACAAAGGTTTGCGATCTTTTTGGGAGGGAAAGGCTGGCAGAGTTTTTCTGCTATTCGGTACTTCAGTCTAACCTTTTTTTATCTGCTTCGATTAAAGATTCTGTCTCCTCCTTAACAGCCTCTCTGCAGTAAAGGAGCATGGTTGCTCTTTCAGTATTGCCCTCCCCGCCACTAATCTTGCGAGGATTACAAAGAAGTGCTCAGTTGTGTGTGGTGGTTTTTTAGAAGAACCATCCTAGGCAAGAAGTTATTTTCCTTTTTGCTTTCTTTAGTTCTTTCTGGTACCAAGGGGAGAGAATTCTTTCTATTGGCTGAATGGTCTCTCTTCCCTCAAAATCAAGTTCTTGTTTTCCTCCCATATCTAATCTATGCCCTTTTGATCAGCGTCTCTCTCTAGTAAGGAAGCTGTCAGCTGAAATTCTTCTTAAACCCCTAAAAATACAGTAAGTTGTTGGTCATGATAATGGTCTCTTGGGTTTCACAGTGGCTTGTTTCTAGTTCAGGAATGTATTCATTGTGTGGCGTTTTTCTGTTAAAATGTATTGTTTGTAATCTGCATAATGGATACAAATCTCTGATATGGTGGCATTTTGTTCCTGGCTTTACAGCTTGAAGACTGCTTCTGTTTGACACTCAAATTGATCAGATCTTGTTTGGAAAAATGCTTGGAGAGTGTTTCTCTATTTTTGAAAAGGGTTGCACAAATGGAGACATGAAAGCAGTTGCTGAAACTTGCTGTAGTCTAACTCCTTTACGGGCCGGGAATGGAACAACACTCAGTTATGAATTTAAATAAGCTTGTTTGCGGGGATGGGGTAAGCAGTGCCTATATGTAAAACGCCTGAGGGCTTGTGTACATTGTGCCACAGTGTGCTCAACAAGGCTCAGCGTTCGAGAGAGAGCACAACACATTAGGGCCATGGCCCTGTCTAGACCCTGCTGGCACAAACTGGAAGATGTCTCGTGCACATTAACATAGTCCTGTGGGATCTCTGCGTAGGAGAGAACGTGCTCCGAAGTATGGATAAATAAAATCAAGACCTCTTGGGTTCAACCCATTGTGTTGGCATGTGAGCGTAACCCACAGGCTGGTCAGTTCCTCCTTGTGCCCTGTTCAGAAGATAGGAGTTTCAGCCCCCAGCTAGAGAGCCTGGCTCAGTCTCTGGAGACTCCTGTTTCTTGCTCTGGAGGTCCCTGGTTCCGTCACTGGTGGTGTGCTCTCTAGAATTACACCGGAGGAACAGTGCTTAGAGTCTAGCTTCTTGTGAGCCGTTACAGTGGCAAATTTCCTGTCTAGAGACCAGGCTGTGCTAGGGTATGTTTTTGTGGCAGCTCTGGGGGTGGGATGGGGAGGACAGGATTGGGGGAGGCAGTGTCCTCTCATTCCATAGCCATAAAGAATGAGTTCCCTGTACACTGAATGCTGGCCAGGTCAAGCTGGGGAATCTCCAGGGAAGAGCAGCTGCTTGGAACCCAAAGGGTCAGGAAATGCTTAGGATCTGATGCGTGGGGGCCAGAGGCTTCTGGGAGGAGGCAATGTAGTCTGACTCACCTTTTGTCAAGGAGGGAAGTGCCTGTATCACACAGCACCTGGAGGCCCTGCTGTGCTCGGTGTTCTCCGTACACTTAGTCAGAGAGGCTTCCTGCTCGAACAGTTTCCATTCCGGACAGTTGCTGGGAGGAAGGAAACACTGCCCACAGAGGGAGAATGAGACTTGCCTAAGGTGCCATAGCACCTGCTGAATACCAGCGCCTTAACGACAAGATTCAGAGTAACAGCCGTGTTAGTCTGTATTCGCAAAAAGAAAAGGAGTACTTGTGGCACCTTAGAGACTAACCAATTTAAAGTGAGCTGTAGCTCACGAAAGCTTATGCTCAAATAAATTGGTTAGTCTCTAAGGTGCCACAGGTACTCCTTTTCTTTTAATGACAAGAACATCCTTTCCCTCTCTCCACCCTTCCCACACTCCGCCTGAGAAAGGAGCTGAAACCTGGTGAGATCAGGTGTTATAAATTCCAGACAGAATCAACGGTGTGTCTCCCCACCCCACACGCCGCTATGGGAGATGTCTTGAAATGAGCACCTGCTCCTTGCAGTACATGAAGCCATGAGTTCAGTTAACAGGAAAGACTGCCACTGTATTTACACAGTTGATGTGAATAAGTCTTCTTGTAATCCAGTGTCAAGGAAAACAATTTAGCAGGTTTTGTTTTTCAGATGGCCCATGCATTAATGCGGGAGTGGCTGCTTTGCTAAAATATAGATGTTAGCTAAACTATAATGTTTCGGAAATAGTTGGCAAGCAGGTCTCTTAAGATTGAGTTAGAGCAATAGTTTAACTGGTTTCTGCTGCATGCTATACAGATTCTGAATACTTTGTTTATAACGAAGTTTTTGGAGTATGATTATCCTACCACTTAAGGTACTAGATTTATTTACAGTTGGCAAATGATAATCTAACCTATTCACTCCATCTTCTCCCCGTTATTCGTGGAAACAGCTCCCTTCCTTTCAAGGTAGCACTGTCTGTAGGTACTCCATACAGAACCCTTTCCTCTATTACTCCCCAGTGCAGGTATTCTTTTGAAGGGCTTGTCTACATGACAGGTTATGTCAGTATACTTTGTCGCTCAGGGGTGTGAATAAGCCCCCCCCCCCCCCCGGCATGATATAAGTTACACGGAGCTAAGCGCCGCTTGCAGGCGGGGAGCTGTGATGCCGACAGGAAAGAGCGCTCCTCACCTGGTGGGCTCCATTGGCTCAGCTGTGCTGCTGCGGCATGTGGCCCCTGCTTCAGCTCCGGCTTGGGCGGGCGGTGGTGGGAAGCTGTAGATGCTGTCGCCGTGTGTCTGTCTCTCCACTTCCCTGCTTCGCCCCCTCTTGTGCAGATTGATTTCTGTCCACTGGTCCTGGCTGGTCTCTGGGTTTAACTTTTCAAGGGGTTAGCATGAGTCTTAATAAACAGGGCTGTAACCAGTTCCTGCATAGACAACTTCCGCTGTCTCTCTAGCACGCTCCTGTTCCTCTGCCACCAGGGTGGGAAATTATCTGCACGCTGTCACCAGAGGGACCTGCTGATTGGAAACAAAGGGAGCTTTTACTGGGAGGCCGAATCCCTGGGGCGTGGCTGGCAATCTGGATCTGGCTGTCCCGAGGACTGAGTCTAAAAGATGCAGCCAGAGTCTCTTTGCCTTTGAGGATTCCCACTGGACAGTGCTTCATCCTCCCCTCTCTCTGGCCCTTCCTGGAGAGATGTGGTGGTGCCATCTGTCAGGCAGGAGGCGATGAGGTAAGACTGGGACACGTATCTGTAGCCCCAGTCTTCGTTTTTGAACAACTGCTGCTTACCCCTAGGTGCAGCCTCCTTGCTCTCAGTGTGCCAGGTGAATTCCCCCAGGAGAGTTTCTGCTGCTCCACGTTTGGAGTGAGCAGGGTCCTGTCCTGCATTGCGTGTCGGAGGTAGAGCACACAGCACTGAGCAACCTTCTCTCCTTAACCTCCCTCTGTTTTCCATCTCTGCCAACCAGACAAAGAGCTGCTGTGAAGCTACAGATTGCATGCAGCAGGTGTGACTGATCGCTCCTCCGACTTCCCTGCCTCTGACAAAAGCACAGTGAGGGTGCTAGGTAGGGTCTGTGGCTGCATTCCCAGGAGTAACTGTGCTTTTAACATGAGCTTTATTAACTACTTAATTGGGATTTCCTGCCAGCTGAGCTAATGCTAAATGTCTCTGTGCCTAATGGCTTGAGTTTCAGTCTCCAGCACTGGACCCAACCTTGCTGATTGTATAGCCAATGGATATAGCTGTACATTGGCAAGGCTTGCTTGTGTCATAGAAATCTTCGAGTAATAGGAACTGTCTGAGCCCTTCCTAGAATAAGTGGTGGCAAGTCTGCCTCCAGCCTGGGTTTTCTCCAAGACTGCATGGAGAAGCCAACACTCCTTCTCGACCAGCTCCCCAAAGTGAGGATTCTGGACTTACCAAATCAGCTTTTTGTTTTTTCTCTCCGGGGGATAAGTTTGAGTGTGGGGAGTTCCCAGGGACATCTGGAAAAGCCTGTTTGCAGCTCACACGCAAGAGGGCTTGGGGGATTCCACCCTTTGGTTTCCGTCCCTCCATCTCACACTGCCCCAAACAAATCCTTGTTCTTGAAGGAGCCCCAGTGCATCCATTCCAACACTGCAAAAATCTCTCCTGGAACCTATCGGTGGAAAAGCAAGCTCTGGTAGAAACATCCCAGCAGGAGAGTTATTTCCATAATCCCTGGCTGCTGCGGGAAAGAGTGTCTGCATGGTGGAACTCCTGCAGCGCTCTGTTCCATAGTGACATGTCTCCAAATCCTGCCGTGATGCCCTGGCAGGGCTTGCCGTGACCAACTCCAAACTGTATTTCAACTCCCCTGATGAATTCGGCAAATCCCCCGGATATTGGAAGCTAGCGCTATAGTTTCGGGAGCGAAATATCTTCCAGTCTACACGCAAATCAGCAGAGCAGCCACAGAGCATGTCTCTGCCTCTCTTGGTGTGCTTGTCTTCAGTGGTTTGCCAGCTGCACCCTGGCAGGGTTCATGGAAAGGTGACATTTGTCAACATACTCTAGGTGACCTTATTGGATTTGATTCTCCTCTGGATGCTCCCTGCCCGTGTGTCCCACGCCACTTTCACCTGTTTGCCTCTTGGGGCACGTCTACACTGCAGTGAAAGACCTGCAGCATGGTGTGGCGTGGCATGCCACAGCAGGCCTTTGTTGGCTGGCTTGGACTGTGGCTGTGGGGCTAGACGCTTGGGCAGGAGCACAGGATATGAAACCCCATGACCTGGGCTCCAGCCCACGCCTGAATGTCTAGGCTGCTATCTTTAGCACTGCAGCCCAAGCCCTATGAGCACGAGTCAACTGAGCTGGGCCCTGAGCCTGGTGCCGGGTGTTTTACTGCAGGGTAGGCATACCTATGGAGAGCTCTGGGAGTCCCTGCATATCTGGCCGGAGACAAAAGCTCAGTGTAAACAAATCCAAGTACTTTTATTCCCATTGTGAGAGTACTTCCTAGTTCCAGGAAGCAGGAAAATTGGGAGTGGGTGAAGGGGGAGGGAGACAGTTGGGACAAACAATGGGATTTTTTTAAGGTTTATAAATTGTCCCATAAACCAAGTTCTAACTGACATTAAATCAGAGTTAACCATCTGAGCCGCTGCAGAAACAGGGAGCAGTGGATTTAAAAAATACAGATAAGCGTGGAATTCAATTTAGAGCTGGCTCAGCATCTTTAGAAGAAACTTCAAACGGTCCCACGCTGCTCAGCGGCAGAACTTCTCCGAGGTCCCTTCTGGGCTTGAAACCTGTAATGCGTTCTCTGTTATTCCCTTCCTTAATGGGGAAAAGAGGACGGCCTGCATTGGCCGCAAGATGCTCACAACAGCTAGGTGTTGGAAGGATGGTGTTTTTAGCGGTAAGCATTGGTTTCACTGAACACACAGGCACGCGCACATACACGAAAAAACATTTCCACTGATAGCAATTTTACAGATAGGCAAAGTAAGAGCAGTGCTGCTTGGGAACTTTGAGTTGGATTTAAGAATATATACTTGCTATATTTTGACGTGTGATGTTGACAGATTGTGTTTTAATGGTTTTAAAGCTTTAACTCTTTGAATCTTAAAATCTGTCATTAAATAACTAATAGACCCCCCCCAATTTCCTGCAACTGTGAAAATTTAAATTGATAATGATGAAATAAACATTGATGTACATCAATTATTTTTAAAAAAATAGAAATTTGAACACTTTCAGCTCTAACTAGTGCTGGTAGAAAACATCAGAAATGAAGGTAACTATAATAAAATCTCATGCTTCAGAGCTTCGGCCGATTGCCTGCAGGAGTCAGGAAGGAATGTCTCTCCCAAAGTACATGCATTTGATTTTCTCACCTTTCTCTGAAGCATCAGAGATTGGCCACAGATGGACATGGGATACGAGGTGGGGTGGGTCAGCGCTCGGAGGCAATACAGAGATCCTTTTTAGATGCCCAACTGGTATCTTGCTCATATGCTCAGGGACATACCAAGTGGGGGCCTGCAGCGATCAGTTCTGGGTCCGGTTCTGTTAAATATCTTTCAGTTATTTAGATAACGGCATACGGAGTACACTTATAAAGTTTGTGGACAGTACCAAGCTGGGAGGGGTTGCAAGTGCTTTGGAGGATAGGATTAAAATTCAAAATGATCTGGAGAAATGGTCTGAAGTAATTAGGATGAAATTCAATAAGGACAAATGCAACATACTCCATTTAGGAAGGAACAATCAGTTGCTCACGTACAAAATCGGAAATGACTTCCTAGGAAGGAGGACTGCGGAAAGGGATCTGGGGGTCCTAGTGGATCACAAGCTAAATGTGAGTCAACAGTGTAACACTATTGCAAAAAGTGTATTAGCAGGAGTGTTGTAAGCAAGACACGAGAAGTAATTCTTCCACTCTAGTCCATGCTGATTAGGCCTCAGCTGGAGTATTGTGTCCAGTTCTGGGCGCCACATTTCAGGAAAGATGTGGACAAATTGGAGAAAGTCCAGAAAAGAGCAACAAACATGATTAAAGGCCTAGAAAATATGACCTATGAGGGAAGATTGAAAAAACTGGATTTGGTTTAGTTTGTAGAAGAGAAGACTGAGTGGGGACATAACAGTTTTCAAGTACATAAGAGGTTGTTACAAGGAAGAGGGAGGTGAATTGTTCTGGTTAACCTGAGGGTAGGACAAGAAGCAATGGGCTTAAATTGCAGCCAGGGCAGTCTAGGTTGGACATTAGGAAAAACTTCCTAACTGTCAGGGTGGTTAAGCACTGGAATAAATTGCTTGGGGAGGTTGTGGAATCTCCATCATTGGAGGTTTTTAAGAGCAGGTTGGACAAACACCTGCCAGGGATAGTCTAGATAATACTTAGTCCTGCCATGTGTGCAGGGGACTGGACTGGATGACCTCTCGAGTGTCCCTTCCAGTTCTATGATTCTGTGATTCTATACTGACCAACAGATTTGGGGTTGGGAACGAATTTCCCCCCATGTTGGATTGGCAGAGGCCCGGGAGATTTTTGCCTTCCTCTGCAAGATGGGGTGCGGGTTGCCTGATGGGATCATCTGGGCATTTCTTACCTACTGAGTTCTCTGCTATGGCAGGGGACTCAGGTGTTGGTGGTAGCTTTGTCTTTCTTGTTCTCTGCCTATGACACAGCAGGTCATTCTTCTGATACCTGATCTGCTTTAGTCTAACTAAACTCATTGGACTAAACTTAGGGGTAACTGGGTGAAATTTAATGGCTTGTGATATACAGGAGCTCAGATCAAATGGTTCTTTCTGGTCTTAAACTCTACAAAACTTCATTTGGGAACAGAGCTGAAATTCATAGACCTGAAACTTGATGTGCACTAGCTTCGGCATGCAGAATTTTGTTTCTCTGATAATACTCTAGGGATGTTTAAAGCACTTCCAAACAACGAGCGAAGGGCCGGAAGTACAGTGACTGCAAGCAGAGCTGTACCTGCGCAGGAACGAGTGCTTGCTTAACGCTTCGACACAAGACCCAAGCACAGAGGAAACGCTAGCCAGGTCGCCAGAAACTTTTCCCATTTACACATGGACAAATGCGAGATTTCAGCCTGCAGCTGACCTTGTCCCTGGAGAGTCCATGTCACTGAACATAAGAACGGCCAGACTGGGTCAGACCAAAGGATCCATCTAGCCCAGTATCCTGTCTTCCGACAGTGGCCAGTGCCAGGTGCCCCAGAGGGACTGCACAGAACAGAACAGACCACTGGTTTTTCTTTCCCCAAAGCTAATAGTTCAGTTTCTCTTTTTGTGCCAGCAGCCTAGGACCTTTGAGTAATCCTGCAGGAACAAACGAATGTGCCCCTCCCGAGGCAGGGAAAGGATTTGGTAAACAAGGAAACACACTGTAGACTTCAGACTTCCAAATGGTGATACCAAGAATGAGAGGACAGGTCACATCATAGGTTTTCATGTGCTGGCAATGACTCGCTGACCGCATCTGGTGTCTGGGGAAACGAGTGTCTGATCAGTCACATGTGCAGGGCAGAGCTCCACGCTCTCATGTCAGGACCGATCTTGTTGGCAATAAAACCCCAGAGAATTATCTCCGGCTGGACCTGAATCAAAGGAATCTGAGGAGCCTTTGCAAGTATGTACTGTAATTGCTGGCAGCCAGGGGGCAAACTCTCCCCGCCCTCTCAGATGTCTGCAAACATGGCATTTAACCTCTGGCCCAAAGCAACAGCCACCTCCCCAGAGATGTCATCCTATACTAGGCCTCTTCGCACAGCACCCAACCTCTGTCTGTGATTGAGTGCCTCACGCCCAGCACACCTGGCTCCCTTTTAGCTGAGAGGAATAGAAAAACCAAGCTTTCAGCTTGCATCAAATACTCCGCTCTTTTCCGTGTGTGTGTGTGTGTGGATGGCAGCATCCGTGCTGGTCTTTCTGACCTAGTATGGCCATACGAGGGGTAAGCTGAACCCCACGGCAGGAGGCATGAAAGCCTCACAGATGTGACATTTCATTGTTGGGGAAGGGAGAGAAGCCTTCTCAAACTGCTCTGTAGAAAGGCCTTTTGCCCCAGATAGTTGAAAAGACCATGTGGCCATCCAGGCATGAGCAGCCCTCTCTAGAGTTTCTGAGGAGATGGGGAAGAAGGCAGAGCAATGTCCCATCATCCTCGCCACATGGAGAGAAGCTTCTGGAAAGGGCCTGTGCTCCTCCGAGAAGATAGAGGTACGGGAGGAGGTGTAAGTCACAGCAGGAAACGCAGTGGCTAAGGCTGGGAGCTGAGGGGAAGGCTTTCTGCAAATTAATGGCAGCTTGTACTATTGGGGAACTGTTTGCCCATAGGTTCCTCCAGCTTGATGGAGGATTCCTACTTCCTAGGTTAAGTCGCAACCTTAAAACGTGCGTGTGTGTGGTTTTGTATCCCGTGTGCTCAGTGAAAGTGGTGACTAATCACTCATGAATCATGCTAATGGTCTCTAGTAATTCAGCTGTGAAAATCTGAACTGATCTCTCCACTGTGGCTTTTGGGGAATCGCCATCCTCCAGGAGGACGGGCCCCATTGCCGGGCCCCAGCCCACCTTGGCTCTCCCACACTTGCTTTGCCCGGTGCTGTCTTTTGCGTTGGAACTGTGATGGCTGTTTCCCCTCCCTCCGCCTGCAAACCACCCCTGCACACAGATATCACTCTCTCCCCACCCCCTTCAGAGAGAGCTAGGGTCCCATGCTCCCCCTCGCGCTCTCCCTGCCTCCATAAACCTGATTTTTGACCCTTCAGGGAAAGTCGGGGCTGTGGCCGGGTAGATCTGCTGTGCCCACGTGCCTTGCTGCTGCTCCTGCCCTCCCCAGGAATGTCTCTTTGCAGTAGCCACAGTCCTTTAAAAGACTCCTCCTAACCCAGAGCCTGAGGCAAAGGGCCCCTGGATCCTGGCTGTGGGGGTGCTGCATGGAGGGGTGGCCCCACAGCCTGTCCCCCCCACTCCAGGGAAGATTCTGACTGGGACGTGGCTGGAAGGAAGAGCAGGCTTAGCTTTCGGATCCCCTGCAGGTGCTAGCGAGGAGAGGGCCGGTCCGGACCGCTCTCCCTCGAACAGCTGGGAGGTGTAGCAGGCAAGCCAGCAAGCTCAGGCGGTGTGTGAGGGGAAAGGGGTGAGCTTGGGGGTGTGAGGAGGGGGCTTCTGAGCGAGCGTAGCCTGTGTAATCAAACCAGTCAGACCGACCTGGCTTCAGAGGGTCAACCTGAGTCTAGCCGAGGGCCGATTTCCCAGGGCTCCAGCTGGCTACAGTGAAGAGCAGGGCTCTGAGGGGGTGTTTGCTGGAGCAGCAAGGAGCGTTAAATAGTTCTTCAAGACCAGGCCAGGTGTTTAACAGCTGTGAATACAAATCCCAGGGTACCTTTGAGCTCGTGTGGCTAATGCCATAACTCCCTGGCTCAGAGTCTGGTGCGTTTAGAAGTGGTACACTGTTTGTTTGACACAGAGTTATGACCCAGCGCACATCTGGGGAGTGACTTGGTATGACACCGAGTGGCAAAGTCGTAATGGGGCAGCGGTAGGAGATACTGGTCTGCCAACTCCTTGCTTGTATTCCCTTGCCTCTGCCCAGACCTGCAGTAGAAAGCCATGTACTCTCCGGGCTTTCCGTCCCCAGCTGGGGAGTGTTGCTTAGGCCGGACTAGTTCCGTTTGCTTGCTCCAGTTCGGGACGACTGTGCTACTGACGTAGATGAGGCTTCACTAGCTGAATCCTGTATTTTCCATCTGCAGATCCTGAAACCGCTCTATAGCGCAATTCTCCGTCGGGCCGCAGTCTGCTCCTACGCAGCCCTGGCTGGGACGTTGACCCCAACAGAAATATAACTCGGTAGGTAAGACTGGCATGGCAACTGGGGAAAGAGAAGGCTAAAGTGGGGGGATGGAGGGAACGAAGGGGGGGAGAGTGCCGCAGCAGACAGGGCATTGTACTGGAACTCTGGAGGAGCTTGGTTTTAGCCCCACCTCTGCTGCGTTCTATCCCTACGTCTGACTGGCTTTGTGCCAGCAGGCAGGTCACCACCGTGCCTCAGTTTCCCTGCTGTTAAAGTGGGGAGGGGGCCTCACTGGTAACTTGCCTTGCACGGTACGGATGAAAAGCGCCGCACAAAAGCGAGACGTTCACTCTGATTTGCGGGGCTGTCTCACATGAAGGACTTCCCTTGCTGCCCCGTGCTCATGCTGTGTCTGCTGTGCTCAAGTTCTCCGCCAGGTCGGGTTAGATGGCCAGCTCACATGCTCTGACTCCGGCTAGCAGAGCCTTCCATCCGTGTCTTCGCTGCCTTGGATGGGGGTGGGGTTGAGGTAAAAAGCAGGGCAACTAATGTGCATTAGCTATTAATTACTTCGCTGTCCTGCTGCACAGCTTTAATGGGGCTCTTTCACCTCTTACTGGGAGAGGTCAGCACTGTACCTTTGCCCGCAGATGACCTCTCCCACCTATCTCATGGTAAAAATGCCAATTTTCTCTCTCTCTCAAATTCTTGTGCAAATGTGGTACCATCAGGCATTCGTTTACCCCACTGTCCAACCTGCCCTTTGGGCAGTGAAGACCCAGCTTAAACACTGAACGTTTGATCGTTCAAGCAGATGCATGGCCAAGCCCAAACCGTATCCTCATCCAGAGTGCTTTCCACGCTCCCTCACTTGGAGGTCGCAGGAGCTGGCATTTCAGGTGCAGTGTCAGTCCCAAGCACGCTGTAAAAGTTTGCTTTTACTGTGTCTGGCCTTTATCTGGCTAGGTCTGAAGTGTCCAGAAAAATAGCCTACCCCTTCTTTGTGCTGGGGTTTGTCTGGTGCCTGCAGGACACCTCTTCTCTGGTATCCCATGAGGCAAAATGCACCATAACTGCGGATGAGGGTGTGAGGTCCAGGGGACTCTGTCCAGCTGGTGACGGCTTGGAAGGGAGCCCACTGTATTATATAATTCCATAGGGCCAGTGGGACGAACTCTAGTGTCATGGGCAACTCGTATTCTATTTAGGTAGTGTAGCTGAGAATGCAAGGCAAGTGCTGATGACCGAGCCCCAAGAGCAGCAGACGTTCTGCTGACGTAATGCAAGGAGGGTACCGTAGTCTTCCCCATCCCTCTGCCTTCAAAGCAAATATATTGGTGACTTCTAGCTCACTAAATGTGGGCTGAATTATACCCAGATGAGAGCCTTGCAAAGCCACACCCATCCAAAGGGCCAGTTCCTGCAGAGTTTTTGGTGCTATGGTTTGGTAGAGCAGTTAAAAATAGCTTCAAATACGCTTCCAGTCAAATGACTTCTATAAACTTCCAAAACAAGCTTGGTGCAACCTGAATGGAATTTGCAGGGACATTGTCAGCTTGCAACCAAGATAGAGATTTTAACTTGACAAGGAAGCTCGGAGGTGGGTGTGGCACTTAAAGCTTAGCTTTCAAAAGCTGTCTTCTGTTGATGGACCACTAATTGCTTCAGATGTAGTTAGTTTTTTTATAGGTACCGTCCAGAGCATCAAAGCTGTACAAACAATCAAGACTTTAGCAGAGGTTTTATTCAACACTGTTTGTAAGAAGACCAAGTATCAGGGGGTAGCCATGTTAGTCTGTATCCACAAAAACAACAAGGAGTCCGGTGGCACCTTGAAGACTAACAGATTTATTTGGGCATAAGCTTTCGTGGGTAAAAACCCCACTTCTTCAGATGCATCAAGACCAAGTATTTCCAGCTTAATTCTTTGGTTCAAATTCCCCTCTCAAGTACCTAAACACTCCCTTGTCAGCACATGTATAAAGAACAACCTGTTTGTCATGTAGTTTTCTTCCTCTCCTGTCGTCATAAGAACCACAGAAATGACTGTTTCTCCTAAAGCATCCGTGACACTGCACATATCCAGTATTGAGTAGCTGTCACTTACCTGCAACCCCTAAGATCACGGAAACAATAGTAGCAAAAGATTTTCATTCAGATGTAAGTTGTCGACATTCTTTTTGAATACTAACGTGGTTACATTACAAACCTCTCAAAGGGCTTTTTAAGGAAAATCTTAGTAGAACCTTACAGTGGTAGAGCTGTACAAATAAAAGGAAAAGGGAAGGATGGTAATTCAAGGTAGGAAGTCTCCTAAATCTGCAGTAATTTACAAGAAAACTTCTGTGTATGCAGAATAAAACCTGAAGCTTTTTCAAGCAATAAATCTGCACCCTATTAGAGTTTCTGACATTCTCACTTCTGAGAGCACTCTGTGTTTGCTCCCTCAAGTTCAAGATTCACTTTCTGCTGAAGCTCCTGTTCCTTTAATGAGTACAGTGTGGCAGGTCAAACACACGGCTTTCCTGGCTGTGCTTGCCAGCTTAATGACCTCGTTGTGATGTTTATAGAATTTCAGCTATGTGTGGAATCAGTACATCCAGGAATATATTAAATTTATGCTTCAAATCAACTGGAGGCAAACATCTATTAGCCATAGCACAGGTAAACACCAGCAGCCCTTGAGTTTACTCTAAGAAACAACTCCCAATCTCTGGGAAAGCTCAAGTAGAAGTTCAATAACCAAATGAAATCTCAGTCTGACGTGTACAGACTAGACAGCCAGAGAGCCATGGATGAATGGATTTCACACAGTTTACTTGCATTGAACAGGATATTGACAAACCCTCAGTCTTTGCTGCCTATTTGGCATTGATATTAAAGCTTCCTGAAGTTTGGATGACATCTTGCCATAGCATTTGCCCCGTCACTGTGCTGTACTTTCCCCCTATTTCCTATAGTCCAATTACTGACCTCACTGAGTGCTGCCGTTGATGCAAGCGGCATCATAGAATCATAGAATATCAGGGTTGGAAGAGACCTCAGGAGGTCATCTAGTCCAACCCCCTGCTTCAAAGCAGAACCAATCCCCAACTAAATCATCCCAGCCAGGGCTTTGTTAAGCCTGACCTTAAAAACCTCCAAGGAAGGAGATTCCACCACCTCCCTAGATAACGCATTCCAGTGCTTCCCCACCCTCCTAGTGGGGAATTTTCCTAATATCCAACCTAAACCTCCCCCACTGCAACTTGAGACCATTACTCCTTGTTCTGTCATCTGCTACCACTGAGAACAGTCTAGATCCATCCTCTTTGGAACCCCCTTTCAGGGAGTTGAAAGCAGCTATCAAATCCCCCCTCATTCTTCTCTTCTGCAGACTAAACAATCCCAGTTCCCTCAGCCTCTCCTCATAAGTCAGGTGTTCCAGTCCCCTAATCATTTTTTTAAAAAAGGAGTACTTGTGGCACCTTAGAGACTAACCAATTTATTTGAGCATGAGCTTTCGTGAGCTACAGCTCACCTCATCGTAGCTCACGAAAGCTCATGCTCAAATAAATTGGTTAGTCTCTAAGGTGCCACAAGTACTCCTTTTCTTTTTGCGAATACAGACTAACACGGCTGTTACTCTGAAACTAATCATTTTTGTTGCCCTCCGCTGGACGCTTTCCAATTTTTCCACATCCTTCTTGTAGTGTGGGACCCAAAACTGGACTCAGTACTCCAGATGAGACCTCACCAATGTCGAATAGAGGGGAATGATCACGTCCCTCGATCTGCTGGCAATGCAGTCAGTTGCCCTGCTTTTTAACTCAACCTCACCCCCATCCGAGGCAGTGAAGACACGGATGGCAATGCCCCTACTTATACAGCCCAAAATTCCGTTAGCCTTCTTGGCAACAAGGGCACACTGTTGACTCATATACAGCTTCTCGTCCACTGTAACCCCTAGGTCCTTTTCTGCAGAACTGCTGCCTAGCCATTCGGTCCCTAGTCTGTAGCGGTGCATGGGATTCTTCCGTCCTAAGTGCAGGACTCTGCACTTGTCCTTGTTGAACCTCATCAGATTTCTTTTGGCCCAATCCTCCAATTTGTTTAGGTCCTTCTGTATCCTATCTCTACCCTCCAGCGTATCTACCTCTCCTCCCAGTTTAGTGTCATCTGCAAACTTGCTGAGGGTGCAATCCACACCATCCTCCAGATCATTAATGAAGATATTGAACAAAACCGGCCTGAGGACCGACCCTTGGGGCACTCCACTAGATACCGGCTGCCAACTAGACATGGAGCCATTGATCACTACCCGTTGAGCCCGACGATCTAGACAGCTTTCTACCCACCTTATAGTGCATTTATCCAGCCCATACTACTTTAACCTGCTGGCAAGAATACTGTGGGAGACCGTGTCAAAAGCTTTGCTAAAGACAAGGAATAACAGGTCCACTGCTTTCCCCTCCTCCACAGAGCCAGTTATGTCGTCATAGAAGGCAATTAGATTAGTCAGGCATGACTTGCCCTTGGTGAATCCATGCTGACTGTTCCTGATCGCTTCCCTCTCCTCTAAGTGCTTCAGAATTGATTCCTTGAGGACCTGCTCCATGATTTTTCCAGGGACTGAGGTGAGGCTGACTGACCTGTAGTTCCCAGGATCCTCCTCCTTCCTTTTTTTAAAGATGGGCACTACATTAGCCTTTTTCCAGTCCTCCGGGACCTCCCCCAATCGCCAGGAGTTTTCAAAGATAATGGCCAATGGCTCTGCAATCACATCTGCCAACTCCTTTAGCACTCTCGGATGCAGCGCGTCCGGCCCCATGGACTTGTGCTCGTCCAGCTTTTCGAAATAGTCGCAAACCACTTCTTTCTCCACAGAGGGCTGGTCACCTCCTCCCCATGCTGTGCTGCCCACTGCAGCAGTCTGGGAGCTGACCTTGTTCGTGAAGACAGAGGCAAAAAAAGCATTGAGTACATTAGCTTTTTCCACATCCTCTGTCACTAGGTTGCCTCCCTCATTCAGTAAGGGGCCCACACTTTCCTTGACTTTCTTCCTGTTGCTAACACACCTGAAGAAATCCTTCTTGTTACTCTTAACATCTCTTGCTAGCTGCGCCTCCAGGTGTGATTTGGCCTTCCTGATTTCACTCCTGCATGCCCGAGCAATATTTTTATACTCTTCCCTGGTCATTTGTCCAATCTTCCACTTCTTGTAGGCTTCTTTTTTGTGTTTAAGATCAGCAAGGATTTCACTGTGAAGTCAAGCTGGTTGCCTGCCATATTTACTATTCTTTCTACGCATCGGGATGGTTTGTTCCTGTAACCTCAATAAGGATTCCTTAAAATTCAGCCAGCTCTCCTGGACTCCTTTCCCCCTCATTTTGTTCTCTCAAGGGATCCTGCCCATCAGTTCCCAGAGGGAGTCAAAGTCTGATTTTCTGAAGTCTGGGGTCCGTATTCTGCTGCTCTCCTTTCTTCCTTGTGTCAGGATCCTGAACTCGACCATCTCATGGTCACGGCCTCCCAGGTTCCCATCCACTTTTGCTTCCTCTACTAATTCTTCCCGGTTTGTGAGCAGCAGGTCAAGAAGAGCTCCGTCCTTAGTTGGTTCCTCCAGCACTTGCACCAGGAAATTGTCCCCTACACTTTCCAAAAACTTCTTGGATTGTCTGTGCACTGCTGTATTGCTCTCCCAGCAGATATCAGGGTGATTGACGTCTCCCATAAGAACCAGGGCCTGCGATCTAGTAACTTCCGTTAGTTGCTGGAAGAAAGCCTCGTCCACCTCATCCCCCTGGTCCGGTGGTCTATAGCAGACTCCCACCACGACATCACCCTTGTTGCTCACACTTCTAAACTTAATCCAGAGACTCTCGGGTTTTTCTGCAGTTTCATACCGGAGCTCTGAGCAGTCATATTGCTCTCTTACATACAATGCAACTCCCCCACCTTTTCTGCCCTGCCTGTCCTTCCTGAACAGTTTATATCCGTCCATGAAAGTACTCCAGTCATGTGAGTTACCCCACCAAGTCTCTGTTATTCCAATCACATCATAATTCCTTGACTGTGCCAGGACTTCCAGTTCTCCCTGCTTGTTTCCCAGGCTTCTTGCATTTGTGTATAGGCACTTGAGATAACTCGCTGATCATCTCGCTGTCTCAGTATGAGGCAGGAGCCCTCCCCTCTTGCGCTCTCCTGCTCGTGCTTCCTCCCGGATCCCACATCCCCATTTACCTCAGGGCTTTGGTCTCTTTCGCCCGATGAACCTAGTTTAAAGCCCTCCTCACTAGGTTAGCCAGCCTGCTTGCGAAGATGCTCTTCCCTCTCTTCGTTAGGTGGAGCCCGTCTCTGCCTAGCACTCCTCCTTCTTTGAACACCATCCCATGGTCAAAGAATCCAAAGCCTTCTCTCCGACACCACCTGCATCGCCATTCGCTGACTTCCACGATTTGACGGTCCCTACCCCGGCTTTTTCCTTCTACGGGGAGAATGGACGAGAACACCACTTGCGCCTCAAACTCCTTTATCCTTCTTCCCAGAGCCACGTAGTCTGCAGTGATCCGCTCAAGGTCATTCTTGGCAGTATCATTGGTGCCCACGTGGAGAAGGAGGAAGGGGTAGCAATCCGAGGGCTTGATGAGTCTCGGCAGTCTCTCCGTCACATCGTGAATCCTAGCTCCTGGCAAGCAGCAGACTTCTCGGTTTTCCCGGTTGGGGCGGCAGATAGATGACTCAGTCCCCCTGAGGAGAGAGTCCCCGACCACCATCACCCGCCTCCTTCTCTTGGGAGCAGTGGTCGTGGAACCCCCAACCCTAGGACAGCGCATCTCATGCCTTCCAATCGGCGGAGTCTCCTTCTGTTCCCTTTCCTGAGATGTATCATCTAGTCCACTCTCCGCATTAGTACCTGTGGAGAGAACATGAAAACAGTTGCTTACCTGTATCTGCGCTGCTGGTACATGGACGCTCCCCTTTCTTCTTCTGGAGGTCACATGCTGCCAAATTCCTTCACCGTCCTTCTGTCCCCGCGGTGCAGCCTGCTCTGAATCTTCAGAACGTTGTGTCTGTAGAAGCATATCCTGACGTCTGTCCAGGAAATCTTCAGTTTCTCTTATGCAACGCAGGGTCGATACCTGTTGCTCCAGACCTTGAACCTTCTCTTCCAATATGGAGACCAGCTTGCACTTTGTACAGACAGTCGCTTCTGTCCTGTGGAAGAAAGACAAACATGGCACATCCAGTGCAGGTCACAACAGCTGAACCCCCCCTTCCATATTACCGTCCTTCTACGAGCTTCCTCAGGACTTGTAGTAACTACTCAGAGAAGTTGGCAAGATGAAAGCCTCAGTGGGCTCTCCCCGGGCAAACTCCCTCTGTTAGCCTCTCCGCTATTCCCCGCTCAGCTGGTTCTCAGCTGACTGGCTTTTTATAACAGTCAGGCCCACTCTCAGGATAAGGCTTCTCGTGCTGCCATAGTTAAAGGACTGTCAGCCGGTCTGTGACCGCAATATTGTCAGGGATTTTTATAAATGAGTGTAAATAAAATTCCATCTTCAAATTCCATCTGCTGAGAGCCAGTAAATTAACAAGTTGCTCCCCTGCAAAGTATGTTGCAATAAGGCAATGGTGACTAGCTCCCATCTGCTTTGCTTTCCCATTGGTCTGCCTCTGCCCACCCTTTCTTGCCTTGTTAAACTATTTATTGTCCCCAAACCAAACAGTGTAACAAGGTAAAACTTCGTTATCTACAGCCCCAGGCAAATACACATTCTGAACGTTTAACGAGCCACGCTTTGGAACTGAACTGTTATATAACTCTGGGTGACAAAGGAGGCTTACAGATCAGTGCATGTGCAGGCTTATTGGGTCAAAAGGCACTAAAGTGGAGCACGACCATCCTCTTGCCAGCCGACAAAATGCAGATTGATGAGCTCCCTTCCCCTCCCCCAACCCCCGGCTCATGGGGGCGGCTCCACTAAGTGGGGGAGAAACTGTTCTGTTTGGCTCTCTCCAGCCGATGGCATTCAAAGCGGCCTTGTCATGTCCCCAAGTCCTGGTGAACGTGGGGCCTGTCTAGTCTAGCGTGTCCAGCTGGGGCGGGATTCAGGCAGGCAGAGGTACTGACAAGTAGTGCCTACGCCACCAGCCCCTGACGCAGTGAGAACCTTGGCTCTGGTAAAATAAAATCTGCCCCAGCGCTAAACCTTGTAAATATTTAACCAGGGAAAAGGAGTCGCACAGCCTGCCAGCCGCTCTGACACATGGCCCTGCCCCAGTATCTCCAAGGTGTTGGCACCGCCCAGCAGAGAGGACCCTGGTGTGTTGGGTGCCCTCCCTGCTCTCACTCCCTCGTGACTCTGCTGTGGGTGGCTGCTGACCCGGGCCGGCCGCAGGTATTTACTTGCAGCGTAGGCATAGCCTATGCGTGCTGTGCCTCGGACTTCCATTGCCTTGCCCCCTTCTTGCGTGCTCCTCCAAAAATGCCTCTGGGGGGGGGGGGCGCGGGGGTCAGCTGCAGCCCACGGAGAGGCACCGCTCCACTTTGTGCTTCTGAAGTACACCCAGGGCAGAGGAACTGTCACTAGTCTGAACAAACTAACACTTAGTTTCCACATGCTCTTATGTTAAGCATGGTATAGAGCCCCTTGTCCCTCTGTGTGCTCGCCCCTGTCCCATGCCTTGCAGAACCGTGCTGCCAGGAGGCCTGTGTCAGTGGAAATTAGCCCCTGGCTCATCCGTTCCTCCTCAGGATGCTGACTGCTAAAGACAATTGATGCTTTTCAAACTGGTTTTACAAAGTAAAAAAGGCCTCTTTGTGGAAGCAGTTTTTGTTTGTGCCATTTTGGGTTTTTTGCCTTGTCTGGGGACTTTTTTCCATATATTTTTGAATCTTTTATTTTGCCAAAAAACAGGTTTTGGGTAAATGAAAAATTTTGATAGCAATTTAATAATCTGCTTAATTGTTTACATAAACGTGGAAGAAAATAATATTTTGAAATTGTACAGGGGACGGGGAGGAATGTAGGTGATTTGAGATTTTTCATGCAACTAGCTTTCCATTTTTCAAGCAGCTCTGACTATGGCACACACCTGTGACAGATGCTTTAATGGAACACGAAGAGCAGTTGCAGTGTGGGCTGCCACTGTTAAAACGAACACACAGATGGATAAATATTAACAAGGCTGGCAGGGCTGGGCATCCCTTTCCATCTGTGCTCAACAGCTGTTTATTTTGCCGCCTAGAGAAATTCAACTACAAGACCTACTGAGATGATAAGTTTTTGGAAGAATAGCCCTTGCCTTTAGCTGCATGCAGAGTCTTTTGTAGCATAACTGCGGAATCAAATGCACGTGAACAAAACAACTTTGTTTCATGAACTCTCTTCTTTCCCTGCAGGTACTTACTAAGTTCGGGAGATGGCCAGCAGCACGCAGATCTCCAAAGATGAGCTGGAAGAACTGAGAGAGGCCTTTGCCAAAGTTGGTAAGTAGCTCTTCCTGCTTTCAGTGTAACAAGCAGCTTATAGAGATGAGATCCTACCACCTCGCTCGCATCTGAGCCACCAACACAGACTGACGGGTTCGTTCTCTCTCTGCCAACAGCAACACCAGGAAAGTGGCAGGTGGGCTTTTGGTGCCATTTTAGTGCCCTGCAATTTTAGTGCCCCTTCATGTGAACCATTTAACAGCACCCCCCATGGTGTTGTGGACAAGCTGGTGGAATACATGCGATGCCTGTTACTTGGGCAGTCCTGTCTTAGTCAGCAGATGCCGGACTGCCCCAGATCCCTTATTGGCCAGGTTCTTCGTTATCTCTTGACAAGGGTGGAAGTGGAATTCTCCAAACAAACAACATTATTTTAGGCGCTTGGCCTGGGTGATGTCTTAGCATTTGTAGGCCTGCCATGTGCTGTAACCAACTTCAGAGAAAAACCCTCAAGCACAGCACTGAACCTTCTGGACTGGCTAAAACATGGGGGCATAACAAAACTGGCAAGAGGTCTCCCTTGTAGGCACCGGGGGTAGTTTCATCTGGGATTCTTCAACACCTGCCAGGAGGCTTTGCCATCCGAGCAGGGTCCAGCACGACCTGCCTGTTCCAGGATAAGTGACCCTGCAAAGCTGCATCTCCTGATGGGAAGCGTGAGCATGCTTCCGTTCCGGCATCTTTGCTCCTTCTCCCTTGCTCACACTCGCTTCACCCTTACTAGAAGTTGGGCACAACCCGGTGAATGTCCATGCTAACTTTCTGTCCTAAGGGGACAAGTGAGCCGTTGAGTGAGACGTGACATTTTAGAAAGCAGGTTCCCATGACCTTTGGGATTAGAGTTGGCAGGAAAGCCAGAGCACTGAGGGTCTAGTCACAGCTCTTGGAGCATGAATCGGCTGAGTGGGGACACCAAACTTGTGGCTATGGGAAGACCAATTCTTTGGTTAGAAAGGTACTGTCATATTGTGACTCTGGTGTGAGTACGCTGCTGCCCTCTGTTGGATGGATTTAGGCCTGCTAATGCACCTTTTTTAGGGGCCAGGGTAGTCTACAAAGATCTAGTGCTAAGTGACAATGAATTGCGAAGGTGAGGAGGTCTGAGTCCATCTACTTTTTAATTGAGTTCCCCTGGGAGGTAAGCAGCGTTCAGTCAACGAGGAGGTCCCTGTTTTACACGTGCTTCAGGCTTATTTCAAAGTAGGCAGGGATCAAATTCTTCTCCTTCTATGAAGACCAGCCTAGTGTTTCACTTCCAGTGGTGTTTGTTTCTCTGTTAGCTCATGTTTAAGATCAGTCGGGATGAAATCTCTCTGCTGTATGAACATGGTGAGACTTTGGTCTGAGGCATTTTATTTACTGATGGAGGATTCATTTAAAGCAAAATGACTTAAATAACTGATTTTAAACTTTTTTTTTTTGCATTTGTACTTCTTAGCTCTTTTCCTAAAAGAGAGGGTTTAATGGGTTACCACCTGAGAATCAACACATTGGTTTGCAACTACATAGAACTTTTACACTGAATTTGGAACTCTTTTGCTAACCAGAAGGATACACATCTATAAACATTTAGCTAGCTAATTATGTAAGTTAGCCACCTGAATAATACGTTAACTTACATTTTTGTGTTAGAAAATGGTGAATGATGCATTTATTTTACAAGATCAATTTTTTTGTGCATGGTCTGTTTCAGACTGCACTTGGATGGAAATTGGAATTCAATTAAAAATGCACAAAAGCAAAATTTTATTAAAACAAAACTACCTTAAATGGGCAGGATCTGTAAGAAACAAGTAAGGTTTTCAAAAGATGCATTTGAATTTAAAACTGATTTACTTAAACAATGAATTTAATTAATTGAACTGATGGATTCTGGTTGTGTCCTTTTGTGTTTTTTGGGGATTTGTTGGTCTCATCCGCTCATACCTCATTTTCCCTCTTCCAGTCTCTGAATAAAACAAGTTTTCCTGCTTTTTCAACACCCAATTGATTCCTCTGCTTTAAATGAAGTAGTCACTGAATTGAGCTAGTTCAATAAATGGAAAATGCGCTTCTCTGAACCTGCAGAAGAGACTGCAGCTGTCAAAAGCTGGCTGAGCTCTTCAGCCATCTTTGGTTCGAGGTGCTTAGTCAGTGACTTCCACTAGTTCAGGGCTTTGACTTTGGCAGCCACATGTACTGCTTAATATTTTTATTTCATGGAAATTATTTTAATAATTTTAGTTTAGTTTAGGCATTAACCTAGGTTGGCATAATTTCAAATTTCATTTTAAATGTTTTAAAAAGTAAAATGTATTTAATTGTAAATAAATATTTTTTGGGCTTTAAAAAAAATACCAGTTTTTGTTTTGTTTTTAACCCCACTCTATTCACTGATCATTTCTATAAGAACGAGCTGTGGGGGAAGGGAAATTTAAGAGAACAAACCCAAAGTTTTTCAGGTATGTGATGCAGAGATCTCTTCTGTTTTATTTCATCACATACTGTGTGTCATGAGTCAGTTTTACTTTGACCGACCAGGAGGCAGAGGCTTGAACAAACTCAAAATGTAGACATACCCTAAAGACAGAGCCAGGCAACAAGGAGCGTTACGTACATAATGGCTTTTGTCATGAGCTCGCTGCTCTTTGACACTTTCCGAAAAGTTTGAGTTCTGGTCTGCAGAAATTAAAATGGCTATGTTGGACAGTGAATTTGTGCCTTTTCCTATCAGGTTCTTTTAGCCCTACCCCCAGATCTGCCCCACTACCTGGAGCATAAGGACTAATTGTTGCTGAGCTGAATTTCCAAGGGTACATGTCCTTACCACTTTGGGCGTAAATCTCTGCCATGTGATTGCACCAGGAGGTCCATGCATTGTGTGCCAAAGGCTCATGCGTTGTGTGATCTCAGATCAGCTCCTAACAAGAGTCCCCACTAGAATGGGAGGATCACTACACTGACTCCCCACACAGTAAAGCCTTAACTCTCTTGTGTGACCAGTGTATAAGAGCTTGTCTACACTACTGCGCAGGGTCAATCTAAGATGCGCAACTTCAGCTACGTGAATCGCGTAGCTGAAGTTGAAGTACTTAAATCTACTTACCGTGGCGTCTTCACTGTGGTAAGTTGACAGCTGATGCTCTCCCGTCGACTCTGTTTGCTCTCCTCGTTCTGGTGGAGTACCGGAGTCAATGGGAGAGCGCTGAGCGGTCGATTTATCGCTTCTATTACTAGACATGATAAATTGACCCCTGCTGGATCGATCGCTGCCCACCGATCTGGTGGGTAGTGTAGACAAGCCCTAAGAGGTGATCAGAATTAGATTCCATTCCTGGTTTACAGAGGCAGCCAAAGACTGAGGGATCCAAGTCAAAAACGATTTTATTCTGGGAGATAGTCTCTCTTTAATAAAAAGTGACTTATAAACCTTTGAAACATCGTCACTATCTTCAGGCAGTTACAACAAGGGTGACTTAGGAGTCCTTGTCCCTCAGTAGATTCCTTTGATTCCTTCTTGTCTCTCTTCTAACCATCTTGTCTGCATAAAACACTGGGCAGTCTGGTTCAACAGTGGAAATGCCTGAAGCTATCTGAAATGTTTTGAATGTCATGGGGTTTTTTTGCCTCAGGATTTATGACTTGTTTTCTGGGAATCTTTCTTCAGTTTCTTTTACAAATGTGAAAGTATGTAACTCTCTTTCCAAAGAAATCCTCTTCTCACCATGGAGAGTCCAGCTACGATCCTTGGACATGAGCGCAAATGTAGCAAAACTGAGCTCTTGGGGTTTTTAGAAAGTTGTGTGTGTGTGTGTGTGTGTGTGTGTGTGTGGATGGGGAGAGGAGGAATTCCATGGAATGACTGTTAAGTAAGTCACTCTGGAGTTTTGATACTTGACTTTATGAGCATCCTGCCAATGAAGTGAAACTACAGTCTGTGTCAGAACCACTTTGATTAGAGCATCTAGCAAATCGCTGTTCCATTTCAGTGGACTTCCATTTATAGTGCTGGTGACACTAGCCGCAGATGGGCTCACCTGGGCTGAGGTGTGGTTGTGATAGCCTTATGTTCTTGAACAAAGGTAACATCTGGCACTCGTCACTTTTCCAACCTCTCTCTCTTGCTGCGTTGGTAACTCGTAGCAGCTTCTTATGAGCTAGGCTGTGAACACCGGGCATGTTTTCATGAGTAGCTAGCTTAACTTTCCAAACCAGCAGCTTTCAGTGCTCCTTTCCAAGGCAGAAGGAGCACTGGTGGTCACCCCTGTTCTCAGTCACTGTTTGTTTGTCTTAAGCCTGGTCTACCCTCGAAAATTAGGTCAGCATAATTATGTCGCTCCGGGGTGTGAAAAATCCACACCCCTAGCAGCCTAGTTAAGCTGACCTAAGTCCCTGTGTAGACAGCACTAGGTCGAGGGAAAAATTCTTCTGTCAACTCAGCTACTGCTTTTCACGGAGGTGGATCACCTACGCCAACGGGAAAATCCCTCCTGTCAGCATAGGTAGTGTCTACACTGAGGCACGACAGCAGAGCAGCTGTTCTGCTGTAGCGTTTTAAGTGTAGACAATCCCTTAGCTTCAGTTCTGCTGGTGAGTGTCAGAGATCTCTCCTTGCCATAAAGAAATCCAGGAAGGAGATCACCTGTGAAAGGTTCTCTAAGAACTGGGCAGGAGGTAGTAATCTGGTTGCTCTGGTTCACTGGCTTCATCCAGATTTAAAAGGACTCACGCCCTGGCCAGCTTCACTGTGCAGAACTGGTCCTGCCATCTCCTTTCTCTTCAGACCTGCCAGCGTCTGAGGGATGCGTGCGTGCCGTCGGCAAAGCCAGCGTGGCGGGTGTGCTCCACCTCTGACTCTGCCACGCGATGGAGGGGAAAGGCAGCAGGCAGAGGAGAGCTGGGGTTTGTTTGGAATGTGAGAACAAAATGGAGGTTTCTGCTGCGTGGACAAACAGCCCTACAAAACCAGGGACTGTCGTTGGGGGAGGGGTGGGAGGACAGAAGCGAACGGCAGCTTTGAAGGGACCAGCAGCTGAAAGTGCAACCTTTAAAATGGCCCCTTTATTGATGTGCTTGTATGCAATAGCTTATGGCAGTAACTTGATTTGGGCTGCTGAAATGTTGTGCCCTGACTGGCTGTGTCCAGATTTCGAGCGATGCATAGTGCTTGGGGCTTGCTCCAAATCTCAAATAAGGGCAGTCTCGTAATGTTGGCTTCTTTATTGGTCTGTACTTGGATGTGAGCAGCATTTCCCCCCTAGGAGACAGGTACAGAACAAAATCTGTTCAACTTCTTCTCTCCCGATTTTGTGTACTTCTACAGATGACGGCCCTCCTGCTTGGAAACACCAAGGATTTAACATTTGTAATTTACTTCAACACTTTTTGCTTGCTTCGGCAAGGCAATAAAAAAATGCTCCAGAAAGTATATTAAAGCAAATATAAAGAGGATTTGTGATCCTGAAGGAGTTTGTCACGCCAAGAGCACATATCCTTAAAAGGAAATGTGTGGTTTACTTTCCCCTCTTGCATCCTGTTATTTAAGCTATTTTAAGTTTTCTGTCTGGAGGAAGCTGAGCCAGAGCTGAAGTGGCTTTGATTTTTTCTTTGCTTGTGGTTTGGTGTGCCACCTGCATATGGGCAGAGCCTGGTGCCATATATCATCGCAGTGACCTTTGAGTGGGTCCAGCATGCGGGCGTGGAGACTCCTTCAGCAGAAATAGGAAACTTTGGATGAGCTGTAGTTTCCTTTCCATCAAAGTGTAATGCTCACAGTCTGTAGTTTGCCTGTTAGAACGATTCCATATTTGCTTCCTTGTAGTCCTGGCTCTTCTGGTGCCCAAGCGTTGGTTCTGGCACAGGCTTTCTAACTCGGGACCTTCAGCCAGTGAATAACCTGTACTCCACTAATAATGAGCTGATGTCAAGACAACCTCCCGTCTTAAGTCTGGCCGAATAGTAGAGGGCATCCAGAAATGCAGGAGATTAGCATGCAGTGAATTTGTGGAGATGGTATGCTGTAGCCTACTAGAACTTGCCAGCACACAATAAGGACCCTTGTAAACAAGTCTTGAATCCTATGTGCTGTTGTCATTTTGAAAATCTCTGTTGTGCAGTGCCGGAACGAGTGCGGAGTAAGCCTCTGGAAGAGTAAATGTCCTGTGGTTGAGGGGCTAGAGCTCTTTGTCTTTTTATGGGAGTTACTTTCATTGGGTCACCACAAGGACCTGCTGAAATTTGAAGGGAGAAGGTTATGTCTCCAGACCATACAAATTAAGGTTGTGTATGTGTTCGTTCGTTTTCTCTCTCTGTCTCTCTCGTTAAGGTTGCCAGAACGTATAGCCCATAGTAATATGCATCTCCATTCTGCTTATCAGTTTCCCTTCCCAAACTCGACAGCCTCTCTTCTGCTCATATCTCCACTCTCGCTTTTCTCCAGAACAGATGTTCTGTATTCAGTTGGAGTGCTTGAATCGCATTGTAACTAAATGTGAAACTTCACCTGCTACACAGGAGCTTACAACTCGGTCTGAGCAATGGTGACCATGCCAATGAGGTACTAGGCCCCTTCCATGAAAAGGTAAATGGTAGACTTACTGCTTTCTGTCACAAAGATGGTCTGTGGCTTTCCCCTGCCCAGTAAAGACATAGTAGCTTTCCATAACCGATCTTTAAGGGGTTTCAGAGCCAGGCTGCAGGGTCACTCTCAACTGTTCTTGTAAGTGCTTGGGTGCTTCTCGGTTATTCAGCTAGATGCTATCCGGGCATTCCTGGCTTCCACTCTGACTGCATTAAAACTATTACAATTCTGGGGCAGCGTATCCATCCGACTTTAAAAACCTAAATCCACTGCTCTGTTGCCAAGGAGTTAAGACTGAAAATGCAAAAGCCTCTGTGTATTGTAAACCCTCTGCTGTGCGGCCTGGTGTCTTGCAGCCGAGGCAGGAGAAGAACTATTTAAGTTGTAAATCCCAATAGCAAAGCAGCTGGGACACTGATATCCCTATAAAACAAGGTCCAATGGCAACACCGTAATGCAGAGTCTTAAAATATATTGTTTTTTTTCAGATTTTTTGATCAGAGTAGTAAGCAGGAGATCCTGGCATATCTCTGTAACTCATTGTAACTGCAATCAAACTCAACAGAGCTGGGATCAGATTTAAATAACACTAACTTAAGCTCAAAAGGGACCATGGGGCTTGTTTACACAGTGCGTCAGTCCACATGAGTGGGGTGCAAATTCTAGTCCTCCCCAATGCGGTGTGCACGAACTGGCCCGCGTGGACCCTGCTGGTGTGCACTACAAGCTTCCCGGAGTGCGTTAATGGGTGCTCTTTGATATGGGACTTGTTAACAGGCACGAGGGAGCAGTTAGTGCACACCAGTAGGGTCCACACACACCAGTTAGCGCACAACATGCTGATGCCAGCTAGAGCCTTCCCCCCACGGCCTCCCGCCTGCCCGAGCCTTTCACCAGCAGGTGTCACTGCGCATGGCTGTGCGGGCGCAGCATGTAGCTATGTGTATGCTACACGGCTACCCCCGGTGGTGTGTGGTAGTGTAGGTGTAGCCCGCGTGAGTCTCGACAGCAGTTAAACACCCACCACATCTGTACCGGGTGACTCACGTTCGTGGAGCTCAGGCTGTTGGGGCTGTTTAATTGTGGTGTAGACATTTGGGCCCGGGCTCCGGGGCCCTTCCGCCTCGTGGGGTCTCGGAGCTCAGATTCCAGCCCGAGCCCAAAAAGCTACACTGCAATTTTACTGCCCCACAGACTGAGCTCCCTGAGCCGGAGTCAGCTGAGACAGGCCAGCCGTGGGTATCTAATTGTAGTGTCTAAGCGTCTAGCAGTGGTCTGTCTGCTTGCAGGCTAAGGAGGAATTCTTGGTCAATTCATCATCCATTTTTTACATAAGTGTTCTGAGAACCTGGTTAAGAGAATGTGCCATTAGGTTCCTTTTGAAATGACCAGCCGTTCAGGATATGGTTGGTGATTATAAATACATTTTTATTTTTATTTTCCCCAATAAGCAAATATTTGATTATTTTGGAGTAATTTTGATCTGCAAGAAATCCCAGAGTAAATGATTATCAGAAGCATGAGGAATTCTTTTTAGTGATAAGCTTAAATGGTGGTATAGTCGGCTGAAATGTCTCTGTTACGGGACTAGCTTAAAGTAGCATTGTGTGTCTGTGATCCTTGCCTTTTCGCTAGAGTTGGTGAGCGTTAGAATAAATCGTTTGCCAAGAGATGGTGTGCCAGACCCTACAACTGAAGTTCTATATTATCTGTCCGCATCAAGTTGCCCTTTTGTTTTTCTTATAAGGCTGTCCCATCATTCCAAAATAAAAGAAGCTTCCACGTGTCTGTCTGTCTGTCTCTCTCTTTCTTTCTCTCTCTTTTTCCCTCCCCGCCCCCCCGTACCTTTCACAAGAGAATGATCGGCCATTTAGTGAAAATGTCTTCTGTAATAAGGCACTTATGATGGCAGAGCTTTCCTTTCTGGTAAAACTATTCCTGCCTGTTTTTAACGGTAAATCTAATCTATTTGAAAGCATCTGATGATAGGATGTGGAAAGCAGTTTGTATAGACTGGATGGGATTTCAAATGAGCAAACCAGGGCTTTAGAAACAAACTAGTTCAAATAATTAGTCTCTCTTGTGGCCAGTCCTTGCTTACGGTATCTCCTCTAATTGTGGAAATGGTGGTTTCTGTTCCGTTCTGCAAGAAATACGGGGGGGAAACATTGTGAACTCACAGCTGGTGACATCCTTGGAGTGGTATGTACCTTTAGGGGAGTGGAGGATTTGCTGGACCTCTGACTTAGGCCTGAGCTCCAAATAGTGCCAGCTGGCATTAAAGGCTTTCTCCTCTGTGATACAGGGTGGGGATCCAAAGCAGCTGGCCGGCACTGAAGGTTGGCTGGCCTCTTTCCTGAGCTCTAGGGTTGAGGACTTTGGAAGTAAAACTTCCTCACTACGTTCCAACTAGCTTCCCATCATGTGAACTCCCATTCGTCACCTGTCCCGGGACACCTCTAGATAAACACAGATGTGCTGTAGGCAAACCTGGGTTGCAGATACTTTTTTATATACAAGTTTGAGGTGTCAGAAATGGAAAATAAATGAGGAATAGAAATAAAAATCCCAGCTGGCCTCCTGCCTTGGCTAAGGTCTGTATTTAAAGCTTCAAGGAGGCAGCGTTTTGCGTACTTGGCCATTTCCTTTGTAGAAAATGGTTGGCAGTTGTGGCTTGGACAAATGTTAGCTTAAGATTCAGCAAAACTCTGCACAGGTGTCTCTGGGCTTATCTGACTTATTTGGCACAAGTGCAGAAGGTTCTGGTGGGTCATTGTGAACCAAGACTTAGCACTGATTTGCAGAGGGATTTGGGGTGAAATTGAAGTACCCCTTAAGGCCAGAGCTGGCCCTCTGCACGGGGGTGAATTGCCTCCTTTATGCATTGGGCATTTTCACTGGTTTCTAGGCAGCGAAAGGATCTGCCTTAAGGAGCTAGTTTGTGCAATGAGACATTTGAATGAAAGAAGCTGTGATTTATCTCCAGGGGAAATAGCTTGCTGATGACATCTGACTGCTGGGCTTAATAAAGCTTGCTTTGTAAGCTTATATTTTTGGAATAAAGTTCTAAAATTGAAGGCCAGACAGCAGTGTTTTTCACTAAAATTACTCTTTGGTTAAAGCACGTTGTATTTTGTCAGCATTATTTTAAGTGCTGCAGTTGTGAATAGGATTTTAATCTTTTAGTAATTCACTTTGGAATACTTTTGATTGTATTACATTTTAAGGAAGAATTTAGGAGTGACTGCAGGGTTGCACTATGGTACCTTGGACACATGCCATTAAACCATTTGCATTTCATTTTCTGGTGAACTTACTAAAATGCTTTAAAATACCACATGGAACTGGGAAACGGAGCCGGCTGGGGAGGGGTTTCTTTACTAGAACACTTGCTAGGCAAGATTTAATCAGGATTACAGCGCTGTTGTTAAATTAACTAACATTTAGATAATGGATCAGGCTTTTCAGTTATTTTAATGTGCTGTTGGCTTTTCTTTGTTTAAAGGTGGTTGTCCGTTAGATCAGTAAAGACTGACCTTGATTATTATTTTTTTGGCTTGGTCTTGGCTGGGGAGGGATAGTTCAGTGGCTTGAGCATTGGCCTGCTAAATCCACGGTTGTGAGTTCAATCCTTGAGGGGGCCATTTAGGGATCTGGGGCAAAAATTGGGGATTGGTCCTGCTTTGAGCAGTGGGTTGGACTAGATGACCTCCTGAGGTCCCTTCCAACCCTGATCTGAGCAATTCTGTTTGTTGCCACAATCCAGTAGAGTCTACAACAACCTGGCATCTGAATGTGCACCAGTGACAGACGTTGCTTCTGGGGCAGGCTGTTTAAATTCTGGGCGCTTGTAGGAAGGCAGCTGTGTTGTGAGTAGAACACACGTTTTGTCGAAGCTCCACTCTCTTCCTGGAGAGGGTATGTGGAGTGAAGACTAAGGGTGTGCTTGTTGATCTTAAGGCATAAGAACTTACGTGTGTGACTCTCACAGATGCATTTGGCTGAATCCAGCTGAAAATACCTGTGGCTGCTGGAGCTGCTAGGCGTGTGGTCTGTTTTCTGCAGCAGACCAGCTCTCTGGGGAGGCAGGCTTGGCAATACACAGCGAATGTGACTGGTGGCTCTAACTGCAGAGCTGTCAAGGGAAAAGAATTAAAGACGACCGCCCTAATGCCTGTACTGGGGGAGGAGAGGAGGGAAAGAGAGATGTGGGGCAGTTGCTTTGCTCTCAAACAAGAGCAGCTGTTGTATCTAGGAGACTTGCCGGTCTCTGCTGTTTTCTCTGGGACCAAGGCCCTTTGTTGTTTCAGAGAGTGCTTGTGGATGTTAAATGACTCTTTTGCTCCTGAGGAGGCTGGTGGACATCACCGGAGAGGGAAGTCCTTCCTTCCAACTCCTAATTCCACATGGGCAGCGGCTCAGCTTCTATACCCTGCCTTGCCCCTGGGCCTGGTCTAAGTGCTATCCAGGGGGTCACTGGTGAAGTGGCCCCCACCCCTAGGAACTGGATTAACCCCTCTCCCTCCGCACCTTGCATTGATGTAGGGCACAGTCTGTTAATGACGCAGGGCTGCTGTTGGCCTTAGCGGTTTAGCCTGCAAAGGCTCTGTACGCACCAAACTGTGAGGTCGTCAGCCTTCAGGGGGTTGGTTTTATTAATACCTGGTAAGAGTCCTCCCAAGAGAAGCCGTGCACAACGAGGAAGAATGGTGCGTGAGTCAGGAGGTGGCACTCTTTGGTCTGCCAGTGAACCAACACTCCTCGGGTTGGTGGTGGAGGAGTAGTCTTCCAGATGAGACCCGTAGGGGGCGCTAGACCCAGCACCTTTGGTAAATTCTGAATTGCACAATTATGTTCTGCTGATCCAAGCTACTCTTAAGATTTCTGTGGGATGCAGGATAATTGTTTCTTGTCCTTGAACTGTTGTATAGTGTGTTGGTGTTAGTTCTGACAGGCATACGAGGCGTTGCATGTATTTCGGTGGCAGGGAAAACATTTGCTACGTGGCATTGTGTGATGATAAAATATGCGGGATCCATTTGTATGAAAGGCAATAGATAAACTGAAAGTCTTGTCCCTTGTCCCAGTCTCTTCCTTACCCAAGTAGGTGTTTACTTAAGCCTATTTCTGAGTATCCAGTGGCACTGTAACTTGATAGCTGATTATCAAACCAAATGTCATTGCATAGTACTCTTTGGAAGCTCACAGTAAATGGAAATGTTATTGAAGTGATTTAATCAGTTCTGTATTTGATTTTTTTTAAACATGTTTAGATTCTGAAAGCATGGAATCTACACCAATAATTTAAATTAGAGGGAGGTGTTTAGGATGTACATTCTTACTCAGAAAATATATTAAAATGGGTTTTATACAAGACGGGGGCACTGGTACTACAAAGACTTTTATGCAATGCAAAACCTTGTGCATGGTGAGCAATCCCATTCAAATCAAGTCTGAAGTCAACTGGCTTACGTGCACCATGTAAAGTCAAGCCCGCTAGTCCGTGCAGGATCAGCGCCTCACTGCTGGTGCTTGCCTGCTAAATTTAAAGTCCATGCATTGAATGCAGGACCTCCAAGTCCCAGGTCTGACCCTTGTCATGCACGGAATGAGACGTCTCACAAAAAACCATGATGTTGTACCAGCTGGCTCCTGTCAGCGTGGGCAACCTTTCTTTAGTTCCTGCTGTTTAATTCACATTCTTGGTGAATCCAGTTTACAGTTATGAACAGCAAGTGTGTGTGACACAGGTAGATTTGGATCTAAAACGAGTAGACTACTTAGGATATTTATCTCCTGTTCAGTATTATCATCATCTCTGTGCCTTACAGAAATTACAAGACAAATGGTTAGACCCCTTTTACGTTTCAGTAAGGCATGCTGGGGGATTTGGGGTTAATTTATTTTGGTGACAACAGGGATGTACTTCCAGGAGGATTAACTTGTTTCTACAATTCTCTCCTTTTTCCTCCCCACTATGATGTAAAGATCTCAACAGCAATGGATTCATTTGTGATTATGAGCTGCATGAACTCTTCAAGGAAGCTAATCTGCCTCTCCCAGGATACAAAGTGAGAGAGATCATTCAGAATCTTATGATTGACAGTGACAAGAACAAGGATGGGAAGATTAGCTTTGAAGAATTTGTGTTTGTAAGTATATTTCTGCGTTTTCCTGCAATTGAGCTAACCATGTTTTTGCTATAGGGTTTTGTGACAAATACACAGTCTGAACTGCCTTAGATGAAGTCTAATAATAATGGGTGTAACTTCTCCTCACTCCATTCACCCTGATCAGACTGTCTACTTTGTATTAGGGCTTGATTTTTTTTTTTTTTTTTTAAAAAAGACTGTTTGCAGTAATTCTTGTGCTTCTAGAAACACTAGCTGAATAGGCCTAGCCTTTCCTACCAAAGTACTGGCCTTCCCAGGGGAAAGAGCAGGGTTACTTTTGAAGGAATGGATCAGAGAACGTCTCACAACTTTTCCAGTATGAAAACTGTCTGTCTTAGAGAGGCCGAAGGGTCGTTCCTTTCTAGGGTGACTTGGTGTTGTTTTCTGAGTAGAAGGAAAGGTTCTTTCACTTATCAAACCTCAGAAGATACTGACTTGAAATCAGCTTGATCTTTCTATACACTTTTTAGGTCCCCGACCCAAACCAGAACTGATACGATGGGATCTATGCGCTCATGCCACTTCACAGCTCGCTAAGGCCTGGTCTCCACTAGAAAACTAGCTCAGATTAACTACGTTGGTCAGGGGTGCAGAAAATCCACACCTCTGCACGTCGGAGTTAGCCTGACCTAAGTCCCCGTGTAGACCGCAGTAAGTCGTCAGAGACTAATTCTTTCATCGACCTATCCACTGTCTCTTGGGGAGGTGGATTACCTACACCAGTGGGAGAATTTTAAGTATAGATAAGCCTTAAATTCTGTCCTAGTTCCTGGATTGTGGCTAGTTAATACTTGGTTCCCCAGACTAGTGGAGCAGAAGGAAAGGAACGTTTTTTTACCTCTCAAGTTCATGTGACTACAAATCACTTGAGAATCTTCTCTGTTTGTTTGTTACAAATGAGGGTGGGAGGTGGGTTTATAAGGTACACTTTGAGGTTAGTTCTAGTTGCTGGTCTGATTGATTTAACTTTCACCATTGGCCTGCTTTTCCCTTCGGAGGAGGAGTGCAGAGTATGATGATCTGGTAGACAAATCTAGAATCTGGCCTTTGACTCTAAAAAGGGATCAGAAAAAGTGTGGTATTTCTGGCAAAGACTTTCTCTGAAAGACTGGTTAAATGCTGCCCTGTACCCTCTTTACATTCTGACAGTGATGTTGTGACAGCAATGCCACTAAATGTGTGGTGTGAGGAGGACAGCTGTTTTTATGTGCAACTTCTCTTGATTTCTTTTAACTTAGCTTTACCTTTTTGTTCCTCGGTTATTTTCAGACCCTCTGAACTCTTGAGTTCGGAGCTGAATAGTAAGTTGGAGTTCGTTTGCAGTTTGTGAGCACTTGCATGTGGGGTGCATGTTTCAAATGCCAGTTTGCACTGGGTCATAGTTCTGACTTGCACTAGAACACAGTTTAAAAGATTCTCGTCCACATAAGTGAAGTGTTTAATAATTTTGTATGTTAATAATATGAAGATCTCCTACCAGCAACTAACCTCTGCGGGGAGACCGTCAGATTTAGCAACAATTCCGCTTATAAAGTTTGTTTATAAAAGTGTAGAAAGAGGGAATGTTACAGCTTCAGTATAATTACTTGGAGAAATAATATGAAGGAGGAGGAAGACTTATCTGAGGTTGACCAAGATTTCATTGCCAAAAAGTGGCCTTAAAATGAAGGGTTGGCTAGCCGTGTTCATTTGAATGACTTAAACGGTAGGGTACTGGAGCAGCTCTTTGACTGGTCGTGGAAAATAAAATAAAAAAACACCTAGGTCTCTAAGGTGCCACAAGTACTCCTTTTCTTTTTTCTTTTTATTAAAATGAAAGTAATTCATCTAGTGAACAGCTTGTTACTTTTCAAAATGGTTTGCAGACCGGTCGTAGTAAACATGCCATCTGAAGTGCAGTGCTTTTAAAAGGGTCCGTTTGAATAGTCTAACAAATACTTCACTGTGTGAGGCTGCACGTTTCCAAATTCGTAATAAAAAGAACTGTGGCACAAACTCACTCCTAACCCCGTGGAGCCTGGATCCTCTGGTCCAGCCAAGCTGTCCCTGGTGCAGGAGCGATGCAGGGAGGGGCGATGTTGCTGAATGCCACCTTTGTGCTACCCCATCCTGGTGGCAGCAGGGGCTGATTCAGCATGGTGTCTAACGCTGTGCTGACTGGCCATGTCTCCGGGGCTGAGGGCTTTAAGGAGTAGGTAGTGGGGACACAGAGCTAGCTACAATCACTCTGCTACTGGGACTTCCCTCTGCTGCCTGGTTAAGACAGGCTTACAGCCCTGTTCTGCAACCAGAGCTGCAATTCAAGAAAAAATTGAAAAATAGATAGGGCCACTAGAGAAGTGCTTAGTCCTGCCCTGACAAGGGAGTCCACCAGGCCATGCCAAAGGATCACACTACGGGTTGTACCAGAAGAAGGGGGATTGCTGAGACCGGCAAGGGACAGAGAAGTTCTAGAGGGAGAATAGTGAGCACTGGGGGCAGGAAGGAGCTTGAGCACCAGACACTGAAATCTGAGACCGTAATTGAGAGCCCTCCCTGAGCCTTGCCACTGAGTCTCCAGGCAGAGCCCTGAGCACCATGCGAGTTTGTCTGACACCTACGCGATATTGAGAGCATTTCAGAGACGGCTGTAGGTGCCCCTTGCTGAAGACAGAAGTCAGTCCCTTCAGGGGGATTGAAGTCGATCGAGAATGGTTGGGTAGGGATATGTTCTGACATGCGCTTTCTTTTTTTTCCTCCTCTCCCCAACCTCACGAGGAGTCCCAGCCCTGAGGGCTTTTAGAAAGGTGCTCCATAATCAGCATTCTTCTGAGATTCTGACATTACCCCAGGTCTCCTGGACTTGCATTCAGTGTGCCCGCAAATGCTGCCTTTGGAATTCTGAAATGCTTAGCAAGGCTGCCGGCTGCCGAGAGCTGCACACAGGAGTAAACATTAGGTTTAAGCTAAAATACTGGATGGGTTTGAAATCCCGACAGGAGACTAGCCTGCTGCCCTCTTGGTTAATCTGTGGTGCCCATCACAAGGCACCCTTGAAGTAGTAGCTTTGAGTTAGCCAGGATATGGCAGGCTAGCTACTGTGTGTGACTAATGCTACTGCTCCAGCTTGGTGTGTGGAATTGTGCCACACTGGGACCAGATTGTTACAAGAAACGGGGGCTTATCTTCAGCTCCTCAGTGCCAAAACTGTGCCTTTTCCCCCTCTGCCCAGCAGTAATACTGCACCCTCTGCTTCTCTTGTGTAAATGTGTGTACCTGGTAACTGTAGAGAGGAAAAGGGAAATACAAGAAGACACCATGTATCTTTAATGCACCAGGGAAAGAGGCAAAGCTGTCCTGCATGGAGAGCGTTCCTCTGCGGAGCAGAAGCTAGAGCTGAAAGCTCTTGGGTGCTTTTCCAGTAGGGTGTGCCAGCTGGGAAGCTTTCAGTAAGAGCGCAGAAAAACTGGATGATTGTCAAAACCCCAAGAGGATGGCTGAGTCTCACTTAGGCAGATATTTCATGGAAGATACAAGGTGTGATTCAGAGATTGCTGTAAGCCCACACGGAGGAGCAAATAGGACTGGGGCTCAGCAGGGACTTGCAAGAGGAGAGCAAAATGGTGAGCTCTTGGAGGTTTGGACAGCTGATTAGGTTACGATAGTTCTAGGCAGAGATCACCTCTGAGGAGATGATTTCTTGATGTTTAATTAGTTTTTCTTTCCTAATCATTAGTTCAATAGACATTAATAGTACATTAGTATCTGCAAAGAAATCTCAGCATAAACTTTTCCATGCTGAAGATTCTCTCTTGACCTCAACCATAAAGAGCATGTATTGATTTGATCTGCTGAAAAGTTTGTTACCTAGCAATAGCCTAATATGCTAGGAAAGTCACTGCTGCGGTTCGTCTTAGAGATGTGTTGTTTTACACTTGCTCAGATGTGCTTTAAAAAACTCCGAGTTTTGTCTTCTGTGGGGTGTGGACAAAGTCACGTCTGTGTGAGCTAAAGACACATCCCATGAGCTGTCCTGCTTACACGAACTGGTTACAATTGTGCAGCAGCTTTCTGAATGGTTTTGCTCACATGGAGACTGCATGTACACTTGCTTTCAGACTGCAGAGTTTTGAGCTCTTCTGGTGGCCTCTTGCAACCGAACTAAAATGATGATAAATGCGTGTAAGTTACTGGCTTCTTAAGGCCATTTCAGTAGCTGTTTGTGCTACTTAACTTGATTAAATCCAATGGAGCCCCATTGTTTTCCCCCGTCGCAAATGTAGATCCAGCAGCATTCTGCTAGACCGTTCTTAGGCTTGCTGATTACACTGCAGTGTTGGCTTAAACACGTGTTTCCCAGTTTATAGAAATGAATGTTTGTCTAAACAAAAGTTCCTGCACTGTAGATTTTCCAAGAGCTGAAAAGCAGTGAGATCGCTAAAACGTTCAGAAAAGCCATCAACAGAAAAGAGGGAATTTGTGCGATTGGTGGAACATCAGAGCTCTCCAGTGAAGGAACCCAACACTCTTATTCAGGTATTGCTCCGGCATTCGAATGCTTTCTTGAGTGAGCAGAGCAAACCCGAGAACTAGCAAGTTGAATGACCTGGCAGAAAACAAGCCCCGCCCCCGCCCGGAATAGTTAAATTGAAACAAGAGCAAGGCTAGATATCAAGGGATGCCACATTAGCTCCCTTTAAGTTGAGTGGCCGAGTATGTCCACGTTCCTGAGATTTGTCGTGCTAGCATTTTCAGTTTGCTGATGTATTCCTCTTGCATTTGGCTATAGCCAGCTCAGTGAGTGACTTGCACTGTGAAAATTCCTATACTACTACAGAGGATAAAAAGCTCTGAATTTGACTTTTATGACCAATCAGTTCTTAATTTGTAATGATAGAGGTGCCGGGGCTCAAGTTGTGTTTTTACATTCATAACTGATGCAGCAAGCCAAAGGTGACGGGGCTCTGAACGGCCAAGCCTAGGGGTGCCGGGGCTCAACCCTGGCACAAATTAAGCACTGTGACCAATAAAGTGAAAATGTAGTACAATAATTACTGTGCACCGTTCAAATGTATGCTATGCTGTAAAAAGCCTGCATTTGCTTTGATTGCACTCGTTTTAGAGGAAGAAAAATATGCCTTTGTAAACTGGATAAACAAAGCCTTGGAAAATGATCCCGACTGCAGGCATGTTATTCCAATGAATCCAAATACAGATGACCTGTTCAAAGCTGTTGGAGATGGGATTGTACTATGGTAAGTCTGTTTCCTACAGAAGCCCTGTCATTGGGACTTGACTCTTCAATCTAGGCTGCTTTTCTGACCCTGTATGTTTGGATAGAATTCTGTGCCCGTATAAAAAGGGGTACGTAGTCACTTCAGACTTTCAGTGCAAGAGCATGCTTTTGCTTTTGCTGCCAGCTTTGATGATATGGGGGAAACTGGGGTTATATATTGTCTGTGGATTCTCGCTTCTCTTTGGGTCTTGTTACACACACTGACTTCAGAAAAGTCTGTCCTACAAAAACCCAGCTACATTCATGGATGCACAGAAATGTGTGACAGTGACCTGTGGGGGCATGTTCTGACATCAGTCCAGTTTCCTTACATTCCTGCATCTCGAAGCACTGTCATGTCCCATGTTGGAAGCCTCAACAGAGGCTAAGGATGAATGCGTCTAGCAACAGGATCTCTGAATACCCGATCTACTTCCCATTGGCTCTAATGATAGCTGGATTAGGCTCTAGGACGAAGGTGGGGCCCATTGGTAGTGAAACTTGCTCTGCTGTTCACTGCAAAATGTGGAGTCTACTCTCCAGGGCCATCAAATAGCCTACATTTTCACGCTGTAGAAACGGCTTTTAGATTGAAAAGCAAGGTGACATGGTATTCCAGGGGCACTGTAGCAAAAGGCGGAAGATCTACTCTAGGTTAGGCATTGCCTATTTTCACTTTGATGATGTCTTTACCTGCCTTGTTTTGACACCTGCCGATCTGTGATCTACAAGTAGGACCAAGTGGGGAATAATTTATAATGTACAGCAAAACCTCTGCTTCGACTCCTCTTGCCTGTAGATGCAGGAAGCATTGCTCTACACGCTGAGTAGTAGAAAAACCCATTCTGAGCCTTCTGTGAATTCGCTTCACACGCCATCTCTTCCGAATGTTTGCACTGTCTGGGTTTTTATTTTGGAATTCCTATTTAATATTAGCAAGGTGTCTCCCTTCTAAGTATGCTGAAACACACAACGGGGTTAAATTGGAAGAAAACAAATCTTCCCTCTAGAATTTACAGCAGAATAATGGGTCTTCACCAGTTTGCTGATGGTATTCTGAATAATTCATGTGTTTTTACTCAAGCAACTGATCTAGTTCAGTGGTGGCTGTTACTGTGTTTAAAGTTTCATCAGGCTTAACTATAAATTACAAATACATTCTTGATGTCCCAAATCTAAACCTTTTATTTTAAACAACTGAGTACAAAGTGTCTGATCAAATCTCATTGTTGTTCTGTTTATTTGCAACAACTTGTGTTAGGATTAAGCGCTTAATGGTGTTTGAATATTTTTGTCTTTGTCAGTAAAATGATCAATCTTTCTGTTCCGGATACAATTGACGAAAGAGCAATCAACAAGAAAAAACTCACACCATTTATAATTCAGGTATGGTATAATATACTTTCATGATCCCTTACAAAGATTGAAATCGTACAGGGTTTGTGAGGGGAGATTAATACAGCAACTCACGGAATTAATTCAGGACTCTGGTCCAGAGCAGAGATCAGTTTTAATTGTATTTAATAATTTAAAGGAATCTCTGTACTGTGCATTAAATGGAAATCTTAGTGCAAAGGGTAATGTTCTGTAAATATTCGTAAGGGCAAGAGGAATGACGTAATGCCAAAAGCTGCTAAGGGTCCCCTTCACAGACTTTATCAAAACTGAAATGCTGTAGCAATCTACGTACCTCAAGGTTTATGCTGCTGTTATCAGAAGGGAGGCCGATAGCTGTGCATGTGTGTTTGTATGAGAATACACACGGTGTTGTAATACACAAACCTGTGTGTGCACATGTAACATTTTAATGCACGCTTTGATGTTCCAGTCTTAATCTCGTTGATGCCACTCGATGTGACTCAGAGGCTGAAACTAAAAACCAGAGACTGAAATTAAACCCTTGGGTCTAATTCAGTTCTTATTAATTCAGTCCACTTCCATGAGACTTCTTTTAAAATACTCCCTTGGAGTGTAATGCAGCTATAGTTACTGTAAAACTGCGAGTTTTCTTCTACTAAAAGCAGGGAGGTCCCCAGGCTGTCTGCACTGAACAAAAGGCGGAGGCCTCTCATTTAGCTCTCTTGTTTACAGGAGAACTTGAACTTGGCATTGAATTCCGCCTCCGCCATTGGGTGTCATGTTGTCAATATTGGAGCAGAGGACTTGAGGGAAGGGAAACCGCATCTGGTGCTGGGGCTTCTCTGGCAGATTATTAAGATTGGCTTGTTTGCCGACATCGAACTCAGCAGAAATGAAGGTAGTAACACTGCAAATGATTGTTTATCCTTAGTCAAGCCTAACCTTAGGGTGACCAGATAGCAAGTGTGAATTGGGATGGAGGTGGGGAGTAATCGGTTGCTTATATAAGACCAAGCCCCTGGTCACCTGATCTGCCTGATCTTGACCTACTGTCCCGTGGGGAGGGGGAATATCTGAACGAGACTTGAAATTACTCATTTCAGCGGCATAGCTCAGCCTGACAGACATTGTCTTTCAGCAGCAGGTCCTTCATGCCACATTCTTCTCATCCAGCCAATCTACTCTTCATTTTTCTTCCCCTTCTCTGCAAAGGGACTTCTTTTACTGCTCACTTTGATTGTGAAGAGCCTGCTTTGGGCTCTCAGACTGAGAGGCCATTGACCCTCCCAGGACTCTATGGAGTTGGCTTGAATAGGCTGGATGGCATGTGCGGGTAGCGTGGGCACCTTTCAGCTGTAGCAGTAGCCACAAGGTTTTCTTGTCACGGGTCCACCTTGAGCTAAACCAGTGCAAGCTTCGAAAGGTGTGAATGAGCTCACGTTCTTTGAGCAATGATAAATTCTGACTGGGAATGGGGGAACTGCTAAATGTCCATAGACCATTAATTAGATGTGTTTCTATCTGCAAGTAGATGTTCTCAAATCACAGGGCACCATTGTGTGATGCTTAGAGCTGGTCAAAAAGCATGCCTTCTTTTCTCAGACTTGTTGTAACTAAAACTTTCTGGCTTTTTGACAAAAGCCTCCCAAAACTGATTCTTTGTTGCTCTTTTTTTTTAACCAAATTTAAATTTTCACAAAACATTTTTTTTAGTCATGATTAAATAAAAAATATTCAACCTGGTCTGTGAGTGTCCACTGTGCCTATCCTGAGTGTATCAATGCAAGCGTGCCCCCTGCTCTAAAACACCAGGCATCAAAGAGCAAGTGCATTCACTCTCTATTTCGATATGTCCTGGTGCACCTCCCCAGTTGTTGGAGAAGTTTGTTACAAGACAGATCTTGCTTACTGAATATGTAGCCAGCTGACTAAAATAAAAGGTGTAATCTTTAAATCATAATCTTGAAACTGGGTTGGATGTTAAATCAAGCAAAATTTCTGGCTGCCTGGTGGTTATGGTACGTGGACTTGTGACATCAGCTCTTCTAAGCGAGGCAGAATTGGACCACGCCAGAACTTGGATGGGAGCCCCTCCGTGCCAGCAGTGGTGTTAGTGATTCGGCGAGTGGCATTTTCTTGGTAGAGCTCGAAACGCTGACTCTTAGGGAGAGACTTCGGAAGATGTTTGGATCACAAATAACTGCACGTTGGCCGTTTCCCTTCTTCGATCACCTAAATTCCCCTGGCACCTTTTGGTAGGGTAGCTTAGCTTTCCTTTCCCTTGTCAAAGACCGTATAGTGACGCCGCAGGCCGCCTGCCACATGTAGCTGCTAAGTGATCCCACCCGTCATCAAGCTCTGGGATCCTTGTGGGCTAACCGTGTCACACAAAGGCTTCTGGGTGACTCTGCTTTTCTTTTTATTACGTGTTCCCCTCCCTCATCCCTACCAATGTAAGCAGCCCTTGGGTATAGCATTTCCAAATCCCCTGCCTAGTGCGCGTCGGCAATGGACTTACGGCAGTGGCGTATTGGTAGTGGTGGTGATTTTTCAGACAAACACACGTGAAATCGCATACACGCTGATTTTTTATAATGGAAGGGCCATGTACCAAATAAGCCAGTTAAATTGCCTCGACCTGGAGGGTTGTAACTGGAGGTGATCAACAAATGTAAGTATTTTCTGGAGGGGAAAAATAAAATCCCTTCTAGAAAAATGTTGCATGGAATAGTACGATTTTTTAAAAATTATTTTTATTGGCAATACCAAGGTATGTTGGCAGAATCTGAAATTATTAGAGGAAAAACTTGGATATGGTCAGTCATTTTTTGTCCAAAAATACTTGGGTGAAATTTTTTTCAGCCAGCTCTAGCTGTAACTTAGAAGAAGTCCCTGTTTTTAAAAAGCAGTACTGTCCTGTATTTATGCACATCTGTTTTCTTCCAGCTTTGGCTGCCTTACTTCGCGATGGTGAGACTTTGGAGGATCTTATGAAACTGTCCCCAGAAGAGCTGCTTCTAAGATGGGCCAACTTCCATTTGGAAAATGCAGGGTGGCAGAAAATCAATAACTTCAGCTCTGACATCAAGGTAATTGGAGCTCCGCTTCTGTGAGGCGCAGCCAGGTGCATCTGAGCCAGGTTGCTGGGGTGAAAGTAAGTGTGTGTGTGTGTGATTGATTGGGCAGTACTTGTTTCTTTCCTGAATTGTTACATAAATTGTTAACCAGTTGGGCCCTGATCCTGCAAACACACACATGCTTTTAACTTCACTGCCCTGAGTTTGATTTCAATGACACTCTCAGGTTGGTAAAGCGAAGCATCTCTTAGTGTTTGCAGGATCCAGGGCTGCTTTACTTCAACATAAGAGCTGACCCTGTCCTCGTACAGTAGAGAAATGACAACTAGCGTACTCAGGGGTTCTGCCCTTGAATCCTCTCTGCTTGGTACTGATTCTCCAGCCATAAAAACGAGTGTGGTGTGTCTTTGTTGTTTATGGATGCCTTCATCTTCAAAAGCTGCAGATACCAGTTCAAAAGCCCTTAAGGGTTTTTACTGTACGAACGGGGAAGCAGTACATAGCTAGGATTCTTTCGTGTGGCTAAAAGGCACATTCTCAAGACGGTTCTCTTTCAGAAGCTGTTTTCAAGGGTCAGTAGAAAGCACTGGACTAAAACTCATCCAAAAACATGGGGAAAATTTTCATAAAATGTTTTGACCGTTTCTGCAGGGGAGAGCTCGTTCATTGTATGGAATCGCTAACCCTTGTTAGCAAATACTGATACTTTACCTGAGATGGTACAGGCTGAGGCACTGCAGGGACCTCTAGTCTTGTAGTCTTCACCTGGGACCTGGTGAAATGGGGGGTAGGTGGGGGAAGACATGTCTCCTAGAGGGCCTCAACCCTGATGCTAGTGGCTGATCTTGTGGCTTCCTTCCAGCTAGCAGCCCTCCTGAGCGTGATGGCTTGTGAACTTTATACAGCAAGGGCTCCAAACATGCCTGGAATCCAGTGACATGCCTACGGATTTGGGGGGTTAGAAGCAAGTGATTTATATGACTTTTTAAAAATATTTAAAACTTTCTTCTGCCTAAAGGGAGCTTCCTTTGGTGCAGGGAGTAAATCGATGCCTAACGCTGGCCGGGGATGCAGAGAATGTTGCATAAACTTTCAATTTTTTTCCCCCATTTTCAAAATTAGAAAAACTCCAAGTGCTCTGCCCAGACAGCTCTGCTCAGTGCAGGCTCCCAGCTGGTAGGCTCTCATGGGACACTTCATGGTCCCAGTAAGGGAAAGTGTTTTAGTTCTTGGTTTTTCCTCTCTCTCAAAAACACAAGCTCAGACCTGTATCTCCCCCCCCCCCACCCCCCTGCTTCCCACTAGACGAAAGGTTTGTACCCCCAAATCATCTCTGGAATGGCTAAAACGTTCATGTGAATACACAAAACTCATATCTTGTCTTGGGATCTGCTTTAAGAGAAAAACCCAAACCCTGCATTGTATAAATGTGATGCAACAAGAAAAACCTGCAGGCTCCATGTATTCAAAATATCAACAACGCTATCTTCTCTTTACTGGTTTCCTTTAGGAATGTGGTAGCCCTACAGAAGGATCCCTTTCTGATTTGAGGTGGGGAGGATGTGCCAATACGCCTGAGAAATTATATAGTAATTGGCATCAGGAGCATGAAGCTACTCTAGAGGTCAATCTATATGGGCTGGATCTCTGCAGGCAGTTGTTTAAGACCAGGACCTCCAACTTTTTTTTTTTTTTTTTTTTTTTTTGCAGATTGTGGTGGTGTAAAATATTCAGTACTGACCAGTTATTTTTGACCGTTTAAGTTTAGTGCTGGTTTATGGTTCTAACACTGGCTTAATGTTTCTAACTTTGTTCTTCTTTCCGCTCATGCCTCCGGGATTTCTGCTATGGTGCTCTTTCCCTCTTTCTTATCTGTCAAGCTCACTGACTTCAGTAATTCAGTCAAGGTATTGTATTCAGTGACCTGATTCAGACAAGTCTGCGATGTAATGTTCGTGTGTGTTCAGCACCATGTGGGAGAGTTGAATATGCCACTTAATCCATTTCAGGATTCGAGAGCCTATTTCCATCTCCTCAACCAAATTGCACCAAAGGGACAGAAAGAAGGCGAGCTGCAGATTGACATTAACATGTCTGGTTTCAATGTAAGTACTCAGTACATCTGTCTGGGTTTTTTTCCTTGTCCTTATGCTGTAAAGCTGAAAGCTGGGTATGGACTTTGCAGGCTGCTTATGGCCTCTTGATCACCTGGTGATTCTCAGACTTAGAATAAATAAAATATCAGTGTGGGGAAAGCGAGACAGACACACATCTGGTATCCAGTTAAATGAGGACATGTTTAGACCTGGGCATTAACGGCCAGTGTAACAATTGGAGTAAACCAAATGTCTGAGAATTCAGTCGCCTTTATACCTGGTGATATATTTGCGAGCATGCTGAATCACGAGTTCTAATTATTATTCTAGCTGGCTACTGTAAAGCTTGAGAGGGGAGCTTTCTAACCAAGCGGGTAGATGGTGACCAGTGCATCCATAACGCTATGGCTTATTACTACAATATTTATTCATTGCTTTGCTTTTATTTGGCCTAGTTAGTCAATGCCCCATACCTCCTGAAAGCAGGTGGACTTGTGTATTCAGTCCAGCAAAGGCAGTGTTCAGGAAGAAGTTCCTGCTCTTTATAGCTGAGTGACGTCCTCCAAGGCTGCTGGCTATTCATGCTTCTGTCACCCCAACAGGAGAAGGATGACTTGAAGAGAGCAGAATACATGCTTCAGCAGGCAGACAGACTGGGCTGCAGACAGTTTGTTACCCCTGCTGATGTTGTCAGTGGGAATCCCAAACTGAACTTAGCCTTCGTTGCAAACTTGTTCAACAAGTATCCGGCGCTTACCAAGCCAGAAAATCAGGACATCGATTGGACGCTACTGGAAGGTGATAAAACTTCTCTCCTATCGTGATGTGTGAAGGAAAAATACCTAATGGAAATGGTTTGTACCACAAAAGGCTTTTAGCATTCGGATGAGCCATCAGGCTTTTAAGAGTGCAAGTAACGAAAGATTCAGCACGATGGTGTTTCGTTTTCAGCGATGCTGCTTACCAGTGTGTGCATGTGACCAGCTCTTCTTGCGTATTGGCACAGGGGTCAGATACCAGGCTGTGCACTGAAGTGTGACTGTAGAGTCACCTCTAGTGTGCTTTAAAGAGACTAATCAACCCCCACAACAGTGCTGAGAGGCTGGGAAGGTAGGAGTCCATGTGTAGATGGGTTACCGGAGACCCTGAGCTGTTGCTTTTAGGGGCATCGCTGAAAGCACTGGGCTGCCTGGTTCTCGGCCATTTATTATTAATGCTAATAATTTAATGCTGCGTAGTCTCACCTGGGGTATTGCACCGCTTACCGGTGGTGCATACATCATAGTCCATTTTATTGACCCTAAACTCCTTAACTTCCCAAAGCCTAGTTAGATCTTTCAGCATTGAGAAAAGATGTCCAGGTAGCTGCCCTACAAGTTGGTCCTTTTATGAATCATTATGGAGGCAACTGGTTTTCAACCTTCAATGTAAGCTGCCTGGTACGGCGCTTCCTGCCAGGGCAGGTGGGATGCTCAGTGTCCCGAAGGCACGATTTCTCTCCAGAGTGGTGAGAGGCACCCGAACCGGCATCATAATGTCTGTCTCCTTTAACGTAGGAGAGACACGTGAAGAAAGGACCTTCCGTAACTGGATGAACTCTCTCGGTGTGAATCCACACGTAAACCATCTGTATGGGTAGGTTTTCTGCATCTTTCTTCCACTAGAGCCGTTGGCTTTTGATCGAATGCAACTTCAATTCTTAATTGACCAAAAAAGAAACCCTACATTTAAATGAACTAAAGTAGGTATTTGAACCTGTTCAGATCTCTTTGGTTGCGTTTAAGGATACATTAGGGCACCTAGAGCCTTGGATAGGTGTCTTTCTTTTTCTTTTTAAATTAAAACTACCTAAAACAGGTGGTCCTCAGTAAAACTGCAAGACTAGTCAGTATATCAGCTGCCAGTCACTCTGGAGATGCACTGGAATCTAGATTTGCCATATGATAGCCAGGGTTTATGTCCCCACGTCAGAAGGTGGGAGAAGTTTGATATTTTACTCTGGGGTGGTTGTTTGCTTCTTTTTTGCACTGTTGTAACATAATTAGTCATAACATTAAATGTAAACCTAAGGAAAGTCAAGATATGCTTCACTCTCAGAACACCAGGGCTAACCAATGCTAATCCATTCTAGTGACCTGCAAGATGCACTGGTAATATTGCAACTATATGAAAAGATCAAAGTTCCTGTCGACTGGAATAAGGTTAACAAGCCACCGTACCCCAAGCTTGGTGCGAACATGAAGAAGGTGAGAACTTTAGGTTACTGTAAGAACAATAACAAGCCTAGGTTAGAAATGTAAGATTTGGAAGCCTCGTTATATATACATTTCAAATTTTGTTTGTTCTTGTACATATTTTTTTTTCCCTGTGTTTGTAGCTCGAAAACTGTAACTACGCAGTGGATTTGGGAAAGCGTCCAGCCAAATTCTCTCTGGTGGGCATTGGTGGACAGGACCTGAATGATGGAAACCAAACATTGACGCTAGCTTTAGTCTGGCAACTGATGAGGAGGTACAAAGCTCGTTTAAAATATCTAAACTGTGTGAATACAGCATTTGAGTGTAACATAGTGTATCCCATGCTCCCTGCTCTCCCTCCCTCTATGGGAGAGATCAGATAGAGATCTGACAACATACTTCTAGAGCTCAGAACTTCTCTCCCTCCCTCCCCCCCCCCCCAATCGAAAAGGGAAAAACTGCAACAAATTTCAGTTTTTTTGAAACTTTTTAAATTTTTTTGTTCTGAAATTGTAGGGGTAAAAAGCCTCCCGCCCCCACCCCCGGCCTTTCCTTTTTTTAAACCCCCTATGGCAGAGGTGGGCAAACTATGGCCCGCGGGACCGTCCTGCCCGGCCCTTGAGCTCCCGGCCAGGGAGGCTAGCTCCTGGCCCCTCCCCCACTGTGTCCCCTCCCCCTCAGCCTCAGTTTGCCGCGCCGCCAGCGCTCTGGGCAGCGGGGCTGCGAGCTCCTGCCGCTCTGAAAGGCATCGTAAGGGAGCAGGGCGGTTGGGTAAGGGGCAAGGAGTCCCAGGGGGCAGTCAGGGGACAGGGAACGGGGGGGGTTGGATGGGACGGAGGTTCGGGGGGGGGTCAGGGGACGGGGAACAGGGGGGGTTGGATAGATATGGGAATCCCGGGGAGGCTGTTAGGGGGTGGGGGTGTGGATAGGGGGCGGGGCAGTCGGGGATGGGTGGGGGGGTTGGATAGGGGGTGGGGTCCCGGGGGGCAGTTAGAGGCAAGGGTCCCGGGAGGGGGTGGTCAGGGGACAAGGAGCAGGGGGGGTTGGATGGGTTGGGAGTTGTGAGGGGGGCAGTCAGGGGGTGGGAAGTGGGACAGGGTGGATAGGGGGCGGGGGCCAGGCTGTTTGGGGAGGCACAGCCTTCCCTACCCAGCCCGTCATACAGTTTTGCAACCCCGATGTGGCCCTTGGGCCAGAAGGTTTGCCCACCCCTGCCCTATGGGGAAAAAGGAAACAAACAAAGTGATATTTTTTCCCACTAAAATGAAAAACTTAATGACAAATTCTTTATTAAATGGAAAAAGCTATTTTCTAGGAATTTATTACAATTAACTAGCATTTTAAAGCCAGCTCTAAATGATTCTAGTAAGATACAAAACTGAAAATGTGTACTGTACAGATCAAATGACGCCACTTAATAACATTCAATATGCTAGCCAATATTTTCATTAATGATTTGGATATTGGAGTGGAGAGGGTGCTTATAACATTTGCAGAGGACACCAAGCTGGGAGGGGTTGCAAGCACCTTCAGGGATAGGATTAGAATTCAAAAGGACCTTGACAAATTAGAGAAGTGGTCTGAATTCAACGAGATGAAATTCAATGAAGACAAATGCAAAACTACAAATTGGGGAATTACTGGCTAGAGAGTAATTCTGGAAAGGATTTCGGAGTTCTAGTGGATCACAAATTGAATGAGTCAGCAATGTGATGCAGTTGTGAAAAGGCAAATGTCATTCTGGAGTGTGTTAGGAGTGTTGTGTATAAGACACAGGAGGGAATTATCCTGCTCTGCTCGGCACTGGTGAGGCCTCCGCTGGAGTTCTGTGTCCCGTTCTGGGCGCACGCTGTAGGAAAGATTTGGAAGAATTGGAGAGTATCCAAAGGAGAGCAACCAAAATGATTAAAGGTTTAGGTAAACTGACCTATGAGGAAATGTTTTTTTTTTTTTAAAAAAAAAAGGGCATCTCTAGCCTGGAGACAATAAGATTGAGAAGGGACCTTCTAAGTCTTCACCTGTGTTAAGGGCAAAGAGCCGGGGTCCATTGTCCGACTGTCAGTGCACATGGATAACAAGAAGTAACGTAATCTGCAGCAAAGGAGATTTAGGTTAGATATTCGGGGAAAGTTTCTAACGCTAAGGGCAGTGAAGCACTAGCAGTCGGGTTCCCAGGGAGGTTGTGGAATCTCCTTCACTGGAGGTTTTTAAGAATGGGTTAAATCAGTGGTTCTCCCCCTGTTTATCATTGCGGGCTGCATATGCGTTACCTGGGTTGAGAACCACCGCGTGCCCTACCTTTGTGTGATTGGCTCTAAAGAATTTTATCTGCCTTTTTAGTAATGTAAAGCTTTGGGCGTGTTACCCCTCTGAAATAACTCCTGTCAACCCCAGTGCAGTCACTAGCTTCGTCTGAACTGATGGAGCTTAAAAAGTGACTAAATACACGGCATCAATTCAGTGTTGTTCAGGGTGTCCTAACTGGTGGGGCACATTGAGAGGATGTTGGACAGCAGAATCTTTCTCTTCCCTTGTCCACTAAAGGTAATGTAGAGCAGAGGCTGAAGTCAGGGCTCCCAAGATGGGCCTGCAATTGCAGGTTGCTCTTTTTTTGGCTCAGTAGCCTGAATCCTAGACTGCATTGAGAACATGGCTTTGTTCCTGAACCATATCTACCCTGCGCTGTAAGGACCTGTCTCCCACTCATTCTCAGATACACCCTGAATGTTCTCGAGGACCTTGGTGATGGTCAGAAAGCAAATGATGACATCATAGTAAACTGGGTGAACAGGACACTGAGAGAAGCTGGCAAGTCAACCTCCATTCAGAGCTTTAAGGTACCGGGCTCCTTTTTCCAGTGGGAGGGGGACTGGCATCTCCTTTGCAATGCATTGTGCTACAGTGTCGGCCGCAGACTTGGGCACCTCCGTTGCAAGCCGTTGAGGGACATGGGTGGAGATTTGCTGCCTGCAAACCAGTTATTGTTTGTTTAGCGTAGTTTAAGCACTTAGCCGCAACTAAACAGAATAATAATGGTAATGCGGCATTGTAACTGGCTTGGAAAGGATCCCGGGGGGGGGAATAATTATTAGTAGATGGTAGCAATTTTGTGACTGTTTAAAAAACCCTTAGTTTTGTTACCCATTCCACAATCAATTCCGCTGTTGTGGAATCAGAAACCAGACTTGTTGAATCCTCACTGTATGTCACTGTGTTCTTCTAGGACAAGACTATCAGCACTAGCTTGGCAGTGGTGGATTTAATTGATGCCATACAGCCTGGTTGTATCAACTATGATCTTGTAAAGACAGGTGACTTATCAGAAGATGACAAACAGAATAATGCTATGTAAGTGTCTGTAGTCTGTGAATGGTGCATTTTATTGCAAGAGTACTGCTGTCCTATTCATGACCTTAAGGCTGCAGATGGGCATGCTCCAAAACCCACATTCTCAATCTTTTGCCATACTGGGATAATCCAGCGACACCGTCCCATTCAGCATGTCAGAAGGGCAGGCTTCTTGTGATGCCGGCTTTTGGAAGGAACAGAGAACTGCTTGAACAGTTTCTAGCAGTGTGATCCCCTATCCATTAGCAGATAGCCCTGTGAACAGATCAGATTCTCTCCAGTTTGATTCAGATTGATTTAATAAATACTTGGCCTATATCTCAATATTTGATATTTGAACTATTGGACACATGGGTCACTATGGCAAGTCTGTTTCCTGGTGAGAACAGCACGAGTCTTCTTCAAAATAAGTTTCTAGTGGGAGTACTGAACTGGAAAGTTGAAACTTGCTTTTCATGAAGATTCTGTAATAACTGTAACAGCAAACTTTCAGGTAACTTTCAGTACTCTGCTTGCTTTAATATTGATAGAAAGCAAATGCAAGGAGCATGAACAGAAGGAGAGAGAGTTCAGAAACTTAACTATTCACCAATAAGGATTAGTATTTATCTCGAAGGGATATTGAATAACTCAAGGTATATGTATTACACTTTCTCATCAACTGTTTGTAGAATGGACTTAGGTTCAAAATATCAACATGTATATTAAAAACTGCTAATTCTTTGTAATAAGGTTATTTTAAAACCAGTTGCTCTATATTAAAAACGCATGTATAAAACCAATCTACTTGCCAGATCTAAACAATCACACCTTGAAATCGGGGTTAATACCTTGTTAAACTGTGTGTTAGTGATCATTGAAATCGCGCTGCAATGGCTGGCTCTTTGGCTAACAAGTTCAGGTAAAAAGGGGATTTGAAATGTTTACATGTACTCATTTCTCTTGACTGGTGAATAGGTATGCTGTGTCCATGGCGAGAAGAATTGGAGCCAGAGTATATGCTCTTCCAGAAGACCTTGTGGAGGTGAAACCAAAGATGGTTATGACAGTGTTTGCCTGTTTGATGGGCAGAGGAATGAAGAAAGTGTAAGAAGCTGACACACATGCAAAAATCCCAACCTGCCACCCCAGTGCATGACTAGCTGATCAGCTGTGTCCGGGATGAAATGCTGTTGGCCTAAGAACTGTTGAAGTTTCAAGGATTCTCAGTTTTGCTTTGCAAGACTAGAACATTATCAACGTTTTCAGGGAAAGGAGTTTTTAACCAACAGATTTGCTCTTTTCCCAGAATGGAAGTTTGATTTAAAGTGCTCACGGGAATGCATTCATATCAGACCAGCATCTCAGAAAATGCTGCACTGGACCTATTTCTCAGATATTCTGTGTTTTTTCTTCTGAGGGTTGCTAAGGTGGTTGGCATGAATCTTAATAGAAACAAATTTCACTTGCTATCTAAAAGACAGTTTATCTTGTGTCTTGTGGTCAAATCTCGTGTGTTCTGGGTTTGAGCTTTTATTCCTTGCCTCTGTAACCATGAAGTAACTGGGATCTGTAGCGCAATTTATAAGGTTAAATGAGAAAATTATATTTCTGAAGATCAGTCTTCCTGCAGTATTCTCTCTACATGGTGCTTTTTTTTATACACATAACAAATATTTTGATTACTTTACAAATAAAGCATTGTGGTTTTTTTCTTGCTACCTGTTATTTAAAGGTCTTTCAAGATAGAGTATATTTAAGAATACCACCTAAAACTCAGCCTCTCTGGCAGTAGTGGACATCTGATGGCATCCGATAACATGCTGATGGCATCATTACATCTGAGAATCCAAATGAATGCATTTTTGTACGCATCTTGGTTCAATTGTGTGCACCTAGAAAATAATTTTTACAAATCCTGCATGTAAACTTCTGTTACTTTTTTATTTAAAATGCTGTTGGGAATAAAACAATAAAATGCTGTAGGGTGGCTGTGAAGGGAAGAGGCAAATGTTATGAACAGCAGGGTTAAGTAATCTGAACTGCAAAGTGCCGAGACCTAAAACTATTTTTTACAAATGTGCAGGAAGTGGTGTCACCAAAGAAGGAAGGAGCTGTATCCATAGGAGTTAATGTACTCTTGCTTTGGCAAGCTGTTGGCTGTAATTTGAGATCACATTGCTATTCTGAGCTATTCAAATGCTGTAATACGGTGGCAAAGCATTAGTTGAAATAAAAACATTTAAATACAGGCATCTTTTTTTGCATATTTAATATGATTCACACTTGTCAGTCTCTCCTTACTGACCATCCAATTTTACAACTTACTTCCATGGTTTGGACTTGTGGGATTTTTGTGCTGGTCTTTTGGTTTGCTTTCTGGGAGCTGCAGAAGAACTATCTTCCTCCCCCCCCCGCCCCCTTTCCGTTTTGCTCAGTAATGTTGGGGGCAAGGAAGGTTTACAGTAAACCTCAAGCCAGTTACTTTGTGAAAATGTTGTTAGTTATAACTGTGTTTTGTTTTTTGTTTAAAGATGACCTGTGAAGGGAATGCTATCCTGTACAACATTGGTGTCCTTATTCACCTTGACCCTTCCATAAAGGATGCTCAGAACACTAACCATGAGAAATCTTATATGGCTGTCTCCTACTCCAGTGTGCCTACCCAGCATGCGCCCTTCTGGAGATGTCACAGCTACCACTGAACCCTCTTGAATTAGGGAGCTAGTTCATAAGTCACAGAGGCTGGGTAAATGCTGTTTAGGCTGAGGTACTACTAGTCCCCAAAGGGCATAATAAGGTCAAATAATGAGAAAGGGAATGGGGCCTTGGATCTGGCCTCTCCTGTTTGGTAAAACTGTAGCTGCTTGGCCAGCCCTGTGATCCAACTTCCCACAGGGGTTGGTGGAGCTGTAACACTGCCAGCACGGTGCATGCCACGCGTTCTGCAACAGCCTGGAGAAGTTAGTCGTGCAGCCAGATGTTGTGGGTCCTTAAGAGGCAGGAAATTGGCCTTTGAGCAGAGGCTGGATACTGTCGTAGATCAAGCATTGGCATGTCGATCCACATGGCCAGCATGGATGCAAATTTGTTAATTCGGTTTGCAATCCCTTTTGCTGATACTCTGCACTTCATGCCAGCTTTCATAAGCATCATTAGTGAGATGGTTGAAGTCTGTGCCTTAAGAGTGAATTCAGTGTTCACCAAAGGTGACAGATTAACCATAGCCCAACTTCCACAATGCAGTATAAAACTGTTCAGAGGGCATGTTGGACTAACTTTTTTGTTTTAATTGTCCATAGTTTTCTCAGCTGTTTGTGAGAAGATCTTTGCTCCAGGCCTGGACAGCATGCCATATGGTTTAAGTGCACACAGATACCTAGACCTCTGTCTTTTAGCTTTTGTAAGTTTTCATCCATAATTAAGGCTGCAAGTTAGTGGTTGCAGAATTCTGGCAACATGTGAGGACCTTGCTTTGCTATGGAGCGTACTGTGATCAAGTAAATATTTCCGTATGGGAAGTCCAGGCGATGATGATTTGAAGATTATGATAGGGAGCAGTATTAATGTGATGCACTTAATCTGTGATTACATATTTAACTTCCATTATCAGAGCATCTGATTCTAGTTCGCCTATGAAGTTGCCATCCTGATGGTCTCAGGGGAGGGAGATGTGCCCTGTCAGGGCTGTTCTCTGTGTGCAGTGCGGGGTTGTGGTTTGTTTGGTTTTGCAATACTTGCTTTCTATTATGAGTATTATTGTGTAAACTGCTAGATAAGTCTGTCCAAATATTTTCAATTCTTGGTGAAAGGTGACGTTTTTACTGTCTAGATCATTTCGTTTCTCTAAAGACTTGCTGCGGCAAGTAACGATAGTCTTTAGAGCCAGCATGGAGAGGTGTAAAAGTGGAGATTCATCTAGGAGGAGTTCTTTGCAGAGTCAGATTTATTGTGCTTGGACCCTAGTAATGAGTGAGCCTTTACAGCTCCTCTCTGCACTTATTTGTAATAATGCTGCTAATGTCTCCTAGCGAATGTATTGTGAAGAGGTGGCTTTTATACTTCAGCAAAAGCATTTCCTAGGTATTCGTGGGTATAAATGCTGTCTGGCTATTTGAGTAAAGCATTCTGACCTCTCCAATTTTTCACTTTGAAACCCGTATCTGTCTGGTCTTTTTTAAATTTCTTAATTACTGGTTTTCTCTTTAAATTCCTGCTTTTCTTAGCAGTATCCACACGCACGCGCACGCACGCACGCGCACACACACACACACACGATTTGAGGGCTCAGCTTCACTAAGAGTTCAAAAGTGAATTAAGTACTTGAGCTGCAGATGACTGACTTTCAGTGAATCCCTGTAATGCAGTTAACATCGGCCTGCATTCCTTGTCAGATTTATAATCTGTATAATGGAGACAGCAGAGCCGTATTTAAAGGGAAACCAGAAACCTTTTCAAACTAAGCAGCATGTCTGCTTTCAAAGGGCCAGGCGAAGCAGCAAATGTCCAGTCAGATGTGCGTAGCTTGTGAAGCAAAGTGCGTATGGTTACAGTGTGGTGCACCTATTGATAAATGTCACCATTGTGTGAGGTACATGGGCACGAAGAGTGTGATCATTTCCTCTCAGATGTCTGTCTATCCTGGCTCCTGGTTTATTTCCCCTTCCGCCTCAATTACCGCATCTACGCTGTGACTGTAGACTGACAGCAGGGGCAGTGTCATGGCATTTTTTTATATGTTGAGAAGGTGAAGTCGATAACAGGACCTGCAGCAAAGGCCGACAAGTCCCATGTCTGTTACTCAGTGAGGAATCCAGCATGATAACTGAGGAGGAGGCTAGACCAAAGCCCAGAGAACAGGGAGTTGGGGGTAGAGAGACCATAGTACTCGGCTTTGCCAAGTGCACGTGGCCTGTGAGTCCTGTCTGCCGAGGTCCAGGCCACAGAGTAGCCTGTTTCTGAGCTGTGAGAACTGTCCCTACGCCAGGCCAAGAGGAGGGCCTCAGACAGTCTGGAATGTATGTGTTAATAGGAAACTGAGCATGTAAAAGGGCCGTAGTAAGTGAGGGCTTGTCTCTCCTTATGGCCGTAAGCTGGGAGAGAGTCTGGGCATGATGGAGTGCTGCAGTGTTGTGCCAGGCACTTCCAACAGAGGAGAGCGTGTCCGGGATTTGTCATTCTCTGCAGCAAAATGGAAAATAATTCCTGGAAGCTACAAAGGTGCAGCCCAGGTTTCATCCACAGTGCTGATAAATCTTACCCTGAACCTCTAAAATCCATTTCACCACGGAAGGCCTTGGACCATCCCAGCTTAAACGGAAGTTAGGCAGCATCTCTCTCCGTTCTGTTTGAATTATTGAAAACATGTTCCTCTTTCAGATGGCCGGGAAGTGAATACAATCCATTAGCAGCTCCAGTTACACGGCTTTCTACAAATGCTGTGATTTGTGCCTCCAGAGAGAAGCCATTCTAAAATGCATTTCGATTCGATCAATCATAATTTTTACAGCAAATGTTCTTGAAGACCAGTGGCAAGCTGAGACGAGTGAGCCAAACTCCTGTCTCCTGCAGTGCCTCAGAATGTGATGTTGTGGGGGTTGGCTTCGTTGCTGTCTGAAGCATGTGAGTTATCCTCCGTAAGTGAACTCCTGGTTAGAAAAGCACATTACTGGATTAATTTGCGATCTGTTTGTTTTATGGCATTGTCTATAGACCCAGCCGGGGCCCCGTTGGGGTAGGCACTGTCCAGGCGGATGAAACAGAGACCGTCCCAGACACGACTGGTGTGTTGAATGTACGTTCAATAGTTCTAGTGCTGAAGGAATAAACCTGAAGACAAGGGGACTAGAGTCTCGTGGCTGGCCAGCGTCCTCCGGAACAGGGGTGACGAGTTAACCCACTGGCTTAATCCTTAGATTCATGGGTGTTAACGCCAGCAGGGCCCGTTGGGATCATCTGGTCAGAACGCCCTGTGACCTCACTCCCGTTCCTGTTCAATCTTTAGCTGTCCCCCGCAATTGTTTGGCATCCCGGACCTGTGGATCCTGCCCTTAGGCTGGGGGGAGGTCTCTTAGCACGGCTCCACCCGCCCACTTCCTGGATCCCCACGGGACAGCTCTTTGCCACATTTCTTTACAGTCATTCCTCAGTAAGATTGACAATATCTAGGGGGGATTCACTGCTGAGGGGCAGCCTGAGGCCTGTGCACTGTTCAGACTTGAGAATTGAACCGAAAAGGTGGCTAGCTCTTGTGATGTCTCTACTCCCTGCCGATCTCCACAGCGGCCGGGTTCACCCATGGAGAATAACAAAGCCTTAGCTGGGGGGGCAGATGGTCCGGGAGTCCTGTGAAATCTTAACTCCCATCTGAGAGTCTGAATCAGCGGGTCTTGGATGTGATGGCCCAAGTCTCTGAGTCACTGTGGCATTGTTGCTTGTCTCTTCCCCCCCCCCCCCCACCCTCACCTTTGCCCTTGCGCTGCACGTTCGCCTGTAAGCTCCACTTCCCACCGGCTGCTCTTAACACCAGCATTAGGCACTCGGGTTCCCCCGTCCCAGGTGGGGCAGTGGAAGCAGCAAAGCTGAGCCCTAAAGACTCGTTTCATTCCACTGGGCCACAGCTCTCCTTGTCTTTGCAGCATCACTTTTACTTTGCTGCCACGGCACAAAGCCGCTCTTGGGCCTCCAGCCAGCTATTCTGAGCGTTCAGTCCGTTCTACCAACACTCTCCAACCGATCCCTTGTGGAAAAGCCTCTTTAACCTTGAACTGCACATTGGAAGCTGCAGGTGTATTTTTGTCGTCAGCTGTTATGTAAAATCTGCGGAACATTCGGACAGAATCATACGTCCCCTCTCATCTCTCCTTCCCTGGTATTTGAGTTAACCAGTTTGTTACAGTTATAACATGGTCGCTGCAATAGGGGGAGGGCGGGAATATACTGGCATCTGCTTGCCCACAGGGCAAGTAATAGGAGCAAACGGCTTGTCACATCACGCTTGACGCTTGCCCAGCGGGAAGGGTCGTTACTGTTGGCATGTTGCTGCACGCTTTGCAAAGTAGGAGCTCTTACGGCAGAGGTGGGCAAACTACGGCCCGCGGGCCACATCCGGCCCATGGGACCGTCCTGCCCAGCCCCTGAGCTCCTGGCCGGGGAGGCGAGCCCCCAGCCCCTCCCCCGCTTTTCCCCCTGCCCCATAGTTGTGCCACCATGCGGGCAGCACGGCCTGCACCGGCCCACCTCCCAGGCTTTCCAATAAGCCCGTCCTGCTGCTCCGAACAGCATGGTAAGGGGGCAGGGGGAGGGGGGACTTGGATAAGGGGCAGGAGATCCCAGGGGACGGTTGGATGGGGTGGAGGCAGTCAGGAGACATGGAGCGGGGGGGGGGTTGGATAGGGGGTGGGGTCCTGGGGGGGCAGTCAGGGGACAAGGAGTGCGGGGAGGTTGGATGGGTCAGGGGTCCCGGAGGGCCTGTCAGGGGGCGGGGTGTGAATAGGGGTCGGGGGTCCCCGGAGGGGGTGGTCAGGGGACAAGGAACGGGGGGTTGGATGGGGCAGTGGTTCTGAGGGTGACAGTCAGGGGGTGGGGGCCAGGCTGTTTGGGGAGGCACAGCCTTCCCTACCCAGCCCTCCATACCGTTTCGCAACCCCGATGTGGCCCTCGGGCCAAAAAGTTTGCCCACCCCCTCCTAGGGGGTGTGAGATGCTGTGCTAGGCAACAGATGTAAGAGGAGCCCCTGAAGTGGCTGGAGATAAATGCGCTGAGGTCGTCCCTAGGGTGATGGTAAGTGTGGGGGGGAATAAAATATTCACTAATTCATCTTCTGCTTTTCTTAATTCAGCTACACATTCGAGCTCTGTCATAGAGCTGGTGAAAGGCCGTGCTGTTCCTCAAACCGTCGCGCTCAGTGGCTCAGGAAGAGATGAGTAATTTAAAAAATCAAAATCCTCCTTTTACTCAAACCCTTCGTCTCCTACCTCCAACACACTGCGCTATGGCTTGCTGCTGTCAGGTGGCCCCTGGCTTTTCCCTCGTCAGGTGTGGGGTTTTCTCATACTTGTAAGGCTCTAGTCTACTCAGGGAAGAGACTATTGGCACCCCTCCGTGCCCCAGGTCTGCCCTCTGTGTACACTAGAATCACACCTGTACGGTCCTTCTAGACATCCCTTGTGCTCCTGTTAGCAGGGCAATTCTCCCAATGCAGGATTTTATTCCAGCTCGTCCATTATGTCCTGGCCCCCGCCTCTAGTGGAACTGGACTCCGTGGGCTGGCTCCTTCTGCTCCCCCCAGCTCTGTAGCAGTGGGGGCTGTGTCGTGCAGGGAATAAAACCACTCTGGAGCCCTTTGATGCGTTCAGCTCAGGAAAGGAGTGTGATGCAATTACTTTACCTCTGAGATACCTCAGCACACGTGCTCTGGCCTTTGGAGTTAGAAGTCAGGTGCTTTCTCATTCTTAACTGGGAATTTGTTTGAATAACCTATCAAATCTCTTTGTTTTTGGTGCCACCCAGGGGCAGCCATGTGCACTCCAATAAATATAAGCCCCAAACAAATGCCTCCAGAAAAGAAACCTCTGACTTTAAATGATTGCAATATAAAAACCCTTTACTCACCCCTTTTGTGTCTACCATTTAGTTGGCTGTCATCCAGTACTGAATAAAATGAGCTGAAGGAATCGCTGTGTGTATCTGGAAGTTAAAAGAACTAGGAGCAATAAGCAACATAAGGTTGTAGAGAACCATTAATGCCAGACCTCCGGAGCATGCTTTTGCTTATAGAATTTCAAAACGTGGGGTAAGGAATGGAGGAGAGGTGAGGTCCAGAATTTAGGAAAGTCTTTGTCATTAGCTCCTGAAAAAATCATTCAAATTGGACTTTCTTGTGGATTGAAAAGCAAGGGAAATGAAGGCAAATGCTGACCAGCAATGTACTATATGGAGAGTGGGTCGAGGGGTCAGTTGCAGGAATCTGAAATGGGCTGAAGCCAACTGCATCTTCCTCCTCTTCCCACAATTCTTCTGCCGAGAAAAACCTCACCCTGCTTTTCATTACCTGTGAACGGTGATCTGGCCTGCTATGATGCAGCAGACCCATATGTAACCAATGTACATTCATCTTTAAAGTCAAATTTTTATTACAACCCAATAATAGCAAAAATGTCGTAGGAGGATGAAAAGAACCAGAGCAATGACTACATGGAGAGTTGACCTTTTAAATAACCTTGAGCGCTTTGATATTCACAGCAGAGCAGGAAAACAAAAATGTAAACAAAACCCCCTCATTTCCCATTTGCTTTTAAAAAGTGCCGTAGAGGTTTTATTGAGCGGTGAGCATTGAAAGAGAAATTAAACTGCTAGCCTCCAAATGCCATTGTGCTACTCCCAGCTCCTGTCATTCCAGTCCTGCTGCACTGTCCACACACCATCTCTTCGAGATAAAGTACACTTCGAATATAACTTAACAATGAAAAAGTACATTTCAAATGGGTTTCCAAGTGGTTTATGTGAGAGCATCCAGTTGCTTCACTTCTCCAGAGAGGAAGAGTCAAAACAAGAGCTGGTTGAAAAATATAGGGACTCATTTCTGCAATTTTTTTAACATAATGAAAAATTCTTGTCTGAATTCGTTGCAGATTTAACCTGAATTTTCCCCAGATTGATTTGAACCCATTTTTCAAAAAAAAAATTTTTTTTATTTTTATTTTTTTGCCCCTGTGAGGGGGAAGGAAAAGTACCAGGAATAAAATGCAAAAAACGGACATTAGAAAAATTATTTTTCATTTTCATTCCATCTGAATTGCAATGAAAATATTTCTTTTTTCATAAGGAGCCACGCTGGTGCCAGGATATCAGAGAGACAAGGTGGGGGAGGGAATATCTCTCATTGACCAACTTCTGTTGGTGCGAGAGACAAGCATTCGAGCCCCACAGAGCTTTTTTTCGGTCTGGAAATGGACTCAGAGTGCTGCAGCTAAATACAAGGTGGGACAGACTGTTTAGCATAAGTAGCTAACACATTTCAAGGCACCATTCAAGGCGAAGTGGCCCATTAATACCTCTCTGGTCACAGAGCGGGAAAGAAAGATGCGGAGTAGGAGGGGGTTAATGGGTTACAGATTGCTGTAGTAAGCCATAAATCCAGTGTGTCTGTTCAGAGTAATGAATTTAAGGTCCCAGGCTCATCTTTTGAAGGTGCTGTGCAGGTTTCCTTTGAGGATGAGGACTGAGGGGTTGGATACAGAGTGATCACTTTGGGAAAATGTTCACCCATGGGTGACAGGGTGTTTGTGTCTTTCATCATTTTTTTGTGAGAGTTCATTTCAGAGCGTAGTGATTGTCTGTCTGGTTTCACCCACATAGTTGTTACCGGGGCATCTGTTGCACTGGATGAGGTACATTGCAATCGGCATGAGCAGGACCCATGGATCTTGAAAGGTGTGTTGTGGGGGGTGTTGATCATTGTAGCAGCAGAGATGCGTCTGCAGGTTTTGCATCTGTTCTGACAGGGTCTGGTGCCGTTTGGAATTGGCATGTCCTTTAATCGGAACCTGAATCACAGGAGTCCCAGTCCTGTGCCCCGCGGCCCATGCTCTGGACTGAGCTGCCTCTCTGGAACACGTACAATCCCCATCTGTAGCTCCCAACGTATTCCAAATAGTGAATCTTTACTATCCAATCCTCACATTGACAGGTTGGGTTGTGCTTACAAACAAAGGGCAACATCTGGCCTTCCCAGGCATGTCTTTGGGTCTTACCGAGGGGGAGATGAATGTTAAAAACTTAAAACTACTCCCTTGAAGTCAAAATACAATTTTAAACCGAATGTGTAAATCCTGCCGCTTTGGTTGCAGTTTGGAAGACAGCCTGTTCAGTCACTGCACCCCTCTGTGTTTTCAAACCTCCTTCCACTCAGGCCAGCCTCCGTCTCCTGCCCTCCCCGATGGATCAACAGTTTAAAGAAGAGATGACTCAAGAGATGTTAATGGCCATTCTCTCTCAGTGGCATGAAGTAGAGTGTGTGAGCGAGTGAGAGAAGAGGGTAGGATGGGGTGGGGATGTGGGGGCTCCCATTGTTATACCAAAAAAGTAAAAACCAGCAGGATCTTATTAAAGGGGGAAAGGCAAAATACCACATTTATTGTGAATACAGAAAGAATCATAGTAAGCAGTTAGTTACAGCTATAACATTCCATTCAATTTCATATTTATTCACACACACACACGTACGTTCTGCAAGGTTGTTATCATAGTTACCAGCCTTAGAGTTGCTCGTGCCAAGCCACTGGCCAGGTGGCCTGGACATGAGGAGGGAGCAGGGCCTTGTCAGATGCTCATCTGACGCTCCTGGAAGTTGGTTTGCAGAATCAGACCCCAAAGTTCTCTTTCTAGAGTCCATTTTTATAGGAATTTCTTCCTATGCCAGTCTATGGGAATTGCTTCATCATGCTGTTGCTGAATCAATCAGCAGATGGCACATTCCTGACGGCTCCGTGCTGCCAGATGTTATCTTGTTCTTTGGTTCTCCCATTCTTGAGGCTGTTGGGTGGATTCCAGTCTGCCCTCCGGGGGTCCTCTGGTTATTTCCACTTGACGCCTTTTTCAGGCGATGGACACTGGATTCTTAGGCTGGCACCTCGCTGATCATTCAGTTATTATCCACACCAAGCATCCATCCACATACATCCTCTAGCTCTATTTTAATCACAATTGTTAATACAACAAAAGGGCAGGGAGTCTCTGGGTGCTGTTTCTATTGTTATAGAGTATTGCTTTGAGTCTCTCTCTGTGTGAGTAGTAGTTGTTACAAAGAATTGCTTTGAGAACAGACTCTGTCTTAGAATGTACTAACGCAATTAGCAGCTTGCAAGTTTCACACATAGAGGGAGAGAAACAGTACCAAAAACCAAGAGACCTCTTAATTAGTAATACCCTGGAATTTAAACTATGGGGAATCAAACTCATTTGTGATTTTAATACTACTTTAATATGATCCAACATCATCATGCTCTGCTGCTGTTCGTGGAACATCAGACCACTTGTTCATCAGCTGCTGTTTCTCCTAAATAGGCAGGACCATGTGCAGGAGAATGATTGGTGCCACACGATAACTATTGGTGACTGCAGACCTCAAACTCTGGATCTCTCGGACAACGGGTGATCTTCTGATGTTCATAAAGCATTCGCTCGTAGCCGATTACATTGTGTATCATATTGAGTCTTCACGCCCCAAATGAGATGTCAATTGGAAAAAGTAATTCTCTGTGTGTGCTTTTCTGTACAGACTTGTGGCGGTGAAGGAGTTCCAGCTTTGCGATGAGTCTAACCAGATCCTTGACCTATAGAAGTCGGATGCAAGGTCCAAAAAGAAAAGCAACCGAGAGCGGCCCTATATTATAGCTGGGTTTAACAAACCTCAGGTTATTGAAAGCAAGGCCGATGCTGCCAACACATGGATCAATAGTACTGAAATCAGCTGAGTTTGCTACAGTCAGGGAAACAATTTAAAATAGAACATTTCAGTGTCATTATTCATTCTCTTCCTTTCCCCACGTGCTGCTCAAGGCAGCAGCCTTGTGACTTCTGTTCTCCAGGCCAGTATAAACTGGGTGCACTGTAACAGAGGGGTACAGCTGATTGCTACTTGAAGGGCCAGTGGTATCTGAGAGCTGCTGGTGTGAGCCATGCTAGTCTCATGCGAATGGTCTTGTTATTGCAGAGGAGGAACTCGGAAGGTGATGGCATACCAGGGCGTGGCAGTAGGCAGCAAAGGGCAAAGTGTTCTGAAACCATGTTTCATCTTGATCTTCCTACAGAGATTGGTGTTTATCTGCAGTAGCATCTAGGAGCCCTAATCATGACCTAAGTCTCTGTTCCTGTAGGTGATGCATGAACACAGAACTAACGGATTGTCCCTGGCCTCAGGTACAGTGTGTGCTTGAGGGCCCACATGTCGCTGGATGAGGCTGTGCAATGGGTATGTTACATGCTAACACCTTGAGCAAGGTATATAGTGTAGGCTGCCCCTTGCTGGATGGGAAATACACCATGTTCTTGCTTTCTCTTGGTGTGCATTCTCTTTGCACCAGGGAAGGGCTTCTGCAGAGCCCTGATATGTTGCTTGGTACCTCAGTGAATAGCAGAGATGAACTGGAGCGGGTAAGTGTAGGGGCTGGAGCGGCAAAATTTGGATCTAGATTCTGATCTCTGCGGGGTGGGGGATTTTAGGTCTGGGCTCTGGTTGCCAGTTGTTGCTAGTGAACATTACTGTTACATGTCTGTAACACCTTGGGACCCCAATCACAGACCAGGACCCCAGTGTGCAAGGTGCTGTAAAAACACAACAAAAAAGCCTCTGTTCCAGGGAGTTTATAATCGATGGGCACGTCTACGCTGCACGCATCTTTCTGCGGCCCATAGGGTATGTCTGCCGGGTGTACAAACAGTCGTGTAGACGGCGAAGCAGGCTTAGGCAAGTATAGCAAAAACGCCTGCGTGGGGTGGGTACGTACCTGAGAACGCCCTCTCCAGGGCTCTATTCGCGCAAGCTGCGCCTCTCTGTTTATGTGGCTATTTTAGCTGTGTACTGTCCCGCTGCCTCGCCCGGCCTGCGCCTTTCCTTGCAGGAGGAAAGGAGCCTGTCACTGACTCGTCTAGCCACCCGCCGCGGTGTGGACGCAGCTCGCTTTTCTCTGTGGCGGGTGGCTACACACCATCCCCAGAGGCGTCCAGCGGGAGTATCCCCGATGCGCTGTTTGTTTTCGGGAAGCAGAGCTGTCGTCACGCTGCAGAGCCCAGCAGGGATCTCGTGTCCCCTAGCCTGTCTCCGTTCCTGCAGCACAGGTGTGGCGCTCCATCGGGAGCGGAGAGGATGCCATGGCCTGATAGGCACATGCAGTTCTCCCTCCCTTGCTCTCCCAGCCTGTCTGACCCCCCGAACCATCAGGCTGAGCTACGCTGCCCTTTCAGGAGACCCGGAGAGCCTGTCTGCACTAAACTTGATAGAAGTCAATGCCCCAAAGGGCCCGGGTCCTTTATCTGCAGAAATCTTCCCTGCTAAGATGAGCCAATAACAAGGATAACAATAATCATAACTGGCATGACCCACATGTTACAGCTCCATTAGGACACCAGGGGGAGCTGGGCCTTAATTTTTCTGGGGCAGGCTCAGTGTGTCCCTGTAGCTGTGGTCTGATCTTGCGACTGGCTTTGTGCAGCGGTGACCTGAGGCTGTTGTTAAACAGTAGCATCTTGTTTATCCAAGCTGCGGGGACAACCCTACGGACCAGCCTGCATGGTAAAGCCCGTCGGCAGCTTGCTGGGTGAGGCCTCGCACGCTGGGGAGGACGGTTTCTACCAGCTCTGCTCTAGCTCGAGCAGAAGTTGTGGGCTCGATGCAGAAATTCTTGGGTGAAGTCCTGTGGCCTGGCTTATGCAGGAGGGCAGATGAGCTCATCATAACAGTCCCTTCTGGCCTTAAACCCCGTGGGAAGCTGCAGCAGGCGTCTAAGGCCCTGCACCAACCCTGCTCTCTCCAGCGGCAGTTGACTCCAATGCGGTCACTGGGCTTGCAGGGGCAGGGAGCAGTAAGTGAGAAATGATCAGCCATGCAGGCCATGGAACAGCCATGGTTTTAGAAGGACAAAGGAAATTCTGTTAGATCTGGGGAGTGTTGGAGTGGGACAATATTTCACCAAAAATGACCCTTTTTTTAAAAAACGAGACCGTGTTTCACAAAAAAGCTTAGGAAATAAAAGGGGTTGAAATAAAAATCAAAATGCTTTCCACAGAAACTCAGGTTTCAGAGTAACAGCCGTGTTAGTCTGTATTCACAAAAAGAAAAGGAGTACTTGTGGCACCTTAGAGACTAACCAATTTATTTGAGCTGGATTTGTGCTGGAAATGGCCCACCTTGATTTTCATGCACGTTGTAAGGAGAGTGGTCACTTTGGATAGGCTATTACCAGCAGGAGAGTGAGTTTGTGTGTGTGGTTTTTGGAGGGGGGTGAGGGGGTGAGAGAACCTGGATTTGTGCAGGAAATGGCCCACCTTGATTATCATACACATTGTGAAGAGAGTGGTCTCTTTGGATGGGCTATTACCATCAGGAGAGTGAGTCTGTCTGTGGGGGAGGGCGGAGGGTGAGAAAACCTGGATTTGTGCTGGAAATGGCCCAACTTGATGATCACTTTAGATAAGCTATTACCAGCAGAAGAGTGGGGTGGGAGGAGGTATTGTTTCATGGTCTCTGTGTGTATATAATGTCTTCTGCAGTTTCCACAGTATGCATCCGATGAAGTGAGCTGTAGCTCACGAAAGCTCATGCTCAAATAAATTGGTTAGTCTCTAAGGTGCCACAAGTACTCCTTTTCTTTCCACAGAAACTGTAAGTGTAAAGTTTAGACAGCGTGTTTTTCTTTTTAAAATTTTTGGGTTTTTTTTGTTTTGTATTGCCCACCAAAGCAGGGCTTTTGGGTTTGTTTCCAGGTGTGGTTTTGCATTGCCCATTTCCATATCAGGACGCGGAAAATGTTTTGGTTTAAAAAATATTCTCTGGAAAAGATTCAGAAATGAAAGTTGGTTCGTTCTGAAACCAGAACAAAAGGCTTTCAACATTTCCATGCCATTGGGCTGGTTTGTCGGACCCAGTGTTAGCGTCTCACTCCCATAATGCACTGCAAAAGAGGGTACCTGGCTGCAACATGAAGGAAAGCCAAGAACTCAGAGTTAATAAGCTCCTTTAGACTGTGTAAGGGCAAATGCCAGGTCTGAAGTCTCTGCACTTGTATCCCCTTCGCACTCGCAGCAAACTTTTCTCTCCTGCTCCACTTTACAAGCTAAGTTAGCAGCTTCTCTCTCATCACTGCGTCAGGAGAAAATGGGGGGCGGGGGGTACGAGATGGGGAAGGCAGCTGTGCTGAGCTGGGCAAGGCCAGCCGGCAGGAATCTGTCAGCCTGTTCCCAGAGCTGCTTTCCGGAGCCTCTGGGTCTTGTCTCTCTGCTCTAATTGTTGCTTAAATAAGAGTTGTTCCCTGCATGGCCTTCTCTCAGGCAGGGGGGAACACGAAAGCCTTGTTAACGTGTGTTTAGCAAGTGTGTCTGGAACATGCAGCGTCTGGGGCCTGGCTGCTGGGCGTCCGGGGAGCAGTGGTACCAACACTTACATAAACAGCAGAGAGATGGGGAGGGAGGCTCTGCGTTTTGTTGTTGTTTTCAGCCCCCCCCCCCCCCCGTTTCCTGTCAGGTGATGCCATATTGTCTGACTTATATTCAAGGAAGTCCTCTCAGTCTGCTGGGGCTGAGTGGGCTTCCCAGGCCTGTTGTGGTGGGGAACAGTGGGTGGGAAGAGCTCTGGTTTATGAGCAGAATAATTAGATCTGAAACGGTCAGTGTCAAAAACCTGAAAATAGTGAGGGAAGCCCCTGAGTCTGCAGCACAACGGGGCAGACAAAGCAGTGCCGCCAGGGGACAGCTGCTAAGCGCTTTGGCCCAGACCCCCAAATGCTTTTCAGCACCTAACTGGAAATCTGCTTTGGTGCCTGGGCCATAGAGTGTCATGTGAAGGGACAGACTATCCTGGGGTGAGATTGGACCTTAACCAGAGCACAGAGCAAGCCAAAATCTTCAGCTAGAAACTCCAGGGCTAAGGATTGTACCAGCGCAATGCCACAGGGAAAGGAGAGAACTTGGTTTCTGTTGGTTGCAGCTGGGGTAGTCAATTCTTTTTCATCAAGGTCCAAATTTCTTGGTCAAGGTCCAAGCTGCAGAGAAAATAATTTAAAAAGTTAACAATAATGGTAAGTAAACAAAAAGGTTTTGGGGTCCATTCAAAAGCATCTGGTGGTCCGGCTTTGGCCCACGGTCCCCCTATTGACTGCCCCTGGTTGCAGCTTTGGGGATTGACCCTTGTGTTCACTTCAGGTTCCACTCATGGTCAGTGCTGTGGTAGACACATGCAGGGCCCTTCAGAGAGAAGCCCCCTCTGCTGATAGGGGGACTGACCGATTTCTTCCGACTGGGAGGGTAAGTCCCCTAGCTAGGAATCTTGGGTGTGTCATGCTGCCAGACAGACTGGATTCAGCGACAGGCCAGCATCAAGGAGCTTTTGCCGAGCTCTAAGCAGAGGAGAGCCAGCACTAGATCCATTGTCCCCCAAAATGCGGGGCTGTTTGGCTTGCCCCATTAGGGAACATGGGCTAGTTCTCAAAAGTTTAGAGCCGAACTCCTGGGGTTCTCGAGTGGCTTGAATTGAAGACTTTAATTGTCACTTAACTAGGCTTGAAAGGCAAGAGCTGTTGGCAGTGAAGGGAGGTGACTCTGGAAGTATGTCTGCACTGAGAAATTGTCGACAAAACTTTTGTCTTTCACGGGTACTTAAAAAAGCCCCTCCACAAAAGACAAAAGTTTTGCCAGTGCAAGTAGCAGTGTGAACACGGCTTTGTCGGCAGGAGCGCTCTCCTGCCGGCAAAGCTAACGCCGCTCACGGGGCTGGAAGTATTTTTTCGGCGAACATGCCAACAAAGAGCGTTTATGCAGGCTGACTTTTAGCAACAAGGCTGTGTCGACACAGCCTTGTCGCTAAAAGCTGCGTGGTGTAGACAAGCCCTCGAAGAAAGACGAGAGATGTTGAGGGGAGGAGAAGCCTGGGGGACTGGGAGGAACCAGAGACTTGGGAAAAGGTGCAAGATGGAGGGAGGAGAGTCATAAGATATGAGAGATAGGATTGCTCTCTATATATATATCCGAGGGATAAATACCACAGAGGGAGAAGAATTATTTAAGCTCAGTACCAATGCGGACACAAGAACAAATGGATATAAACTGGCCATCAGGAAGTTTAGACTTGAAAATAGACAACGGTTTCTAACCATCAGAGGAGTGAAGTTCTGGAACAGCCCTCCAAGGGAAGCAGTGGGGGCAAAAGACATATCTGGCTTCAAGACAAATCTTTAAGTTTATGGAGGGGATGGTATGATGGGACAGCCTAATTTTGGCAATTGATTGATCTTCAACTATTAGCAGTAGATATGCCCAATGACCTGTGATGGGATGTTAGATGGGGTGGGATCTGAGTTACTATAGAGAATTCTTTCCTGGGTGTCTGGCTGGTGAGTCTTGCCCACATGCTCAGGGTTTAACTGATCGCCATATTTGGGGTTGGGAAGGAATTTTCCCCCAGGGCAGATTGTCAGAGGCCCTGGGGGTTTTTCACCTTCCTCTGCAGCGTGGGGCACGGGACACTTGCTGGAGGATTCTCTGCACCTTGAAGTCTTTAAACCATGATTTGAGGACTTCAGTACTCAGACATAGGTTAGGGGTTTGTTACACGAGTGGGTGGGTGAGATTCCGTGGCCTGCATTGTGCAGGAGGGCAGACTAGACCGTCACAATGGTCCCTTCTGACCTTAAAGTCTGTGATTCTATGATTGGTCCCCTCTGGCCTTTTGGAACTTTTCTGATCATCCTGTCCAGGGCCAGCTCAGGAAGCGGGTGCCTGGGCCAGCCAATAGAAAGGGGCGCACTCCGTCCGTCGTTGGGGCGGCACGTCTGGGTCTTCGGCGGCAATTCAGCGGTGGGCCCTTCAGTCCCTCTCTTCCTCTTCGGCGGCAGCTCAACCAGGCTTGGCTTTTTTTGTTTTGTTTCCCCTTCGCCGCTTGGGGCGGCAAAAAAGCTGGAGCCAGCCCTGATCCTGTCTGCCGGCCTGCATGGAAAATTCAAATTCCCAGCCCCCACTGCCGACGTGGAGGAGACCAGCCGGAGACTGATGGGCGGGAGAGGGGCCTGGAGGGGGCTAAAGCCAGTGCTGTTGGTCTGGGGCAGGAGGGGACTCCTGAGAGCTGCACAGCTATCCCAGTGCTGTGGGGAGCATTTTGTCTTCTGGCCTGTGCCTCCAGCCATGAGCCAAACCCGGGTGGGGAAAGGGCCCCCCCTCCCTTACCGTTAGTGGGCACTGGCTTCCCCCCATTCAAACCTCTCCTGCCCTGGCGATACCAGACTCTGCACTTGGGGGGAGGCCCAGGGAACAGATTGACGTGTCAGGAGGAGAGCTGAGGCAGCTCAGAGGCAGGGGTGCTGTTATGGGTGAGGAGGCCCCAGAATTTCTGCTGGGCGATGGGACAGCGTGGGCTGCCTCCAGTCTGACCACACGTGGACAGAACCCCTTAGCTGTCCGAGGTTGCCCCAAGGAGCTTGCTGTCTAGACGGAGAATGTGACCCACTCAGGGTCGCACGGCAGGTCCGTGTCAGAGCTGGGAGTTCCACCCAGGTCTCCTGGCTCCCAGTCCAGTGCTCCAGCCACTTGCCAGCATTGCCTCCCAATTAACTCACTGAGCAGGTTTAAGGCTGGGCTGGCAGGGAACACAATCCAGCTGTGAAATCGTGGGACTTAATGTATGAATTAGCAGCAAATTAAGGATTTTTAGAGTCGTCTTTTTCCAGCCCCGCCCTGCTACCCATGAGCAATAATCAGGGTATCGAACAGCAGAGTTGGCAAGTAGCCGTGGAAGTGCAAAGTTGTTGTGCTCCCACTTTGACTTCCCGGTTGAGATGTTTCCCTCTTTGCAATCCAGCTGGAAAAGCAGAGCTGGAAACCTTCTGTTCTTCCAGTGCTCTGTCTCTTGTGTCGCTGCGTCTGCGTCCTGCCGTCTGCAGTGAGGGGCAGGGGGTGCTGACAACTACTCACAAGAACCTCAATCGAGAAACTGCCAACAGCCAAGATTCCTGACTGACTGAGGAAACGGTTGTTTAGCTTGAGTTCAAATCAAACACATTTGATCTTTCTCTTTTTTTTTTTTCTTGCTTAGGAATGGTCAGGTGGGATCAGCGGGTAGAGACTGTTAGGGTCCAACTTTGTTATTAGACAGACAATTAGGTGAAACTAGAGCGTGGCCTACGAGCATCCCACCTTGGGTGTGATGGGCTTGGCTGGGGCTCTCCCTGAGACGACCTAGGTGCGCTGGGGGCAAGCAGTAGGTACTTCCCTGTCACTGGTCCTGAATTAAGGTCCCAGTGTGATGGGAGGGATTCTGTGATGCCTAAAGTGCTGCTCCTCCTGATTTGGAGCAGGAGCTTGAACCTGGGTCTCCCACAGCCCAGGGGACTGTCTTTACCACCAGGCTCTTGTCTATTCGGGGGTCTTTGCCTGAACAATTTGGAAAGGTCTCAGTTTTGTCCCAATGTGGAACAGGAAATTTTTTTGAAATCTTGAATGTTTTCGTTGGATGTGAGCCATTTCCTACCCAGCTCCAGCATAACCCCTCGATCCGGGGCACAGTGGCTGTGAGAACCTCCTCTGACACCCTCTGTAAGGTAAGGGAGGTCCCGGCTGCATTCAAACTGTGTAATTGTGATTCTAGTCTGCTGAACTAAAGCATTTCCTGGAGTTTCGGCTAAATGTGCTATTTTCACTGTGTGTTGGTCTTCTGGGCTCTTGAAAGGCTGTTGCCATCTATCCTAGAGATGGATGCATTTCACTGGCAGAAACTTTGTTTTCATGTGTGTACACCTGTATGGGTTAAACTGATGTATAATTCTGCAAAACCCTGGCCTCCCAAATTCACACCTCCAAACAAAGTCCCTGGGAGTCCTACATGTGCTGTGGAGGGCAGATTTTGACCTCCGGTTTGTAACCTGTGTGTAGAGTTTGAGTGCTTGGAGATGTTCGCACCGCAAGTGCGGTACAACTGTCATTCACTTCTGATGTTAATGAGCAGAACCTCCTGGAGGCAGAAGTCACTGCACGACTTCCAGCCAAGTCCCCCACACTGCACATCCTCCGTCTACAGGAACCCCGGGGAAGCTGAAGCAGCGTGAAGGAGGAGCAGGTCGAGCTGCTATTGGAAGTTTTCCTGATTTCTGGTCACTTCTCAGATAAGAAGTAGCCCCCTATGGTGGGATTGTGACAGGCTTGGGATATTGCCCTCCCAGTGGCTTTTCTTCTGAGAAAATGCAAGAAAACCAAGAAAGCTGTTTGAACTGAAACACAAAACACACATCGTGCGCTTCACTTTGTAAGCATGTTTAATCCTTACACACGACAACGGGAAAGCCTCACACACATGTCCAATAGGAAATGCTGACAAGAACTAAGTCCCCAGGTTATTAACTCATTACTCCTTCCACTCCAGCTACCTGCCCTTAGCTGTGAACACACTTACCAGCATGTTTGCTTTTTAGCATGAACCCTAGTCTGTAATTTCCAATACTAAAGGCATTTGACTGATGCCCAGAGGCCTGCAAAGGAGCACAGGGCTTTTAAAAATTGACAACGTGCTGAATTTGACTGTTCTGTCTTGGTAGAAAACTGGAAGTAAAATCTCACATTTTTGTGCAACTCATTCTTTGAAAATATAGATCTGAAGTAGAAATCTGGATCTTCGGTGTTGAAATGCTAGAGGAAGAGGATTATGTTCCATCACCCACAGCCTCTGTTTCCTGTTCTGGTTTCTGTCTCAGGTCAGTCATTTTGGCTAAGTAGTTGGAATTATTCCATAGTTTTTCTAAATCTTACTTTGCTTCTATCCTCGGGCGGTTCCAGTTCTTCGTAACTTAGATCAAACCAGCCTGAGACGGTGACAGTAGCATCATCAGTCTGTAACCTATGAAGGCCCTCTGAAATCTCCTTCCATTCATTTTATATGCCGAGTGACTCTCTAGAGTCGTGTGTTGTATACAAAGCGTGCTATGTTGTGATCAAAGTCCTGCTCAAGGCTCATCGCAAATTTCAACAACCTTGTGGCTAAAACTGTGGAACAAACTTCCTGAGAGTGCTGCACATGAATGGGAGAGTGCCGTAATCGCTTATTTAAATTGCCCCTCTCTCCAATCAGGTTGCAGCCAGGTCTTGTGCTGCGGCTCCTGGCACTGGCAGATTCTCACTGGAGTGTTGGTGCAAAGGGAGGAGCGCTCCAGAGGGAGGGCTGGGGCTGGTGCTGCAGCTGGGGTAGTAATGTGGCCAGGTGGAGTGTGCCTGGGGGTACATCTGCACTGTACACCAAGCCTCGGTTCTGATTCAGGTTTGAGGCCAAGCCCCCTTTCCATCCACACACAAATCGGTCTGACTCGGGTCAGCCAGTGCTCAGGACCTAGGGCCCTTTTGGGCGGAGTGGGACAGAACCCGAATCCCGCTGTGACTTTTGCAGTGCGGACGCAGCTCGCGCCACAGACCCGAGTCAGAAAGGCTGCGTAGTGCAGTGTGGACGTGTTAGTGCGCCGGTGGGACCCAGGCCCAGCGATTGTAAGTGCAGGTTTACGATGCAGTGCGGGTGCTCAAGCCTGGGCTTGGAAACGTCGAATCTACAAGCCTGAGTCCCACAGACCCAGGTTGACAGTGGTGTGTGGATGTACCCTTAGTGACCCCTTGCTTCTGCATGCGTGCCTCTGGGCCACTGGTGGCCCTGCCTCTGGGGCCGTGGGTGGCTGGCGGCCCTGCCTCTGGGGCTGCTCTGCTGTACGCTAGGGACCCAGCCTGGCACACAGCCAGCCCAGCACCAGTGTGTCTTGTGTGCCCCTAAGCCCAGTCTGCAGAGGATGTGAATGTGTTACGTGTGAGTCTGTCTCTTTGGGCACATCTGCACTTCAATACAAACCCGCGGCACTGAGTCTCAGCGCCCGAGGCCACTGACTCAGGCTCCCAGGGCTGGGGCCGTGGGGCTAAACTAACAGTGTAGACTGTCAGGCTCGGGCTGGTTCCCAGGCTCTGAGACCCTTCCCCCCATGGGGTCTCAGAACCCACGCTCCAGCCCAAACCCAAACATCTGCACTGCAGTCAGATAGCCCTGCATCCCGAGTCCCGTGAGCCTGATTCAGCTGACTTGAGCCAGCTGCAGATCCTTTATTGTAGTGTAGACCTACGCTTGGCATCTCCACAGCCTGGCCCATGATTTTAGCTCTGAAGGACATTGATTCAGTCCTAACTATTGGACAAAGATGGTGGTCATCACAGAAAGGCCACTTCTGCCTTCCCTTATGGAGCTGCACTGTGCCGTGTGTCGGTGAGAAGCTGGGGCTACAGGGATCCCCTAGGGCAGTTAGCCTTCTGTCTGTGGAGAGCCCTGGCGAGGTATGTCTGGTTAGTACCGTGTAGAAAGTGAATGAGTTCACAAAAGGGCACACTGGATGCTTTCAGATACGGTCTCCCAGCTGCAGCCAGGCTCTGCAGTCCAGCCGGAATCCATTTCTGACTGATCCTGTTTATAGAATTCCTGTGCCGGGCCCGTTGCTTCACTTGAGCCTCCACAGAGAGCAGCCTCCTGTCCGATGGTGGCCGGTTGCCAGTTTTCAAGAGATATTAATGGAATGTTTGAAGCAGGTTTGCAGGGGGCGTTTGGGAGTAGAAAGGCAGTAAATCAAACCAGGCCAGCCGGCACAGAGCTGAGAGAAGAACAGGCACAGATAAAGATTGAAAACAAACCCACCAATATCTAATAACTAAATAGGCAATTACTTCTAGGTTGGTTTGGTTTTTACAGTTTAAAAGGTTTATTTCAAGTCCGTGCAAGTCTGCTAGTATTAAGTATGGGACTTTGAGAACATCAGAGCTCTCCAATAGTGGGTCCCCTGGCCAGCAATGGGCTTCGGGCTTTGTTGTTTTAAACACCCACACACACTGAAAATTCTTCTCGGGAAGATAAATGAGGCTAATTTCTTGGACGGGGAGGAAAGAATGCACCGCTCACATAGTGGGGGAGGGGTCTTGCGGCACCATCAGGGACTTGTGGAAACTCCCTGAGCTGGACATGCTGTTTGGGAATATGGGAGACGAAATTACACTGTCCTGGGTATTTACTGATAAAAAGTAACCAGGCCAACCTGGTTTAGACTGCGTGCGCCCCGGTCACGTCCTCAAGCACTCGAACAGAGGCTTGGTGCTTCATGAGGCTTAAGATACTGTACAGAGTGACTGAGCGCTAAAATACCATTTTAGGCCCCAGGCCTGTGGCAGGCACGCAGGCGCTCTTGCTCCGTTACACTGACTCTCTTTTAAATCCTTATTGCAGAAATGTTTCACGCCGTATCGCGTTCCCGGGTACTAGCTGAGGGAAAACACTGCACATTTAAGTAGACCCTGAATGACTGAAGTGGTTTTATAGACATTTGAGATGTGCTGGGACATTTATTTGCATCTTTTTCGCGTGCCCAATATGGGAAGCGCTGTCCAGACGCACAGGACGACGTTCTGTATCCCGAGGAAAGCCTGTGTTAACCCGATTAATGCTAAACTACAGAGACTAAAGCTTGAGATATATATAGGAATGCTCCTACTCGGGGCATCTCAAAGCATTGTACAAAGTGACATCACAGGCTGATGGTGAAGACACTACATTTAACAGCAACTCACACAGGCAAGGACATGAGAACCGTTTTGTAAGTAGGAAATACCGACCCAAAAGTGGGATCTTCAGCTTTCACCTGGATGCCAACGAGAAACCAGCAAAAGGGACTTTGGTTTTGTCTGGTGTGAAGGATAGTGCTGTTTGGAGCAGTCTTTCTCTCCACCCATGCACTGCCACGTTAATACAGATTAACAGCCTGAGCCCTGGCACAGAACTCGATAACCTGATCTTTTCACCCCTCAGGAATGCTACCGTCCTGTTAGAATCCTGTTACCATAGCCATTGTGGTAATTCGCTTTGCAATGCCAATAGCAAGATGTAAACAGTGTTTGTCAATAGTTTATTCATTTACAAAATCATGGCACATTCCTGCAACTAAATCCATTGTTCGCTTTTCATAAACAGATTACAGAAAAAATGCTGAAACATCTGATCCACGTCCAGAAAATGATTTGTCCAGTATCTCTGCCAAATGCCAAGCACACCAGGCGAGTGTGATCCAAAGTAATTTGTCAGAAATAGCATGTGGCATGCCAGCAGTGTTGACATCAGTCTCTTCGCACCTGTCTGCACTTGCCAGCCCAGGTGGTACTGAGCAGCTGATTAATTCGCCGTGAGTGAAGACGTCAAGCAGGGTTTGGTTGTGAAGCACTGTAAAGGCACACTGCATCCCCTCAACCGCCCCTTCGTATGTTGCTATCCAGGTAGGGAACCAAAGCATTTTGCAGTCGCAGTTCCAGGGGTTGTGGGATAGAAAGACATATTTCAGCTTTGGCAGCTCTGCCAACAAGCGCTTGGGAAGGGAACTTAAATTGTTTTTGTTCAAGTGAAGGAATTGCAACTTCTCTAAATGGGAGAAGGCCGCGTGGGAAATGGATGAGATGTGGTTGTTGTTCAAATACAGCTTTCTCAGGTTAAGCAGGCGGTTGAAAGAGCAGTTGACTCTGGTGATTCTGTTGGCCTCCAGATGCATGGTCTTGAGCTGGATCAGACCATTGAAAAGCTGATTAGGCAAATCAGATATACGGTTGTGTCCTAAATCCAACACCCCCAGCCTGTTTAGCGTTGCGAAGGCATCGTTCTGAATCCTCCAGATCCGATTCTTCCGGAGGTTCAGCTCGTACAGGGCTTTCAGATCCCTCAGAGAATCTCGGCCTATGGCTTCGATGTGGTTTCTTTCCAAAGACAGTCTCGTGAGGCTGGACAGGCTTCTGAAGGCTTGCGGGATGTAACGCAGGTTATTGGATGTTAGGTCAAGCACCTGTAAAGAGAGCAAATACGAAAACACCAGTGGGTGGATTTCGAAGATATTGCAGCTAGATAAATCCAGGCTGATGAGGCTGGAGAGTCCCCTGAAAGTATTAGCATGCAGGTGTGTCAAGCGTGAATTCCAGCCGAGATCCAGCTCCCGTAAATTGCTGAGGGCACTAAAGGTTCCTGGGTACAGGAAGGTGAGGTTATTGCGATCCAGCCAGAGGCTGCGGAGGAAAGTCAGATTTTGGAAGGCGTTGGCAGTAAGAATCCTTAACAAATTGTTAGACAGGTTTAAAGAGACGACAGATGCTGCTAGTTCTGCAGGAAGAGTTGTCAGTCCGGCTTTGTTACAGTGTATGGTGTCGTCAGGAGAGCACTTGCAAACGCCAGGGCATGCGGACACATTCACACCCAGGCCAATCCTCGCTGCACAGGTAAACAGAAAAATAATAAGAAAGAACATGACCCATCAGAACCCCAACCCCACATCAAATGTTCTGCAGTTCCTAAAGAAAGGGTGGGAGAAAAGAGCACATACTTTCTGGAGAAGCGACTAGCAAACACTGCAAGAATAACTAGGCTGTGTTCTGAACACCGGTGAAATTAAATTAGGCAGCTTAAGTCGGTTGCAGCCCAGTGGGAATCAAGTTCTTAGGCAGACAAAAGCTGCTTAGGCATTTCTGTTTTGTAAAGAATACTTCTGGGAAATCAGAAAGTTCCTCAGCCGTGCGCTGCTTTCAGATACAGGGCTGGTTTTTCTGCCCCTCTCTCTAATGGTAGGAGGGAACAACAAGCTTTGCTATAGAATCTGCTCTGCAAAACCTGCCACTTCCTAGTGCCTAGACCTCTCTCAGAGCAGGGTGTTCTGTGCTCTCAGACCTGGCTTGGCAATTTCCCTGAAGTACCAGTTGTCAACGGGCAAAAGCTGAGGCCACTGCAGGCCTGGAGAAATGCGGATACAAATAGTGCTGCTGTGTCGGATCAGGGTTCAATGCAGACGGCCCCTGAGTGCAGCCACCCCACAGGCAGCTCCTTGTCAAACTGTCCTGCCACCTCCATGCACAGCACTTGTCCCAGGTGCTGCTGCGGCCGTGCCCTGAATACACCTCTGGCCACGCGGCTGCATTACTGCATCGTACCGTACTGCAAGTGGGAAGGGATTGTCTGGGGAAGTAGATGCTGCTGCGGCAGTTCCAGGCCTGTGGAAGTGGGTCTGCGATTGGGAGAATGATCGGGGGCAGATCACCGAGCGTTCCCTCACGGTGTGACTGAGCTGGGAAGGCTCACCACAATGCTCTGACTGCAACCCCGACCTCCTTTCCTCACTGGCATTGCAATGGGGTGCAGTGAAGAGATGCAGGGAAAGGCGGGGCGACCAGAACTGGCCTGGCACTGCTGTGCACTGTGGACAGTAGAGGAGTAGAGCCGCTGGGGCAATTTGTCATCCGCAAATGCAGATTAGGTGAAACCAAAACTTTGTGCCGCAAGGTATCAGTTGCCTCCAAACCTTCCTCCGAGCTGGGCGCTCGCTCAGGCAGCCTCTCCTGCTGGAGCTGTTCCACTTGGTCTAAGGAATTAAACATTCCTTGGGTCAGACGGGGAGACCCCAGCCCAGGATGGCCAATAGCCCAGTGGTGAGGGCACTCCCTGGGGATGTGGGAGACCCAGCATCAAGTCCCTGCTCTGAATGCGGCAGACCGGGTGGATGCCCTAACCACTGGGCAATAGGGCATTCTGGGGTGGGGGGCACTCTGCTCTGGGTGCCATGGCCATGCTAACAGGAACTGCTTTAAAATAGCATCTGTGTCAACTGTTTGCTAATGTGGGGGGCCGCCATAGTAAGTGGGGAGCAGACGAGACCCCCTGGGAATGAGCCAAGTGCTGCAGAAGGGGGTATCCTGCTTAACGAGACAGTTGAACTAAATGGTCTAATTCAACTCGACTTTTTCTTCTCGCCCTTCCCCTTCAAAGGCTCTCCTGTGGCTCCAGCCCCGGGGAAGGAAATGCATGGCGCTCATGCTGATACCAGACCAAAGGGGAACAAAACAACAGCCCATCTGCCCCAGAGGCGCGCAGACACTGGGTTCATGCTGTTGTATCCATCCAGTTCCCGGGCACCAGTGCCTGTGTACCGCGCTGTGCTGACCATCACGTTTCACTTCTCTCTGCCGTTTTCCTCAGCCTCAGTTTGACGCTGATTCAGCTGGCAGGCCAGCTTGTGTCCGAGTGATGGATGCTTTTGGCAGCCTGGAATGCACTCTAATGTGGAATGATCCTGACACAGTGACTGCCTGAGATAGGGCCTGAATGGTTGACTCTTCATTTGAGCAAAAACAGATGCATGCTTCTTGGGACTCTACTCTGGCACCAGTTCTCCAATGCCCAGCCCAGCCTCGCATCAGCTGTCCACAGTTTAGACTTTGCAATGAGCAACCTGGGAGTGGATCCCCCAGTGACTTCAGCTGGGCTCTGCATGGCCGTATGAGTTCATTTCCATGACCTCACTGCAAGACTAGGGCTTAGGATGTAAGTTTACACTCTATAGTGCAAAGGGACTATTCCTCCCTCTCTGTTCGGACGGCGCCTGTGGGGTGCTATTGGAATTAAAGCTTTGAGAATGACCAAGGTTTTGGTTTAGTGGCTGAACCAAAAAATGGTGGCCGGGATGGGGGCGGTGGGGAGGGAGAAACATTTCAGGATGAACACAACATTTCTTTTGACCTGAAATAAGACATTTTGTTTGAGGGTTTTTAACTTTTTTACAATTTTAAAAATAAAATCGAAGTAAAATTTGAAATGAAGAATTGTTTCTAATTGAAAAGTTTGAAATGTTTCATTTAAAAATGGTTAAAACAAATCACTTGGACCTTTTGGATTTTTTTTCCATATTTTTTTACCAAAACAATTTGCGAAGTTGGACACAAATTCACTAAATATTTCAGTTGACCAGAATCTGCATTTTTCAGTTAAAAGAAGTTTTGTTTGAAATTTTGTCTCACTCTAATTGGAATGGTTTCAGAGTAGCAGCCGTGTTAGTCTGTATTCGCAAAAAGAACAGGAGGACTTGTGGCACCTTAGAGACTAACAAATTTATTTGAGCATAAGCTTTCGTGAGCTACAGCTTCCGATGAAGCGAGCTGTAGCTCACGAAAGCTTATGCTCAAATAAATTTGTTAGTCTCTAAGGTGCCACAAGTACTCCTTTTCTTTTTTCTAATTGGAATGTAAATGGTAAATCATAACTATAGGGGGGAAGGAAAGAAATCTTTCAAGCAGCACATTGCCTTTACCCTAGTGCTACTCATCTGCAGTACATGAGAAGGTTTCAGGCAAGCAGCCAGGTCATGTCCTCACACCCTCTGGTTTTGATCCTGGAGCTAGAATGGAAAGGTGAATTTCAACTGTCCTTTAAAACCCCGAATGTGTTTCTGGCTCTTTTCCCTGTGAAGACTGCTGCGAAGATGTAACTTAAAGGAACAAGAAAGTGGACTCCACTTCTGCAGAGAAGGCTGTTTAGGGTTTGGAGGATTCAAATCCCCCCCCCCCCCCATATGTTCATGTAAAAGGAGTGAGTTCACTTTGGGGGGATATCCCAATGGATTGTCTCACGGACCCCTCTCCCCTGCAAGTCCTGAGACGAGCAATGTACATTATGGTGGGGTCCTGGTGGATAGGAATTGGTCAGGTCAGGGGCCATGGCAAAAGTGCTAGGCCTACACAAAAAGCCTAAGCAAAGATGCCAGCGAAAGACATGGGTATGGGCTGAGCCACACTTTAGGCCTAGTGTTCTGGCTTTTCCTGTAGTGGGTCTCCTCCTTAGAGGTCATGGGGTATGCTCGCTGCAGTCTTATAAAGCTGTTCATGAGCCAGCCTGCAACCTGAGCATCCCAGAGCGTTGGGGCCTGCTTGAACTCTAGAGCCAGACTCCAGTCTCTGTAATGGACTGAATGAGAACGTGGAATCCCGGCCGCGCTGCACTTTGTGGCACATCCGAAATCTGGATCCAGACCCAAGTCTCGGGTTTGTGGTGTTGGCCCAGCTCCAACTATAGTGCTTGGGGAGGGGGATGGTCTCAGTTAGCATGACACAGCCTCCAATCTCAGAGGACCCCTGTACCTACATCCCCCCCCCCGGGAAGTTTCCAGTCCCCTCTTTCTCCCTCCGGTACAATACTTAGTAGGGAAACACTTGACTGCCATTAGAAATAACTGGTGTGCATTATAGCGCAGCCCCAGTCAGCGGCAGACCCCTTGCTGACTAATGTGCTTGGGGTGTGCGTGCGTGAGAGGGAGGGAGGGAGGGCCTGGTGCTACAGTGCAGACCCATTATCAGACTCCACCCGCCCCAGAGTGGAGAATTTATCTGAGTCTTGGTGAATATCTGAGAGGCCTCTGGGGACTGATTATCATATCTGGCAACTGATGGCTGGCAGTGAGAGATCTGATTGTTTAGCTTAAGACGCCAAGTTGACTAGACAACTGATCACAGCTGACCTGGTAACAAAATAACTAGTGACACAATCTCTGCTGTTTAATTTTTAATAATTCCAGGTTTTTCTTCTTCCCTATACTGGAATTCACTAGTTTTAATCACGTCTTTTTAAAAGCACCTTCTCCCTCAATGTCTCTGTTCCTTTATGCTTTTTTCCCCTCTGCCATTCATTTCTCTTTCTATTTTAAACCCCTTCTTGTCTCAGCTTTTCCTTTCTATATTCTCCAGATTTTGGTTTCCTTCCATTCCTCCCTCTTCCCTGCATCTCTCACAATGGTCCCGCTCCCGTTCAGCCTTGCCGGCGGTGTCTGGAAAGCAGCAGAAGATATACAATGCATGGTAGGCCTGAACTTAAGTGAGAACTGGATGAATCTCGTTACCATGCATTGTGGCGTTGCAGCAGCAGCAGATTCGAAGGCGCCCTCTTCATTTGATCCCTTTGTTTGCTGCAGCTTGTTTGTCTTTTTTCCCTTCAGAATTTAAACAGAGGAACAAAAGCCTCATAGGAACAACTCTTCTCTGGAAGCTTGGCTGGGATTGCAGCATTGGGTAATGGCCTCCACCTCCCAGCTGGAAACAACACCATTTATGTAACTAGGAGGACATGTGGCACTTTTGCAGATGTCCCTCCTAGAGGCCAAATGCTGATTTTTTCAGCCCCAAACCTGAAGGGTATGGCTCTGTGCAGGAGACTTCCTTGAGGGTTGAGGGATAGAACCTGCCCCTCTCCCCCAAACAGAGCATAGAAACATGTGCTATGGGGCCATTAGCTAGACCTTACTGGCTGTTTGCATCGGTGCCCATGTCTGGAGTATTGGCTAGTGCGTTCTGACAGCAGCGGATTCAAATGCATTCCTTCTTCCCAGCCCTGTGTGCCGACATGCACTGTGCAACCGCAGCACGTTGTGTATTCCCCGAGACTATGCCTTCTGGCCTCTCCTCTGACCTAGGTCAGCAGAACTGCAACCATCTCGTACTTTTGAGACATTGTGTGGCCCTTACCAGGCGGGCAGGGGTCACCCTTCTCGAAGTGGGCTGCTTTGTGGCTGCTTTGTTTTTCCAGCCAGGGATGTTCCCTTTCTGTTCTTGTTTACTTTTTGTAGCTAGCTCATAGTGAACAAGGTAGATCAGCTGATGTGCTGCCCATGTTATTTACAAGTGCTCTGTGTTTGTTTTCGTGACTCTGGCAGCTCTGCCCATGGGAGGGCTATCCATTCCTCAACCACTCATCTTCTGGGCATCTTGAGAGAGCCATTCTCAGGGTCCTGATTTCAACTCCGCTCTTTCCTTTCATGCTGACTGTTTTGCAATTAATTTCTTAATGGAAATTTTCAGATATCAAAATTTATGTTGCTCTTAGAATTTTTTTTTATTGCCAGATATTTCCTATTGAGACTAAAACTTAGTGGGAAAATAGAACCATCTGGGGCTGAGGAATATATTGTTGATTCAAAATGTTCCTTAAACACACAGCAGTTTTGGATATCCTAAATATCATATTTATATCTTGTTATGGCTTCAGCGATTCCATTTCCTTGTCTGTTTTATAGCCCTTTTATAACTTCCAGATGCATGCAGTGGTGACAGTGTTGGGAGACAGATGGCTGCTGCAAGATGCTTCATCATGCAGAACCATTTTTGATGACTGCAGGTTGCCTCTGTGTGGCCTCATGATGTGCAAAGTTGCCTATGCTTCGCACTAGCTGTGACAATAATGTGTGTGGCTGTTATGCCAAACGTTGCTCGATTTAGCTGCGTTTCCAGCTAGTTCTGTGCAACCCGCGCTCTGCTTCTCAAGCACTCGATGTTCAAGCAGCATACTGTACCAGGAGAGGTTCTGTTTTTGTGAAAGCCCCAGGAAATCAAGGTTGCCCAACTTGACAGTAACTCTGTTATTTACATAGGGCCATAGGTGTGTGGGGGGGGGCTTTACAGACAGGTCGAAGACAAGGTGCCGGCCATGAGGAGTTTCCAGTCAACGGAACATTCCAGTCAACGTTCACACTCCCGATTTTTGTCCCTGCTGATGTACCGTCTTTCGTTCCAGTTCGTTTGTTACCACGTCTCAGACCCACGAAACAGTCAGATTCCTGGTTTGACTATTCTTCAGACAGTGATTTGGATGCTCCCTGGGATTTATTTCCTAGTAGACTCGCTGCAGAGGCTTTATGGAGCTGGAGATGTCTAATGTCCCGCTTAGTATTTTACCCAAGCCATGATCCACCTGTTTGGTCACATTTCTAATATTTTCCTGTCTTGTTTTAGGTTTTGCTGTTGGACAGTATTAGAGGTAAAAGAACGTCCCTGCAGGAGTGCCTGGTTTAAATGCGACTGCCCCAGATGGTTTTGTTCCATTGTGCCAAACTCTCTCCTGGTCCCCCCCTCATACTATTAGCATCAGCTACTTCTCCTTGTGTTTGGTGAGATTGTTGTGCCTTGTGGGTCCAATGAGCTATAAATGCAGCAAACCTTGTTTCTTACCTCTAAGTGAGGAGAGATGGAGCTAGGATAATTTTGGTACCTTTTCTATTTAACTGCAGGAATAGTGAAGTCTTACTAGTGTTGTTTGATTTGTATTATCATAGGGCTCCTTGGTCTGTATTTCCACTATCAGGACTAGCAGTGCCATTCCAGAGAGGGGAGAGCATGGAGACCTCCCCATACAAAGCCAGGACCAGAGATGATGGGCCCAAACAGAACATGGGTAGTCATCCAGAACATTGGCTTACCGCAGCCCGCCGTATCCCTCCAAAGAGATCCGAGGCCTTGCCTTTCCACAGGAAGTGCCTTTGGACAGTGGAAGGGAGAGGTGAGCACCCACAATATATCACCGAAGGCTGCATGTTAAAAATCCCCAAACCTTTACTGGAGTGTCTCATTCTGTTTGTCTGAAGTGTTGTGAGAAAGCAGCTGCGGGCAGGTCACTCTGAAGGTGAATGTGCGAAGTGGCCGCAGGCCAGCGAAACATAAAGGCATGTTTCGTTTCAAAAGTGTGTGTGCTCTCGACAAGTCCCTGGGGCTCCTGGCATGTGGCCGAGGCAGACTTTGCTCTCCGAGTTCGGGCATCCTGTTCTAAATCCATCCGGAGTGGCACTCTGCTGTGGGTTACTGACCTACATTTGATGCAGTTTCTTGGGGAGGAGATTTACATGAGTTTTCCCCATGTTTTCCCTAAAAGAAACCAATTAAATCCACAAATACCTTCTGCATCTGGAGCTGCATGGAGGAATTTGGCAGGCCAAGGAGATTTTAACCTCAAGAGTATGACTTGACAAGCTGCTAGAACATTTTGAAATATTACATTGTTTGGAATATTCCAGGCGAAGGCTGGGAAAGCAACAGTTATCGGCTTCCCCGTGAAACCCCAGACACAAACTCTGTAATGTACTTTTATTAATTTACAAAAACAAAATGATGAATTATGGGTTCATATTTACTCTCCTTAATCAGCTTTTTTTTACTGTTGTAATTTTCTAACCAACTTGTTGAACGTTTGGGCCGGATGTTAGGAAGAGGAGCCGCCGCTCTGCGTGCAAATGTGCATTTCCAGGGGTTAGCATTAGTTGAGTACCAATAGATGTGCAGGGCACAGTCCTCTGCTGAAATGCATGTGTACATGTCCAACGCAGGCTCCGAGCGGGGTTAGCTTCAGGTAAGGGGCTGAAACAGAATGAGCTTCCTGCTCATCTGTCCATCAGTAGGGCTGGGTGGCCCTGCCCCCGTCCCCAAAAATCTGCAGGTTGCCTGCCATTTGTCTGAGAGGAAAAGGGCCATTTGCCGCCACGCATCAGCCTGGTCTTCCTAGCTGTCAGTGCCCCTCAAAAGCATGGTTCCTGATCGAGTGAGTAAGGGCACCCTGCACCAGCTAGTGCTGTTTCACCCTGGGACTTGCACCAGGAAGGTCTGAAGGAGAGTGCTCAGTGGAAATCAGCCGGTCTCCCCACCCCACCCGCTCCCACCCTGTGGGCCTGGATTCCTGTGGGATCTCTCTGGGGAGCTTCTGGGCGGGTCTAGAGAAAAGGGGAGTACACTGCCAAGCCCCTCCTCCTTAGGTGCCCCACCAGCCCAGCTCCAGCAGTCTCTGCAGAACAGGTGTGCGAGGAGTGTGGCCGGTGTGCAAAGACCCACCTCGTCGTGATGATTTCGCCTGGAGCTGGAGCCAGAGGCCATGCCTGTTTTGGGCCTATCCCTCTGCTACTAAGGGTACGTCTGCCCTGTAATCTGAGGGACAATCCCAGCATGGATGGACATAGCTACCTAGGTTTCCCCATTTTAGCATGGCTACAAACAGCAGGCTAGATGCTGAGACGTTGGCTTCTGCATGGGCCGTCCAAGCCTGCTGGGGACCTTGGGTACGTCCTCACGTTGCTAGCCTGTACCGCTGCGTCTGTGCTTCTGGTTTTCACTCTGCTGCGGTCACGCCTCAGATTGCCAGGTCGACCTGTTCTGGGATAAGCCAATGGTGAGGTTTTAGGCATTCCCAGAGGTACCGGCAGGGCAAACGCAGCGAGTATCCATGAGAAACTGAAAAGGATCTGGAGAAGGAAACACTGTTTATATTTCAGTCTAAACAACAATTTGGTCTCGGCATCATGAAAAATAAACTTTCACACGCTACTGATGTTTTTCTTCGTTACAAAGCCTATCGGATGTTTGAACAAGCAGGGCAAAGGCGCTGTCAGAAGTGGTTATGTACAGTGCAGCTGGCAGCAAGCACTGTGGCTGCGGGGCGACGTTCTCTCCACTCCCGTCCAGGAGCAGGTGAGCACAGGGCTATTGATCAACGAGGTGGGCCTGCGAAAACGTGCAGTTTTTCTCCTGTGTGCTAGGCACATGGTGTCCGCTGCGCTCTGAAAAGAGTCGCGTTGGTGTTGTGCACTCGTGCCAGGCGCGCTCTACGGAGGTGTTCGGTGCTAATTATCAAAGAGAGAGCACGGAGCGCCTAGGGAAATGCAACTTGTGACGGCTTTCAAAAAGTTACGTTCCTTCTTGTAGTCTGGAGCATCATGATATGAGCTAGGCGAAAGCTTCCATTGTCAATGGTTTCTAATTACGTGGCGCCTTCTAAACAAAGTGTGGACAATTTTCTGTTTTAAAATTTTTTTCAGATTTTTTTTTTTTATTTTAAACCTGAACATTTTTAGACTTTTTTTTTCTTTTGTAGTTTTTGTTTCTGCCCTTTATCCCCTGATCTTTTCCAGTGGCTAAAGAGAAAGAAGGGGGAGGTGGAAAATCCCCCAAACTGAATTGAAAACATTTTTTATTTTTTTGTTTTAAAAACGAATTGTTTTTCATCAATCATTGAAAAATTTTGAAACTTCCCATGAAGAATTTCAAGAGAACAAGGTTGTTTTTTTTAACACTCCCTCTCCCCCCACCCCCAACATACCATTTTTCAGCTGGCTCTGATTCTGATTTACAGTCCACAAATCTTAGAGATGGTCCTGTGCTAGTGGGGATGTGCGGGTGGGGGAGTTACCCTCCCTCTAGGGTGAATTCTATATCTTCCTGAAAGATGTGTGTGATGCTCTGGATTGAGGATTGCAGCTGTGCTGTTTATCTGCCCTTGGCACATGGTCTCACTGGGACGCTCGACTGTTTTCGGTTCATACGTTGATCCCCAGAGCAGCATCACCGTCCTATCAGTAGATTCTAAATCCTGGGCACGTCCGTTCAGTCGTTCTGTCCATGAAGCACTGGCTTAGGTGCGCTGCAGTGAAAAGAGGAAATAAGGGAGTTTCACTGCTTTTCAGTCGTGTTGTGTTGTGCGGTAAGGGCCAGGTTTTACTACACGTTGAATCAAAAGCAAGTCTGCCAAGCAGTGTGGTTGATTTGCTTTCTAGGGAATGGGATGTTTGTGCAAGGAGCCAGCACTGCAAACGGATATCCCCAGAGAGATCCCACAGGAATCCTTCGCCGCAGGCTCCACTTGGAGTGAGAGGCCAGGTCAGTCTCCAGGGCCCACTCAGCCCCAGGAGTCTCTGCAGAGGGGTTTTTAACAGCAGTCGCTAGATTTCTGAGCAGATGTTAACTGCCGTCAGGGGAGCATGGGGTGGCGTCTCCCCTCCCCTGTTCTCTTGAACAGGTCCCTTCCGTGCCGCTTGGCTCGAGAGGCTCCCCTGGTCTCTAAGGGGACATGCACGGGAGATACCGTTTGCCCTACTCAGCTACCCCCACAGAAGGGGGGAGAGCCCTGGGCCCCCGGGACTGGAGCCCAGGTCTCCAGCTCTTCGTGGCTTTTGTATAGATCAGCGGTTCTCAAATTTTTGCAACCCAAGGACCCCCATTTTGATTTAAATTTTTTCACGGACCCCCAAGCCAGCTTCTAATTTTCCCCAGAGGTGCTCAATCCCCACTCATCCCCCAGACCCCTTCCCCACTCCACCCCTTCCCTCAAGGCCCCACCCCTGCCCCTCCTCTTCTCTGCCTCTTCCCCCGAGCACGCTCCATCCCCGCTCCTCCCCCGCCCTCCCAGCACCTCCTGCATGCCACTGAACAGCTGCTCCGTGGCATGCAGGAGGCACTCGGAGGGAGTGGGAGGAGTTGATCAGTGGGGCTGGCAGCCTCGGACATGACTTGCAGACCCCCTGGAGTACTCTCACAGACCCCAGTTTGAGAACTGCTGGCATAGATGGTCTGTTTTCAAGAGGGCTGCGAGTCATCAAGCTGAGTGGCCAATGATGCTACGTATGAGGCATTGCAAACTCTGCTCTGCACGTGGCTTATGAAACCCAGATCCCGGCAGGCTATTTCCCCCTACGGATTGTTCCTTGCAATATGGGCTGTAGCTCGCAGTCCTGCCAGGGAAGGCACCTGACTGGACTGGCTTTGGGTAATGCATTGAAGTGGAGGAGAGCTGCAGGCTTAGACGCGATGAGAATAAAACCAATGTCCTGCTGGCTGCTGAAAGGGCTGGAGGTGGGCAGGCCAGTGCAGACACTTTTGTATCTGATCACCAGTTGCCTCCCTCTCCTTTCTATACTCCGGTAACAAGGTGTCCAACTCCTACACAGGGCAGCAGTCGTGGCTCGAACAGGCCTGCACTTGTGCACCCCCTGCCGCCCAGTGCACCTGTGGATCCAGGCCCTCCTGGGGGTGTGTGCAGGTGTGCGGTTAATCTGTTACAAGGGGCAGAGCCCAATCCCATCTGAGTTGGCAGAAGACTTTCCCTTCCCTCTCACACTGCTTGGTCCGGCCTGGTCTCTGCTTCGAGAGCTGACCCTAGCTGGCTCCCGCGGCAGCGGAAAGCGTGGATGCTGGTGTGTTAAGGCACTAGGTAGGCGTTCAGGAGCTGCGTGAGCATGTGACACACCGGCAGAGGGTCAGAGCTGAGCCCAGGATGACAATTCAGTTGCATAGCAACAGTCGAGGTTTTTTGTGTTTGTTCCATGCTGGAGCAAAACCAGAATGTTTCAGCCCTCTTCCCCAGGCTGGACTTGTGTCAATGTCCATTTTCGGATGGATAGTGGAGCTGGTGACTTGGGGAGAGGGGTGGTCAGAGCACTCCCCTGGCATGTGGAAGACCAGGCTCTAGTCCCTGATTTGGAGTGAGCAGCTCTGAATTAGGTGGAGCAGGGACTCAAACCTGGCTCTTCCCAGTCCCAGTCAGTGCCCTAGCCAGGAGATAGAGTACGAGAGAGACTCTCTCTCCCCTTTCTGATGAAAATGTGGTCAAAAGTGATATGTCTCCACGACCTGGTTAGGCTGTGAGGGAACAGCAGAGGGCCATTCCCACCAGCTCTGTAAAGGGTGTTGTGTTTGGTGATCTGGTACTAGCAAGAAAGGCTGATCCAGCAGGCAGGGCACTGACAAACCTGGCTTCAATTCCCGGCTCAGGCTGCGTGTGGGCCCGCGGCAGGCCTGGCTGTGCCTCAGGGCTCGGCAGTGCAGTGGGACAGGAGTGCTGCCCTGCCCGCCAGGTGACTACAGTAATGGCCACGAGGTGTGCGGCTCACGTAAGCGCCTGAGAGAAGGGGCGAGAGAGCAGCCCCAAGTCTCCAGAACCCCAAAGTCACCAGAAGGGGGGCAGCTCCCTGCAGCAGCCCCCCCCCCCCCCCCCCGAGTGCTGCTTCTCTGGGGGCGGTATTTGATCATTACGGCCGAGGGCTGTCCGGGTCGTGGCAGGCAGGATCTGGAGGGCGGCCTGGACCTTCTGCCTGCCGGTTGCAAAGGCTGCAGCGGGCTGCTGGGCAGGTCTGAGGGAGCCGGTGCTCCAGAGCCAGGGGTCTATGCGGAGCAGCAAGAGGCACCTAGACGTGCTGGTGGTGGGGGCTGTGTCGTGCAGGCTGCGTGCAATGCGGGAAGCTACAGCAGGAGGAGCATGGAGCATTTGAGGCAGAGAAGAGCTTTCTGCCCTCTGGGCACATTTAAAGGCAGTGTTCAGCACTGGGCCGGACGATTCCCAGCGCCTGAGAGGGCAGCTGCGATTAGCCACTGGCAGCCTGCAGTGAGCAAACCCGAGAGCCATTGGCTGGTGGGCATTGCCCTGAGCCTGGGGTGCGCTCTGCATGGCAAGTGTCCCGTCTCGTTGGGAGGAGCGGTCACGTAGCCCCAGCGGAGGCGCCAGAGGAAAGCAGACTTCTAACAACAGGACAAAATGTTTGCAGCGCTTGTGAATGTTTAGCTTGCACCAATCCTCTTGCACGAGTGTCTTCAACTAAATAACGTACAAGTAAAAGAAGCACGAAATGGGAATGATGGGGAAGCACATTCATGTACACGATTTGCTGTGAGTTGTGTCTGGGTTTGAACATGCAGGCTTACAGCTCTGCCGTGCTTTTAGACCAAGGGCTTGTTGCTTTAACTCGTAGCATGATTCTTCTCGCTGCTCTGGGATTTGCTCTGCTGCAGACTTAGACTCTTGTGCATCATCTCACAAGCAATGTACCTGTTTTAAGACACTTGGGTAATGTATGTCCATACTGTGTATCAGAAGGCAGCAGCCTTCTGAGTTTTTCCTTCACTTACGAAGTAAATATTTTCCCTCTGTGAGTCCTCCTCAGAGTGTCCCCGGCTGCTTCCCACAGTCTACATTACCTTCTGCATATTTTACTCCCTTTGTTGACTTTCCTGTTGTTTCTTTAGTTAGCACAAATATCTACTGCTCTCTTGAATTTGTTGTCAAAGACTGAGAATCCTTTAAAGAAAGTGGGATTTCCCCCCTGAAAACCATTAATTACAGAGAGTGTATGTGTACTTCCCCAGTATAAGGAACCCACTATCTATGCCAGCAAAACAGCTCAATATGTTTATGCAAATTTCATTTTGTTCTTGTTTCTCTCCTTTTCTGATTCACTCTGTGTACTCACATGATCTTGGATGGGGGATTCGCAATCAGTTTTGCTGCCAAAAAAAAAAAAATCAACAAACTGGCAAGTGTTCATATTTCAGTCCTGGAGTTACGTAGGTTAAAGTCTCCTGGTGCAGACAACAGAATGTATTGGAAAGAAAGCAGAGAGCTGGAGGTGTTGCCTGCTAGAAGGAAAGTGGAATAAGGGACCACGTTATTCTATATCTATCTCCAGCTTGAGTTCCAACACTTTTAAGGTAAGTGGAAGTCACTTCTTGTTTACTTGTTTATCTACTGTAAAAAAAATTTGTTAAAAATACATTGCTTTACCTACAATGATGCGATGTGTCATGTTGCTTTAAATGGAAGCATAGCAAAAATAAGTAGAATACTTTACAAAAAATAAAATACAATGAAAATAAAAAATCTGAAATGAATCATTTAAGAGCAGACAGCTGGGCATGTAGAAACAGCTGGTGCTAATTCATGATAATTTATCTAAACGTAAACATAAAACAGTCCTGCTGACAGTAAATCAAACAGATAAGACTTCATGACTCTATTTCCAACACTTCATTCGGGTTTCAAGATACAGTAGGCATGAGAAAAAGATGATCTATACAGTTAAAAACCAAAAACCAAACCAGAGCCCTCACCATGGTGGAGGAACTGTTTAATAGTACACTGGATCTTAAACTCAGTTTATGTGACTTTAAGTGAAGAAGCATTCATCTGCTGCCAATTATATTCTTATTACATTATGATAACCATGTATTTAAAAGTTTGTTTTACCAGATTTTTCTAGGCAGTGTATTATTTACTGTAGTTTTAAAATATTTTGTGCAAACCATACATGATCATGCATGAGAAGAATTGACTAAAGTTGTTAGAATGATAGACAATACTGAGACTTTTTGAGGCTGTCATTCACCCTTGGTTAAATAAAACAGCATTGTTAGGGATAGACCCTGCAGCCCTTACCCCGTCAAAACTCCCAGTGTCTTACAGAGACCCTGGCTAAGTCTGAAATGGCTGCATTTATACCTTGCAAGGATTTTTAGTAGCATAAATATAAAGAGTTCCATGAGTATTTAAACAAACAGCAAATGTAGTTTTATCTTACGTAATGACAAATTATGGAATGTCATGGCGACGTCCTTTTTATTGGTTAAACTCTTACATAAGAATGGCCAGACTGGGTCAGACCAAAGATCCATCTAGCCCAGTATCCTGTCTACCGACAGTGGCCAATGCCAGGTGCCCCAGAGGGAATGAACAGAACAGGTAATCACCAAGTGATTACCATCCCCTGTCGCCCATTCCCAGCTTCTGACAATCAGAGGCTAGGGACGCCATCCTGGCTAATAGCCATTGATGGACCTATCCTCCATGAACTTATCTAGTTCGTTTTTGAACCCTGTTATAGTCTTGGCCTTTGCAACATCCTCTGGCAAGGAGTTCCACAGGTTGACTGTGCGTTATGTACAAACATATTTCCTTTTGTTTGTTGTAAACCTGCTGCCTATTAATTTCATTTGGTGACCCCTAGTTCTTGTGTTATGAGAAGGAGTAAATAACACTTCCTTATTTACTTTCTCCACACCAGTCATGATTTTGTAGACCTGAATCCCCCCTTAGTCGTCTCTTTTCCAAGCTGAAAAATCCCAGTTTTATTAATCTCTCCTCATACGGAAGCCGTTCCATACCCCTCATCATTTTTGTTGCCTTTTTCTGAACCTTTTCCAAGTCCAATATACAAAGCGATTAATGCTCTGCTGGGTGTGCAGATGGAATAAACATTGAATTGAAATTTCACATGAAGTAGGTCCCCGAAAGATGTGTGACCGAGGTCTGTCTTTTATTCCTATATTCATGGCTGTGTGGTGTACTTGCTCCTGCGCTGTATTACTGAACTGAAGGCCAGTCCTGCTCCCACTGAAGTCCACTGACTAAACTCCCACTGACTTCACTGGGAGCAGGAGCAGGCCCTTGCTTCCCTGACACGTTCTTCTCTCCCAGTGAATACACAGCACGGGGAGTGCACAAGTCATTGTGTGCCATTTGCAAGCCTTGTAGCCTTCTCCATGCCTTAATTGCCCACTCCATGAAATGGAGCTAATCCTCACCTCACTTGTGAGGTGGCTGGGAGGCGAGATGAATGTTTGTAAAGCTCTGTGAGCGCTTTGCGTGGACGTGCAAAGAATGATTGTTTTCTGTCAGCTGTGAGAAAGATGGGAAACAGGATGAGCACGTGGAGAAAAGGATCAGGAGGAGCCCAGCCTGGGCCTTGTCCTGAATCAAAGGACTTTCCCTTCTTCTGCCCACAACAAGAACCTCCTCAGAATCTCAGGAAAAAACCCAGAACCTCAGCCCTTTGCTAGGCCTAATTAGGACGTACCATCACCCCTCTCTGGTGCTAATTGCACCCTGTCATTGGGATAGAAGCTCTAAGAATAGCAACGGTGATTTTGTTGGCTACATGTGGCTCTAACACTTGTTTTATAATCTGCAGGGGAACAATGTGGTGATAAAGGTGTCTCTAGCACAAGCATTTCCAGCAGTGACTATCTCCTCGCCAATACCCAAGATGTACAGTAATTACTCCAGGCTCAACACTACGGAAGAAACGCTTCAAGATGTACATTACTCTGCTACAAACGTATCGACTGAGCAGATGTCTCCCTCCTCCTGTCCACTTCTATATTCAGATTATCAATTTACACTGATTCCGGTGCTCTACTGCGTTATCTTTATCCTCGGGCTTGCTGGCAACAGCGTGGTGGTCGTGGTACTCTGTCGCCACCACGGCCCTAAGACCGTTGCTAATATTTACATTTTCAATCTGGCCATGGCCGATCTGTTGTGCCTGGCCACACTCCCCCTTTGGTCAGCCTATTATGCCTATGGATACAACTGGCTTTTTGGATCTGTGATGTGCAAAATTTCAAGTTCCGTTCTGTCTCTGAACATGTTTGCAAGTATATTTTTCATCACCTGCATGAGCATGGACCGGTACCGGGCTATTGTCTATCCTATTCGGTCGCAAAGGAGAACACTGCAGCAAGCGTCGTTGATAGCATTACTTGTTTGGGGCCTAGCTTGTTTGTCTTCCCTGCCAACGTTTTATTTCCGTGACATGTACTTCATTGAAAGCTTGGGGGTGAATGCTTGCATTATGGCTTTTCCCTATGAGAAGTATGCAAAGTGGTCTGCTGGAACAGCCTTAATGAAAAACACTCTTGGCTTTTTGATTCCTTTAATTGTCATAGCCACATGCTACGTGTGGATCTGGATGCACTTAATGAAAGCACAGGAATTTAGGAAAAACAAACAAAAAAGAGACAAAGTCTTGAAGCTGGTGGCTGCAGTTGTTGTGGCTTTCTTAATTTGCTGGCTTCCATTCCACATTTTAACCTTTTTGGATGCCCTGGCTCGGATGAACATCATTAATAACTGTGACATTATAACAGCCATTGACACTACTTTGCCTTTTGGCATCTGCCTGGGATTTGCAAACAGCTGCATCAACCCTTTGTTGTACTGTTTCATTGGACACCAGTTCCAAGAGAAGCTCCAACATCTCTTTAAGCTGCGAGTCTATCAGTTTAACAGCACCAGACAAAGCTCTTCCTCAAGAAAAGGGAGTTGCCTTAAAGAGGCTGAGACCCCTGGGGACTGTGACAAAGAAAGATTGAACTGTAAACCAACACCGTAGGTAGCAAACAGGGTTTCTTTGGGGGCATCTGGGCGCTCTGAATGCCACAACATGTCCTCTTTTTTCCCTCCATTTTCCAGATTTTCTGGTACAAAATGTTCAAAGGAGAATTTATTTTAATGTACCGAGTCATCTACTTTACCTGTCTTTTGGCAAAGAGCAATGACTGTAGAATTTTTACATAAGGTGTAATGTCTATAAAATCAACCTATACATGACGATTTAAAACATAGGCTTGTATGTAGCTGGGGGCATGTGAATGCTGTTTAATACGACATAGGAAAGGGTGACCAAAAATAATGCTAATAAGAGACTGTGCAATAGAGAAAACTGTGACTATCACACCCCCTCATTAAAATCTCTTCCTGAAGGAAATAGTTTGGCATGACAAAAACCTGTCAATCATGCTGTAAAATAAGTAAAATACAGATATTACTGTACCTGTTGGTAAGAAAAGATTTTGTTCTGTATTTCATTTAGTGAAACTATTTGATGAAGAGATCAGATTATTCATGCGTTCTGAAAGAACCCTCCCTGCAACATTGTGAAAACACTGGACTTATTTCCTGTTTGTTTGGATCTGGGACCATTGCAGCAAATAGACAGGAATTGGATCAAAACCAAAACCTTTCAAACCTTGTCCCCAAGCCAGAACTGTTGAAAAATCTATTTTTGGAGGGGAACCTTTTGATTTAGGAGAGCTTTTTGGGTGGAGCAAGAGATACACATGCTCTACAGCCTGGCGGGTGTTGCAGGCTGGGATGTGGGAGACCTAAATTCCTGATCTTCCTGACGGAGAGCAGAGTTTTCCATCCCGGGTCACTCAGAATCAGGCAGAGTAGCGAGTCGGGCTCCCAGCCATTGTCCTAGGCATCAGAGTCAGTGATACTGACCCATCACAGAACCAGGTACAGCTCCAAGAAACATTCTGGGTTAGCCAAGATTTCATGTTGTCAGCAATGTTCTGACCCGTGCTACAAATGAGCAGGGCGCTGGTTGATTCTGGTGGAGCTGGCGGTTAATTGCTTAGCAATTACTGAAACCCAGAGTGGCGCTATAGCCACACGCATAATCATATTTGGATAATTGCCTGGTATTTAAAGGGACAGGGTCACGGAACGGATACTGAGCTTTTGATCTCCAAATCGCCCCTTGCAAGGTCAGTAATTAGGGGCAATATTTGGCTCCTTTCTCGTTCTCTGCAGAGAGGCCAAGCACTGAATGAATCCGCAGTTACACACTAGAAATGTGAATGGGCCCCTCCAGCGCCCCCGCTCTCAGAATAAGAGTCGTACGTCTATCTTGTCGGTGTGGCACCTTTTACAAGCACTACATTCCTGCTGCAGTCTCACTGCCAGCTTGCAGAGGCCAAACCGAAACGTTGTTTGGATTGAGAAACAGTCTGTGCCCCACATTTGAATCCAACTACACTGAAATCTGTAGCCATATGCGAATAATTAATAGCAACCCCTGTGTGTGACCCAGCAGCAGCCATGTGGAAACTCCCCCTGCAGAAGATTAACACACACAGCCTGGGGTTCACTATTACTCCCTTTGGTGATTTGCACAGCTCTGACGGGGGACCTCTGGATAGGGTGGGACTTGTCTGCTACACAGATACGGTAAGGGTAATTTATAAGCACTGAGGGCCAGTTTCTGCCCTCAGTTGCACCCACGATACGCTGTAAACCAATGGAATTGTGTGCGTGCCACAGAGGGTGGAATGTAGTGCAGGAACTCCTGCTGTCAAGGATATTCATTCCCCCCCCCCCCCCCCCCCGCAGACTGATTGCACTGTTTGTTTCTGCAGTTGCATGGAGATTAAGAACATAAGAACAGCCACACTGGGTCAAACCAATGGTCCATCTAGCCCAGTATGCTGTCTCCCAATGCCATATGCTTCAGAGGGAATGAACAGAATAGGGCAATCATCAGGTGATCCGTCCCCTGCCATCCAGTCCCAGCATCTGGCAGTCAGAGGCCTAGGGACACCCAGAGCATGGGGTTGCATCCTTGACCATTTTGGCTAAAAGCTGAAGCTGGGCCTGTCTGCCATGAATTTATCCAATTCTTTTTTTGAATCCAGTTATAGTTTTGGTCTTCACAGCATCCCCTGGCAATGAGTTCCACAGGTTGGCTGTGTGCTGTGCGAAGAAGTACTTCCTTTTGTTTGCTTTAATCCTGCTGCCTATTAATTTCAGTGAATGACCCCTAGTGCTTGTGTTACGTGAAGGTGTAAATAACATTTCCTTATTCAATTTTTCCACACCATTCATGATTTTATAGACCTCTGTCATTTCCCCCCTTAGCCGTCTCTTTCCCAAGCTCACCAGTCCCCGGCTTTCTAATCTCCCCTCATATGGAAGCGGTTCCATTCTCTGCTGAGGGGCAGCTCCCAGCTGTGGGTTAGAATACTGGGTTTAGTCAGAGAGCTAGAGCAGGACAAAATAAATAGCCCTGGGCCCCAGGGAGCAGCTCCTGGGTGGGACGGGGGCCCCTCGGCACATGGATCTCCTCAGGCCTATGCACAGAGATGGTCAAGCTGCCTCTGCACCGATTCCTCTTCATCGCTCTCTGGCGCTGGGGATCCTTGAGTGGCGAGGGGCATGAAAGAAGGGGTGAGGGAGATGTGCATGGACCTATCCCTTGGGGGAATGCGCAAGGAGACAGTACTCGCACTTCTAAGGAGCCCCTCCCCCCTGTGCGGCCCCTCCCACAGAGAAGTCTGAGGGGTGGCCAAAGATGGGAGCAGGGACCCCAGAACCAATGCAGAGACAAAGGGTCTCTGGCAGATCCCCTGGGACTGTGGGGTTTGAGGGGAGAACCCTCTGCTCCTTTGAATAAGTCATCTCTCAACTCCTCCTCTCCCCACACTGAAAGGGAGACCCTGCGGGAGCTGTATGCAGGGATTTCACCGTGTTTCCCCCTGGAGGGGTGCAGGGGGCAGAACTGAGGGGGGGGGTTTCTACGTTACAGGGTCTGGCTTTGTCCTCACCAGCACTAAAACCCCCAATTTCCAGTTTCCTGCTCCCAGCTGCACTGCACTCCCGTCTGCTTTAACGAACTGCGCGAGCCTCCAGTTGGGCATCCTGTCTGTGCCGCTGAGCGGAGAAAGCAAAGGCCAAGAACAGCCAGTCGTGGGCACAGGCATTGTGGCGGTAAGTGACTTGTTTGCATAAAGTACACAATAAGACAGCAATGTTTAGTACAGCGTGTTCTCCTGGAGTGGCCAGCAAGCCTGAGCATGTCTTGGCACCCACTCAGCAAGCTTGTCCATTTCCTCTTGATTTATTTCAGACAAGAATATCATCTTGCCATCCCACAGCTGGCTCGTGTTATGTGGACACCCCTCCCTGCAGCCTGGTCCACATGGGCTGAGATGCAACCAAGCTGTTGTAAAGGGAAATGAATGGCCTGATTGCTGAAATCTTTCCCCAGAAAAGTGATTACATTTTAGTGTAACCTGAGGCTTCCCTCCGTGGACGTGCATGAACCCCAAAGCATTTGAACTACAAATCCCTGAAGCCCGCTCTTCCTGCAGCCAGTCAAGCTGGGCTTAGGCCTGCGCATAGTCAGATTGCATCTGCTCACCAGCTGCTGTTGGTCTTTGTCTGGCTATGGTGACAGAGCAGATCTCCACGCTAGGGCTTTCAGTGGCCATTGCCAGCACTGGTGCTGTTGACAGGTTTGCAGGCTCAGCCAGAATTTGTCAGCGCTGCAGCTGAGCGATTGTTCATGGGCTCTGATGGCTCTCCCAGGTAGAGTAACTTCCATCAGCCCCTTTTAGTCAATTTCTATTTGTGGCCACTAAGGGGGGCAGTGACATGGTTTGGGCTGTGATGTCAGGGAGTAGCCGCTGACCCTCAGGGGCTGTTTAACTTGCTCAGTGTTTTCAGAGACTGGCTGCGGTGAGAACTGAAACTCCAGCCAGCTCAGACCTCGGTGATGCTGGTGGGAAGGGGAAACCGATGAGGTGATCTCAGCCAGTTCAGGTCAGAGGCTAGTTTGCCTTTCCTTTGGGTCTAAATCCTGTATGGTGCTGTCCCCGTTTGCGGGAAATGTTGGCCTTGAAAATCCCTTCCCATTCCGAAGCGGAAGGAAAGACCAAGCGACCCAAAACCTTCACCAAACGAAACATTCCGACGAGTTCCAAGCCGGGAATGTTCAAATGTAAAATTGCAGTTTTCTCATGAATTGTTTCATTCTGATCAAAACTGACAAGTTTCCATTTTGATTCTCCCAACTGAAAAATCAAAAAATTGATGGAAAGTGACATTTTTCCTGTGGAAAAGTTTGATTTAGAGAAAACCACATTTTCTGAAAGGAAATTTTTTTTAGGCACAAAATGTCCTGCACCTCTAGGCCTAGTGGATGTGGGCTGCTTTTGGAAGTCCATATAGCAGTGATGACCATGTGTGCATTTGTCTACCTGTGTTTGGATGGGTGTTTGAAACCTTTCTTCTCCCAGGCCAGCTCCCCAGGTGTACTTCAGCCATTGTTGCCTCCAGTCCGGATTATGATGATGCACTCTCTCTCACTGTTTCTGAGCACCTGCATCTCTATAGTCCAAGGGAAAGGAGGATTAAAGATTACACAGCTTCTCTCTGCCCAGAGATGGATAATCAAACCTGCACTGTCTTGTTTATGTCACATGGCAGCTCCTGCAGCCTGTAACCTCCTGTATAGGTTAACCCCACTGATTTGAAATCAGCATGGGCTTTGTATCCTTCCCAATAGGGTACATTAGAGCTGGCTAAAATCTGTCAGCCAAAAAACTTTCTGGTTGGAAAATGTGATTTTTGTCACAATCAGCATTGTTGGCAAGAAAATGTTGATTTCTCCAGTTTTTCAAATTGAAAAAATCCAAACTGTTTGTTTGTTTTTTGTTTTGTTTCAAAGCAACATTTTGAAACAAGAACAACCACAAAAATCATTTTGCTTTTACTTAAAATGCAATTTCATTTTGGTTTTGGAAACCCAGAAATTTCAGTTTTCCATTTGATCTGGCTACTTTAGTGTTCCCCACCCTATTTCCTTCCAATTTTTACTTTCCCCTTTTTCCCCCAAGGAAGAAGGGGAGGAAAAAGGGAGAATGAGGGGAAAAACATTTTTCTATGTGGTTTGATGTTTTGAACTGAAAAAGTGGGTGTGGGAGGAGGAGGAAAGGGGGAAAAGGGGGAATTTAGAAGTATCCTGCATTTCATTTCAAAGGGTCTTGCAGGAAAAGCAAAATTTTACAATGGAAAACTTTGAAAGGGAATTTTTCCCATGGAAAATTCTTCTGGTGTCCTCCTCTGTCTTCAGAAATGCCTACTCCTGAGAACCGGAGATTAGCGTCTTGTTAGCATCGGACTTTAGCAGTCAGCAGTACTTCTTCCCTAAGGCATCTCTGCTGGTTTCTACCACTGGCAGACGTGACCAATGAATTGTACCAGTTCCACTCTAACTACCAAGACTGACAGGACGTCTTCCAGAATCTAGACATCACGGACTGAGATGGGAGACAGCTTAACGCACTGGAGCATTTATCAGACCCACATCCAAGTGAAATAAAAGCCGGTGGCGGTGTCAGTCCACGGAGCTTAGATTTCACAACAATGGGCTTGATCCTGGCTGAGCACCCGGAAATCCCCCTGAAGTCAGTGGTGACTGAAGATCCGCAGTACCGCACAGAGCTCTTAGCGTGTTATATGATTGAGTGACACCTCGGTCACCATGCCCGGAGCCTCAGCTCCTCGTCTACTTACGCCACGCCTGCCAGAAGATGCTGATGTGGCAGGACGGTTTTGAGCTGTGTGAAAAGGGGCTTTGGCCTCTCCCTGTTTTGGTCAAAGAGGAGAGATGGCAAATCCAGGGGAGATCCCCTCGGCAGTCTGGCCCAGAGTTAGTAGTGCAAGACATAGACAGAGTCTCTGATGGACTCCAGCCTTGGTCTTGAATGAAACACTTTGGGGCCTAGGGCAAAGACTCTGGGGAGGTCAGAGTTCATTTTTTTTTCCTCTCAGCTGGGTTGGCTATTTTTGAGAGTGTCCCTCTATTTGATCCTCCTGTCCCTGTTGGAATAGTCTTATAACAGTCCAGAGAACATTGTTCCTAGAGGATATTTACACTAGAATTCTAGGCTGTGGCTATTTAAGGAATTTTATAGGGTGGTTTAAAAATTCTATACGAAGCACGTAACTTAAAAAAAAAAAAAAGCGATTTCTTTTTAGAGGAGTTTCCATAGACGCCTATTCAGTCAGTCCCTTTGGAATTGAGAGGAGTTTTTAAGGGGCATGATCACAGTTCTGAGTGATACTTTCTGTAGCTTTCTCGTTTGACACACTGTTTGTATCTGATGCTACATGCCGAGACATAGTTTGTATCTAACAGTATAAGTTACCAGTGCAGCTCCATTAATTTCAATAGGGTTACTCTGGCATGAAATAGGAGTAACACTGAGGTGGCTTGGGACTCTTAAATCTACCGACTTAGAATGGGATCCAGCTGCATATACACAGCTCACTCCTCCCAGCTGGCAACCAGCAGTTCATAAGTGTAAGCAAACAAAAGTTTACAGTGCTACAAGCTGTATCTTTAAAGCAAAGATGCCTGGCTGAGGGATGCCAAGATTCAGTCTGGGGCTTGTTTTGAGAATGTTAAGTTCAAATATTTGATTAGTTTTTACAGTAAATACAAGAAAATCAATCAGAACCGAATGAACTGCTATAGTTCAAATGTTAAGTATCAAATGCAGATGCCAAACTGACATGACAGAGAGAGAGAACAAGCTACAGTATGAGAATCTTCCCTGAGGCTAAAAGAGAAAATACAGAGACGTGTGAGCCAAACTGCAGGGCACATCCCCAACATGAAAGAGAAATGGGAAACCTGAATTAAAAATAGATACATGTGAAGATTTATTGGGGATATAAGGTAGGATGCAATTGACTATTGTGGGGTTGTACATTTATGTAATGGGCATAACAAAAGAGAAAGATGCCACACTATTCATATTATAGACAATGTGCAAATAAGATGGGGAGGGAATCCTATAAATAAAACATTATTTCTACTTCTGTTGTGTTGTCCACAGTTCTTTGGCTTTGTTGCAAAGCATTATCCATATATCCTCCTTTCTGTAACTTCAAAATATGAGTTTATCCAGAACATCCTATGCAAAGTCTATCTGTTCTGGTTGGTATAGCTGAAACGGGGATTTTCAGTCTCTAACAATGGTATGTCACCCCTTTGCCAGAAGCCTGCATCTTTCGTTCACAATTTGAACCAGCGTACCAGGTTTTTCTATAAAGTTTTGCCACAAGATGGCAGGCACGTGCCTATCACCTGAACTCTGAGTCTAACCAAAACTGAAGCCTGGTATTTGGAAACAATTTTTTTCCCCTACAGTTTTTTAAACTGTGATTTAGGCCTTGACTGCTACGTGCAATTCACACTGTGGTCACCCGTGTCTGAGAGAGATTCTCAACCTCATTGATTTATTGCAAATATTTCACACAACACATGGCATTTTAAAGTTACTGTATGGAATTTCTTATGTCTAGTGACGTTCAGAAACTCACTTCATCAGATAATACAGATCCTCACAGCAAAATGTGAAGTGAAAATATGAAGACGCCGTATAGAATTCAGTGCTTGGAATGCTGGAAGATTGCTTAGACAGAACGCTGAGCACTATGGTCCATCAAGACAATCAAGTTTAGTATGCGCCTAGGAACTTGGCACTTTGCAACGTGTTAGGAAGGCAGAAAACAACCAGCAGACACACATGGAGCCGGTATCTCAGTTCCTTTTAGAAGAAGAAAGAAGCAATATGCTCTAGGCCTGTTTCCTTATGTCCGTGCGAAGGTGATAGTGAATGACGCTGTACAATAGGCCGGGAAGGACCTCACGAGGTTATCAAGTCCAGCCCCCTGTGCTGAGGCTGGACCAAGTAAACCTAGACCATCTCTGACAGGTGTTTGTCCAGCCTGTTCTTACAAACCTCCAATGATGGGAATCCCACGACCTCCCTTGGAAGCCTGTTCCAGAGCTTAACTATCCTGCGAGTTAGGAAGTTTTCACTAACATCTAACCGAAAGCTCCCTTGCTGCAGACTAAGCCTGTTACTTCTTGTGCTACCGTCTGTGGACGTGGAGAACAATTGATCACCATCCTCTTCATGACAACCCGTAACATATTGGAAGACTGTGATCCGTCCCCCCTCAGTCATCTTCTCTCAAGACTAAACATGGCCAGTTTTTTAAACCTTCCTAGTAGGTTTCTAAACTGTTTTAATACTACTTTTGCTCTCCTCTGGACTCTCTCTGATTTGTCCACATCTTTCCTAAAGTGTGACACCCAGCACTGGACACAGCACTCCAGCTGGGGCCTCACCAGTGCTGAGTAGAGCGGGACAATTCCCTCCCAGGTCTTACATACGACCCCGTTAATACACCCCAGAATATTAGTCTTTTTCACAGCTGCATCTTATTGTTGAGACTCATTCAATATGTGATCCACTATAACCCCCCAGATCCTTTTCAGGGTACGACTGCCTCGCCAGTTAGTCCCTGGTGTGTAGTGGTACATTGGATTTTTCCTTCCTAAGTGAAGTACTTGGCACTTGTCTTTATTGAATTTCATCTCGTTGATTGCAAACCAATTCTCAAATTTGTCCGTGTTTTGAATTCTTAGTCCTGTCCTCCCGGGTGCTTGTGGTGCACGGTCATTGTGAGCCTGGGCTCGGTCACTGTCTGGAGGTCTGTGTAGCTGAGCAGTTGCACGCCGAGCTTGTTTGGCTCTACCGTGCCGCTCTTTGCAGGGGTTGATGAATCATGAAAGGCCAGCGCTAGTCACTGTGGCCTCAATTCTGTGACCTTTACTCACACTGAGTAGCTCCTTACTCTGCACATAGTACCATTGAGTACAGTGAGACTCCTTGCAAAGTAAGAATAGCAAAATATGGCCATTTGTAAGTTGCATTTGTAGCCAAGCTTTGTCTGCATTAAATGGGTGTAGATTGCACGCGCATGAGATCTGGTTCTCTGTTTTCATTGTAGAGCGTGCATGCCTGTGGCCTGTATGAACGGCAACAGTAATAGTTTCATTGTGGATGCACGAGTCAGCAGAGCAGGGTTTGCACCGCCAGAGTTTCGGGGCCTGTTAGGAATGGGGCTTTCTGAATCTGCAGTTCAGTACGCGTCCTTGATGCCGTTCTACCGGCATGTGTCCCCACAAAATCAATACTCCAATCAGCTTCTGTGGTTACTAGGAGAGAGAATATTTATCAGTCTTTGGCATGACTAGAAACCACCAGCTGCCCTTGGAGGGTTTTGAAATGCAAGAGACCCAGGGGACGTGCCCAAGTACCCAGACTGCGGCTTCTTGTTCCAACTCAGCTCCATGCCAAACAGAAAAGAAAGTCCCCAGTCAGGGCCTGTTGAAACCAATGGAGAGACTCTCATTGACTTCTGGCCTCAGGCTCCTTCGCCTAATTTTAGTTACGTTCCTCACCATAGTCCAAAGCTGAGTCTATCCATCCCTCACCCCGAGAATGCCAAAGAACAAAATTCCCAGAGCGTGTCAGCAGCAGCCTTCGCTTCAGCTCTGAGCCTGGCAGAGACCTGTGATTCGGGAGACAGCCAGGCTGGAGTGCGAGAGACAGACACTGCTCCACTGAGGCAATGATTTGAAGCTTTGCAGGAAACTCTGTGGCATTTTGGAAGTGTGAGCAGTGGCCCTCACACTTCATGGTAAGAGCTGGGAAAGTTTCCAACCTTGAGCTTGCTGCAAGAGACTGGGAGCACAGAAGAGTCAGAGCAAACTCCTTGCTGAACATAAAACTGACCTTTCCTGGGAAGCTAGCAAAGGGGGGGAAATTATATTGTCCTTATTATTGTTGGTTCGTGGCAGCACCTGCCCTGTTGCAGGAGCTTTCCGGACTCACTGTCTAAGATGTCTTGGGGACATCCAAAAATCCGTTTTGTGTCTCAGAAATGCCTGCTACATCGAACAGGGTGGGGTTTGCATCCAGGCCTCATGGATCCTATGAATAAATACTTAAAGTTCAAGGGCTCTTTTTTGGTTGCAAAACAAGTGAAGCAACTGTGAGCTTGCCCTGAAATGCAAAGGCACTTTAATAACCACTGGCCCAGTAAAATAGCGCTATTTAGTGACACGGTGAATTTGAGGAAAAAGTCAGAACATGAATGATATTGCCCTGTTCATCCGCCGAGACCCCTCCCATCACAGCTGCTGCCAGGATCAGTCCTTGAACATTTCAAAGCTGCCCACTGCACTTGTCCACTGCCTTTTACATCTGACTAGCTGCCTCTAAGGAATTTCCAATTTGCAATATGAATATTTGTCTCTGCAAGGCATAACATCATAAAATAATCCTGCAAGCGAACATCTAACACAGCAGGGATGTGAAATGTTTCTTGCCCCATTTCTCCCTGCAGTATTCATAGCTGCAGCAATGACAGGCATGTTAGAAATGCACAGAGACTTGCTTCCCTCTTCTTTGCAGTTTTCAAAGCCTCATGCCACTGTTTAAAAAAACAAAAACAAAAGTACTAAAATAAAGCAGCCTGAAGTGAAGGATCCAGGATTCCCATGTCCCGTGTGATAGACCAAAAGCAAATTATTTCCTTTTACCAACTTTCTCTTTGGAGATGTGGTGCCATCCTCCCATATGAGGAACGCTTTTCTCTGAGTGCCGTTATCATCTTGACACTGGCTCCATCCTCGGTTGCTTTGCAGCGCTGGGCCTGGGCACTGTTTCCTGCCTTGAGTTTCTGTCCACCTTGTAAGCAAGTCATCCAATTTCCAGGGATGGGGCAAATTGATGTAATCCCAGGAGCAGCAACCAATGCGTATTACTGATGGAGTGCATTGTTTTAAGAGGGCGTGTTGCCTTGAAATCAGAATGGTTTTACATATACTCAGCAAAAGGAACGCCGTGCAGAGGGAGAATTGATTTTTCAAGAAAGCAACTGTTTCTGCTCTGGCTGGAAAATTTCAAAAAAAATCAAAATGTTGATTTTAAAAAAAGGCAAAAAAACCAAACCCACAATCATTTTGCTGGAGTTTCCCCATTTTTGACCATCTTTATTTTCCCTGTGAACCATCTGTAGGAAACTCCCGAGCTTCTATTGTGCTGTAGCAGTCAGTTCTCCATGTCAGAAAAGTTTGATCACCTTCATCTCTTTTCTTAGTTTCATGCTAACTAGGGAATGTCTCCTGGGCAGTTCCTCATTCAGTGACTCCTCATTCCTGCTGCTCTCCCAGCTCATTCGCTGCTGGAGCCAGGCTGTTGGGCTGAGAACAGGGTACAGGCTTGGTCTGCCTTTTCAGCTATCACCTGGAAAAACAGTTAATTAACGGTAAGGGGACAAGCTCACAATCATTTTATCTTCACACCCTCTTCCACTCTGCACACAATTGGGCCAAGGGATATAATTTTGTTTTTCTGCCATGAGGCACCAGCTGTGCATTGCTGGCAGCTGGTGCATGGATGTGGCAGCAGGTTTAAAACAAACAAAAGGAAAAAGAAAAGGAGGACTTGTGGCACCTTAGAGACTAACCAATTTATTTCTCCATACGGCTAAATGCAGTGCCTTGCATAATGACAGGTTTCAGAGTAGCAGCCGTGTTAGTCTATATTCGCAAAAAGAAAAGGAGGACTTGTGGCACCTTAGAGACTAACCAATTTAGTCTCTAAGGTGCCACAAGTCCTTCTTTTCTTTTTGCGAATACAGACTAACACGGCTGCTACTCTGAAACAAAAGGAAGTATTTCTTCACACAATGCACAGTCAACCTGTGGAACTCCTTGCCAGAGGATGTTGTGAAGGCCAAGACTATAACAGGGTTCAAAAAAGAACTTAGATAAGTTCATGGAGGATAGGTTCATCGATGACTGTTAGCCAGGATGGGAAGGGATGATGTCCCTAGCCTGTTTGCCCAAAGCTGGGAATGGGTGCTAGGGGATGGATCACTTGATGATTACTGGTTCTGTTCATTCCCTCTGGGGCACTGGGCACTGGCCACTGTCGGAAGGCAGGATACTGGGCTAGATGGACCCTGGGTCTGACCCAGTCTGGCCGTTCTTATGTTCTTATCACAAAGGCCCAGCCAGCCAATCACAAGATGGGTTTGGGAAATTAGTGTCCACATCTCTACTCTGTACAATACAATTAACCCAGTTAGGAAACAACAGGCCATTACTGTTGCTGCTACTATACTGTTATGGAAACACCTCTGAATACAGCCCCAAAGCTTTGGTGACCAATGATTTTCCATCAGTAAACATTGATTTGACCTGACACACGCAAAAGCGTTCCCTCTAATTCCCCCCCAACCCCCATGCAGAATGAATTTTATGTGCATCAATATGGAGGCGATGTGTGACACATCACCTTCATATCCGTGTGCACATAACAAAATTCATGGGGTGAGGGTGGGGTCATGGGGTTCGGAGTGTGGGAGGGGGCTCAGGGCTGGGGCAGAGGGTTGGGGTGCAGGGGTGTGAGGGCTCCGGCTGGGGGTGTGGGCTCTGGGGTGGGGCCGGGGCCGAGGGGCCCAGGGCTGGGGCTGAGGGTTGGGGTGCAGGGAGTGAGGGCTCCAGCTGGGGCTGGGGATGAGGGGCTTGGGTGCAGGAGAGTGCTCTGGGGAGAGAGGTGGGGAGAGAGGATCCCCCCCCCCAGCTCTCTCTCCCTGCAGCAGCACCTGGGCTCGGAGGAGGAGAGGAGAGGTGCCTCTCCCTGCTGTGGCAGCTCCAGGGCTGGAGGGCAGGACAGGCACCTCCCTCCCCCTCCCCCTTCCCATCCCCAGCATGTTTGGGCTGGGGCTGGGTTCAGGCTGGGGGACAGGCCTGGGTCCAGGCTGGGCTGCTCCAGCCGCACCTGGGACTGTGACTCCATGGCTGGGTCCGGGCCGCAGTAGAGTTGGGGCTGGCGTGCCCTGGCTGGGGCAGGTTGGGGGCCGGGCTAGATTGGGGCCAGGGGAAGGGGCCCCCCTCCCCTGGCTGTTCCCCAGCCGTGGCAGGTTCCCAGGCAGGTCCCCCGAGCACCTGCTGCGTGGCTGTGCAGCTTACGGGGAGCTTGCGTCGCCACCAACCAAAAAGTCCGTCAATAATGATCAAAATGTACAGCTAGGCACAGCGAGAGCAATGCTGCCTGCAGACGTCTTAGAGCTGGATTGAAGGACATCGACGCTGCAAATTTTGACATGTGATGTTGACAGTTTTGTGTTTTAAGAAGTACAAAGCTTTAACTTTTTGACTCTCAGTGTCTGCCCTCAAATATCGCCTGCCCCCTTGCCCCCCGGTGTTCCATAGTTTCCCACAACTGTGAAAAATTTAAATTGATAAAAATAAAAAAGCTTCAAAATAAAAATCTATATTATACATCACCATTATAAAAAATAACAATGAAGCCTGTCAGTTCGAACTATATTTAGTGATACATTTGAGAACCTCACTGTCTTGTAGAACAAAATGAAGTGGAGGGAAGTCAAGGATGTGTGGACAAATTTTTTATTGTGCAAAATGCATTCATGCCACTGGTACACAGCTGTAGAGTAGAGCCAAGTGAATAAGTGATTTTTTTGGTTTGCTGCTCTTACTTAAAAACTGAAAAAAATAAAATGTTTCTGATTGACCTGAAATGAAAGAAAATGTTTCAAAAATTTTGTCAAACCAAAAAGTTAAAAAAAAAAGAAAAGAAAGCTTTGAGCTGAACTAAATGTTTTGTTTATTTTCCAAACTTTTAATACCATCTTTAAGATGATCGAAATATATTTTAAAACTAAAAGTAATTTTGAATAGAAAAAAATGAAACATTTTGTTTTGCAAGGATTGAAGCACTAGTGTTTGATTTTTGCAGGTTTTTTTTTTTTTTAAACAAAAACTATTTGGCAGATTTGACATGAAATTATGAAAAGTTTTGATCGGCTGGTTCTGCATTTTTCAGCTAAAAAAAAAAGTTTCAGACAAATCATCTCCCTATTCTAGTAGCTAGTTCCTACCAAGGGAACATGGCCTGTTCTGTTGAGAAGTTGATTCCTGGTGTGCCAGGCATCACGTGAATTTACTACCTATTCTGAAAAAGCAGAGCTTGTACTCTAAGGGCCCATCCAATACCCACTAGAGACACTGGGAGTCATTCCTTTGACTTCAATGGGTATTGCATTGGGCCTTTGTCTTACTGCTGGTACTGGGCCCAGTGCAATCAGTATCCACAAAAACATGTAAGGGACATGGATGTATCTATCTAGTGCAGACTGAAGTTATCATCATCTGGCAAAATTACATGAGCCAACTCTAGAAGGACGGGCACGCTGGAAGGCAGCATAAATACATTCCCAGCTCGCTTTGAGTTTACTGCAAGATGATAGCCCAGTGATATGGCCAAAATCTTCAACTCTTATAGGTTTCATGTTCCCTTCCCCCCCCCCCCCCCCAATTCTCAAACATGCTGAGCAACTGGTGCTCCAGTTGGAGCTCCAATGGGATACGCACACACTCAGCTCTTCCAAAATCAGGTCCATTGTGTTTCAAACTGAGCGCCGCAAAATAGATGCACTCCAAATCAGCGGCCTCTTGTGCAACTTTGGGCCTATGTTACTTCTAGAACACTGTATAACTGAAACCTTCCTCCCAACAGATGACTGCCCGCGATTCTGTAGTGAATCCCACGCCTTGTATTGGTAGTCCTAACTTGGCCCTCTGGATCTGGAAGGCAACAAACAGACCCAGAGTTTTCTGTTCTCACTAGAGGTCAAGTCTAGGCAGTTAGAAGATGTTTTCATCTGTGTTTTATTATTTGGTTTGCTCAAGAAGGTATGGAATGTGGAGATACCAATGCAAGAAACAGGACTTCATTCTCCTAGGGTCTGCAGACATGGAGAACTGGAACAATGGTAAATGAATGCACATTTCAGCCAGACAGCATACATGTGCTGGCCCTGGTGATGGCATAGAATTTCACTGCTGTTACTTCTGTTTTCACTAGACTATGAATACTAATAGACTTATTCCTAAAATAAATTTGAGATAATAATGTAAGGTAAAACATGAAACCAGACACGACTGCATCTAAAATAGCATAATGATGAGATGAGCTTTGCTTTGGGTTTGAAGCGTTTTTATTGCGGGCCTAAAAATCTTGTTTTTCAAAAACCCGATTGAAATTGCAAAAGTGTAAAAAGAGGCAGTTGTTTAGTTTTAGAGTAAAACTTATTTTAAAGCTTGAACATGACAAATTCTGTAAATTTGAATATTACTTTAGACATAAGTGAAATCTGCAGTATGTTTGGGAAATGCTTGTGGCAGTTTCACGTTGGTTTGTATTCTTCTTGCTGAGTGCTAACTGAATCTGGCATCTTTGTATGGGTACTAACTTCACTGCAGAGCAGAAATGGGTCCGTTTACACGCTAGGTTCTCAGGTAGCTGTAACCTCTTAGGAAAAAAAATTCTCAATGTCCTTATGAACCTCTTCATGTCTCCTAGACCTTTGGCTAATATTAAAGGTAGATGGAGTTTAATATCTGGTATATCCTCTGCTTGAAGACTGGCCAGTTTCTAGCAGATTAGCATTAACATAGATTATTTTTCCATCTCTAACATTTGAGCCTGGGGAATCAAAATACCAGTTTTTAGACTCTCAGATTCATAATTTTTTTTTAAAGCCAGAAGAGACCATTGCAATCTTCTGATCTGACCCCTACATAACACAGGCCACAGGACTTTCCAGAATTAATTCCTGCTTCAAATGCAATAGCGGTGGATTGAACTAGAGCATATATCTTAGAGAAACAGCCAATTTTGATTTAAAATTGTCCAGTGATGGTGAACCCATCACGACTCTTGGTAAGTTGTTCTAATGATTTATTACCCACATTATTTAAAAAATGGCACCTCAGCTCTGGTCTGAATTTGTCTAGCTTTAACTTCCAGCCCGGGTATGCAAAACATTTTGCTGGTGCATCACTACACATTTCATTGAAAAGTATGTTCCTGTAAGTTCTTATCTATTCGGGCCTCACCTGAAATGGCCAAATCCCTTTCAAAATATTATCTAAATGGAACAGATGTTGAGAAAGCCCACAACCAAACAACACTGTGTTATAATAGCTGCATTTCTAAAATGAAGCAATCAAAATTCCAATCGGCTATTATAAAGACTGTCTGGAAGCTGTACCTGGTACTGGGTAAGCCTGTATGCGAGTATCAGAGCTTGGTTCACAATGGTTTGTATCCTAGCTTAAAGGAAAGCTGTGTACCCATTTTATTCAGCCCTGAAGATTAAAAATTCATGGACTTCTCAAGAGGAACAAACTAGGAATATTTTTGTAATAATTGACATTTCTGAGCCAAATGCTGGAGTCAGCCCTCTTACCCTGATGGGATGGCACTTGTGATGTTAGCACAGAGGGACACACCGTAGGTCAGTTTCTTGCCTGACTTAATATAGGCTTAACGGGCGGAAACAATGTGCTGCGCGGTCTATTGTAAGGGCGAGGCTCTGCCCCTCTGCCAGGCATTGTGTAGCACTTCCCTCCAGGAGTAGTCTCACTGAATTCTATACGATGGGGGTTCCATGGGACCCGAACGTGCAGGAAGATGCTATTCAACATGAGCCAGACTGCCACAAACTTGTCCCTAAAGTTCCAGTTAAAGGAGATGGTCTCTTCCAGGGATGACCTAGTGGGCATGGGTTTCATTTTTCCTTAACCATTATTAAAGGCAAGTAGAGATTGGGTTGAAGTCCCTTTCATGGCTCCCTCCAGCCTCAGCTCATTGATAGCCCAGTGTAAGGACAATGTTTTAAAGCAATACATCTGAGCATGTGCTCACAGTAACAAGCATTTCCTGTCCCGGGAGCCTTTGGGCTGCTGGGCTGAGCAGAGCAGGGAGAGCAAGCTTTCTTTGAAACAAGTACCATCCTGAAGAGGAAGTGGGCCATGCATCCCTGCTCTACCTTTGGAAAAACCGGTTTCCCAATTTGTCTAAAGCAAAACAATTCCTTCATTCAAAATGAATCACCTGGCGGGACTTCCTGGCAGCTTCCCCATCTTTGAGAAGGAGCCAACTCTTGCCTGCGCATTCCTCCAGGGTTTCTGGCCTTGTGCAATTAAGAAACATCCATTATTCCTTCAAACGCAGGAATTAAAGTGCCACCCTCCCCCCCGCGAGCTGCTCTGATAAGCTCTGAAATTCCCCGATAGCAATAATACTGTAATTTTCTAAGCCTGAAGAAATAATAAAGATCAAATAAGATTAAAAAATATCCCATTTCAGCCAAGTTCCCTGTCCTGGAATGTTCTGTGCCATCCATTTGTGTAACTAGCCACCAGATATTTGCTAGTTCAAATAAAAACAGCTGGGATGTAGAAAGAGGGTTGCTGCTCGCCAGCCTCATTCCCCTGCTGTTGCCTGTGATCAGTGGAGGTCAGTAAGAGACTATAGCAGCATTCCTCCATGTTTTACGAGGCCCTCTCCTCTCACGCGGCCAGAACTAACCGCTTCTAGCCACCTGCGTTTTCCCTGATCCTTCCGACTCCCTTTGTCACAACCTCTGGGCCTGATTCTCATCTGATTTCAGTGGAGTTACTCTTCATTTTACTCTGTCTGACTGGGATCAGAGCCTGGCCCTGTTCCTTTCACCACAAATTCCACTTTCCTTCTCTGACTTGACCTAGACAAGAGTCAAAAGGACCGGACGTCAAGGTCTTTGGAAAGTGCTGAGGCGGTCGTCACTTAACAGGGTTTTGTTTTCCATTGCACGGCACTTTGAAGCCTGGGGTTTAGTTCCTGTGACACAGAGAGCATGTTCTCAAGGGTGCGCCGTGTTTTTGTGACAAAGCAAATACTGTGTGCGCTCAAATTGTGCTTTTTCCCATGGGCAAAATTGTGGGTTCAGGTATAAAGATTTGGGGCTTGAGCCCGCATTGCCTCCCTGCTCTTTTACCTCCTGTTCCAGCTCTTGCTCTGGAAGGCTGAGAATTTATCACTCTTGGGGGTATTTGAAATAACAATACAAAGTTGTTTCTTTTAATGGGAAGGGTGGGGCTTAGTCCATTTTGAAGCTGTCAGTCCCTTTAACCTCCAGTATCAAACTGGCCTTTAAAAATAATCACACTTGAACATAATGTTCCTATCCTATAGGGATAGCTCAAGTGTATTTGGAATAACAATTTCATCTTTTCAAAAGTATCTCTTTATCATTACAATTGCAGTGAGGCAGGAATTCCAGGAAAAGTCTTAAACCTTGTGGACATCAGCCATGCACTAATCATGCCCAGGTCTGATTTTATATCCCATTTCCCATGCTCTGAAAAGCACCTCCCCACAAAAGCCCTCTCTCTCCTATTTGATGTATGAGTGTTCTGCACAAATACATTTCTGTCCTGGTTTCTGACACCTGGTGGCTCCTTTCCTGGGTCTTGTGGGTTTGTTTTTTGGTATTTTTCAAACCTCTGGCTGATGTGGTAAAATCCAGTAGTTTTGTCAGAGATTTAGATGGGCTATGAATGCCAATGTTTAACTACTTTTTATTGATACAGAGACCTAAGCTGATACAGATCATCTATTTACAAAGCACTCTGTAAATGTTCTTCCATGCGCCCCATATGGATCGTACCGGAACTCACTCCAACGCAAACAAGTCTTGAGAAGATTATGGGTCAGTTCCTCATGTCATGGCCAAGCTTTCCTACGGGTCATGCTACAGAGCCTTTTACCTGTGTGACACCGACTTGACTCTGGGTATGTAGCCATTGACCCAGGTCCTTCTATAGCAGTCATTGCTCGGTTTTCTGAAAGTGTCCAACATGTACAGAACAATGCCAATGCGCTCTCTCCTTCTCTGCCACTAGGACAGTGCTGAGTGGGCTTAGCTGTCTGCAAGGGGAACCTGGGTGGAGAGGTGGCTGCTGCATTTAGCTTTGAATGTGGGAACCTTAGGAGTGAAGCTGGAAGGGGAATGTTTTCCCCATCCTGCGACTCTCTCTGAGAGTTCGGAAGTGTTTCCCGTTCTTCCTCAGGATGAGACTGTGACCTGTAGATGTTATTTAATGTGTGTGTGAGATAGAGCACCCCAGAATAGCCAACAGCTCCATGGTCAGGGCACTCCTGGGGGAGCCCTGAGTTCCAGTCCTGACTCCAAATCAGCCACACCAAGGACTTGGAGCCAGGACTGCCACATCCCAAGCCTCTGTTTGCCAGAAGCTGGGACTGAGCAACGGGATGAATCACTTGATGATGAACTGTTCTGGTCATTCCCTCTGAAGCTCCTGGCATTGGCCACTGTCAGAAGACAGAATCATAGACTGTCAGGGTTGGAAGGGACCTCAGGAGGTCATCTAATCCAACCCCCTGCTCAAAGCAGGACCAATCCTCAACTAAATCAGGATACTGGGCTAGATGGACCACGGCTCTGACCCAGTATGGCTGTTCGTATCCCAGGTGAGAACTCTCACCACCAAGTGCTTGGCTATTCCGGGTGCTCTCCCTGGCCAAAAAGGACATGCCCACAAACTGGTTTGGTTTTGACAAATGAGCATTTTCCAGTGAAAAAGTGTTTTGTAGAAAAATTCCTGAGTTGCTTTGTTTGGAGGCTGATTCTCTCTCCCCTGGCGATGAATGAGTTTATCAGTCTTGGGCTGGCTCCTCTGAAACCTTTGTCTGCCAGAGTCACCTGCCTCTCCTTGTTAATCAGCAGTTTTGTTGTCTCTCTGCAACGTTGCTGCTGTGGGAAGTTTTGGTGGAAAGCGAAAGAGGGAGCAAAGAATACCATGCAAATCGGGGCAGCAGCCTTGACATGCTTGAAGTTCACCAGTGAGACAGTGCAAGAATCAGGGTGACAGGTTACTGAACAACCGGGCTGCTGCATTTGGAACCCACTGGAGCCTCTTCATGCCCAGCTAAGGGGAACTGCAATGACGCAGCCCAGATGCTATGAAAGTGGGGGTCATCCTGGCTGGGTCTGCCTGGGATAGTAGCCAGTGCGGTCTCTTGGCGAGCCCCGGATGGGCGAGAGTGGTTTTTGCTGCTGTGGCTATTGGCGCACAAGACCAACTGAGCAGTCTGAAGGCTGAAGTCTTGGATGGAGGGGATTGTTATGGAGAAGGAGAGAGATCCAAACTCTCCTTGCTAGTACCCCATCGGGGTGAGGGCTGAATGGGCACAGAGAGCTGGGACTGCAGGGAGATGGTCTCTCCAGAAATGTCCTGAGGGACAGCAGCTGAGCAGGGTGGGAAAATGTGCACACCCAAATGCGTGTCCATTCAGGGAACCAAGTCATCGTTATCTGTACTGAATGTCTCCCATTGGTAGACAGACAGATGGACTTACGTTTCTGGGGCTGTGCATTAACAATAGCAGGTAGAACTTTGTACCTTCAAAGTGCTGTTCAAGAATTAACCTAATGACTCCTCCCAACACCCCTCTGAGGTATGTGACAAAGTGTTGCTAGCCCCATTTTATAGATGAGGAAACTGAGACATAGAAAGTTTAAGTGACTTGCTCAGGGTAACAATCCTGCATTCCACTCACACCCTCAACTCCCACTTCACTGGGAGTGTAGAATGCAAAAGGACTGTGCCATGAGTCAGGGGAAACTCAGGCATTCTCGGTTTGGAGTCCCATCCTCAGTCCAGTAGGCCATGTGGCCACCCTTAAATCTGCCTGACCTCTGGCTCTAACCTGCACAGGGAAAGAGACGCAGTGCTGAAGATGCATTCAATTTCAGCCCACGTGTTCCATTTATTTCTGTGTATCACCAGTGCTAGGATCAGCTGGATAACTTTGGCAGGCCATGGTTTGGTTATTTGTTTGGTTATTTGTTTGTTAAATAAATCATTTTTATTGAGCAGTAGGCGCACGTTTACAATGCCTATGGTGAAGAGTGTATCAAAGCCCTGCGGTGAGCTAATGCATATGCAAGCAGAGAGGTAATAAAGTGCTAAAGTTTTCCCCAAAGGACAGTGAGAAGCAAGAAGAACTCTCAGCTCTGTGGTTTCAGTTTGGCAGCAGGCAAACGTTATTTAATAATCTCTGCTCTGATCCCTGACAACATAATTTGGGGGGTGGCCCGATGAGGAGCTGCCAGGGGGAGAGACTCATTTATGGTAGAAACACGATTGGCTCCTCCTTTTCTCTAGGACATGCCATCTGTGACCACTCTGGGTTTGGTCAAGTGACTTTAGAGCAGCAGTAGTTGCTTCATCATCCACAGTGGAGAAAACAGTTGTTGGGAAACTCAGGATGTGTTTTCCTGGGTGTGATGAAATCCGAATCCTCTGACCAATGCTGCCAGTGCTAAGTGGTCTGTTTTGTACATTATGTTCACAGTTGCCTAGCTCTTAGATCATTTCCATTCATACAAGGTCAGAATGTTACTACATTGGTGAATTCCTACTTTTAGAAGAACAGATCGTTCTCAGCTGAGAGTTCTGCCGACTGAAGCCTGCCGTTTGGACAGCTCCTGCCTCTCCTACACCCCCTCTGTGGAAAGGCCAAGCTCCCCTTCTCCTCAGCTTTGAGAATTCTTCTTCTGACCGTTCAACTTCGCCCCCTTCTAACTGCCAACCTCTCCCTCCCTCCCTCCTTCAGCAGCGACAAAGTCCCTTTATCTTCATCCCCTGGCTGCCAGAATTCTCCTCAACTTTCCATAACAAATGGGTTTCAATACAGCCAGATGTGAAGTTCCACGCCTCGGAGCAGAAACTGTCCACCCTACTTACAGGATGGGGGACTCTGTCCTGGGAAGCAGTGACTCTGAACAAGACTTGGGAGCGGTGGTGGATAATCAGCTGACCATGAGCTCCCAGTGAGAAGCTGTTGCCAAAAGACCTAATGCAATCTTTGGATGTCAGAGCTGAGGCTAAATCAAGGACAGGGTTTGGCTGTGACAGCTATTAAGTGTGATTTACTCACTAGTCTTTAAAAAAATCAATCTGAACTGCTGGAGTTTTAAAAATCTTGCAGTCTAACAGAGGAAAAGTAAACCGAGGATTGCAGCCTATGTCACAGTGCAGAACCCCGGCCACGTTGATACTGGTACAAGGTGTTTGTACAGTGCTGTCATATGGCTTAAGTGACAGTCCAGACCAGTTGCAGGGTAACCAGCTCCATTTCAGCCTAGGAGAGCTGAGATGTGGGGGGCTCATCCTGCTCAGGAAATGGCCTAGGTAACAATGTTTGCATCTGGAAATAGCCTGGAGACAGTGACCCGCAGCCCAGGTCTAAGCTGCTAGTTCATCAGACTACACAGAACATTGGTCCTGCTGGAGACTTTTTGCAAATCATGGTGCGAAGACGCCATGTGCTGTAGGCCTCATCCCGCCTCTCAGCACTTTGCTCTCACTATTCAGTACAGATGACGTTTCATTTTAAAGTGAAACCACAGCTCCTTCTTTCTCATCCTTAAAGCCACACATCTCATTTACCTGCAAGAAGGGAGGCGTGGTTAGAGGGGAGAATTTACATTTGTTAAAGTAAAGCCTCGATAGGGAGTAGGCCCTATTAGGTGTTTTGAAACCAAAAGCACAGCCAGAAGGAACAAGAATTTTCCATGCCATTGAACATGGCTGCTTCTGTCGTGGCTTGAGAACTGGTTCTGGTGCATTTCAAGGTGTCAGTGATTACCCTAAAGCCCGAAGTTCCCATTACAGAAAGGCAGTTGAAGTCATCTGGGAAGCTTCCGTTGTTGGTTTCTTAGATAAAACTTCCCAAAAGGGAGCAGCAAAAGTTTCTCCCCTGAGCCCCTAATCCTGGGGATTTGCTCCCCTTCCATGGCTGACCAGATCCTCAGACTGGCAGTCTTTGAGCACAAGGCAAGGTTCAGCTGTTTCGTTTCAGGACTGCTGCCTGCCCTCTCCCAGAATTGAATCCGGCAGCAGTTCCAATGCAGCTGGCCACTCGGGCAGGGTGACTTTAACCTCTCCTTTTTGGGGGCCTGCCGCCACAGCAGGGTGTGTGGAAGTCATGCAACACGCATGCTAGATGTGCTGCACAGACTGCTGTGGTTCTGCTGAGCTAGTCAGGGGCTGGATTTTATTCTGTGGATTTATTCTGTGAATTCATTTGGATTTTTGCCTGTTTATGGGTCACAGATTCTCACGAAGGACAGAACTTCAAGTTGTCACACTGAATTGAAAGGCAGGGAGAGGTGTTGTGTGTCCATGTAATACATTTCACACTTTGGCAACAGATGGTCTGCCTCATTCACCCGTACACAGCTGTAACTGAGAGAGAACTCCCCTGAAGTCAATGAGCCTAATTCTGTTCTGGAGCACATCAGTACTGTTTAAATGTGCAGGGACTGTTGGCTTCAGTAGATTTTGTCCAGACCCACATAGGTGTGAGTGACAGTGGAGTGTGGGCCTGGGAAGTTAATGAGAGAAGAATTGGACCCTACCTACGAAGTTCTTTTGGAAGTTTTCTTTGTTATTGTAACGGGCAAACAGCATAGAGTGGCCTATAGTTCTTTGGCTAGGCAATAATGATTGTTTCAATGTGCACTAAACAATCTTAATAAACCAATTAGTTCCAGCAGCCGTGTGCCTTCAGTTGGACTTTAAGGCGCTGGAATTTAGCTTGCAGTGTAGAAAAGCTGTGCTCCACTGATGAGATCACAAACACAGCCTCCCGGCTTGACTACTTTTCTCGTTACCCCTCGGATTCTCTTCCAAGAGCTCAGAAATAAGGCCATGAAAAAAAAATCTCCATGGCAGTATTAACAATAAAATAAATCATAAAATACCATGTGTTGGTTTTACCAGCATGTCTGATATCAGATCTAGAGCTTCTCTGACTGATTTCTATTTGGTAAGAAGTCAGGAGCATATTTTAAAAGGAAAACCATGTGAAAAAGCAAACTTCTTCCCTCTACTGCCAAAAGCTAAATTAAAATGCCCAAGCAAAAAGCCAAAAGCAAAGCTGAGAGAACAGAAATGAAGCTGGGTATGGACCTGAGGGCACGTCAAACTGGCCAGGAAAAGTCCCAGCTGTTCAAGCCAGCAACGAGTGGAGTTGTGCCCCCTGCCCCCCCGGCAGACATCATGGAGTTTTAGACCCCAATACTGCACTGAGCTATTCCTGTGTTTAAGGGTCTGCTCATGCGGAGCTCAGTGCAGGGCTACGCCTTAGTTTGTGCTTGAGGTTTTGGTTTTATAGTCTTGAAATTAGAGATGGGGCAAATGCAGAGGAGCCCCCTCCCCTCAAACACTGTCGGCACCTGCTGCTTTGTTCTCGTTGTGTTACTGTCTCTCCAGGATCAACAGGGCTCCATCCACTGCAGTTCTATACCCAGGGATTGAAAAAACACTGAGGATGAAGATCAGGGAGGTCAAGAGAAAGAATTAACCTCACTGTAGATAAACTTGGCAGCCTTTAAAGCTTCCTGCTCCAGAGTCCTGCAGGTCAGTTCTTGCTGATTCTACACCTGTTGATATCACTCTTTGTTTTGTGTGTGTGTATGTTCCTGATTGAGATAATAGTTCTCTAAACAAGCTATTTTTTACAGTACTTGCATAGACCATTTATTTTCAGGTTGTCACGCCTATCTACCTCCCACGCAAACAAAACCCCAAGATGTTCTGGGGGGAGGAATAGCTCAGTGGTTTGAGCATTGGCCTGCTAAACGCAGGGTTGTGAGTTCAATCCTTGAGGGGGCCACTTAGGGATTGGGGCAAAAATCGGGGATTGGTCCTGCTTTGAGCAGGGGGTTGGACTAGATGACCTCCAGAGGTCCCTTCCAACCCTGATATTCTATGGTTCTATGTGAAAGAGAATGCTGGATTAGCTTTCTTCATACTAATGGCACTATATTTAATAACATTTCAATCAAGGCTTTATAGCTTTCTGCATTGTTGAGGATGACTTGTTATGAACATACAGGGTATGTCTACACTGTGCGCTAAGCCTGGGCTCTGACACAGGTTTGAGCCCAAGCCCCGCTTCCATCCGAATATATCAGGCTGACTCGGGACAGCAAGTGCTCAGGGTCCGGGTCCTAGGCCCCTGTTACAGTATGGGTCAGAGCCCAAGTCCTGCTGTGACTTGAGTGCAAGCCCTGCCATTTTGCAGTGTGGACACAGGTCAAGTCACGGATCCGAGTCAGAAGAGCTTCATAGCACAGTATGGATGCACTAGCATGGCTGTCAGACCTGGGTCCAGCAATTATAAATCCAGATTTACAATGCAGTGTCGATGCTCAAGTGCAGCCTTGGGACCACCAAGTCCACAAGCCCATGTCCGACAGACCCAGGTTTATAATGCAGTGTAGACAGACCCAAAGAAATGTCTCCCCAATAATGAAACCTTTTGTCTCATTCATTCAATGTGGCAATTGTCTTGTTTGGAGCATTGTCACTGAATCCATGGTGATGAATTACTGTAAGCGCTTGGGGGAACTGAAAGAGATTAGGGGGTCTGATTCCGAGCAGCATCCAAAGTTTGGATGCTCATCCCCAGACCTTATCTTCACCTCCGTAAGAGCAAAACTGGGCGACGGTTCTTGTGAGGACAGCCTGTTCCCTGCGACGCCCAGGGTGTCTTGTAGGACTATCCTTTCTTGTGTTGTTGGAGAACTCTTGCCAGAACCAGAAGGAATACTGCTGGAAATCCAGGACTGCCCCAGCTAAGCCAATGGTGTTACTCTGGATTTACATCTGACAAAATGGGAGTAGTGGTCGGCTCATGAATACTCTTAGTGCATCTGTGAGGTCTCTTTAGGGCAGGGCCTGCATCTTTCTCTTTGCTCTAAATAGCACAGTGTATGTCGTCAGCACCTAATTGGATAATCATCATCATTATAGTCATGTCCCCATTTCAGCGGTGTTGGAGCAGAGAGATGAAGAGCGACTCGATGAAAGCCACAGAGTGAGTCTGTAGAGGGGAGCCAGGGTCAGAACTTTCTGTTTCCCTGGCCTGGGACCGGACCATGCAGGTGATGTTACCAGTAAGATGGAAAGAAAGAACCATGAATTGAATTTCACGGCTCTTCCAAAGAAGGTTTGGATGGAGGAACGCCCAGCAACTCGGTTTGTTCTGCTCTCTGGATTGGTGTGATGCTTCCAAATGCAGTGTCAGTAGCATGACCCCAGTGCACAAGAGATCTGTGTTCAGTAGAGAAACACAGCAGGAACATGGCAATGGAGCTTGTATTAGGCAGGAGGGTTTTGGTGCCCTAGGAGAGTTACTGTCTGATACTAGTTTTGCCCACTGGAGCTCTTTCATTGCCTCCATGACTTGAGTCAGTGTTGGGCAAACGTTTCATTGGGGAGCCGTGACGACAGCCAAGCTGGCAGGCCTGGGTCAGCAATTCTGCCGTTCCTGAATCTCCACGTGCCAGGCTCTGCTAGCATGGAGCTCTGTGCCTAGGGTGCTCTTTGTTCCCCAGCCCTCCTCTGCAGTACCCCTTTCCACTTCCCTCTCCTCGCTTTCCCTCGGTCTTTAGCCACACCTCCCTCCGACTGGAACTGTTCCCCCCTCTCCTCCCCTCATCCCCAGAGTTCCTCCCTAGCCTTGCAATGTTGGAGTTTGTGGCACAAATAATACAAACATGTCGAAAGGCTCAGAACTATCCTGCTCGGTGCCTGCCCTCACCCCATCACCCTGCTTGTGTGTCGGATCCATCCATCTTCCTTTAATCCCTTGACTGTAAACTCTTTGGGGCAGGGACTGTCTCTTCCCACATGCATGTCTGGCACACAGCACAGTGGGGACTTTGGGCACTGTTACAATAAAAAGTGAATGACAACAAAGCACTACAAAATCTGATCGGGTTTTAAAGAAATTATCCTAGAAGCCTATAGGATTGCTCAGAGAGGGAGAGCTCTGTTCCCTAGGGTTTTAGAATCATCCTGTAGACTATAGAGCAGGGATCGGATGCTCTATTACATTTTTCACAGTTGGGAAATTTATGGGAGATTATTGCTTTCTATTAAATCCTAAAGGACTTTTCCATATTGACAAACACCTGGACTGACAAATGGAGACCTTTCCCCCAGCAGCAGGGAATTGGAACTGGGATTTCCATCAGCATCCAGCCTGGGGGGTCCCTCTGTTGAACCTCTCTCTTTAATATTGCCTCTGGCTAGTGGGTGCCTGGTAAATTTTTCAGTCCCTGCATATACAGCTGTAATAAAGGGACCCAACTAAGGCCATGTCTATACTAGCACTTATGCTGGCAAAACTTTTATTGCTCAGGGATGTGGAAAAAAAAACCCTGTGAGTGACATAAGTTTTGCCAGCATGAGTGCTCATGTCTGCAGCGTGATGTCTGCAGGAGACACTCCCCACAGACAGAGCTACCGCTGCTCATGGAGGTGGTTCTATTATGTTGACAGGAGAGCATAACACGGCTGCACCAGCGTTCTTACAGTGGCCCAGCTGTATCGGTTCTCCGGTGCTAGGAATAGGATCCAGAGGCAAGGAGAAAAGAGGGTTTTGTTAGCCTCAGGAGTTCCCAGCTCTGAAATTCGCTGCACAGCTGTTTGTCTTTGAGGATCCAGTTCATGCCGACTATAGCCCAAAGTGTCTGAATAGCAAAAAACCTACAAGAGCATGACAACTTTGCTAATTTTTTTATTCCAAACCATTTGAGTTTCAGGCTTTCCTGCATTTGGTATTGTTTTGGACATGGACTGAAATCCTCAAACTCCCAGGCAGAATGAGTCAAATTAGTCACTGTGGATTAGTTATCTGTTAATGGAATCAGAGTCTAATTAAGGAAATCTCCTACAGGCTGGATACTCATTGCATTAGTCAACACACAGGATTTTCAGCAGGGTTTCTGTCTTGTGTGAGAGAGAGAAGGTGCAAGGGAGAGGGACACACAAGAATCAGTGAAATCCTGGCCCAATAGAAGACAATGAGAGGATTTTCCCAATACCCTTACCTTCATCATGATTTGCCCAATAGGACTGAACTTTCCAGCCCGGTAAGGAAGTTAGGTTACTTGTATAATTTTATGCCTCAAACCATAATTAAAGCTCAATCAGAAATTGTGTTACAAAATAAATCACAATTTACCCCTCCTCTCAGCTTGTTCCTCTGGATTTCAGAGATGGAGGCTTTCTTCAGTACTGAAACATGAAATAAGGAACTATTAAAAAAAATATTGTGGGTTGTGTTTTGAAAGAAAGTGCCTGACAAAAAATACACCCATTCTTAAAAACGTTCACACCATTGTCAAATATTTGCTTTACATTCTGGCTTGTGGAAGTGTTTGCTTAGTCTCTACCAAGTGGAATGCAAACTCAATAATATTTGAATCTGAGTCAACTTTTCAGACTCCCAGAGTTGGAGTTAAGAAAAACAAGATCAACTATATCTAATCCTCAGCCTTGTACTCGGTCATGGACCTCACTCGATAAAGTTTGTTTTACAATAGAACCTCAGAGTTACAAACTGACCCGTCAACCACACACCTCATTTGGAACCGGAAGTACGCAATCAGGCAGCAGAGACACCCCCCCCCCAAAAGAGACAAATACTGTACAGAACAGTACTGTATTAAATGTAAACTGCTAAAAAAAAAAAAAAAAAAAAGGGGTGGGGGTGGAGTTTAAAAAAAAATGTGACCGAGTAAGGAAACCGTTTCTGTGCTTCTTTCATTTAAATTAAGGTGGCTAAAGGCAGCATTTTTCTTCGGCCCGGTAAAGTTTCAAAGCTGTATTCTGTCGATGTTCTATTGTAAACTTTGGAAAGAACACCCATAATGTCTTGTTCAGAGTTACAAACATTTCAGAGTTATGAACAACCTCCATTCCCGAGGTGTTTGTAACACTGAGGTTCTCCTGTACTTCCTTCTCAAGAAAAATGCACCTACCAAAGGCTGACACTAGGCTACTTAGGATGGCCAGCATATCCTTATTGGAGTGATTAAATCAATGCACTATACATAGTGTGAGCTAGAAGAGATGATTTCCCTTTCGTCTCCATGAAACTAAACTACAGCCTAGCACTGATGAGTTCATGATTCTTAATAGGACAAAATAATGACCTTCTGCAGTAGTTGTTGTTGTTATAAAGCCACTACCCTATATTTAAAGAGGTAACTTTAAATGTAGAAAAATATCCCATTTCCCCCATTAAAGCTGGAGACGGCTACTGACCAAGGGAGTAAACATTCCTTCAGGTGCATCTGATGAAGTGAGCTGTAGCTCAGGAAAGCTTATGCTCCAATAAATTGGTTTGTCTCTAAGGTGCCATCCTGTTCTTTTTGCTTCAGGTGTTACAAGAGGCAGTACCAGGAGTAACTGTTTGGAACTGAGCACAGGAAAGCTAATCCTGGGTATCAGGAAAAATAACTGCAAAGGAAAGCCAGCTAAGGCCTGGTCCCTTTGCCAGTGATAGCCATGTGACCTGTGCTGCTCTCTTCATTGGGAGCAGGAGTTCGTTAGAGAGTGGAACTCACTCCAAATAGAAGGGGTATCATAGCTTGTGTCATTGAAAACTGAACTGGACCAAGCACTAGAGAAGATAAGCGTGAGTGTGAGCGTGAGCGTGTGTCTGAGGGCGTGGAAGGTTTGGCTGTTTTCTTTTTGTCTTTGTATGCTGTACCGATTGTGGCTGTAATTTCTGGCTTTGTTTTAAAGTTTTTATTTAAGAAACATGAACAAAGAGAGAGTGAGCTTTGAACAAAAAAGGATCAAACAAAAACCAAATGCAGAGAAGAATCAAATCAGGCAGGACACAGATTAAGTAAAATATGTCGAAAGTTTTAGATTTGTAGAAGTATTGATGAATCACAAGGATAAGTCTCATGCTGCAATTTAAGACACACCGATAATTTAAAACTCATGCTCATAGCAATTTCGGCACTGGCGAGACCCAAGTGAGTACAGTACTAAATAAAAATAGTCTCTGAATCTAATGAAATGAAATTCACGGTCATAGTTTTTAAATTCATCATCATCACAGTCAACTGTGCAGTGCTGTAATATCAGAAATGACCAATAAACAGCAATTATCAATAGCTGCCCACTCTCATACTCTATAGTAGATCTAGTCAAAACTTTTTACTTGAATAGTTTTCCCATTGAAAAATGTGTTTGTCAAAATTGAAAAATTGGATGGAAAAATATTGATTTCGATGACATTTTCTGATTTCCTGCTTGTGACAACTGAAACAATTTTCACTTTAAGTTGACATCTTGACACACAATGACATTTTTTTGTTTCAACATGTCAAATCATTTAGTTTTGACCAAAAAATGTCAACATTTTAGTGTCAACCTTTCTGATTCAACATTTTTGGGAATTTTTCATTCTGCAAAATTTTCCAATACGTTGAATTTTCCATTGTGATTCAGAACAGAAATTAGTGGCCAAATATTGACGTTTCCCACGGGAAGAAAATTCCACCTCTTGACCAGCTCTGTGCACAGTACCTGCAAGCCCAGAGCGGAGACCTTTCTGATCCCCTGCCGTTTGCACACAAGCCCAGATCTGGCAGTGACTGGTGGAGAACAGAAAGCAAAGGACACCAGCAGCAGCAGGGTTAAATGTCTATTTAGAGCTGTGTGTGCCTTACTACCATGCCCTGTGGCCCCAAAGGGAACTGGTCTGCCCTTAGTGCTGAGAGCGTATCCTGTAATCTGCACTGGTTCTGTTGTCTGAGCTTTTTCAAAAGCTGCACAATTTAGCTCTTAGTTTATGGCCACTAGTGGGAGTCAAACCACAAGCACAGTCTCCTACGAGACTTGCTGTTATGGAAGCCTGAACATTTCTGCTGCATTGTGGCAGTGGGTCCAGCAAACAACCCTGTGCCCAAACTGCTGCCCTCCACACCAGGGTAGAAGGCAAGCCAGAACTGCAAGAAATTTCCAGCACTTCTGTTCCCTGGCTAACTTGTTTTCTAGTTTGAATCTTTAAAGGCAGGTAAGAAAAGATTTCTGGTTTAGCAATTCAGGGTGACTCATTTGTTTTGAAGCTATAATTGAAGTGTCCAATTAAAGAAAAAAGAAAATAAGATACTTCCAAACAATCTTAACCTCCACGGATGTTTCAAATACTTTTCTAACATGAAAACGTTAATTAGAACCAGGAATAAAGCAACAAGTTTAAAATCCATCCGTGACTCATTCCTGATTTCCAATATCTTTGAATCAAATGGGATCTGACTTAAGGAATGTTGTAGTTTATAAGCAAATCTATTCTAATTTGTGTAAAAGGATACGCTTGAGCAGGTCTGAAAGGGGTGGTCTATCTGTGCTGCAACTGCAGGGATGTTAAGCTATGTCCATTCAGCCAAATCTGGCTTCTGGTGAGGTCAGTGAGAATTTTGTCCTGACTGGGTAGATGGGTGAAGCACTGGAATGCGTTCTCTAGGGAGGTGGTGGAATCTCCTTCCTTAGAAGTTTTTAAGGTCAGGCTTGACAAAGCCCTGGCTGGGATGATTTAGTTGGGGATCGGTCCTGCTTTGAGCAGGGGGTTGGACTGGATGGCCTCCTGAGGTCCCTTCCCACCCTGAGAGTCTGTGATTCTGTGGGGCCTCATGGCCGTTTGAATGGCCATGCTAGCAGTGCCATGTGCTCTGCTGCATGGCAGGGCCTGCTCTCTTTGCTCACTGCATGGGGGAAGCATGTCTCTTTGTGTTTATGATTCTGACTCGGATGGCATCAGATCTGATTGAGCTGCACTGCTTAGCTGGCTACAGCAATATTGATTTGTGTGCTTCTGTAAAAGCACAAAGAAAAGTCCTGCAATAACACGCAGATTACAAGATGATAATACAAAGTTATGGATAAAAAACCCAAAACCCTGACTCGGCAAATTCAAAGCAATATTAACTCAAATTCTATCAGGAGTTAGCAGGGAAAGAAACCTGGAGCCACGTCGTCAAGGCCTTCCCCCATCTTGCAGGATGGGCCACGGGTAAAGGCCATCTGGAAATCCTCTGCCCACCACAGATCAGTGACCATATTATTTTGCTCTTATACAGTGTCTCATACCCATGGATCTCTGTGACGTCTCCTGCGGATGCCCAGGGCTGTGAGGCCCCTCGCTCCACGTGCCCTTAGCCCGAGGAAGCCAGGAGGGGTCAGCTCCCAGACACCGCCGCCCTGGGCAATACAAGCGCTGCCTTCCAGGTCTATGCAGGCCCCTCTGCCACTCCACAGCTTAGGGACGAGGCCACCTCAACTCCCAGGCCCTCCAAGCATCTCCCTGGAGTGCCCTGCCCCTGTTCCACGGCATGCTCTCAGTGTTCACTGACCAGCTGCTTCCAAAGAAGCAGGACACCCCGGCGTACCAGTCCAGTCCTACCCCAGATCAGCACTCCACTGGACACACAGCACTTACATACCTTCAGAGTGAAAACCAGGATAAGTTTATTTAATAAAACACAGAGATTCAAGTAGTAGCAAGTAGAAGTATTGGAAAGAAATGGTTAACATGCATGCTGGAGCCTTGACTTAATTAGCAAGATACTCTCGGTTCTTGTAGAAATCACCCAAAATCCGTGCAGCACTTCACAGGCTGGCCGTGACCTCCGCCCCTGGAAGACCAGTCTGCTGTTAGTTTTCCTCCTCAGTGAAGGGCTCAGTATGTCCCTTTGCATTCCCCGATACCAAATCCTTTGTCTTTATTCATCAACAGGACACCCTCTGCTGTTTGCTTATTCCTGTAAATTTTCTCTCAGGTAGATTTCGCAATCTCTCAGTCCACATTGGCTCAGTGTGTAAATAAGCACACATTGTGAGGCATACAATGCACAATGCACAAATGGCCAGACAGGGAAATAAGTGTCAGTTACCTCCTGCCTGCCAGGAACAATGCTGAGGCATGTCACCTTCCGGTGACCTGCCTTCACCCCTAAACTTTAAGAATGTAGTATAGTACAGGTACATACTCCTTAAATATCATCAGCACGTACATATCGCAATGATTCTGAGGACCAGTGGGCTACTGGCTCTCAGGAGAGACCTCAGATGCCACTGTTTGGTGAACTACTATGCAGATATCTTACCCAGGGGTCCCTGCGAAACCCTGTGCTCCCGTGTGCCCTCTGCCAGTTGGCATGAAGGGGTCACAGTGTCAGAATTGCAAGCACTTTACAAAGGTGGCTAAGTACGGTCAAGAAAGGAGAGGGGGCACACAGCAAGCAGGGCTAGAAATGCGGCCAGGCACCAGGCTGTGCTCTAATTATTAGGCCATGCTGCCACTTAAAGCATCGAGCCATCCCACAGTGACTTGCATGGTGTCCCGTCTCTGTGCTGGGGTTTGCCTCTTCCCGGGTTTGCCTCTGCCATCTTCTCAGTCGCTCTGATTTACGCACCATGCTGGGCACCACGTCAGGATTTTCTCAAGTGTCATTTTCAAGCTATTCACAGGCGTGTCAAGTGCTTTTGCAGAAGGATAGTATTAGCTGCCGCTTTGCCCGTTTCATTTTTCAGTGACTTGGCATCTACAGGTTGAATTACGCACATACTAGGGTCTGAATTCTAGGCTCTGACGTGGGGTGAAATCCTGTTTGTTGACCAGGGTTTTCTGTAAATATGATTTGATAAAGTAGGTTGGGGAGGTAAATCTGGTCATGTGCCTTCATGACTCACCCTGTGCCACTCGTGTGAACAGATCGTCCGCCTCAATCGCATGCCAAGCAGGAGGAAACTTGCATCGTGCACCCCAAACGGGAAAGTGGCACCCCTGTGCCAAGGGCAGCAGTGCCGGGGAGTTGCTTGGGTTGTGCAAGCATTTTTTAGCTGAGAAATGTGCAGGGAATTAGACCCTGGGATTTTCCCCATGCAAATCATGTGAGGGATGGGAAGGGCATGTGGGGAAAGAGAGGGGAAACTCAGTGGGGGCAGAGAGGGATCTGGGATGGGCCAGGAAGCCTTTAGGGAGTAGAGAGTCTGCAGAGGGAGCCAGGGCTAGTACCCGAGCCCTGGTGAAGGAGGCTGGTGCAGTTCATTGGCCGCTCGGTGCTTGCAGGAGCTCTGGCTGCAGCTGGTGCTGCACAACAGCAGCAAGGGCTTCACTGCATCCTGCTCAGGCGCTCTGCCCGGGGCACTCAGCCCTTAACGGCCCCGTCTGCAATACCACGTCTTCCCTTCTACGGCAAAACGTAATAACGCTAACGCTTCACAGCCCCCCACCCCCATTGCTGTAAGACCCAATCACAGAAACCTATAACAACCCACTCACCAAACTTGTTGCCAAGGTTCACGCTGTCTCGGAGGTGCCCTGTGCCGTCACTTGGAGCTGTCGCGCTCCCCTGGGACATCAGCACTGGTGCTGGCGGGAGGCAGCCAGTCCGCTTGTCCCACGGCTGTCCTACCCTGGGGCCCTGCTGCGTCAGTACGCTGTGCTTGCTCCCTGCCAGGTGCTCTCGCACAGAACAGCAGACTCAGGGCCGCTAGGTCCCGCCCCTCTGGGATTTGGGCAAGATGTTGCCTCCCCTCTGCAGGACAGGTGACAACCGCATGTGAGCACAGACAACCTCTTGCGACCCCTCTGCTCTTTGTGGCCGTTCTTCCCCATCATAGAGATGCAGAGTGTCATTTTCATGAGGTTGTGGCAGCGACAGGGAGTGCTTTGTTTTGCCTTATTTGTTTCTTTATACATCTGCAAGCCCTCCGTGACGTCTAACAGTGCAGGGATTCTTATTCTTACTGTTCTGGTGAACAAACTGTTAGCAGGTGACAATCCGGTCTTCACTGGTGCTGTTCTGTGATATAAAAGTGCTAAATACGGATCAGGATCTGACTCTGCAGCCTTTGCAGTAAGTGCTGTATTGTTTTGACACTGGCTTCCCCCAGCCCATGGGACTGGTGATATGGACACTGGCTATTCTAGGTCTCCAATCATACTTCATTGCAAACTGCTCAAACTTGTGGCCACCAAATTGAGACCCACTGTCAGACATGACTAGTTCAGACATGCTGTGTTTCGTGACAATAGGTCTGAAAAGCAGAATCATAGAATCATAGAATATCAGGGTTGGAAGGGACCTCAGGAGGTCATCTAGTCCAACCCCCTGCTCAAAGCAGGACCAATCCCCAATCAAATCATCCCAGCCAGGGCTTTGTCAAGCCTGACCTTTAAAACTTCTAAGGAAGGAGATTCTACCACCTCCCTAGGTAACGCATTCCAGTGTTTCACCACCCTCCTAGTGAAAAAGTTTTTCCTAATATCCAACCTAAACCTCCCCCACTGCAACTTGAGACCATTACTCCTTGTCCTGTCATCTTCTACCACTGAGAACAGTCTAGAGCCATCCTCTTTGGAACCCCCTTTCAGGTAGTTGAAAGCAGCTATCAAATCCCCCCTCATTCTTCTCTTCTGCAGACTAAACAATCCCAGTTCCCTCAGCCTCTCCTCATAAGTCATGTGTTCCAGACCCCTAATCATTTTTGTTGCCCTTCGCTGGACTCTCTCCAATTTATCCACATCCTTCTTGTAGTGTGGGGCCCAAAACTGGACACACTACTCCAGATGAGGCCTCACCAATGTCGAATAGAGGGGAACGATCACGTCCCTCGATCTGCTGGCAATGCCCCTACTTATACATCCCAAAATGCCATTGGCCTTCTTGGCAACAAGGGCACACTGTTGACTCATATCCAGCTTCTCGTCCACTGTAACCCCTAGGTCCTTTTCCGCAGAACTGCTGCCTAGCCATTCGGTCCCTAGTCTGTCGCTGTGCATTGGGTTCTTCCGTCCTAAGTGCAGGACCCTGCACTTATCCTTATTGAACCTCATCAGGTTTCTTTTGGCCCAATCCTCCAATTTGTCTAGGTCCCTCTGTATCCTATCTCTGCCCTCCAACGTATCTACCACTCCTCCCAGCTTAGTATCATCCGCAAATTTGCTGAGAGTGCAATCCACACCATCCTCCAGATCATTTATGAAGATATTGAACAAAACCGGCCCCAGGACCGACCCCTGGGGCACTCCACTTGACACCGGCTGCCAACTAGACATGGAGCCATTGATCACTACCCGTTGAGCCCGACAATCTAGCCAGCTTTCTACCCACCTTATAGTGCATTCATCCAGCCCATACTTCTTTAACTTGCTGACAAGAATACTGTGGGAGACCGTGTCAAAAGCTTTGCTAAAGTCAAGAAACAATACATCCACTGCTTTCCCTTCATCCACAGAACCAGTAATCTCATCATAGAAGGCGATTAGATTAGTCAGGCATGACCTTCCCTTGGTGAATCCATGCTGACTGTTCCTGATCACTTTCCTCTCGTGTAAGTGCTTCAGGATTGATTCCTTGAGGACCTGCTCCATGATTTTTCCGGGGACTGAGGTGAGGCTGACTGGCCTGTAGTTCCCAGGATGCTCCTTCTTCCCTTTTTTAAAGATGGGCACTACATTAGCCTTTTTCCAGTCATCTGGGACTTCCCCCGTTCGCCACGAGTTTTCAAAGATAATGGCCAATGGCTCTGCAATCACATCCACCAATTCCTTTAGCACTCTCGGATGCAACTCGTCCGGCCCCATGGACTTGTGCACATCCAGCTTTTCTAAATAGTCCCTAACCACCTCTTTCTCCACAGAGGGCTGGCCATCTACTCCCCATGTTGCGATGCCCAGCGCAGCAGTCTGGGAGCTGTCCTTGTTAGTGAAGACAGAGGCAAAAAAAGCATTGAGCACATTAGCTTTTTCCACATCCTCTGTCACTAGGTTGCCTCCCTCATTCAGTAAGGGGCCCACACTTTCCTTGGCTTTCTTCTTGTTGCCAACATACCTGAAGAAACCCTTCTTGTTACTCTTGACATCTCTTGCTAGCTGCAGCTCCAGGTGCGATTTGGCCCTCCTGATTTCATTCCTACATGCCCGAGCAATATTTTTATACTCTTCCCTGGTCATATGTCCAACCTTCCACTTCTTGTGAGCTTCTTTTTTATGTTTAAGATCCGCTAGGATTTCACCATTAAGCCAAGCTGGTCGCCTGCCATATTTACTATTCTTTCGACTCATCGGGATGGTTTGTCCCTGTAACCTCAACAGGGATTCCTTGAAATACAGCCAGCTCTCCTGGACTCCTTTCCCCTTCATGTTAGTCCCCCAGGGGATCCTACCCATCCGCTCCCTGAGGGAGTCGAAGTCTGCTTTCCTGAAGTCCAGGGTCCGTATCCTGCTGCTTACCTTTCTTCCCTGTGTCAGGATCCTGAACTCGACCATCTCATGGTCACTGCCTCCCAGATTCCCATCCACTTTTGCTTCCCCCACTAATTCTTCCCTGTTTGTGAGCAGCAGGTCAAGAAAAGCGCCCCCCCTAGTTGGCTCGTCTAGCACTTGCACCAGGAATTTGTCCCCTACGCTTTCCAAAAACTTCCTGGATTGTCTATGCCCTGCTGTATTGCTCTCCCAGCAAATATCAGGAAAATTAAAGTCACCCATGAGAACCAGGGCGTGCGATCTAGTAGCTTCTGCGAGTTGCCGGAAGAAAGCCTCATCCACCTCATCCCCCTGGTCCGGTGGTCTATAGCAGACTCCCACCACTACATCACTCTTATTACTCACACTTCTAAACTTAATCCATGGACACTCAGGTTTTTCTGCAGTTTCGTACCGGAGCTCTGAGCAGTCATACTGCTCCCTTACATACAGTGCTACTCCCCCACCTTTTCTGCCCTGCCTGTCCTTCCTGAACAGTTTATAACCATCCATGACAGTACTCCAGTCATGTGAGTTATCCCACCAAGTCTCTGTTATTCCAATCACGTCATAATTCCCTGACATCACCAGGACCTCCAGTTCTCCCTGCTTGTTTTCAAGGCTTTGTGCATTCGTATATAAGCACTTGAGAGAACCTGCTGATCGCCCCTCATTCTCAGTATGAGGCAGAAGCCCTCCCATCACAGACGTTCCTGCCTGTGCTTCCTCCCGGTATCCCGTTTTCCCACTTACCTCAGGGCTTTGGTCTCCTTCTCCCGGTGAACCTAGTTTAAAGCCCTCCTTACTAGGTTAGCCAGCCTGCTCGCAAAGATGCTCTTCCCTCTCTTCGTAAGATGGAGCCCGTCTCTGCCCAGCACTCCTCCTTCATGGAACACCATCCCATGGTCAAAGAATCCAAAGCCTTCTCTCCGACACCACCTGCGTAGCCATTCGTTGACTTCCACGATTCGACGGTCCCTGCCCTGGCCTTTTCCTTCCATGGGGAGGATGGACCAGAGTCTCTGGTTTTACTGTCATGTCGTCTAGTAAGGCTGTCTCAGGGACGCGATACTAACCGTCTCGCACAAATGCGTAGGGCTTTTTCCCTAGCCAATGTAAACAAATCGATGCCCGTGTCGCTCCAGGCTGCAATTTTTTCCTGTGCCACTACCACCACTTGGCTTGCTCTATATTTCTGGCATATGCGAATAATCTTAATTTTCTTCAAAGCTGCTGTTCATTTGAGGAAAGTATAAAATGTCCCTGGCCTTCTCTTTGGTTCTTTCACTCCCCAAATGACCTTCATACATCCTTTTAACCTATTGTTTTGTAACGTCATCCTGGTGCCTTTAAACAGAACGTCATCTATTATAAAGAGCTCCATTGGTAACAGGGGCTGGAAATATGCTGTCCTGGCCACACTGCTCAATTCTTTACTGCGGGGTGTCAGCTGGAGCAGTTGCTCTGGCAAGCACAGTCCACATTTTGCCTGAGACCAGACGATGTTTTATTCATACTGGTGTGTACAAAATCTAGCCCTGGACTTTGCTCTACAGCTCTTCTGCCAAACGTTTTAGAGAGTGTGTGTCTGCAACCATCAGACCTCTCCCAGGTATGTGTTCAATCGGCAAATAACAGGTTTGAAGCTGCAAAAATGGTCCCTGTAGTCTCTGGGGGAAGAGGGGTTTGCCAGGTCTCTTTAAACAATGACAGTTAGTGGTCCGTGGTCAGTTTCCGCTAACACAGGTGTCCCATAATAACTGGAATTGTTTTCACACCCAGGGACTCAGGCCAAAGCACCCTTCTCTAGTTGAAGATATTGATCCTAAGTTTTTATTAACATCTGCCACCCATAAGCCGCCAGTCTCCAGTTTTGACCAGACTGTTGTAAGAAGATTGCACCTTGGAAGCATCTGGGGACAATTTAGTTTTGTGCTTATTGTCCTAGTCCCTCAGGACTGGGGCCTCTCTACTTAACTTCTCAGTTTCTCAAACTCTTTATTAAGATTTGCATCCCATGTCCATTGGACATCTTTGCACTGTAGTGCTCTCAGGGTGCTGGTTTGGGTGGCTAGATTAGGCACACATTTCTCTGCACAACCCAAGTGGCAGTCTGTGGAAAGAGTGTCTCCAACAAGGGGTGTTGAATGTGTGCCATGGGCTTTGTTTTTCAGGGGCACCTGCCAGAACCCTGTGGTGCATCAAATGTTGAAAAATATTTGGCACCAACTATCTTTCCAAAAGTAGCTTCTCGTCTAGGTAGTGGGGAATTTTCCCTTTTCCAACAGGTCTTTAATTCTTGTGGTCTGTACATAATTGAAGTGTTCTGTCTTTTTCCTGGCAATGACCAATGAGTGCACCCATTGGTTGGCTCTTCTATTCTTGCTGTGGTTCTCAAAGCAATGAGCCAATCCAGCTCCTCGTTCAGCCCCTGACTTCAAGCACAGGGAACTTTCCTACGGGAATGAAGGGAAGGGGGTTGGGTTCTTTCAGCTTTATTCTGCAGTCTGTTGAGAGTTTTCCTATCCCCTGGAAGACAGCCTACAGCTCTTCCTCCGATGTTTTGGTCCTCTGCCCGTCCAGAGAGTGCACCCTCTTGATGAGACCAAGGCTTGACAAGCGTTTAACCCTATAAGGGGTGTGTTTTTCCCTGGTACTATTACACATCTTTTTCCAATTTGTTATTTACTCATACATTTAGTTCCCATACTTCCTTGCTGGGGATAAACTTACTATGGTAAGCCCTAAGTTTTACCTGTTTACCTTCTAATACCTAAAAGAAAAGGAGTACTTGTGGCACCGTCGAGACTAACCAATTAAATTAAATTGGTTAGTCTCTAAGGTGCCACAAGTCCTCCTTTTCTTTTTGCGAATACAGACTAACACGGCTGCTACTCTGAAACCTTCTAATACCTGTGGTTTTTCCTTTAGTGCTAATAACACTGTTCCCAGCATCTCACTGTCTTGTGCACCTGTATCCAACTTAAAATTAATAAGCAACCCATTTGCTTTCAGGTTGACAGCTCACTCTCCTTGAGCTGCAACAGTGTCCATTGCTCCTGTGGAAAATTCATCTGAGAGAGCGGTACTCTTGTCATTCTCATTGTCCATGCTGTGTGCACTTCGCTAGAGCTTGGAGACTTGGAAAGTGATGTACTCCACTACAGTTCTTGCATCTTTTCCCATAGGACGGGCATTGTCTTGGCTTGTGCTGCTCCATGGGTTGTTTCTGCAGGACTCTGATTTTGTCTTTCTGCCTCTTCTGCTGTAGTATTTTGGATTATTTATCATGTCCAGAGTGTGACGGAGCACTACCCATTCTCCATAAGCTTCAGTCCTCACTGGGTGACATCCATTGCTTGGCAAATTCAACTGCTTTCTCAAAGGTTAATTCTGGGTCTTCCAGCAGTCTGAGTTTTTGTTCCACATCCCAATCATGATTTGGTCTCTTATCAGAGACTGACTTCCCCAAAATTGCAAGATTGGCTTGGTCACAAACTCTTCTATGATTTCACCTTCTTTTTGTACTCTCTGTTTAAGCTCATCTCTCTCATATGTTTGGATTGTGTATGGAGTACACTACTCCTCAGAATTTGTAACACAAGTTCATAGTTAACCTCGTCTGCCTGAGTTGACTTGTTTAACAGTTTTCAGTTACGTACTTCAGAACCTGCTGCTGTCAGGAATAAGGCGACCGTCTCAGCCTTCCTTGTCGCTGGCTCTCATTGCTTTCACATACAGAGTGAGGGGCTGTTTAAACCTTCCCTACTTGTGTTCCACATTTCCAAGGAGTTTGTTCTGGTGGGGCTTTCAGCTGCTCTGTTCTTCGGGGTATTTTCTCAGTTCCTCTTTACACCCGGCGCTCTGTGGTGTTCAGTGATCACACAGGGCTAGACACACAAAGGTATGTGACTCTGAGTGTTGCAACGTCTCCCTTTTAGGCACCTAGAAAATCACAGGAACAACACTTTGTGATCCACAAAGTCTGCATTAGGCATCTTGACTCTCCATACAACACACGGGGAGAGATATGTGCCTTAGACTGATCCACAAAAGCCAACACAGCAGGCAGGGAGCAGGTGGGCCACCTGATCACTTTTAGTCCAGTGGTTAGAGCACTCACCCAGGATGAGGGAGACCCAGCTTGATTCCCCCCTTGGCCAGTGGGGGAGACAGGATTTCAACAGAGGGGTCTCCCCCCTCTCGGAAGTGTGCTCTAACCACTCAGCTATGGGATAGTATGATGGGGTTTGGCCTCTCTCACTCTCCTGTTGAAACTGTTCCACAGTGGATCAATACGGATGCAGGGCCAGACAGAGCAACACACATACTCTATGGCCCGGTGGGTAGGGAACCACCTGGGGGCAGGAGACCAGGGCCCAGACCCCCCCGTTCCAGCAGCTCTTCCACAGGAGCCCCACCTCGGAGTGTCCCATGGCTCAGCAGCTGGAGCACCCTCCTCCGAGGCGGGAAAGCCTGCTTCAAGTGGCTCTCTCCTTCCGGCAGAGCGCGGCATTGTCCCTCCTCCCAGGTGAATGCTCTAACCGCTGGGCAAACATTTCTAGGGTGGCCACTGACGCCTCTTCCGCCAGCTGGATTTTGAATGGGACCCGTCCCGCCAGGTGGCCTTTGAACACCGCTCCCCCCCCCCCATGCGAGATAGGTGGGCAAAGGCCTGTCTTCCCTATTGGTGGCACATCGCAGGAGATCAGGGTGCAGGTGTCTGGAGGGGGTGGCAGTGCACGTGGACACGGGCAGACATGTAGGCACCTAGGAACCTTTCCCCGGTGCATTTAGGCGCTTGCAGGACTTAGGGCGATGTGAATCATCGCGGTGCCTCGGCACCTTTGTGAGCCCAGCTCTCCGGGCGTACGGTGCTTGTCGGAGCTCGGCCTCCTTCTGGGTCTGGTTCCAAGTGGCTCTGGTGGAACCCACAGTCCAGGTCAACTCCTCCTGTGTCTGATCAGGAGTTGGGAGGTTTGGGGGGAATCCGGGCCTGCCCTCTACCCTGGGTTCCAGCCCAGGGCCCTGTGGACTGCAGCTGTCTAGAGTGCCTCCTGGAACAGCTGTGCGACAGCTACAACTCCCTGGGCTACTTCCCCATGGCCTCCTCCCAACACCTTCTTTATCCTCACCATAGGACCTTCCTCCTGGTGTCTGATAATGCTTGTGCTCCTCAGTCCTCCAGCAGTATGCCTTCTCACTCTCAGCTCCTAGTGCCTCTTGCTCCCAGCTCCTCGCACGCACCCCACAAACTGAAGTGAGGTCCTTGTTAAACTCAGGTGCCCTGAGTAGCCTGCCTGTCTTAATTGATACTAGCACTTTCTTCTTAATTGGCTCCAGGTGTCTTACTTAGCCTGCCTGTCTTAATTGGTTCCAGCAAGTTTCTGCTTGTTCTGGAACTGCCCCTGTTACCTTACCCAGGGAAAAGGGACCTACTTAACCTGGGACTAATATATCTGCCTGCTGTCCAGTGCCTGCCCTGCCTGCCTGGGGCAGAACTGATTTATTATTTTTAAACTCCTGGAGTTTGATACCAAAAATCCTGCTCTGGGGAGAAGGAGCCAGGGGGGCTCTTGATTCTGGGGGAGTGGGTTTAATCTTTTTGGATCAAGTCTATTTTGCCAGTTGAGCCCCCTTGACCCTCCCCCACAATGTTGAGAAGATTTCTTTTTGAATAAATATGTACCAGAAATTCTTAAAAACAAAACAAAAACAAAACCCCTCTCCCACACACACACACACACACACACACACACACACCACTCTCCTCTATCCATCTGGCCTGACCCTGTCACACTTGGTATTGACCTATTCTGTGTGTAGAGGTTGTTTGTCGTTTCAACACCTTATAATTAATCAAGTTGCTATATTTATGCACAAAGGAACATGACATTCATCTCATCAGAATGTTTGCAGAATGAAATAACCAGATTTATTGACATGAAGCCCCATTCACACTTCCTCTGCTGAGAAGCCATACATTAAAGTCAAGACCCGTCATTTTCAAATAGTGACCAGTGGTTCTGCATGCCTAGCAGAAGAAGCTTGGTTTTCGGAGCGTGGGTGCTCAGCACATTCTCCTTCTCAGTCTCTCACATTTGGTACCCAGAAATGGAGGTACCCCAAATCCCTAGTAGTGTTTAAGAAATTTAGTCAAGATGAGGTTTGCCTTCAGGATTGGGCCGCAGGTAAGCAGGCAGGTTAACTAACACCTCTGCCATGAATGGCTCACAACCAGATTTGTTTGCTTAGTAACTGCAAATGCAGACATGATCATCAGAGAGTAAATAATTGTTATATGTCAGCATGTGAACATGTGTGGGTCCCACAACCTGCCTCTTTGCAATTACTGAGGAGCTGCTGAGTAATTTTTCATCTTCACAAATAGGTAGCTGGCTGCTTTCATTGTTTGGTTGTTTTGAGGTAACTAATGAGGTAAACAGTGTCATAAAGCTAGGAGTAATGCTCGCAACAGGGAAGCCTGCCAGAGGAGGAAACAGCTGTTAGGTACAGAGAGAACTGAGCCACTCCAGCGTGTGTGGTGGCAGGGGTTGGACTCCACGGGGCCGTTACACCTTGCTGATGAGGAAAACAAATTAAATCTGCTCTTTCTGAAGAACTATTCTTAGATTTTTGCCCAAAACCAAGGGAGTAGATTGTATATTTTCAAGCCTGGATATAACCTATCTTGTTGAAAAACTATAATCTGCAAATATAGGGTGTGCATGAAAACCGCCAGTCAGCTTAGCATTTAGGCATCCGAGGGCGAGGGGAGGTTTACTGAAGTCAGTGATGAGGAGACTGCTTCTGAGGGGCCTACATCATGGTGGCATTCATGTGGATTACAATGAGTAATTTGCATGAGGTGTCTCCCCCCCTTAACTTATGTCAGTGTGGTGCTCATCAGCACAGAGGGCGCCTCAAGGGAGATGGGTATAGGCAGTTTGCAGTGGGGCCCGAACCATAAAGGATGGGGAGAAGGCAGAATCAGAGGCTGGTTCAGCATGAGGAAGCTAGGAGCAGAGACTCAGGAATGGAAGAAAGTAGGTGTCTGTTTAGAGAGAGTCTCAGATTCCAAGGCCAGAAGGGCCCATTGTGCTCAGCTAGTCTGACCCCCCACCCCTCCAGCCCCGTATAGCACGGGCCAGAGAATTGCCCTGAAATCATTCCTCACGCAAAGCTTTTAGAACAACATCCAGTCTTGATTTAAACATGGTCAGTGATGCAGAATCCGCCAGGACCCTTGGTAAGCTGTCCCAATGCTTAATTGCCCTCACTGTTAAACATTTACATCTTATTTCCATTCTGAATCTGTCTAGCTTCAACTTCCACCTGTTGGGTCATATTAGATCTTTCTCTGCTACCCCGAAGAACCCATTATTAAATATTTGTTCCCCAGGTAGATACTTATGGACTGTAATCAAATTGCTCTAAGTCTTTGTTAAGCAAAGTAAGTTGAGCTCCTTGAGTCTATCATATAAAGCAGGTTTTTTAATCCTTTCATCATTCGCATGGCTCCTCTCTGAACCCCCTCCAATTTATCAACCTCTTTCTTGAACTGTGGACACCAGAGATGGACCCAGGATTCCAGCAGCGGTTCACCAGTGCCAAATACAGAGGTAAAATAACCTCTCTACTCCTACTTGAGTTTCCCTGTTTATACATCTAAGGACCACGTTAACCCTTCGGGCCACAGCACTCTACCAGGTGCTCATGTTTAGTTGATTATCCACCAGTACCCCCACATCTCTTTCAGGGTCCCTGCTTCCCAGGATAGAGTCCCCCACGGTGTAAGTGTGGCCTGCAGTCTTTGTTCCTAGATGTATATATTTACATTTAGCCATATTACAATGTATATTGTTTGCTTTCCCCAAGTTTACTGAGTCATCCAGATCACTCATCAGTGACCTGTCCTCTTCTTTATTTACCGCTCTCTCAATTTGTGTGTCATCTGCAAACTTTATCTGTGATGATTTTATGTTTTTTGCTTGGGTCATTAATAAAAATGCTAAATAGTGTAGAGCCAAGAACTATCCCTATGGAACCCCACTGGAAAACACCCACTCGACGAATCCCTGTTTACAATTACATTTTGAGATTGATCAGTCGGCCAGCTTTTAACCCATGTAATATGTGCCATATTAATTTGATACCTTTCTAATTGTTTAATGCTGGGCTTGGAAATTAATATCTGGGTGTCTTTAATCTGCATTCTTGACACCACTGTAGCCAATACCCATGCAGATCCTGATCTTACATTGTATGTGCACAAGCTAAGTTTGGCATCTCATTAAGAGGGTGGGGAGCAGGTAAGGCATTCTACATCTTAGCCGGACAAACGAGTTACACGTGTTATCCTCCTCCCTCAAGCAAGTGTTGTAGTGTGGCTTTCTCTCTCTCTCCATCCTAATATGAACCATCAGTTGTGGCAGTGATGGTCTAGAACATGTATTGGTTAAACAGGGGGTAGTTTAAAAGCCTGTTTGTGCAAATCCTGCCTCTTAAAAATTAGACAGAGAATAGAATGAAAAGCTATCCCCTTTTAAGGACATATATATTTTCACAAGATGCAAAAATGTTTGTCCATAAATATCACATAAGGAGCAGTGGGGAGTTTAATATAAGATTCTATTGTAATAACCTTCAAGTGTATTTAACACAACAAAGGAAAACTGTAGAACTGCTCTCCGAGAGAGAGAGAGAGAGAGAGAGAGAGAGAGAGAGAGCGCCTCAGGGTTTGGATGACATCACAATTCACTCCAGTTTCACCCTTGTGGGGCTGTCATCACAAACCCAGGTGAGTGTGGGGGTGTGTTTGGGTTGGCCTGTTGCTGGCATACAGCACTGGAGTGCAGTATCAGACAGTAAGCTCTCTGCATGTAATAACCCCTAGCTCTTACATAGCACGTTTCATCAGTAGCTCTCAAGGCACTTTACAAGGGAGGTCAGTATTGTTGTTATATAGCTGGGGAAACTGAGACAGGGAGGTAAAATGTCATCCAGCAAGCCAGTGGTAGAGGCAGGCATAGAATCCAGGTCTCCTGAGTTCCATCCACTAGGCCATGTTCCCTCCCAGGGATGTGGCATCTCTAACTGAAAGTGATTGAAATAACTGAGGGTTTGTTACTGATTGTAGGGTTTTATGCTGGACTTCAGTTCACATATTTTTGGGGTAGGGCTCATTCACTCGGCCGGGCCCTATGGAGCACTGAGATTTCCACGGTAATGCGCCACAAATCCAGCTGCACTATTCTAAGTGGATGTTAAAGGCCTAACCTAGAAGAGACAAGACGCTCTTGCAGTCGTCTCTCCTCAGAGTGAGTTGCTCAGCTCCAAACAGCTTCCCATTCAAACCACATCAGGCTAGTAATTTATGGACAAGTCTTGCCCCTCTCTCTATGGGCCCAGAGGGCCCCATCTCCCTGTTCCCATAGCCTGCTCCCACAGTGGAACCAATGCAACACGACTGCACAAACTAGGGGATGGATTTAGGGACTGCACATGAAGTGCAGCCCCCTATGGGGCTCAAGCCCAGTTCTGCACTGGCTCCCAGGACATGAGAAATTGCAACTTTTGCAGCTGGGGTTGGAGCAAGGCTGGAAGCCTGGCTGTGGCATGGACCATCTGGTTCTCCCTCATGACAGGGCTCTGTTGGGACTGTGGAGGGCTGCTGCAGCCATTCAGAGAAGTAGCCTCTGTGGGTTTTCCTGCCCCTCCACCACCTGGGAGATGCCCTGCCCAGTACATGGATGGTCCCACAAATTGCCTATTGAATGGAAGTCCAAAAATAAACTTTTTGGCAAAATGCAAAAGAAATTGCAGGTGAATGTTTGAGTTACAGGAACGCGGCCTGTGTTAGAGTGTATGGGAGAGAGGACAGAGCCCCACAGAACCCCAAGTCTTGAGGAATCTATGGGTGGAGGTGCCCTTATGCCCTTTATCCTGCTCAGGGACTGTTCTGAGAGGAAAAGTGTGAACAAGCTCCATGCGCTTACCTTCCTCCCTGCCAGGTCCCTGGGGTGCACCAGCACCATCTCATGGTTGGCAATATTAAATGTGTTGGAATGATCCAGGAGCATGAAGATCAGCATTAGGTGCCACCAGCCTTGCATCCTGGTCTGCAACCGAAATGGGAAAGGTCCACGACACAGGAGGAGGTGATGAGCTGTTGAGAGATGGTTCTTCACCAGGTTCTCAGTCGCTGTGTTCAGGGAATGGAGCTCAGCCACTGAGCTGGAGCTGACGAGGTCAGGTAGACTGAGTGATGTCTTCCGTAGTGCTGAAGAAACTGTACTTTTGAGACTGCCTCCTCAGAGGAGGCGCTGCTATACAGGCTAGCAAAGAGTCCAGTGTCTTTCCCTGTGGATCCAAAGCACATGTGATGTGTTGAGGTTTCCTTCAGTGCTTTAAGGTCTTGTAGCTGTGTGAATGGGGCAGTATCTGAGGAAGGGACCCTGTGTGTGGAGCTTCCAATGCCTGGGAGCAATAGAGGGATTGAACCCTGGGTTTGGCAGGTCTTGCTCACAGACCCCGCTAACAGTTGTTCACAGCAGGCTGGGCTGGGATATGACCCTGGGAGCTGGTGTTCTGCACTGACAGGCTGGTTTACACTCTGGGAAAGTTCAGCGGGACCTGGCTCGAGGGCTGCTCTGAGGCCAGTGAAGGAGCTTTATTCCTCCCGGGCATTCAGGAACTGCGTGTGCGCTACAAGCCATACTCCATACCTGCTCTATGCGGGAGCAAGGCCAGAATGTAGAGGCCACTGCTCTGTCCCTAACCAGCACGTCTGGGCTTCGTGCCTGACTGCTCATGACCCACAAACAGGACAGAAGGCAGAGCCCAGGTCATGGGCGATCTCACTGCTGTGTAAGCTGAGACGACTCACCCATTAATGAAGGAACGAGTGTCGTCTTTTCACTTTTCTAACCCAATGTGGAGGTAAAGTCCTTTGGCTGAAATGCCATTCCACGAGCTTCTAGAATATTCTGCTCCCTCTAGAACCGTTCTGGTCCTTCTAGAATGTCCTTATCCTATTCTCTCTGGTGTCTCTCATTAACGCTGAAACTTGGGTTAGTGTTTGCCTTCGCACATAGTCTCGAAAGAATCAAAATAAAAAACCCAAGAGGACAAATAACATCCACGCAAAATTACTTTCATTTTTTAAAATTCTGTTTCTTAGCGAGAAACAAACCAGCCATGCTCACAGCATCTGCAGCATACCCAGAATGGACTGAAAGCCTAGCTCACGGCTCAGGGTTATATCAAGAGAGACCGGATTCCAGGAAATCGATAGGAGCACAAAAACCGCCAGAATCCCTATTAATATCTCAGCCCAGGGAAACCTGAGAAATGTGGATTTACGTAAATTTGAGCTCTTAAAAGCAAAATAATCACAGCTTCACGTACTGTACCACATTCCCTTCTCACCACAAACGAGCCATAGACTAGAACAAGGAAGAGAACCTGCACGTAACTCAGTTTTTCTGAAATACATTTTACCTCATTTTCTTTCTAATGGGAAAATCACCCTTAGCGATTACTCAAAAGAATTTACCTTAATACATCGGCAATGTCAAAACTTTAGACTTACCAGCCCCGCTTCATCACGCTGAGAGGAACAGAGGTTTTTCAAACCATTGAATACAACTTGATGTGTATGAAGTGGTTTATACACTACACACATTGTCCTTACTCCGTTTGGGACCTCCATGTAAACTTAATCCTCAGATTATCTCCGAGGCATGTCCTCCTCTACTCTCTTGTGTCTGTACGGCTTTAGTTCTTCTCACCACCTTACTGAGATCCCGCTGACCGGAATAAACCCTTCTGCAGGCATCCAGTCCACCAAAGCTTCCTGAATCTGTTTAAAATCTTGATGAATTTGCAGCTCAGAACTCCTGATATTCCATCCAGCAGAGCAGGTTGTTGGCAGTCATGGGTGGAGTCCAAATCTCATGCTGGTTATGGAGCAATTGTGGGGAATTAGTAATTTTTGCCGTCTCCTGCCATTGTCCTTTGCATGTTCATTTTATGTCTGAGTGTTAGCCTATCTTGTTTGGTATGTGATATGGCATTTGTATTCTTGTGCTATCAGTCTGTTGTCTTGTTAAGCAAAAAAGACTAAACTAGAGGTCCATACTCTAGCCTATGTGCATAGGTATTTGCTAGATAAGGCACAGGTGTAAATTAAGCCAGTAAAGCAAAGAGCTTACAGGCCTCAGGCCTGGGCAACAATAGGTTAGCTAAACCAGGCCGAAGAAGTCTTAGCATAAGCAGCTAACCAGAAATAACCCTAGCTCATAAGATATTCCAATTAGAATGCCGTGATGACTAAACTACTGACCTGTAACCACAAAATGTCAGTTTATATCACTTTGAGGTATTTTTAAATTAGGAACATCAGTAGATGTCTGACCACAAGATTGCTATGGTAACTAATGGATGTATATGCTAATGAACCTGAGATAGAAGGATTCGAAACCTATGGGAGAGAGGTGCCCGGACATTAGCTTGAGGAAATACAGATCAGAAAAAGGCCTACTGAATAGGCAGAGATATCGTGAGCGCCAGTATTACATATCATAAAAGCTGTCTTCCGGCCCGCGTGCCTTGGCAGATGCCAGGATGACCACCACTGGGACGCTGAGGGTGACTGACACTTTGGGTCCTTTTGCACGGGATGGTGTGAGTATATGGGTATTGCCTCTACCAACTTTGTTGGGTTGGCTTGTTTGTGATCTTGCTTAACTGTGTTAATAAAACTATTGCAGACTCAGAAGCGTTCTCTAGTTGCAACCGCACATGTCGGGGTTCCCAACGGAACAGTAATTCTAACAATACCTGACCTTTGGACGGCAACCTCTCAAACCTCAGAGTGTTGTTGGAAACTCTTAAGTGATCAGAATAATTAATGCACAATGAATAGATCAGGCAATGCTACTCATTTGAATAATGCTCTTCAAATATTCAAGCTCCCTGCGATGTTACCTAGTCCTGGTTTGGGTAACATGTTACCTAGGTGTTGAATGGAGGTGGGCTAGAACTGAAACCTGAATGCAAACATCTCAGGAGTTACACACTGGATGTCTCTGCAAATTTCCTTTCCGAAATCTGCATCTTCTTTACACGCCTACACATGTGTGTAGCAGCACATTCACTGCCAGTAGCGCCCATGTACCCTGTACCTGGAAATGCCTAACTTACTAAAAAACCAACAAGACAAACGTAGCCAAGTTGCTGATGAGATTGTTGCCATCACTATTCCTCTAGTCTTCAATTGGCAAATATCTGTCCAGGAATGAAGTCGCCCTCTTTGCAATTCCCAGTAAGATTGCAAATGTGAAAATGTCTTTGTTTCCATCAGTTCATGGTGTGCAGCATGAACAAGCCATTCTAATGCAAAGGCAAACCTGACGCTGTCTGTTAATCAGTCCCATTGTCTTTATACCAAGATCAGATTTTTTTCCCCGCTCTATTTGCTCAGCACATCATAATACTAGTTAGCAAGTTTGCTCGGACACAAAAATTGCAACTTAGCCAGCAAAACAATTTTGTGTGTGGGATACAGCCAGCTAATTGGAAGCACTTAGGCATATAAAAGAGAAATGTCAGCCAATCAAAATTAACCCCTTGCTAGAAATAGTCACGCTGTAGTGTTGTCTTTTCTTCTGACACAAGTGTCCATTTCTGGAACTAGTGTGACCCTCTGCTGAGCAGATATTGGTACCCTTGCAGGTTGGCTTTCCAGTGGAGGAGGTATCAGTGATGTGAAGTCTGGGTATTTCTAAGTGTCACTTGTTTTCTTTACACACATACACCAGCCCAGTGGGGAACAAACAGCCTGTAGAGTAATCTCTTCTCTCCAGAATTTCAGCCCAGCACCAGTTCCCAGTGACAGGTTTCAGAGTAACATCCGTGCTAGTCTGTATTTGCAAAAAGAAAAGGAGGACTTGTGGCACCTTAGAGACTAACCAATTTATTTGAGCATAAGCTTTCGTGAGCTACGATGAGGTGAGCTGTAGCTCACGAAAGCTTATGCTCAAATAAATTGGTTAGTCTCTAAGGTGCCACAAGTCCTCCTTTTCTAGTTCCCAGTGAGTAACTCCAGCCTGAGCACTGACTCAAATCAGAGACCAAGACACTGAACAGAATCTCTCCTGCTTCTCAAACAGCTTCCTCTGCACAGAACATTGCATAACAAAAGCTAACAGCAACGTCATGTCTTCCCAACAGCATTTGTGAATTTTGTGGCATGTTGTGTTAACCATTTAACAGCTGTGGTTATAGTTTGCAGTATATTACTTTTAAGGCTAAAATGTTTTGCCTTAGCCTTACAGATTTCTTTCCACATTCCTTCCCCACTATATCTTTAAAATTCATGTGGACCTTTTTTGCTAGCAACCCAGCATGTCCATACTTTATTACACTCTGTGAGGATTTGCAGGGCGGGGTTAAGGGGGTTTCTAGCTCGTGGTTTTCTGTCATGTTAGATCGAGATTCCTACAGAGGACAGCTGATTTACTTACCAGATCAGTTGTCGGGGTCACCAGTGTGGTTCGATGTTCAGCTGCATGCGTATGTTCGTGCTGCGTGCTGCCCCAGCTCTGCACAGACAGCCGGCACAGCAGACCTCGAGCAACTGCCCAATGACCACAAGATCCTTTAAGGTACGAAGGCACCCGGCCAGGTTAACTGTTGACAAAGCATGGCAATAGCACCTGGCAGACTCTATGAGAGTACTAAGACATGTATGCCCATGACACTGGACACAGCTCAGTGAATGGCGGGACTTTCCATTTCCCCCTCGGCTGGACGAAGATGCTCCCTCTGAGATCCGTCTTTATACCCTGATACGAACAAGTTACGTACTGTCATCCTGACCTTATCTTTTAGGAGCGGTCAGTGTGTTCCTGTTATTCTTGGGGAATGTTTTTTGTACCATCCTTGATAGTGGGATGTTCTGGTACCACTTGATATCAGGATGTGTTTGCGTGAGTACTCTGTGCCTAGCACTTCTTAGGAATGTATATTTCTGCAATACCAGCCCTGTTCTTGCCAGTTTCTGTGAGCAGGTCCTGCCTCATACCAGGCCTCTGATACAAGGGCTTATGTCTCAAGCTCTCTTCCTACTATACGCCATAAGAAAAAATAACTTGAGACAGTGTGTACCCATGTATGGCACCTAACACAATGGGGTCCTGGGTCATGACTAGAGCTACTAGGTACTTCAGTAATACAAACAATTAAATAATGGCAAGTTCAAATGAGATGCTAATGCAAAATACCGTAACAGAGCCAAATGGTCTGAGGTTAATTGATCTAATTCTGCAAAGGTACAATTAATGAACTCAGAACTTTGGACCTGAACCATTTACAGGGTTAAAATGAAAATTAACCATCAAATGTTTGTGTCAAATTGATCTACAGCCTCTTGTCAGATGTCTTGTAACACATAGTAGCTCTTCCTGAAGGATTTCCAGCAATATCATTTGCCATGTATGATTATCTATAATTCTAAGTGAAGATATCTAACATTATTCTTCCACCTTGAGATGACATGTTTCAAAGCCTCCTGTCTCTGTTTGCAAGAAATCCCACACATCTTTGCAGTGTCCTTCAGACTGGAATGCTCTGTGTATACAAGGTTCAGTTAAACACGGTGCTGTCTGTACACCATTAAACCTTCATAATCATGGTACATGGAACTGATTAAATAGCAGTGGTGCAGTGTTTTTGCACTATGCTTCCAGAAACCAGTTCATATGTGCTTTGCAAGGGATGGGCTATATCAAGTAGATGTCTTATGACTTCTGAATCTACATCTTTCTAGTGGAAGCTGAGCATTGTAAATGATCAGACACTTAAATCAGTGCAAGTGGCTGGGTTTCCCTTGGTTGAATACATTTTTAAAAGGTGCATATTCTGGAAGGTTACAATACCACAGACATGCCTACCAGCGCTGATTTGGAATGCAGACTGCACATTGACAGGGGTCAGTTGAATGTTAGCAAGCCCAATCTTGCTGTCAAGTTTCTGTTTTGGAAGTAACCACTCTGCAGACGCTTGCCATGTTGGGACTGCGTACTGTGTACTGAGATGGCCTAGCAGGGTCTACCAGAACTCAGACACCTTTTGTAAAGCCCTGTCCACATGGCAACAAAAACCAGTTTCAGGTGCCCTAGGTCAGCAGACTTGTACCCAAGACCTTGAACTACAGGGGCCAAACCTCGTACTTTAACCCAGGTTTAAAGCAGTTCTTTAAAGAAGAATCCAGGCATGAAGAATGCCCGCATCACCAAGAGTAGGGAATTTCCGCTCCCGCCCCCCCATTTACGACTAATGGATGTCTATGATGAGTTGGAGAATCGTGTGTGGCTGGTCTTCTGTTGGCCAATGTTTCAGTTGATGTGCTGATTGGCCTGGGCACTGTCAAAGCCCCCTTTTACTGAACCATGTTGCTGTGGTCTGGGTGGCCCCTCCATGACGTATGTGGCAGTAGCTTCATGTGTTCCCTGGCTACGTCATTCCAGGACGATGTCCACACTCCATCAAGCTGCATTACAATACTATCTTGCAAATGTTTCTTCTGGGCATGTCAGCCAAGGAAGGGCCAGATGTCATCCCCAATGTGGAGAGGTAGCAAATGACAGGATTATTGGGTTGAGATAATATGGACAAATTAATTATTGCACAAAGGCTGATGGATCCAAAATGTTCTGGGTTTGGATTGGTGTCAGAAGATTTGGATAATCACCCCCAGGAATGTGAAAGGACCTGAATTTCTGAAGATGTGTCCCTTGACAGTGGAAACCACTTGGACAACCCAAATGTAACAATGACTGATTTGAGGCAATGTCGCAATGCAAAGCAAACACAACTTCAACAAGCAAATAAAATCTCTTCAACTGGGGCATGGGGGCATCTGTAGTCCGATCCTGTGGAGTAACAATAATGGGTCAGATTACATATCCAGCTGTTTTACTGAAGGCTGGCAATGCAAAGCAGCTGTAACCCAGTTAATTAGCCATTCACACCAGAGTTATTGCTGGCCTGTGTCGCTAGAACAGTGCAAAGAAGCCCAGCATACCAGAGAATTTATTCCAGTATTTTCACATTTTTTTCTGCCAATTGTAGCGGAATTATGTGTATTAATCTCTTTTCTTATCAGCAGTCAAATAAAAACAAAGTTGTCATTTATCTGTGTACACGGATGTGTGTAATTCCTCACAGACAGAGCATGCAATAAAGGTCTGCCCACTTGTTTGTCCCACAGAAAGTGCAGAAAATAAAATTATATTTAAGAAGAGGCATAGACACTATTAATTGTGGTGATGAATTACAAACAGCTTCTGGCAAATTCATCTCCGATTTAACTCCACTGGAGAGAAAGGGATGATACATCAAGGATGTATTTATCCCCTCACCTTTTCTATACCGCGACTCCATGAAGTCTACTAGGGACTTTGTGTGGAAGGCACTCGGATTCTACTGTGTTGGAGGATTAAGTCCCCTCGCTAGATAGATTAGATAACAGGAGCCTACAGGAAGGGAAGTACAAACCCTTATTTCGGATGGCACATCTACCTCATCTTTGCAATTACAAAATGCCATTGTGCTACTTTTAGTTCTTCCCCCGTGATCACTGCCACAGTCAGCCAAATTCTGTCCTCAGGAGTCACTGGGGCGTGCCCTGCCGTTTCTCTGGGTGAATCCGGACCATGGTACAGAACGCAGGTGCTTGTGTTAGACATGCTGATGGTTTCAGAGTTTGGGGAAAGATGGTTCCCCCTGTTTTTTAAACACCGTTCTGATTGCTTGTGATGGAATGCAGGGGTGGGAGGGAGAACAACAAACTTCTCTCCTCCGGCAGGTCCCTTGCACCTCCGACACTGCTGGGGGCAATGGGAATTTTTGCACCTAGGATTGGATATTCACCTGTGTAGAGAGGGGTACCGTGAGGCTTAGGCACCTCTGGAGGTCTATCTGAATGATTTTTTTTCACAGACTTGTCCATAATCCTGGTGACTGAGGGGTGAGAAAGGGATAAATATTGTACCATGCAGTGGGTATTAATGGCTGATTCCTGCCTCTGACATTTTATTTCTGAATTTTATTTTATTGAAGAGCTAGATTGTGCAATCCTTACTCACCTTGATCAACACTTGCTCAGATGAGCAGTGCCGTTGACTTGGATGGGAATATTTTGTAAGTAATTGCTCCCAAACGTGAGTAGGTATCACACAAAGAGAAGCGTGGACAGAAGTTGCTGTCAGTTACATAAGATAAAAGCATAAAGACTAGCCAAGGCAATACAGGCTATTGGTTACAGCCTGGTTTTTATGCTGTTGGTGGAGAACAAGCATGAATATAGTGCCCTGTAAGATCATGTAATGAGGGTGTTTTAGTATGTCAGATCAGCTGAAACACTTGCTATGTGATAGACAGCCCTTCTCTTTCCATAGTAATGTAGGACTGGAAGATACCTCAACAGGTCATCTAGTCCAGTCTCCTGCACTGAGGCAGGACCAAGGATTTTCAAGACCATCCTTGGCAGGTGTTTGTCCAAGCTGCTCTTAAAACCCTCAAAAGACACAGATTCCATAACCTCTCCAGGTAGTTTGTTCCAGTGCTTAACTACCCTGATAGGAAGATTTTCCTAATGTCTAACCTAAGCCTCCCTTGCTACAATTTAAGCCCATTAGTTCTTGTCCTATCCTCATAGATAAAGAGAACTATTTATCACCGTACTCTTTCTAACAACCTTTTAAGTACTTGAAGACTGTAATCGTCCCGTCAGTCTTCTCTTCTCCAGACTAAGCAAACCTAATTTTTTTAATCTTTCCTTGTAGGCCAGGTTTTCTAGACCTTTAGTCATTTTTGTTGCTCTCCTCTGGACTTTTTACAATTTGTCCACACTTTTCCCAAAGTGTGTTGCCTGGAACTGGACACAATACTCCAGTTGAGGCCTTATCAGTGACGAATAGAGCGCAAGAATTACTACTCGTGCCTTGCTTACAACACTCCTGTTAATACATTCCAGAATGATGTTTGCTTTTTTTTTGCAACTGTGTTACACTGTTGACTCATATTTAGCTTGTGATCCACTCACAGCCCCCAGATCCTTTTCTGCAGTACTCCTTCCTAGACAGTCATTTCCCATTCTGTATGCTTGCAACTGATTGTTCCTTCTTCAGTGGAGTACTTTGCATGTCCTTATTGAATTTCATCCTATTTACTTCAGATCATTTCTCCAGTTTCTCAAGATCATTTTGAATTCTAATCCTGTCCTCCAAAGCACTTGCAACCCCTCCCAGCTTGGTATCATCTGCAAATTTTATAAGTGTACTCTGTATGCCATTATCCAAACCATTGATGAAGATATTGGATAAAACCAGACCCAGGACAGATCCCTGCAGAACCCCATTCGAGGCCCTTCCAGCTAGTCTGTGAACCATTGATAACTACTCTCTGAATATGATTTTTCAATCAATTGTGCATCCATCTTATAGTTTGTCTAGACTGTATTTCCCTAGTTTGCTCATGAGGTCATGTGAGACAGTACTGAAAGCCTTACTAAAACTGAGCTATCTCACATCTATTGCTCCTCCCTCTTGTCCACAAGGCTTGTTGTTCACATCTGCCTTCTTTTCAAAGCAGTTTTCATGTAACTAATGGGGATATGGGTGGTTTCCATATGCAGTAGCACTCAAATTTTACTGAGGAAAACGACATGAGACTGATTCAATGGGGAAGAATTTGCTAATAATTGAAATATGTCACTGTTAGCAAGGGCTGGGGGACTCATCTGGGCCCTCTCAATAATTGACACTCCAGTCATTATATGACTGAATATTCATACTCTGTTATATTTCTGTGAAGAATGACTCCCTTGTTTCCATTATTCGCAGCTCTGAAACATTTCCACTCCCATTAGGCTAGTCACGAATTGTGTGCATTGCCACAGAGTTTAGGTTTGTAATGCCCAGTTTGTATTTTTCATGCAATTTTAACTCCTCCCTTGTATTAGTCGAACTTGTTATGTTGGGTTAATGAGACGCTCCTGAGCTGCACGTTTGCACAGAACGTTTCACTTGCTCAAGGAAAAACAGGTGGAACATACTTGGTGGCTTATATAAATAAAAGGTCAGGAAGAGGGGGCTTGAGGCTTTTTTTAAAGTTTATTTCAATTCTTTAAAAGTTGATAGTGAAATTTTGTTTCAGGAAGGGGAAAAAGTGTGTTTATTCCTCGAAAACCCTGAGAGAGACTCTTTTGGTAGAGAAGTTTGTATGTTTGACAGTTAGACCAGAGCTATTTCATCCAGCTTCTGAGAGTGATGGAGACAGTTCTACCTCAGTTACACAGGGCCAACTCTGAAATACCTGAGAGAAGACCAGGGCCCAGGGTCTGTCTCTAATGCCTAAGGAAGATATCGGACGACCGTGGCTACACTCCTGTTTAGACACACGCTAGCTTGATGAGAACTAGTGCAAGTATTTGCACAGGAGCAGGGGAATCACCCCCCCTAGCTCCTAGTGTAAACATAGCCCCAGAGAACGTTACAATGAAGAAAGATCTCGCTGGAGAACTAGTACTGGGGGTTAAGTCAAGACAGCTGCCTAGAAAACTATATTGCAGATAATGCATGTTGTCAGGCATCACTGGTGTGGTGCTCTGCTCTGTTCCATATTGATAACAGTCGGCTGCATGCACGTGTTCCCCTTGTGAGCTGCCCCGGCTCTCCGCGGATAGCTGACACAGCAGACCCCGAGAGAACCCACAATGACCACAGACTCCGATAAGGTACGAAGGCACCAGGCCAGGTTTGTTGCCAAACGAAACACAGTCTCCAGCTCCCCGGATCAGATGTCTACAGTTCTGCTAGTACATATGTGCTCCTTGACAATGGACCGGCTTGGTCAGTGGAGTGATTTACCACTGCCCCCTAGGCCAGACCAAGACAACTCCCCAGGGATGCGTTCTTATACACAGGTACAAACAAGTTACACATCACTCCTGATGTATTGAGGTACAGCCCCTCTATATGTCAAGGTGCCACCTATTACCTTGTACATGTTGGTTCAATTAAAACAACCTTATCCATCGTATTATCCTTTTAACCCTATCTTTGGGATGAGTCAGCATGTTCCTGTTATCTGACGGGGAATGTGCTTGTGCTGGGGTGTTGTGGTACCATCCTGGCACATGTTTACATCACTTGTGTCCGGGACCTTTTAGGTATGTGTGTGTTTGCAGCATCAGCCCTCTTCATGCCAGATTCTGTGAGCAGGGCCTCCCTCTTGCTCACAGCTTAACTTTGTTTTATATCAGCAAAGTCTTGACCGTTACTTTAGCTTAGGCCTTAGGCCTCATACTGGGCCTCTGATACAAGGTCTTATGTTTCAGGACCTCCTCTGCCTACAATGTACAGTAGAGCTGGTAAAAAATAAATTAAGTTGTTGGAGCAGTTTTCCATTGGACAATGCCATTTCATCTTACGCTACGGGTTTTGCTGGAATGTGTCATAAAGATTCAAAATAGAAATGGAGTATTTTGCTTTGACTTGCTCAGTTCATTTCATTCCAACCTTCTTGTTTTCATGTACCGTATTAGAAAAATGAAATGCTTTGATAAAGTTCTTCTGAACTTTCTGAATCAAACTTTTTGTGAATTTCTATTCCACAAAAATTTCAAAGTCCCAGTTTAGGACAAAAACAACTTTCCAAATGCTGGGATTTCCCCAAGGATGGAAATTCCATTTTCTGACCAGCTCCAGTGCACAAACAATAAATGTGGCCATGGGGGGAAAGCTGCAGAAATCCTGGGGCAGGAAGGGGGGCAGTTGGTCAGTTATAACCCTTCCAGTCTCCCTAGCCTTGCATTGGCAGAGGCTTAGATTGCAAGCAGGAACTCGTCTTCTTGAAGTGAATGACAACATTGGGAGCATGATCAGACCCAAAGCCCACTTGTTTACTCATGGGAGCAGTCCTGTAGAAACTGCAGGATGTAGGCAGCAGGATTTTCTCATGATCATTTCTCACCCTCACTATAGTTTATTACAACCCCCTAAGAAGCTGCTTCCTTCTCCCTGTTTCCTCCTGCAGTGAGAGCTCATTGTTTTTATGCCTCAGTTGTGCAATTTGCATAGGCTGTGCCCTTGTTTATCCTATGATGACCTCTCCACAATAACACATGTCCTCTGAACATGAAGTCCAGTTAGGGCATTTCTACACTGCAATTAGACACCCCTGGATAGCCCATGCCAGCTGACTTGGGCTCATGGGGCTCTGGCTAAGGGACTTTTTAATTGCAATGTAGATGGTCAGGCTCGGGCTGTTGCCTAAGCGCTGGGACCCGCCCACCTTGCAGGGTCCTAGAGCCCAGGCTCCAGCCCAAGTCCAGATGTCTACACTGCAATGAAACAGCCCCTTCGCCCGAGTACTGCAAGCCTGAGTCAGCTGGCATGGGCCAGCCCTGTGCATCTAATTGCAGTGTAGACAGACCCTTGGTATCATCCCCTCTTGCCAGCTCTTCCAGATGTGCTTCCCTGCTGCTTGCAGCTGGTCCGGAATGCAATAGTTGCTCACAGGGTGGAGTAACCGGGTTTACATGACACCCACCCTGTGTTACTCTCCATGGGTTGCCTGGGAAGTGTCAGGTTGGTTTTAAGTAGGTGGTGAAGGCTCTGGCTCTATTCCAGACACCTCCTACTACCTAAGGACAGAGAATGGCCATGAACTCATGAAAAATACAGAGCATCTCTTAGTGCCACAGTTAATTGGGACTCAGCGATGGCCATTACAGCCTTGCCAGGCATTGCATTGTGTACCTCCCAACACACAGCATTGCTAGGATCCATGTGAGCAGGCTGAGCAGGGCGGTGGTCGCTCCTGGAGCACTGAAAGCAAACACGGAATCCCCAACTGCCTCCCTGCAGTCGGTTCCCCCTGAAATGCACTCACCAGTGAATGGCTCCCGCAAGTTCCCTGCCTCTACGATCATGTCATTCAGCCTCCGGCTGAGTCTGCTGGAATGACCTCACCCAGGAGGGCCGCAGGATGTGGCCACTTCGCCCACTGTGGAGGACGTCAAGGAGGTCAATGCCATTCATGGAAATCAGGGAACATGCACACGTGGCAAGGGACGGGCTGGTGGTGTGATTAAGGGGCGAGGCTGGGATCGCATAGTTCGGATACCCCCATACCATCCATAGTAGTAGAGCTGGCAGGCATGTCGGCTGTTACCGTGGTCACAGACTGGGTGTCAGGCTGGCACCGTTCACCAGAGAGTGGATCAGACCCCACTCCACATGCAAATCATCTAGGCATCGGTTCCTGAGGTCAATTCCAGGCTGTGCCACGGACACCCTGAGACTTGGCAGGTCCCTTCAGGCTAGGTGGGGAAAGGAGCAGGTAGGTGCCTAGTGAAATTTTCAGATGCCCCTAAGAACCAAATGTCCACAGAAACCAATAACAGTTTGGCACCTAGGAGCTTTTGAAACTCTCACTAGGTGCCTCTCAGCATCTCTGGGTGCCTAAACACCTTGGAAAACTAGCCCTTGGTCTCTCTGTGTCTCCATTCCCTGTCTGTAAAATGAGGATAAAATATTCCCCTGTCTTGCTGGGGTGCTGGGTGGTTAGATCATGAATGTTTGCGGGGTGCTTGGATTGTACCACTGCGGGTGCCATATGACACCCAACTTTTTAACCAGAAGGGGAACCAACCATCACGAGGCCCTACCAAGGGGTGTGGCTAATGTCTCATCGTTTGGGATCTTTAACTCAAGACTGGCTGTCTTTCTAAACAACATGCTCTAGTTCAAACACACACAATTGGGACCGATAACGTTCATGTTCCCTCTAGTGCAGGAAATACTGGGTGACCTTCTCTGGCCTGCGTGATGCAGGAGGTCACGCTAGCTGACCCTGGTGGTCCCTTCCGCTCTATTAATCTGGAAGTGTAGCGCGAGTGATAGTCTGCGACCTCGGAGCAGCACTAGCCTGGTGCTGCTGATGACCGATCGGATGACTCATGCTCCCTTCCTTGGGATCAGTATGGCTTTTCACACCGAGATTGCGGCTGCCGCCAGTTTTGCCAGTGGGCACATCCAGTGATGGGGCAGCCATTGTAGAAGTATTGTGCTGAAGTGGGAACAATGGCGGTGCCAGTATTGTTGTGGTCAGTCCCTCTGTCCGCGGGAGGACAGGCTACACCTCTCTCCCCACAGACCGTTCTGGACCGGCTGACCCAGCAAGCTCTGTCCAAGGCTCTTTGTGCTTTTCGCGTGACGACGGCGACATCCTGTTCATGACCATTCGTACGCGCTGAGTGCATGGATCGTGTCGTTCCCGGGGCGGAGCAGGGTATCCCGAGTGGGGGCCCCTGCTCCTCTGTGTGCAGTGTGGGCTGTGTTCTGCCAGGCTGCACTTAGGGCTCCTGCAGCGGCCGGATACCAGCTATGGGTCTGGTTCCTATGCCTGGGCCTTTGCCAGTAGGTGTAACTGGCTACTTTGTGAGTGGGAGTGCAATGTTCATTTTCTTTTGGAGCCCTGAAGTTTTTCCAAGGCCCTTGCATTTTGCAGCGGGGATGACATCCTGGGCTGGGTTATCCTGCAGGCTTCTGTTTGGTCATTGCCTGGTCCAGCCAACTGCCTGTACACAAAGGCTGGGCATGTGCATGTGTTGTCACCCCTTTCCAAGAGCAGCAGTGTTCTGCTCGTGCGAGCGTGCACTCTTGTCTGGCTGCTCGCACGGGGGCATAGATGTGTATGGCTTACTCCCATTTCTCAGCCATGTCTGTTGGCATGGAGGCAGCTCGTGTCTTTCTGCATTCACTCTGTGTTGGTCGCCAAATGCCTATTGTTCCTCCGGATTACATAGTCCTCATCTGGATTCCCTCCCGTGGTGTGCATAGCCTTGAAATGGCTCCTTCCACCTGCCTCTGGGTAAAGGCTATGCCAGATCTGTCACTCCTAACATAAGCACGGCCAGACTGGGTCAGACCAAAGGTCCATCCAGCCCTATATCCTGTCTACCGACAGTGGCCAATGCCAGGTGCCCCAGAGGGAGTGAAGCTAACAGTTCATGACCAAGTGATCTCTCTCCTGCCATCCATCTCCACCCTCTGACAAACAGAGGCTAGGGACACCATTCCTTACCCATCCTGGCTAATAGCCATTAATGGTCTTAACCTCCATGAATGTATCCAGTTCTCTTTTAAACCCTGTTATAGTCCCAGCCTTCAAAACCTCCTCAGGCAAGGAGTTCCACAGGTTGACTTTGCGCTGAGGGAAGAAGAACTTCCTCAGGTCTCCTTTAGGTCCTACCCACTGGCAGCAGCAGACGCAGAGCCCTGCCTTGCTCCGCTGCACCTCATTTTGTCTCGTCCCCTTGTGGGAAATGCATATTTGGTCACAGTGTTGTGTGCGTTGAGTGCATTGGGTATGTGTTGGTGTCCCAGGTGACCCACAGCTTCGTACAGGAGAGGAAGCAGTTGACTTTGTCTCACCAGTTTCTTTAACACACATTGAATGTGTCTCTCCCCCACTCCTGCAGATGTGCTGGTGTCAACCCACAGCCGCACTGGACTCCCAGTGAAATCACTCAAGTATCTGAAAGGAGAATTTGAACTCTTTGATGTACTTAGCAAACTCAATGGGGCTTGTGCCCCGACTCACTGAGGTGCTTCTGAAAACCCCACTTTGTGCAGGTGGGGTCAAGCTGCTCATTACTGTTGTGTTGCTGAATGAGGAATTCCACTGGTAACTGGCTTAGCAATCAACGGGTAATTATTACACTGTAATGAAGTCAATGGTTAGCTCAAGTGTGCGGGGAAAATCCCCCCACCCCCCCCAATGTTGGAGGAGTCCGACTATAGGAAATGCAAATCAAACAGCTGTGCCTCTCAGCAATGTATGTCATCACAAGGTAGAGCAAAGCCACGCGCTTGGAAGCTCTCCTTCGATAGGCCCTGCAATATATTTGTACTAAGTACTGATTCTTTTAAATACTGGAAGTGCATAAAAATGAACAGTCAAGTGTCAGGAAGAGACTACGTCCCAGGTGTGGTACATTAAGGGTCACTGTACTTTAGTTGTCTCTAGTTACATGGAAAGAAAATACCCCAGTAAGTGACTTCACAACATTACAACATGCACTTAATCTTAATGAGAAGGGAGAGGTTGCGGCTAACAGGTTGGGTTGTTTTTTTTTCTAGTTTCGGTTCAAACTAAGCACATCCCCAGGAACAGGAGCTGTCTTCTAAATCATTAAACTGTAGTTCCGAAGAAAACTTGGCACTACTATAATGTTGTTCAAACAAACAGTTTTCACCCTGGCTGTGAAGAACTGATGACTCGGACTATGCAAATGGTCAAGAAATCCCGCATAAGCCAGGCCAGCTCCCCTTGTTTCATAGGTAATTTCACACTCACAGCTCGGAATCCAGTTTGTCAAAAGCTCCACTAAAGTTCATGTTCGATCCCAACAAACGTGGGGCCAAAGAATCTGGGCTGATGTATGGGTTTCTCTAGCGCATAGGTGAGATTTGCATTTTCTTTCAGGCTGAATTTGTTCGAACTCAGAATTCAGAGGGAAGATGGAAGCCCAAAGAAATGCCTTCACCAAAGCCAGCGTGTCACGCAGCCCGACAGCTCTGGTTGCATCTCTTTCAGCAGGTACTGTAGATTGGCATTTTTCCAGCAAGCTAACACACATGCCTCATAGGGATCCTACTTTACAGGATGATCCAACAGAACCCAATACAATCCTGTTACCTTTCACACACTATCCTCCCCCTCCCCGCAATGTACCAAATACGCCTTTGACGAATGGCTGGATTGTGCCCTGCTTGCTTGGGCCAAGCAGCTCCTCGCCCCATAAGGAGCCACACAGACCTGTGAAGAAGGGTGCTGCTCACCGTGAATATGGGTGGCACAAACTGGCACTGCAAAAGAGAATGGGCCATAGAGTTGGGCCAGTAGTCGGAAATGGAAGCAATGAAGCCATCAGTCAGTCCCCACCCGAGTCCCCTTGCCAGGGACGGGTTCTCTCCTGCAGGAAGTGTGGAGGTGCTTTGGCCAGTTTGCTATTTCTTGTCCAGAAACGGCTCGTTGTGAAATCCGCACTCACCTCATGTAAAGCGAGAGCCCTTTCCCACCCATTGCCCCTCGGATTCCTGGCCTACAGGTGACTCTGCTTTTATGGTCTGTTCTCTAGCAAGGTTGATAAGTGATGCCCACCTGGCCCTCTCGGAAAAGGCCACACCCCACCATGCCTCTCTGGCTGGTGATTCCCTCAGTGAGGAAATTACAAAGGGCTCCTGGGAAGTTTAGTTTAGGCGTTGGAATTTCCATATCTGGTCAATGGTTTGGGAGCACGAAGAGCAGGGGCAGCAGGCCGGCAGGTTAGGTGGATGTGGTGTGTGTGTGTGGGGGGGGTAGTTCGGAGGATGGATGTGTCGTGGGGGGAGGGTGGATGTGCTGGGCGAGGGGGTAGTTAGGAGGATGGATGTGCAGGATGGATGTGTCGGGTGGGGGGTAATTAGGAGGATGGATGTGCAGGGGGGGAGGGGGAGATGTGTTGGGGGTAGGGGTTAGGAGGATGGATGTGTATTGTGGGGGATGGATGTGCGGGAAGGCGGAGGGTGAATGGGTGTGTCGAGGGGGGTAGTTAGGAGGATGGATGTGTCCGGGTGGGGGGTAGTTGGGAGGATGGATGTGCGGGGCGGAGGGAGGGAGGATGGATGTGTTGGGGGGAGGATGGATGTGCTGGGGGAGGGGGTAGTTAGGAGGATGGATGTGTCAGATGAGGGGTAATTAGGAGGATGGATTTGCAGGGGGCAGGGGGGATGTGTTGGGGTGGGGGTAGTTAGGAGGATAGATTTGCAGGAATGGGGAGGATGGATGTGTCAGGTGGTGGGTAGTTAGGAGGATGGATGTGCGGGAGGAGGATGGATGTGCGGGGGGAGGATGGATGTGTCAGGTGGGGGTAGTTAGGAGGATGGATGTGTGGGAGGGCGGAGGGTGAATGGGTGTGTCGAGGGAGGTAGTTCAGAGGATGGATGTGTCGGGGGGAGGGTGGATGTGCTGGGGAGGGGTAATTAGGAGAATGGATTGCAGGGGGTACAGGGGATGTGCTGGGGGTGGGAGTAAGGAAGATGGATGTGCGGGGGGGGAGGATGGATGTGCAGGGGGGAGGGTAGTTAGGAGGATGGATGTGCGAGGGTAGGATGGATGGCAGGTAGGAGGATGGATGTGGGGTGGTGTCTAGGGGTAGGTAGGTACATGGGTAGGAGGATGGATTTGCAGGTGGGGAGGATGTGTGGGGGATGGCAAGCAAGTAGGTGGGAAGATGGATGTTTCGGGAGAAGGATGGATGTGTCAAGTGGGGGCGTAGTTAGGAGGATGAATGTGTCGGATGGGGGTTAGTTAGGAGGATGGATGTGCAGGGTGGATGTCGTTGAATTTTCTTGGTGGTTGGTTTAAAATGTTCTCCTGTGAAAACTGAAACTCAGTCTCTGTAGGGTTGTGTTTAAGACCCTTCTGGAAAGTAACGAGCCTTTAAACAGAAGTGAAACTCATGCAGTGTTGCCAACCCTGATGATTTTGTCATGAGTCTCATGATAATTATTGTTTTCCTTAAAGCCCTAGCTCCTGGAGTCGCATCATCTGTGATGATTTCAGCCTTCGTCTTAAAGAAAAATGAAGTTTCCAGCCCTTGTGGCTGTGGAGAAAGCTTCAAAATATGACCCCAGTGCACCCTAAAGGCTCAAAAAGCAGAAGGCAAATAAAAAGAGCCCCCAATCTGTTATTTTTACATAATTTCATGAGTTTAGAGCCAGTCTCGTGATTTCTGGTGCGCCTGAGTCATGATTTTTGAACACTGGGGGTTGGCAACACTATGAGAGTGACTTGAAAGTGTCCATTTCACTCCTGTTTAAAGCCAGTTTCTAGTCTGTTATTTGTAGTGGGGTAACACCCCCCCAGGCAGGTGCAGGATAAGTAAACACATGGGGCCTTGCCCTAGTTGGATGTTTCAAAAAGTTAAAGGCTCTATTCCAAGCTGGATGAATTGCAAACACGTGCCAGAAAGTCATCTAGATTTTTCTACAATTGTTCCAACAGTCGTGTTCAGCGTTAGTGACAAAGTGAGACGATACATAACACTGTTAAACCTGACCAGTGTCCCTTCCGTGGACTGACACAAGATGTCCGAACGCGTTAGGTTTAGCGCTGCGTGGGTCTAATATTTATTTCATTTTCTTTTTTTGTATAGGAATTAGAAATTATCTGACAGGAGCACCCCAGTTGTTGTTTGCAAAAAACAAAGACCCCTGCCCCAAAACAAACAAAAATAACCCGAAGAGTTATCAGGTGCCCAAGTAGTCTCTGGAATCATGGTTAAAGTTGCATCCCCCCCAATCTGAAATGATGCCACTTGGAGGGTAGGAGGATGTGTGTGTGGTGAGGGGTAGGTAAGTGGGGGGATTATTGGGGAGGTGTCTGGCCAGGGGGAGGATGATTGTGGGGGGGCTGGCTGGATGTGTCAGGGGGGGCGGATAGATGTGCGGGGGGGCTGGCAGGTAGGAGGATGTGTGTGTGGGGAGTGGATGGATGATTAGCGGGGAGCGATGGATGTGTGTGGGGGGGTCTGGCAGGTAGGAGGATGTGGGGGGGCTGGATGTGTGGGGGGGTCTGGCAGGTAGGAGGATGGGGGGGCTGGCAGGTGGGAGGATGTGGGGGGAGGCGCGGATGGATGATTAGCGGGGGTGGGCCAATGTACCGGGGAGGCTGGCAGGTGGGAGGATGGGGGGGCTGGATGGAGGGGTCTGCAGGTGGGAGGATGGGGGAGCTGGATGGGGGGTCTGGCAGGTAGGAGGATGTGGGGGGGCTGGATGTGTGGGGGGGTCTGGCAGGTAGGAGGATGGGGGGGCTGGCAGGTGGGAGGATGTGGGGGGAGGCGCGGATGGATGATTAGCGGGGGTGGGCCAATGTACCGGGGAGGCTGGCAGGTGGGAGGATGGGGGGGCTGGATGGAGGAGTCTGCAGGTGGGAGGATGGGGGAGCTGGATGGGGGGTCTGGCAGGTGGGAGGATGGGGGGGAGGCGTGGATGGATGATTAGCGGGGGGGTGGGTGGATGTACTGGGGAGGCTGGCAGGTGGGAGGATGTGCAGGGGGGGTCTGCAGGTGGGAGGATCAGCGGGAGGGGGGCTGGCAGGTGGGAGGATGGGCGGGGGGGTCTGGCAGGTGGGAGGATGGGGGGGCTGGATGGGGGGAGGCGCGGATGGATGATTAGCGGGGGGGGGTGGACAGATGTACCAGGGAGGCTGGCACGTGGGAGGATGTGCGGGGGGGCTGGCAGGTAGGAGCATGGGGGGGTCTGCAGGTAGGAGAATGGGGGGGCTGGATGGGGAGGTCTGGCAGGTAGGAGAATGGGGGGAGGCGCAGATGGATGATTAGCGGGGGGTGGGTGGGCAGATGTACCGGGGAGGCTGGCAGGTGGGAGGATGTGCAGGGGGGGTCTGCAGGTGGGAGGATGGGGGGCTGGATGGGAGGGTCTGCACGTGGGAGGATGTGCGGGGGGGCTGGCAGGTGGGAGGATGGGGGGAGGCGCGGATGGATGATTAGCGGGTGGGGGGTGGGCAGATGTACCGGGGAGGATGTGCAGGGGGGTCTGCAGGTGGGAGGATGGGGGGGAGGCGCGGATGGATGATTAGCGGGGGGGGGGGGGGCAGATGTACCGGGGAGGATGTGCAGGGGGGGTCTGCAGGTGGGAGGATGTGCGGGGGGGTCTGCAGGTGGGAGGATGGGGGGGCAGGATGGGGGGAGGCGCGGATGGATGATTAGCGGGGGGGGGCAGATGTACCGGGGAGGATGTGCGGGGGGGTCTGCAGGTGGGAGGATCGGGGGCTGGATGGGGGGGTCTAGCAGGTGGGAGGATGGGGGGGTCTAGCAGGTGGGAGGATGTGCGGGGGGGGCTGGCAGGTGGGAGGATGGGGGGGCAGGATGGGGGGAGGCGTGGATGGATGATTAGCGGGGGGGGGGGGGGGGGCTGGCAGGTGATTTACCTGCCGAAGACACGGCCCCGCCCTGGCGCCTGGAGCCGGCCCGGGAGGTGTCCAACCTGCCGCGGCCCCGCCCGGGTCCCGCCGCGCTCGTCACTGCCGGGCAGCCCCACGGGGGCGGGGGGCGGATAAAGGGCCCGGCCCCGCGGCCGCCGCTCACTCGGGCAGGGGCGCGCAGGGAGCCGGGCTCATGGGGAGACTGACGCCGCCCGCCTGCCTCTGCTGCGGGACAAAGAAGGTGGGGGCCGGGCAGGCGCGGCGGGGGGCTGGGGGTGCTCGGGGCCCCTGGGCAGGTGCAGGGGGGCGCGGGGTGGGGGGCGCTCGGGGCCCCTTGGCAGGTGGGACGGGGGGCGCTCGGGGCCCCTGGGCAGGTGCAGGGGGGCGGGGGGCTGGGGACGCTCGGGGCCCCTGGGCAGGTGCAGGGGGATGCGGGGGGGCGCTCGGGGTCCCTGGGCAGGTGGGACGGGGGGCGCTCGGGGCCCCTGGGCAGGTGCAGGGGGGCGGGGGGCTGGGGACGCTCGGGGCCCCTGGGCAGGTGCAGGGGGATGCGGGGGGGCGCTCGGGGTCCCTGGGCAGGTGGGACGGGGGGCGCTCGGGGCCCCTGGGCAGGTGCAGGGGGGCGGGGGGCTGGGGACGCTCGGGGCCCCTGGGCAGGTGCAGGGGGATGCGGGGGGGCGCTCGGGGTCCCTGGGCAGGTGGGACGGGGGGCGCTCGGGGCCCCTGGGCAGGTGCAGGGGGGCGGGGGGCTGGGGACGCTCGGGGCCCCTGGGCAGGTGCAGGGGGGCGCGGGGGGGCGCTCGGGGTCCCTGGGCAGGTGGGATGGGGGGCGCTCGGGGCCCCTGGGCAGGTGCAGGGGGGCGGGGGGCTGGGGACGCTCGGGGCCCCTGGGCAGGTGCAGGGGGGCGGGGGGCTGGGGACGCTCGGGGCCCCTGGGCAGGTGCAGGGGGATGCGGGGGGGCGCTCGGGGTCCCTGGGCAGGTGGGACGGGGGGCGCTCGGGGCCCCTGGGCAGGTGCAGGGGGGCGGGGGGCTGGGGACGCTCGGGGCCCCTGGGCAGGTGCAGGGGGGCGCGGGGGGGCGCTCGGGGTCCCTGGGCAGGTGGGATGGGGGGCGCTCGGGGCCCCTGGGCAGGTGCAGGGGGGCGGGGGGCTGGGGACGCTCGGGGCCCCTGGGCAGGTGCAGGAGGGCGCGGGGGGGGCGCTCGGGGCCCCTGGGCAGGCGCAGCCGGGGGCCGGGACCTCTAGGCAGGAGCCCCGAGCCAGCCAGCGGCTCCGGAGAGCCGGGTGTCCCCCCGAAACCCCGGCTGCTGCCCGGGGCCGGGCTCCATCTCTCCCCCCTGGGCGCCCCGTTCCGGGTCAGATTCTCCGGCGCCCGGCGGGAGCCGCGGGGGCCCTGGGCGCGGGTGATCAGACTCCCCGCGGGCCGCGGCGGCCCCCTCTCCCCCCGCAGGACTTCACGCTGTCGAAGGGGAAAGATGCCGCCGCGGCGCAGAGCGACGAGAACTCGGAGCGCGGTAACTGGTCGAGCAAAACGGACTATCTGCTCTCCATGGTGGGCTACGCCGTGGGGCTGGGGAACGTGTGGCGGTTCCCCTACCTGACTTACCAGAACGGAGGGGGTAAGTTTTGCCCCGTCTAGGCGGGGTGCTGCACACCCCAGGGAAGGCAGCAGCGTCCTCTCTGGTTCCCTGCCGGGCACGGACGCAGAATTCCTGGAATTACCTTTTCATTCTCCTGCAGCCCCTCGGCTGTCCCCAAGCCCCGTCCTTCAGCTCGGGTCAGATGCTGTGTGTTAGACAGCAGTCTCAACCCCGAATCTCCGAGCCAAACATCCCCGAGCTTTTGGAGAAGTTGGGATTCCCGTTTGAATGAATGTTACAGCTGGCACCAGCCTTTATAATCGGCTAAACCAAAACCCGAACCCCGGGAAAGGTGGGGTGGGCCCGGCCCATCTCGAGTTAGCAGTGGATGAGGGTATTAGGAGTGGACGGGAAATGTGAAGTATCTGTTCCAAACTCCTTCCCTATCAGGAAAGTAACTGAAATACTTCTAAAAAGAAAAGGAGGACTTGTGGCACCTTAGAGACTAACCAATTTATTTGAGCATAAGCTTTGATGAGCTACAGCTGACTTCATTGGATGCATCCTGTAGCTCACGAAAGCTTATGTTCAAATAAATTGGTTAGTCTCTAAGGTGCCACAAGTCCTCCTGTTCTTTTTGCGAATACAGACTAACACGGCTGCTACTCTGAAACCTTTCGAAATACTTCTCAGATGGATTATATCTACTAAGGGACAACCCATCCTAAATGCTCAATGACTGAGGGACCATCTACACTCATTTCTATATTTGCTGTCTACAACCAACTCTCTGTATAACTTTTCATGAGTGATGTACCTGAGTATTTGGATTCTAATATCTAAATTTAACGATACATCTGGGTATGGGAATTGTATGGCAGGCCATGAATGCTCATGAAATTGGGGGTTGGAGTGCAGGGGTGGGTGAGGGCTCTGGGGTAGAGCCAGAAATGAGGAGTTCAGGGTGCAGGAAGGGGCTCCAGGTTGGGGCAGGGGGTTGGGGTTCATGGGTGGGTGAGGGCTCTAGCTGGGGGTGTGGGCTCTGGGGTGGGGCTGGGAATGAAGGGTGCAGGAGGCTGCTCTGGGCTGGGGCCAAGGGGTTCAGAGGGCAGAAAGGAGAATCAGGGCTGGGGTAGGGGGTTGGGGCACGGGAGGGGGTCAGAGGTGCAGGCTCCGTGTGGCACTTACCTCAAGCAGTGGCATGTCTCCGCTACAGCTCCTAAGCAGAGGTGCAGCCAGGCAGCTCTGCGTACTGCCCTGCTGCCCTGTCCGGAGGCGCTGCCTCTGCAGCTCCTACTGGCTGCAGTTCTCGGCCAATGGGAGCTGCGGGGCCGGCACTTGGAGCTGGGGCAGCATGCGGAGCCCCGTGGCTGCCTCTACACGTAGGAGCCGGAGGGAGAACATCCCGCTGCTTCTGGGAGCCACACAGAGTGGGGCAAGCCCCAGACCCCACTCCCCAGTGGGAGCTCGAGAGCCAGATTAAAACTCCTGGAGGGCTGTAGTTTGCCCACCCCTGCACTATGCCCAGATAGACAGACACTTTTCTCAACCTGTGTATTATATAATTTTAACATTAGCTTTAATAAAATTTTAAACCTAGTTAGCACTTAATTAGCAACGTCCATCTGAGGCTCTCCAAGCCAGGAGAATAAGATGGGAATCAGACAGATGGGAAAACGAGGTACAGAGAGGCTGTAACTGGTTCAGACTTATTCAATGAGCCGGTGGCAGAACCCAAACCAGAATCCAGGTCTCCCATTCCAGTGCTCTGGGGACCTAATCTACTGCCAGGGATGGGTAACCAACCAGACAGCAACATTTTCAGCATTTGGTAATTCCTGAGGCCTCAATCCAGCAAAGTACTTAAGCACGTGTGTAAGGGGGCCTGTAACCTGAGCCCTGCCGCCTGGGCCTGAAACTCTTGGGCTTTGGCCCTGAGCGGTGGGGCCACGTGTGTAAAGATTCAAGTTAGTTTGAATGCTCATGTGCTTCTACACAGCGGGGAGCTGGAGCCAGTTGTTAAATTTAGAAGCCCTTTTAGAGCCGGTTGTTCCGCGGGGGAGAACCGGTTCTAACAGGGCTTCTAAATTGAACCGGCCCAAAGTGGCGCCTTAGGCGCTGACTCCACGGGTGCTCCAGCCCTGGAGCCCCCAGGGGAAAATCGGGTGGGTGCAGAGCACCCACCGGCAGCTCCCCGCCCCACCCCCGGCCCCAGGTCACCTCCGCTCCGCCTCCTCCCCTGAACGCGCCGCCCGGCTCTGCTTCCCCGCCCCGCCCCCCGGCTTCCCGCGAATCAGCCGTTCGCGCGGGAAGCTGGGGCGGGCTGAGAAGAAGGCGGCGGCTTCGCGCCCAGGCCCAGGGAGGCAGAGGTGAGCTGGGGCGGGGGGGCACGAGGAGGGCCGCCTGCGCCGCAGCAGGTAACCCGGGCGGGGGGGTGGGGGGGGTACACGCAGGGGAACCGCTCCCCGCCCCAGCTCACCTCCGCCACCCTCGGCCTGAGCAGGAAGCCGTGGCCTGCTTCTCAGCCCTCCCCGGCTTCCCGCCGAACAGCTGATTCGCTGGAAGCCATCAGCCGGGGCGGTGGAGAAGCAGAGCGGGGCGGCGGGTTCAGGGGAGGAGGAGGAGCGGAGCGGAGGTGAGCTGGGGCCGGGGGTGGGGCGGGGAGCTGCCGGTGGGGGCTCTGCACCCATCAATTTTCCTCATGGGTGCTCCAGGCCCGGAGCACCCAGGGAGTCGACGCCTAAGGCACCACTTTTGATGTGATCAGTGGGGGAGCGGCCGCTCCTCCCCCAGCTACACTCCTCCGCCCCTAGGAGCCAGAGGGACCTGCCGGATGCTTCCTGGGAGCTGCCCCAGGTAAGCACCTCCAGGACTCCCCACCTCGCCCCCCGGCAGGTGCCTCTGGCTCTTAGGGGTGGGGTGGGCACCCACAACGGTGGGCCACGAGACCTTCCTGCCTGGTTCTGGGGGCAGTCAGGGGACAGGAGGGGGGGGGTGGATGGGTCAGGGGTCCTGGGGGGGGCATCAAGGAACGCGGGGGAGTTGGATGGGGCAGAAGGCCCTGGGGGGCGGGGGTGGGCAACGACCCCCTCGTGGGGTAAGGAGGGAACCTGTTGTTAAGATTTTGGCAGCTCATCACTGCTTCTGCATCTATCTAAGTGCTTTGGGGCCTTGAGACACCCCTGCTTCACTATTGTCAGTGCAATGGGACTAGTCATTTGAGAAAGGGTTACTCATGTGAGTAAGAGTTGCAGGACAGACTTTAAAGCTGAAATCATTAGACTGAAGTACACAGAGAAAAGTAATTGTGATGTGACCTGAAATAAATGACACAACTTTTTGTGATTGTAGAAACAACTACTTAGAGCAACAATTCTGAAACTATGGGTCTCTCAAACTGTGGGTCAGGACCCCAACGTGGGTCAGGACCCTGTTTTAATGGGATCGCCAGGGCTGGCTTAGTCTTGCTGGAGCCCAGGGTTGAAGCCTGAACCCCAACGCTCAGGGCCAAAGCCCAAGAGTTTCAGGCCCAGGTGGCAGGCCTCACGTTACAGGCCCCTTGCCTGAGGCTGAAGCCCCTGGGCTTTGGCTTTGACTCTCCCCTCCCCACCCCCCCACCCAGGGCAGTGAGTGGGGGGATTTGTTCCCCCCTCCTGGGGTTGTGTAATAATTTTTGTTCTCAGAAGGGGTCACGGTGCAGTGAAGTTTGAGAACCCCTAACTTAGAGCCTGTTCTGTTTGTTGTTAATGGCTGTTTCTGGTGTAAATGTTGAAGGTTACACTTATCTAGACTTCACAATGCTGCACTCCAATTAGAAACTGTCCCACACTAAATGATGCTCAATGCCTATTTATTTAAAAGGGCCTATTTTAAAGTGGCATCCGCTTTTTTACTTGGATTAAAAATAGTTTATTTTTAGTCTTTGTTTGGGGGTAAAGGTCTCTAATCTGTTCAACAGAAGGTTACATTCCATGGGTGCCTTGGCAGCTCCTTCACAGAACCATGTGGCTGGCTTTACCTGACAAATCTCTGGTGAATCACTTGGCTGAATGCAGAGGCAGGATAGACAAACTTTGGCCTGTCTTGTGATTTTGGTGGTCAGAGATTCTATTTCAGGTGGGAAAAGCCCTAAAGGCCTTAGGGCCAAGTCCAACTCCCATTTAAGGTCAACGGGTGTTGTTGTGTAAGTGCAACACGGCCCGAGTATGTAATTTTACATACATACATTTGAGAGAGAGATGTATGGAATACACAGTGGCATTCTTGGCATACATCTTTTATTGGCATGTGTTTGGCCTGGTTGCATTCCTCATGAGTGATGAAGGAGAATTCTAATCCAAAATGAATGCTAATAAAATCAGTTTATCACACTGCACCATCATGTATTTTTGTATATGGAACAAAACAGTTATTTGAGGAATATTTTAGAATTTAAAAATATTTCATTGGGACTATTTTTTGTATCCTTCTGCCTGTAAGGCAAGCTGCCTTCAGCAAGGCATGTATGCATTTGCTTAACTTTAAACATGAGTAGTTTGCTTGAATTCAGTGGGGTTACATGCTTAAGGTTAAGCATGAGCTTAAATATCTTGCCAAACTGGGTCCCTAGTTTATCTTAAACCCCTCTGTGGGTGAAGAGAAAAAATAGATGAACAGCTGCACATGCATGAATATCAGATCACTTCCTGGGTGCTGATTCTCTCTCACACTTATGCAGTACAGCAAATATGAAATGCTGGTCCTTCTCATAGTACAATAGATCTCAGTAATGAGGGGTGCTGGAACAATTTGTACAGTGCGGGTGCTGAGAGCCATTGAACCAAACTTTAAACCCTGTATATGATGGAAAGCACTTCAAGCCAGGGGTTGCGGCAGTACCCCCAACACCCCTATTTCCAGTACCTGTGTCCCTGACCCCAGTTTAATGTGGAATTTAGGAAAGCATTCATGCAAGCGACCAGCTGAGGCTCTGTATCAGAAAAGAGTCAGCCAACCATATGAAACAAATTACTAACATTTCCATGTTCTAGCCATTCTAACAGGGAGTTGCAAATCACCACTACGTACAAAGAAGAAACAGCTCATTTCTGTTGTAAATTAAAAAACATAAGCTACTGTAGAATGCAAACAAAATCAAGAGTATATGCAGCCAAATATCGTCTCTGGCTTCCTGGCAGCAGTATGTGTTGGACAGGGTTTTTTTCATCCTTCTTTTCACAAAAGGAAAGTTGTGCCATAAAAATGTGTCCGTTCTAAGTTCCAGAGCCTAGCAGGCTGGCTCAGCGCTTTGTGCCTGTGGCAGTCTAGAACGATACATTCTGCGGCATCGATGAAGAGGAGAAGCAGCTGGTGGTATTGTGCAGGGTCTAAAATGAGTGGTAAAGATTTGTTCTGAATTCCTGTTGTTTATATATTATGGGCCAGACTCGGCTATTTCTACTCACATGGGTAGTGTCTGATTCATGCCGAGCAGCCCCAGCCAAGTACGTAGAGGCAGCAGACTCTAATCACCAGTATTTATATATCACTATACATTTGCTTGGCACCTACAGAAATAAAAAAGAGATGAGGTCAGTTTTTTGATAATTCAACCTTTCTATGTGTGTGTGCAAACCCACGGTGCAAATACCTGTGGATGCAGTTTTGTGCCTACATTGATTTGCAGGTACAACTGACGTAATGTGGAAGTCTAAGTACCTGATTTGTGAGTGCAATGTGGTGCACGTTTTATTTTGCTTAAATGATTAAGATTAAAATAAATTTTTATTAATATTTGGTTTTGTAAAATGTTTATTTTTAAATTATAAAATCTAAATCTTGGGCCGAACTATGTTCCAGTGTTCCTGTAAGCAATTACTGAAAGTAAAAAGCAGGTGGGGGAAACTAGATAATTTTAAAACTTTCATATATATGTTATGCAAGTACATTTATTCCCTTTTATTCAAAATATTAAGGGCCCACCATTTCAGCCCTGAGGTAGGGCTTTCGTACTGTGCCTTGAATCTTAGACTTTTAAATAAGTTATTCAGAGATAGAGCCACTTCAGCATCTTTCTGACCTACTGATGTTTTCCTGTGAAACATATTTTCAGTTGTGGCCATAGGCACAATTCATAGTCATGCCTGAAGGTATATCTGGGATCTATGTGACACAAGCAAACATCTCTGGATAGACAATAGTGCATCCTGTTGTTGGTAAGAATCTATCATTGTGAAAGAAAGAAAGAAAAAGAAATACATGAGAACTCTATTTTACAAAACAGCCGTGCTTATGTTACTAAAGTTACCTTTAATGGAACCTGGATCAGACCTCCAATGAGTAATTATCCCTTTCCTCTGCAAATATTATTTGATTTTATGGAACACCGTCCTTTAAAAAAAGCAATCTGTATATTCTGTACAAAATGAAAACCACTTTGGTATATTTGCGTATATGGCTATACAGAAAGGAGTAGAATTGTGCAGGTATAATAGGTTTTTCTGTTTTCCCCAGGTGCCTTTCTAATACCCTACACAGCTATGCTGGCGTTAGCTGGTTTACCTTTATTTTTTTTGGAATGTTCCTTGGGGCAGTTTGCCAGTTTGGGGCCGGTTTCTGTGTGGAGAATATTACCAATTTTACAAGGTCAGTGACATTAGTTTCTTATGTATAGATCTTCTTTTGTTGCTGCTAATAGTCAAAAGTGGATTAATAATTTCCCCATAATGCTTCTGGCTAGTGTCATAAATTAGACTCTAGAGTACTGTACACGGTGTGTCATGCCATTTCATGGATGGCCAAACTAAGAGGGCTTGTATGTACTGTAGGAGAGGAAATTGAATTCATGGCACTATATGTGATACATCAGAAGCAGCAATTTTCCAGAGCGCCAATGTAAGTTTATTGTTTTTCATTTACTGGCTATGTCTTCTCACTCTATATGCTAAATAGGGGTCTGCATGGGACATGCAAATACTGCATTTAGCTGCTCATATTGGCTCCTGCACGTGTAAAGAACCATTTTATGCACCTATGCACCTGGGCCTCTATTCCAGCAGTGTGGTCTGTGGGGGACTGAGCCTGCTGCAATCAGAGACATGCCACACCTATGGGAATCAGGATCACGGGGCAAATTCTGCCCGTATTTGCATCTATTCTCCAACAAGGATAGTCATCAACGAGGGCATCATTGGGCCTGCATGCCCTCCTCACCACCCAGCTGCATTAAGATAGGAAAGGAAATTACATTTTTAATTGTAGTAAGAGCTTTATTTGCCTTTACTGATCCTGTATATTAGTAGACAACAAAAAGCGATTATATCCAGGCATTTACTGTTCCTTACCAATTTCTGCCTCAAAACTCACCAGAAACAACAAGGCGCTGCACACAAGCTTCCAAAATCTGCACTAAATGAAAAGAAGGATGGATCCAACCCAAAGGCAGTTGGGTCTATGGAGATAGCCAGGGCTGTGTGTGTGTAAACGCGTATGTCATATATACTCTCCAAGATCATTGGAAAAGGTTTGGTAGGTTGACCTCAAACTCACAAAGTTCCTTTTGACAAAGAGAAAGCTGCAATGTCCTTGCAAACCACTAGTTTATGCTGTCTTTCATTCACTGATGCAACTAGCAATTGCAATGAGATCTCTACAAATGATGCAATCAGCCCCAGTTTTGTATAAGTTTCCATTCATTTTTTTTCGAGACACCCAGACCAAAATCCATTGAACTTCAGGGATACAGAAAATCTAAAACCTCACCCAGAATTCACAAATGGCTCTGATTTTCCTACATGGCTGGCCCAAACCCTGGATTCAAACCCTCATTTGGGATATTCAAAATCTGGATCCAGTCCCTAATTTTGTGGCTTCTGCCCATCTCTAAGTTTGTTACTGTCCAGGATAAAAGGAATGAAGGTAATTCTTCCCACTGATGTTATGCTTTTTCATTTAACTAGCACAGATATTTTCCACCCCTATATTTAACACGTTTCTTTTAGCGATGCACCCTCCCTTTTCCCTCCTTTCTGTCTTCTTCACCACTCCTTTCTTCAGCTGCAAAGAGCTGGACATGGTTCCCTTCAGCACATGATTCATTGCTCCTTGTATTGGCTACAGGGAATCATGTAGTACATCCCCCTTTCCCCCCGCTCACAGTCTATTGCCACTGTTCCCTTCTTTCCTGGTAGTCTGGGATCTGATCTCCTCCCCTCCCTAACTGGGCTGCCCTGGTTCTTTAACACTAATGTGTACTCTTGGACTAGCACAGTGCATTTTCCCCCTAACTCAGTGTGGAATGCAGAAGACTCTCCCTTACTTTATCAAGTTTATATTTATCTTTAAAATGATGTAAATAACCTAATAGATTAGCCTTAACGATCTTAATCTTACCGCTAAGAAAGGTCAGTAAGGTTAAGTTGTTAGTTTATTTACACACAGAAGTGGCACGTCTTTGCAGACTTTAGCCATACTGTGCCTATAGAAATCAGCCATGTCCGAATTTTCTCTTCAGCACTGGACTCCCCTTGGTATCTGAACCAGTGAAATCTGGTCTCCTCTCTTTGGCCTGGACTGCCTTGGCGCGGATGTTGTATTCTGTTCTGTTCTTACTCTGCCCTCTTCATGATAGCATCTTCGTCCTCCGTTTGGCCACTCCACACACTAACATTACAGGCTCGTAGACTTTAAGGCCAGAAGGGATCCTTGTGATTTTCTGGTCTGACCTCCTGCACCTCGCAGGCCACAGAACCTCACCCACCCAGTCCTGTACTAGACCCCTAACTGTGGGCTGAGTTACTTTCTTCCTGCTGCTGCACTGCGCTGACCCTTCCTCCCCTACATTTTCAAGGAGGTATGTAGCATCGGGATTGGGTGACTACGTTCCCTACAGCTACTAAAACGTAGTGTGTCTCCCCCGCCAGCTCTGCAGCAAGGCTGAGGCTTTTTTTGTTTATTGCAACCTGCAACCTGTAAATCCCAAGGTGCACCCTCCTTCTGGGTAGACAGGCAGCTTTTTTCAACATTGAAATGGAACATGTATATATATTTGTGTCCTCTAATTCTGTCTCTTCACTAGCCCGATTCCAATAGATCAAGATGCAACAGGGACAATACAAATAGGTATCTGGGTTTTTAAACATTACAAAGTTCTACCACTTTGAGTTTGAAGGTCAAGTACCACACTCCGTCATGGGATCTCCTCAAGAGAGCTCTGCCTACACCACATGGTATAAGATCCATCGTGAACTTTGCTCTGCAGTACACTCGCTCTACCTTGTGTTTGCATGTCACTTTCTGATGTCACACCAGGCTTCACTGCTTCCTCTCTGTGCATGTGTGGAACTCCTCTCAAAACCTGGCAGTGAATGAAGAGTGCTTTGAAATGAACCATGTTCATTGTACATGTGCAGGGAATTGAGATATGCCCAGGGTTTATTCACAGGGAATTGTCTTTGCCTGGTGTATATACCCAGCAATACTATGCAATCCAGTGGATAGTAAAATAATTTCTAGGCAATGTGGAGGAAGAGTAGAGAAATGTGGAGTTCACTGAAGTTGATGATTCACATTTTCTTTATCCTCTGTTTGGGTTGGATGATGAAACTTTCACTCTCTCTTTTCTAGGAGTGGGAATCACGATGGTGGTCATCACCGCCTTGGTGACGGTCTATTACAATGTTATCATTGCATATGCCCTCTACTATTTGTTTGCCTCCTTCCAAAGTGTACTGCCGTGGTCAGACTGCTTTGCGTGGGCAGATGAAAATTGCAGCAAAACACCTGTAGGTATGGTACTTTTAAATAATCCACACTATTACTAGGAATAATTCCATTGCTTCTGTTTCCCAGTAATAAACAAAATACATTAAAAAGGGCAGTAGTGGGATAGTTAGTTGGCCATGCTGCTGCCGTCTACTTTACCTTGACAACCTGTTGACACCTGGACTGATCTTCTTTCTATCTGCCTGTAGCATTTGCCCATATGATCTGTTGGGAACTAGAATGAATCTTCCTCTCTGCCTTTCTGCCCATCTTTCCTTCTTCCCTAGAATAACAGATTTCTAGACTAGTATAAAATCACCAAAAATACCACACTGCAATTTCATTAGTGCTTCATGACAAAGAAATGGCCTTCCTAATGCAAAAGAAATGCCTACCTAGTGCATTCACCTGAGGTTCTTCCAAAATCCTTTATCCTATATGTGTGGCTTTGTTAACACCATGTGTTGGATGGGCATTGGCTTCATGTTTCATCATGTCTTTAGATAATATTTCCAGGCTATTGATTGGCTGTGTGCATGCATGATTTAAAAACTGTAATTATATTTTAACATTGTGATTTCCCACCCCACAGTTAAGTTTAATAGTTTATCATAGACTGCAGTTCTGACGTGTTATTTAACAATTTTACATTTATAAATTTCAAGGAGATACTCATTTAAAAGACCAATAAAAATGTTTCACCCCATATTAAAAGTGTGCTGGATTGGTATAAAAGTCAGACAAATTGCCCCAAAGTACTGCACTAAAATTTCACCAGGGTTTCATGTCAAATAAATCCTCATGCTGATAGTGATCTTTAATGCTTTGATCAACTCTTGTTTGGCTTAAATTGTAGCCAAGAGATTTGCAGTACATTTTAAAGAGAATTAGGAATAATGCCAGTCTGTCCCCATCAGTATGATATGGGATTGCTATAGATGAGTGTGAACTGAAATACTGGATCTGGCCCTTAGATTATCAAAGAGTTTGAAATCCTAACTGTACCTAGATCTGATTTTTGCAAACATTTCCTATCTTTACATTAGGCCAGCCAGGTTCCCAGAGCTGAACACATCAGACCTGGGAGTGTTTGGATATGGAGCCAAATCCACATCTGAAAGTGGTGGCGGGGGCCTGTTTGTAGTTACCACAAGAATACAAACTGTAGCGATAACAGCACGAAAAAGGCACTCACTGTAATCAAAGTCTGTTTCTAATCTCACCACTGAACATTAACAACCCTTTCTCTTTTAGTGCGTGATTGCAATACGACCTTAGCAGACGGGACAGTCATTCACACAAACTACTCGTTTGTCTCCAGCAACAATCTAACCTGTCTCAATGGCACCTCAACGTATAAAGACGTGCAGCCTCCCAGTGAGCAGTACTGGAAGTAAGTATACCACCTTCATATTGCTAAAATCCGTATGGACAGGATGGGGTTTGGAGGAGCCCTCTGTGGAACTCGCACCACTTTCCAGAAACTGCTTTGGGCCAAGCTCATGGGACTGCAAACTGAAGTGAGCAGTTCTGTCCAGGAAAACATGAAATACTGAATCAGGGTGACAAACGTAACACAAGTCACAGAGAAGCATAAGAACAAATTTATAACTAAGAAATAAATAATAAAATTAAGGAAGTTTTCTCCCCTTAAACTCCCAAACATAAGGCATGTTCTTTACGATGTTGAAAATATTCATCCTTTCATATACCTGTCATTACAGAACACTTTCCAAGGCAGGTTAGTGTTCATAATGTGCAGGTGTTTCACCTGCATACCACACACTTAGGTGTATGATTCACTGCTGTCTGATGATTAATAGAGTAATAAGCCTTGCCGGAGTATGCATTAGCATGCCTTCAGTTCATGCCTTGTGTGTGGGTGGGGGCAGAAGCTGTACGGCTCCAGACACCCTGGAAGAGTATCACTAGTGAATCAGTGCTCACCTTAGCATGGTTTGTTGATGTTACAATACAGATCTTTCAGAACCACTCTTGCCTTCACTATTTCAGGTTTTTCTATGGTGTCTGTCAACCAGGCACCTGGAGCTGTACTAAAAGCCCATAACACAAAAGTGTTTTTCTCCTAGCACTACCCCACTGGCCACTTGCACCTTCACTTTCTTTACAGTTATTTATACCAGCTAAGGACAGTAACTCCAATGAAGAAAATCTGGCCCTAAATTGGAATCTACCTACTTCCACTTTTATGATGGTATTTGAGCTGGCAATGGGTGGAAAGACTAGTCAGTTCATTGGAGAGGTGTTTTCCTCCAACTCCTGTCAGCCAGTGCTGGGCTCGTCCTTTTAGTTCATAGCCCGAGCTGGCTCTGTGCAGTGAAGTTATCGTTTTAAAAACAGCACAGCCGTGTCTATACACCTACTGAGCGTCAATCCGAGGCAGGGTTGAAAGGAAAGCACTGGTTTCTCTTTGAAGCCTGCAAAGAAACCAGCTTTCCCATCACTCCCAGCCTGGCCTGCTACCCAGGAAGTCAATGGAATTTAAGTACTTGCTTGAAATCAGCAGATGTTTAAAAGGATACATTTAAGAGCCCTGCTAGGAGGCGGGGGCGGAGTGGGGCTGACAGGCTGTGCACCAATGGAAGTTGACGCATGGGTGTGACATCACCAGCTAGACAGACATGAGCATCCCCTCTCCAGAGTGGCTCTGGATAATCGGTGGGACTCTTCATGCTAGCAGCTGCCACGCCCTGTTGCAAGGGACGCGATGCTGATCACGGTGTTCTGTGCTTTCAGTAAAGTGGCCCTTCGCCGCTCCAGCGGGCTGGATGAGACGGGTGAAATTGTCTGGTACTTGGCCCTCTGCCTGCTCCTGTCCTGGGTGATAGTCGGAGCTGCATTATTTAAAGGGATAAAATCTTCAGGAAAGGTAAGTCAGGAGGAACCCATGCTAGATTTCTGGGACTGATCCTGCCAGGAGATGATCCCAACTTCAATGGCAGCTCAGCACCTGGTGGGGTTAGGCCCTGATTCTCTAGCCCAGAACACAGGCAATTTCTGACTTTTCTGCTGCTGTTTGCTCATATTTTACATGACACATATAAAGCACATGGGGCCCGATTCTGCCACCCTGACCTAAGCTCAGTGGTCCCTTATTCCACCAGGAATGATGCTATTGGGGCTTTTTATGATCATGTGAGAGACATCGGTTGAGTTCCTGTTATAGCCTGGTCTCTTGTGAAGCATGCGCACGCGAACACACACACTGCGCACACACACACACACACACACACACAGTATGCACATGCATGATGTTTAGCCTGAAAGCATGGGCCCGATCCTGTGGATAGTTATGCACACGCCGCTTGCTGCTGCACTATAAAGTCCTGTCTCTGTCAGTGGGAACCCCCCATGTTGTAGTCAGGGACTAGGCGTGAGGCCCACTGAAGTCCTGGGAAAGCCCCCAGTCTCTTGTGACTCGGGCTCTGAGTCCAGGCCCTGCAGCTCTTCTGGACAGAGACACGTCACCGCACAGCAGTGCTCCAGCTGGAGGGGAAAAGCCTGCTGGATTGGCCTCGTTAGTCCTCAGGCGATGTCTACACTGTAGTTAGAGGTGTGACTGCAATACCTGCAGATGCTGGCTTTGAGCTAGCTCGCTCCTGTAACATAACAGAGAAGCCGCAGCAGCCTGGGCTGTACAAGCCCCCCCATGGCCGTGGGTATGCACTCAAGCGGCTAGCCCGGCCTGCCACAGCGTCTCTGCCGGTATTATTAGAGCAGGCTCGCTGAAAGCTAGCGTGGGGCATGCTGCAGGCATTCCTCTGACCAGTGCACACAGATCTTTGCTTCATAACCCCAAGTCCTCCCATCCAGCCAGGCTCCCTGACCAGCCTGAAAATCCCCCTCTCCCAAGGCCAGGATCGCCGGCAGATCCGCTGCAGCTAAAGAGAGCTCCTCTCCCACTTTCAGGCAGGGGGCGACTGTTAACTCATTTTCCTACGTGAGGCCTGGCCCCCTTGCCCGGTTTCTTAACTCCCGGTTCTGCTCTCATTCTTCTCTTTGCTCCCATATGTTTCTTCGTCTCCCTGGCTCCTCAGGTTCCTTGCCCCCATATCTGTTTCCGTCTGCCCCCCTGGATCTCTGTCTTCCTGCACCTAGCTAACTCGATTTTCTTTCCTTTCCTCCCATGATGTCTGTCTCCTTCTCTCCTTGCTCCCCCATCACTTTTCTCTGCCTCTAACTCTTCTCCGCAACACAATTTCTGTCCCCTTCTCCTGTCTCTTTAGGCCGCAGCGGCGTCCGTTCCAGACTCTAGTTCCTCCCTATTCCTAGGGGTCTTTTGGCCTATAGGCCCTTCTCTCCCAGCAGGAGAACAGGAGTGTCCCTTGGGCCATTAGAAAGAGGCTCTTGGCGCTAGTGCAGCCAGTGTGTTGGGGTGCAATCCGACAGCATGATGCAATGCTAGAGCAAGGCATAACCAGCTGATCTGGCTCAATTACAGAGGTAAACGACAGTGAAACCTGCAATGAGCACCACCTCCAGAGTTGTTGTTGTTTGTTTATTTGTACTATGGTAGCGCATAGGAGCCCCAGTTTACAGCCTGTGACCCCATTGTGCCATGCGCTGTACAACTGCCGGAAAAAAGATAGTCCCTGCCCCAAAGAGCGTACAGCTCCCTTTGCTCAGTAACTGAATCTGCTCCCATGGTTTTGTTCAACGTTTTCAGTAAATACGCCGCTGCCAGCCAGCTGGCTTGGGCAGGTCCTGAGGTGCTCACTGGGACAGGTTGGACGAGGTTTGTTTGCCACTGTTGTGCCCAGTTTGTGAATCCAGACTGGTAATTTGTAGAGAAGAATGAGGGAAGGGTCACGTCCAGACTTGAATCCCGACTTTCCCAGCCCCAAGCTGAATCCAGTAAATGGTTTGTTTGGCTCAGGCCCAGGTCATTTTTACGTAGCATTTCCCCACAAGCCTAATGCCTCTCCCTCCGTTTCTCTTGGCAGGTGGTTTATTTTACAGCTGTCTTTCCCTATGTGGTCCTCGTTATCCTGCTTGTCAGAGGTGCCACCTTGGAAGGGGCTCGGGACGGCATTGAGTATTACATTGGAACACAGTCCAATATCACAAAGCTGATGGAGGGAGAGGTGAGGCTCAGGGGTGGTTCTGAATGCATAGAATATTTGCTTGCGGGTAATTACACAATCTCAAAGCCTATAAAGGCTTGCATGTGACTTGGTTTCCAGAATACAATAGCTTCCTTCTTAACCAGCCAGACTCCTCTTATCCCTCCCTTCCAGGGATTATCTAAAATTGGATCATGCCTTCCAGAAACCCACAATTACAGTGAAACCCTCTATCCCCACCTAGAACTCACATATCCAGAAGAAGGGCAAGTCCACTGCGTCATTTGAATAAAGAGGGGTCTGGGTAGGGTTGCCTGCTATCACAGCTACAGCTGAGGTTTCTGTGTTACCATCCTCTGTTTTTCTGGAGTGTGTAACTTTACTCGCTAAACATGGACATACCCTGTGGCCTGGTGATAAAGGTCTCACCATGAGAGTGAGTATTAGGACCGCCTGCTTTGGTTGGCATGAATTTCAGGGCATTTTATCTGCAGGTTTCATGAGTGTTTGAGCTTCAGTTTTAGACTGGTCACCTAAAACTATGCCTTCCACTGGAAGTTAGATCAGGGCAGAATTGGGGGTGGGGAGCAAGGGAGGAGACTTGCTCCTAGCATGGATCTTCTGTGAGGTTCTCTCCAACCTCAGCTCCTATTTTAAGACCAAAGCTCAGGTGTGGTTCTTCCTAGCGTGCTATAATAAAGGCTGGCCAGGGGCTGGGAACAGCACTTAGAGCCTTTCACACTTGGCTGTCCATTCAGATCTCACCTCTGTCACAGTGGTGGCTGTTGCCATGTTATTGCGGGTTGGTGTCCGGTGCAGTTTGGTTCTCAGTGGATGGGTGTCTGCTGCACATCACCTGAAACGTTGGTGTAACCAGGGACTACCTCCCCAGTCATAGAGGCAATTCTCCCAGGTCCCAGTCTGAGGAGCATGGGTGGGACAACGTGTGTGGGAGCTTCCACCGTTGCCAGCCTCTGCTGTCTGTTTTATTTCTACATTGGCATTTCTATGGCGTTCATATCTCAGCGCCTCCCAGACACCTCAGTGAATTTCATCTCTCCTCGCTCCTGTGCAGTAGGAAAGTACTATCCCCACCGGTCTTACCTATTGGGAAACTGAGATGCAGAACATTTAGGTGACTTTGCCCAAGGTCACACAGGAGGTCAATGGCTGAGGTAAGAATTGAATCAAGATCTCCTGGGTTCTGGTCCAGTGCCTTAAGCACAAGACCAGCCTTCATGCCCTTTGGATAGGAAACTTCACTCCCTGGGTTCATTGATATATGGCACTTCTCACTAAAATTCTCATAACATTTTTTTAAAAAATGCAGCATCCCTTACAGGACACTCCTAATGGGTTAGAACAAGTATTTGGGGGGTAAATAATAAAATAACCTACCGCAAATTATTTCTGGTTTAGGTTTGGAAAGATGCAGCTACTCAGATATTCTTCTCCCTGTCAGTGGCCTGGGGGGGCCTGGTCGCTCTCTCCTCTTACAATAAGTTCCATAACAACTGCTATTCCGATGCCATTGCTGTTTGTTTAGTAAACTGCATCACCAGCGTGTTTGCGGGATTTGCGATATTCTCCGTTTTGGGACATATGGCTTTCCTGGCAGACAGACCCGTCTCTGAAGTTGTAGACTCAGGTTTGTTTGATAGTCTCAGTATTCATCACAAAGACTTCTTGTCTGTCACACTCTTGAGTTGTTTTCTAAACCTGTTTAATCTCAGCTGCTCTGACCGTAGTTTATTGGTGCCAAGCACTTTCAGCGTATAGAGGCTTGAAAGAAGGAGGACATTTTGTCCTGGTTTTCCATCACTAATTGACTTCATGCTGTCCACCATAAGTCAATGGAACTTCTGCTCCTAAGTCACTAAGGTGCTATTGAAAATCCCACCCTATGTATCAAGTGTATCTCAGCTGACAGGCAGGAGCAGTCACAGATTGATACGTAAGGTAATAGAAGAGGACATTTTAAAAAATGAAAATACAGGCTTGATATTGATTCTATTTGTCCTATTGCATCAAACATGTTAGTAAATCTTCCAAATTATAGGTGAAATTCACCCCATACACAAGGCCTTTGCACAGTTTAACGCTCAAAATAGGGCTTCAGTGGTTCTAAAGTAGCACACAGGTCTTTGGGAAGACCAGACCTTCTCACCAGGGGGAATTTCACCTCTCATCTATTTAAGAACCTAAACCTTCCCATTTTGCTATTTGAATTCTTTCTCGTTCTGGATCTGCCTGAAATATTAGCCTATTCAAATCTGAATGAAAGTAATGAAATGTGGTTCGTATTTCCGCAATCCTATTCAGCCACAGCTAAAAGCTTTGGCGAAGTTTGGTTCAACAATTTCAGGCTACATCCTGCTTTGGTTATAGCCAATAGCAAAACTTCCATTGACTTTAACACCTCACTTTTTGTATTCCAAATTCTGATATAATTTCCCATTATTTAAGTTTAAGAGAAATGAGTCAATTTTGCATTGAGCGGGTCACGATGATAACATATCTTCTCCTCCCCTATTTCAGGGTTTGATTTGGCATTTGTGGCCTATCCATCGGCTCTCTCCAAGTTACCAGTTGCCCCTCTTTGGTCCTTTTTATTTTTCTTCATGCTTTTACTGTTGGGGCTTGACTCTCAGTTTGCTTCCATAGGTGAGTAAGACGTGACATTAGAGCTGAGTCAAATTTGTCAGCTGATTTTTCCACCCAAAAAACCCCACAGATTTGGATTAACCAAAACATTTAAAGAATTTGTGTTAATTTAATCGAATTGTTTCAGTGACACCCCCACACAAACCCTTCCAAAAATCAAATATTTCACTTTGACATTTTCCAGATGAAACATTTTAATTTTTCAGTTTTCAGTGACATGTTTTTTAGAAATTTCCTTCAATTTTATTTTGAAGAAATTTAAAAAATGCTTGAACATTTCAGGTTGAACAAAATGTTTTGTTCAATGCAGAATGATTTTTTCCAACTTTTCAGTTTGCTGAACATGTTGAAAAATTTTCATTTCAAGTGGATTCAAGTTGACAATTTTTAATTTATTTAGCTATTTATTTATTTTCAGAACAGCCAGTGAACGAAAAAATCAGGTATCCACACCGTTCCTCTTAAAATAACAAAATGCTTCCTGGATAGAGTTAGCTGCATTTCTTCATTTTGCTGCCCATGTCCAACAAGTAAAATTCTTTCTTCCTCTGCAGAAACAGTGACAACCACCATACAAGATATGTACCCCAAGGTGATGAAAAAGATGAGGGTTCCTATAACCCTGGGATTGTGCATGCTTCTGTTTTTTCTTGGTCTCCTCTGTGTCACTCAGGTATAACATTAACTCTTTGTTGGCAATGGGTTTAATTATGATTCAGCTGGTGGGAGGATTTGTACAAGACAATACACCATTTCCCCGTGTGACAAGAAAATCCCTGCTAGCAGCATAGTCCTGTGTGTGTTTGTTCTGAGAGAGGTGACCTCCATGCCCCCAGTTCTGCAAACACCTATGGACATGCTTAATTTATGCATACAAGAAGTCCTAATGGCAGTATTTGCAGAATCCAGTCCTCTGAAATGACTATAATTTTTTAAATGGGAGTCTTTGTCAGCTGATAATTTGTGAGCTGTTCTTTTAGTGTCTGAGCCATTGATTTAATTTTTTTCTTCAGTTCAGGAGATTAATTTGTGTAATCTTGAACATTTATCCACCATGCCTGCAGCAGTGTACGAACTGCAAGTGGATATTGATAGTTTTATCATTCAGAATTGATTACCGAAGACGGCAGCTCTCTAGAACTGGTATACTCAGCTCACAGAAAATCAGTAGCTAAAAAGCTTCTTCAGCTAGTCAGGTTAGCCCCTAAAATATAGTGATTGTATTTTTTCAGTTCACTGAATGTACTTCCTTGGGACGATTGCTTTTTAAGATGTCAAGAGTGATTTTTAAGGGCCATATCCAAAAAGATAGTTTTACATATGTAATTACAATGAGAAAGTTGCTGCCCCAAAAGAAGTTAGCCCTAATGAACCCATGGCAAGAGTTATGGGATAATATTCAGTAATTCCCCCTCCATTTATTTCCTATCATACTATTTGATAGGTGTGTTCATATTTGTGTGTAGCCCACACGAGGAACTTCTGGGTCTTTGTCCCCCTCTAGTGGCTGGTGCATAACAGAGGATAAAAGTCAACTTCAGCAGCATATTCAGCATATTGCTAGTGTTACTCCTTTAGCTCAGTCCTCAAAAGCTGATGTTATGGCACTCAGGGTCTCAGGTTCAAACCCTGCTGTCCCCTCATGTGTGTTTTTACATGTGCTTTGTTATTACAATAGTGATCAGTAGTATGCCATAAAATGCACTTGTCTGTGTTAAATATAAATATTGAAATGAAGTAATGTGCAATGAATGAGATCCACCCCTGGAAAACGGGGCTTTTAAACAAAAACCCAGACTGAGGTTGAATTCAGCTGGCATGAGTTCCTCGTATTGCCATGCAAAAGGTTACTAGCACTGGGTGAAAAGCTAGCTCTTTATTGTTTGTTTTGCAGGCAGGAATTTACTGGGTTAACCTAGTGGATCATTTCTGTGCTGGATGGGGGATCCTTTTTGCAGCGGTCCTGGAAATAATAGGCATTAGCTGGATTTATGGTAAACCACTGACACTAGAAAATCAAGCTGTGGCAATGCAAATAATCCTGGTCATATCACAGTCATAAAAACAAAACATGCTACAGAAAAATTTGCATAATATCTCAATGGTTAAAAATATCTCCTGTTCCAAATCATTAGAGCATAAGAACAGCCATACTGGGTCAGATCAAAGGTCCATCCAGTATCCTGTCTTCTGAAGTGGCTAATGCCAGATGCTTCAAAGGGAATGAACAGAACAGGGCAATCGCTGAGTGATCCATACCCTGTTGTCCACTCCCGGCTTCTGGCAGTCAGAGGCTAGAGACGCTCAGAGCATGGGGTTTCATCCCTGCCCATCCTGGCAAATAGCCATTTCTGGACCTATCCTCCATGAACTGATAATTATAAGGAGCAATGCATCCATGCTTTGTAAAGCTCCTTATACTTGCTTTCTGTACATCATAAAACCCATGTTCTAGACCCCAATCTTACAGTGCACTCTTTGGCCATCTTTTAATAGGAGGAAACAGATTTATCCAAGACATTGAAATGATGATTGGAAAGAAGAGCTGGTGGTTCTGGCTGTGGTGGAGAGCATGCTGGTTCTTCATTACCCCTGTTCTCTTATGTGTAAGTACCACGGTTGAACTACTTTGAGTTTTTGGCCAAGAACATATTCATTCCATGTTGAACAGTTTCCATGTAGAGATTTGGGGCTGCATCTTTGGCCCCTTTGAGCCTGTTTTAAAGCCAGCGTAACAGGCCAGCTGAGGAGTCTCCACACGTGGAAGAAACGTGGGTGGTGGTGAGCCATTGTGGCAACTCAGACGCCATCCCTGCCAAGCATCCCTCCCCTGGGCACAGGACACATGACTGGTGCCCTTGTGCTCTGGCAGTGCCGGGCCATTGCAACTGGGGCTGAAATTTAAAACAGCCTGGGGTTGCTCCTCTGCACTGGGCCAGTGCCTAGCAACTCAAGAGTTAAGGAATGCAGATTCGGCACATCCCTTACTCTTCAGGTTCTTTCAGATCATTGCTACTTTGTGCTCTCGTGTGCTTCTCATCTTTAATATGTGCACTATGTAAAAAAAAAAAAACAACAAAAACCCACACCTGCAACTGTTGCATATCCCTTTCTAGCAACAACATTATCTCTAATCTCTCTAGGATACCCGTGAGGAAATGCCTAATATAAATATCTTACCTGTGCAGGAATGTTCTCCAGAACTTAACTCAGCATTCTTTGCCCCAATCCTGTAAACATTCGACTAGCGCATAGAGGTATAGTGAGCCATCCCTTGCACATCCTCAGAGCATGGCTGTGCATGCAAACCGAATGTGTGAGAAATGTGCCTGCCGAGCTATGCGGATTTCCGAGCAACACGGGTGTTTAGATATAAAAAAGTACGGAAAGCGTGTGCATGCATGTCAATGGATACTTATAGGTCAGTAGGGGGCGATGCATGATGATGCTTATTGCCTGACCACATTTGGAAACAAAACCCTGAACTGCAAGCCAGAGACTGTCTACAGAAAGCACCTTAGATCGCTCTCAAAGCAGCAGAGGTTCACTTGGAGATAAACTGGTAAATTGTGTGTTCTGTAATCAGTACAAATCAGTCTAAGCTTTAGTCAAGTTTTCTCCCTCTTCTTTTTTTTTAACAGGTGATTTTATGCTGGTCTTTGGTCGCATTTTCACCTCCCAAGTATGGCTCAGTCGAATACCCTGCATGGGGAACTGCTGTGGGCTGGTGTATGATTGTCTTCTGCATCATCTGGATTCCCATTGTTGCAATTGTAAAAATAGTGAAAGCTCAAGGAAACCTGTGGCAGGTAAGGGCCTAAGAGAACATCTGCAATAGGGCCACAGGGTCAGATGCCCTGGTGGAAGTTAATGGGGACACTTACAGTGACTTCACTGGGGGGCAGGATCAGACCCTGACTTCTCACATTAATCAGATAAACTTGTTGGATCAAAACAAATCCCTGGCATTGGCAGAGATGAATTTGGCCCGACTGGTTGTCACACGAAGGCAATCAGTAATTCCCTTGGAATTTCATAGTCATTTGGCAGTGGTCAGTGTTTCCCTGTGGTAAAGACATGCAGTCTGTCCTGATTTTCATGGTCTCATTTACTGTTTCCATTGTTATCCCAGTGCTGAACTATGCAATTTCGAATCTACAGTCAGGCTCGCATCTTCACTCTGGCCCCATCCCACTGTAGTTAATGAGGGTTTGGATTGAGGAAGAGACAAAGTGGGTGACCAACTTCTCTTGGTGAGAGAGACAAGCTTTCAAAATACACAGAGCTCTTCAGGCCTGGGAAAGGTTCTGAGAGTGTCACAGCTAAATACAGGTTTCAGAGTAACAGCCGTGTTAGTCTGTATTCGTAAAAAGAAAAAAGAAAAGGAGTACTTGTGGCACCTTAGAGACTAACCAGTTTATTTGAGCATGAGCTTTCGTGAGCTACAGCTCACTTCATCGGATGCATAGCATATCGTGGAAACTGCAGAAGACATTATATACACACAGAGACCATGAAACAAAACTTCCTCCCACCCCACTGTCCTGCTGGTAACAGCTTATCTAAAGTGATCATCAGGGAGGGCCATTTCCAGCCCAAATCCAGGTTTTCTCACCCTTCCCCCCTTCCCCCCCCCCACAGACACACATACAAACTCAGGGTCAAACCGATAGTTTAGCATAAGTAATTAGCACATATTCTGAGGGACCATTCAAGGTAAAATGGCCCATTAACACCCCTGTAGTCACAGGACAAAAAGGGGAGGGGAGTAGTGGGTATGGATTGTTGTAATAAGCCATAAATCCAGCGTCTTTATTAAGACCATGGTTTTTAGTGTCTAGCAAAGTGATTAATTTAAGCTCCCAGGCTCGTCTTTTGAAGGTGTTGTGCAGATTTCCCTGGAGGACTAGGACCAAGAGGTCAGATGTAGAGTGATCGCTTTGGGAAAAGTGCTCACCCACAGGTGACAGAGTGTTTTTGCCTTTTATCATTTTCCTGTGTGAGCTCATTCAAGAGCATAGTGATTGTCGGGTTTCACTCACACAGGTGTAATTGGGCATTTAATGCACTGGATGAGGTACGCCACCCGTTGCGATAGGCTTGTGTAGGACCATGGATCTTGAAAGGTGTGTTGTGGGGGTGATGATCATCGTATCAGTGGAGCTATGTCTGCAGGTTTTGCATGAATTGTTCTGGCAGGGTCTGGTGCTGCTTTCATAGACTATCAGGGCTGGAAGGGACCTCAGGAGGTCACCTAGTCCAACCCCCTGCTCAAAGCAGGACCAAGCTCCAACTAGTTGGTGTGTTCTGGTCTGCGAGGAGCTTGCTTGTGATGATGAGCTTGGAGAGGCTGGGGGGTGGTTTGATGGCCAGAAGAGGGGGTTCAGGAAATATTTCTTTCCAAATAGGGTCCCCATTGAGTGGGGGTGTAATTGTTTGATGTTACCCCATATGGGTTCCAGTGTGAGATGGTAGGGGACAACTAGGGGTGTGCGGTTGGAGGGGGGTCTTATTTCTGTATTGAAACAGTTTCTTTCGGGGGATTTTGGTGGCCTGTTCCATGATGTGATCCACTTCTCAGGTAGAGTGTCCTTGTATGGTGAAGGCAGTTTTAAATGTGTTAAGGTGTATATTCCAGACTTTCTCCTGGAAGAATATTCTGTGGTATCTGAGTGCCTGGCTGTAGATAACAGATCTCTTGGTGTGTTTGGAGTGGTTACTGGATCTGCGAAAGTAGGTGTGGTGACCTGTGGGTGTCTTGTATACACTTGTCTGAAGGGTTCCATTGTTGAAGCTGATCACGGTGTTCAGGAAGTTGATGCCAATGTGGAAGTCTCCGGAAAGAGTTCAATGGACGGCTGGTGGTGGTTGAAGTTGTGGTGAAAATTGATGAGGGAGTTTAAGTCATCTGTGCAGAGGATGAAAATATCATCGATGTACCTCTCATATATCGGATAGTGCCTGGATAATAGTCTGGTCCGGCTGGCAGTGTGCCCAGGCCCGGGCGTATTTGCCAGCTCCTAGACTCTAAGGCCAGAAGGGACCATCATGATCATCTTGCAGGCCACAGAGCTTCACCCACCCACTCCTGTAATCGACCCCCTAGCCTCGGGCTGAGTAACTGACATCCTCAAAGCATGGTTTAAAGACGTCAAGGGACAGAGAACCCACCATTTACACGAGTTTAAGCCTGCAAGAGACCCTGTGCCCCAGGCTGCAGAGGAAGGCGAACCCTCACCCCCGCCCCGGCTAAGTTCCCTGTAAGCTGCGGGGCCACAGAGCAGCCTACCTAGTGCCACACAGGTGCTCAGGGAACCCTCCTGGGGACCTGCCACGGCTGGGCGAGGGGTACCCCTCCCTTGGCCCCCACCTAGCCCGGCCCTCAACCTGCTGCGGTGCCCCTCCCCCAGCCCCAACTCTGCTGCGGCCCAGACTGGCGGTCGGGGCGCCTGGCCCGGACCCAGGCGTGGCCAGAGCGGCCCCAGGTGCAGCCGGGGTGGCCCAGTCCCAGGTGCGGCCAGGGCAGCCCTCCCCCGGCCCGGACCTGCTGGGGCCGGGGAAGGGGTGCCTATCCTGCAGCCCAACCCCAGAACTACTTCTGCGGGAAGAGGCGCCTCTCCCCCCTCAACCCAGGTGCTGCTGCGGGGAGAGAGAGCTGCGGGGGGGGGGAATCCTCTCTCCCCACTGTAGCCCCAGAGCACCCTCCTGCACCCCAAATCCCTCGTCCCTGGCCCCACGCCTGAGCCCCTCATTCCTGGCCCCAGCCCAGAGCCCGCACCCCCAGCTGGAGCCCTCACACCGCCGCACCCCAACCCTCTGCCCCAGGCCTGAGCCCCCGCCACTCTCCGAACCCCGTGGCCCCACCCCCACCCCGTGAATTTTGTTCTGTGCACATCGATATGAAGGTGATGTGTCACACATCGCCTCCATATTGGTGCACATAAAATTCATTCCGCACATGGGTGGGGAAAAATTAGAGGGAACTCTGCCCCCAGCGTCTCTGACAATCTGACCCGGGGGAAAATTCCTTCCCGATCTCAAATATGGCGATCAGTGAGACCATGCGCATGTGGGTGAGACCCAGCAGCAAGATACCTGGGAACGAATTCTCTGGAGTAACTCGGAGCCCTCCCCATCTAGTGTCCCATCACCAGCCATTGGGGAGATTTGCTGTGTGTAGCAGGTTGGCTACATGCCATTGCGAGCAGTCTCATCATACCATCCCTCCACAAATTTATCGAGCTCGGGCTTGAAGCTGGTTAGGTTTTTTGCCCCCACTGCTTCCCTTGGAAGGCTGCTCCAGAACTTCACTCCTCTGATGGTAGAAACCTTCGTCTAATTTCAAGCCTAAACTTGTCGATGGCCAGTTTATATCCCTTTGTTCTTCAGCTCATTTAATTTCAGCAAATTGGACTGCAGTGTGCAGATGAATTGAGCTGCAGGACAAAAGATGGAGACAGGGAAGAGGAGGAACGGGGAAACGGTCACCTATTTCGGATGTCACCTTTCACCATGGAGTGAGCACGGGGCAGCTGCAAGGGAAGCAGCGGAGAACAAACAAGATGTGTATGGGAGGGACCTCTGCTAGTGTAACCCACGCACCTCCTGGCTGTGGTGTTTGGTAGTGGCACCGAGACCACTTAGAGCAGACTCATTTTCTCTCTCTGTAGCCTTAGCTAGCAGCCGGCTGGCTTTTAGCTCATGCGGTAGAGGCTCATGCACTAAGCTCCAGAGGACCCCCCCCACCGCTGACGACCGGGGTCTGTCGGCATTACACTAGCACAAGTCCATCAGCCCAGGCACTTTTGCAGAACGAGCTTTAAATGCAGCTGAACTTACTGGGCACTTGTGATTTGTAACCAAATGTTTGGATCGCTTTGATTTTGTACCTGAGGCGGGGGTTTGGGGCAGCGGGGAGGTCAGTGTTTAGAGTTCTCCCCACTGTTCAGCAAAAAAGTACCAAATAAAGCATGGTGCAGAGAATAAAAACATGCAAGGAAATATCAGCAGAAACAACAAAGAAATTAAATCCCCTTTGGGGACTGTATTTTTTGCTTCCCAGCGTATTGTGAGCTGCTGCCGGCCAGCTGCTAACTGGGGTCCCTTCCTGGAATGTCACCGAGGGGAAAGGTACAGCCACATGGTAGATCCCCACAAGGAAAGAGACCAGGAGATCCCCACCGTGGATGGCTTCGTGCACAAGCTGGAATGAGACGCCTGCCCTGGGCTGCATTATTTTTTAACACAAATGTATTTTCTTTTTGTTTAATGTTGGAAAATAGTGATTCAAAATATTGAAAGCCATACTATTTATTGTTAGCTCTGCCTGTACAGGGAGGAGCAGGTCATGAAGTAGAGAGGAAAGCCCAAGCCCACGGGCTGGGAGGGCAGGAAAATACACTCCAGCCTCTCAGAGCGTAGGGACCGGGAGCAGTCTGTAGTGCAGCTGGCCTGCAGATGCTGCTATGGGAGGATGTGTTGCACAGGGCTTGAGCCGCGGGGCTCTCTGCTGGGCACGTACCAACAAGCCAGGATCCCAAGGCACCTCCCCGCACGCTCTGTTTTCCGGAGCTGGCACACAGCTCAGGCTGACGGCACGCAGAAGGGCGGATGGGTTGCTGCTCTCTGGCTCAGCAGCCCAGGGGAAGTGAATAATTGCTGCTGTCTGGGCCTTGCTCAGGCTTCTCAGGGCTTTTCATAGAATATCAGGGTTGGAAGGGACCTCAGGAGGTCATCTAGTCCAACCCCCTGCTCAAAGCAGGACTAATCCCCAATTTTTGCCCCACATCCCTAAATGGCCCCCTCAAGGACTGAACTCACAACCCTGGGTTTAGCAGGCCAATGCTCAAACCACTGAGCTATCCCTCCCCCCTATTGGTGCTGAGAAAAACGTGCGCCTGTGTCATTTGTGTCTCTCGACATTCAGGGGTGACAAGCTGCCTTGCTGATGAGGATAGAATGTGGCGAGGCAAGTTCCCATAGAGTTATCATTGTTTCCACGGGAATTCCTCCGGGGTCACCTTTTGGTATGGTGTAAATACAGTCAGCATTCACTTGTCTGGTCCTCGCAACCCCAGCTTCCTTAGCACTGACCCTGCAGTAGAAACTTTCACCCTGCAGCTTTTGGTCCTTCTATTTTTCCTGCACCACGCACAGCTTTACCCATCCTTCCCTTCTCTGGAGCCCACACTCAAGGCAAAGCTCTGCCTGGGCAGAAGCGACGCACCAGGCCTGCATGCTACTTAAGCCTTCAACATAGAGCACAGGTGGGACTTAAGTGTTGCCCAGACCTTGTGCTGGTGATCTGCACAGGAGAGCAGAATTTCACCCTGAGTGTAGGTTATAATTGCCATTCAGCATTTGCAATGATACCAGCCTCAACCACTCCAAAATCATGAGTGGGGACCCCCAAAATCATGGGATTGGCTTAAAAACCATGAGAGTTGGGTTCTTTTATTTGCCTTCTGGTGTTTGTGGGTTTAGGGTTCACAGTTTTCAGCTCTTCTTGGCATTGATGGGGCTAGAAACTTACTTTGCTTTTTAAATGAAAGCTGAGGTTTGCACATAATCACATGACTCCAGGAGCTGTATCTTTAAGAACAAACACCAAATCTCGTGAGATTTCGGAGCATTGAATTTGTTCATTCATTTGCTGCCAAATATGGAATGGGTGGTCTGGCTAAGGGGTGCTGACCATGCAGACATTGCCTGGAAAGCCCAGCCCCACACAGAAATCATATTAAATGAACAATTGAAACTTGTGCCTGTAGAATAGAGGATTTCTATTTTGCATTATTTAAAAAGTTGGGTGGGATTTATTTTTCCCGCATGTTAATTGTGGGGTTTTTTTTTAAACAACATGGCAGGGTGATCAAGTACCGGTTCCGCTCAGTGGTATCTTACTAATTCTGGGCTGGAGGGGGGCCGGAGAGCTGAGGGCTGGCTGTGCTGTATACACAGACCTACATTTTGAACTGGCATTTTTATGATAAATTAACGATCGTGTTACTGTTTTTAGCAAATAAAATGTAGAGTTTTTACAACTTTTGGAACCAGATGATCCAACTGGTCTCTCTTGTCTCCCACTGGGTAGAAAATCACCTGAAGAAAGCACCAGCGGTTCTTACCTGAGATTGTCAGAGCAGCTTTGTAGTGCAGCAAGACTGGGGTGTCCTGAAGTGGGGATGAGGGAAGCCCCATCCTGGAGGTGTTTTACTGTGGAAGCCAGAACAGACATAACAGACCTGGTCATGAGCTGCAATCCAGACCCAGTGCAGAGGGCCCAGATAGCAGCCTGGTTTCCCTAGCTGGCAATTCCTCCAGCATGGAGAAGTGTAGGGCTATCACTGAGCCCATGTAGTCAGGTCCTGTGTCACCTGATCCCAGCTGCCCTGGGGAGATGGGGCAAGCTGGAGGCTTGGCTGGAGTGCACTGTTGCTCCTGGGCTGGCAAACAGCCCCCTTGGAAGCTATTAGCTTGAATATGTTAGAGCAGCCTCTAGGCTCTGGGGCCAGGGTTTTCATGGCCCCAACCCCATGATCCGGGAGCTGCTCTCCAGTGGGAGGCTGGGGACAGAGAGAGAGGCTGGGAGTGAGAATCTCCCTGGCTCCAGCTTGCCTTGCACCAAGCAGAAGAACTAGCAAGGTGTGAGGAGGGGCAGTGATCTGTGCCTGGCAAAGGGAGGGCAAGGGAAGGAGCGGAGAAAGAATCCAGAGGTTAAGCTATAAATAGAATTTCATACCCCAAATGGGGGGAAAGTGAATCCAACCCAAAACATGACCCAGAGGCTCAGCAGAGGGTAAACAGGGGCTTTGGAGAAAGTGGATAATACACCCCTCTCCGTGTACCCCAAACGTGCCATGCTGCTGGGAGCTCCACCAGCTGCAGCAGCCAGGACATCTCTCCTCATTCTCTTCGTGCAGCGCTTCCCTGGCTGGAACTCCCTGAATCACTTTCATGATCCTATCCCAGCTCGGCCTCCCATGTGCGGCCCATAAACGAGACAGCAAGCAGCTTCCCTAGAGCCTGGGGAATCAGGCCAAGCCATATGGGCCAAACCCACTCACAGGTAGGACTCTTGGGAAATCACTCCCGAGACTACAGAGCCCTGGTGGCTGGCATGGCCCCTGGCTGCCACTCCTGGTGGGGCACAATTCCTTCCATGTCTTTAGGAGCCAAGATTCCCCCACCACAGCCCTTGGCCTAACAGCTGAGACCTGTGCTGTCTCCTCACCCATTCAGTCCTTGTTCTTCGGGAGTCGATTGAGCTGATCTCCAGCACAGCTCCTGGGGGAGGGCACAGTCCATTAAAGCTGAGCTCAGCACCCTGCTCGCATCAGGGCTGGTCAAACAATGGGAATTCTCCTTTGCAAAATATTTCAAACAAAGGAAATGGTTTGTTTTGTTCAAAATCTTTTTTTCCCCTTTTGGAAGAAATCATTGAAAACAAACAATTTAATCTTGATGCAAACTGAATTGAACTGAACCAAATACTTTTATGGGTTTTTTTTAAATTCCTTTCCCCTCTTTCTCTCCCTTGGGGGCGGGGGGAGAGGGAAAGGGCAGAAAAACCAAACAGAACCATCACTTCGATTCCATTCGGTTTGAATCCAAATGAAAATGTGAGTTTTGATTGTTGGCAGTAGAGTGAGAAGCTTTTGACTGATGTGAATGCTTTCATAATGTCAATAGCTATTTTTTGTCAAATCCCCTCCCCCCTCTTTTGACCAAACCCTCTTCCTTCCTTCCCTAATTAATGTCTACGGAATGCCCTGGGGTGGGGTGTTTTACTCTCTAGTCACAGTGCATGTTGGTGTTTGGCCAGTAGGGGACAGTGTGGGTTTGCTGCTTTTTCTCTTTCCTCTCTCGCTCAGGTGCACTCCTAAGATGCAGTATCATGGCACAGCGCTGGGGAAGAGATGGCAAGGTACACAAGCTGTTTGTTGTATTCCAGAGTCTGCTGCCACGCCTAATATGGACTGTTAGACTCAGACATGGCCCCTAGCTTACGCTCTTCTCTGTGTTCATAAGAGGCTTCACTAAGGATTTCATTTGAAAGCAGAAATGCTTGTAGCTAAATTTCTTGGTCTGATTCTGGCCTCACACCCATTTCACAGCAGTTTTACCTCACTGCCATTACTCCCGATTTACATTCGTGTCACTGAGACCGGAATCTGATTCATGGTATCTATTGCTCTTCTTCACACTTGGGTGATGCATGAAAATTCGCCATGATCCTCCCCGCCCAAGTTTTAGTCACAGGTGTTTTTAGTAAAAGTCATGGGCAGGTCACCGGCTGTGAATTTTTGTTTGCTGCCCGTGACCTGTCCCTGACTTTTACTAAAAATGCCCGTGACTAGAACGTAACCTTACTACGGGTGTGTGGGGGCGTTGCTTCCCGGGCCATGAGACCCACTGCCCCAACACAGTCATAGGCAGAAGGAAGGAGCAATGAATAAAGGGAAACCGAAGCAATGCCCCCCTCCCGCTGGCCTTGCAGAATGCTCAGTGCAAACGAGGCAGCAATTACCGCAAAACATGCCATCGAAAAACAATGGCTTCCCCTGCACTCCGCTCAGCTGGCAGGCCCCCGACCACCCCTCCGGATACACCGAGGCACAAAGGTATTTTCCCTTGTGATCAATGGACAGACATTTGCTTTTGCTTTAGCTGCTACACCTGGCAGCGTGGCCCCTGTGCATTCCTAAGGGGCTGGCACCAACTGCCGCATTTTTGTGGCAGAGCGATTCAAGCAAATACGTGTTCAGCTCCCCAGTTGTCTCATCCATTTCTGGGGGGCGGGGGGTGTCTCCTACCACAACACTCCTGGCAGCTTAAAGGCCGTTGCAGGGAAGCTGTGTAGTTCGGCACATGGAGACAAGGTGATGGGAGCTGCATGCACTGCCATGCAGAATGCATTGATGTCCATGAGCCTCTTTGCACTGGGGCTCTGTCGTCCCTGCACTGCATTTATCAACCTGGTGCAGGCAAATGGGCTCTTCAGCAGCTCGGGCTGGAACACATTAGTTTTGTCTGCGGCTTTTGCGGCAAGAAACCAGTATCTGGTTGCAACGGTACAGTCCCAATGGTCGCTGCTGTTCTCCAGCCTGCACCAGAAGGGCTGGAATCCCCCCCCCCACCCCCGGCCTTTGCACAAGTATGCAGTGGGGAGCAGGGGGGAGCGAGTGTGCAGAGCCCTTTGCCCTGCTCCTTGTGCAGCGTGGGTCAGAGCTAAGCACTCCTGGGAGTAAGGGGACAGCTCATTCCTCTTGCCAATGGGACTGGCTCCCCCCCCAGCCCCACACACACTGCTCAGCAGAGCTCACAGCCACATGAGGAGTACTAAAGCCCTGGGAGTGTGGACACCAGGTGCCCAGGAGCAGGGCTGCTCAGAAAATGGATTAGCCGTTCAGTGAGGAATTCCTCCAGTTTGAGCTCTGGTTTCCATCTGAACCTGAGTGAGAAGCTGCGGTGTCCTGCGGAGTGCCAATCCCCCGCTCCCTCCGCCCCCAGCTTTGAGTCAGGAACGCTGAAATGTTTTGTATTCTTCATTTTGTTCGTGTCGTGACAGCGTAACGCAATGTGAAGCCATCTACTGTATAACAGCCATCTAAGTGTGATGTGATATTTAAGTGAATAGGTCAATAGCATAAGAAAGTTAAAACAAAATAAACTGAAATGCTCAAGGCAAAACAAGAGGGTTTTGCCCTGTCAAAAGGAGACATTTTGGCAACAAAACCAGAAAGTTGCAATGTTTCATTTCAGCTTTTTTCTGTATAAACTTTTGTCGAAGTCAATGCGCCCGCCGAACACTTCAGCTTGGCCATCCCTGCGTTGTCTGATGGCCAACTGGTGTCTTTCCATGGTTTTGACCAGCTCTACCCAAGAGGCACCTCTGCCTGTGAGGCCCCTGAGGGGCCAGCTCCAGATCACGCGGTATGAGTATCAGTGCTGTATCCCGAGCAGCGTTCTCCTGCCACGGCCGAGCCAGGCTGGTGGGAACAGGGAACACACGTTCGCCACTGTGACGGGCCTACACAGGGAGCAGGGCATCAGCCCCAGGGTCTGCAGGGACCTTCGTCACTTTCCCCTCTTGCTTTGCAACCGCCTCTCAGGGAGTTCCTTGGGCAGCTGCCATTGTTGTCCCAGGATACGTTGCCTGACCTGCTGGCATGAGAGAGCTGGGGAGGGGAATGCAAGGAGGGGGTCACCGATAGTACTTTCAGCTTGGGGACACCCAACAAAATCCTGCAGAAACCATAGTGCCCAGGGGAGCCAAGGACCAGGGTCGGCATATGGAAACAAGGAGGCCCCATATAGATAACCCTGGCCTCCAGTGGATGTCCTGAGAGCAGGTAAGAGGTGTCTCCAACCCCTTCTGCAAAGGACGAATCAGGAGAATACAGGGTATGTCTAGCCTGAAATGTGGGCTGTGATTGCAGTGAATCCAGCCAGCTCAGGTCCCAGAGCAGTGAAGCCGTGGCAGCTGGCACGTAAGTTCAGGCGGTACAGGTCTGTCTGGAGCCCCAGGGAGCTCTTGCGGTGCGAGCCCACGCTGAATTCTGCGCTGCCATGAGCTTCGCTGCTCCCCTGCCCAAGCTAGCTAGAGTAAAGGCAGTTTAGACTTGAAATTAGACGAAGGTTTCTAACCATTGGAGAAGTGAAGTTCTGGAACAGCCCTCCAAGGGAAGCAGTGGGGGGCAAAAGACCTATCTGGCTTTAAGATTAAGCTCGATAAGTGTATGGAGGAGATGGTATGATGGGATAACATATTTTGGTAATTAATTGATCTTTAAATATTCATGGTAAATAGGCCTAATGGCTTGTGATGAGATGTTAGATGGGGTGGGATCTGAGTTACCCAGGAAAGAATTTTCTGTAGTATCTGGCTGGTGAAATATGCCCATATGCTCAGGGTTTAGCTGATCGCCATATTTGGGGTCGGGAAGGAATTTTCCTCCAGGGCAGATTAGAAGAGGCCCTGGAGGTTTTTCGCCTTCCTCTGTAGCATGGGGCACGGGTCACTTGCTGGAGGATTCTCTGCTCCTTGAAGTCTTTAAACCACGAGTTGAGGACTTCAATAGTTCAGACATAGGTGAGAGGTTTTTCGCAGGAGTGGTGGGTGGGATTCTGTGGCCTGAGTTGTGCAGGAGGTCAGACTAGATGATCATAATGGTCCCTTCTGACCTTAGTGTATATGAATCTATAAAGCCACTTGAGCACCATTTGAACCAATGATTGCAGGATAGACGTAGCGTCAGGGACTGCCAGCTTGTGAGGTTTTCACTTCCCCCCCTGTGGATTAAGAACAGCCAGACTGGGTCAGACCAATGGTCCATCTAGCCCAGTATCCTGTCTTCCAACAGTGGCCGGTGCCAGGCGCTGCAAAGGGAGTGAATGGATCAGGGCAATTTTCAAGTGATCCATCCCCTGTCTTCCACTCCCAGCTTCTGGCAGTCAGAGGTTTAGGGACACCCAGAGCCCTGACCCCTGGCTAATAGCCATTGATGAACCTGTCCTCTAGGAACTTATCTAATTCTTTTTTGAACCCAGTTATACTTTTGGCCTTCACAGCTTCGGCTGGCAATGAGGTCCACAGGTTGACTGTGTTGTGTGAAGGACTTCCTTCTGTTTGTTTTAAACCTGCTGCCAATTACTTTCAGTGGGTGACCCCTGCTTCATGTGTTATGAGAAGGAGTAAATAACACTTCCTGATTCACATTCTCCACACCCGGCATGATTGTATAGACCTCTCTCAATCCCCCTTCGTCGTCTCTTTTCCAAGCTGAACAGGCCCAGTCTTTCTAATCTCGCCTCATGTGGAAGCTGTTCCAGACCCCTCATCATTTCTGTGGCCCTTCTCTGTATTTTTTCCATTTCTAATACATCTTTTTTTGAGACGGGGCAACCGGGACTGCACACAGTACTCAAGGTGTGGGCATATCATGGATTTATATAGTGGGACTCTCTACCAAAATAAAATAACAGCACCGGGAAGGGAAGGTAAAGAGAAAACAAGAAATTGAAAGAGGGGAATCCAAGCGGAAAGTTGGACAGATGACAAGGGAGGAGTAAAAAAATATTGCTCGAGCATGCAGGGGTGTAATCAGGAAGGCCAAAGCATAATTGGAGTTGTAGCTAGCAAGAAATGTGAAGGGTAACAAGAAAGGTTTCTACAAGTATGTTAGCAACAAGTAGAAGGTCAGTGAAAGTGTGGGACCCCTACTTATTGGGGGAGGCAACCTAGTGACAGATGTTGTGGAAAAAGCTGAAGTACTCAATGCTTTTTTTGTCTTGGTCTTCACAGGCAAGATTAGCTCCCAGACTGCTGCCCTGGAGGTGAGCAGCCCTCAGTGGTGAAAGAACAGGTTAAGGACTATTTAGAAAAGCTGGACATGCACGAGTCCTTGGGGCTGGATTTAACACATCCGAGGGTGCTGAGGGAGTTGGCTGATGTAATTGCAGAGCCATTGGCCATTATCTCTGAAAACTCATGGCAATTGGGGGAGGTCCCAGGTAATTGCAAAAAGGCAAATATAGTGCCCATCTTTAAAAGAGGGAAGAAGAAGAATCTGGGGAACTACAGACCAGTCAGCCTCACCTCAGTCCCTGGAAAAATCATGGAGTGGGTCCTTAAGGAATCCATTTTGAAGCACTTGGAGGAGAGGAAGGTGATCAGGAACAGTCAACATGGATTCACCAAGGGCAAGTCATGCCTGACCAACATGATTGCCTTCTATGATGAGATAACTGGCTCTGTGGTATGGGGAAAGCGGTGGATGTGATATATCTTGACTTTAGCAAAGCTTTTGATACAGTCTCCCACAGTATTCTTGCCAGCAAGTTAAAGAAATATGGATTGCATGAACGGACTATAAGGTGGATAGAAAACTGGCTAGATCGTCGGGCTCAGGGGGTAGTGATCAATGGCTCAATGTCTAGTTGGCAGCTGGTATCAAGCGGATGCCCCAGGGGTCTGTCCTGTGGCCTGTTTTGTTCCACATCTTCAGTAATGATCTGGATGAGGGGCTGGATTGCACCCTCAGCAAGTTCGCGGATGACACTAAGCTGGGGGGAGAGGTAGATATGAAGGAGGGTAGAGATAGTGTCCAGAGTGACCTAGACAAATTGGAGGATTGGGCCAAAAGAAATCTGATGAGGTTCAACATGGACAAGTGCAGAGTCCTGCACTTGGGACGGAAGAATCCCATGCACCGCTACAGATTAGGGACCGAGTGGCTAGACAGCAGTTCTGCAGAAAAGGACCTAGGGGTTACAGTGGACAAGAAGCTGGATATGAGTCAACAGTGTGCCCTTGTTGCCACGAAAGCTAACGTCATATTGGGCTGTATTAGTAGGAGCATTGCCAGCAGATCGAGGGAAGTGATTAATCCCCTCTATTCAGCTCTGGTGAGGCCACATCTGGACTATTGTGTCCCGTTTTGGGCCCCCGACTACAGAAAAGATGTGGACATATTGGGGAGAGTTCAGTGGAGGGCAACAAAAATGATCAGGGGGCTGCGGCACATGACTTATGAGGAGAGGCTGAGGGAACTGGGCTTACTTAGTCTGCAGAAGAGAAGAGTGAGGGAGATTTGATAGCAGCCTTCAACTACCTCAAGGGGGGTTCAAATGAGGATGGAGCTCGGCTGTTCTCAGTGGTGGCAGATGACAGAACAAGGAGCAATGGTCCCAAGCTGCAGTGGGGAAGGTCTAGGTTGGATATTAGAAAACACTATTTCACAAGGAGGGTGGTGAAGCCCTGGAATGGGTTACCTAGGGAGATGGTGGAATCTCCATCCTTCGAGGTTTTGAAGGCCCGGCTTGACAAAGCCCTGACTGGGATGATTTAGTTGGGGTTGGTCCTGCTTTGAGCAGGGCGTTGGACTAGATGACCTCCTGAGGTCTCTTCCAACCCTACTCTTCTATGATTCTATGATCTCTAAGTAATGAGACAAAAGGCAGGGGGAAGTAAACATGGGCATTTTTTTAAAAAGGGTATTAAACATTCCAGGGGAAATACGAGTACAGGAAGCTTAAAGCACGGCCCAAAAGATCAATGCTTCAGAAAGGGAAAGGGTGCACTATATATGATATTGCCATGCAACAATGGCTGCTAAAGGTTGCTGGCTAATAAAAGGTGATAGGCAGATGCTGCTGTCTTTCTGCACTGGAGGCTGTGCATGGCGAAAAGCAATCAGGCCTAGCAGGGAGAAGGGACCTGATAATTGATTTCCTTGTCTGTTTCTTTGCTCTGTTGACATTCACTCCTGGGATCGGATCCGCAGCAAGCCACCAGATGGTCTGGGAAGTGGCGGGGAAAAGGAGCATAACCAAACCTGGGAATTTCAATCAGTCATATTTTTGACCGCCTGCATTTGGACAGCAGCAGACAGCATAGGTTTGAGCCCAAACATGCAGTCTATTTTGGGGCACTGGTATTTTTTTATATTATACCTTTCCTTAGCTCATGATTTCTCCTGAGATTCCCCTTCAAACTCCCAGATTTCTCAGGCCTCTCCCATGCTGGTTACACCAAGCTAAAACCACAGACATATTTATAGATTATTTTTTAAAATATTAGTCCAGGTTCCCCCTGCGTTCAGCCTCTGGGATACTCAGAATTCTGGGTGAGCAGGGCAAGGATTCTGCTGGGTGGGCAAAGTGGAGACATTCTTTTGCTCATAAAAGCACTTAACAGGATAGCGCAATTCTGTTCCCAGGGAAATGTCTGATTCTCATCAGTTCCACGTGTCGTGTAGATTTCAGATGTACGACACCAATGCCAGCGTTTAACTCAAATTGTGTGAATGAGATCTACAAAGTAAGCCAAGTTTGAACAAAAATCAGTCCAGCAGTTCAAATTACACATGCCCAACGAATATATATGTGTCTGCGCACACCCACGGGCAAATGGCTGAACTAATATTGCTCAACATTTGCAAAAACAATTCACGTCTGGACAACACTTGAGCCCCATATGATATTGCTTGCTGGAAGACTGGGAAAACATTTACAATGGGAGTTGGAATTCAACTTTGAATATGGCATGTGCCATAGTATGCACCATACTATGCACACCCATTTGCAGTGCGCAGAAAAAGCTGATATCTTATTGCACTCATGAATATTCAAAGCCCTGCAAGCTAACTTGTATCTGGTGCTTATTAAAAAGGTAGAAATAAAACATTAAGAACATGAAAAAGAAAGATTTCCTCCATCTGTTAAACGACTAGCATGATTAGACGTGGGTGAATTACTACCTTGCTCATTAGAGAGACAAGGTGGGGGAGGTAATATCTTTTATTGGACCAACTTCTGTTGCTGAGAGAGACAAGCTCGCCAGCCACCCAGAGCTCTGCAGCTAACTACAGCTCTTTTAACTACCTTGCTTGTGAATTTTAGTCTACAGTGTTCTTCTTTAGTCAAATTTCATTCAAAGGCTTTAACAACAAACATAAAGAAATGAAAAGGCTAGTCAGGGACAAATAGTCACAGCTATGGATTATGTAGGGAAGACAGAAATATAGAAGGGGAAGATATAGCAATATTGGCAAAGAAGGAGTTGTTTGGGGAGAAATTAGTAACTATGTAGAATATTACGGAGTTATTACGAAGACTAAACTAATTAGAGGAATCTGTTGTAATGCACCTGACTAAAGTGAACGACTAGAGTGTGAAATGATTAAACAAATTAAAAAATCATGCAGAAGGGCCTTGCGGTGATTATTGGGGTATGGATCAGACTCAAGAGCACGTGAACTGGAAAAACGAGGGTGGAGACATGACACTGGGAAGGTCACAGGATCAGCTGAAAAGGAAGGTGTCGATATTAGATGTGGCAACGGTGACTAAACTAGTCCAACTGGGCTCCTGGCATCAGTCATAGAAACTCTCCCCTATTCAGAGCCGCTCAGGAAATGGGTATTTTATTCACTATGGAGAATTTCCATGAATATTCAGTTTTATTGGTGGAATCTTTTATTTGTTTCTGTCAACAAGTTGGAAGTGACATCTTTCTTTCTTTCTTTCCTTCATACAGTGGTTAAGATAGGGCATGTGCCTAGAATGGCAGCGGCTAAGTGCAGCTGTCTGAGAGCAGTAGGTTGGCCCCCAGGAGTTTCTGTGCTGGGCAGGATGCTGCTAGGACCTACCATTAGCCCCAGAGCCATAGTCCTGGCCCGTCACCAAGGTTCTAGGTCCTGGTATCATGGGACTACTGGACGGATGGGACAAACTCCCAATTAGCAGGATTTCCTGTGGGTCAAAGCCTGCAGCTCCTGTTTGAGTTTTGTCCAAGTGTGGGAAGAAGTAACAGCTATTGCCAGCACTCTGGGGTCAGAGCTAGGGGGTGATGTAGCAGTTGTACTAAGATAGTGGCCACAACCCTATGACGCTAGGTGACTTGTGATACGGTGGGGAGAAGTAGAGGTTTCTAGGTAGCAGGTGGAGGAGACATTAGCTAATCAGCCCGCAAGCAGGTCAGGGTGCAGGCCATCTTGGCCAGTCCCTGCTCCTAATGAAGCTGGGTGGTGACTGGCCAATAGTGACCCATCTAGCAAGACGGGCAAATGCCATCAGCTGGCGGGGAGCAGAATACATCCTTCCACTTTCCCCCAGGGGACAGGTCTGTACCCTAAAGCCAAAGCATGTTCTAAACCCTTGTCTAGAGTCTCCAGTGTGCTAGTTTGACACAGTATAAGACAAGACAAGCGAGGAGCAGCGGCTGGCAGCGCGGAAGGGCAGCGAGGAGCAGCGGTTGGCAGCGTGGCCGGGCAGCGAGGAGCAGCGGCTGGCAGCGCGGCCGGGCAGCGAGGAGCAGCGGCTGGCAGCGCGGCCGGGCAGGGAGGAGCAGCGGCTGGCAGCGCGGAAGGGCAGGGAGGAGCAGCGGCTGGCAGCGCGGCCGGGCAGCGAGGAGCAGCGGCTGGCAGCGCGGCCGGGCAGCGAGGAGCAGCGGCTGGCAGCGCGGAAGGGCAGGGAGGAGCAGCGGCTGGCAGCGCGGCCGGGCAGCGAGGAGCAGCGGCTGGCAGCGCGGCCGGGCAGGGAGGAGCAGCGGTTGGCAGCGCGGAAGGGCAGGGAGGAGCAGCGGCTGGCAGCGCGGCCGGGCAGGGAGGAGCAGCGGCTGGCAGCGCGGCCGGGCAGGGAGGAGCAGCGGCTGGCAGCGCGGCCGGGCAGCGAGGAGCAGCGGCTGGCAGCGCGGCCGGGCAGCGAGGAGCAGCGGCTGGCAGCGCGGAAGGGCAGGGAGGAGCAGCGGCTGGCAGCGCGGCTGGGCAGCGAGGAGCAGCGGCTGGCAGCGTGGCCGGGCAGGGAGGAGCAGCGGCTGGCAGCGCGGAAGGGCAAGGAGGAGCAGCGGCTGGCAGCGCGGCCGGGCAGCGAGGAGCAGCGGCTGGCAGCACGGCCGGGCAGGGAGGAGCAGCGGCTGGCAGCGCGGCCGGGCAGGGAGGAGCAGCGGCTGGCAGCGCAGAAGGGCAGGGAGGAGCAGCGGCCGGGCAGCGAGGAGCAGCGGCTGGCAGCACGGCCGGGCAGGGAGGAGCAGCGGCTGGCAGCGCGGCCGGGCAGCGAGGAGCAGCGGCTGGCAGCGCGGAAGGGCAGGGAGGAGCAGCGGCTGGCAGCGCGGCCGGGCAGCGAGGAGCAGCGGCTGGCAGCGTGGCCGGGCAGGGAGGAGCAGCGGCTGGCAGCGCGGAAGGGCAGGGAGGAGCAGCGGCTGGCAGCGCGGCCGGGCAGGGAGGAGCAGCGTCTGGCAAGACGGCCGGGTGGTGAGGGGCAGCAGCTGGCGGGGCACCCAGCCAAAACAAGCACTCAGATGGCAAAGCAAGCAAGTGGTCTTCTTCCCCGGGTGGGAGGGGAACTCACACAGACGCGCCTCTGAACCCTGGATCCTCTCTGACCCAGGATAACCCCTGTGAGTGGGGTGTGGAGAGGGAGCAGAGGGGCACAGAAAAGGAATTTTCGGTTGTAGAACTCAAGAACAGGGGGCAGAAGGCTCTGCCCCACGCCCTCGGGGGTGGGTGTCCTGATCACAGTTCTATGATTATGAATCCCGCTTGTGGCATTTTCCCTAATTAATGTTGGGCGACTTCCCTCCTTTCATTAAAAGTTTCTGTTCTACACTCAGACTCTGCGCTTGTGAGTAGGGAAGTATTGCCTCTCAGAGGTTCCCAGGGATGGGGTGTAATTTTTCCAGGTGACTGGACGGGGGCTTGAGCCGGTTCTGTGTTGTGTTGTTGAAAAGGAACCCCTAGATATTGAACCCGCCCTGGTTGCTGCCGGCTCCAGCTGGCAGAAGGGTTACATCTGCAAACAGTCTACGTTCTCAACTCACTGTAACGTTTTCACTTGGAAAGCCTATTTTTAGTGAAATGGCTGTACCTTTATTTCTCCTTTTTTCATCCTAGACGTCAAACATTTGCCTTCACTCCCCCTGGTATTGGAATTCTACCAGGACAGAATCCTGGTCCCTGTCAAGAAAGGAGCCAGGAAACAGGGTTGAACTCTGCCCAACTTTAATCATGCAAACAGAGCCCCTGACGACAATAGAACTACTCACATGAAGACGGTGGCTTGAACTGAACTTCTTGGTTCCCAGCTCTCGTGCTTGGAAGTCAGTCTACGTCCAGGCTGTCTCCACAGTTCCAGCTGCTGAGTTCCACTCTCGCTATCCTGGAGGTTAAGATTTTTTGTCTCCCTTATATTGTCTTTATTTTCTAAATTAATTTACGAGTTTAGTTTAGTAGAATATACCATCATTTCCATCTGGGCTAAACCACCATCTGCTCATTCAGTTTCCCTTTTTTTAATCAATCAAGACATTTCTAATGTTAAATTCCACTTTGAGAATTCAGACATTTTGGGCTCTGTTTTTCAGCCCTTCCATTGAGAACAATGGGATTTCGCCAGTGGGTCAGTGCAAAGAAGACTGCCATGCCAGAGCCGGTGTGCAAAACGCCACGGAAGCCAGTGAAACTGCCTCCATTTGCACGAGCAGAGAATTTCATGCAGACTATGCATTTGGCAGTGCTACCTCCTGCTAATGCTACTGAAACCTTTGCTGGGCTGTGGAATCCACTAAGTTTTTCCTCTACTCTATTCTTAGGACGGAAGAATCCCATGCACCGCTACAGACTAGGGACCGAGTGGCTAGACAGCTGTTCTGCAGAAAAGGACCTAGGGGTTACAGTGAACGAGAAGCTGGATATGAGTCAACAGTGTGTCCTTGTTGCCAAGAAGGCTAAGAGCATTTAGGGCTGTGTAAGTCGGAGCATTGCCAGCAGATCGAGGGATGTGATCGTTCCCCTCTATTCGACATTGGTGAGGCCTCATCTGGAGTACTGTGTCCAGTTTTGGGCCCCACACTACAAGAAGGATGTGGAAAAATTGGAAAGAGTCCAGCAGAGGGCAACAAAAATGATCAGGGGGCTGGAGCACATGACTTATGAGGAGAGGCTGAGGGAACTGGGATTGTTTAGTCTGCGGAAGAGAAGAATGAGGGGGGATTTGATAGCTGCTTTCAACTACCTGAAAGGGGGTTCCAAAGAGGATGGATCTAGACGGTTCTCAGTGGTAGCAGATGACAGAACGAGGAGCAATGGTCTCAAGTTGTCGTGGGAGAGGTTTAGGTTGGATATTAGGAAAAACTTTTTCACTAGGAGGGTGTTGAAACACTGGAATGTGTTACCTAGGGAGGTGGGGGAATCTCCTTCCTTAGAGGTTTTAAAGGCTTGCTTGACATCCTGGCTGGGATGATTTAGTTGGGGATTGGTCCTGCTTTGAGCAGGGGGTTGGACTAGATGACCTCCTGAGGTCCCTTCCAACCCTGGCATTCTATGATTCTAGGGTTTCTCATTTCATTCTAATCCAGTGGGGAAATACGGTGTGAACTTTCTGAGGGATTCCTGGGAATCTGTCACCGGAGAATATCCTGCATGAGCAAATGCTTTGGAGAAGGAAAAAAATAAGGGTGAGTGGATCAGTAGAGTAAAGCCTTAAGCACTCTTTGTATTTCTTCGGTGCACACCAGTGCAGCTGAAAGGGGCCTGACATTCTGCAACTTCTGCAAACATTCTGGGGGCTAATTAAGTGATGTTGGGGATTGTACACTGCTGTCTTCAGTGAAAATGAGAATGGGAACAGTGTAGGGGTAAGCCCTGGAGCCAGAAGCTCTAGAAGGACAGGAGCTCTCTGCTCCCATCTGTTGCTGAACAGGGGTAAGGATGGCCACAGAGCTGGTTCATCTGCATAAGCTATTTACCCAGAACTCCAGAGGGACAGAAGCTCCAGAGGGAAAGGCGTGCTCTGCCTCCATCTATTGGTGAAAAGGGAGAAGTACAGCTACAGAGAGAGCTTCATTTGCATAAGCCTCCCACCCAGAATTCCTCCATTGACGCTTTGGGAGTCACCATAACTGTGCACAAAACTCAGAATTGGTTAGAAAAAAGAGCTCCTAGCTTGTGGCAAAGATTTTGTACAAGGGTCCTATATGGTATTGGTTTCCATTTAATAAGGGCCCTGCATCACTGGGAAGACTCTTTGATGGGAGACAACGCCAGAGTCCTTTCTAGCCAGCATCCAAATAAAGCTTCAACCATATAGCTATGAAAGGTGGTGAAGCCTCAGGCCAGGACCAAGCTGCACTATCTATGAAACTGGAGATAGGCCTGCCTGAGTGATCTCAGGGCCTATGCTATCATTGACACCTAACCATGAGTGGAGTTAAGGGGAAGGGGCTGGGAATGGGGAAGGGGAAATGACACTGTAAAGGGCATTTTGCTTCTTGGATGGTTGCACTGGTGGATGGGGAACAGAGTTAACCAATGACTGTACAAGTTACCATGGAGGAGTGATTTACTTGTCATTCTCTTAGACTGTTGCTGTGTTTTCCCAAGCTGATATTGAGTAACCATTCCTCCAGTGAAGTTAGCCGTGTTTTGTACAATGATTGAGAGTGGGGAAGTATTGTCTCTACAGGGTGCGTAGGGAAGGTATTTAGTCATCCTAGAAATGCTGGGTGGGGCTCAGGCTAGAGGTGTTTGTGGGTTTGAAGAGGGTCCCCCTCAATATTTGAAACTGCTCCTTATTGCTACTGCCGACACCTGGCAGAAGGGTTATATAGAAAATATGACAGTGAGTGTATCTATTATATTTTGGATATTTATACAAATGTAATCTTACCAAATGCTCTGGACTCCCCAAAAAAGTATGAAATCATCCCCCTCCTTGTGGTTTTGTCACTACACAACTTTAAAACAGAAAGGTGAAGTGCCCTGATAGCAACTCACCCCCATGTCTACTACCTGTTGGTGAATGGGGACTCTGTAAGGGCAACTACTGTATCTGTAAGATACTTCTATAATTTCACTGTATTTCTCTAGTAACAGAAGATAATATTGGTTTGGCTTTTTTCACTGCTGTTTCACTTTGTACGGGAAGCTACACTACCCACAAAATCTGCTCCCTGCTTGGTATGCTACAGTATTGAAGTAGATAGTCCCTCTTTGGTTCTTTGGTCTAAGACTCATTAGTTTGAGTTTATCAGCTCTTCCCAGAGAAATGGTGAATAATGAGCCTTGGTTCAGGTAATGAAATGATCTCCCTCTTACATCTGATTACGTTGTTCTTTATTATTTTTCTCAGCTCCTAATTTAGCTTCCCTTGGAAACTTGTTTTATAAACAGTGATGACAATGCAGATGCAAAGAAAAGTTAAAGCCCTCCTCAGCAATACTTCAGGAGGCTGGCAAAGCATGGGGGCTGCCCAGGGGGGTTGTAATGTTTGTTCTCTTAGCAGACATAGCTGGGGAAATCCCCTCACCTACTCCAAGGCACACTGCATTGCTTTGGGGTGGATGAACAGAGGCAGATGGGTCCAGTCCAGGAAGTTGAGTCTTTCACTTTCCGGCAGACAGACCAAGCTTTTCCCTAGATTTAACCAGCCTTTGCGGTGGCTTCATATGTGTGTTTACACGACTTGGGCAGCCCAGGGACGCATTTTGCTAGACTGGACTCATTGTTATTGTCAGAGGAGTAAATGCTGGTTTACGTAGGTACTCGGGAGGTAATGCCCTGGGCTAACCACTGCCCTGTGTCTGATCACCTTTAACCAGGTGTGGCGAAGACTTGATGCTTCAGTCAAACACAACCTCCCTGCCTCACACGTTATTACGATCATTATTTATTTATATCACTGCAGCATCTAAGGGCCCCAGTCACGGACCAGGACCCCCCTGTGTTAGGTGCTGTATAAACACAGCACAAAGGCTCTTCCCCCAAAAGCTTACCATCCAAGCAGACAAGAGACAGCTGATAGGTACAGACAGATGGGAAATTACAAACAAACGCGACATGATGGGCAGTGCAGCAAACCCAGCCTATACACCGTAATACACCCAGTCACCTATGTGTAAGCGGGGGAATAGTCCCGCTCTTGTGGGGAACTTTCCTGGCTTCTGCACTACCCCGCTGAAGTGGCCTAGCAAAAGGATCTGAGTCCTCGCTCCCACTTCCTTTACCCAGTGGCCTCCCTGCCCTTGAGGACTCCCCTTCCTCTCTCCTGTCTGGCAGAGTCCTCGTAATCCCAGCAAGGCTGGGCCCAGGATTCCTGGGGGGCTCGACCCCCAACCCTGCTGCGGTCACCTAGGACAGGGGCTAGGGTGTCCCCACTCCGGGGTACTCTCTCTGCACTGGGCACTTCTCTGACCCACTGACCATTACATACAAGTTAAAGCAAATGCAAGTTATTTAATCAACAATTAATTTTAAAAAGAATAAGGGAAAATGGGAAAGGTTAAAGGGAACACATCACCCCGCTCTGTGGCAGGGAACATCACAAACAGCGTCTCTGGAACGTCAGGGCTGTTCACAGTCTGTTCCTTGTAAGTCCCAGGCCCCTGCTCCAGCCCTGGCCGTGCTGCAGGGATGCTGTGGGTTGGACACTCGCTCTGGCGGTGGCCACACGCTCTCAGGCTCTCAGTGGCAGGACCCTTCTGCCCAGTGTCACCCCCGCCCTGTCGGGGTTATGATCCAAGCCTGGCCTGCAGAGCCCCTTGGCTGAGGCGTCTCCCTGTGCTGGGCCCGCTGCCCAGGGTCCCCCTCGGTCTCCCCAGCTGCTCACCGCACCCAGCTCCGGACTGCGCCAGCCCCACCACTTGGTCTCTGCTGCTCTGCCTCCCGCTCCCTGGGCTGCTGCTCTGGCCCCTCTGGCTCTGGGTCCTGCAGCTCTGCTCCCAGGACAGGTCTGCTCTCTCTGGGCTGGGCCTCTGGCTTTGGGGCTGCAGCTCTGCTCCCAGGACAGGTCTGCTCTGCAGGCTGCTTCTGTGACTCTGCTCCCAGCCCTGACCTGCTTCCTGGGCTGCTGCTCTGGCCCCTCTGGCTCTGGGTCCTGCAGCTCTGCTCCCAGGACAGGTCTGCTCTCTCTGGGCTGGGCCTCTGGCTTTGGGGCTGCAGCTCTGCTCCCAGGACAGGTCTGCTCTGCAGGCTGCTTCTGTGACTCTGCTCCCAGCCCTGACCTGCTTCCTGGGCTGCTGCTCTGGCCCCTCTGGCTCTGGGTCCTGCAGCTCTGCTCCCAGGACAGGTCTGCTCTCTCTGGGCTGGGCCTCTGGCTTTGGGGCTGCAGCTCTGCTCCCAGGACAGGTCTGCTCTGCAGGCTGCTTCTGTGACTCTGCTCCCAGCCCTGACCTGCTTCCTGGGCTGCTGCTCTGGCCCCTCTGGCTCTGGGTCCTGCAGCTCTGCTCCCAGGACAGGTCTGCTCTCTCTGGGCTGGGCCTCTGGCTCTGGGGCTGCAGCTCTGCTCCCAGGACAGGTCTGCTCTGCAGGCTGCTTCTGTGACTCTGCTCCCAGCCCTGACCTGCTCCCTGGGCTGCTGCTCTGGCCCCTCTGGCTCTGGGGCTGCAGCTCTGCTCCCAGGACAGGTCTGCTCGCTCTGGGGCTGCAGCTCTGCTCCCAGGACAGGTCTGCTCTGCAGGCTGCTTCTGTGACTCTGCTCCCAGCACGGACCTGCTCCCTGGGCTGCTGCTCTGGCCCCTCTGGCTCTGGGGCTGCAGCTCTGCTCCCAGGACAGGTCTGCTCTCTCTGGGCTGCTTTTCTGGTCCCTCTGGATCTGGCCCAGCTCTGCTCCTCAGCTCGGCCCCACTCTGTCTGACCCAGGCAAATCCAGCTCACACGGAGGACAGGACCTCCCTGGGCTCCTGACTCCCTGATTAGCCTGCCCGCCCTGTCATTCAGGCTGACCTAGAGCATTGGCCTCTCCCCATTGTTCCTGGGGACTGTCAGTCTCAGGGTGCTGACTCCCCATCACCCTTCCCCCTTTGTAGCACTGGGAGCTAGCAACTAAAACACCCCCACTGAATGTTAGTAAGGGGGCAACAGTCCCCTTACACATGCAATGATATACACAGTAGAAAACCATCCCCCCTCTGTTCCCCTCCGCACTCTTGTTTGGTGCAGTGAGCGTAGCTTGGCAGCTGTATTTGCCTGATAGTCCTTTTGATCACATAAAGGCTTAATTGGGAAAGTAAACATGTTGTTCTCCAAATGCATCTTACCCACCTAACTGATTGCAACTGCTCGGAAGACATCTTTATGGTCTGTTTGATAGGGCTGCCCAAATGTTTATCAAATTTGAAAATGCGTGGGACTCTGTTGGAGTTTTTGGGACAACTTCATCCCTGGTGTAATAATTAATTTCACCAAGGAATTAATTTGGACCCTTATGTCGTACTGATTACATATATATTTGGGCATTCATTAAAAATGAGATGTTGAAACAATTGTACAGGGTCTATTATAACAATCCCTCTAGGGTATGCAATTTATTGAGCTGATTGATAGTACATAATTGTGCACGGGCTTAAAACCCTTAGACATTTTTATATTAGTAGAAGCGTAGCGCATATGAGTAGAAAACTGTATTTCTTCACAAAATAGTTCAAACTTTTTAAATTAGGTTCTCCCCCTCCCCATCAAACTATGAATCTATGAATCTGTGAATAAAGGTGTCCCTATAAAATCAGGACATCTGATCACCCTAAATGCAAAGACTAGAACAGTCTGGTTGTCTGCTAGGATTTTTTGGAGGAGGACTTAGAAAAATGGCATTGCTTTCACAAGCAGGTGTGTTTTGAAATTTTTCAGCCCATTAGTCAATAGATTCATAGATATTAAGGTCAGAAGGGTGTGAAGGAGTGAAGTTTTGGAACAGCCTTCCAAGGGAAGCAGTGGGGGCAAAAGACCTATGTGGCTTTAAGATTAAACTCAATACGTTTATGGAGGAGATGGTATGATTATGATTCTGGCAATTAATTGATCTTTAACTATTCATGGTAAATAGGCCCAATGGCCTGGGATGGGATGTTAGATGGGGTGTGATCTGAGTTACTACAGAGAATTCTTTCCTGGGTCTCTGGCTGGTGAGTCTTGCCCACAAGCTCAGGGTTCAGCTGATCGCCATATTTGGGGTCAGGAAGGAATTTTCCTCCAGGGCAGACTGGAAGAGGCCCTGGAGGCTTTTTCACCTTCCTCTGTAGCATGGGGCACGGGTCACTTGCTGGAGGATTCTCTGCTCCTTGAAGTCTTTATACCACGATTTGAAGACTTCAATAGCTCAGACATAGGTGAGAGGTTTATCGCAGGAGTGGGTGGGTGGGATTCTGTGGCCTGCGTTGTGCAGGGGGTCGGACTAGATGATCATAATGGTCCCTTCTGACCTTAATATCTATGAAAACTATTGACTAATGGGCTGAAAAATTTCAAAACACACCTGCTTGTGAAAGCAATGCCATTTTTCTAAGTCCTCCTCCAAAAAATCCTAGCAGACAACCAGGCTGTTCTGGTCTTTGCATTTAGGTTGACCAGATGTCCTGATTTTATAGGGACAGTCCTGATATTTGGGGCTTTTTCTTATATAGGCACCTATTACCCCTCACCCTCTGTCCTGATTTTTCACACTTGCTGTCTGATCGCCCTAATTGCATTCCTCAAACTGTGCTGGGGAAACAGGTGTACAATAGGTTTAAATTACACTGTTCTATGACCTGAGAGTTGAAAAACACCTAAATTATTCAACTCAGAATCTATTTGATGGCTGTAGTGGTAGAAATGCCTTTGTTTTACCTACCAATTCTTGCACACTTATGCTACATAAGCTATATAGACCACTTTGCATTAGCTGAGAAATCAGTTACTGCTTGCAAAGCTAGTCAATGTGTAAATTTCATTAGCTGTAAGAACTGCAGCGGTAAGCGCAACACCCCAGAGTCTTTGCTGGGAGTCCATACTTCCCAGGAGCCTTACTGCTTCCATATGGCTGCTCATTGGCATCTATGTAATGAGACAAGCTTTAGGCAATCGCAGTGCATTTCAGTCCAGATGGCATGCACTGCCAAATGCATGCTGGTTGCTTGCCACAGTTGCATGCTCTGGAGAGAGCATCATGTTTCATTCCTACTGCATAGTACTCATGAACTCTGGGAAAAGGTCATATCCTGGTGGCTGGCAGAGAAAGGAGAAGTGATGACTAACAGAGCTCTGTGTCACTTGAAAGCTTGTCCCTCTCACCAACAGAAGTTGGTCCCATAAAAGATATTCCCCCATCCCCCACCTTGTTTTGTGGTTGTGATTTTTGTTCCCAGCGATACCAGTGATTAAAACCCCAAACATTCTATATCCAGGGTGTGTGAAATGGTGAGCTAGGGAACAGTCCTCCCCCTCCCACGTCAAGATTTCAGGGTTGTTCGCAGATGTTCATAACCCTGGACCAAGTTCAACGGGAGTTTTGCTCAACTGACTCTGTGGCCCCATTAGAAAAAGTCATATCTGGATTTCTGTGACCCTCTATACTCCAGTATATCACAGCTGACTGATGCCTACCTATTCCTAATATTTACTGAGTCAATTGGAGCCATGATATAAATCCTTGGTTTAACTATGAGCAGGGTGCTGGGGGTGCAGCAGCACCCCCTGCTTGAAGTGGTTTCCATCATACCCAGGGTTCACAGATTTGTTTAATGGCTCTCAGCACCCCCACTGTACACATTGCTCCAACGCTGTAGACTCTGAGTAGAACTCTTGTGCGTTGCATATTGAAAATTATAGCTAAAGTAAAGTTCAATGCCCAGGGAGTCTTTCCTTTGACCTCAATGGGTGTTGGATCCAGTCCTGTGTACAGAACTGATGGGACATAATACACCAGTTATGATCCGCGGTCCTGAAATCCTTATTCCTATGATCGATCTGTTCTCCACAAGTAGCCCCATTAAAGTCAGGGGAATGACTCATGTGAGTAAAGGTTACAGGACGAGCCCCTGGAGTTATTAAAACATTGTGTTGTTAATCATAAATGGCAAAACATGACTAGTAATTTTGGTGTAACTCCAGGCAGGAATAAAGGTGTCCAATGATAATAAACAGGCAATCTTGTTAGGTAAAGATCATTTGCAGATTGCAGTGTCAGGCACCTCTGCTCAGGCAAGATGTAATCTGTTGTAATTGAACAAAATGCTTAAATACAATAAAGCAGATGCCAGGCCAAATCGTGGTCCTGGTAAAGTCAATGGCAACACTCCCATTGAATTCAGTGAGGCCTGGCCTAGGCCTATGAATCACATTCAGCTGGTATATTTGTTTTATAAGAATAGCAGGAGAAAATAAACTGTTTAAGATTGATTTTATTGATAAGAAGCTTTCATTGTCATTGTGGGCAGTTGGAGACCCCATTAGACCAAGCAGACATCTCCAGTGAGCGCCTAACCACTCAGCTATTGGCTATTCCAGTCTGGGTGTCTCCCCCTGACCAGGAATTACATCCTAGCCCCAAGAGAGCTTCCTACCTGAAGTTTTGTCAGGACTGGTATGTTCCTGCACAAAGTTTCAGTTTTGACAAATCAGCATTTTCCAACATTAACCTGTTGTGTCAGCAAATTCCTGACCAGCCCTGCTCAGCACTTCTTCAGCAGCAAGTAGATTCTGCTACTTCTAAAGAAGACTAGACAAGTTTGTCTTCAGTTAAATGTTCTCCATACTGAGGTTGATGGGTCCCACTAGATGCTCACCTGGTGTAAATTTTTCAAATTGCAATTAACTATAGAGCTGGGAGAAATTTGTTAATTTTTAAAAGTTGACAAAACTTTAAAGTTTGAAATGCCAATAGCGGGATGCCTTCCCTTCCCCCCACAAAAAAACTTTCCTCGTGTAGTTTTGAGCAGCTGTATTATGCTTAGTGGCTGCCTCTGAAAATAGCGGAATTGCACTTGACTATCCTTAAGAAAATGTACATCTAATGGCTTCATGTTGGTGGCAGTTTTCCAAGCTTCTGCATAAACCATCCAAGTTTAGTTTTGCTCCAAGGTGCTGCAGTTGCAACATGATGACAGTCAATGATCTCTGACCTTGCCCTGTAGATGGTGGCAAATAGCCAGTGAGCTTTTGATTTCTCATGGATTTGCAGTTGTAGATCCTTAGGCTAAATGCCTTCCAAGTCACCAGGAGAACACAAGACCCCTTGAAATATGAAGCTGCATCCTCTCTGAAGCCAAGATGGCAGGGAGCGGGCACCTAGACTGAGATGGAGTGAGTTTTGAGTGAACACCCAGGGTGTGACAGAGTGGGATACGTCTGGTCAAATTATTAACACAATCTTGTGATGGGGCTTATGGATTGTTTTTCTTACTCCCACAGTATATAAAGCAGTTTGGGTTCAGGATTCTGTTACTAGGGACTTGGTTCTACTTGAGCGACTCTCAGAATTTTCTAATATTTAATTATATTTAAATTTAAACCAAGAGAAACACAGAAAAGAGGGAGGAGGGGAAGGGAAAGAAAACAGAGCTCTGTCTGATGCTTGCAGGCCAGTGGCTGCGCCCGGAGCCCAGCTGTATGCTCCTGCTTCTGACGCTGCACCCACCTCTGTGTGCCATCTGAGCACTGGGGGCTATGCTGTTTGAGCTCTGCCCCTGACTTCAGTGAGGTGAGACTGGGCCCAAAGTGGTGTGCAAGCCTAGATGTCGGCCATGCAATGCTTTCCAGGAGCGTCTGTAGGTTTGTTGTGTTGTTGCGTGATAGTAAACACCCCACCCTCTGTAGCTTTATGATTAATTTGAGGTGCAAAATGCATTTGTCACTAATAACAAATTCATTCTTTGGTGGTGAGTTAGAGCCGAATTACAAAGATGATTGGTGAGACTCACAGAGACTTTGAATTTTATTAGTAGCACGATCAAAATAGGCGAAATCACAGAACTAGAAAAAACAGATAAGGTGACAGCATCACATGTACTCCCAAACCTGTGGGCCTGGGGGTTCCCCTTAAGATGAGATTAAGTGTTAAGGTTGTCACCATCCTGCTATCTCAAGGTCCCATAGATGGTCAGGTTTGATTCCCTTTTTATGCACCAATTCCTTACACATACCTGTTGCTGGGACCCTATGTGGTTAAGTTTTGGCCTCTTGTCCATATTTGTCATGTGGGTGGGTCTAACAATTGTCATAAGCAGCGGTGCAGTTGAAAGGTTCTCTACGCAATAAGTCTGGCTAAATAAAGCCTTTACAGCCTAGACAGTTTATCACAAGGTCTATATTGCTAAATCCTCTCACCCAAGGTTACTCAATAATGCCAGCTTTTAGTAGGCTTCCTGGGGCCTTGTGCTAACTGTTGCTACCACTAGGCCTCCAGCTAAATACTAGACGTCAGACAGCAAAGCCCACTTTAAAATGTTCTGTAAGGTTTTTGCATTCGAAAGTATGATACCTGTAGGTTCATTCATAGACGCTGACTCCGTGGGTGCTCCGGGGCTGGGGCATCCATGGGGAAAAATTGCTCCCCGCCCTGCCCCCTCCACCCCAGCTCACCTCCATCTCCTCCCCTGAGCACGCTGCCGCGTCCTGCTTCTCCCCCTAGCTCCCAGCACTTGCGCCGCAAAACAGCTGTTTCACACGGCAAGCCTGGGAGGGTTGGGGGAGGAGGGGGAGCGCAGCGCGCTCAGGGGAGGAGGTGGGGCCAGGGCAGGGATTTGGGGAAGGGGTCCAATAGGAGCAGGGAGGGGCGGAACTGGGGCAGGGACTTTAGGGAAGGGGTTGGAATGGGGGCAGGGCAGGAGCGGGGCAGGGGTGGAGTTTGGGCGGGGCCAGGGGCAGGGGGGCACGAGCACCCACCGGCACAGAGAAAAGATGGCACCTGTGGGTTCATTTGCACTATTTAACAAGCATCTTAACTGCAGCTAAAGACCTAAATAATTATTGACCTGATCACCACTCCTGGGTCCATGTTGTTCAAACCAATAGGTCAAATGTTCAGCAGGGAGGAAGCGCCTGCCACTGTGAGTAGAGTGCCCCTTTCCCAGAAGTTCTTAATTGCTGAGCGTAGTGTGGGTGGCAGCCATCCTGCTGGGAAGCGAGGGCCCCGCTATGTCAGTGGTGGTCTGACCCGCATCACTGTCATGAGTGAGCGCCTGGCAAACATTAATGACAGTGTCCTCACACTACTCTGCCTGTTTTAAAGATGGGGAACTGAGGCTCCCAGAAACAGCTGGCCTAAGGTCCCACAGGGAGGCAGGGCCAGAGCTGGGACTTGAACCTACGCTTCTCATGTCCTACACCGCTGCCTTAGCCAGAAGATTGTCATTTCTGTGGAATGCTGCGGCTAGGGTGACCAGATGTCCCGATTTTAGAGGGGCAGTCCCGATTTTTGGGTCTTTTTCTTATATAGGCTCCTGTTACCCCCCACCCCCGTCCCAATTTTTCATGCTTGCTGTCTGGTCACCCTAGCTATGGCAGCCCTCAGGAGCAAGCTGTAGGTCAGTTTCCAGTCGGCTTTAATATTTATTTAAAAGAATGCTCTTTGGTCTAAAAGAAACTGTGTATTGGGGGGGGAGGGGGGAGAGATATGTATTTGTGAAAAGTTCTATTGTTAAACCAATACTAACTCAGGGGAAAAGACGTGTTGTTCAGGTTATTCCCTTGGAAAAGTGCTTCTTCCCCAGTGGCCTTTCACACAGGTGCTTGGTACAAGAGGTGTGGTTCACTGTGCAAGCTGTAAAAAGCGTATGACTGAAAATAAGGCACTTGCCATAACAATCTGCAGCCTTCTGTAATGAGTCAGCCGCATAACACTGCAACTCCGGGTGATTACCTGCTCTGTTCATTCCCTCCAGGGCACCTGGCACTGGCCACTGTCGGAAGACAGGATACTGGGCTAGATGAACCCTTGGTCTGACTCACTATGGCTGTTCTTATGTAATGCACTGGGTTAGTGGACGTCCAAGGCATTTCTCCAAGCTCTGCCACATACAGGGCCAATTCCTGCAGAATTTACTGAATCCCCACCTAGCAAACTCCCATTGTGCTCAGTGGGATCTTTGAGCAAGGAGAACGGGATTAGCCCCATAGCCTTAGTGGGAGGAGAGTGATGTGATGGTGGGGGAGACAGTGTGAGGAGAGGGGACCGACAAGGTGTTGCAGGGTGTGGGGAAGTTGTGTGCAGAGAAATGTGCTGAGAGGAATGAAAAGGGCTTGCTGGGAAAGGAGAGAGACGCCCATGGGGAATGAATGACATGGAGGTGGGACGAGTGTGAGGAAGTGGGAGAAAAGGCGTCTCTGTTTTGGCTGCCCTCCGTTGACAACCCTTTGGGACTATTGCAAGTTCCATGGGAGCAGAACATTGCAGCAAAAGTTCCGGGCCAGATTCTCTCTTCAGTGGCATTCCCCCAGAGCGGCACCAGCGTAACGAAGAATGGACCCTGCTCCTCAGTGTGCCGGGTGACTGCGGTCAAAAGTAGTTGCTCACTTCTTGGTATGAAGGGAAAGTGGAGCTGTGCTTTCTAGTCAGCTGACTGAAGAGACAATCTACCCCAGTGAGCATGGTGACATGGGGTGGAGGGGAAAGCCCAGGCCTGGCAAGGTATCACTGCCCTGGGACTCAGCTTTTGGCTGGGCTTGGGCAAGAGGGCTCAGGGCAGCTGACACAGAATTGTAGAAATATAGGCCTGGAGGGGACCTGGAGAAGTTATCAAGTCCAGAACCAAGGTAACCTGTGAAAATTGCTATGGGAAGTCTCTGCCAAAGTAAAAATGCCTACTCTAGCTGTCAGATGAGGTTTCTCCATGCCTTCCCTATCTGCACAGAGTTGGCTGTTGGCTTCCAGCTTCTTGTTGCCAATTTGACCCTTAAGGAAGGTAGCCGTGCTGAGGAGTGAGTTCACGCCAAGTAAATGCTCAGCAGCATTTGCAGTAGAGAAGGACATTAAAGTGCCCCACCAGATTTTGCAGCAAATAAATACTGATAATCAGTGGCCAAAATCTTGCTGTAAAATGGTCCATTGCAAGTTCTTCTGGTTTCTGCAGAAGCCAAAGGGGGAATTAGCCGCAAGATAGAAGGCTGCACCCAGCTTTAGACACCGTTTTGTACCCAGGTTGTGTGTGTGAGGGGAAGACAACTATGCAAGGTGAATGTCACACTAGCCTGGCCCCTTCCTCACGCACAGCCCCCAGCCCAGTGGGATACAGAAGAAGGAGCTACAGAGGGCTGGGAAATGTGGGTGGGGAGGGGAAGGGCAGAAGTCAGTCTCGCTCTCAGTCTTACTGACAGGTTTCAGAGTAGCAGCCGTGTTAGTCTGTATTTGCAAAAAGAAAAGGAGGACTTGTGGCACCTTAGAGACTAACAAATTTATTTGAGTATAAGCTTTCGTGAGCTACAGCTCACTTCATCAGATGCATTCAGTGGAAAATACAGTGAGGAGATTTATATACACAGAGAACATGAAACAATGGGTGTTACCACACACACTGTAACGAGAGTGATCACTTAAGATGAGCTATTACCAGCAGGAGAGCGGGGGGGGGGGGGAATAAACATGGGGAAATAGTTTTACTTTGTGTAATGATCCATCCACTCCCAGTCTCTATTCAAGCCTAAGTTAATTGTATCCAGTTTGCAAATTAATTCCAATTCAGCAGTCTCTTGTTGGAGTCTGGTTTTGAGGTTTTTTTGTTGAAGAATTGCCACTTTTAGGTCTGTAATCGAGTGACCAGAGAGATTGAAGTGTTCTCTGACTGGTTTTTGAATGTTATAATTCTTGACATCTGATTTGTGTCCATTTATTCTTTTACGTAGAGACTGTCCAGTTTGACAGTCTTAGTTATTACTTGGGGAAACTCCCACTGAAGTCGATGGGAGTACTGCCTGACTGTTGCTTAAAAACTGAGTACAGGCCTCATTGTTTGGCCTTTAACACAGGGCTTAAGTGGTACGTAGAGCTTTGTATGTTCCCACCTAGACTGAAGTAAAATTCACCCCGCACAATCGGTGCAAGAGACACCACTAAATTTCAGGGACAAGTAAATGTCTTTGTGGTTTCCAGGGAATGCGTCTGTTTTTTGCGTGTCCCGAAGTGCTGTTTCTGTCCCCACAGACATGATTATTATCACCGTGAGTGGCTGTTCCTTAACAATTGACAACCCTTCGGCGGAGAAACACAGGGGGCCTGCAAAAGCTGCTGGTTTCTCTGTGTTTGAGAGAGACAGACATGAAGAAAAAAAAAAGATAATTTCTCCTTTTTAAATTCAGACCACAACACAGGGTAAAAGCAGACATTTGAGCAATGAGCTGTTCTGGGAACTCCATTTAAAGTGAAACTTGCCCCGGGGCCCAGATTATTCATTGAGGTGGGGCTCTGCTTTTGTGCAGGGCCTGGGAAGCGTTAAACACAAGAAGCACTGATCTGAGTGCCAACAAGCATTTTAAGCCTGGATTCAGCAAGGTGCATACTTCAAGTGACACACATTCTTAGGTCCCTTGCTGAACCGGGGCCCCGAATGGCACCTAGAAGGCTGAGGACCCCAGGTTTCCCCCACAGGAGGGGCTGAGGGGAGAAGGAATTAGAATGCAAGATGCTCTAAGCATGGCAAATGGAGACCTGTTCCTGCTCCCCACATCCCAAGCCCCCGACTCTGCAGAGTGAGTTCTGAAGGGCAATCCCACACTGGGACCTCAGTTTTCTGTACAGGAGTTAGTGTCCATAAGTGCTGGGAAGGCCCAGAGACTCCCCTGGACATTTCTGCTGTGCAGCCACAAGGCAAGGGAAGGGGGATGATGGCACAGCAGCATGGCTCCTAAGGGAAACGAGGAACTCGGAGCAGCAAACAGAGTTACGCGCCCCAAAGCCTGCATGTAAAACTTGTCTCTCTTAAACCAACCCCTTCCCCGACTTCTCCTCTGCCCATCTCCCCTCAGTTGTCTCGCTCCACTGATATTCCCAGCCGGCCCGTCAGGTTTCTGCTGTGCCTATTCGATCATAATCACGTTCACTGAGTAACGTTGGCTTGCAGGTCTAACTTGCAGCAGAGTTTGCAGCTGGAAGCTCAAACTCCCATTTAGTTGCTGTATGGCTTTGTAATCTGGAAATGGATCTAATTTGCTTTACTGAATTACAAACAAATTAAGCTAAATACATTGTGTTATGTCTGGGTGCATTGTCTGTTTTTCGTCAAGGAGAAAAAGCAGTAAATTGTCATCAGCACAAGTTTTTTCCTTCAATGTCAATAAATTCATGTTTTCTAAAACGTAAAACATCTCTATAAACAGAGGAGTATTTTCCCTTGGGGCCAAGGGCTGAATAGCTTGAGTAATTCATTTTGTTCCCTCTGTCTCGCATCTTTCACCACCCAACTCCTTAAAGAACATCCTAACCAACAACACAATCTGTGTTCTATCACACCTCCCCACACCCCCACGCTTTGATTGTCTTAGGCAATATTCAATTTGATAGCGTTAGTTCTATAGTTCTTAAAACTTTCCCTCTGGCAAAAGCCTCTTCCCTTCAAATTAGAATTTTTTTCTTGGCTATAAATCAACATTAGAGCCTCATACGTATAAACAGAGTAAATAACACAGCACTCTAAATAGGAAATTTATTTTGCATTTTCATTTCATGAACCATTAGAGAGAATATTGTGCAAAAACCAGAAGGGGAAACATCAAGCTGATAAAATGACAGTGTTCATGCTTCATTCTGTGTCTATAACATTTTAATAGGGATGATATTATTAAACACATTCAGGACCACCCAGACTTTGTTTAGGTTACAGCTATGGTCCAGTGATCACTTCCATTCAAGGACCAATATTACAAAATGCTATACTGTAGCCAGACTAATTTTAACTGTCACATACTCTTCTTACTTTGCTGACTACAAAATATTGCAAGTTTGGTTCTGCTCTGAAATGTTACTGTGCAAAACGGGCACTTTCTCCTTCGATTGCCTCCTTCTCTGTGGTTAAACTCTTAGCTGTTTGGGAACACAAATAAGTTTTTGATGATGTCCTCCTCTTTGCTCTGCAGCTCCAGCACAGCTAAGAGAGAGTGCATAATATGAATAGGATCATTTTCCAAGTTCTCATTTACAGGGAGGTTAGTCAGTGACATCAGAGCCAGGGCTGGGTGGAAATTTTCTGATGGAATGTTGTTCTGCTGAAAATGCTGATTTGTCAAAACAGAAAAGTTCTGCGGGAATGTCCCATTTTGACAAAATTCCAAAAGCAAGCAGGCAGGTTTCCAGTTGGAACTTGCTTGCCAGGCAGGTTTTGAAATCTGCCTGGTTTCCTGTCCACTTGCCCACTTGATTCTTTGACAGCCTGGCAGCCCTGGCTCCTAGGAAGCTCCAGGAGCCTTGGAAACGTTGCTCAAAGATCACAACGGTGACTTTTTCAAAACAAAATTTTGTAAAATGTTTGTAACAAAACCCAGAACCAAGTGAAAATTGCTTACTTTTAGTTGTTGTGGCAGATGCCAGCTTGGTTTCAGGAGCCCTGAGACTCATGACCCTGGGCCAAGTTTCAGACACAACTGTCTGAAGTTGCAGCTTCTGGTGGAAACCATCTTAAATTGAGTGGCTCTGAGTGGCTTCTACTTGAAACCAGGCATAACACAAAGGTGTCAGATGAATTTTGCTTTGTATTTGGGGATTTATCACAAGATGCACAGCGACTAATTCAGGAGGCAAGAACTCCTAAGAACTGAAACTGCCAGCTGCCTAGTCCTCTTCCCTTCTCTTCTCTTCTCTTCTCTTCAGACTGCCCTCATCACCAAAAGGTTGGCATGCAATCAATCCGCTTGCAAATTTGAGATTTTTAATCATTTCTTTTTGATGTACATGAGGTAAATTAGTTAATGGATGGCCAATAACAACAAAGAGCTGAGTCCTGTGACATCTCCTGAAATCCAGGGCCAGTAATATATCTTGATGAAGGCTAAGATATTGTCACGGAGGTTATGGAAGTTGGTGCAGGGAGCGGGGGGACCCCACAGCTCCAAGCCGCTGCCGTGGGGAGCCCTGCAGCTTCCAGTCCCTGCGGGAGGGGGCAGACCCCACAGCTCCAAACTGCTGTCCGTGGCAGGGAGGGGCCCTGCGTTTTCAGCCACCCTGGGTGGGGGGCAAACCCTGGAGCCCCAGCAGCGGTGGGCGCTGGACCTTCCTCCTTCCCCATTTTGTCATAGTTATTTTTAATAAAAGTCAGAGACAGGTCACGGGCTTCTGTGCACTTTTGGTTATTTCCGATGACCTGCCCGTGACTTTTACTAAAAATAATCATGACAAAATCTTAGCTTTAATCATGATAAGTTCTCTCTCCACCAGCCTATACTTACTCTTATTCAGTAACAAAGGAAGTGTCTCCTTAAAGACTCATGTTTAAATCAATTGGTTTTCAAGATAAAATGTGTGTGATTGTTAAGGTCTCTCGTAGGCTTAACCTGAAATGACAATTAACAGCTACATAACTTCCCTTTGGGAAAAGCATCTTTTACAGCGCTCCTTCTATTAACACAAACTGAGATTTCATTTCTTGATCGATACAGTCGTTACAGAATTTGTTGTTGCTGGTCATGGGGGTATAAGAGAGATGCAAAATCTTTACAATCATTGGCAGCTCCTTGGAGCTACAGAGCCTGAGACGTACAGTTCTCGGTGGCTTAAACGGGAATTGGGTTAGGCCCATTGTACGTAGGCAGGAGCAGTTAGGGTTATTGCCCTTGTGATTTTAAAGGTGTGTCTTTGAGCAAACACGAGCAGTAGATCTATTGCTCAAGTCATTGTGACTCAGCGAAGCTGGTAAGTGGTGTAACTATACGATACCGTCAGCAGACATACAGCAATTTAACCTTCGAACACCTTGCAAGTTTATTTTGATTTGCTGTGTGCTGGCCAGAACATCAGGTCTACAGGAGTAAATGGCTACTACTGAGTTGTCTATTCACTGAAGCACGAGAGAGAGAAGTGGACATTTCAGCACTGGACACACAATGTTGGGGCGGCTATTGAAAAGTAAGCCTCTTGTCACAGGTATTTTGAGAACAACCGATTTCTGGAGGTGTCCATGTACCAAGGATGCTCAGATATTGTTACAGACAAGAAGATCGCTTTGTAACAAAGCGGAGGCCACAAAGAAGGTTATTTCTCAAACAGCTATTCCAGGTGGGTAGAAATGTTTTGTTCTGTGTTTCACATAATTTACAGTAAAATGGCTAGTGACTGACCCGTTTCTCTATCCCCTAGCTAAGCTGAGGAGATTCTGTATGTTCTTTGTGGGTACCACAAAGTCTCTGAGACAGAGTCTCTGGCAGCCCCACCTTTTACAGTGTACATGGACAATTTCTTAATTTCCATTTAAAAATAGTCTTGCTTCCATCAAAGCAAATGTTCCCAGTTCATGGAAGTAAACTAGTTAAATTAAAAAACAAACCAGCCAGGAAATAGATGTATCTATTCATGCCCTAGTAATGAAGTCCTAGAAGAGAAGCTATTCATATTATTGTAGACAGTCGGCCAAGGCTGGTGGAGCTGCTATTAGACTCAGGCCTTGCAAAGTAAATTGTCACCTTAAGTTTACAAATATACCCTGATAGCAGCTCTCAGATACCCAGGGTTCGTCCTGTAGCATCCAGGTAGGTCTCAACCCAGCCTCTGGCAGCGGGGTCTCTCCCCCAGCTCTTCCAGCAGTGGGAGCGTTAGAAATTGGGAGAACTGTGGCCTCGGTGCAGGAAGGGTTCGGGTCAGGCAGCGCCGAGGTTCTGTGTCCCTGAGGGCTCCTGCAGGCACCAAGTGAAGGTAATGTTTTCAGGCACAGAACGATGGCTAGGCAGGAAGCGGACTGCATTACACTCCCTGGGCTAGAGAGACCCGGAGTGGGGATTTATCTTGAGAGAGGGCAGTTCGTGCTGGCACAGCCTTCCCATGGGGAGAGGTGGCTTGGAGGGTGGGGTAGCTGCTTGGCACTCCATATGAGCCCTGCTGAGCAGCTTCTCCAGCAGCCATGATACCCGATACCTTGCAGCAGGTGCTCAGCCACCTCCACCCCTACCAGTGTCACCCCTGGCTGCCGAGGTCTCCTTTCCTAACCTGCACTGCCAGCTTTCAGCAGCCTGGCCTTGGGGAGGGGGAGTGGGAGGGAGAGTGGTCTGGCTGCCTGTCTGAACGGGGGCTGGCCCTGACAAAATTCCCCTGGAGCTTCAGCAGCCAAGAGTCGGGGTGCAGGGGGGAGGCTAGTAGTCACTGGGGATCTCCAGCTGACTCCCTGGGGATGGCTGATTGCCTGGGCTTCCAGCCCTCCCTGCCTTGCAATGGGCTGTCATCCTGCCCCAGCCTGCTGGTTTACAAGCCTGCTCTGCTGGCACTGACTCACCATGCTAAGAAAGCCAGCAGTGTGTCCCGCACCTCTGAACCACACCTCTCCCCAGGGCTGGGACAGTAAAAGCACCCTGCCCCCCGGGCCCTTCACTGTGTGAGAAAGGGGGGCAGGGTTTATACTCTGAATTTTTCAGCCACTCTCAAAACTGGGGTGAAAGAAAGGCCTTGGTCAGAACAATGTGGTGTTATTTACCCAGGTAAACTCAGCAGGGAATGATGCTCTTTATCTTCTGTCTCCTAAGTCTGTATGTAGCTTCAGAGTGCGTTTCATCCAGGGAGAGCAGCAGTAATTGTGACCATTAGCAACGTGGGGAGCTCAAGGGGAGCTGGCCACATCAGCTGCACCCCGTCCTCCCCTACCCCCACACAGAGCATTATGGGCTTCTAATGCCACTGTTTATTTTCAAACTCAAGCAGCATAGTCTCGGCTCAGGGGGGTTGATTTTCTGCTGCCTTGTGCCTCAAGTTGTCATCTACAGCTCCACGCGGCCAGAGCAGATTCCTCGGCTCACTTCTAACTGTGCGGGATAGAAGGCCGTGGAAAACCAGGTGCTCTGGGATCCGGCTGGCCATTTCTTGTTATTCTTTCACAGCGGGCTTACTTCAACTGGCCTCATTTCAGAGCCAATGTTGGGAACGCATTTCCAGGCTGGGGCACAGAACTTACTTTGTAGTGACACATGTTGTGAGAGAATACCAATAGGCTCCCCCGGATAATCTCGTGTGGTGCAATGCATCCTAATGGTTGTGCCTGTCGCTAGCTCTCATGAAAGCATGTTGTCAGCCTCCTAATAGACAGTTTCTTAACACAACCTCCCTCCTCATTCTCTTTGTGGAATGGTGACATTGTCAAGGAATTAACACAGCGGACAGTTTGCTAAACCTCACTATTTTGAGCATTTAAAAACAAGACGAAACAGGAGACAGGGTTCCTGGTCAACAAGACTCTCTTCAGCAAAACATCCCACTCCGCTCTCAGAGTCAGAGCGTCTGCCTGGGGGAGAGGAAAAGACCTTTGAGGAAGGCAGGCATGGGTCCAGGACATTCTCAAGTTCTGGCCCAGAGCAGAAAGATTCAGCGGGAACCAGAGCACGTGGGGAAAGGGGGCAGAGATATCATAAAGCCCTTGTGCTCAGTGTAAAGAGATATTGGGGAGAGTATGGGAGGCTCTGCAGTGACTGGGTGTGCCCCATGGTGGTCCCAGTCTCGGGGGGGTAGAAGGAGCATGGGTGTGCTGGACTGGAGAATCCTGGGAAGGGTTGGGGAGGAGGCCAATGTTGGCAGTGGCCCTGGGGCAAACAGAAAACAGGGAGGGTTGAGTTTGGGGCAGCTGGTTCAGGGGCATGGCAGTGGAAAAGCACAGACTCTTCCATGGCAGCAGGGCGGTGCTTTGAAGTGGTGCGATTATACCCCTGGCACAGAGGAAGAATGGGCAGACCTTTTGTGGACTTTTTGTTTGGTGTTTGTTAACCTTGGAAAGGGAGAATTTTTTGCTGGTTTGGCCCAAGCGCAAAACTGATCTGGTCACACCAGCAAAGAGGGGAAACTGCAGCAGTGGCCATGCCTGGTGATGGAGGAGTGCGACTCTGTCAGCGCGGGGCAGGCCTGAAGTTTGTTCGGTTCCGGCTCGGTACCAGAGCAGCCTCTCCTGCAGCTGCACATTGCTGTACTGGATGCTGCAGCTAACACAGATACAATCAAATACAAAGAAATGAGGAGGAGGAATTGAGCTGTGTTTTTGACTTCTGAACACTGAACTGGAAGGGGGTGGGGGGGAAACATCTCCTTGTAAAACTCTTGCTTGACCTGTGTGCGGTAATGCTGAAAAGTGGCTATAGTTTCAGACCAGCAATTTATTTTGGGGCTTTCTTTCTACAAACATAAATAATGTACAGTCTGTTTTTGCTGCAAAGCTTTTCCTGGGAGCCGTGTGTGGTGTTGATTTCAGTGAAGGGAATTACTGGGGTGGGCGAGACACTTGCCATTTACATCTGGGATCAAAGTACAGATCAAGCCGTTCACCGCGGTGGGGAGAATGTCACTCTGACCTTGTGGTACGTTTTCTGTGATGCTGCCCTCAAAGAGAGAAAGAACCTTTGTTACCTCGCCATTCATCCGAGGGCTCCAAGCAAAATCAGCCCACAGCGGCCAGGCTGCAGTTAACAACAAGGCACTTGGAGCCAGTCCTTGGCTGTGTCCACACTAGACTCTTATCCTCCCCCACCCCCACCCCCCCGCAGCACCATTTTTAATAGAACATCTCAAAATTATTTCTTTGAAACATTTTTTTATGGAAAAGGCTCATAAATGGAATGGAAATTCCCTCCCACCAAAGAAAAAGTTAATTTCCTTCCAACATTTTTTAAATTAAAGATTTTTCATTTCATTTATGGGCTTGATGCAGGAATGACGTCCCTTCTGGCCTTAAAAATCTGTGGGTGAAATCCTGGCCCATTGCAATCAATAGGAATCTTGCCATTGACTTCAGTGAGGACAGGGTTTCATCCTATGTATCTACGTTTTGCCCCCGAATTGGAAAAATCCATAAAATTCATGAAATGAAATCTTCTTACTTCTTGTAGTGTTGTCGTGAACATTGCAGCATTGCAGCTTGCTTGGCAGAGTGCCCATCCAGAAAGTAGACCGGCCACTGGTATTTTAACCATTGCTGGCAATGGTTAGACTACACAATGACTGAAAAACCCCTTTCATCGTTGCTAGCACCAGCTGAATTGCAATGGGGGACAACTACAAAAGAAAATGTCTAGGCAGGGCCCTTGAGTTGAGTGGCTAAATCTCATTGATCTTAATTGAGGGTGGGTTTGCCCTTAATGACAGGTGTCCTCGAGCACGTGAAGCCCTTCTCTAAACTTTCAGCCCAAGGCTCTTTTTCTTTAAATGCAGCTTTTTACTTAGAATCATAGAATCATAGAATATCAGGGTTGGAAGGGACCCCAGAAGGTCATCTAGTCCAACCCCCTGCTCGAAGCAGGACCAATTCCCAGTTAAATCATCCCAGCCAGGGCTTTGTCAAGCCTGACCTTAAAAACCTCTAAGGAAGGAGATTCTACCACCTCCCTAGGTAACGCATTCCAGTGTTTCACCACCCTCTTAGTGAAAAAGTTTTTCCTAATATCCAATCTAAACCTCCCCCATTGCAACTTGAGACCATTACTCCTCGTTCTGTCATCTGCTACCATTGAGAACAGTCTAGAGCCATCCTCTTTGGAACCCCCTTTCAGGTAGTTGAAAGCAGCTATCAAATCCCCCCTCATTCTTCTCTTCTGCAGACTAAACAATCCCAGCTCCCTCAGCCTCTCTTCATAAGTCATGTGCTCTAGACCCCTAATCATTTTTGTTGCCCTTCGCTGGACTCTCTCCAATTTATCCACATCCTTCTTGTAGTGTGGGGCCCAAAACTGGACACAGTACTCCAGATGAGGCCTCACCAGTGTCGAATAGAGGGGAACGATCACATCCCTCGATCTGCTCGCTATGCCCCTACTTATACATCCCAAAATGCCATTGGCCTTCTTGGCAACAAGGGCACACTGTTGACTCAGCAACAAGGGCACACTGTTGACTTCCACTCTTAACCTAGCTGATGACTTTCTTTGGTACTATCTTTTACAGGCCGTGGCACATTCAGAAATGACAGGAGACCTACAGCATTTGATAAAAAGATATTATTATGGGCAGGACGGTTTAAAAAAGAGGAGGATATTCCAATTCTAGTATCGTAAGTAGACCTGTTTTCTTATGTTGTCAAAATCTCCACCACTGGGCATGTGTAGAACGGCCAGTTCAAACCTTCCCGTGCGTGGCCAGTCGCCAGCACTACGCTTACACAGTGAGCGTTCTTTTTTCTAATGGTACGACAGGACGACGTGACTGTGAATGAAGTGTGTGGGCGCACTGCTGTCTCGGTACAAAAACAATACAAACCCATCTTGAAGCAGTCGCTTTTTTTGCCAGCTCTGTAAAGTGAACTGGGTTAAATTGCTCTGGAGATTAGGAATTTCAGAAGAGGAAAGAAATCATTTTTGACACAAATTGCTGGGTAGCTCACAAATCACTGAGCTGCCTAATGTCCATTTCAGGGTACGTGCTTTAACCACTGTTCTGAACCGGGAACATCCATAGCTTTAGCAAACAACATCTGAAGTGAGTTTCCATCAGGCCAGTTTATATTTTCATTTCCCTATTTAGATCTTTTTTTGAAAAAGAACATCTGTTCAGCGTGTAGAGACATTAATGCCACCTGGTTTTTAACATTAGTGTGTTTATGTGGTGGTGGTGGGCTTCTTTACCGGGTCCTCAACACAGGCTTTCCCCATACAGATGTAATTAAAGCCACTCTTTTGCTACAGTTTCATGAGTGATTGGCTTAAGTTGTCATGCTAAAATGTCTATTGCAAGAAATAACAGTCAAAGAAGTGCCCTCAGTCATCTGCAGAGCCCAGTAGAAACATCTCAGCAATGACTATGAACAGTTAACATGTCTCTGGGAAGACTGCATCCACCATCTACAGCCTCAAGGACCATTTCAAGCAGTTCCCTGGTGTTAGGAGGAAGGTGTTTGGGAAAACTGCCAAGGTGCAGGGCTGTGATGTCTGAGCTATAAGGACACCTCACTTAGTTGAGGACCCTAAGTAACAGAACTGCTGGGATCAAGCTTATTCCTTGAATAGTCCCAATAATTTTAACATGGGCATGGGTTTGCATAAAAATGCCAATGCCTGCAGCAAGAAAACCCAGCATTTACAGACTGCTTGTTTGCCACCTGCCCACAAGCACACATCTTTCTTTGTGCCCATAAGTGCAGCACCGGTGGTATGTTTTCCCGCTCATGATGTGTGGAAGGATTTGCAATACAGTTAGTTGTTGCCTAAGATCATGTTTGACCTGCTGTGAGATTTTGAAGCTCCGGGAAGTGACTAGTTCACTCCTCGTGATAGTGACCGTTGTGGACACTTAACACAATTGAACACCAGGAAAAGAAACATTAAACAAAGATGTCTTCAAAGTGGGTGTTCGAACATAAAATATTCCCCTGGGCTCTCTGCTGAAGGAGGGGAACGTGGGGGTTTCAACAAGTGGATTGACTCTAACGTGTATTTGATTTGGGGATGGGGTTAGTGCAGAATCTGCATCTTCCTGTGTCTCAGATCTGTTCCGTTTTCATATTTGTTTTCCATTCAAGGCCCTGGTCCTGCAAGCAAGCACAAATGGGCTTAACCGCGCTGTGGTAGGGGGTCTCATTGAGACCCATGGGACCGTTAAAGGTCTGCAGGTGTTTACAGGATGGCCCCTGAGGTGCTGGCGATCAGTCACCACTGGGGATGCCCAATATAAAACATGGATTATAAGGACACGGTCCAGATCAAGTCAAGGGCAGAGCGTAGCACACTGTCCCAGGAGCAGGGCAGGAATCAGACAGTGCCTCTGGGAATCACAATTTGCTTCCTGACTTTTCCTCTGCCCACCTGCCTGTGCAAGACGTGGCTTCTCTCCCCACACTGGCTCCCGTGGTGCAGGTGACCTGCACGGGGGAACGATGCTCACTTAGCCCTGCTGAGAATCTAGCCCTGGAGTCTGCTAGTAACAACGTTTGTTACTTGATGGTCACAGCTGCAGATGCGCTGGGCTTCATAAAATCCTCCCAGCTGGTGTGCTGCTGCCCCGTGCTTTAAGCCTTCAGCTGCTGCCCACTCGCTTCCATCCTCCTCGCAGCTGCTGGACGTGCTTTGGCTGACTTTTCTACGTTGAAAAGCGCCTCGTGCAGGAGCTTTTCTTGGAATGTGATAGGATGATAATGACAGACCCCAGGGGGAGTCGCCGTGAGAAGCAGCTGCAATGTGAAAGCTTCCATTAATCCTAGCCAAGACATGCGTTCCTGGCCCAGGCCAGAGCGCCATGTCGCCCCACCAAAGGCAGCATTAGCCGGCAGTACCATCATTCGTACATATCAACGGGGGTCAGACCCCCATCTAGTTTAAATCAGCACAGTCAGCTGAGGACGTGGCCCCCTGGATTTCAATCATGAAAAGGATTAAATTGCACTCCGAGCTCTGCCACTTGTCTGCTCTTCACTCCTGAATGGGTCAGGAAAAGGCAGAGGAGCAGCATTCATTCCCTGGTGGGCCCCCTTCAGATGTTTGCCTTATGCAGTGTTTGGCTAAACCCCTCAGGCAGCAGCGAGTTGACTGTTAACTTCTCGTTTAACAATCCATTAATATAAAGAAACCAGAAGACCTCTGACCAAAATAAACTGCCATTGGCAAGAATTGTGCAATTCTTTAAACAACTTTCCCCTCTTGCCCCCCCAAACCCTCTTGTTTTATTCCATGCTGTTGTCATATGACCAGATATCCGCTCTGCCCTTCTGCAGATCTGAGGTCATCAAAGCTGCTACGAACAGAGTGAGGATCAAAATTTGCTACATCACAATGGCCCTGACTCTGCTAGGCTGCTTGGTCATGATCATCTCAGGCAAGCAAGTAAGTATGTTTGTACTGACTGGTCAGCAACCGCACTGTTTGACCGGTGCAGATACACTTTTTTCCTAATAAATGCAAAGGTTTTTTGAGCAAATACACATTAAACACTATACGAGGGATGGTGAGTTACTTACCACATGTTTCTGGCTGTAGTATGGTATTGGTGGTGTGACTTATTGGACCATTATTCTTTCTGATTGACTTTGCAATAACCCATTGCAATGCAACTTTAAAAACCAGTTATTTCTTTGTGGCTCAGTATAGGTCCTCTCCAAAGAGAATGGACAATTCCTACTGACTTCAGTGGGCTTTGGCTCAGGCCTAAGTGAGACACTGTATCCATTTCTTTCAGGCCACTCAGCCCATTCTTTTCCCAGTGCTGTGGGCTCACACTCCCCACTGAGCAGACCACGCAAGCTCGGCTTGCCCTGGAGGAATTGTCATTTGCGGCGGCATCACTCAGCAGCTGCTTGTCGTTCATGCTGCCCTGCTGGTTGTGAGGTAGACCATCCAGCGCCGTGGTCTAATTACACACGCATCAGCTGCGTGCAGTGACCGTTCCTTGCTGGGCTGGTGTGACCCTTCTGATGAGTGACAGCACAGAAAAAACACAGCCTCCAGAAACGTCAGCTCAGCGTAGGTGGGAACAGGTGGCCTCCTGGCAGGGATGGGAAACCTTGATGTGGAAACTGGTGGCCTGAAGCCTATGAGTGAAATAAATTAAACAAACAGGGATGGGTGGATGGGCTTTGGAAGCAAACAAAAACAACTCCAGAGGGTCTCTGCTTCTGGGTCTTTCAGTGATGAAAGCCCCCCCCCCCCCCGACCCGGTTTGTCCTAGATGTTCACATGCCTTTGGAGCAAAGGCAATCTGCTTTCTCTGCTAATCAGAGGCTCCAAATGCTGACAATTAGGTGAAGCAAGGAAATCTATCTTCAATAACTTCTTTCACTGTAAAAAATCAAAAGAACACTGGGGTGCCAAAGTAAGAGAAGCAAACAAGTGGGATATTTATTGTTGGGGAAATTTTATTGTGCAAATGAGATTCACTGTTTATGTTCAAAGGCTGCGAGAAGAGACGACACGCTGCTGAGGATGAATGCTGAAAAGAAGGCCATGTGGCGGGCTGAAGCAGAGACAGAACTGGAGGCAGCTGCAATGAAAACTCAGTGATCAAGGCGGGATTGATTTTAGCAGCGATAAGTGATTTATACATGTGGCACACGCACCTCCGTTCCGCTAACTCTTTGGAGCTTCTTGTCACGGCAAAGATTTCCTACAGAAAACTGGTTACTCATGAAATTTGAAACCCTAGTGGAAATTCCAGCAGACTTGGTTAGAGGCCTTCTGCTGATCTCTGAGCTTTTGTATAGGCTTCAGTTGGCGAGTCAGAATCAATATATCGGCTTTTTTCCAAACTGACATTGGCCAGCTTGGAATCAGCTGAAAAAAAGGACAAGGGTGGTTCAGAGGGTTGGGTGCTAGCCTGGGACTCTTGAGATCCAGCTTCAGTTCCTTGCTTTACCACTGCCTCCTTGCGTGACCTTGATCAGTCACTTGCTCTTTATGCCTTAGTTCCCTATCTATAAAATGGAGGTAATAGCATTTGACTACCTCACAAGGATGTTGTGAGGGCAAACACAATAAAGATTGTGAGATGCTCAAATACTGTGCTAGTGCGAGGCCAGAAGCAGTCTTCTCACCCTGTGAGAATTGTTGAGGTTTCAAAAATTTTTCCCATCCCAGATCAGGATGAAAAGTTGAAATCTCAAAAGTTTTTGCAAACAAAAACAAACAAAACCCACAATATTTGGGGGGCAATCTAGGTATTTTTTATTTCAATTTTGCCTTTCCCCCCCTTTTTTATAAACCTTTTTTTAGTCTAAATTTACTAAAATTTTGAAATGAAAAGTCACTGTGACTCAAAACTCCCAATACTTTCTGGATAGAAGATGCTGAAATGGGACATTCTGACAATTTCAACTCTTCCTTCCAAAAAGTTTTTGAGTTGGGAGACTCATCAAAATCAACTGTGTTTTAGCACAAAAATGGTTCAGTGAAAAATTCCTCACCAGGTCTAACTGCACTAGTGGGAGCCATATACATTTCTTAGATAGAAAACTTCCTGGCATTTCTGCTGAAGGATACCATCATTCTAAATACAGAGCCAGGCACTCAGTCTTTGGAAGGACAAAAGCAGGTAGCACTAAATCAGAGCAATCCAAACGAACCATATTCTAGCAGCTTGCTTTAAGGGGGTGGTGGAAAGCTTGGTAAAAGTGACCTTCCAGAGCCTATCTGCTGGGGGGAATAATGGCTGAGCTGAATTTTAAAAATCACTTATGCACAAATCCTGTCTTCACCCTCACCCCTAAAAAACCCCTAAGTCTCCTCTCTGTGGGCATGCTTAGCTTTGATTGGCAGTAGAATGTGTGTACTTCCTTAGCAGCGGGGTGGGGAGCAGGCAAATCGTGGATCAGCCAAGCAGGGAGGTGTTCACGCTCCCTGTGGACCTGTTTTTCACGAGGGAGAATGTGGTGTAGCATCAAGCTGGTTTGGGTTGGTCCATGGGAGCAGCTGGGCCACAGTCAGTGGATGTAATATCAGGGAAATATCAGCTCAAAGGTGCTGGGCCAGAGAAGATGCATCTGCAATCAAGCAGCTCTGCTGGTGACCTTGGTGACTGGGTCCCTGTGCAATGATCTTTACCTCAGGATACCTGCCCTCATGTAGAGATGCACTGTCGTGGCAATGCGTTTTGCCTTTTTGCGTTGCACTGTGGTTTTCTTTTTAATTCAGGTCATTGCCTCACATGAAAGCTCCCAATCACTTGTTTAGTTCTGATTGTAGTCAGAATTAATTGTTAATATATTATTTGCTAAATTTGGATTTTCTGGTCACTGTAGTTCATTAATTTGTAATAAAGCAGCTGTCCAATTCCACCTAAAATGAAGGCATCTTCTCACAGCTGCACTGAAAGTGTCACCAAAGCCTCTTGGCTGATGTCTGACAGCTGGGAGACTATGCTAATGCAATATTGAAAGTTACATTTCCACAGAAGTGATTAAACTTTCAGACATAAAAATGCACTGGTTCGGATGTGTGGGGTAACGACCTCAAACACCTTGCATTATTCATGATCTTTTGGGCTTCAAGAGACTTGTACATTGCGTGAGGTGAACAAGGCTATTGACGGGGAAAAAAGTACATCTTATCTTATTCATAAAAAAATGCAACGGGTGTATAACATGGTGAATGCACTGTACTAAACTCATGCCTAATGTAACACCATCAATGTCAATAGACACATAACAGGGGCTCACAATCCAGGCAGCACCTGTAAAGAGATCCAGGCCCTAGAATGGGGTCCCACCAAACTCGCATGGTCCCCCTGGTACAAAGTGCTGTGCTGTGGAGTGGAGTGGTGGGGGGCAGGACCACCCAGAGCCACTGGGGTCTGGTAATTCCCAGCCCTGTAGGGAATCGGCCTGAAGCCGCATCAGCTTCTCTGTGTGTCTCCTCCATGCTGTGGCACCAAGGCCAGGGGCAGCAAGTGACGGACGCACCCTGGCAGTGCAGCTCCAGTGGAGCTGGGCTGTGCAGAAGCCAGGGATAGGGCTGGGCAGGAGCACCAGAGTCAGTGCTGAGGCACAGAGCTTTGGAGTAGGTGGTTCTGGCCCCCTGGGGATCTCGGTGCTTGAGGGGGGAGGGTCCCAGAGCTCAGGCTCCACTGTTAGCTCCGCAGTCTGAGCACCTCGAACCCGAGTCGCTGACCCGGGCCAGCCGCAGCTGTGTTGCGGGGCTTTTACCCCGTGCAGACATACCCCCCTCGTTACAGGAGACGTGTTCAGAGCTTCGGTGAAGGGAACTAGGCTGAGTTTTCATCACCCTGCAGAACCCCTTCAGCCTTTTTCTTGGGAATGGCGACTGGGGCTGGCCTAAGCGGATTTGGCTCGGTATACATTTGGCTATAGACAGGGACATTTGTGTGTCTCCATCTATCCTCACAGATGGGCTGGTTTGCTATGTGAAGCTGATTCTTTGTGTGTAAGCTGAAGGCTTGAATTCTGCTTAACACATTCACAGGAGGAGGAACATGCTGCCTTCCTACTGATGGCCAGATAATTGGCAAAGCCCCTGTTGGAACAAGGTGTGCGTCATGCTCAGACTTCTACCGCACGGGCCAATAGCACTAGTTGGCAGTTCAAACACCGTAACATTGATCAGAACTATAACTTTCCTGGTGCCTATTTTTCAACTGTTACGACTCCTAGCAGAAAAACAGAGGCAGTCTTAAATATACCTCTAAGAGCCAGCAAATGAATCAATTACTCCACCCACCGACAGCTCCTCATCTCTCTACCTGAGAAACAAAATAGCCGGGGGGTTCTTTGGTAAGAGATGGTATGAAATCCTCCCAAATAGATGAGGGCTCTGTATTACAAGTGTCAGTAAAGAAGAGACGAAGCCGTTAGGATTCCAATACCTCGCACCCACTTTTAATAATATCATTCTGGATGTTCAGCCCTGGTTGCTTTTGGGTACTCATCGATTATAAATAGAGCTGGGTGAAATTTTTCAGGCCAATTTGTGTGTGTGTGTGAGACCCATGCAGATTCAGCAACACACACATATTGTGACTTCATACCGGGGTGGCCAAAGCTGTTCATGTCGAGAAAAGCAAAACAAAAACAAAAATTCAGAAAAAGCCAAAAGCTTTTGTTTTGACATTTCCAAACAGAAATCGTCACTTGTTTGGGTTCAAAATGACTTTTCAATTAGAAATTTCCTTCAATTTAATTTTAAAAAAATCAAACATGTTAAATGCTCAAAAGTCAAAAATGAAACATTTTGTTTTAGGTTGAACAAAATGCTTTGTTCTATCTGAAAGTATTTTTTTCTTCAACTTCCAATTCACTGAACATTTTTTAAAAAATCATTTTTGGTTTGACCCAAAACAATTGTGTTTTCATTTTTTTGGAATTGCTAGTAAAAGCCAAAAAATCAATTATTTGTATAGCTCTAATTATAGTGAAATATACCTCTGCATAGTCATCTACAAGGTCTGTTTACAGGATGGTTAGTTTTTAATGTAAAACATTCTGCAAACAATCATGCTAACCTATGTCTGACTTGACCTCTACCCTTCACGAGAAATTGCTGGCCCAGTATAATGCAGTGTCCTTTGCAGAGTCATGGGAGTGTAGTAATTACAGATGCCACTAGAGGATGATATAGTGCTGACTGCTCAGATAATCTAGGATGAAAACTCTGCATATTTAAATTGGTTTCTTTCTGCGTTTGTCAAGTTCTTTGAAATCCCCTGATGAAAAGTCTCTAATTAATGCAGTATCCTGCACGTATAACAAGCAAACTCCTTCACATTTCAGGCTTTTCTGTCTATATTGTTTAAACGTTATCCTCTAACCCCCAGTCATTTTTAAAGGTGGTGTAGGAGTTGTTATTAGATAGGAGTTATTATTAGGTTTTTAAGCATTTACCATCTGTATCACCAGTCTCTCCCAGTGGAGAAGAGGAGGAGAAGGCTGGTCTTGTAGCTAAAGCAGAGGACTCTAGAGATCTTGGTTTTGTCACAGGCATTCTGTGGCAAGTCCCTTAACTTCGCTGTACCTAACCTGCTTAGGTCCCTTTAGGCAACTATGTACGTCTTTAAGCACCTAAATCCCTTTGTAAACCTGGCCCAAAGACATTCCATCCTCCTACAGATCCAAGATAAGTGAATTAATTAAGGAGCACTCTTTCATGCTATCTGGAGTAGCTCACGTCTGCGAGTGCCAACCCCAGACCAGACTCTCCAGAAGCAGGGCAGAGACCCCATACTGGCTGTGCGTTCTGTAATTACATTTCACCAACCCAGTAACAAATGTGAACTCCTACAGCACTACACCAGCCCTTACCATGGAGTCACAGACAGTCACTTTGGGTATTCCAGTCTATCTCACCACCCAGGCAAGCTGGACTTACTGATAGACGGTCACTTAGACCAAAGATCACAACAACATTCAGGTTACTTCCAGTCCCAAAGGACCAGTCACTTACCCCCGATCAATTTGTACCTTAGATTTCACACCAAAGACAACACTTGTAGCCAATCCTATAGTAAACTACCTACGGATTTATTAACTAAGAAAGAAATGAGAGAGTTATGACAAGGTTAAAGCAGGCAGGCATATATACACAAATGAGTTAGTCTGTGGTTCCAAAAGGTGACAGAGCTGTAGCAATCTGTCAGCTGTGAAGGTCTTTTTAGGGCTAACCCATGTTGACCCTGGGATCTCTGCTTTTGTTTCATAGCTCCGGCTCTGTGGGTGTCTAAAAGCAAAAGATGAAAAATTTTCTATCCAGCTATTTTTTTTCCTTCTTCCAGAATTCAAGCTGATGGGATGAGCCCTTTTGCACGTAGCCTCTTCGGGATGTAAGGGGAAATTAACAAAGTCTTTGTATTGTGATGTCCCGCAATGGCCTATTTAGTTTTGATCGGCCTTCTTGATGGGCAGGAGAGGATCCCTCCTGACTGGGTTCACAGTTCCAGAGCAAATATTTGTTATAGTTACAAAGCAAAAACATAACTATTACCTTATGGTAACGATATTATAAGTGAGATTAATGCATGCAGCAATTGAAAAGCATTTCACAAAGTCGAAACGCTAAACACACTGCTATATGTCTAACCCCCATTTTAACCATACTATCACACAAGTGAAACAGACTTGCTTCCAGCGATGAATTTGTCAGTGCTCAGCTGAAGCCTAAAGTCTTGGCACCTGGTCTGCCAGCATCACACACTCATTCAATGAACTGAAGTAACGTTACTGCAATTGCATTTGATAACCAGTCTAATGCCCATTGACTCCCGGTGTGGGTCTGATTCCATGGGTGTCGGATCAGGGTTAGGCCATGTCCAGCACGTGAGCGTGGATATACGCTGTGAAAGAGGCTCAAGGCCAGGCTACAATGTTTTGTTTATTTGTGGGACTTGAACACCCGACACCTGAAGTTTAGTTGGCTTGGCCAACTCCACCTCTGGTCTGGGCCCTCTCACGGCTTGTCTATATGAACAATTAGCATGCAGCCAGCTGGGCTGTAAATCTACCTCACACTAGCCTGCCACACATTGTCTGTGTGGACCCTGCTACTGCCCACTGGCAGTTCCCTGGCATGCTCTGATCTACTCCTGTTTCACAGCAGGTCGAGCAAAGCACACTGTGAACGTTATATGTGCAGCACCAGGGCCCAGCAGACCATCCGCACACGGCCGGCTAGTGCACGGCAGCTTAACACCCCCGCTGACCGTGAACTAAGCGTTTGTCTAGAAAGAAGCCCATCTCCTCACATAAAGACAAAGGTCTAAGGGGACATCATGGGGCCAGATTCCGACTCACCGCTCATGTTGAGTAGCACCTCACTCAGTGAATGGTCACTTTGACTTGGATTCTAAAGCCCAGATCCTCACAGATTGGTAGGTGAGTAACTCCCACTGATTTCATCTCCCTGGTCATTGTTTGTACAGTACCTAGTACAATGGGCTCCTGGGCAATGATCGGGTCTGCGGGGCAATAAAAAAAAAAATGAATGGTCTCACCCATGGACTGAAGTTCTAGTCAGTGTAAGTAGGGGGTATCAGAATCTGGCCCAGGATGATAGGTATAGAAGTACAGGGTTTATAGGCCGCAGCTGTGGTATATGGCTCACTCACATAGCTTAGGAGTAATTTTGAGACATTTTATATATAGCCAGATGAAGCCAGAAATGGCCCTATGAATTAGTCACATACTAAATACAATCATTTCCAGAGGGTCATATTCCTGCTTCTACTATACATGTTACACAAACATGCCTCACCTGGTGTACTGTGAATTGCACTAATCATTATCCATAACTCATAACTGTTGGCTATTTTATCATTGTCTAAAAATTATCCTGCAGCAAATCTTATGCAGTGATTCCAAGGACATTCATTAAGACTGTCAAGCTGCCATTAACTCAGTGCTGTTTCAAAGGAAGTGAAACCATAGAATATTATTTAAAATTACATTGAAGGACTAGTATAAACTTTCAAAGCAAGGAAATTCAGGGTGTCTGTAAAGTACTGCAGCTCACACTGTGTATGCAGGAGTCCCCAGTCAGCAGGTAATTTTACGTCAAATGAACTTTAATAACAAAGCAAAACAGGCTGAGTTAAGGATGGCTTAAGTCAGATTCCTAAAGGTAATTGGAAGTTACTGGTTAGCAATTCTCTTTCTTATGGTTGTGGAGAGGTTGCTAACCTGAAATCAAGAAACTCTTAGAGGTTTTAGAGTTGCCCAGTGAAACTACTACAGTGTATATTGTGCAAGAAGATGTAAGTCAATGTTAGTTATCATTCTGACAGCTCCTTTCTAGATGGCAGTGCTTAGTAATAAGGCTCTTTATTAAAAACGAGACATTTACTTACCTCTTATGGCCTTTTTCTGATGGTATGAGCAAAATTCTGATCTTATCTAAAGTGATGTCAGTGGAGTTACTCTGGATTTACATGAGGGTGAGTTATGTCAGACTCTGGCCTCAGAGAGTGCTGCAGCCCTCTCATCATTAACCAGTGCTGGGCGAGGAATACAGTCGCCATAACTGCGCAGAGCTTTGCAATCACCGAAAGCAAAAATAAAAATAAAAGAACACAGGTTACAAATTGAGCTCCCCAACTTGTAGAGAACTGGTATGTACAAATAGGCTTTCCATGCAGGTCCCAAAGAGATACACCCTCTACTCTTCTTAGTCAGGGCCAAATCCCCAGGCTTAACCCCCAGAGATAAAGGCAGAGGGTGCAGATGGAATCATCCCCCCCAAAGTGGCAGCCAAGCTGTGGGCCATCAGGAGTGTCAGGGATGCAGTAATAACTGTGCCTCACTCACCCCGGGCCTGGAGAAGCTTCCTTAATCATGGAGCGACAGGCCAGTCGCCCACGCACCCGATACTGGACCATCCTACTGTGAGTGGAGCACTGCCCTGGGATAGGCAGGGTGGAGAGTTCCAAACCCTCTGCATGGGTTTCTCTCTGCACCTTGACATCCTGCACAGGGAAACTCCTGTGGCTGTGGCATGGGGATGGAGCAGGATTCCTCCCTGCAGTGCACAGCTATATGGGCTATTGAGCTCTCTTTATTAACATCTTAATGCAGTTCGGCTACAAAAAGGCTACTCAAGCTGACATTGCAAAGAACAGAAACAAGCTGTTCCTATTCAGCAAGGCAGGTCTCCCCCTTTGGTGCACTCTGGCTATCCGGAGCAAAATAGAATAAAAAATATACCTGCAAAAATGACTGTGCCCAGAAACTTGATTGCCCAGCCCCCAGTCACATTCCTGCCACGAAGCAAACACACAAGGCTGGAAAGTGATTTGCAACATTCCTCATCTGTAGCTATAGATATATACACACAAAAACAAAAATTGCCCCAGCCCCACTGCATCTCAGGGGCAGATTCCTCCTGAGGTGCCGTGTGGAATAGCGCCACTTTCTCCTACGAAGTAGGAATGCCGGGAACCTTGCTGTCAGTCCCATGGAAAGAGGCAGAATGCTTTGCGCTGGGAAGACGTGGCATGGCCCTATGCTTTCTCGCTGCCTCAGTGTAAGTCAGGGGAGTGTGATCCACACTCACACAGGGCAGTATGTTCTACCCCTGGGCCGGATCATGAGTCATAACAATAACATAGGGTGACCAGGTGTCCAGTTTGTGACCGGAACACTCCGTCGAAAAGGGACCCTTACGTAGCACTTTTCAAAGCCCTTTCCAAGGCACGGAGAGGAGAAGTAACTTGCCCAAAATCACTCGACAGCAGAGCTAGGCCTAGAACCTAAGTCTCCTAGTTCAGGGCTTTACCCACTAGACTAGCCTGCCTCAAGCCACATGGGATAAAGGGCAATATCTTGTTGTGCTACCCTCACAAGAGCCTGGGAAGGAGACTGCAAATCAGGGAACCCCTAATTACCTCCCTGCATTGCCGGTTGTAAGGGGCAGGATGTGATAAATGCATCATCCGCTCTGATGGCACGTCACTCAGTGGCTTTTACCCAGGTTCTGGATGGGGCAGGAGCTGCAGGCTATGACCTGCGAGATGGAGCCATTCTCCTCATCGCGGGTGACAGCCGGTTGTGATGTTTTTTGTCCAGTATTGTTATTGCCTTTTGTCACAGGCAGGGGTAGCTCTCTGAAAAAAATCCCCCCCCCCCCGTTCATTTTTGCTATGGTCCTGGTTTCCACCCAGAACAGAAGAATTCTGGGAGTGGTAGTTCCGAGGACTGATGGGAGTTGAAGGCTTGGCAGTAATGCATGCTGGGAAAATGGGAAGCAATATAAAGAGCTCCCTCTTTCTCTAGTACAAGAGAGATGAAGGAAGAGGTGAAGTGTATTGTGGTTTCCCTTTGTGGAGGTGCTAAGAGCTGGAAGGAGTCCTAAGAGGTAGATGGACAGACAGTTAAGAAGCATTCTGAATTTTAGTAATAAGAGGGTGTTGGATTATCTGGGGAGGGGGGTGTTAAACTAGAGAGTCAGCCACAGCCTTCTCCTGGGAGAGGAAGTTAAGTGGCTAAAAGAGGGAAGGCAGAGGCCTTAGGCAAAGAGAGAACAGAGGGTTTGGGACATGAACTGAGTGCTGAGTTCCTGGTTGAGGGCCCGTGGCTGGGACTTGTGAGAGAAGTTGGGTGAGGAAACCGCTTTCATCTCTCCTACATCAAAATGGAAGATGGTCCAGACCCTGGAGGGAAGGGGATGTAGAATGGCTTACTGGATACATTGTTTGATTGGAGTTTTACACTGGAAGTAGAAGAGATTTGGGATTGACCAGAGGCTAAATTACTGAACCAAACAAAGGGAAACTGAGCTGGTGGCTGCAGTCCATGATGGAGAAGCAAGCCATGCTGATTCAGCTGTCCTCAGCCTTTGTGAGGAGGTAGCTCTCTTTGCTATGAGTCTGACATGTGAGCATATTGATATCAGAAAGCTTACTGACAGTTACTAATGACATCATCATTTTAACTTAAATACTGGTATGTGCCAGAGGCCAGAGTGGGGGAAAATCAGAGCAAAGACAAAGGGAGGTGTGGAACATGAGAGTGAAAGGAGGTAAGAAGGAGAAAAGAAAGAGATAAAGGCTCAGATCTCTTTCCCCTTGATTTCTCTTCTTTCATTCTTCAACTCTTCCTCACAAAGACAAACACCACTTGGGAATGTTTTTGCAAATCAAGCAAAGAATGTGATCTGAGGGTGAAATAAGTTTCCACACACTGTCCTTACAAAGCCCATCCACGTGTAAATAGGAGTACAGCTGATCATGAGGGTAAAACACTTCATGTTCTGCATAGTCAAAGGTATATTCACATAGGTGCTGGAACTAGAGGTGCAGGGGCTGCCACACCCACTGGCTTGGAGTGGTTTCCATTATATCCAGGGTTCACAACTTGTGTCAATGGCTCTCAGCACCCCGTATACTCATTATGTAAACAGTAACTAATCTACATACGTAACCAGAAAAAACAGGCATACAAAAGATGACTTACATGCACCCCAGCTGAGCTGACAAGTTCAACGTTTGCATATCCTCACTCTTGTTCTGGTTTTTTTTTTTAATTTGACAACCATAATACTCCACTGGTGGTTTTTTTTTTTCCTTTTGCATTTAATATGCTTCAGTGCACACTGTGGAACATAACAAATGCTTAACGTTAAGCATGAGTCACCTCCTTGACTTCAACAGGAATGCTGGTGCTTGAAATTGCTTAGTTGAGTCAGGGTCTTAATCAGCCTTTGTGTGCGGTAGGAGACCCCCTCCGCCCCCCTCCTGAGGACTCCATGTACAAAAAGCTGGCCTAGTCCCACAAGCTGATGAGCCCCCTCGATAACATCAATAGACATTGAGGGTGTGCAACACTTTTCTGAACTGGATTCAACATTTGTAAGATTTTTGTTCTGTTTGCTGGATCCTTTTGTTTCTGCTCTGTGTGGTGGGTTTTGGTTTGGTGGTTTCTCTTTGCAATTTCATGGAGAGAAAGGGCACACCCAAAAGTGTGGTGCGGAAGTGATGGTATCTGATAACTAATCTGCAGATCGTTAATCACATAGAGTAGTCTCAGGTCTCTGCTAACCATCCTACTTGGACGTTTTACTGACCTATTTGTGTTCCACCTCATAGAGCACAATTGCTGAAGGGAAACCTGCCTGGCTAATATAAAACGGTATTTAAAAAAAAAAAGCCATGCAGTGGTTTTAAAAAATCTGACTTCATAGAACATAAAGCAGTTTTATTGCCGTTGTCCACTAGAAAAATATGGGTTTCGTGCAGGAGGTGGAGCCAGTAGATAAAAGCCTCCTCTGGGAGACCAGCTGTTGAGAAAGGCAGGCTTACTCGTGAACCGTGTTGGCACTCGGCACTAATTGATGGGTTTTGTGGGTCCTGAGCTCACTCTGACAAGTGAGTAGTTGCGGGTAATAGAAACCAAGTATCTCGGGGCTTGTCTGTACTCAAAGTGCTACAGCAGCACAGCCCGCGGGAGGGGTCCTCTCGTTGGGGGAGGTAACCCGCCTCCCCGAGCGGTGGTAGCTAGGCTGATGGAGGAATTGTTCCGTTGACCTAGCTCTGTCCACGTGGGGACTTGGGTCAGCTTAATGATGCTGCTCAGGGGGGCGGATTTGTCACACCCGTGGCCGACGTAGCTAAACCGATCTCGTTCTCTAGTGTAGATCAGGCCTTAGCCATGGGAAGAGGGCTGCGGGACTCCTGCTGATGTTAGATATAGTCTGCTGGTAGCTTCCTAAACATTGTGCATAGACAGTGCTGTAGCCTGACAGGCTATGGCATGACACGTGTGAGCTGAAGTAAATCATTAGAGCCCTGAGTGTTCTTCCCCATTTTGTTCCATTGACCATCGCTCAAAGCACGTCGATAGATCCAATCGGGTAGAAGTGTGCTGGGGCGGGAGTGGAAAGCCCAACTGTCTACTCATCCCAACGCTACTCTGGTATCAGCTCACTATGGGGCACGTGTCCCCACTCCTTGTGGAAGCGTGCAGGGGGCGCTTGTGTGCACGCACGTGCATGCAAGGAGTCTCGCTGACTTGCACAAGGGCTGGGGAGATCTGCAATACCTCCATTTGGGGAGCACAGGAGCTGCTCACTCTGTGTACCTCACAGATGTAAATCACCCCCATGGACAGTGGCCAGGCAGTATCAGCAGGTGTCAAGCCACATAGTTCCACCGACTTCCATGGAACAATAAAACTTCTTTATACCTGGAGAGGCTCTCCCGCTGGGCTGGGTAGCCTCCTTGCAGAAGAAGTGAGTAAACAGCCCTACATATCACCCTTGTATTCCAAAGCGTTCCAGAAGCGTGATCACTTAGATATATACTTAGTTTCAACTTAAGTCTGCAACACTCAGAGTATTTGGTGACAAATGCACACAAGTCTCTTACAGAAGATGAAAGAAAAGGAGTACTTGTGGCACCTTAGAGACTAACCAGTTTATTTGAGCATAAGCTTTCGTGAGCTACAGCTCACTTCATCGGATGCATAGCATATCGTGGAAACTGCAGAAGACATTATATACACACAGAGACCATGAAACAAAACTTCCTCCCACCCCACTGTCCTGCTCGTAACAGCTTATCTAAAGTGATCTTCAAGTAGGGCCATTTCCAGCACAAATCCAGGTTTTCTCACCCTTCCCCTTCCCCCCCCACACACACACATACAAACTCACTCTCCTGCTGGTAATAGCCCATCCCTCTTTGAAACCTCTCTTTATAATGCGCATGATAATCAAGGTGGGTCATTTCCAGCACTAATCCAGGTTTTCTCACCCCCCCCCCAAACACCTCCCTCCAAAAACCACACACACAAACTCACTCTCCTGCTGGCAATAGCTCATCTTACAATGTGCACAGCAATAATCCAAGTTTAACCAGAACGTCTTGGGGGGGTTTGTAGGAAAAAAACAAGGGGAGATAGGCTACCTTGCATAATGACTTAGCCACTCCCAGTCTCTATTCAAGCCCAAATTAATAGTATCCAATTTGCAAATGAATTCCAATTCAGCAGTTTCTCGCTGGAGTCTGGATTTGAAGTTTTTTTGCTTTAAGATAGCGACCCTCATGTCTGTGATTGCGTGACCAGAGAGATTGAAGTGTTCTCCGACTGGTTTATGAATGTTATAATTCTTAACATCTGATTTGTGTCCATTTATTCTTTTACGTAGAGACTGTCCAGTTTGACCAATGTACATGGCAGAGGGGCATTGCTGGCACATGATGGCATATATCACATTGGTGGATGTGCAGGTGCTCGTGCTCGGCAGCTCTCCAACACCACTTTCTACAAGCCATTACCCTCTGATCCCACTGAGAGTTACCAAAAGCATCTACAGCATTTGCTCAAGAAACTTCCTGAAAAAGCACAAGATCAAATCCGCACAGACACACCCCTGGAACCCCAACCTGGGATATTCTATCTACTACCCAAGATCCATAAACCTGGAAATCCTGGGCGCCCCATCATCTCAGGCATTGGCACCCTGACAGCAGGATTGTCCGGCTATGTAGACTCACTCCTCAGGCCCTACGCTACCAGCACTCCCAGCTACCTTCGAGACACCACTGACTTCCTGAGGAAACTACAATCCATTGGTGATCTTCCTGATAACACCATCCTGGCCACTATGGATGTAGAAGCCCTCTACACCAACATTCCACACAAAGATGGACTACAAGCCGTCAAGAACACTATCCCCGATAATGTCACGGCTAACCTGGTGGCTGAACTTTGTGACTTTGTCCTTACCCATAACTATTTTACATTTGGGGACAATGTATACCTTCAGATCAGCGGCACTGCTATGGGTACCCGCATGGCCCCACAGTATGCCAACATTTTTATGGCTGATTTAGAACAACGCTTCCTCAGCTCTCGTCCCCTAACGCCCCTACTTTACTTGCGCTATATTGATGACATCTTCATCATCTGGACCCATGGAAAAGAAGCCCTTGAGGAATTCCACCATGATTTCAACAATTTCCATCCCACCATCAACCTCAGCCTGGTCCAGTCCACACAAGAGATCCACTTCCTGGACACTACAGTGCTAATAAACGATGGTCACATAAACACCACCCTATACCGGAAACCTACTGACCGCTATTCCTACCTACATGCCTCCAGCTTTCACCCTGACCACACCACACGATCCATTGTCTACAGCCAAGCTCTGCGATACAACTGCATTTGCTCCAACCCCTCAGACAGAGACAAACACCTACAAGATCTCTACCAAGCATTCTTACAACTACAATACCCACCTGCGGAAGTGAAGAAACAGATTGACAGAGCCAGAAGAGTTCCCAGAAGTCACCTACTACAGGACAGGCCTAACAAAGAAAATAACAGAACGCCACTAGCCGTCACCTTCAGCCCCCAACTAAAACCCCTCCAACGCATTATTAAGGATCTACAACCTATCCTGAAGGATGACCCAACACTCTCACAAATCTTGGGAGAAAGGCCAGTCCTTGCCTACAGACAGCCCCCCAACCTGAAGCGAATACTCACCAACAACCACATACCACACAACAGAACCACTAACCCAGGAACCTATCCTTGCAACAAAGCCCGTTGCCAACTGTGCCCACATATCTATTCAGGGGACACCATCACAGGGCCTAACAACATCAGCCACACTATCAGAGGCTCGTTCACCTGCACATCCACCAATGTGATATATGCCATCATGTGCCAGCAATGCCCCTCTGCCATGTACATTGGTCAAACTGGACAGTCTCTACGTAAAAGAATAAATGGACACAAATCAGATGTTAAGAATTATAACATTCATAAACCAGTCGGAGAACACTTCAATCTCTCTGGTCACGCAATCACAGACATGAGGGTCGCTATCTTAAAGCAAAAAAACTTCAAATCCAGACTCCAGCGAGAAACTGCTGAATTGGAATTCATTTGCAAATTGGATACTATTAATTTGGGCTTGAATAGAGACTGGGAGTGGCTAAGTCATTATGCAAGGTAGCCTATCTCCCCTTGTTTTTTTCCTACAAACCCACCCAAGACGTTCTGGTTAAACTTGGATTATTGCTGTGCACATTGTAAGATGAGCTATTGCCAGCAGGAGAGTGAGTTTGTGTGTGTGGTTTTTGGAGGGGGGTGTGTGTGGGGGGGTGAGAAAACCTGGATTAGTGCTGGAAATGACCCACCTTGATTATCATGCGCATTATAAAGAGAGGTTTCAAAGAGGGATGGGCTATTACCAGCAGGAGAGTGAGTTTGTATGTGTGTGTGTGGGGGGGGGAGGGGGAAGGGTGAGAAAACCTGGATTTGTGCTGGAAATGGCCCTCCTTGAAGATCACTTTAGATAAGCTGTTACCAGCAGGAGAGTGGGGTGGGAGGAAGTTTTGTTTCATGGTCTCTGTGTGTATATAATGTCTTCTGCAGTTTCCACGATATGCTATGCATCCGATGAAGTGAGCTGTAGCTCACGAAAGCTCATGCTCAAATAAACTGGTTAGTCTCTAAGGTGCCACAAGTACTCCTTTTCTTTTTTCTTTTTACGAATACAGACTAACACGGCTGTTAGTCTGAAACCTTACAGAAGATGGGATTCTGCTTTCTCCTGCACCAGGTAATTCTCCTGACCTTTGATTCTCACAGCTGTGAAAGAAGAACTAGGCTCCTCCTCTCTCTCTCTTTCTTGCTTTCTATAATGCTAACTCACTGGCTGCATGACGCAATCTCTGGAAAGTTAACTTAGTCCAAACATTACCTCAGTGTCTATAATAACTTTAACAGACTGGAGGATGATTTTAACCCAGGGTGATGCTAAAGGCAGGTTTGCATAATGATTGATATAAAAGCTACAACACCTCCTACATTGCAACCCAAATAGGAAAATTTATTCAGGCTAGATTTTATATTAAAGTACTTGTAACAATGGAGAAATTCGGTGGCTTTTTCAAAGGGTAATTTGCAGGTCCTACAACCATTGCCTACTGCAGAAAAAGCTCCCTCCAGACATTTCATCAGAGCTAAAAAGCGTATTTCTAAAGCTCTTGTGATGAGACCATGGCATATTTTAGTGAGAGCTCAAAATTAGGGTCTTGTCAACTTTCTTCCCTGCCTTTGCCTCACCACGATGCTTGTTTCTGAAGGTTTAAATCCTTCAGGAATACTGGCTTCTATTTTTCCTCTGCAGAAAAGCCTTTAAATGTAGATTTAACTTCATGAACACTAGTTTCCTAGCTTTTATTAAGGCCGTGGCTGTGATGAGTGAAAACTTGAACCTGTCAGCTCTAAATGCAGGAAAACTCCTGATGCTGCGCTCTGGCTGCATAATACAAAAGAATAAGAAATTTCACGTCCACGTATCAGTGAAGAGCCCCTGAAAGGGAGAGCAGGCAGTATATTGTTTATATACTGGTTCCGTAAAACTGTGAAAGCTGTCAGCTGGGGAGGCAGGAAATGGGGAGACCGGGCAGCCTACTCTGTTTGTTCTGGTTTTCCAGCTAGCTAGTTCAGGATCCATCCATTTGGCTCTGTTTATACCTCTCCTAATATTGTGCAGGAAATAACAATCCCTCTTCTTGCTTAGATTTACCCGCACTCCTGACTAACCTTGTTTCCCCTGTGAGTCACTAGTGACATCGTAGTCCAGTAGCTCCCGAACTCTAATCTAGGGGGGGCAGGAGGAGGAATAACCCCATAGCGTCCCAGAACCTGCAACTGACAGAGCTGTGGCTGGTGTGAGACTGGTGGCAATTTCTCTCACGTTTTGTAGCCACCAGTACAGGTGCTGGAACTAGGAGTGCTGGGGGGGCTGCCATACCCCCTGGCGTGAAGTGGTTTCCCTCATATCCAGGGTTTACAGTTTTGGGTTCAGTGGCTCTCCACACCCCCACTGCACACATTGTTCCAGCGCCCCGGCCACCAGATCCTGGTGCTGATCTTTTCTGGCTTGGACCCAGAAAGGCAGGGTCCAAGCCAGGACAGGCAGGGCAGAAAAGGTGGGGGAGTAGCACTGTATGTAAGGGAGCAGTATGACTGCTCAGAGCTCCGGTACGAAACTGTGGAAAAACCTGAGTGTCTCTGGATTAAGTTTAGAAGTGTGTGCAACAAGAGTGATGTAGTGGTGGGAGTCTGCTATAGACCACCGGACCAGGGGGATGAGGTGGATGAGGCTTTCTTCCGGCAACTCACGGAAGCTACTAGATCGCATGCCCTGATTCTCATGGGTGACTTTAATTTTCCTGATATCTGCTGGGAGAGCAATACAGCGGTGCATAGACAATCCAGGAAGTTTTTGGAAAGCGTAGGGGACAATTTTCTGGCGCAAGTGCTAGGGGAGCCAACTAGGGGGGGCGCTTTTCTTGACCTGCTGCTCACAAACCGGGTAGAATTAGTGGGGGAAGCAAAAGTGGATGGGAATCTGGGAGGCAGTGACCATGAGTTGGTTGAGTTCAGGATCCTGACGCAGGGAAGAAAGGTAAGCAGCAGGATACGGACCCTGGACTTCAGGAAAGCAGACTTCGACTCCCTCAGGGAGCGGATGGGTAGGATCCCCTGGGGGACTAACATGAAGGGGAAAGGAGTCCAGGAGAGCTGGCTGTATTTCAAGGAATCCCTGTTGAGGTTACAGGGACAAACCATCCCGATGAGTCGAAAGAATAGTAAACATGGCAAGCGACCAGCTTGGCTTAATGGTGAAATCCTAGTGGATCTTAAACATAAAAAAGAAGCTTACAAGAAGTGGAAGGTTGGACATATGACCAGGGAAGAGTATAAAAATATTGCTCGGGCATGTAGGAAAGATATCAGGAGGGCCAAATCGCACCTGGAGCTGCAGCTAGCAAGAGATGTCAAGAGTAACAAGAAGGGTTTCTTCAGGTATGTTGGCAACAAGAAGAAAGCCAAGGAAAGTGTGGGCCCCTTACTGAATGAGGGAGGCAACCTAGTGACAGAGGATGTGGAAAAAGCTAATGTACTCAATGCTTTTTTTGCCTCTGTTTTCACTAACAAGGTCAGCTCCCAGACTGCTGCGCTGGGCATCACAGAATGGGGAAGAGATGGCCAGCCCTCTGTGGAGATAGAGGTGGTTAGGGACTATTTAGAAAAGCTGGACGTGCACAAGTCCATGGGGCCGGACGAGTTACATCCGAGAGTGCTGAAGGAATTGGCGGCTGTGATTGCAGAGCCCTTGGCCATTATCTTTGAAAACTCGTGGCGAATGGGGGAAGTCCCGGATGACTGGAAAAAGGCTAATGTAGTGCCAATCTTTAAAAAAGGGAAGAAGGAGGATCCTGGGAACTACAGGCCGGTCAGCCTCACCTCAGTCCCTGGAAAAATCATGGAGCAGGTCCTCAAAGAATCAATCCTGAAGCACTTACATGAGAGGAAAGTGATCAGGAACAGTCAGCATGGATTCACCAAGGGAAGGTCATGCCTGACTAATCTAATCGCCTTTTATGATGAGATTACTGGTTCTGTGGATGAAGGGAAAGCAGTGGATGTATTGTTTCTTGACTTTAGCAAAGCTTTTGACACGGTCTCCCACAGTATTCTTGTCAGCAAGTTAAGGAAGTATGGGCTAGATGAATGCACTATAAGGTGGGTAGAAAGCTGGCTAGATTGTCGGGCTCAACGGGTAGTGATCAATGGCTCCATGTCTAGTTGGCAGCCGGTGTCAAGTGGAGTGCCCCAGGGGTCGGTCCTGGGGCCGGTTTTGTTCAATATCTTCATAAATGATCTGGAGGATGGTGTGGATTGCACTCTCAGCAAATTTGCAGATGATACTAAACTGGGAGGAGTGGTAGATACGCTGGAGGGGAGGGATAGGATACAGAAGGACCTAGACAAATTGGAGGATTGGGCCAAAAGAAATCTGATGAGGTTCAATAAGGATAAGTGCAGGGTCCTGCACTTAGGATGGAAGAATCCAATGCACCGCTACAGACTAGGGACCGAATGGCTAGGCAGCAGTTCTGCGGAAAAGGACCTAGGGGTGACAGTGGACGAGAAGCTGGATATGAGTCAACAGTGTGCCCTTGTTGCCAAGAAGGCCAATGGCATTTTGGGATGTGTAAGTAGGGGCATAGCGAGCAGATCGAGGGATGTGATCGTTCCCCTCTATTCGACACTGGTGAGGCCTCATCTGGAGTACTGTGTCCAGTTTTGGGCCCCACACTACAAGAAGGATGTGGATAAATTGGAGAGAGTCCAGCGAAGGGCAACAAAAATGATTAGGGGTCTAGAGCACATGACTTATGAAGAGAGGCTGAGGGAGCTGGGATTGTTTAGTCTGCAGAAGAGAAGAATGAGGGGGGATTTGATAGCTGCTTTCAACTACCTGAAAGGGGGTTCCAAAGAGGATGGCTCTAGACTGTTCTCAATGGTAGCAGATGACAGAACGAGGAGTAATGGTCTCAAGTTGCAATGGGGGAGGTTTAGATTGGATATTAGGAAAAACTTTTTCACTAAGAGGGTGGTGAAACACTGGAATGCGTTACCTAGGGAGGTGGTAGAATCTCCTTCCTTAGAGGTTTTTAAGGTCAGGCTTGACAAAGCCCTGGCTGGGATGATTTAACTGGGAATTGGTCCTGCTTCGAGCAGGGGGTTGGACTAGATGACCTTCTGGGGTCCCTTCCAACCCTGATATTCTATGATTCTATGACCCCGGGCACAAATTCCCCTGGCTGTCGTAACACCCCGGCAGCCCCCCAGCCCATAGGGCCATCCCAGCAGCCGGAGGGGATGCCCTAGACATGCCCTCTTCCCCAGAAAATGCAGTGGGGAGGGATGGAAGAGCTGCTTTCTACCACCTAAAGACGTCCATGTTCAGGAAAAGCCCCCGGGGCCGCGTAAGCAGTTTAACCGCAGCTGTGTGCCCCCTTGCAGCGCACAGGCGCTCTCTGTCCTCGGGTTTGTGCTGCTGCTCATTACCGTAGCATCGAAGTGCCTTTCAAATAAGCGAGAAATCGTGAAGCTCCAGCGGGTTTCATGGCATTTCTAGCACTTTCCCTTTCTGGAGTCAGAAGTCCGCTTCGGGGGAGGGGCTGGGTTTTTGGCCAAGTGGGCGGGGCCTGAGATTAGAAGGCGTGTTTCTATTGCAAGTCACTTATAGTGGAAATGCTTTCTCAAAGAAGAGTGTTTTTTTTGGGGGGGGTGTTTCCCCCCTCTCCCCCCTCAATGTTTCCTAAAGGCCGTCAGGCTCTGGGGTGGTCTGATTTCCTTTGGAAGAGTGTCCCACAGCTGGGTCCCCTGGCCAGGGAATGCTTTGTGTCCGTGCTCAAAGGCTTCACCCAGGGCATCGTGATCTGCATTGTCGCAGAGAAGCACCACTAATGCAGTGGGTCGGAGACCAGGAAGGACAGGCAGGGCAGAAAATGTGGGGGAGTTGCATTGTATGTAAGGGAGCAGTGTGACTGCTCAGAGCTCCGGTATGAAACTGCAGCAAAACCTGAGTGTCTCTGGATTTAAGTTTAGAAGTGTGAGCAACAAGGGTGATGTCGTGGGGGGAGTCTGCTATAGACCACCGGACCAGGGGGATGAGGTGGACGAGGCTTTCTTCTCGCAACTAACGGAAGTTACTAGATCACAGGCCCTGGTTCTCATGGGAGACTTCAATCACCCTGATATCTGCTGGGAGAGCAATACAGCCGTGCACAGACAATCCAGGAAGTTTTTGGAAAGTGTAGGGGACCATTTCCTGGTGCAAGTGCTGGAGGAACCAGTTAGGGGCAGAACTCTTCTTGACCTGCTGCTTACAAACCGGGAAGAATTAGTAGGGGAAGCAAAAGTGGATGGGAACCTGGGAGGCAGTGACCATGAGATGGTCGAGTTCAGGATCCCGACACAGGGAAAAGAGGAGAACAGCAGAATACGGATCCTGGAATTCAGAAAAGCAGCCTTTGACTCCCTCAGGGAACTGATGGGCAGGATCCCCTGGGAGAATAACATGAGGGGGAAAGGAGTCCAGGAGAGCTGGCTGTATTTTAAAGAATCCTTATTGAGGTTACAGGAGCAAACCATCCCGATGTGTTGAAAGAATAGTAAATATGGCAGGCGACCAGCTTGGCTTAACAGTGAAATCCTTGCTGATCTTAAACACAAAAAAGAAGCTTACAAGAAGTGGAAGATTGGACAAATGACCATGGAGGAGTATAAAGATATTGCTCAGGCATGCAGGAGTGAAATCAGGAAGGCCAAATCGCACCTGGAGTTGCAGCTAGCAAGAGATGTTAAGAGTAACAAGAAGGGTTTTTTCAGGTATGTTAGCAACAAGAAGAAAGTCAAGGAAAGTGTGAGCCCCTTACTGAATGAGGGAGGCAACCTAGTGACAGAGGATGTGGAAAAAGCTAATGTACTCAATGCTTTTTTGCCTCTGTCTTCATGAACAAGGTCAGCTCCTAGACTGCTGCACTGTGCAACACAGCATGGGGAGGAGGTGACCAGCCCTCTGTGGAGAAAGAAGTGGTTCGGGACTATTTAGAAAAGCTGGACGTGCACAAGTCCATGGGACCGGATGCACTGCATCTGAGAGTGCGAGAGGAGTTGGCAGATGTGATTGCAGAGCCATTGGCCATTATCTTTGAGAACTCATAGCAATTGGGGGAAGTCCTGGACGACTGGAAAAAGGCTAATGGAGTGCCCATCTTTAAAAAAGGGAAGAAGGAGGATCCTGGGAACTACAGGCCAGTCAGCCTCACCTCAGTCCCTGGACAAATCATGGAGCAGGTCCTCAAGGAATCAATTCTGAAGCACGTAGAGAAGAGGGAAGTGATCAGGAACAGTCAGCATGGATTCACCAAGGGCAAGTCATGCCTGAATAATCTAATTGCCTTCTATGATGACATAACTGGCTCTATGGAGGAGGGGAAAGCAGTGGACATGTTGTTCTTTGACTTTAGCAAAGCTTTTGATACCGTCTCCCACAGTGTTCTTGCCAGAAAGTTAAAGTAGTATGGGCTGGATGAATGGACTATAAGGTGGGTAGAAAGCTGTCTAGATCATCGGGCTCAACGGGTAGCGATCAATGGCTCCATGTCTAGTTGGCAGCCGGTATCTAGCGGAGTGCCCCAAGGGTCCGTCCTGGGCTGGTTTTGTTCAATATCTTCATTAATGATCTGGAGGATGGTGTGGATTGCACCCTCAGCAAGTTTGCAGATGACACTAAACTGGGAGGAGAGGTAGATACGCTGGAGGGTAGGGATAGGATCCAGAGGGACCTAGACAAATTAGAGGATTGGGCCAAAAGAAATCTGATGAGGTTCAACAAGGACAAATGCAGAGTCCTGCACTTAGGACAGAAGAATCCCATGCACCGCTACAGACTAGGGACCGAATGGCTAGGCAGCAGTTCTGCAGAAAAGGACCTAGGGGTTACAGTGGAAGAGAAGCTGGATATGAGTCAACAGTGTGCTCTTGTTGCCAAGAAGGCCAATGGCATTTTGGGATGTATAAATAGGGGCATAGCGAGCAGGTTGAGGGACGTGATCGTTCCCCTCTATTCGACATTGGTGAGGCCTCATCTGGAGTACTGTGTCCAGTTTTGGGCCCCACACTACAAGGATATGGAAAAATTGGAAAGCATCCAGCAGAGGGCAACAAAAATGATCAGGGGACTGGAACACATGACTTCTGAGGAGAGGCTGAGGGAACTGGGATTGTTTAGTCTGCGGAAGAGAAGAGTGAGGGGGGATTTGATAGCAGCTTTCAACTATCTGAAAGGGGGTTCCAAAGAGGATGGATCTAGACTGTTTTCCATGGTAGCAGATGACAAAACAAGGAGTAATGGTCTCAAGTTGCAGTGGGGGAGGTTTAGGTTGGATATTAGGAAAAACTTTTTCACTAGGAGGGTGGTGAAGCACTGGAATGTGTTACCTAGGGAGGTGGTGGAATCTCCTTCCTTTGAAGTTTTTAAGGTCAGGCTTGAGAAAGTCCTGGCTGGGATGATTTAGTTGGGGATTGGTCCGCTTTGAGCAGGGGGTTGGACTAGATGACCTCCTGAGGTCCCTTCCAACCCTGATATTCTAGGATTCTATTTGTCTTATTTGCCAACTTTACACCTGTTGGATGAAATACTGCCGCTCTTGGAACCAATTAAGTATTTGGTAACATGTGAAATTCCATAGGCAGTGTACAGGCTGATCCTTGGTGTACTGATATACTTTCTTTAACTCTTTTGACTACATAATATTACATTCGTGGAAGCACCAGACTCACTGCAGCTCTAGTCGTGAGTTAAACAACTTTGAAAATGCATAATCAGTGCAACATGGCTGACACCCCCAGCAACCTTCAAAAAGTGTTTTCTAAGTTCCTGTACCCCATCATCTTCCTGAGAAGTGATTGGAAAAAGGAGAGCCTGGCCCAGTGAAGTACAAAGCAAAGTCAAAGTGCAATGTATGGGCTCACAGGTTAGGTAGGGATCTTGCTCCACGTAAACATATCTTCTTTGCACAGAGTTAAATATGTTTGCCACATGGGTCCTGCATTCTGACACTTCCCCTTGATATTATTCCTGTTATTCTCTTTGGCTAACAATAATTCATTCTATCGTTCCACTGCTCTAATCTCTTCACTGCAAGCTTTAAGTGATTCTGGATATCTTGATTTATTTCCTTATCTTCATTCCAGGCTGGGACTGCTAGAAAGATGAAGATGGAAGGAAAGATCTGAAGGATCACTTGATGATTCCCTGTTCTGTTCATTCCCTCTGAAGCACCTGGCACCAGCCACTGTCAGAAGGCAGGATACTGGGCTAGACAGACCATTGGTATGACCCACTATGGCCATTCTTATGTTATGTCCCAATACCCAAACTCTGCATTAAAAAGCCTGTACCTTTAAAAGGAATGAGCGGGTGTTTGTTAAAAGTGAAAAATGTCTAATGGAAGTAGACTCTTAAGCACAAGGGAAGCAACCATCTACCCAAAGACTCGGAGAAAGGCTGGCCACCTCTGTGTGACTCCCATTTGTCTACTGCCCCCTCTGTCCAAAGGGGGACCCAGGAACCGTCCAACTGGATCTCAGTTTTTATCCATCCAATCCAGTATCCTGTGTCTGGTGGTGGCCAGCACCAGATCCTTGAGAGGAAGGTGCAACGACCCTGCAGTAGGCGGAGGTGGGAAGAGTAGCATGAAACAAATATGGGGATACAATCGACAAGAGAAATAAAACAAAATAGAATTTGCATCTTCACTCTTACCCCATAACAAGTAAACATCTGAGCATCAAACCCAGATTCTTTAAACAGTTAAGCAAATATTCCAACCGTATAAACAAACGTTTTTCCCGTGTGTGGGAAAAAGCTGAGTCAAATCATTCTTTCCTGCAATATTAGTTACTCCTTAACCCCAGGAACAGTCCGAAGAGAAGGAACAGAGCAGGGAGGGGGGCAATCCCCCAGCAGCAGGTCACTTAATTTGGTAAAGAAGAAAGGTGAGCATTTCACAACTTTCAAATAGCTGACTGAAGGTCCAATTTATTTCCTGTCAGTCTCGCATGCTTTGGTAGTGAGGTGATATCTGCTCTGTGATCGCCAATCAATGTCTTATTAACGGCTGGCATTTCTTGTACGCCATTCGTGCAGTATGCGCTGGAGTATGTACTTCGCTGGTCTCAGAGCTGATCTTCCTTACGCTGTCTCTTGGCGCATTTTTTCATGTGCCCTAGCTCTGCTGGGTTGCGGTGTTAAATGTACCAGGGTTTGTACTTGGCTAAGCAACAGGGCCAGCTCTCTTCTAAACCCCTCCATGGTGCTTCCCACCATTCCTGGCAGGCAATCTGGTGGGAATCAGCATTTTTCAAAGGTCTCTCCCTTTAAATGCTTCCAGCTTGGTTGGCAGTCTGGCACCTTCATGGCATCTCCGTTGCTAGAATGGTGTTGCAGAGACACCCAAACTTGCTCCTATGATCTTCTGCTAGTTCAGGGCATTTCCTCAGGTAAGAGGGCCAGCAAAATGACCCCACGCTGCCCACCCTCTCCATCCATGCCATAGGGATGTGCCAGAGTGGGAGGGACACAGTGGGGAGGGTTCTTGCCACTCTTGGGTGGCAGACTGCCATGTAGGAGGCCAATCAAAGGCACTGTCAAACAACCTCTAGGGTTGCCCTCAGTTGCATTAGGGGCCAGGCATGCTCTTGGCTGGAACCCAAATTCCACTGTGAAGCCACCTTCGTCTCTGTCCACCCCGCAGACACCATCTCCTGTGCTGCACAGCCTGAGACGTGCCATGTAGAGTTGGGACACTGCCAGCTCCTAGAGACGTGAATCCTGCTCCGAGAGCTCTGGTCCCTGCAGTCACACTGCAGACTCGCATGGATGCTGTCTGGAATCCACTGGCCCCCCTTGCAGGACTGTGCTGCAAACGAGGTCCAGCAAAGGAGCACAGTGTGAGGCTTTGTGCACTTGAAATGTGTCCCAGCTAGAGCAAGCTCACTGCTATTCCGTGTTCATCACAGACCCATCAGCAGAATGGCAATCTCTGGAAGGGCCTGGTCCCCTGAAGTGCTGGCATTCCTGGGGTCACCTCCACCTCACGTTCCTCCTATTGCCTCCAGGACGAATCTCTTGCAAAGTGACTAGAGTTCCTATTGTCTCGAATGGGAACCGAAGGTGCTCGCACCTGGCAGGAAGGAATAAGCCGTGACACAAAGGAAAAACAATGAACAAATCCCACGTATTGTGGAGATGCCCCACCATGGCCAGCCCACCTTGCAGCAGGCATCTCCACCGTTGACTCTTGCATATTCTCCAGGCTGGGCACAGAGGCGCTCAGACACCCGGCTGTGTGTGTTGCTGTGTTAAACTGGGTGGGACATGTGTGGGGGAACTGATGGAACAGCTGAGTGATTTTCATGCATGCCATTGATGCTAAGGAGAATAGAATCTTGCTCGTTCGTACAAAAACCAAACTAACGAATAATTGCCATTGCTCCAGCAAAGCTCTCTTGGTGTTATGAGACTTTTAAACGCTCTCTACCTCATTAGCAGTCGAGCCTGAAGAGAGAAATCCATTATGCATGGAGACTGAAAAAGCGAGCAATGAAGTATCAAATTTATTAGCCTCAGCCTGAGAAATAGCAAGCTGAGCTTGTCAGGCTCGCCTCGGCTGGCCCAAAGAGCCCTGGCAGGGGCGGTGTGCTGGAAGGTGCTCACCACAGTTCCCCGTCCCTTGTTAGAACACTCCCACTGACCTGCAGGGCTGGGTTCCTGGCACAGAACTCATGCCCTTCCTGTGGCTACTGTTAAGCGGCTAGAGACCGCTCACCCCCGGGGCTCCTGGGTATCATAGAACATCAGGATTGGAAGGGACCTCAGGAGGTATCTAGTCCAACCCCCTGCTCAAAGCAGGACCAATCCCCAATTTTTGCCCCGGCCCCCCTCAAGGATTGAACTCACAACCCTGGGTTTAGCAGGCCAATGCTCAAACCACTGAGCTATCTCTCCCCCTGCCCGCTTGCTTGCCTACTGGAAGGTTTTTGCAATGCAGTTTTGGACAGATTATACCCCCAGGTAGGGCTCTTCCCAGCCCCCCATGATGTGCTAGGAACTCAACACAGTATATTCAGCACCTTCTTCAGGAACATGGTGTCCTTGTGGCTAGTGGGTGCAACAGGATCTCCCATCTGCCAAGTAGGCTGGGGGTTATGGGGAACACAAATGTCTCCCTTCTCGGCAGGCCATGCACCCCGGGACAGTGTCTCTCCTAGGCTTGGTGGGCACTTTGTTACAGTAGTGAAATCACATCACTGGCTTGCAGGTAGGTAAAGTACAGATCTGCCTAGGGGCCGTTTGTGGCTCTCCCCTGCACAGGGACATGAGCAGGGGAAGGTGCAAGGACCTTCCACTTCCTTTCCTCCCCCATGTCTGGGCCAGCCACAGCTGTACTCCTTGCGCTCTGCTTTGTTAGCAGATCCAGTCAGCCGCGAGGGGAGTTGGTGCCGGCTCCCTATAGGGATGTAGCACCAGTGCGCTCCCCTGTGCATGTCAGCAGAGCCTGGAGGCCTTGTGCTTGCAGACGGCTCCCAAGGCGGGGGTGGATAAAAGCCAATGCCTAGGAGAATGCAACCCTCTTAACACTGTGTATCTAGCAACCTGAGGGATCAATGTTATAAATGGCTTCTTGGAAAGCTGGTAACTGCCTGTGTGCCACATGTCAGAGAAGGAGAAGTTAATAGAGACCGCCAGAATGAACAGCGGTCACCCCTAAGTGCGGGGCAGGTTTGCCCTTGTTGGATTAACGAGCACTGCTTCACCAGCACAGCACTGCTGGGGCACTCCTCCAAAGCATGCAGGCAAAGGAAGCTGTACCAGATACTGTTCTGACCCCTGCATGCATGCTGGAGCGCATCCCAGCTCCAGGAGCAGCTTGCAGAGCCAGTCATGTGCAGCCGGAGTTTCATAGGGGTCACTGAGACCATCGTAAACTGCAGTGGGGCTGTTTAAGCTATGAAACTTGGCCTTCTTCAAAACCACAGACAGGGAAAGTGAACCAGGGGAGAGGTGACTGGAGACCAGACTTGCTTGCCACAGATCAAAGCTTATGGAAAGTATTTTCAGGACTTCATTTGTGTAACTTCTGGGGTTGCATTTGCTTTTGTCCCTGTTCATTACAACTGATAGTTTTGGGGGGGCGGGTAGGTGGGGGGGGCTGGTTATCCGGGCTGATGGCGTTAGCAAGTGCCCATTGATCTGGTGTTTGGAAATAAAGTCTTGCTTAGACCTGGTCAACATTAGTCTCAAACGTTAGACCCTTAAACTATGTAGGTCCCTCTCCTGCTCTCAGATCTGTTTTATGCACCTCCGCAAAAGCAGCTACAGCACATGCCTTGGTGCAAAGTCCTGCCATTAGAGATGGGCCTCAACTGGACCCTACAGCCACAAACCTGGGGATGATCAGATCTGGACCTCAGTCTGTGTCTGTACAGCGCCTAGCACAATGGGGTCCTGGCTGCAGCAGGGGCTCCTCGGTGCTGCAGTGATACAAATAAATGAAAGTTCTATCTCTCGAGTCAGCTCTGCAAATCAAGGTCTCTGAACACCCAGCCCTGATACAAAGGCACCTAAGTCCTCATCCACTGCTACTTAAGGGACTTCAGTGGGATCAGGCTCCTAAAGCAGCTATGAGCAAAACTGAGTACAAAATCCAAACACTCAGAAAAGAATGGTGGATCCCAGGCCCATCTGGACATAAAACAGCAGTCAATTTAGTGTATAAAACATTTGTATCTCTGCTTTTTTTTTTTTTTAATGTTGCTCTTAACACACACACCCCTCCCCCCACCCCCACCCCCCAAAAAACCAGCTGATCTCCTAGATCTGAGAGTTTGGCAGTGGAACACTCAAAATAGCTGTGCAGAAATGTTTGTGAAGTTTCTCTTCCATCTACTGGTGGTTTAAAAGAAACAAACAACCCGCCACTTTGTGCCGCGCAGTGCATGGCCATAATATTGTGCACAGAAGAGAGCATGATGATATTGGGGGGGGGGTTGTCTTCTCCTTTGATTCGGAAAGCTTGCTACCAATGATGTGGCTAAACAGATATTGTGCAGCATAGTGATAACCAGTTTAAAGTCATTATACAAACGGTTTAATTTGATGTTGCTCTATAAATAAACGTAGATTATTTGCAGGCATATTTTGTTGAGAGAGAGAAAAGCTATAATTCCTAGTAACAAAATTTTTGTTACTGTTATAACATCATGATGTCTGCCATTCAGTGCTTAACTTCTCAGTCAATTTAAAAAAAATAAACTTTATCACATACCCAGTAAAAACAAAATGAAAACAGGTTAGCCATCTATCTACCAGCTACTTTCTAGAGGAGCAGCTGAAAGACAAAATCAACTACAAAACATAGGGGATGTAGATCTTACTATAAGACTGTGATGGACTTCAATGGGCTTTGGAGCAGATCCCTTTATCTTTGTAGATAATGGTAAGACTTGTTACATTTGATTTGCATGTCTGTTTCTCTAACTGGCTTTCTCTGGAAGTATCACTTGCTGAAAACATAGTTTCGTGTTTCAGTGAAGATGAAGTTTCCCTTTTCAAAACAGATTTTTGTTCTAAGGCAATACTCAAACCTAATAACCCATTACTGTAACTTGCAAAGCTCAAGGGATCTCTTGGCTCCAGTTAAGGTGCAGGGAATGGGCTAAGAAATGCTGCCAGAGCAGGTATGGAAAAGAGAGAGGATGCCTAGCTGTGGAGGTGTCAGGCAAGGTTTTGTAGAGTAATGGAAATAACTCAATGGAGTTTTTACAGGTGGCAGATGGGAATGTTTTGTTTGGTTAAAAAACATTTAACATTTTTTTTATAAACTAGTGTCAATACTCCAGACAGCTCAAAACACAATGGTTGTGGTGCCTATAACGCAGACCTCGGTGTCCTGTTTGACTGCTTGGTTCTCTGGATCATGGCTAGCATACAGAAGTAAAACCCTAGTCAGGTGTTCAGAACGGGAGCTGCAGTACGCGTGCATCCTAGTGGCTGGTGGGGAGAGATGGGTGAACAACCTCCGTGCATGTAACAGGAAGTTCTGACCCTTTCTCTTGGTGAAGACAGGATGCTTCTTGCTCAGGCGTGTGCTGTCTATGGATATATGCACAGCTGGTCTCTGGATCTGGCCCTTCAGGCCTAGTCTGAATCTACAAGCACAGAGTGGCTGTCAGCTAGTAGCAACATGCTCTTGTTGAGCTCCTCCATTTACATCTCCTGTTCACTGGATGAACCCCACCACAGCCACCTCTTTAGCAGCTGACCCGTGTCCTAGCCGCAGAAGGCATTTCTGCTCGGTGAGTGGAAGGAACGCAACAGTGAAGCTCTTCTCATCTGGAAGTCCCCTCATGTTCACAGACATTGGATCGCCAATGTCCTGGTGCATGAAGAGAAAGGAACACTCTGCTTTCTCTCACGGCGTTTGCTTACTGTGAGCTCCTTTCTGAACGAAACGTTTAAAGCTCACAGCGGGGGCTGCAGTCTGGAACTGGGCCCGCTGCTTGGAGTGCTGGTATCTATTCCAGAAGAGCTGCGATTCTTTCATTATTTATTACTCCATAAAACTACACTTAGATTCAATCTCTTGCTAAATTCATCTGCACAAATAAATATCACATTTTGCAAAGAAGGCAAAGACACATATGCCAATTTTGTGCTGCCGCTTTCTGGAGTGATGGCCTCAGCAAAGCAAGCTGTTGTATCTCTCTAGAGGAAACACTTCCACCGTGGGCAAGCCTTGATTAACCAAGCTCTTTCTTAAAAGATGCCTATGGTTGAAATAATAAGCGGAGGAATATTCGTTATGTTGTAATTTTGCATGCAGCACACTTGTTACTTCAGTTTTCCCTTTTGTTTTAGCCACAACTATTAAAGGACAAATCAGTCTTTTTACCTGGCCAGAACCTCCATTGACTGACTTGTGTTGCAACAACTGATAACTGTCTCCATTTACATTTTCTTAAATCGGCACGATCACAAGTCCCAATGCAGAATAAATCCATAGAGAGCACAAGGACTTGATTATTTGAGATCCCTGTTCTCCACTCCATCAGTGGGAGTTTTACCTGACTAAAGGCTGCAGGCCAGGGCCTGAAATAACCTGTAAACAAACTAGGAACTTGCTGAGCGTTTACAAACAATACGAAATTACTAAGAATTCATCCAAATGCAAATGTGTGTTCTAGCCAATTCAGCACCGGTGCTGGGGAAAAAACATTACTTCTCCTTACAAGGCATGTGTGACTTCCACAGGGGAAGAGAGATCATGCCCAATTTACTGGTAGGCCGAGTTCTAGACTTGCAGAATGATCACTATAAGGCAGCAGGTAGCGTTCTGACAAGGGCCTGGCACATCCCATTACAGTCCATCAGGGAGAATGTGTTTGACATTCATTAAACTAGAACTTCTGAAGAATAACATGCCAGAATGTTGTCAGCCATTTTCCCCCCTGAATCAAAAGGGCAGCCTCCCAAACTGAAACAATTACATTGTCCCTGTGCTTCTATGAACACATCTGGATACAGAATCATTAAGCAAGTGCCCCTTGATAGACTTGTAAAGAGCTCCTTAGGATTAAGAATGGCACATGAGAGGAGAAACAGGAAGCATTTATTGTATGTCAGGGCTAAAACTAAATTGGATCAGAGTCTGGAATAAAGTAACAAGCACAATATGAAAACACAATCTTAGCCCGGTGCTTATGATCTCCCAACCTCAGGGACATGAAGAATTGTGGGAAACTGTCAGCCATCCACATCAACCCAGGAATAGATCAGTGACCCATAATGCCCAAGAGGTGTCCAGATTGACTCTGCGTTTGAGAAAATGGACAATTGATGAATGAGTTGTAAATCACATTCTCTTGGTTGATTGGATACCCGGTGAAATGCTTCTTAAGTGAACACCACACAGACTGACAAACCATGGTTGGTTGCTTAATAGAGGTGGACTTTAAGGACCGGTGGAGCAAAATTATACTGCATGTCCTTTGAGATACTTTGAGAAGGAGTCCCAATATGGGTGGCCTCTTGTACAGATTTCATTGAACTGGTGAGATCCAGCACTTTTTTGCAGCAGAAACACAGAGGGGTAAATAATCATCAATCCTTAACAGGTGCTGAACCACAGTCCAGTTGTTGCCCCTGTCTTTACCGTCACTGCTGCAGCTCTTCATCTGTTAGGTGCTCTGTCTGTTGCTTGTTGGAGCCTACTTAGTTGGTACTTCCCTTCCATTCCTTCCGAGCTGCTTCTCAGAGGTCCTTTTTTCCATTTGATGGTGATGTTAGAATTTGCTCTCCTTTTGGCTCACACAACAATTCCCCCTCTAGTCATCTGCCATTCATTTTCCTACCCACAGCAGTAAGTGTGCCTGGAGGAGGGGGGGTGTTCTTGGTAGTGCAATGAAGCAATGATAAAGCAAATAGAAACAGACCTTTAAGGGGAAGGGTTCCTTCTCTTGTTCCACCCTGTTAGCTAGTGGGGAACCCTGCAAGGAGATACCATCTGCCTCTTGGTGACTTACTGGCTATGGTCTCATGAACTCCATGCATGATGTCAGGGTGGTGGACTGGCTCTTCAGGCAGTCTCGGAGGGCGATGGCTCTTCAGGGAAACCCATGGGGGTGAAGTGTAGGCTGAGGCTGTTAATGCCAGCCTCGGAAGGGGGTGTGCTTGGAATCCATAGAGTAGCAAGTCAAAGTGGTGGAAGATCACCTTGGATGGGGGCTGAGGTCTGGGGCTGGGAGGGAGCCCGGGCAGCCCCCAGGGGTCTGGCAGTGGCCGGCATGCCCCTTGGTCCTAGAGATGCCTGGCATGTTGGACTGTCCATCTGAGTTCAGACTCACTAGTACTAACCCCCGGTATCATGAGTTTCAATAGTCTTTTACCTCTTGTCATGGGGGGGGTTCTGTTCCACCTTCCTCTGTGGGCTGGTAGGGGAACCCAGCCCCCCACCCCCACCCCACTGGTTCTGGTCCAGGAACCTTTTAATAAGAGGTCAAGGCCCGGCTATGCTGACCTCTTCCTGGGCCACTTCCCACCTTGCCCTGTCTAGGACCTTACACCGCGTGCCTGGGGAGAGGCTGCGGGAATCGGCTCAGCTCTCTGAGCCTCTCCTGGTAGCACTTTTTGCCCCTGGCTGGTGCTGCACGAGCATCTTCTCCACTCCCCTGGCAGGGCAGTCTCTGACCCAGCAGGAGCCTTCTGGCTCCCTGCCAGCCTCTCCACCCGCACACCCTTTGCATTCTGGGCCCTGGGCAGCCTCAGCGGAGACTGGAAGATTTTTCCACTTGCTATCTAGGGGACAATGCGAGAGTATTGGTGGGAATTACTCTGAGACGTTGTGACACTGCACCCTTCCCACCCACAAAATATGACCTTAACCACATGTTAGAATGTGTTTAAAAATTGGAGCCCATCCCTGTGAAGCTAGGCTGGCTAGAGTTCTCAATGTGAAATGCTAATTCTTCTGACGCTTGTATCTAGGGCCCTACCAAATTCATGGTCCATTTTGGACAATTTCACGGTCATAGGATTTTTAAAATCGTAAATTTCATGATTTCAGCTATTTAAATCTGAAATGTCACAGTATCAAAGTTGGGCTCCTGACCCAAAAAGGAGGAGGGGGTCGCAAGTTTATTGAGGGGGTGGGGGGGGTTGCGGTACTGCTACCCTTACTTCTGCACTGCCGCGGGTGCCGGCGCTGCCTGCGGAGCTGGGCAGCTGGAGAGGGGCGGCTGCTGGCCGGGAGCCCAGCTCTGAAGGCAGAGCCGTCGCCCGCAGCAGCGCAGAAGTGCGGATGGCCTGGTGTGGGGTGGTCATCCTCACTTCTGCGCTGCTGCCTGCAGAGCTGGGCCCTCGGTCAGCAGCCGCCGCTCTCCGCCCACCCAGCTCTGAAGGCAGCTCAGAAGTATGGGTGGCAAAACCGCCCCCCAATAACCTTGTGACCTGCCTACAACTCCCTTTTGGGTCAGGACCCCCAGTTTGAGAAACACAGGTCTCACCTGTGAAATCTGTATAGTATAGGGTAAAACCACACAAGACCAGATTTCACAGGTTGGGATGGGGGGGGTGGGTGACTGGATTTCACACATTTTTTTCCTGGCCAAGAATTTGGTAGGGCCCTATCTATATCAGAGGAAAAATTGCAGCTCCAAATCTGGCATGTGCCAGCAAATTAATTCCTTGTGAAAGGGCCAAGTTCTGTGAAATAGTTGTGCTGTGAGGTTAAAAGGGCTGCCTCCTTGTATTGCCATTAGCCATCCTCACAAGGAGATACAGGTCTACTTATTGACAAAGGTGCCCCAGCGTTGTGAACTCATCGCAGTGAACCCCAGTGGTGCCAAACGAGTTTTCTAGCGTGTCTGCACAAATTTCTTTGAGCAAGAGGAGATGAATGAGAACTTGGGGCACTATGCAGGACTGTGACACTTAGCATAGATCATGGCTTTTCAGAGAGTGATTCAATACCTAGTATCCAGCGTTCATGGAGCGAGTCTGTAACTTGGAGTACATGGTCAGGGACACTGTTCCCAATAAAAAGGGGAAATGCTCGGGGCTTTGGAAACACTGTCAGTATAGATGAAAGCTGCAGATTCAGTTGGTTTTTAGGATGAATTTTTATTTTGTATGGAAGATATTTGACTGAAGACCATTGTTTGTAATCCAGACAATTGTTTTTGTGAAATACCCAAAGTCTGGGGGGAATTCCTGCTTTCAGTGACCCGTTTTCCAATCCAGAATGGGTGGCAAGACAGTCCTCACACCAATATAAACCCCTATGAGTGCAATTGACACTGGGCCTTTGATGTCAAGATGCCACTCCAGTGTCCTCAGCAAGATGGCATTACAGTGGAGAGACTTAGCCTTCGCTGGGATTTTTAGCTTTTGCAGACAAGAGCCTGGGTTCCTTGCGTAAGCTTCTTGGTGGTTGGGCCACAATTCTCCGGTCTCCTAAGTTTATGCAGCAGAAAACTTAAAGAATCAGAGGCCAGAAGGCAAAGACCCCCAACTTGTTTTAAAAACCTCATTTTGAAACCGTTCTCATGACTTTTTGGAGGAAGCCTGACTCCGGAATTCTGAACAGTTGGGGTTGGCCATGGGCTCTGCATGGGTTCCATCAACATGGAGTACACCCCAGGATCTGGGGCCTTGGAACCAGATTTCTTGTGGATTGTGACTTCACTAGTACAGCACACTATAAAGAGTAACTAAGATCAAAGGGGACTTGCAAGGTTTCTTTGGGTCCTGTTACTCAGCTGAGGGAAATTTAATAAGGACTTCAGAATTTTAATGACAACAAGATGGAAAAGGTCCAGCAGTGGTGCTGTGACCTTACTGAAAACTTCTGGTACTCCAGAGTACTGATATTTGGTAGAACTTTGTATTTGGGTTCTACATCCTTTTTATCTCCTAGGGACAGAGCATTATCCTCTTCCTGGCTACTAGAAATGTCATGATTGCTCCAATTTATGTTCTAATTCCACTTATGGTCTTTGGAGTATTTTGTTAGCCATTTCATACATATATTTAAACACAGATCAGTCTTCTGTAAGGCAACTTGGACCGAATCCTTTTAAGCATGAACTTCTCCTACTAGAAGCTTACTGACCTGTCAGTCAGTGACAGGTTACCATTGTGCACCAGCTCAAAGTACCTTTCTTCCTGCTTAGAATGCCTTTGTCAGCTTCAGTGATACTCTTTACTCTAGTCAGATTCTGACATCTGGGTCTGATTACTTATAATATTTAAATGCATCTTTCAGTTCTTTAAAATGTGTCACTTTGCAAAGACTGTAATATAAGAAGTTATCTCTCTTGCACTTTAAGGAAACTCTGTCTTAGGATCGCAAATGCAGCTGACAGCGTGGGACTGTTTTCTCTTCAGAGAGTCACATATGTTTGGAGCTACCATAGCTGGACCTTTTTTCCTGTCAAGCCAAAGTAAGGCCCCTAAATTCTAGTCAGGGTCAGATCATACTCTGTTGGTTGAAGCCAGTCCAATTCCGAGCATCTTTTTCCCCTGCTCTTATAAAAACACAGAACCATTCCAGGCTGAATTCTGCCTGCTCTGACTCCCCTCAGCTTCATGACGTGAATGGAGCCACATGGGGTGCAAAGCAGAGTGGCACTGCCTCCACCGGACTGCAATGTACTTCCTTTTCAGAGGTGTTTCCTTCATACAAGGGTAACATTTTCCTCTGCAAACTAGCTATTTTGGCTAAACTGGCTAGACTATGAGGATGGCGATCCAGCTGGTACTTCAGGGAAGGTTCCTACTAAAGGGAAATTAGTTTTATAGATGCTAAGCTTTTACTTCCTAATTTTAGCTACATTAGGATAGGGATAATCCTAATAGGATGGGATGGGGGGGGAGGCATAGCTCAGTGGTTTGAGCATTGGCCTGCTAAACCCAGGGTTGTGAGTTCAATCCTTGAGGGGGCCATTTAGGGATCTGGGGCAAAAATTGGGGATTGGACCTGCTTTGAGCAGGGGGTTGGACTAGATGACCTCCTGAGGTCCCTTCCAACCCTGATATTCTATGAGTTTCAATTAGCTCTTCGCATCCAGGGCTATCTGTCTTGTTTTGCTTAGGTGGACATTGGCTCTGATTTTTGTTCTTTTCTAAGAGCTGAACATGATTAAAAGGTCTCTCCTGTCTTCTGTTTTGCTTAGTATTTATACTCTGTGTCTCATTGTTTATCTGATTGCTCCAGATATTGACCTGACTTCTTGGAAGTGGTTTCTCCTTGATTAGCTTCAGCTACCATAGGGGGGTGGGGGGAGGTTCACTTCACTGTCTCTCCTATCACACCAGAATCACAACGCTTGGGTAAATGCATCCTCTCTCAGAATGACTACAAACGTTCCTATAAAGTTTTTCCTGCAGTGGTTACTTAGCAACAGTATCACCTTCTCCTGTCGCCAAGGTGATCTAGCAACTTGCTGCTGCTGGAAGGAGACCATTTTAGCAGCATCGAGAGGGTTAAAAGAAGGAAACAAACACTAGGAAGCCAAGCAAATTACCCACGTCAGCAGCATTAGCCCATTGCACAAATTCTACAACCAAATCGGAGTGAGGATTTACAACCCTTATCAACTACCTCCCATGTGGGAACGGCTGGTGCCAGGAGAAGCAGTCGGGCTCTTGGAAAAATGAGAAACCCAGAACTATGGAAAGGTGAGGAGAGTGGTAAACAGAGCAAAGACGGGGAAAACTGAATTGTGCTGGTCTCCTGGACTCCCTTTGGGTTTGTCTTGACCAGGATCCAAAGGTGTATTAATGTGTTCTAATGAATACCTTCTAAATATCTTCTGTAGACAAGGCGATGTATGCTTTAAGATATGGTAAACTAGTCAAGCTCAGACCTAGGCGTGAGCCTAAACTTCATCTTGACCAGCTTACTATGTGTCAAAGTCCACACTGCTTCCCAAGCTGCACTACTGAGAGCCAGTGTCTCTCGCGGTTAGAGCAAAGGATTATGTGTTAGGAGAACCTACTTCTATCCTGACTCTCTCCCACTGATCTGCCAGTGACCTTGAGCAAATCTCTCCGTGCCTGCTTCCCCAGGGATGAACTGTTGCTCACGAAGCACTCTGCACTTTAACTATTCCTTCCCCATGAGGATCTTGGACAGCAGCAAGGTTGGGTTTTTTACTATGTAAATAAAGCTGGTGGCCTTAGTCCAGTGTTCAGCGTATTGCACAAACTTTCCCCCATAGTAACTGACACCAATGGACCCCCTTGCTGGCAATTTCAACACAGAGGTCAGGGACTGAATGAACTTTTCACCTTTAGAGATGGCCTCTGGGTCAGCGTTGCCTGTTCTGTGGGTAAATAAAGGACTTCATTCTCCAGGGCTCTACCCTGGCACCTTCCAGGAGCACCATAGACTCTCTAGAAACTAACTCACAACCTCTCTGATAAGGTTCTTGATGATCTTGAATCATTCTCCTTTTATTTCTGTCCCAGCGGGGACTATAATTGGTGAGAATCTCCCAGCATTCCCACTAATAGATCTACCATTGCACCATTTATCTGGGCCACAGATCTCCCAGTCCAGGTTCCTCGCTGTGGCATTGCTGATTAGGATTCCTTGATGGTGCTTTGTCTGTTTCTCATGTCTGTCTCTGTCTCTGTTTCTCTGTGACTGGCTCGTGTTCAATAACTGGGCTGCTGACTCATCCTCCTCTGTCTTGTAGTGGGGCATGGACCAGTGTTAAAAGGCTGCACATCTGTGTCCCTTTGTTCTTCCCCCAGCATCTTCCCTAATGGCCGTATTTCTGCGTTTTCCATCTGTCCTGTTTCACTTTGCATTGTTTGGCATGCTGCAGCCCTTGTGTGGGTACCGTCCCGTTTGGCTTCCTTTCTCATTCTTGGAGGGTCAGCTGCCATGCAGGTTACCTCAGGCTCTTTATTGCCGAGCAGAGACTGGCTTGTGCTAAGTGCACAGGAATGCTTTGAACTCCTTTCACAGAGGGGAGCAGCTCTCTTGCTCTGTATTAGACATCTTCTGACCAGGTGGCGGCCATTCTTCACAGCAGCTCTTTCTCAGTTCAGCTTGTCTTCCCATTGGTTGGAAAGCTCAGAGACCCGCATTCTGCTATCTCAAGAATTGCTCTGTTTGATCTCTCCTGTGCAGTGTTAAAGCAAGCTTTGTGGCTGTCCTGTAATAACCTGTTCTGCTAATCAGTAGGTCTCAAACTCCCATTCATGTTCAGACTCTCTGCAACGACATTCATTTTGTGGCTGTTTTCTTCCATTGCTTGTATCTGTTGTACCAAAAAAAATTTGCTATAGATCCCACAGGAAGTGTATATTCACTAGGTCTAGTCAGGATATCCTCAACAAAATATAAGGAGGACTTGTGGCACCTTAGAGACTAACAAATTTATTTGAGCATAAGCTTTCGTGAGCTACAGCTCACTTCATCGGATCAGAAAATGATGATCCATCAGGAAGGTTTCTTAGGTCCAGGGTGGAACTGAGAGACACACCATGGACTAGCCAATAGCTCAGTGGTTAGGTCTCTGTGATACACCCACACCTTGAATACTGCATGCAGATCTTGTTCCCCCATCTCAAAATAGATCTCTTGGAAATGGAAAAAGCACAGAAAAGGGCAACAGACGTGATGAGGGGACTGGAACAGCCTCCATATGAAGAGAGATTAAAAGACTGAGACTGTCAGCTTGGAAAAGGGATGGGGGGGGGGGAGAGAGGATAGTCCTATAAAATCAGGACTGGGGGAGAGAAAGTGACCAGGGACGTGTTATTTACCCCTTCACATAACACAAGAACCAAGGGTCACTCCATGAAATTACTAGGCAGCAGGTTTAAACCTAACATAAGAAAGTACTTCATACAACGCACAGTCAGCCTGTGGGACTCATTGCCGGGGATGCTGTGAAGGTCAAAAGTATAAATGGATTAAAAAAAGTATTTGATAAGTTCCTGGAGGACAGGTCCATCCATGGCTATTAGTCAAGATGGTCCGAGATGTAATCCCATGTCCGGGGTGTTCCTAAACCTCTGACTGCCAGAAGTTGGGAGTGGATGACGGGGGATGGATCACTCAATAGTTGTCCTGTTCTGTTCATTCCCTGTGAAGCATCTGGCACTAGCCACTGCTAGAAGACAGGATACTGGGCTAGAGGGACCATTGGTCTGACCCAGTCTGGTCATTTGTATGTTCTGTCTGATTTGGAGCAGGTGCTTGAATCTGGGTTTTCCAGATCCCTAACCACACTGGGCTACCACATATGCTAGCCTGGTCGTGGTCTCATTTTTTCACAAGTCTTTGATGAAAGGTCTCGGTTTTTTGGTTTTCATGGAAATGAAAACAAATTCGCAAAATATCAGATTACAAGGAACAGAATTCTTGTTTTCTGGCCAGTCCTATCTTCCCTGTCCAATTGATGCACTGTCTGGTGTCAGTGTTTGTTGATTTTTTTTTTTGTTTGGTGTATATACCATTTTTAGTTTTATTCATACTTGGTTTTTTTTATCCTTTTATAATAAAGCTGATTGTGTGCCAGCCATGGAATGACAAATTATTTAAAATTCCATGTGGAATGGGACTGAACAAATGATCAATCTGCCCTGAAATGGCCCCTCTCTCCTGCTCCTAAGAATTGATAACACAAATTATTCCTGAGACATCCTTCTGTTGCTGATTGTATGCCTCATTGGAAAGTGGATCAATCAAAAATTCTCTTGGGAATGTTGCTATGGCTCTATTAAATTAATGCTTCTACAGTAAGTGAGTGATATAGATGGCATTTCCTAGGGCTGTGGATTTATTTTACAGTGGCCATTACTGCATGACATGCTAAGTTCTGTCGGCACTGTACTGAAATATCATTTTGTTCTCTAACTTTCCCTGCTAGACACACTGCAATCTCTCTCCATGCAGTCAATAGGCCGAATGAAAATATGACCACTCTATGGTAGCCAACAGAAAGGGCCTAATCTTGCACTGAGAGATCCACTAATACGGCCCCATGAGCCCATGCAGTGCCTTATTAAAGGCAGTGGGATTTCATGCAGACATGGGGCTCATGTCACAACGTAGGATCTAAACCAGATGCTAAGTGTTTATAAACTCAGGCCTTAAGAGGCTACATGAAGCTCCAGAACACTGAGGAGGGAAAGAGCTTTACAATTGTTTAAAACCGCTGTTGCATTTTACAGCATATGAAATGGGCTTACCCTGCTTATTTCACACCCTTCTTACCACTCTGCTCCTCCACCCTTTTTCTCTGAAAGGCTGCTCATTGAAATAACTTATCGCTATCTGCCTGATTCACTCCTCTCTAGGTACTTATGTATGCAATAGAAGATAAAAAGAATTTGAGAGGAGCTTCCATGTTTAATGTAAACCTTCAAAGCATGCTGCAGAGCTTCCCCCCTGCCCCCCAAAAACCCCTGGCAATTGGAGCTGGGGGACAGGGGGTGAGGTGGAGGAGAAGTGATGGAGAGGGAAGGTAACGGAGTTTGCCAGGAGCCTGGTTTGCCGGTGATGAGTGAAATGGTGTTGCACCACGCTCCCGCATGCTGGGTAGGTGTGTTGTGTACAGCCCTCAGGCAGCACTGGGCAGCCTTTCCAAACAGAAAAAAGAAAAGGAGTACTTGTGGCACCTTAGAGACTAACCAATTTATTTGAGCATGAGCTTTCGTGAGCTACAGCTCACTTCATCGGATGCATACTGTGGAAACTGCAGAAGACATTATATACACAGACACCATGAAACAATACCTCCTCCCACCCCACTCTCCTGCTGGTAATAGCTTATCTAAAGTGATCATCAAGTTGGGCCATTTCCAGCACAAATCCAGGTTTTCTCACCCTCCGCTCCCCCACAGACAAACTCACTCTCCTGCTGGTAATAGCCCATGAGGCTCTTTGGTTTTTTCCTTTGTTTCTGTGAAAGGCTGAAACATTCCCTGGGAATGTTTCTTTCATGCTTCTTCAAAAACCAGCTTTCCCCTGCAACAGCAACGCTGGAGAGTGTGCTGGGTTTTTTGTTTTGTTTTTTCTCAGCTCCAATGTAATAAGCAGCTGGGTTGGGGGCTGGGCAGCTGGTTAACTGTTTCACTGCTGGCTGTGTCTGGTGAATCCCCCTGCTGTCTCTCTGGGGCAGGGACCTGCTCTTTGTTATGTGCCTAGCACAGTGAGGCCTCATCCCTGACTGGGGACTTGAAGTGCTTCTCTAGTGCCCATAATGAATACTGGGGAGCTGGTCGGTTTGAGTGTTCGACTCGGTGGCCAGGAAGAGGGAGAACGCAGGAGCACTCCAGACACAGGCCTGTCCATCTCTTCCCCCCTACAAGGGCTACATGTGCAGGGAGCCCAGGAGCCAGTCATTCTGCCTCTATCTCTGTCTGATCCCCTTGTGGGGCTGGAGCAGCGCAGAGGAAGTGGCTGGAAGAGGAGAACATGGCCCTATATACCTGCCCCACGAGCCAATCCCTGGCCCATCATGTGAGGCCAGATAACTGTGTGCAAACAGCAGCATGTCTAAAAGTAGCAGAAGGTTTAATGTGCTGTGTCCCAACAGGAGTGATTGCTGGCCGCTTCCAGGCTATGCCATGAAATGCCTGGCTTGGATACCTACAGAGTAATGAGAGCTGCTCATGAGCTTCTGTGTCTCTTCAGCAGTCAGGTTATAATCCGGCCCTGAGAAAAACATTCCCTCTGGCCTGGCCCTGTTGGAGAGTAGTGGGAAGTGACACATGAAAGTGCAGGAGGGAGGCAAACCAAACCGGAAAAGGGGCGCACACGGCATCGGGGAAAGAGCTGTAGAGAACTGCACTGGGAACAAAATGGGCCCATCCTGCCGCCTCTCAGCCTGGGGGGGGTTATCGATCTAAGTTACACAACTTCAGCTGCGTGAATAACGTAGCTGAAGTCGACATACTTAGACCTACTCACCGTGGTGTCTTCACCGCGGTGAGTCGACGGCTGCCGCTCCCCTGTCGACTCTGCCGGCGCCTATCACGGCAGTGGAATTCAGGAGTCAACGGGAGAGCGCGTGGGGGTCGATTTATCGCGTCTAGACTAGATGCGATCAATTGCCCCCCGCCCGCTGGATTGATCGCTGCCCACCAATCTGGCGGGTAGTGTAGACATGCCCTCAGAAGCCTTGTCTGATATCGAATGACAGCGACACAAAAGTTGTGTGAAACTCCACACAGAAGCAGAAGCTCTTTGTTTCTGAACTATCTGGTGAGCTAAGCAGAACATGCACAAAATAAAACACCATGTAATTCAAATATCTGTAACCACTGTGGGTAACGAAATCAGAAGCTCATATGTCTCTAGTGATTCACTGAGAAAGTGACTCCTCCATATTGAGCCTGGAGAATTACAGATGAACTATACTAATGTGATAGGTGGGGTAGGTCTGGTAGCAGCAAGTGGCCTGTGAATGATGGTACCTTAGAACCCGCATGGTCCCTCTGTACAGCATGTGTATTCATACTAGAATACATGATATAGGGTTAAATGAGAACCAGGAAAGTCTGGGTTTGCTATGGTTTGGTTTGCTGGATCTTTGCTCTCCATCAGCTGAGAATCTGGCCTTTAGTATTTAGGATGTATGCCATAAACTTTAAACTGGTCTCGTCATATTTGATGCGCATCACCAAAAGCCGTGTAAATCTACCAGAGCAGGGTCCAGAGTGGAAATACTGCAGTGTGAAACATTAAGTTGCATGCATATATATATTGCAAAATAACTTCAATTCATTCAGCAGATGGGGAAGGTGTAAAGAAGTTGGCAAAAACATGCAACCCATAGGAACTGTCCCAGAAAACCTTCCTTTGGTTTCTCTTCTGAGCCTTACATTCATGTCCCCTTTTATGTAATGCTCTGTGTGCGCCTATATTACATACAGGCTATGCAAATTAAGATGCTTCACACACCACCTGTACCCTAATATATCCTAGGACATTTTGGATCATCCGATTAATACCATTTTAGCTAGTTCACTTCATGGTCTTTTCACATCTAATGTAGAGATTCATTTCTCGTTGAATTACTGACCAACTCTTCAATGATGTTTATATATGGGTAAAGGCTTCTCTGAAGGAATTGTTGACAGTACAGTCTGCACAAAGCTCTGTCCTGGATCATTGTCTTGATGTTCAAATTCCAAACAGTACTTTGCATATCCACTATTACGCTCACACACACAGTTTCTCACTTTGTTTAATGCTCAGATGATCTGGGTGAATCCTGGGTTTGGAGTCTGCATTAGTCAAGCACAATTCAAGCACACGGTCCAAAGGAATTCCACTTCGTGCAGAAACAAGCAAGCTGCTTCCAACATCTAGCAGATTCACTTCAGAGGTTCACAAAAACATTTTATATAGGTTTGATCCATGTGGTTTCACACCCCATAGGTTTCTCTTTCAAAGAACTCCAAGCCAAACTCGGTCGAGGGCACTGAATTTCACCTATTTGTCACAAGAAAAGAAACTGCCTGCCTGCTCTGCCTTCAGAAGGTCATCCTCATTCTTGATGGTTTTGCCTAAATAGTGCTAGACTGACTTGAGATCTGGGTTCAGTTTCCAGTCTGCCACAGACTCTGTCACCTTGGGCAAATCACTCAATCTCGGTGCATCTGTTTCTCTAGGTGAAATGATCCTTAGTTCTTCGGGGCAGGGACAGTCTGACCAATGTTTTATACAGTGCCTAGCTCAATGGGGCTCAGATATCAGCTGGGGCATCTAAATACTACTCTCATACTGACAAAATAATATCAGCTGGGCCCAGATTTGCTTCAAATATTACGCAGACTTAGAACACTTAGCACCTGATGGCTCCCAGAAATGACACAGACTATCGCAGATGTCCTTCAAAGCTCTGTTTTTTAACTAGGTGTCCAGGCAGCTAGATCTTGGAGAAATGTGGGTTGTGGTACAGCTCTTTTGTGAAGCTGAGCACATCCAAACCAAAGTTTAGTCTCGGACAGAAACTTTCTAGGTGAGCACTTCTGCCTGCCTGCAAAGAAAGCTAAAATTTTACATGCTGCCAAAGTGGTTATTATCTGAGTCTCAGATCTGTAATGAAACTCCTCTCCAGGTGAGTTTCATGTGGTCTGGGGTTTCATTGTGAACACATCATCCAGCTCTAAAAGTAGGAAAGAAACATGATTTCTCTTGAGATTGGAATTCTTTCTGAGCAATGCAAAGGGATTTGTGGGCCAGCTCTGAGGTGATCAGCACTTCTGAAAAGCAAGCTTCTCAATTAGCTCCTGGGGAGGCAGGGGGAAGAAGGGCAGATTTTCTAAAGCACTGGTGGGATTTAGGAGAGTGAGTCCAGCTGGCTTTTAGTGAGTGATGCTCCTAATTCCTTCAGACGCTTTCAAAACTCTTCCCCTAAACCTGGATTTAGGAGCTGAGCTTTAAGCATCTACAAATCCTGGCATAATACACAACCCTACATAGCTGTTGTGCTGAGGGGTGACTAGCACAAAGCGGTAACATTCATTTCCTGGTTTGCCTTCCCCACCCGGAGTCTGCAGCTGCATCTTGCTTGGAATTGCTGGGGCTTTCCTGCCAGCTTCCAAACCCAGGAGCCATGATGAGCAGGCTGCTTGCATGGGGCAATCTGCTTCATCCCCACCATTACAGAGGTGGGGAGAAGAAGGGGGCTGCCCTCCCCTGGGGAGTCAATGGGTCATAGTGGCCTGGGGTGGCCAGAGGAAGAGAGGGTCCTTTTGCCACCACTCATGGGTGCTGTCAGTACACCTCCCACTGCTGAGACTGACCTGGGGTGTCTGGAAGAGGCGCAGGCCGCTGCAAATGCTCCAGCATCTCGGCAGCTGGAGCCAGGGAGGATAAAGTTATAGCCGTTTTCCAGCTGGAAGCTCAGGGTGGTTTTGGCCTGGATATGCCACTGAGCTTCATTTTCTCTTGAAGTCAGATTAAGACACAGCTTTTGATAGGTCGCCCAAAAGTGAACCCTCCTGCTTTTTCCCTTGAACGTTTTCTGCTGACAGTTAATCAGGCATTTTCAGAACATTGGGAGCATTGCCAGTTGACGGGAAGTGACATGCAAACACTGCACTGCAGTGGAGGGAAATGGAAAGAATCTCTTGAAGATGATCAGACTGTCAGTTTGTTCATGTCCTCATCATCCCTTTCCCGAATCCTGACATTTGCTCCTACAGCCGCTTCTGTCCCTGATTGACCAGGACAAATTCTTTAGAAGCCATTAATTTCCCCTTCATTTGTGCAGCTGGACGGTTCTGCATTGGAGGTCCCAAAGTGATTTTAGACAGGTAGAGTTCCCAGAAAGAGGGGAGGTAGATTGCTGCACTCCCTGTCTAACATCACTCCCAAGCCAGCTTGCCCCAGCTGCTTGTTAATTAGAATCCTCCAGGGACCAGGAAAAGGGGAATCAGCGGGTGCAATTTTTCTTCCGACTAAGGGCCCATTCTCTGTATTTCCTCCTGTCCCTGTGGCTCTCTCCTTCTGGCTGTCTATTAGAAATAGATTGAAAAACCAAATCCTGCAAATGTCCTGCTTATTTGGTATGATGCCAAATTTGGGTGCTTTTCTCATTCCTCCAAGTACCATGCTCAGAAATCCATATTCGTGGTGACGACATCAGACTCAGAGGATTGGCCCGAGATGACTGGCTGGCATGTAACTTCTGGAATGCTGCTACGTGCTGTGAGAGAGCGGTGCCCAGCTACAGGGGAGGCACACTGAATAGACAAGATTTTTCAAATGAGTGATCCCTCCTCCGTGCACGCACACGCACCCCACCCACATGTCTGACTGTGAATCTCTGCATTGGTTAGACGTATGGTGCAGGGCCTCTCTCACAGTGACCAAAGAGCTGGCATGGTAACATGTCTGCACAGCTTGGCATGTGCCCAGCTCACTGCCAAAGTGGCAGATTCTGGATCTTGACCATTTGGCTGCATGTAGGAAGGGACTGTAACATTTGCACACTGGATGGTCTGCAGAGACCCGTAACTGCCCACATGGAGTGACTCAAGTGTTGCCTGTTTAAAATAAATTATTACTGTTCTTCCCATTAGCATGGAGCCTCATCACTTCTGTTGATACCAGTAGGGTGGCTGGCAAGCCCTTCATTATTTTTAGTAAAATGTTATGTTCCTTGCCTAGAACATAAGAATGGCCATACTGGGTCAGACCAGGGGTCCATCTAGCCCAGAATCCTGTCTTCTTTTTGGAAAGCGTAGGGGACAATTTCCTGGCGCAAGTGCTAGGGGAGCCAACTAGGGGGGGCGCTTTTCTTGACCTGCTGCTCACAAACCGGGTAGAATTAGTGGGGGAAGCAAAAGTGGATGGGAATCTGGGAGGCAGTGACCATGAGTTGGTTGAGTTCAGGATCCTGACGCAGGGAAGAAAGGTAAGCAGCAGGATACGGACCCTGGACTTCAGGAAAGCAGACTTCGACTCCCTCAGGGAACGGATGGGTAGGATCCCCTGGGGGACTATCATGAAGGGGAAGGGAGTCCAGGAGAGCTGGCTGTATTTCAAGGAATCCCTGTTGAGGTTACAGGGACAAACCATCCCGATGAGTCGAAAGAATAGTAAACATGGCAAGCGACCAGCTTGGCTTAATGGTGAAATCCTAGCAGATCTTAAACATAAAAAAGAAGCTTACAAGAAGTGGAAGGTTGGACATATGACCAGGGAAGAGTATAAAAATATTGCTCGGGCATGTAGGAAAGATATAAGGAGGGCCAAATCGCACCTGGAGCTGCAGCTAGCAAGAGATGTCAAGAGTAACAAGAAGGGTTTCTTCAGGTATGTTGGCAACAAGAAGAAAGCCAAGGAAAGTGTGGGCCCCTTACTGAATGAGGGAGGCAACCTAGTGACAGAGGATGTGGAAAAAGCTAATGTACTCAATGCTTTTTTTGCCTCTGTTTTCACTAACAAGGTCAGCTCCCAGACTGCTGCGCTGGGCATCACAGAATGGGGAAGAGATGGCCAGCCCTCTGTGGAGATAGAGGTGGTTAGGGACTATTTAGAAAAGCTGGACGTGCACAAGTCCATGGGGCCGGACGAGTTACATCCGAGAGTGCTGAAGGAATTGGCGGCTGTGATTGCAGAGCCCTTGGCCATTATCTTTGAAAACTCGTGGCGAACAGGGGAAGTCCCGGATGACTGGAAAAAGGCTAATGTAGTGCCAATCTTTAAAAAAGGGAAGAAGGAGGATCCTGGGAACTACAGGCCAGTCAGCCTCACCTCAGTCCCTGGAAAAATCATGGAGCAGGTCCTCAAAGAATCAATCCTGAAGCACTTACATGAGAGGAAAGTGATCAGGAACAGTCAGCATGGATTCACCAAGGGAAGGTCATGCCTGACTAATCTAATCGCCTTTTATGATGAGATTACTGGTTCTGTGGATGAAGGGAAAGCAGTGGATGTATTGTTTCTTGACTTTAGCAAAGCTTTTGACACAGTCTCCCACAGTATTCTTGTCAGCAAGTTAAGGAAGTATGGGCTAGATGAATGCACTATAAGGTGGGTAGAAAGCTGGCTAGATTGTCGGGCTCAACGGGTAGTGATCAATGGCTCCATGTCTAGTTGGCAGCCGGTGTCAAGTGGAGTGCCCCAGGGGTCGGTCCTGGGGCCGGTTTTGTTCAATATCTTCATAAATGATCTGGAGGATGGTGTGGATTGCACTCTCAGCAAATTTGCAGATGATACTAAACTGGGAGGAGTGGTAGATACGCTGGAGGGGAGGGATAGGATACAGAAGGACCTAGACAAATTGGAGGATTGGGCCAAAAGAAATCTGATGAGGTTCAATAAGGATAAGTGCAGGGTCCTGCACTTAGGATGGAAGAATCCAATGCACCGCTACAGACTAGGGACCGAATGGCTAGGCAGCAGTTCTGCGGAAAAGGACCTAGGGGTGACAGTGGACGAGAAGCTGGATATGAGTCAACAGTGTGCCCTTGTTGCCAAGAAGGCCAATGGCATTTTGGGATGTATAAGTAGGGGCATAGCGAGCAGATCGAGGGATGTGATCGTTCCCCTCTATTCGACACTGGTGAGGCCTCATCTGGAGTACTGTGTCCAGTTTTGGGCCCCACACTACAAGAAGGATGTGGATAAATTGGAGAGAGTCCAGCGAAGGGCAACAAAAATGATTAGGGGTCTAGAGCACATGACTTATGAAGAGAGGCTGAGGGAGCTGGGATTGTTTAGTCTGCAGAAGAGAAGAATGAGGGGGGATTTGTTAGCTGCTTTCAACTACCTGAAAGGGGGTTCCAAAGAGGATGGCTCTAGACTGTTCTCAATGGTAGCAGATGACAGAACGAGGAGTAATGGTCTCAAGTTGCAATGGGGGAGGTTTAGATTGGATATTAGGAAAAACTTTTTCACTAAGAGGGTGGTGAAACACTGGAATGCGTTACCTAGGGAGGTGGTAGAATCTCCTTCCTTAGAGGTTTTTAAGGTCAGGCTTGACAAAGCCCTGGCTGGGATGATTTAACTGGGAATTGGTCCTGCTTCGAGCAGGGGGTTGGACTAGATGACCTTCTGGGGTCCCTTCCAACCCTGATATTCTATGATTCTATGATTCTTCTGACAGTGGACAGTGCCCGGTGCCGCAGAGGGAATGAACAGAACTGGTAATCATCAAGTGATCCATCCCCTAGCACCCATTCCCAGCTTCTAGCAAACAGAGGCTAGGGACACCATCCCTGCCCATCCTGGCTAATAGCCATTGATGGACCTATCCTCCATGAACTTATCTAGTTTGTTTTTGTTTTTGTTTTTTGTTTTTTTGAACCCTGTTATGGTCTTGGCCTTCACAACATCCTCTGGCAAGGAGTTCCACAAGTTGACTGTGCATTGTGTGAAGAAATACTTCCTTTTATTTGTTTTAAACCTGCTGCCTATTAATTTCATACCTGACTCCTTTTTCTCTTCCCTGACACTAAAATGGAAGCTGAGTGGGGCTTTTTTAGTTATTGAATAGGAAGAATGTAATTAACTAGTCTGTCATAACTCTATCAGGACTTTACATTAGCTGTGATGACCCCAATCTATCCGTGTAATAAGCAGCCATTTTATTAGCTAGACAGATGCCTTTTGAGTCGCTCCTTACAAAAGTGCTGTGTTTGCTGAAATAAGTTTCAGTAGTTGTGATTTATTTTTTACATAAGGGAGTTTTATTTATATAGTGCAAATTTCTGGCCCTAATTATGCAACTACTCATCAATAACACCACACTTGCTTGCAGTTTCTTAATTTTTTCTTTCGTTCTGATCTCCTTTTGTGTTCTGTAGCTGCACAAATAGTTTATTTGGTGCAGTGTCATCACTCCTAAATTATAATATTAAAGATACCTTTAAATGTGTCACCACAAAGATAAATGTCCTCTAATTAGAACATACTGGAGCTGCTTGATCTTTCTTCTTGGTAGAGGCTGTTTGGAATTGAAGTGAGAGCCAAAAAATAGGAATCGGGAGGATTCATTAAGCTTTATGCTTCACTTTGGCTCAGATAAAACTTTCTGAGGTCTTTATTGAGTAACTTGCCTGAAGCTCTTGTGTAAGCGTCTTTCTTAGCTGCTAGCGCTTCAAAAAACTAACTCTCTTTAAACTTAAGGGTTTTGTCTTCTCTGCTCAAGGCCATGTTCATAAAAGTGCATGATACAGTACCAGGGTGTCTGTCCCAGTAATTCAGTGCCCCACCCCATTCTACCACCATCTATATGGGATGCTGGACAACACTTGGAAAGAAATACAGTTAAATATAGTGAAACAATATTAAAAACCTGCTGAGGGTCTGGGAACCTGCCCATAGATCGTTGTGCAGAGAACTGCACCACTTGGGATGCCAAAGTCCTGGGCAAGAAATGTGTTCTGTGGGAGTCAAAGGAGGGATCCATTGTAAGTGAATGTCTCCTCTCTTTAATTACAGATTCCTTTCTATTTTCAGGAGTTGGGATATGTACTTTTGCAGAGTTAATCTACAAAAGAGAATAAAATGTAAAACTATGGCTTGTTTTCCTCATCAGTCCTACCTTAGTATAAGTAGAGTTGCACATTTGGTATTTAATATGCTAGGATGCTGAATTCCACAGTTAACAGGAGAATCCTGAGTATCATTGACTCGTCAGAAAATGTGGCTTCTCTGAAAGGGGAAAATGTTTTTCAAACAGCTCCAGTTGTAAGATTCCTCTTGTGAGATTTACCCCCCGGCGAGCTGAAAGAATGTTAGTTTGCCCCATCAAACCAAAACGGTAATGTGCCTGCTGCTGTTCACCCCAGAATATTGTCTGCGGCACAAGAGCCTGGCTCAGTACAGTGCAAGATATAACTGAAGATGCAGAGGGTAAAAGTGACAGCCTTCCACGTCCACACCGTACAGAAATATCAGGGCACCCCGCCCAGCCAATGCTCATATCATGCTTGCAATGCTTAGTTGCATGTTACCCAGAATGCTCTTTGAGCCGCTTTACGGCCATGCAGTTGTCTGAGCTCTGGGAACAATAGCAGGATCTGGGCTCATAGACTCATAGATATTAAGGTCAGAAGGGACCATTATGATCGTCTAGTCTGCCCTCCTGCACAACGCAGGCCACAGAATCTCACCCGCCCACTCCTGCGATAAAACCTCTCACCTATGTCTGAGCTACTGAAGTCCTCAACTCGTGGTTTAAAGACTTCAAGGAGCAGAGAATCCTCCAAGTGACCCATGCTACAGAGGAGGGCAAAAAACCCCCAGGGCCTCTGCCAATCTGCCCTGGAGGAAAATTCCTTCCCGAACCCAAATATGGCGATCAGCTAAACCCTGAGCATGTGGGCAAGACTCACCAGCCAGACACCCAGGAAAGAATTCTCTGTAGTAACTCAGATCCCACCCCATCTAACAGGCCATTGGGCCCATTTACTATGAATAGTTAAAGATCAATTAATTGCCAAAATCATGTTATCCCATCATACCATCTCCTCCATAAACTTATCGAGTTTAATCTTGAAGCCAGATAGGTCTTTTGCCTCCACTGCTTCCCTTGGAGGGCTGTTCCAGAACTTCACTTCTCCAATGGTTAGAAACCTTTGTCTAATTTCAAGTCTAAAGTTCCCGATGGCCAGTTTATATCCATTTGTTCTTGTGTCCACATTGGTACTGAGCTTTAATAATTCCTCTCCCTCTCCGGTATTTATCCCTCTGATATATTTATAGAGAGCAATCATATCTCCCCTCAGCCTTCTTTTGGTTAGGCTAAACAAGCCAAGCTCCTTGAGTCTCCTTTCATAAGACAGGTTTTCCATTCCTGGGATCATCCTAGTAGCCCTTCTCTGTACCTGTTCCAGTTTGAATTCATCCTTCTTAAACATGGGAGACCAGAACTGCACACAGTATTCCAGGTGAGGTCTCACCAGTGCCTTGTATAACGGTACTAACACCTCCTTATCCCTACTGGAAATATCTCGCCTGATGCATCCCAAGACCGCATTAGCTTTTTTCACGTCCATATCACATTGGCGGCTCCTAGTCATCCTGTGATCAACCAATACTCCAAGGTCCTTCTCCTCCGTTACTTCTAATTGATGCGTCCCCAGTTTATAACTAAAATTCTTGTTCTTAATCCCTAAATGCATGATTTTACACTTCTCACTTAAATTTCATCCTATTACTATTACTCCAGTTTACAAGGTCATCCAGATCCTCCTGTATGATATCCCGGTCCTTCTCTGTATTGGCAATACCTCCCAGCTTTGTGTCATCCGCAAACTTTATTAGCACACTCCCACTTTTTGTGCCAAGGTCAGTAATAAAAAGATTGGTCCCAGAACTGATCCCTGAGGAACTCCACTAGTAACCTCCCTCCAGCCTGACAGGTCACCTTTCAGTATGACCCACTGTAGTCTCCCCTTTAACCAATTCCTTATCCACCTTTCAATTTTCGTATTGATCCATCTTTTCCAATTTAACTAATAATTCCCCATGTGGCACGGTATCAAACGCCTTACTGAAATCTAGGTAAATTAGATCCACTGCGTTTCCTTTGTCTAAAACATCTCTTACTTTCTCAAAGAAGGAGATCAGGTTGGGCTGAGTTTGTAGGACCTTAACGCTGAATAGAACATGACTCACTTATGTATGGTCGATAAGGTGAAGAAATAGTGTGTGTGTGTGTGTGTGTGTGTGTGTGTGTGTGTGTGTGTGTGTGTGTGTGTGTGTGTGTGTGTGTGTGTGTGTGTGTGTGTGTGTGTGTGGTTTCTTACATTTCTTAAACAGGAGTCTGTTCTGACTATTCAAGCCCTCTCAGCTCTACTGCTGTCACTGTGCATATATAAAGGGAACTGTAAATGTTTCTGACACTTGTCGACAGCTATTGCCACATATATTGGCAGATACTAAACCGCAGTGCGAACAGCATCATGTGTCCCATGAGCAGCGCAGCCAGCACCCATCACCTATTTCTCCTGGTTCCACCGCATCTTCTTCTGGAGTTCTGAGAATTCTGTGGTGCGACTAGCTTAAAAGGCATTAACGCAAACATTCATTCTCTGTACATCAGAGAAGCTAGGGCGGGAAAAGACCTAGTCTAATCTGTCCTCCAGCTGGAGAGAGTGGGTGTATTGGCCAAAACTTAAACTAGGCACCTATAATGACCTGACTGTTTGGGTTTTTTTTAATCAATGTTGAGTTCTAAACTTCAATGGGAGTGGCAGACAGTTGGCACCTCTGAAAATTAGTCATTTATTTTTAGGTGCAGCATCATTTTGATGTTACAATGTAGGCTGAAGACAGATTCTGGAGGGCCCGGAAGGTGGCGTTTGGGGCTAAAGGAATCAATCCGTTGCTTTGCACAACCACCCGAACTTAATGAAAAGCAAATTAAGGAGTGTTCCCTGTTTCCCACTGGCTAAGCAAGACATGACATAACATCCTACTTACCAAAAATAAGAGAAAACTTAAAAAAACCTATTGCTACTGTTTTCCCCTTCCATTGGTAGGTTGGTATGGAAAGACTCTGTGGGACAGATTATTAAGCTATCTATAGAATGGTCTTCATGCAGTTATTTCTATCCTTCTAAAAATGGAAATCAGTCAATAAATATCCAATATCCAATTACATGATTTTTTCCCCTCAATGTTTATAAATTTGTATCCATTCCTCTTGCACGTCCCTGATACATGTTCTTGGCATCAGGTAAAAACTGCCTTTTCTGAATGCTGCACAGCAGCTGTATTTCTATTCAGCAAACTGGCTTAAATACGGTGACAACTGTTTCAAGCAATCGTCGTAAGGACCAGCAAAAACGAGGCACCAGGTGGAGGTGGTCTTTACAGCGCAGACACCATTATACAGGAAACCTAGGGAATGCTTTAAAGTAGTTGCTGGAAGCAAGGGGCTAACTATTTTAGACTATCCTAATGCAGGTTCTGTTGTAATATCTCAGAGTAATTGACTACAGTATTGGCCTGTCTTTCAATTCCCCTCTGAGCAAACTGCTTTTGTGTTGCCAGAAGTAAAGCAAACATAAAACACAAATAATTTGAAACATCTTGTTTGTTTTTGGTAAGTTGATTTTTCCCCAGACAGCAGCTGCTTAAACACAAAATGGAGGCAGATGCAGGCATCTAAGGATGATCTTGAATGTTACAAAGGAAGTCTAAAGGATGAAGGAAAAACCCTCATTAGCTGTCCTTGCAATCAGCCCTATGAATTTCTGCTGTGAGCAAGTGAGTGCAAAGAAGTCTCCCTGATGTGCGTTACAGGTTTGCAAAGATTTGTAGGCTCATTAGTCAGATTAACATGCAGGAGTAAAAGATTACAAAGGGAAACGATGGTTAGAGATGAGAAATTTATTTGATGGATGCAGCCAAATAAGTTTAGGCTTCTAAGAAGTAGGACACCTGTATAGCTGAGTGAATAATTCAATGAGTTCCCTCTTAAGGATATCTAGGAACCAGAGGTGCTGGAATAATTTGCATGGTGGGAGTGCTGAGAACTACCAACTGTAAACCCTGTATATGAGGGAAATCACTTCAAGCTGGGGAGGGGGAAGCTGTACCTCTCACTCCCTAGTCCCAGCACCTGTGCCAGCAAGTGCCATGACTTTTTTTTTTTTTTAAACATTATGGCTCACTTGAAATCCAGGCTGTGTGCGTAGCTGTGATTAGTTAGGTAAGTTTCACGGTATTTTCTAGTCGCTGGCTGGATGAATTCTACTCTGGTAAACAAACTCTGATGCATGAGCGCTCCTGGGAAGTACATTGACTCACGCATGCATTCTGAAAATTCACCTTCTGCAGACATGTTGTGCTCGTAAAATACAGTCACACAAAAAGAAGGCAAGTGCGAAAGAAAGGCATACTGTATCAGAAGTGAATTTGCTGTGAAATTCAAGTTCATGCATCTGGAAAGCTCTCTGCATCTTGCCGAACTCTGAACAACAAAACGATTCCCCAGGTCCTGACATAATATGCAGACAAAACCAAATAGTCAAGCACTGTACTTGGCGGCTACTTAACTTGCTCCTCTCACCAGCCACTTCTACAGCTCTGCAGGGTCAAGCCCACCTGCAGGTCGTCCAGGGGGTTCTGAGAAGCATGCTGAGCTTGTGTCACTCCTGCAGAAAAGGGAGAATGCAGTCCCCCTACCTACAGTTTGTCTGTGCACCAGCTGCGGGTGCACAAGCAGGGACCAGACAGGCCAGTCCTCCAGCATGCCTGGTTGTGTCCCCTTTGGAGCAAGGAATGCCACTTGGAACACTGACCACAAACTAAAATAGCGTAAGGCTTTGTTCAAGCCCAGTGAAGTTGATGGGAGTCTTCCCACTGATTTCAGTGGGATCAGGACCCTAGTGCTCAAAATGAACCCTGGGCCTGTATTGTCTCTGCACCTTTTATGGCTATGGGAGAGAGAGACACCCTGCCCAAGTTAGCTCTTAATTCTTTAAGAGCTAGATTGAGACTTGGGTCATGCACTTGCACAAGGCAGGACGAGGGAACAAGGTCTTCCTGGCGCCCTGTGCAGCTGACCCAGAACTTGCTCTGGGCTGTGCTTAAAGTCACCACCTAACCCTAAGGAATCAACAAAATCTTTGTTTGTTAAAACCAATAGGCGGCTTCGCGCATCCTCCCAATCTGGTCTCCTCTGTAAACATCTGTCGACAAGTTACATTTTTAACAAGAGTGCTTCAAAACCAGGGCTGGCACCAACTTTCCAAGCAGGTGCTTGGGGCGGCATTCAAAATGAGGTGGCAGTCTGTGTCCCACAGTGGGAATTTGGCAGCAGCCCCGCTGCTCTTCCCGCCGTGGCGGCTTTTGGGCGGCAGCTCCACCGGTCTTGAGGTGGCGGCAGTTCGGCGGCGACTGCTTGGGGCAGCAAAATTGGGAGAGCCGCCCCTGTTCAAAGCAGTTCATAAAAGTGCCTTTGACACAAGCACAGCCTCTTCCATTGTTTAGTTCTGCCTTTTTTGTCTTCTGGAGCTTCACCATGGGCCAGATCTTGCTTTGTGCCTCGTTACTTTAGAATATTGCAGCAATGAGCCACAATAATGGGTGTGATGCTGCATTGAGATGATGGCTGAGATCCACGAAGCTACAGAAAGATGATTCTTCAGAAAGAGAAATTGAAATACCCTTTTTACAAGGCATTTTTCCTAGGGGGATTTTAAAGTTATGTCAAAACCGGCTAAGGGCAGAGAGAGGCAGAAAAGGAGTGAAAATGTTACAGAAAGCGCAGAGACCAAATGTGTGGAGTGGCTCTCTGAAATGTGTCAATTATTTCAGGCCTAATTGCCCTTTCTGGGATGCAGGTGGAAGTCTTTTGCTGGTCTTCAAGTCCCCCACACTTAGATAATCTAGGGGAAATTTCTTATTTATCTTTGGTCCAAATCATTAAAATCAGCATAGTGAACAAAGCAAAATGAAAAGCAAGTTGAACAATTCATTTTTTTTTTTAAAGTTTGAGGTGGGGGATAAAAGATAACGGAAACCAAAAAACCATTCTCCTTCTGTCTTTAGTCTCTTTCATCACCACAGCAAACGAGCATCTCCCAAGATAAGAACCTTAGAGACTAACCAGTTTATTTGAGCATGAGCTTTCGTGAGCTACAGCTCACTTCATCGGATGCATAGCATATCGTGGAAACTGCAGAAGACATTATATACATACAGAGACCATGAAACAAAACTTCCTCCCACCCCACTCTCCTGCTGGTAACAGCTTATCTAAAGTGATCTTCAAGGAGGGCCATTTCCAGCACAAATCCAGGTTTTCTCACCCTTCCCCCCCCCACCATAGACACACATACAAACTCACTCTCCTGCTGGTAATAGCCCATCCCTCTTTGAAACCTCTCTTTATAATGCACATGATAATCAAGGTGGGTCATTTCCAGCACTAATCCAGGTTTTCTCACCCCCCCACACACACCCCCCTCCAAAAACCACACACACAAACTCACTCTCCTGCTGGCAATAGCTCATCTTACAATGTGCACAGCAATAATCCAAGTTTAACCAGAACGTCTTGGGGGGGGGGGTTTGTAAGAAAAAAACAAGGGGAGATAGGCTACCTTGCATAATGACTTAGCCACTCCCAGTCTCTATTCAAGCCCAAATTAATAGTATCCAATTTGCAAATGAATTCCAATTCAGCAGTTTCTCGCTGGAGTCTGGATTTGAAGTTTTTTTGCTTTAAGATAGCGACCCTCATGTCTGTGATTGCGTGACCAGAGAGATTGAAGTGTTCTCCGACTGGTTTATGAATGTTATAATTCTTAACATCTGATTTGTGTCCATTTATTCTTTTACGTAGAGACTGTCCAGTTTGACCAATGTACATGGCAGAGGGGCATTGCTGGCACATGATGCTGGAAATGGCCCTCCTTGATGATCACTTTAGATAAGCTGTTACCAGCAGGAGAGTGGGGTGGGAGGAAGTTTTGTTTCATGGTCTCTGTGTGTATATAATGTCTTCTGCAGTTTCCACGATATGCTATGCATCCGATGAAGTGAGCTGTAGCTCACGAAAGCTCATGCTCAAATAAACTGGTTAGTCTCTAAGGTGCCACAAGTACTCCTTTTCTTTTTTCTTTTTACGAATACAGACTAACACGGCTGTTACTCTGAAACAAGATAAGAACAAGAACCATTTTAGCTGTGTATGGCCTCCGGGTTGCTTCTGCTCCTATGTAACTAGGTAAAAGGAAACCTAGTGAGCCTTGCCTGTTGTATCTCTTTTTTGGTTCTTGTTTCACCTTTTTCAGAACTCCAGTTATTTCTGTCACCCATTTCTTTAAAAAAAAAAAAATCTGTATTTTGTTTCTCTTCTGGATAAAGAACAGATTTTTTTTCCTTAGGTTCTAGTTCATAACTGACTGCTGTTAACAGCATCTCCAGGTAAGAGACTGCCTAGCTCTGTAGGATTTTTCTCAAAGTAAGTGACAGGAGGAAAATCTTAACTGTATCCTACACTTCTGTGAAACTTTCTTCTCACTGATGCATTTAACATATGTTTGTCCCTTCAGAACTAATCCAGGCTCTTTCAAAACCTTATCTGATTATTAGTTCATACCCTGTAGCTGGTATGACTTCTAACTTCCCTCTTCTATAATTCCCACAAAATTCTTGATTAACTTCTGACGTATTCTGCATAATGTTATCCCATAACTGGTTGGTTAGTCTCAGAATTTCTTTAGTAAGCCCTGCTGCCTTGACAAAATTAATGTTCTAGTGATGTTGCATTCTGATGATAAACCTTCTTTTAAAGAAAAACCCTCCACACTGAGCATACATTTTGATCAGGCTAACACTGATCTTCCATGTATTAATATGAATGAGTAGGATTAGCATGAGAAACTTTGCAGTGTCTATAAGCTCTGGAAGTCTGTGCTAAAAGTTTTAGTGTTAAAAGTTCACCTCAGTTTGCTCATCCTTGAAGCATTTATTAAGCTACAATGAAGGATGCCAGCCCAATACCTGAGTGAAAACATGAAATGTACTTAAAAAATTGGAGATAATATTGACGTAGAAGATTTGGAAGCCAGCAGGAATTTCTGAACTTGGGCTTCCTTTTTCCCCCCTGTAAAATATATTCCTGACACCTTTCTTACTTACCTCAAGGTAACAAACATGTTGTCTTATTGTTCAGGTTGACCCCTAAAATCATACACAAGCCTAATTAATCTATACTTTGTTGAATTAAGAAGTTAATTGAAGAGACTGGACCTCCATAACCTCTTTTTTAAGAAAGGCAATGCAAAGGAGGGCAAGAATTGCCTTTTTTGTGTTTGTACAGAGCCACGTACAATGGGGCCTGCATCACAATAGTGCGCTACCATAATAAAAATGTTCCTAACCTTTTCCAGGCTGTGGCTCCATGTTAAAACCATTTCAAGATACCATTCCCATGGACTTAAGACAAGCCTGCCCTCATCTCCCTGGCAGGTCATAATCGTAAAGGTCCCGCTGGCCTTTAAAACTGATGAATGAAACAGAGGATGTCTCTGCCAACTTCCCAAGGCCCTGGCCCTGTCTATGACTCCTGAGTTCAGAACCCAGTTTACTGCCATACCGGGGTGAAGTAGCAGCAAAATGTTACACAAATACCATATGTATAATTGCAAACTATGAAAGAGAGACCCAAATCAAAATAACCAATCTGAACTGCAGGGAACCATCAGACCTGGGTGTGGATCTGCAATTTGACAGGCCACCTTCTCTCTCTGATGCGTTGTCTTTAAACCTTGGATCTTAACGACTCAATTTTATGCAAATTCAGACCTAGAACCACTCTCTGTAGCCTGTGCCGATTGGTACAAATCAGACCTACATATGGGCCCAGTTCTCCTCTCACTGACACTGGTGTAAATCAGGAGTGACTCCATGAAAGTCATTGCAATTATGGCTGAGCGAAATAAACATCGGCGAGGATAGACTCGGACCCATGTCTTGCAAAAATTGGGCCTCTTACCAACTGCCAAACATTTTTCTGTCCCAAGAAGCAGCCCATGACTCTGATGTCTCCGTAACTCACTGCAGCGCTATCTAGTGAGCCAGATGAGACTTGCAGATTAGTTCCTCTTCTCTACGTGGCTTGGAAATGTGACTTTAACCACAAGGGCTTTCCTGGGTTGGCTTTCTTTCACAGCCAGCATGGCCAGAGACAACTGCTACAGCATTTCTATTGGATGGAAACGTCAGGGAGGTTTCTGGAAATTGCACTGGTGAAGAGTGGTTTTTTGTTTTTGTTTTTTTTTCTTGACAATATCCTCCTCTACAATTCTCAGCAGCTGTGGATTCCTCAGAGGCATTTTAATTGCAAACCCTCTGCTGCACTGAATGTTTCTCTTCAGCCCGTGACAAGAAAACCCATCACCAGGAGCACCATGTGTTGGGAGTGAATGCAATGTTACTGACAGCTCATAAACAAAACAAGGTTTGCTAATGCAGTCTGCTCACTTCCCAATACACTGAAATGTATTTACTGGGCTGTATAAAGGACTCCCCATCCTAAAATGCATTAGTTAGTAGGTATGGCCCCTGAGTGTAGATGGGGTTGGAGCAGATAAAAAGACAAGTTATTGAATTTATTTGATCACCGGAACCCATCTTCCTGTGATCAGTGCCTATTCTTTGTGTACATGTGTTGCATTTTATCAAATATAGATCAAAGTATTGTGTGGTGAGACCAGCCATAAATATTCTCTCTCATTATTAAACAGACTAACTCCCATCATTCTATAGAGTTAGTCTGTGTTCTGAACAGAGAGAAATGAAGAGGATAAATCTCTTTTTGCCATTTGTTTCCTAGGGCAGGCACAGTGGCTAAGTAGGACGTGGATTTTGTTTTCATTACCATGCATCACAGACTTCATTGACAGGAAGTGCACATATCCCAAAGGGCCTGTGAAGACAAATGAAAAGCTTGTGGCCCCACGTCAGACCTGCCAGAAGCAGACGCAGGTCCCTTGAAATCAGTGGGCTGACACACCTATGTACACATCTGTATTTGATCTTGTTTTAAGTTCTGATGAATGTCTGGGCATATTTCACATCTCAGCACAGTCAGACATCAAAAATAGAATCGGTGCTGGCTGCCACATGGCCCCCTGTCTGTGTGCCTTGTAAGTGCGAGCCTTCTGTGGCCATGGAAACACAAGTGAGTGCGCTGCACCAGCACCATTCAGGCAGGGATCCCGCCACACTCTACGAAGGTGAAGCTAAACTCACACACAGGCTTTAGGGGAGTGCTTGTTATCCCCATTTTACAGATGGGGAAATGTGAGGTCCTGGAAAACGTGGGCCCAAATTTTCCCCTCTGCTTTTGCAGATGTGGAACGAAAAGCCAGCAGCTCTAGCTACGTAACATGGAAGGGGAAGGTCCAACATGGGTGTGCCCTCTCCAGTGGAAGCCTCTCACTATGAGCTGAATGAGGGAGAGGGAGGTGAAGCTACAGCGGAGAAGAGATTGATGCTGTGGGAGTGTTTGCCTTCTGCTGTATTCAGTGCCCTTATCTCTGCTTAAGTGGATGCTTAGCCAGGTCTGGGTCAACATTATCTTAGTCTCTTCCCCCCTCTCCACTGTATGGAAACCTACTGCACCCAGAGGGTCATCCTTGACAAGGCTGCATCTAGCCTACCATGGAGCTGGAGAAGAGATACAAGTCCTTCATGTGATTGAGCCTTGCTTCTGGTGGCTTTCCTGGGATCTGCAGACTTAGGAGCAATGAACCCCCTGGTCATTCTGCAAGGAGCTGACATAATTCCCCACCATCCTTCAGGTCCTGCAGGATCTGGGGTAAATTCTGCAAGACTTTGTCCGATTTTCCCCACACAGTAGATAAGTGGAAAAACTTTCCAAGGGTCCTGGCGGATTCTTTATCCGGGGCAATTTTTAAATCAAGAGGAGGTTTTTCTCAAAGTTCTGAGCTCACTCAGCCAGGAATGCATTCAGGGAAGCCGTAGGGTATGTGTTCTGCAGAAGTTCAGACTAGATGAGCATAGTGGTCTCTCTTGGCCCCGAATTGGTGAATTTGCCCAAGCTCACATGGGGCATTTGAAGCAGTCAGAGCCCTGTTCCCTGAGTCCCAGTTCTGAGTTTTAGCCATCAGCACAGTTTTCAGGCCCTACTTCTAGCCACTGTCCTCACCTTGCTGCTTAGCAGCTGCAATCCCCAATTCCCCATTGGTATTCTAGCTGAGCACTATCTGAATTGTCTGGATATCAATTTCATCTTCATTTCACCACCGTCTGCGTGGCTCATGAAGTTGCCTATCCCCCACATAACCTGAGGAGGAAGGTCATGAACGTATCTCTTTTTATTGGATTTTAAAGTAATTCCTGGGTATACTGAACATGCTTTTCATGTAATAGCAAGCCCCCCATGCAACAGAGACGATGCTAACATTGCCTTAAATTAATAAACTACAGTATCACAACCACGTCCTTTTGACTTTTCACACGATTTTGGAGAGTCTCAGACAAGTGAATAGACTCATCTCCATCAATCCTATTTCCAGTAAGAATCATGCTAAAGAGAAAATACAGACACTATGGAATCTTCTGCAGAGCTCCTTAGAACCACCAGAGCTATGTCCCATCAGACACAATCTCCCATCTTGGTGTGAGGAGGTGACACAGCCTGCTAGTAATTGCAGACCCAGCAGGCACAGCCAGCTCATTAAAATGCTGCAGCTGGTTAGAGCGAGGAGTGATTCACAGAGACAGGGGACACGATCACTTTCCTCTTTGTCTGGCAAATAGTTGTCAGAGTTTAAGGCTGGAGCCGATCACCAGATACCTGGTGGGTGGCCTGCATCACAGGCCACCCAAACCACCTACCCCACTAAACCCAACAACCAAAATTAGACCAAAGTAGCACAGCCCACAGGAGACTACACTGTTATGGGCCACAGGCAGAGAATAGGAGGGACTAAGGTGCACCAGTGCCTGGGGCTCCCCAAAATGGCAGGTAAACTATTAAGTGAAAGATACCCAGATATTCCTGGCAAGTGACCCACACCTCATGCTGCAGAGGAAAGTGGAACCCCCGCCCCCCATAATGAGATTACTTGTTTGGTTGATGAAGGTAATAGTGTTGATGTAATAGACTTCTGTAAGGTGTTTGACTTGGTACCTCATGATATTTCGATTAAGAAAACTAGAGCAATATAAAATTAACATGGTATATATTAAATGTATTAAAAACTGGCTAACTGATGGGTCTCAATGTAATTGTAAATGGGGAATTGTCATTGAGCAGATGCATTCATAATGGGGTTCTTAGCCCTATACTATTTAACATTTTTATCAGTGACCTGGAAGAAAACAAAGTTTGTAGATGACCTAAGAACAGGTAGAGTGATAACTAATTAAGAGGACAGGTCACGGACTCCAGAATGATCTGAATCGCTTGGTAAAGGTGCACGCAAACACTATGCATTTTAACACTGGTAAATGAATTCATACATGAACAAAGACTGTCAGCCATACTTAAGAATGAGGGACTTGAACTTGGGAAGCAGTGACTCTGAAAAAAGTTTGGGCGTTGTGGAGAATCAGCTGAACATATGTGACCAATGTGACACTCTGGCCAAAAGAGCTAATTTGATCCCTGTGGTGCATAAACAGGGGAATCTCGAGTAGGAGTACAGTGCTGTATTTGGCACTGGCGTGACCACTGCTGGAATCCTGTGTCTGGTTCTGGTGCCCACAGTTTAAGAAGGGTGTTGATATATTGGAGAGAGTTCAGAGAAGAGCCCTGAGAATGATTAAAGGATTACAAAACATGCCTTATGGTGATAAGCTAGTAGATTGCACTCTTTCAGCATAACAAAGAGAAGGTTAAGCGGTGACTTGTTTATGTTTCTATGGGGAAAAAATATTTAACAATGGCCTCTTCAGTTTGAGCAGAGAAAGGTGTAACACAATCCAATATCTAGAAGTTGGAGCTAGACAAATTCAGACTGGAAATAAGGTGTTTGTTTTGCCAGTGAGGGTAATTAACCATTGGAACAATTTACCAAGGGTCATGGTGGATTCTCCATTGCTGAGAATTTTTATATCAAAATGGTTGGCTTTCTAAAAAGCTCTGCTCCAGGATTTATTTTTGGGGAATTCTATGGCCTGTGTATACAGGAGGTCAGACTTGGTGATCACAGTATCAGAGGGGTAGCCATGTTAGTCTGGATCTGTAAAAGCGGCAAAGAGTCCTGTGGCATCTTATAGACTAACAGACGTATTGGAGCATAAGCTTTCATGGGTGAACACCCACTTCGTCAGATGCATGTAGTGGAAATTTCCAGAGGCAGGTATAAATATGCAAGCAAGAATCAGGCTAGGGATAACGAGGTTAGTTCAATCAGGGAGGATGAGGCCCTCTTTTAGCAGTTGAGGTGTGAACACCAAGGGAGGAGAAACTGCTTTTGTAGTTGGCGAGCCATTCACAGTATTTGTTTAATCCTGACTTTGGAATCTGTGAATCATTCCAGAGCATGACCTCTTCAAGATCACGATGACGTTGATCTGATTGTGAATGTGCAAAACTGGAGCTGTTCAAGTCTATCACCTTGACGGTTTAGGCTTGAATACGGCGTTTATTAATACGAAATTGTTTCCAATTGCAAATTTCATGGGTTGCAGTCCTTTGCTGTTTGTCTTGCCATATCCAAGCTTCCCAACACAATTGGGCCATTCTGGGTGGCTCTCAGGACCAGCCCATACAATTCAGTTACCTTGCGTGATTAAAATGTCTTTGTTGTAAACAGATGTTAGCTTCTTCTTGATGCCTTTTTTCCCTTATTCTGTCATCACCACTTCAGAACAGTGAATTTCCTTCTGCAGTAACCATCATTCCATTCCCCATCCATCTGTACTTTCACAAACCAATCACGTCTCACTTAAGCGTTAAGATCTCATTTTGTAGTAGCTGGTGGCTGCCTACTTTCATGCTATGAACATTCCAAGTGCCAAGGGAGAACAATTGCTTGGCCAATTTAATTTGCTCAGAATCCATTCGCCCCTTCTTGAATACACCTCCTAGAATTACCAGTGATCTATCCCCTGTCACCTATTTCCCATCTTCTGGCAAACAGAGGAGAGGGACACCATCCCTGCCCATCTGGGATAATAGCCATTGATAGACCTATCCTCCATGAACTTATCTAGTTCTTTTTTGAATGCTGTTATAATCCTTGACCTTCACAACATCTTCTGGCAAGGAGTTCCACAGGTTGACTGTGCGTTCTGTGAAAAAATATTTCCTTTTGTTTGTTTTAATCCAGCTGTCTATTAACTTCATTTCATGATCTCTAGTTCTTGTATTATGAGAACGTGTAAATAACACTTCCTTATTTACTTTCTCCACACCAGTCATGATTTTATAGACCTCTATCATATCCCCCCTGAGTCGTCTCTTTTCCAAGCTGAAAAGTCCCAGTCTTATTAATCTCTCCTCGAACGGCAGCCGTTCCATACCCCTAATCAATTTTGTTGCCCTTTTCTGAACCTATTCCAATATATCCTTTTTTGAGATGGGGCAACCAGATCTGCCCTCAGTATTCAAGATGTGGGTGTACCATGGATTTATATAGAGGCAATATGATATTTTCTGTTTTATTATCTATCCCTTTCTTAATGATTCCCAACGTTCTGTTCGCTTTTTTGACTGCCGCTGCACATTGTGGATAGTTCTCTGAAAACATCCACTCAGTGACTCCAAGAGCTCTTTCTCGAGTGGTAACAGCTCATTTAGACCCCCATAATTTTATATGTATAATTGGGATTATATTTTCCAATGTGCATTACTTTGCATTTATCAACATTGAATTTCATCTGCCATTTTGTTGCCCAGTCACCAGGTTTGTGAGATCCTTTTGTAGTTAGTTCTTCGCAGTCTGCCTGGGATTTATCTTGAGTAGTTTTGTATCAGCTGCAAATTTTGCCACCCTTACTGTTTACCCCTTTTTCCAGATCATTTGTGAATGTTGATCAGCAATGGGCCCGGTACAGACCCTTGCAGGACATCACTATTTATCTCTCTCCATTCTGAAAACTGACCATTTATTTTACCCTTTGTTTCCTGTCTTTTAATCAGTTACTGTATCTATGAGAGAACCTTCCCTTTTATCCCATGACTACTTACTTTGTTTAAGAGCCCTCGGTGACGGACCTTGTCAAAGGGTTTCTGAAAATCTAAATACGCTATACCCACTGGATCCCCCTTACTCGCATGCTTGTTGACCCCCCTCAAAGAATTCTAGTAGATTGAGGCATGATTTCCCTTTACAAAAACCATGTTCACTTTTCCCCGACAAATTATGTTCATCTATATGTCTGACAACTTTGTTCTTTACTATAGTTTCAACCAGTTTGCCCGGTACTGAAGTCAGGCTTACTGGCTTGTAATTGCCAGGGTCTCCTCTGGAGCCCTTTTAAAAAATATCGTCACATTAGCGATCCTCCAGTCATTTGGTACAGAAGCTGAGTTTAATGTTAGGTTACAGACGACAGTTAGTAGTCCTGTAACTTCACATTTGAGTTCCTTCAGAACTCTTGGGTGAATCCCATCTGGTCCTGGTGACTTATTACTGTTGTTCCAAAACCTCCTCTAATGACACACCTTAATCTGGGACAGTTCCTCACATTTGTCACCTAAAAAGAATGGCTTAGGTTTGGGAATCTCCCTCACATCCTCAATCATGAAGACCGATGTAAAGAATTCATTTAATTTCTCTGCAATGTCCTTATCGTCCTTGAGTGCCCCGCCCCTGTCGACATTTGGTCAGCTCCCTGGCGGAGGAGGAGCGTATTAGTGGCTCCATGTGCAGGGTCTTCAGCCTTTGCCTGTGGTGATGACCAAATCCATGCAGGCTCAACCTATATCCCGTGCACCTGGGTTTGCTGGACAGGGGAGAGGCTATCCAGGGGAGAATCCTGTGGATCTATTGACCTCAAGTGCCACCCCTGTGGATCCCGTGCACGATGCTTGTCTGACCCTGGCTTGCTCAGGAGGGGTTGTTAATGCTAATGAGTATTGCCAGGAAAGCCTCCAAGTACAAACTCCACCAGGCCTTCAGGATTTGGCCATATGATTAGTGTGAGTGTCATTCAAACTCAACAATGAGCTTAATAAAAGCTTGGATGTATTTCCACCCTTTTCCAGTGTCAGACAGCTCTAATTCTACTTGCCCATTCAAGGGAGGGGTGCGTGTGTGTATGTGTGTGGAATTTGTATCAAGAAAAGAACACTAACAAAAATAAACTTTGTTCAAACAGCATAGTATGAATCCAGGAAATGCTACAATGGAGCGGCCTTTGTTGAGCAAGGGGCAGAGTGGAATGCCATCCTAGGAAAAAGAGGAAGATGATAATGAGACCCTGTTATTTCCTGGCTCTGAAGCCTTGCTGAAGAAGTAGGGTAGGTAGTATGCAAAGCTAGCGTAACTAGGTGAAAAAGAGAATCTCACTCTTCTGTGCTCCTCAGGAAATAGCCAGCCATGTGTAGTGATGGTGAGAGGTGGAGAACTCTTTCTGCTTTGCAACAGTTGCTGACACAGATCAAATGGAACTTTCTTTTGGACTTAATTTTAACCTACTCAGATCTTAGTAAATACATTTGAAGTTAGGATGGGCAAATTTTTTAAGCAGGGAACTCACACAAATAACAAATGATGAATAATGAATAGCAAATACGTAGTGCACATCCAGTATGAATTTTCAGGCAAATAATAATGAAACTTAGATCCATGACCACTTCTTTGTACTCTTGAAATACTCAAGAACGTCTGATTATATGCCCCCACAAATAGCAACAAATCAGACTAACCATTTTTATAGTGAATTATTGGACCAGCTCAAAGAGCAGAAGTTGCATCAGATATTCTAGAATAACAAAATAGATTAAAGTGAAAGAGTTCAGGGATCTCATACCATAATGTTGGTAGAACAAGAAGTACACTGCATGCAATCTATATTCCAATATTCCAAGAATGTCTCTCTGTGTGGCACTCTGAAACCTAAAATGTCTGAGTCAGAGAAGTGATTGAAACAACCAGAAGCATGGCCGACAACTCTTTTAGTTCAGAAAATCACCGGGTTGAATCATCACTGGGTTATGCAGTCCAGTTTTTAAGTTCTCAATCCTTTTGAATCTATATATTATACCCATGCAGTGTACTGCTACATTAATGCATGTATCTATGCCATGCCATGTGAGATCAGAGAGAACTCAGTCAATCACCACCGTTACTCCACAGCTAATTTCCACTCAACAGTTTAATTGGTTGTATGAGGGAAGCTGCCACAGGTCTACAAAACCATCCCCGCAACCAGCACACACAATCACTTTAAACACACCTTAAACACACACAGCCCCTTGCGGATGTACATACCTCTGCACAAATCAACACAAATCTCCCAGCACAACCCTTCGGAGACACAAAGCAACACGACCAGCATGCACAATAACCCAAATGTCACTTTGAAGTCTAGAATGTCTGCTGAGTGAGTGTGAAGTCATGGAAACAGCTACAAGCATGGTTGAGAGCTTTTTTGTTCGGAGTATCACCAGGTTCAATCATCACTGGGATTTGAGGTCTTTTACCTCCCAATTTTTAAGTTCTCAGCCATTTTCAGCATTTCTATACACATGACTTTATGAATTGCATCCATGTGACAGGCAGGCTTTCAGCTACTAGTAGCCATATGCTTTTCTAATGTCCTTAGCAAGGCTCAATTTTTTTTTCCGCATGCCCCCATAGTTAAGGTTCTCTTTGCTTTTTCATTTAAAGCTGCAATCCAATGTCTTTCTCTGCTACAGACTTTCTGTATGACTTTCTGAAGGTCGCTTGATCATTGTTCACTGATAAAATGCTGTAAATTTAGGTAAGATACACTCTATCCTTTATACAAGGCAGACACCTATCCCAGACCTCAGAGTCCCAATCCAAGCCCTTAACCATAAGAAAAAGGCTAGAGAAGAGAGCTCTGGAATCTTGAGTTGATTTGAGGAGGAAATTACGCCTTCAGCTATTTATTAAGTAAATTGCTGCATTGTGTATCATTTTGAAGTTGCTACACACATAACATACCCTACCCAAAACACAGTGGAGCTCTGACCCAGTTGGCCTGCAGGCACTACCGCAATATAAATGCTAAAATAACAATAAACTCCAAAGCAAGGAAATGAAAAGTGAAGACCTCTAATATTACACCCTCTACTCCTCCACCCCGAGAGACACACCTCACCCCCAGCATAACCCCTGCTTCTGCACTGACATTGCATCACAGAAACTGAACTTGTCCCCAGCAGGAATGCTGGCTTTTCAGCATCCACTTCCACAGTTATGGATGGGCGTGGCTACCCAGTACTGTTCAGAAGGGCCAGCAGATAGAGGGATCTTGTCTATTTGTGCGGGATGAAGGGAAACAAGGCAGAAGGAAGACTGGGGCAGAGCTGGGGACTCATAGCACCACATGAGATGGGAGGCGGTCTCTAAATTAGGCTGAGCCCAAATTGTCTTTATGGCTAACCTAGGTTAAAATATGCTCCTTAAACTTCAGCTGTAAATCAACTGGTGACTAATAAGGATCAGAAAAGAGAGGAGGGGAAGGTTGCATTTTGTACCACCGTACATTTGTCAGTTACACTGTTTGGTAAGTCCTGATTTCCGGGACCTTATGTACAACTATGGGGCCCAACCCTGGTCCCAATGTAGAGACTGGCAAAACTGCCCATGGCTTCCTGAGAGCAGCACTGAGCTGGTTGTTTGGGTGCTACACTTGTTGCCACTGTTTTCTGAGGATACTTTAGGCCTGGTGTGCACAGTAGAGCTTTGCCTGCAGAGCTATGTCAGGTAGGAGTGTGACGCCTGGCTGCCATAGCTCCGCTGGCAAAAACCGCAGTGTAGACACCGTTCTACCAGCAAAGAGTGTGTTGCTGCTATGGCTTTATTTCATTCGGGGAGTTGCTCTAAGGTATACCAGCAAAAGAGTTCCTTTCCTAGTGTAAGGCTTGTGTCGACCCTAGGAAGGTTTGCCAGTATAGCTAACCATTTCAAGTGTAGGCACATAAAGGTAGTGTAGCAGCAGAGGTGCCAGGATAGTTGTGGTAGTCAGTGGTCGTAGTATAAAGATATTCTGAGTTACCTCACTAGCAAAAAACGTAACACACGCTGGTAGTGTAACACCATAGTTCCATGGGGCTTTGTCCAATATCAGCCCGTTCTAACATGTTTTCAGTGTTGGTCCCAGGATAAGAGAGAGACGAGGTAGGTGAGGTAATTTTGCTTTATTGGATGAGTTTCTGTTGGTGGAAGGTATAAGCTTTCAAGCTACACAGAGCTCTTCTCCAGGGCTAGGGAAGGAAGCAGGGTGTCTGTCTGAGCTAAATCCAAGTTGGGACACATTGTTCAGCAGAAGGGGTAACATGTTGGAGGCGGTCACTTGAAATGAAGTGGGCAACTGGGGATTTCATTGTTAAGCATAAAGGGTTTGAAGTGGGCAAAGGGTAGGAGGCAGTGGGATGTGTGACAAATTGTTGTAATGAGCCATAAAACTGGGATCCCTGTTAAGGCCATGGCTTTTGGTGTCTAGCAGAGTTATGAGCAGAACTCCCAGGGCTCACCTGTTAAAGGTGTTATGCAAGTTTCCTTTGGGGACACGTACTGAAAGATCAGATAGGGAGTGATCCCAGGGGCGAACACTTTTCACACAACAATCACTCCCTGTCTGACCTTTCAGTACTTGTCCTCAAAGGAAACCTGCACAGCACTTTAGGAATTCCCAAATTAACTAATAAAAATAACCTAACCAATGACTGTGTAGTGACTGCATTTTGTGAGGAGCTCCCTCAATAATCTCCCATGCCAGCATCTATACATGAGCCAGTCATCAAAAAAATGGCAATGCCCCATAGCAAGGAATGTCGACCTTCCTCATGAAAATAACATCTAAAGCTGCTGAAAGGTAATGAGCAAACAGTGATTATGTGGTGAATTAGTTTGCTACTAAAAAGATTTTCTCACAAGGTTTGCTGAGACAGAGAGGAAATGTTTGTTTAGCTTCTTTGATCAGCAAGTGCTGAGTTGTCTAGGAATGGGAATAGCCAATTCTAGTTACTTAGAATTTCAAAAGAGTTTGATCTGAAAAGGTATTAGAGATAAATTCTTAGAGGTTCAAAGGGTTTAGATAACACATCAGATGCAGTGGGAGATGCCACTGTTGTTCTTTAAAAGATTAGACAGGGCTAACTTGATCAGGGAATTTTAAAACAGGCATTGAAATGTAAGGTATTTGTTCTATCACTTATCAGATGAAGCCTGTTTGATTTGATTGTCTCACCACTGTGAGCTCATTTATCTAATTAAGATATTGACCAATCGTACAGAATATTTTAATATCCATGAGCTTAATTAGATGTGCATAAGGAGCATCTGGGAGAGATGTGTGTGCCTGTTGTTCTGGGTCTTTTTTTGTATTGTTTTGAGGAGAAAGCCATATGAGATACCCAAAAACAATCTAAATGCTGTCACACTGTTCGTTAGTAATATAATTAGATATAACCTGAAAGGATTCCAGTTCATATCTGTACTTGATCTGTGAGTTAGGAAGTCAATACCGAGGTTAGATTAGGGTTTTCTTTTATTACTTTTAAATACAAGCTCTAACCATAAGATTTTAACAGGTGTGTGTTTGTCTCTCCGTCTTCCCCCCTCCCATCCCCCACATAAGGAGTGGAGGACTTGGCTCAACCTGCCATTATTTTATGGTTGTATTGTCCTAGCTCAGAGAATACCCAGTCAGTTCGGTGCCCACACTGCGGTATGTGTTAGGAAATGCAGGATGAGATGGGTGTTCTTGCTGAATCAGTCTGTGAAGACACTATGGATTCTCGTTGCAAAGATCTGGTTAGTTTGAGGAATATGTTCTTACAGGAGATCTTCAAGGCACTCACAACATTATTTTTGAGACAAGGAGTGATCATATGGCTAGACTTGCAAAATAATACACATCAGAGGCTTCCACCATGCAAATGTGGAGCGCAGCGTGGACAATGGCAAGGTCAAAGCCAATTAGCAGAGTGGGTTGAAATCTTCAACTTTTTTTTTCTTAACAAACTTTTAAGGAAAAATTGTCAAGATGATCAATAAGTCTCCTCTCTTTGCAAATTGTCTAATTTTTAAAATCAAAATTTGTATAAAATTTTATTAAACTTGTTTCCAAAATCACTATTGAAACTCTTCATTGAAGAAAAGGGTGGTGGTTTTCAGTCAGAAAACAGGGTTTTCAGCAAATGAAAAGCTTTGATATGATCTGCAATGAAGCCTCATTTGAAACATCATTACGAGAATTGGGGGAAATGGAAAATGGGTTCATACAGAACACTGCAAGATGGAACAATCTGAGATTTTGATGTTTCTCATGAATTCACTTTGCCGTGTTTTTGATCAATGATGTAGGCAGGGCAGGGAGAGTAAAGGAGACCACAGCCTGAATGAGGTCATTACTCAATCAACATTTTCAGATCACATTCATTGCTGGCACACACTGAGCTGTTGATTTTGTGCTTGCTCTTTCCTCTGTCAAAATTTAAACAAAACCACAAAGAAGCTAAAAGCACGAAGCGGCAGTTGTCTGTTTGCATTCCTTTGTCTTGATCTCAGAAATAGTGACTGTTGTATAATTTAAATGTCTTACTTATCACATTTGTTAATTTGTTTTTGGTATTTGTACTGAAATATCAATAAAGAATATATTTTTACAACATTGGCTTATAAACACAGCTGGCTGAATTCTTTTGGCTGAAAACTTTTTCAACTGAAAAAATAGAGTATTATTGAAAATGAAATTTAATTTTTGCTAATGTTTCTCAATTTTTATTGGAAAATTCCAGTATGAAATGAAACAAACATTGTAATTTCATTTTCAATTGACCTTTTAATTTCCTTGTTTTTGCCTCTTTTTTTTTTCTCCTTTTTTTTTCTCCTTTTTTTTTTTTTGCCACTGAATATATTATAATGAATGACAGCTAGGACTCCCACCACCACTTTTTCCTCTCTCTTTTTTCCTTTCCGCACTTTAACTTTTAAAATCTTCTTGGTTTGGAAAAGCAACAAAGTGGCAAAAGGGAAAACGAAATGCTGTACATCTGCCACTTTGCAGCTTTTCCAAAGTTGAAGATTTGAATTTTTTTTTAAAAAAAAATGTTCTCACTTTTAAAAATCAAGATTTGATTTTCAGTGTAATTCTTTTTTCAGCAACACAAAAGGACATAATGATGCGTAGTGCTTTGAGAAAATTGTTTATTTGCTCAAGATAATGTGAAGTACGGTGATTTGGATAAAAGCAGTACGTGCATGTTATATAATGGCAGAGCATTACATGTGACTTTGCACAGAATAAATAGCCATTTAAAGTTGGGATGGCAAAACATTGTAATAATATATCTGTTTGCTCTACTGAAAGATAATAAATGTTGTAGCAGACTTCCAGCTGGTATATTCTGTTGTTAAAGTCTATCTCCAGTCCATGGTTAACAGTATGCTAAGTACTTGCTACTGTTCTATGTATCCTGACACCATGTCTTCGGTAACATTTCCTGAGTCTAATTTACCTTTGTTTCCTCGGGAGATCTAACTAATCAAATCTATGTTCGTGTGGTGTATATGTGCTGCTTGATGATACCCCTGACATAAAAGAAAAGGCACTTTTGAATACTAGTGCATTTATTTTATTTCTTGAAAGTAAGCAGAGCCTGGGAGGGTGTTGGGGGATGTTATGAAAAACAGTTTGAATTCGTTCAATAATTTTTCAATGTCCATAAGTCCCCATTTGTAATGTACTTCTTTGGGGAAGGAATTAATGCTGATAATTATTAATGAAATATATAATTCCTACCTTATATAATAATATAATTAATGAAATAATTCCTACCTTCAGCATTCTCAGAGCTTATGAATATGTAAGAGGGAATTACAGTAAGGAAATGATACCTTTATTAATGTATGCAAAGTCTTTTCTAATAGCCACTTAAAATAAAATGATCATTTGGCTGATTCACAGGCCAGAAACAACATTATTTCTGAGTTAATGACCTCACTGTAGGGTAAAAGCTCAGTGCCAGTTCTCCACTGGCCTGCTACTTGCTGGGCAGTAGTGAATTAGCACTAAGGAGATAAGTGACTTGCTGAGTCACTAATCCTTGTGCAAAGTGGGTGGCAAACACTGCCAGCTCAGAAGGGTCGCACTTTGCACAGATGTGAATGTCTCCAGCAGGTGTAAGGCAATATAGAATCCGACCCTCTACCTTTCTCCTTAGAGGGGCGCTGTCACCGTGCCTCAGTGGGTCACAACTGAGGATATCAAATTCAGGACAAACCGCTGGGAAATAGGATAGACACACCCCAAAACTGGTGGTTATTCTCCCATAAATTATACCAGACCAGCAACAAAAGTAAACTTCTGTTTCACTACATTGGTTAACAAGTCAGAAAAGCAGTCTTTTTAGGTATCCCAGTCCTTGTATCACCACCAAAAACACTAGACTTAAAGATGAGTGGTTATTTAAAACCAGTTTCATCAACCAAAGGGTTCTTCTGGTCCCAAAGGACCAGCCAGATACCCAGGTCAATATATAACTCAGACCTTACACAATAATCACGCTGTTGCCAATCCTTTAGTATCTAATATCTAAAGGTAGAAAGAGAAAAAGAAATATAGTTAAAACTGGTTAAAGGAGTCAAATACATACAATAACTGCAAGGTTCTTGGATCAAGCTTAAAGCAGTGATGGCATAAACTGCTAACTGGTTACATCTCTCGTTGCTCCCAAATAATTAGAATGTCCTCAGTCCCTTGGTTAGAATGCTCCCATTGGTATAAGTTTATAGTCCAGAGATTAGAGCAGGAAAGAGGCAAAATGGAGATGTTTCCAGGGCCTTTTGTAGCTCTTGCCACGTGGAGGGAAACTCATTGTCTCAGTTTGTGGAAAATTACAGGCACAAGATGGAGTTTGGAGTCACATGAGCAAGTCACGTGTCCATGCATGCTTTGATGAGTCATAGCAGAGGCCCTTACCCATACTCTAGTGTCTAGTTTAAAAGGTCACATGAAAGTCCATTAGGTGTGAATAGGCTTCTTCAATGGTCCATTGTATTAGTTGATGAGCCATCAACTTGAATAGCCCCTTCACAATGTGCTGGCTTGTTACATGTAAGTACCTTGTGGGTGTTACCACAGGAGTGAACACATTTGAAATACAGATGCATAGTCAATATTTATAACTTCAGATACAAAACCGATACATGCATACAAATAGGATAATCATATTCAGCAAACCATAGCTTTTCCATTGACACCTTACTTGACACACTTTGTACAAGATTTGTTGCAATTCTATAACAGTGGTAGCAACAATGATCTGCATCATATTTTAATTATATAACATCACTGGGGCCTCACAATTCTGACAGGGGAAAAGAAAAGAAAAAGCAAACCACCTGCACTGGGATAACTGTGCTCTTCCTGAGCCCATTTTAAATGTGATGGCTCACTGAGCCTTCTCCTCTTAAGCAGGATTCTCCTGTACATGCCCAGTGACTTCCTCAAAGCAGGAATGGCAGGGGATTGAGTTCTGCCTTGGGTTTGGAGGGGATGAATTTACCCTTGGGTTTAACCCCCCTTCATATAGCTGGGGCTCCTTGGTGGTGTTACCAGGCTTGAGTGGCCTCAGCGATGACAGGGAGTCATCTCTTGTTTCATTGTCTCGGAGTTGCCATGGTCAGAAGATGAGAGCCCCTCTTCCCCCCCCCCCTTTTACAGGGAAGGTCTGGAGTTCGTGGAAGAGGATGAGGTCCTGGGATGCTCTCCAGCCTTTGCCTCAGGCTTGTCTATTCTTGTTTAGATGGCGGATTCTTCTCCCTTCCAGGTGATCCCACCCCCTTCCCTGTGCATCTCAGCCTGTGGAGGAGCTTTGAGTGCTGTGACTCTTTTCATCCAATGTGCAGTTTGAGAGTAAACATGGCGGGGGAGGGGGGGCATCCTTGGAGGACCTCCAATCCTCCTCCTGAGAGGGGTGGGAATCTGACCGGATACCAGGCCCCCAGCCATGGGACATTGTGACCCTCCCTAGAAAAGATCTCGTCGCCTTGCAGGTTGATGGGGCCAGGGATTTGGGGGGAAATCTTGGACTTGTTCCCAATAGGCCTCTGATCTGAGAAGACTCTTCTGCCTGCTGGGCTCCAGTGACTAAGGAGAAATGACCTACCCACAGGGAGGTGTTTCACCTGGTGTGGAGGGAGGCTGAGGCCCCACAAAGCCACACAGACCCTGAGCCCCTTCTCCTCATTCAGGAGGGCTCTCTGGGCTGGGGGCCATCATGCTGGAGTTCCCATTCTGTGTCGCGTGTGACTTTCCTCACAGAGGAAGGCCACTGTCAACTGGAGCTGGCTTCATGCTGGGCTAGGGAGAGCAAATGGAGAGAAATAGTTTGGTAAGTGGTCCTATTCCAGGCAAGAAGGTTCCTCGCTTTTTGGTTTCTCTTGTAGGATGGAGGCCAAAGCCCCCTGCTATCCAGCTGTACTAAACTATGACGCGTGTCTTTTTTTTAACAAGGACTTCACTATATGTACATTGAATGTCTGATATCTGGAAATTAATTGTGCCTGCAGCTACTTGTTGGTGGGCTCATAAAAATTCCTTTTTACTCTGCAAGGCCCGTCAGTATTCAGAAATCCTCCAGCACACCATCTGTTCAGGGTTTGTGGACATCTGCAAGTTCCTTCTCTGTGACAGGGATATCTGCAAGCTATGCAGCTTCAGAATATTTAACAAGATTGAAATATTTCAAAGCCAACTACTAGTGAGAATTCAGATAATGATTCTAGCATAAAATGAGTGCATGTTACTAAATAAAATGAGGTAGCATATTTGCAATTGTTTATCTTCTGTTAGTCTTGTAGCTGCTAAATTAACTGTCCCAATTCTTGAAACATGATCATTTCAATCTCTTACTTAGCTCATGTTAGGTATATTTCCTTAAAGGTTTAGATTGTCTTTAAAGGCTTTTTTTCTTAATTGATTATCTAGCTCCCAAAAAGTCTTAATTTGTAACTTTTCTACTGTGAAATCACCAGGTCTAGATCACTGAAGTGGTTGTAACTTCAGGATTTCCCTTATGCATGAGGCAATAGGCTATTAGAAAATTGCTTTACTGTAAAATGTGTTCAGGAAATTCATTGGGCCCAATTCTACTTCAGTGGGCTCTAGTCCTTATCTGACTTTCACAACTGTAAATCATTAGTGACTGCGTTAAATAGTCACCGCAAATGATTTGATCGTTGTTATCTAATCTTCTGCTAGGCAGATTTGCAGGTTCCTAACATTACTATCTGCTGCTACTCTCTGCTTGTATGAACTCTTTCTTGGAGAAACCCTGCACTGCAGCTTCATAGCATAGTTGGGATACTGTGTCTTTAAACAGTGTTGTCAGACCATTGTTTTCACCTTCCATCTCATCAAGCAGGAGAGCACAGGTCAGTTTAAGTTCTGTAATCTGTTGTTGATAGTTGAGAGAAGTTTTTGGCTCCAGAAATGAGTTCACAGCAATTCTATTTTTCTGCTAAATGTGGTGAGCAGAGCCGGTGTTTCGCTGAATGCCCTCTTGCAAGAAGGCCGGTAAGTTGTTAAGGGAAAATGTTTGAGAGATGCTATTAAAAGTGCAAGGCTTCTGCCTATTGCTTATTGACGAGTTCTAAAATGAAATGATTTTCTCTCAAGCTTGAAGGTCAGTGCAGCCACCCTTCGATACGTGTTTTAGCATTGAATACAGGATCATTTCAGATTAAATGCCAAGAGTTTAGGTGAGAAATTAAAAGTTTTACAGAGCTTAAATTTCAACAAACAAATAAAAGGAGCAAGTTTTACCTAATAAGATCCAGAATAAAACTGCAGGATCCAGTTCTGCCATCCTTACTCATGTTGAGTAGCACCTCACTCTGAGTTCTCCTACTGATATTCTAGCTATTTTATAGTGATGCAGTTGTCCGAGAGGAAACCTCTATCTCACTAATGCTCTTGGTGTCTATTTAAAATCATTACATACAATGCAGTGTAAAGCAAAGTGGATTCGTAATTAGAAGTCTCCCTTGGTGCATACTCAGTCTATAAACTCAGAGGCCTTTTTATTTTTTATATTTCTAATGCCATCTGGAGGTTACTCTAACCCAAAAAAATAAGAATCCCCTTGGTACAATGGCACGCTGAAGTAGCTGCTACAACAGGATGGGCCCTTAGGTTCAATTATCATGCCTGGTGTAATGTCATAACTCATTGCCTTGTAGAAATATACATTCATAATGCAATACAACAGGCAGAAATGTTTTCAGCGTTTGACGAAGGGGATTAAAATGTGATCAGAACAGAATTGTGGGTAGGATGGCCTGTTAGGAAATCTATCTACACAATGCCCCCTGATTAAGAAAGCAGCCAGCTACAGGGCATTGATGAGTTCATTGCGTTGTATCTCCGGGAGGTGTTTTTCCTCTGACTCTGCAAGCTGTACAAATATCTCCTATGAGTATGAATTCAAGATTCATGTGGTAGCAGTGAATTCCATTAGTGCAACAGGAAACTTGCTGTTGCAATATGGAAAGCTGGAGCAGGCTATTTCTCTTTGCTTTATTTATTATACTTATTGTGACACTGGCAGAACAAGTGCCAGCTCATACCAAAGCCCCAGGCCTCACTGAACACTGACAAATGTATGGCTGGAAACCAGGCTGGCTGGCCTGGGTGTTTAGTATTTGTTAGAATAGGTATTTGATTTATAAAAATGTGTTTAGTGATTAGACTTTATGAAATGCTGAGAGTTGCTGCCTGCATTAATCTCACTTATGATATCTGTATCCCACGTCATACGGTAATATTTTAGTGTTTGCTCAGTAATTATAAAAGTATTTGTTCTGCAACCCAGTCAAGAGAGAAGCATTACCAAGTGGGAAATACTAGTTTACCACAAGAGGGGTCATCTCCTTTCCAACGAAAGGAGACACCTAGACACTGGACAACCGTTGTGGAACATAAGTCGACAAAAGCCTTCATTGATTGTTCCCCCCACACTCAGGAAAAGGAAACGTATACAAGCACCCATCCCATCAGCTTGAGCTCTGGAGGAAAGGAATAAAAATCCTTGTCAAGAAGTTCTCTCTATGCTGCTTAAACGCTGAGGGGTGAAGACTTCTAAGCAAGAGTTCCCCAGTGCTTGGCTTGGGTTTGCCCTATAGGACATACAGAGCTCCTATTACCTTTTGGAACCCAAGACTGTAACTCATTTGTGTGTATGTTTGCCTGTGTTAACCTTGTACAGGACTCTCATTTCTTTTCTAAGTTGTTAAATCTATAGTTAATTTATTCCCAGGCTGTTGTGATGCCTTGGTGGTGTGCCTTCAGGAATGATAATGCTCAGAGGGGGGACTAGACTTTGGTTTTTTGAGGGACAGGTACAAATCAATTCAACCCCAGACCCTCTCTACAGACGTCGGAAAGGGGGACTCTGCCATGAGCTCTTCTCCCTTCACTCCCCAGGCCTCCGGCCTGGTTCCTCACCCATGCCCAGATCAGACCATAGATGAGGCTGCTGGGTCTTCACCCCCATCCCTGTGGTGAGATTGATATTCAGAGTCCCTTACAATCACTCTGCTGAAGTGGGTGTGAAAGGATCAAACTTACCCCATGCCAGGAAATCCCCCTGCCCCATTAGTCTCCCTGCTTTCTCACCTGATTTATCCTACTCTTCTGTCATTCCAGGGTCATACACAAACCTTTCACACAGACACCCCCTTACCAATGGGATGCCCTAGTTTTGTGCTATGGACTGTTCTTTGCTTGGTGATTTATGGTCTGTACAATAACTGTCTCTGCCTATGAATGGCTCTAGAAAAATTTCGTAAAATGTCATGCATAAAAAAAATTCCCTCCTTTTTCTATTGTAGTAAGAAACAGTGAAGTGCAGCTGTGCTTTAGCGTGTGTGTGTTGCAACTGGGCGCTGACACTTAAGAGGCTGTAAATAATATATGGTCTTCAAAATGATGCAACATTAAGGACCCTGAAAATACGCAGCCAAAGAACAAGGTTGTTCTGAAGCATTTTAGGAACGTGGACCCTGGATGAAGAGGCGTGTTATTGCAGATGCTGCTGCTGGTTGGTAGTGTGGCATTTCATGTTGATTTCAGGTCAGGTTTCTCAAGGTGATTTACTCTCTAAAGGCTAAATCCAGCAAAAGGATCCCTGCAGGCACAGGGTCCTTCAGAGATGTGGACCAAATGCAGCCCTGGTGTAAGGGAGTGCAACGCCAATTGAAGTAAACATTCACTGCCCCCATTCTCCCTAGCTCTGAGCTCATTCCCATCCTGTGCTATGGAATGCACAGACTGGTATTTTCTCCATCAATGCTGTATTTGACAGTGCTCTCAACGATCCTGAATAAACAGGCTCTCTGTTTTCTCAGTAATATGCAGTCTCCTACTAACAGAGAAGTGTCACATTCCAGGGCACAATCCAGCCTAGTGCAAGGCTCTGTCACCACCTGCCTTGCACCCCTAGGTGCCTCACAATGCTTTGCTGCTGTAGCTACCCCTGGTCCCCTCACAGACAGCCTGCAGGTCCCACCCTGAGTGTCTGTGTATTGCTGCAGCCCGAGTCCAGCACATTCCAGTCACATTCTGGCTTCCACCAGCCTGGGTTATCACTCACAGGGTGACCCCAACACACTCCCAGTCCTGGATTTCCCCCCAGAATGTGTGTTCTGCACTGTCCAGCCCTTCCTGTACATTCCAGATGTTAGAAGTATGTTGCCCCTCTAAGGGGTCAGTGCACAACAGTTTGCTGCTTTAATTGGAGTTACCCAACACTCCAGTTTAAACACAACACTGGATTAGTTTTGATTAAAGAATAAAACAAGTTTATTTAACTACAATGAGATTTTAAGTGAGTACAAGTAAAAGCAATAAAGTCAAAAATGGCTACAAGAGAAATAAAGATAACATGGTTTCTAGTAGCTAAAACTTAAATTAGACTTGGTTCAAGGTCAAATCCTTATCATATATTCCCAGCAACATTACTGACCAAATTCCCCCCAACCAAGTCAAAGGTTGGTTCCCTTGTTTTCTTAGGTGAAAAGAAGAAGGAGAAAAAGAAAGACAGAGTACCTGGGATGTTTTTTGCCCCTTATTTTTATAGCCCAGTCCCCTTTGAAATGCATTTTCCTGAGGATTCCCCCTAGATAAAATCTCTTTCCACTATGAGGACAAAGACATGGAGTCTCAAGTTGAAAGAGGTTCCATGTGGTTGGGTGTTAAAATGCAAATTGATCTGTTTCTGCCTCTCTTTGTTGCCAAAAATGGCCACTTACCAGGTGATTGCCAATCAACTTTGACACCTGGCTAGGGGCGTTAGCTTGTCTTTTGTATTTGAGAAACAGGTTTTCCCGACCTTCCCTGGGGTAGGGGGAAGAAACATTTCCCCATCCTGGGATATTCTATCTACTACCCAAGATCCATAAACCTGGAAATCCTGGGCGCCCTATCATCTCAGGTATTGGCACCCTGACAGCAGGATTGTCTGGCTATGTAGACTCCCTCCTCAGGCCCTACGCTACCAGCACTCCCAGCTACCTTCGAGACACCACTGACTTCCTGAGGAAACTACAATCCATCGGTGATCTTCCTGATAACACCATCCTGGCCACTATGGATGTAGAAGCCCTCTACACCAACATTCCACACAAAGATGGACTACAAGCCGTCAGGAACAGTATCCCCGATAATGTCACGACAAACCTGGTGGCTGAACTTTGTGACTTTGTCCTCACCCATAACTATTTTACATTTGGGGACAATGTATACCTTCAGATCAGCGGCACTGCTATGGGTACCCGCATGGCCCCACAGTATGCCAACATTTTTATGGCTGATTTAGAGCAACGCTTCCTCAGCTCTCGTCCCCTAACGCCCCTACGCTACTTGCGCTATATTGATGACATCTTCATCATCTGGACCCATGGAAAAGAAGCCCTTGAGGAATTCCACCATGATTTCAACAATTTCCATCCCACCATCAACCTCAGCCTGGTCCAGTCCACACAAGAGATCCACTTCCTGGACACTATAATGCTAATAAACGATGGTCACATAAACACCACCCTATACTGGAAACCTACAGACCGCTATTCCTACCTGCATGCCTCCAGCTTTCACCCTGACCACACCACACAATCCATTGTCTACAGCCAAGCTCTGCGATACAACCGCATTTGCTCCAACCTCTCAGACAGAGACAAACACCTACAAGATCTCTGTCAAACATTCTTACAACTACAATACCCACCTGCGGAAGTGAAGAAACAGATTGATAGACCCAGAAGAGTTCCCAGAAGTCACCTACTACAGGACAGGCCTAACAAAGAGAATAACAGAACGCCACTAGCCGTCACCTTCAGCCCCCAACTAAAACCCCTCCAACGCATCATCAAGGATCTACAACCTGTCCTGAAGGATGACCCATCACTCTCACAGATCTTGGGAGACAGGCCAGTCCTTGCTTACAGACAGCCCCCCAACCTGAAGCAAATACTCACCAGCAACCACACACCACACAACAGAACCACTAACCCAGAAACCTATCCTTGCAACAAAGGCCGTTGCCAACTGTGCCCACATATCTATTCAGGGGACACCATCACAGGGCCTAATAACATCAGCCACACTATTAGAGGCTCGTTCACCTGCACATCCACCAATGTGATATATGCCATCATGTGCCAGCAATGCCCCTCTGCCATGTACATTGGTCAAACTGGACAGTCTCTATGTAAAAGAATAAATGGACACAAATCAGATGTCAAGAATTATAACATTCATAAACCAGTCGGAGAACACTTCACTCTCTCTGGTCACGCAATCAGAGACATGAAAGTTGCGATATTACAACAAAAAAACTTCAAATCCAGACTCCAGCGAGAGACTGCTGAATTGGAATTCATTTGCAAATTGGATACAATTAACTTAGGCTTGAATAGAGACTGGGAGTGGCTAAGTCATTATGCAAGGTAACCTATTTCCCCTTGTTTTTTCCTACCCCCCACCCGTCCCCAGACGTTCTTGTTAAACCCTGGATTTGTGCTGGAAATGGCCCACCTTGATTATCATACACATTGTAAGGAGAGTGGTCACTTTAGATAAGCTATTACCAACAGGAGAGTGGGTTTGGGGGGGGGGGAGAGCCTGGATTTGTGCTGGAAATGGCCCAACTTGATTATCATACACATTGTAAGGAGAGTGATCACTTTAGATAAGCTATTACCAGAAGGTGAGTGGGGAGGTATTTTTTCATGCTTTGTGTGTATAAAAAGATCTTCTACACTTTCCACAGTATGCATCCGATGAAGTGAGCTGTAGCTCACGAAAGCTTATGCTCAAATAAATTGGTTAGTCTCTAAGGTGCCACAAGTACTCCTTTTCTTTTTGCGAATACAGATTAACATGGCTGTTACTCTGAAACATTTCCCCATCTTATTCCTCCCCCACTCCCGGTTCCTCACACGTTCTTGTCAACTGCTGGAAATGGCCCACCTTGATTATCACGACAAAAGGTCACCCACCCCCCCCGCTCTCCTGCTGGTAATAGCTCACCTTACCTGATCACTGTCATTACAGTGTGTACGGTAACACCCATTGTTTCATGTTCTCTGCGTATATAAAATCTCCCCACTGTATTTTCCACTGCATGCATCCAACGAAGTGAGCTGTAGCTCACGAAAGCTTATGCTCAAATAAATGTGTTAGTCTCTAAGGTGCCACAAGTCCTCCTTTTCTTTTTGCGGATACAGACTAACACGGCTGCTACTCTGAAAATTGACCAGTGAGTTATTAGTTTTCAAATGATCCCTCACAAGGCATATTTTGTACAAAGAGTATTACAACAGAGTATAGGTTGTGAATACAGGGGTGCATTTGGTCACGAGGCAGTACCCCATTCTTGCTCTTCACTGGAAGATTTCATTAATCTCCAGCACACAGACTATTGGAAAGGAGCAGATCTTTGGCTGGAAAACCTTTGTACATGTTACCTCCACTATATTAGTGACTTAGGGCAAGACTGAGTAGCTGGGAGTTTGTGGGACAGGTTAGCAGATGGCTGGTGTATTCTCTGGCATTTATTGTGAGTTGCCACTCCTGATGCTGTGGTGTATGTAGGTGGCCAGTGGGGGGCAAATAGACTATAGTTTGTATGATAGTCAAAGTATTACAGGACTCCTACATGATGCTCGTAGTAAAACATCATTTTCATATGATACGTGTAACTAGTAGAAGGCCATGCAGGGCCTTCCCTCTGACAAAATGAGAAAAAGAAAATCACCAGGCCCTAAAAGCACAAAGCAACAGAAGAGTGTGTTTGCCTCCCTTTGTCCTGCTCTCAGGGAGAATGATTGTTGTCATTTACAGGCCTTGCTCCGTGCATTCAAATTTGTTTGTTTTCTGTATTTTCCCCTGAAAAATTAATTAAGAAAGTGAAGCAAATTAAAGGCCAAAGGCTGCCTCCTCCCGCCCCTTGCAAAGCCCCAGGAAACAAGCTGTGCACAGGAGATGCACAAGAGGGAAAAGATCAGGAATTCTAGCCCCCCCACCCTTTGCCAATCCGCCTTGTACCGCCTTGGGTCAGAGCATCTGTGCAGCTGATCCATTGGAACTGTAACAGCCCATGGGCTGAAGTGGCACCCGGGTTCCTTGTGCAACCCTTACGGCAGCCTACAGGTCCCTTTGCTCCAACATCTTCCTGTCATGCCCCAAACCTCCCGCAATGCCACTGTGGAGAGACTCAACATGAAACAGTCCCATGGAGCGCAGAAGTGTCTGCTGTCTCCCTGCCCAGCCCCCCTCTCCCCCCCCCCATGTGCAGCACCTACCTCATGGCAGAACCACAGCAATTCTGCTGCGTTTAGGTTCTCTCACACCAAATTGGGGGGGGGGGGGAGCAGAGGTGGGCAGCATTTGAGCCAGAGGAGTCATGGCTGATAAAGCATTTGACCTTCTAAATCACTGATCATAATGCCAGTGAACATCTGCATTCCTCCTACCACCAATGTGTTTAACATGCATAATTTAAAACTTTGTATTCTGCTGTAGCCAATTAAAGGCTAAGTGCACTCTGCGTGTAAGATGGTTTTATTTGAGTTGTACATGACATGTTTCATGCCTTGGGTGCCCTCTTCAGAGAAATGCAAATTACCAATGCGCAGGGATCAGGAGGAAAATCCAAGGATCTGCATAAATATCAAATAATCTTACTCTAAGTCACTAGACCAGGTCTGGATGAAATTCCGAGGGGAGAGATTTTGATTTCCTTTATTCCCTAATACTGATGGTGTCATGAAGGGGCCAGACTTCCAGGAGCTTAGCACTCCTTACTGAGCCAGATTTTCAAAGGAGGTCAGCTGCTTTTTTAGTACCCAAATAAGGCCTAGATTCTCCAAAGAGCTCAGTTCCCACTGTGACCCTGAGGGCCAGGTTTTTAAGAGAGGTCGATGCTCAGTGTGCCAACTCAGCTCTCTTAAAAGTCTGGACACTGGTAAGGTGCCTGAAAAGCAGCTGAGCTCTTGGGGCTAAGATTTTCTAATTATAGGGGCTGAGCACATTTTAAAACCTGTCCCTAAAAGTTTCACAAAATTACAAATGAAGCCAAAATGCAGCATACGGCAATCAACCTCAGCCAGAACCCGGTGCAGTGCCCTGCTCTTGTAGCATTCAGAAGAGCGAGCAGTGTGAATGGCTGCAATTGTTCAGAGGTTCTGTTGCATTCCAGCATGACTGGAATTGAGGCAAGACTGGAACCAGCCTGCTGAGGAAAATAGAAAGGAACGTAAATGCTGGCAAGTCAGTCTCTTCAGGAAGGCCAAGAAAGAATTTCAAGAGGAACTAGCAAAAGATTCAAAACCTAACAACAACAAAATTAAGTACATCAGAAGCAGGTAGTGCGCCAAATAGTCATTGGGGCTACTGGACAATCGAGGTGCTCAAGAAGCACTTAAGAAAGTTAAGGCCATTGTGGAGAAGCTAAATGAATTCTTTGCATTGATCTTCACTGCAGAAGTGTGAGGGAGATTCCCACACCTGAGCCATTCTTTTTGGATGACAAATCTGAGGACATGTTCCATATTGAGGTGTCAATTAAGGAGGTTTTGGAACAAACTGATAAATTAAATGGCAATAAGTCACCAGATGGAATTCACCCAAGGGTTCTGAAGGAACTCAAATATGAAATTGCAGAAATACTAACTGTGGTTTGTAACCTATTGCTTAAATTAGCGTCTGTACAAGATAACTGGAAGATAGGTAATGTAATGCTGATTTTTAAAAATGGCTCCAGACGCAATCCTGGCAATTACAGGCTCGTAAGCCTAACTTCAGTACCAGGCAAATTGTATAGTAAAGAACAGAATTATCAGATGCATAGATGAACACAATATGTTGGGGAAGAATCAACAAGGCTTTTGTAAAGGGAAATCATGCCTCACCTATCTATTAGAATTCTTTGAGGTTGTCAACAAGCATGTGGATAAGGGTGATCCAGTGGATATAGCGTACTTGGACTTTCAGAAAGCCTTTGCCAAGTTCCCAGACCAAAGGCTCTTAAGCAAAGAAAGCAGTCATAGGATAAGAGGGAAGGTCCTGCAATGGATCAATAACTGGTTAAAAGATAGGAAACAAAAGGTAGGAATAAGTGGTCAGTTTTCAGAATGGAGAGAGATAAATAGCAGGGTCCCCCAAGAATCTATACTGGGACCCGTGCTGTTCAACATATTCATAAATGATCTGGATTTTAGGGGTAAACAGTGAGGTGGCAAAGTTTGCAGATGATACAAAATTACTGGCAATAATTCAGTTCAAAGCCATCTGTGAAAAGTTACAAAGGGATCTGAGAGCTGGTTCTTGAGTCTTTAGGTCGCACTCTGGTCACATTGTCCGGAAACGTGCGGGCTAGAAACTTACTTTTTTAACTGAAAGCCGAGACCCCACATTCTAGTGGGGCAGCAGTGATGCCACTCCTGTTACCGCTGAGACGAGCTTACGGTTTAACAGCTGATTTTTCTAAGTGCTCTAATATCCACACCTTTAAACAGATTTTCTTGAAAGTGGCTCTGGCTCCTGGGGATCCAGGACCGTGTTGGTGATCAAATTTGAGGTCATTCAAGCGAGCGATTCCTGAGATACAGCCTTCCTAAAAAATCACACGGCTTCAATGTTTAAGAGTTCTTATAACTTTCTGTGCACATACGTCAGGCTCAAACTATGGCTCTGATCCTCCCCAAACTGAGGAGGCTGCTTGGCTGCTTGGGATTGATGGCTGCTAGCGTCTGGCCCGCGCTGCCCCTCTGGGGAAACAGTATTTTTAAAAGTTAATCTGTATGAGGAGAGATTACCAAAACTGGGACTTTTCAGCTTGGAAAAGAGATGACTAAAGGGGGATATGATAGAAGTCTATAAAGTTATGACTGGTGTGGAGAAAGTAGATAAGGAAGTGTTATTTACTCCTTCTCATAACATAAGAACTAGGGGCCACCAAATGACATTAATAGGCAGCAGGTTTAAAACAAACAGAAAGAAGTACTTCTTCACCCAATGCACAGTCAACCCATGGAACTTGTTGCCAGGGGATGTTGCGAAGGCCAAAAGTATAACCGGTTTCAAAAAAGAATTAGATAAGTACATGGAGGTTGGATGGGCTGTCCACCCCACACAGGAATGGAAGGAGTTAAGGAGGCCAGATAGCCTATTAATGTCACAGGCTGCACCTGGAGGAGGTGCCAGGGAGCAGGGAATTGATGACAAGCAGGTTCAGCTGGGCAGGAATAGGCGGGGCCTATAAAGCCAGGAAGCTGGCAACAGACAGAGGCAGCAGTCACTCCCTGGGAAGAGGGAGGAGGGTTTGGAGCTGGTACTCCCAGAGAAAGGGAGGGAACCAGGAGTGGTAGAAAGCAGTGCAGTGCAGGGAAGGAGCAGTGAGGGCTGGGTGAGTAAAGACCAAACTGCTGGGTTGAGGGTCCCTGGACTGGAACCCAGAGCACAGGGCGAGCCCGGATTCCCCTATCAGCCACTAGGGAAGTGGCACCGGTGGGGCAATGAACGGGAAGATTGCCTGGGTCGCTGTGGGAGTGGCAGAAGGACTGTACCCTGGACAGGGGAAATGCGGAGTGATCTGGCCAGAGGGCCAAGTCACAGAGAGGACACTGCGGTTGGTTCCTGGAGCGAGAGAGGAGCTGCAGATCCAAGAGACAGACGGAGTAACAGCCTGGAACTGCAGGAAGGGACGTTGACTTTGAGAGCTAATCCCCAGAATTACCAGCCAAACGGTGAGTGGAGCACCCTGTGATAGGAGGATTGGTCCATCAATGGCTATTAGGCAAGATGGTCAGGGACTCAGCCACATGATCTGGGTGTCCCTAAACCTCTGATTGCCAGAACCTGGGCCTGGATCCACTCCTGGACTCCATGGAATGGATCATTCAATAATTGCCCTGTTCTCTTCATTCCCTGTGAAGCACCTGTCTCTGACCACTGTTGGTAGAAAGGATCTGGCCCAGTCTGGCCATTCTTCTGTTCTTAGGTTCTGATGGCTGGATGCCATGGTCTGGTCTGCTCTATTCATATACGGCGCTTGGAGCCAGAGCGCCTGCATGGTACGTTCCAATCCAAGGGCCGGTCTACACTGGAACCACTGCAGCAGTGCAGTGGGAGCACGTTAGTGACGACGTTACGATGCCAGTTGGTCATTAATCCATCTCCACGAGAGGCAGTAGCTATGTTAACGGAAGAAGCTCTCTCGTCGACAGAGCGCTGTCTACACCCGGGGTTAGGTCGGTCTAACGGTAGAGCTAGCCCCAGATGCACTAATCAGTGCTACGGACACCTTGTCGCATTGCAACTAGGAGACTATTTCCATTATGAAGAGAATGCTCAAAGGCACAATGGGAAAGCGGGAATGACCCTGGGCATCGTGCGCTGTGCGTGCGCTCGCGGGGCTTGTGTGGTAATGTGAGGTGATTAGCTTTGTTATTCGTTACAAAGGGAGGCTGACAGCATCTGGAGCCATGGGAACTGGCAGAGGTACTGTACAGCCACTGGACCAGGCTCACACTGAGAGGGAGCCTTCATCTGGCATTACGGCAAAGGAAAGAACACCGTTCCATGCGCCAGTGTGCGCTTCACCTGGGACGGTATCTCCCAAGGAAACTAGAATATAATTTTTAAGCTACTGATTAATCTTGACCCGGTTGAAGTCTCCATTAGACACAAAGGGCCCAATGCTCTTCTCAGGTTACACTAGTGCAAATCAGGTGTAATTCCAGTGGCTTTTAATCCTTCTCTCTGAAGCTCCTGCGGATGTCAGAGAGGCAGGGTCTGAGCCCTGAAGGAAACCACACCAGGCACTGGCAGACAAGATGGTGTAACCCTGTGAACTCAGGGGCAAGTCTGTATCCCAACAGGGTTGGGTCCTTACCCAGCTGCATTGAACAACTGGGGCAGAGCTGTATTAGGTCTGTTGTTCTCGGTGGTGTTGTACACAAAAGAGAGGTTACTCACCAGACCTGCAGTTCTTCAAAGGCTGTCTCTGTGTGTTCCCATTTTGGAGTATTGTGCTGGCCCATGCCACAAGCTTCATACACCCAGACGGTGGACAAAGAACACTTAAATCAGATACTTCACTACCTTCAGTGCTGTTGCATTTGTTGAGACAGATGCCAGAGAAGCACAAACAGTTCTCTAGGATATCCTTTTCTGTCTAATGGGCATAGATCTCAACAAAAATATCATCCATTTTTACGTGGGGTTTACCTGGTATTTTAGTCAGAACGGCTGTTTGTGCGCTGGGATCTTCCTAAAGAGAACAGAGCCGTGTTCCTACTGATGAAGACAATCCTGGAACATATGTCCACGGAGTCAAAGGTGCTCCAACAACACAAGGAAGCTGTAAACGTCTCTGTTAGTATTCCCACGGCTGCTAGAACGAAAACCCTGGGGAATATTGACAAGAATCTAGATATAGATCAAGGTACCTTGACCGATCTGTAAAATAGGAGATGCACATACAAGCCCTTGGGGTTGGGCTAGCTTGTGCGTGTGACTGGGATGTCCCTTTCCCCAGCTTATGAGAGTGGTAGGCAGCGGCACACAAGGCCGCACTCGTTTCACTGAGGATGAAATTCGCCCCAGAGCAGACAGTGCACACAAGATGCTGTGTTTGCTTGGGGTGTGAGTGGTGTGTGGGGCCTTGCATGGGCTGAACCTCACCCTCAGAACCCAGAGACTGGTGAGGGGATGGGGGATGTTATTGGGTATTATGTTGTGAGTGCGGCGGGGGAGGCAAATAAGGGGTTGGGTTCCACCTGGGACAAGGAGCTTTCCCCCCTTCCCTTGTGCACCCCATGCATGTGCAAGACACGGTAGCCCCTCCAGAGGAGCACAGGAAGCAGGATTTGGGGGAGCACAGCTGACTGGTTACAGTGAGAACACGCAGCAACACCCAGAGGTATAGGACAGCACGTGCAATCTGGGGCAGTGCACCATGGCCAGTGCCGAGCTGGAACTGTTGCCTGTACAAGTCTCTCTCCAAACTCATTATCCTGATCACGCTCTGTTTAGGTTGGATGCAGAAAAAATTTCTGCTATGATTAATCTAATCGCTTCTCAGTACTCCTGCTGGCACTGCTGCTGCTGGTGGTGGTTTCACTGATTTTAACTAACAGGTTCAGTGGTGCGCAGCCTGGAGCTCCTCCTGGTCACGTGGATGGCCGCTGAGCTCAGTGCTCAGTGCTGACAGTGCTCAGCAGAGACATGAACGCAGAATCAAGGAACAGCTGGCACAATGGGGGAAGCAAGCCTAGGGAGATGCATTCTCTCACCCGCACTTTTCTAAGCCAGGCACAGAAAAAGTGCCTTGTAGCTCATTCGTCGTAGAGCAGCCTTCTTCTTAGTGTCTGCACAACGTGCCTCAGGGGGCACGTGACCAGGATTCATCACCTCTGGTTGGATCATGAGCTTCCCCAGGCCAGGAACTGACAGGGAACGCGATGTGAACGCTGATCCATGCCCCCCATAGAGCAGTGACTCCAAGAGACTGAGTGCCCAGGTTTCCTTGTTTGTTTTTGCTCATTCAGCAGGATAAACTACTCAGCCTTGGGAGTCAGCTTGTACCCACATAAACTGGACTAGCACCTTTTAGAATGGAGTAGCCAAATTCCTAGTGCATAAACATATAGATGTGTACGTAACAGAGCACCAAAAAGCAGTAATTAACATAATTCATCTTGCAATGGCTTTACAGCAGGGGTGGGCAAACTTTATGGCCCAAGGGCCACATCGGGGTTGCGAAACAGTATGTAGGGCCGGGTAGGGAAGGCTGTGCCTCCGCAAATAGCCTGGCCCCTGCCCCCATCCACCCCGTCCCCCTGACTGCCCCCCTCAGAACCTCTGACCCATCCAACCCCCCACTCCTTGTCCCCTGACCACCACCCCCCCAGGACCCCCCTCCCCTAACCACCCCCCAGGACCCCACACCCTATCCAAGCCTCCCTGCTCCCTGTCCCCTGGCTGCCCCACCCCCTGACAGGCCCCCTGGGACACCCATGCCTATTCAACCCCCCCTGCTCCCTGTCCCCTGACTGCCCCCTGGGACCTCTGTCCCAAATTGCCCCCCCAGGACCCCACCCCCTATCCAACCCCAGCCCCTATCCAACTCCCCCTGTTCCCTGTCTCCTGACCACCACCCCCCCGAACCTCTGCCCCATCCAACTGTCCCCTGACTGCCCCCCAGGGCCTCCTGCCCCTTATCCAACTCCCCTCCCCCCCTTACCCTTACCCACTCAAAGTGGCAGGACAGGCTTATTGGAAAGCCTGGGAGGTGGGTGGGCGCAGGCCGTGCTGCCCACGCGACAGCATTGCTGCAGGGAAGGGGGGACAGCGGGGCAGGGGCCGGGGGCGAGCCTCCCCTGCCGGGAGCTCAGGGCCTGGGCAGGACGGTCCCCCGGGCCGTAGTTTGCCCGCCTCTGCTTTAAAGTTATGTATAGTTCCATTCCTTTGTCCCTCAGGAATTCTGTTTACGTCGTCAAGTTCCCAGGCAAGTCACTGTGTCGGCTAAATACAAATGAAGCTTTACTCTAACTTCTACCATTGTCGACTGCAGTTTAGGATACAAAATTCTCACTGTATAATCCCGGGTTACAGATGCTTGTTTTCAGAATTTTTATTGCACTTGAAAAAGAAATGTTTACAATCCAAGACACTGTGGAAGGAAAAGATGCATTAGGTCATTTAGATGTGCCTTACACAGGATTGGGCTGTAATAAAAGAAACTCATTCTTCTAAACACATTGCAACATAGTCACTGTGGATTATCATCCTATCCAAGGTCAAAACTAGGGACGTCTCCAACTGCTCGGTTCAGAGCTGGACTTTGAACATGCTGAGATTGAGGGACATTTGGCTCCAGGGCTTTGGTGTGATCAGTCATTATCGAGGTAGGTCCCAACTGAAAATTCCCATCTGGATGCAGGCTGAGATTTCAGAACCCACTCCAGTCAGAAATGAACTTTGTTTCTTTGCTCCAGTTCTAACATCCAGAATAAAAGGCAACCTAAGTTGGCTTTAGGATACATGTGTATTTTGTTCTCCTATTGCCAGTACCACCAAAAGTAATACGGCTTTTGGGTAATGTATTGATCTGAGACAAGTCTACTAAGATCAACATCAGGCTGCTGCTCGTAGCTAAATTCAATTTTGTCTCCTATGAAATACAGATTTCATAAGAGGCGTCAAGGCTTAGCCAAGCTGCTTCAAGTTTCTTAATTTAATATTGACAAAAACATGTTTGCTTCTTCAGCTGGTCTGTCTGCTCACCCTGGTGAACTTTAGCTTCAATCTGTTATTCTCCAATTAGTTGGCTCGGACACAAAATACATTATACATAATTTCATTATGAGCTGTTAGGCCTTATAGAAGCAATGGGTCAACTTCTGCTTTCAGTGTAAATCTGGAATAATCCCTTTTCCTTCAGTGGCCTTACTCTAGATTCACACTGGTGAAACTGAAGTCAGAATTGGCCCGTGCTGTTGGTTTTGTTGCCAAATCATATATAATGTTTTATAAACTGTGACCTGCCAGGACATCAAATCCTTTATATATATATCTACGATAAATAGAATGACCAGTTATAAACGTGTAACAGAGGTAGAGTGCAACTAAACGTTGAGGGTTAATATTGCAGACTGTTGTGTTAGAATGTACTGCATCTTTACAATCCACACACGAGAAATGAGCGTGACTTGTAGCTCATGGTTTCTGAAGGACAGTGTGTAATCAACTTTGCTGTACAGTTAAATGTAAAACTAGCAGTAGTGTGCAGTATTGCCTCTGAACAACATTTCAGAGCTGGTGAAGTGATGTGATTCCTATACAATGGGGCAGATTATCCCACATCTGCCTAGTGTAAAATTCTTGTACCTTCCTCTGAAGCGTCTGGTGCTGGCCCTGTCAGAGACACGATGCTAGACTGGCTGGCCCATGGATCTGATCCAGTTGGGTTATTCCTGTGTCCTTGTGTTCAGTATAAGCCAGATTCAATCCTAGCATCAAACTCAGTTGTGGGACTATAGAGTTATCTATATCTGTAATTCTATAAAGCACCCAGATCATTTTGAAAGGCTCTGGATAAATAATGGATTTTAAACTGCTTTAGAAGCTTCACAAAGTATTTATAACCAGGGAAACTTCTTCAACGTTTAAGATAAATTGTTCTTTTAAAACATATTTATTACTTTTCATATTACAAGAGGAAACTGTAACCTACAACATGATAGAGTCCCAACAGCAAGAACGACGAGCCCTAGAGAGCCCAGGGGTGAAATCTAGCCTCCCTAGAGGTCTATGGGAGTTTTCCTAAAGGCTTCAACAGGGCCAGGACTTGGCTGCAGGTGTCCAGAAATGTTTCATTGCATCGCTTGCTTTGGACAGACACTTTCCATCAGGGAGCGTGGCTTTGCGAGGAATGTAAAAAAGGGCTCTATAACAGATTGGCAGAATTCAGATCTCAAAAATGCAAGTGTCTGCCTCTGATTCTGAGACTCAGGAGATAAAGCCAGAAAGAACTTCATGAACTACTTAGATCTCCTTAGCCCCTGAGGTGGGAGACCCTGGTCACTTCACACAGCTGAAGGTAATTTAACTGAGTGTTTGATAGTCAGTGCTCAGAATCCAAGGGCCAAATTCTGCCCTCACATTAATGTGAATCCAGGGGACCCCTGTGGCAAAGGAGCCATGTAAGGCCCTGCAGAGTCTGCTTCAATTCTTTGCCCTGCATAGATGCCTCAGCCACGTAGAGGGAAACCACGCTGAGGGGATTCTCCCCCTTCTGCAGATCTGCGCTGTGCTACTTTATCTGGGGTCACATTTTGTGCCTTGTTGCCAAGGCAAATCCAACGCAACAATTGACAGCGTAGATCAATGTAGAATCCCAGCTGTTTTCTTTTCCCTTTTGGGTTGGAGTAAGGACTGAGGTGTGCTCTCTGAACCTTCGGAGGCTCATCACTCTGCTCATTTATAGTCCAATGAAGAGAGTAACATACTAGACAAGACAGGGATGACACAATAAATGTTGCAGACTTGCACTCCAGAGAGGAGCAATGTACTGAACATTTAAGGCTCTGAATAAACTACATAAAACAATCTTTTTTTTTTTTTTTAGTCCATGTTTTTGGAGCACAGCTAAGGTGCGAATTCATCCAGGTTCAAGCCAGAAGATCAAGGCAAATAGTGTGAGTTGCATTTAATCTTTCCAGCTCACTCCTAAATCATGTCATCAATCTATTTGATTCCACAGGCATAATCCTTTACATGCAAGTCATGCAAGTGCCAAGCACGATGAGCCAGGGAGACTCACGGTTGCATTCAAGGGAAATAAATTTAATTATAAACACATCATAGAGTTGAACGTTTCCTGAATCTGATTTCAGTGTCTTGTCAGCTTTCCAGATGAGAATACTATCAAACTTTTAGAGGAAAGCCGGCTCTGCCCTGAATTTGTAGGTACTGGGCAAGCACATTACCCAAGGAAAGCAAAAACTACAGCTTTTTACCAGCTTTGCAAATTAAAGCTACTTCACTCTTACAGCAGAACAATTCAGTGTGTGAGAACAATGTTTGTTCATAGCTCTTGTTTTTAATCCATCTTCTGATAAAGGGAGAAATATAAATAACTATCAGATTTAGATAGTCAAAATATCACAAGCAAATCGTCGAGACACAGATTAGCTGCTGGCATCAGGAAAATTCCTGTTGTTGCTGAAGTAGTCCCAAAATACTCCTTTGACAAAATCTGTGTGTCCATTTCTCCTCATCCTTTGGCCAGTGACTCTAAGAGAGCTCCACTGGTGAGGGTGGAAGAGAATCCGGCACTTTGTGTCTTTGGTGGTGCAAATTCTTCCATGTTCTTAGGCTAGCAATCTGGCATTTCCTAACCGCCCCGCTTTTGCAGGGTGTCTTCAAAGATTTGTAATTTGCAGCCCATGTTAGCTTCTACTTGCATTTTACAGTGTGCGTTCAGATCCTTGAAGAACTTTATGGGCCAAATCCTGCTCTCCTTTAGACGGGTGCAGTGCGATTCCTACTGAGAACAATGGAGGTTTTGTTTATGTAATGGAGGATGGACTTGTGCTCTTTCAGTTGAACAGTCCTGCTACAAAACATGGCAGTGTGACAAGTTAAGATAGGGAGGATTATGAGATGACCCAACACTTTGTTTTCAGTTTGACTATGTGTAAATAACCCCAGAAAAAGAAAAGAGGACAAATACAGATGATGTTTACATTGTTAATGTAATGAAATGGGAGCCACATCCCAACCACATATATGAACAATTATGAAAATTACCCCAAAACAGCCCTGACCCAGAAACTCAGCCTCTCCTTCTGTTAGTTATTTACCAGAAGAATGTCCCTTTAGGCACCAGATGTTACACTGTGATATTACGCGACCCTAGTTCTGTAGGACTGCTAGGTTCTGTGCTCCACTTGTCTGGCCCGGAAGAGGCGGTGAGAGCGCATTTCCCCTCATTTTTTACTAGGCTGGTGCAAGAGCAGAGAGAGCCCCGCTTTAGTCAAATCCACCAGGGTTCCTTGTAAAGTCTCGGTCACGTGTCTGCTCTCCCAGCATGGCAGCACGTTCTTTTTGAATGTGATTAATGTGACTCGATAAGATGTGGCATAAGCAAACCTGAAATAACCCACTGCACCATGGTACAGTGTGCTAAGATGGATGCTTGGGAAAGTATGCGGCTCAACAAGCTATCAGGCAGTCCATCCGAATGCTTCGATGTGTGAAGAAGCCAATCTCAAGGCTTCAAACCTGATGCTTACTTCCAATCTAGAAATAACCCTGGTTTGCCAGCTGAGTTTTGTTGACCTATTCAGTACTGCATAGCCCCAGTAGCTGTGACACTAGCTGAGTGGCTATTGAGTAACACCGGTACGTTTGCTCATCTGCATGGAAAAAGACTTTTCAATAGCCATTTGAATTCCACATGGTCATTCTTGTTTGAACTGCGATTCCTTTTTTAAAATCCTGCTGGTGTGATTGAATGGCAAACGCTGTGGTGCAGAACTGATTGAGTAACTTGATATCACAAACTAAGCATTATCTGAATGACACTGAAGAAATGTTCCCCCCCATTACAATTAACATCCACCAAACCAGTTTATAAATTTCATAATCCTGGGACACAAAAGTGTGAAAAACTCTGGGATCTAGACATATCGGTATTGCCAGACCACATCAGACCAGGAGCCCGTTTGGTCAAATATCCTGTCTCTGACCCTGACCAGTAAGAGAGGAAAGTGTGAGATGTAGGCAGTAGTGGAATAGCCTGTCCATGGAGAATGTTTCTAATGCAGAATACCTAGACAGTTAGAGGTTGTCTGATTTGCTGAAGATGACAGGTTAGATCCATCCCAAAACTCTCCCTTCTTTTATCCTTACTATTATAACTACATCTTCTCATTATCCACATAAATACACAATCCTGCCAAGCTCTTGGCCACAGTTACATCTTGTGGCAGTATGTTCCAGAGGCTAAATGTAGTACGTGGAACTTAGACTTAGTGCAGAAAACAAGTAATGGACCCCATCTGCCAAAGGGTGCTTGTGTAGCCCCTTTAAAATACACTGCTGGCCTGGCCACTGGGAAGAGGGCACAAGCAGGCTTTTGTCTACCTCTTCCCCATCCGTCCTCCATGCCGTCTATGCTAGGCCTGGGGAAAAGTGCCCTCCCTGCATTCAGCCAGACACAGGAGGATTTCCTTCTATGCAGTCCCAGGGGTGAAAACTGCACAGTCTAAGGACCCAGCCCTGCAGTCACTTGATGCTGCTACCTTTGCTCATGTTGAGACGCGCCTTACTCCACCAGTGAGGCAGGAGAAGGAACTTCCTCGGGGGCAAGTCTGAGACTGTGTGAATGAAATCCCACAGGAGCGAGGGACTACCCCAGACCACCTCACCTTCCGCTCCCAGTGCAAGGTGTGTTCCTTTGACTTTGCCTTCTCTAACATAAACACAGAGCAAATGTGTTCATATGTGAAAAGAATTGTAAACCACGAGCTCGCAGTGCACACTGTCCTCCCCCAGGGAGAGGCTGAGAGGACAAGTACGTCACGGATGTTAGTGATGGAGTTGGTGCTCAATGCACTGGGGGACGGCGTTTAGATACCATAGTGGAATGAGCATGGTATAAGAACTGATCTGAACGAAAGCAGGCAGAACAGAATATGGTATCACCTGTAGTAAGTGTGTGCTGGCTTGAGATTACTAACCTTAGAGTGACCGCTGTGTCGTGATAGGACGTGGCTGACGGGGCAGCTGGTACTGTGCTAGGTATGGAAATGGAGCTTTGCGTTTGGTTGATTGCTCCATGTTCCAGACTAAAAGTGAATTTAAGGAGAGACGCCCCCATTTCAACGTGGCCCAGAAGCTGCAAGGGCCATGAGCTATGAGGGAGCAGCAGCTGCAAGTGCCTGGAATCTGGGGCCCGGGAAGTTTCCAGGCGAGTAGAATGGCGTCATTGCTCGGTGTTTTCAGAGAGAAAACTTTCTCACTAGTAAATCATGTGTTCGAAATGGTAAAATGGAAGAATGAGTTGTTCTGCGAATAGCTCCATTTAGCCCAGAATAAATCTTTCATCTTCCCTCTTTGTAGGATGAATTATTCAAGCTATTTTCACACTTGTTAAACCCTGGATTTGTGCTGGAAATGGCCCATCTTGATTATCATACACATTGTAAGGAGAGTGATCACTTTAGATAAGCTATTACCAGCAGGAGAGTGGGGTGGGGGGAGAGAAAACATTTTGTAGTGGTAAACACCCATTTTTTCATGCTTTGTGTGTATAAAAAGATCTTCTGTACTTTCCACAGCGTGCATCCAATGAAGTGAGCTGTAGCTCACGAAAGCTTATGCTCAAATAAATTGGTTAGTCTCTAAGGTGCCACAAGTCTTCCTTTTCTGTTTTCACACTGCGTGTGCTGTTTCATGCTCATGTTTGTCCTTACGCAGAGAGACACCACAAACTGAAATGGTGAGGCATTCCAGCAACCTGCCAGCCCCCAGCCAGCTTACTGAGTTCCCTTCCCCATAGGCAGTTACCCTCAAACAGGCCTTTTCAAGCAAAACCAAAGGTTTAAAGAAAAGGAGGACTTGTGGCACCTTAGAGACGAACCAATTTATTTGAGCATAAGCTTTCGTGAGCTACAGCTCACTTCATCGGATGCTCCAATAAATTAGTTAGTCTCTAAGGTGCCACAAGTCCTCCTTTTCTTTTTGCGGATACAGACTAACACGGCTGCTACTCTGAAACCAAAGGTGTGAAAGTCACAAAAGAGACCGCAGCCAGTCCCTCCAGATGCAAAGGGAATCCAAAATGGCTGACACCAATAGGGCCTCCTTTTGATCTCTCTTGTGCTGATGTAATCAGGAGTCATTCCAATGCCACAGTCAGTCAGATTTTCAGCCCCATGACCGCTTTGGCACTGCAACCCCCTGCCGGTACAGCTGGCACGTCCAACACTCTTGAAGCATGGGAAATCCTCAGGTGAGCTAGTGGAGGTTACATCCCATGGCAAAGGGGGCATTGCCATGTCCTCTTATGCCCAAGTGATCCCTGGCGGCTGGAATGGCCCCTTGGCCAGAGTCCAGACTGGCATAATATTAGAATAGACCCACACCCAAAGAAAGCCCAGGACAGTGGTGTGAAGCCAAAGGGATATCAGAATCAGGCCTTCATTTGTGCAGGACAGCCCTGGTTTAAGGCAAGATGCTTGGAACACCATACTCAGGTGCCTGGGTTTGCAGGAGGCCCCTGACGAGGAGACCAAGGATCCTGTATGGGAGGTGTGGAAATAGCAGCTCTCACCTGCCCGACGTTTGCCGAGAGATCTGCTTGGCTCTGGGCTCCTTCTGGTTGAGAATAGGCAGGGCGAGCTGAGCACTGGTCAGTGAATTCAGCCCAGAGTCACAAAGACAGCTGAGAGGCACCAAATCTTCTCCTGGTCACCTGGGAGGCCCCAGGAAGGTGCTGCTGTGGCCCTCCCCTCATAAGCAAGTAGAAAGCTTTGTTGGTGGGGGCAGAGATTCTGGTGGGCCCAGGCCTCATTTAGTCTCCATCTGCCTGTAGGGAGGCAATTTGTTAATCCAGTGAGGTTGCATGGGCCCGAGGGCTTCCTGTACTTAGACAATGCTGTCTGTAGATCACTTTCTGTTCCTCGCTAAGAGGAGCTCGTTACTTGGATAACCTGACAACATACAAATATTTGTGTGTCAAAAATCATTTGCTCTAAACAAAATTATAAGCATAGGGCAAGATTCTGCCTGGAAGTCACCTCCTGCAGCCCCAGTGAGGTTATTTACGGTCTTGGTGTGAATCAAAGGAGAATTATGCCCCAAAGCACTCCCCATTGGCCAACCTATGCTCCCATTGGAGTTAATGGGTGGTGGGGAGGGGCTGTTGTCATCGTCTTCAATGGGAGCAGAGACAGGCCAATGCCGGGTGCTGTTGTAACTCCCACCCAGATTGCTTTGTGACAGTAGCATTGCTGCCGTGGTGCTTTAAAAGGAAGAGTCTTACTCGGGGCGAGTGGCTCTAGGGGAGGTCACAGTACCATGAGCCTCCCAAGCTGGTTGTGGGGTTCCCAGTGGAAACAATCAGGTTTGGCATTGCCCTTGCACCCTGTCAACACCAGCGTGTGATGATCTGGCCTCTGCTGAAAGGTTTTGGGAACAGGAGGCTGTGCCACAGGAACTTAAAGCCAAAATTATCGCACCTTTGCAAAAGGCAAGGCAATTGCATTTCCTGCGATAACCATTGTGGCATCTCGCTCCTTGCCACTGCAGGAAAGCTACTCACCTGAGTCATGCTAAAGTGGCTAATTGATCCACTTGCAGAGAAGATACTGCCTGAAAGCCAGTGTGGCTTCCATCCTGGGCATGGGACTTCAGACATGATATTTGCACTCCAGCAGATTCAGAGAGAAATGTCATGAGCAGAATCAAGACCTAGATGTAGTTTTTATTGATCCACAGGCTTGGTTGCCCTAGTAAGTTTGTCAACATTATTCAATCTTTTCATGCAGGAATGCAGGTTTGTGTCCACCAAGGCTGCTTCTCAGCTCCCTTTGTTGTCACCAATGAAGTAAAACCAGGCTGTGTTCTTGCTCTGACATACTTAGCATAAAGTTTGCAGCTGTTCTAATAGATGCCTTCAGAGACAGCTAGAGCACTGATATGCAGTACTGTATAGGTGGAGGTTTCATGAATCTGCATCACATCAAGTTCAAAGACAAAAGTTATTAAGACAATTAGTCATTAATTACTGTTCGCTGATGATTGCGCTTTATTAGCCCGTTACCTCAGGGACTCTCAGTTGCTCATAGACTGCTTTGCATGTGCAGCAAAACTTCCTGGCTTTACGATCAGCCAGAAGTCATGGTCCAGCCTCAACCGGGAAGTACTGCGGCTTCTCCAGTTGTGTCCATTGACGATGCACCACTCAAGGCAGCGTCGTTTCAGGAGATGCGCTGGTTGCCGATGACATTATGAAGCCCACTGGGGCAGCCAGCAATGTCTTCGGAAAGCTTCAGAGTCATCTCTGGAATGAACATGGTGTCAGGTCGCATACAAAAATTGATGTTTACCATGGCATCATCATCACCCCTCCTCTCCATGGCTGCGACACGTGGACCACTTATTGATGGTGCATAAAACAGTTGGACCAATTCTGCTTACAATGGCTACAGCAGATAATGGGAATTATGGGGCAAGGTTTAGTTCCAAACACTGAGGTCACTGAGTGCTACAACATCACAGGCATTGAAACTTTTACAGTGAGAGCGGAGCTGAGATGATGGGGTTATGTGGTTCACATGTCTGGCCATGGAATACTGAAGGCCGTCTTCTACGGAGAATTGCAGAGTGGAACTCGTTTTAGGGGCAGACCAAGAAAACATTCTAAAGACATTCTTAAGGCCAATCTCACGATGTCAACCTTAACACCTGGGAGCTTATGACAAGATGAGATGGTGGCAGCTCTGTAACCTTGGACTGGAAGACTTCAAGAGCTTGCGGAGTGCTGCAATCGAGGAGAGACGTGCAAGGTGAAAAGCTAAAAGCACCGCACATTCATCTGCAATTTTCTTCACCTGTGGCACTTGCAGACCGCACTGAGGTCCTAAATTGGTCTTTGGTCTTAGATTAGGACCCACAATAAGTGACAGTAGCTCATCTGTCAAACTCAGCGGGACACTCCATCATCATCAATGGAAAAATAGGTCGTGTTCTATCCTGCACATAATATTTTACACAACTGCCTTCCCACACAGCCTGCTAATTGTTTTCCATTAATAGTAGATTCTCAGTTAGGTTAAATATGCTTATGAACATAGACACAGAGTGATAATTATCACTGAAGTTCACCCCATCCCAGCCTTCTTAGCCAGACTTACTGCAAGACACAACAAAACCTCAAGGATTAAGCCCAAGGAAACTTCAGACAGAACTGAGTAAACAAGAATTGCTAATTGGTTTTGCTCAATGTATATCATTATACTTAATAAGCAAAATAACTGTACACATCTTATTCCTGGTGTTTTTTCTGAGTTAACTGTAGGGGTGCAAGCAAGATGGATGTGAGATGCTGAGCATGATGTTTTGAACCTGCTTGTTTAGATTATCAAGAACTTTGGAAATGAAGACTCTATCTGGGCAGATCCTCAGTTGTTATTTTTATTTTTAGATGACAACTTTAACTATAATGATATTGACTGCGTATCACAGCTAGCACCAAAACACAGAGCTAACAAATTCAGCCATTTCCAATTTTTAGCTAACAGATCTGCTTTGCTATTTCATACCCGTTAGTTTTAAAAAAGTGTGAAGTTTCCAAAGGTCAAACATCCAGCAATTAGGAAACAATCCTAAAAGGTGCCGAGAATTTGCTGGGGTGAAAACAACTCTTTTACAGACTTTAATGACTTTGAACAATCCCATCTTCTAATTTATGTGTTAGTATCAGACCTGGTATGAAAAGGGAAATTGTTCCAGTTTTTCAGGGTTCAAAATAGACCCATACAACTTGAACTTTTTCGCAATACTTTTTACCAACATTTCATTGAAATTGTTTTTGAAATCCATTATATAAATTTATCATTTACCAAAAACCGTGTTTTTTGCCGTGAAAAATAGGTATTCAGGAAACAAAATATTTCAGGGGTGATTTAAAAACATTTTTGATTACCCCAGTATTTGGCACTGCTGGGACCACTGCTGGGACATTGTGTCCAGTTCTGGTATTAACATTTCAAGAAGGATGTTGATAAATGGAAGAGGGTTCAGAGAAGAGACACAAGAATTATTAAAGAACTGAAAAATATAGCGATAGACTCAAGGAGCTCAATCTGTTTAGTTTATGAAAGAGAAGAGTCAGGGGTAACTTGATCACAGTGAATAAATGTGCTCATGGGGGATCGATGGATCTGCACCCAGGAAGGTGCAGCATGACACGTGGATGCGGGGGCGGGGGGAGTAGGAGTGTGAATGGCTTTGCATGATCATTATATGCCATCGATGGACTGATTGGGTGATTTCCCTCCTTCCAGAGAGTAACTCTGGGAGGTTGGGGTGCAGCTGCTCTTTCCAGCACTGCACTGGCCCTCAGTGGGCAATCCAGGGCAAAGTGACCCAGCTGATCACATACAGAACACTGGATTTTCCCATGTGTCCCAGGACTTCTCAGAGGCAGTTTCCCTCCCTGCTGGGTGAGGGTCTTGCCTTAGGTCCAAAAGCTGTCCTCTGATGTCATTCCACCCCGTTGGGCTTTCTGTCAAACCCAAGCCAATTAGCCAAGTAATGCTGCCAATTCTCCAGCTATAGTTATATCTCTAGGAACTTTATCTATTAGCCCGTGAGTTTAGGTCAAGGTGGCAAAATTAATGGAATTGTTCTATGCCTGTTAATTCATAGGCGATATCAACTGTTTTAACCTCCCACCCAGTTCCCCATTTTCTTATGTAACCCCTAATTTGGGCTGACACCTCTGCATAGCACATAACCCTTTTTTCTGAACTCCCCAAAACTTTCTCCGATGTGCTTTCTCAGTTTTGGGAACAATCTTATTTAATCTTTTTATTACTGACCTTGGCACAAAAAGTGGGACTGTGCTAATAAAGTTTGCAGATGACACGCAGCTGGGAGGTATTGCCAATACAGAGAAGGACCGGGATATCGTACAGGAAGATCTGGATGACCTTGTAAACTGGAGTAATAGGATGAAATTTAATAGTGAAAAGTGCAAAGTCATGCATTTAGAGATTAATAACAAGAATTTTTGTTATAAGCTGGGGACGTATCACTTGGAAGGAACAGAGGAGGAGAAGGATCTCGGAGTATTAGTTGATCACAGGATGACTATGAGCCGCCAATGTGATATGGATGTGAAAAAAGCTAATGCGGTCTTGGGATGCATCAGGCGAGGTATTTCCAGTCGAGATAAGGAGGTGTTAGTACCGTTATACAAGGCACTGGTGAGACCTCATCTGGAATACTGTGTGCAGTTCTGGTCACCCACGTTTGAATTCATCCTTCTTAAACTGGAACAGGTACAGAGAAGGGCTACTAGGATGATCCCAGGAATGGAAAACCTGTCTTATGAAAGGAGACTCAAGGAGCTTGGCTTGTTTAGCCTAACCAAAAGAAGGCTGAGGGGAGATATGATTGCTCTCTATAAATATATCAGAGGGATAAATACCAGGGAGGGAGAGGAATTATTTAAGCTCAGTACCAATGTGGACACAAGAACAAATGGATATAAACTGGCCATCAGGAAGTTTAGACTTGAAATTAGATGAAGGTTTCCAACCATCAGAGGAGTGAAGTTCTGGAACAGCCCTCCAAGGGAAGCAGTGGGGGGGGGCAAAAGACATATCTGGCTTCAAGACTAAGCTTGGTAAGTTTATGGAGGGGATGATATGATGGGATAGCCTAATTCTGGCAATTAATTGACCTTTGACTATTAGCGGTAGATATGCCCAATGGCCTGTGACTGGATGTTAAATGGGGTGGAATCTGAGTTACTACAGAGAATTCTTTCCTGGGTGTCTGGCTAGTGAGTCTTGCCCACATGCTCAGGGTTTAACTGATCGCCATATTTGGGTTCGGGAAGGAATTTTCCTCCAGGGCAATTTGGCAGAGGCCCTGGGGTTTTTTTGCCTTCCTCTGCAGCGTGGGGCATGGGTCACTTGCTGGAGGATTCTCTGCACCTCGAAGTCTTTAAACCATAAGTTGAGGACTTCAATAGCTCAGACATAGGTTAGGGATTTGTTACAGGACTGGGTGGGTGAGATTCTGTGGCCTGCATTGTGCAGGAAGTCAGACTAGACTATCATAATGGTCCCTTCTGACCTTAAAGTCTATGATTCTATGTTTCAGGGGTCAGTTTCAACTCTAGCAACAAAGCTTCTTTACATGGCCCATAATCTTTATGGTCCTCTCTGCTAATCTGATCATTAAGCCCCATGTGGTGAAACTCCATCAGATTCTCCCAGGATGTGAAATGTGGGTTAAAATTCCAGGTGTGAAAGCCTTCGCTCTGCCTACAGCCCAGATTTCCTACACAGACCCAGGAAGGGTCGGGAGTGTTGGCTGTCGTGTTGGCAGACAGTCCATTATCTCTGTTGTTGGGGAATGACGTAGCTTTAAAAGCCACAGGAACCTTCTGTCCAAGATCCCCAACTCCTGCAGAAGTGTTGGAAAGACTTTGGCCTACAAGGGCCCCATGGGGCTGCTGGGTGATCTCTGGTAAGCTTTTAGCATGTGTATGGGAACTGCTGTTGTTTGTTATATGTTTTCTCTGTAATGCCTTGACCTTCCAAATAAAGGTGTTTGCTTAGAAAGAGCTGGGTGGTAACTTGTAGCCTCTGACAATGCCCTGCTGAGAGCCCTTGGAGGGAGAAAGCTAAGCACAGGGGCTTGCCTTTAGGGAGTCTGGCTTGCTGGGGATATCACAGTGTAAGGCAGGGAGCTGTGCTGGCTAATCAGAAGAGAGAGAGATGCAGGTCTCCAACCAAGAGAGGTGAGAAACAGGAACCTTAAGCAGGTGCCCAGAAGGAAGACTGGAAAGGGGGACCAAATGGGGCAGTTAATCCTGAAACTGCTAATTACTATTTAACAGATTTATTGCAGTAACACCTAGAGGCCAAGAAAGGCAAGGCCCCATTGTGCCATGTGCAGTACAAACATCTAGCAAATGGCACCCCTGCCCCACAGAATGTGCAGCCTAGAAGAAACGATATGTGAGGGGATGAGCCCAACAGGTGGGTCAGGCACAGAGCAGGGGAAAGACAGGCTAACACAACAAGAGGAGGGGTGGAGGTTCTGAGCAAATCAGGCAAAGCAGGGGCTGGGCTCTTAGTTTATATGATGGAATTTTTAAAACATCCATGTCCGGTATCCTCCTCTTCACAGGTGTAGCCAGTTGGAACCTAGCAAACAGTGATGTTGACTGTGCACAAGAAGGGAAAGATTCTAGCGCAGTCCTTTGCTGAGCTGACTCTGCATGGGATCACCTCTTACCTTGGTTACTGCAGTCAGCTGATGGGATCTGAAAATGCTCTAGGAACAGATCATCTCAGTCATGAGGGGCTGTTATGTTGCAGAGTCACTTTCCAGAGTAATTCCCCCCAGAACCTCACAGAGCCATGAAGCAAATCTACATCTTCCAAGGCTCAGGCCTGAGCTTGGAGACAACCTGTTTATAATCTTTGGAGTGAACTATTACCCCAAAGGAGGTGTTCAGATTGCACAGAATGTAAAATCAAGGTGTAATTTGACCCAGTTGTCTGAGGGTGTAAACAGGTTAAGCTCCACTGAAGTCAGGGGTGTTTCACCCCTTTACCCCAACTGAGTATTTGTTCCTCAGTGTTTGTATAACAGTAGAGTAGGTGTTTTCAGCATTAACCATGCATTTCCTGGGCTCTACACTGACATCAGACCCTTCACATTATTGGAATGCAGTTATATGGGGTTTAATTATTAACAACCAGGCCCTTTATGTCATGTAAAATTAGGCTCTCCCCAAGTATATCTCTGTGCTCTTGGAGATAGCAGCATGCTAATTAGCTTCTCAACTGGTAATCACTACTTGGAGCAGGATAATAAGTCTGTTGTTTGGAGGGCTATAAGGTAGGCACAAAGAACTAATCTCTTTGACATGTATTTAACTGTAACTGTTTATATATCACAGAGGAAATGCCAAGGAGGAAACCAGTGAAGATTGTGCATGAGTTGCGAGACATTGTATCCAGTGCAAACATTTCCCTGGAAGAAGGGGATTGTGATTCCGGTTATTTAAGATGGTGAATGCTTTTAAAACAACCAGGTAGCTCTGAGCACAGGGACACATTTAAAGGCTTCACCTCTGGCCATGACGGTACTTTGGACATGATCAGCATTCCTGGGGGTGCATCAGCTGCCAGCAGGTATCTTCATGTAGCAAACATTTCAGTTCTTTACCTGCTTATTCCCTTCCCTTTCATGAACTGTGAGCAAGAACAAGGTGTTCTGCAGAAATACCCATGGGGAAAAACCCTTTGGGTTTTACTTATGGTGGCAGCAAATGTTATGGCCTCAGCACCTCCTTAACTATACCCAAGGCTGTTTCGTAGTCATGAAGACAGACACACAGAGACTGAGCCATTTTCAGGAAGATAGCATGGTCCATCTGGATGAGAATCATAGAAGATTAGGGGTGGAAGAGACCTCAGGAGATCATGTAGTCCAACACCTTGCTCAAAGCAGGACCAACCACAACTAAATCATCCCAGCCAGGGCTTTGTCAAGCTGGGTCTTAAAAACCCCTAAGGATGGAGATTCCACCACCTCCCCCAGTAACACATTCCACCACCCTCCTAGTGAAATAGTGTTTCCTAATATCCAACCTAGACCTTCCTCACTGCAACTTGAGACCATTGTTCCTTGTTCTGTCATCTACTACCACTGAGAACAGCCGAGCTCCATCCTCTTTGGAACCCCCCTTCAGGTAGTTGAAAGCAGCTATCAAATCCCCCCTCACTCTTCTCTTCTGCAGGCTAAATAAGCCCAGTTCCCTCAGCCTCTCCTCATAAGTCATGTGCCCCAGCCCTCTAAACATTTCTGTTGCCCTCCGCTGGACTCTCCCCAATTTGTCCACCTACTTTCTGTAGCGGGGGCCCCCAAACTGGACACAATACTCCAGATGTGGCCTCACCAATGTCGAATAGAGGGGAATGATCCCTTCCCTCGATCTGCTGGCAATGCTCCTACTAATGCAGCCCAATATGCTGTTAGCCTTGTTGCCAACAAGGGCACACTGTTGACTCATATCCAGCTTCTCGTCCACTGTAACCCCTAGGTCCTTTTCTGCAGAATTGCTACCTAGCCATTCGGTCCCTAGTCTGTAGCGGTGCATTGGGTTCTTCTGTCCTAAGTGCAGGACTCTGCACTTGTCCTTGTCGAACCTCATCAGATTTGTTTTGGCCCAATCCTCCAATTTGTCTAGGTCCCTCTGTATCCTGTCCCTACACTCCAGTGTATCTACCCCCGCCCCGCAGCTTAGTGTCATCTGCAAACTGCTGAGGGTGCAATCCATCCCACAATCCAGATCAATAATGAAGATGTTGAACAAAACTGGCCCCAGGACAGACCCCTGGGGCACTCCGCTTGATACCGGCTGCCAACTAGACATGGAGCCATTCATCACTACCTGTTGCGCCCGACAATCTAGCCAGCTTTCTATCCACCTTCTAATCCATTCATCCAGCCCATACTTCTTTAACTTGCTGGCAAGAATACTGTGGTAGACCGAATCAAAAGCTTTGCTAAAGTCAAGGTAGATCACATCCACTGCTTTCCCCATACCCACAGAGCTAGTTTTCTCGTCATAGAAGACAATCAGGTTGGTCAGGCATGACTTGCCCTTGGTGAATTCATGTTGACTGTTCCTGATCACCTTCCAAATGGATTCCTTGAGGACCTGCTCCATGATTTTTCCAGGAAGGAGGAAGAGGAGCGATAAATGTGTCTAAATGGCTTACCTCCAGTAAAGCAGTAAACACTTATTTTTGGCTAGAGTGAAGGGCAATCAGTTCATATTCTGCAGCTTCTTTTGTTGTTGAGTTGATGTGAAAGATTATCTCACAGTGAAGAATTATTAAGGGAAGTGAAAGTATAGAAGGTATGGAAAGTCCCACCTGGACATAAACCCTTTATAACCATGCAGAGAAACGCCAGCCATTCCTGGTTTTTTGAATGAAGTTTTGGTGGTGGGCCCTTTTAATTTATTAACCTGAAACAATTCATAACATTTTAGCATCACACCCCAGTATGCTGTTAAAGCCCCTTACCCTAGCACCTACTTACCATAGACTACCTGATGGGTTCATGGTGGTGGAGCGTACATGGATCAAGTGCTGGATAACGACCCCTTTTTCTGCTGCGCCCGAGTTAGCCGACAGGCTCCTCAAAGAGGAGGCTGTAAAAGAAAGAAAGGCTACTGAGGCTTAACCAACCAGTGCCAGCAGATTTCACTATAAGGCTTTGTAGTGAGGTGTTCCAGGCAGCTGAGGGAAGGCTTCCTCTCGGCATCCATCTTTTTTAACCTCTGCTTATTGTGAATATGATGAGAATATCATGAATGCCACGCGTCCCTCTGGTTTACAATGACAGATCGAAGGCTAAGTGCGGGCGACTGTGTGCCTATCTAGTGAAAACAAATGAAGTCAAACCTACATGGCAGGGTGAGTCTCTGGTACTTAGTTTGAAATAATTGATTGTTGCTCCCACAGTCTTTCAAAATGGTGTGAGCTCTAGGAGTTCAAAGCGCTTTTCATCTTTCCCCTACACTAGATGCGGCTCCTCTGGAACACCGCTGCTTTGGGCATCTTTCTAGGCATCCGGCCCACTCTGAGCTCCTTTTCCACTACCCCTTATCATTTCTTGGGCAAGCAAATTGCTGATGTGGCCTTCATTCAAGTAGAAAAATAAATTAATGAGTGGGAAGGGGTGTTATGTTTATGGCACTTGCCACCCCCTTGATCCCTCTGGAGAAGGCTCTTTATTAGCGTTATTATCTTTCGTAATCAATTCATTTCCATTAGCACCGCTAAAACAATTGCAGCATCTCACAGCCACATCATTTGCACTTATATTCTGAGTTAATTGATTCCCCTTGTTTATTTTCTCAGTAGCAGGGAACTCTTTGCTCACTGATGAAGGGAAGCTTTCATCTGCACACAGCTCTGTTCTTTGCATATCTGGACGTGGTCATTACTTTCTTCCCCCAATCAATTAGGTGCAGATTCAGAAACACTTGCCCGCGTTGAGAAGTACCTTACTCTTTGAAATAATCCCATTGAAATCAATGAGACAACTGGCCACATAAGGCACAAAACAAGCATAGGGGTATCCAACGCTGTCCTGGAATGACTCCAAGATCTTCTTGTATTAAATTGACAGGATAAAATGTTTGAACACCACCGCAGGAGTAAAAGTTGCAGGATAATTCTTGTCAATATGTGGGTGTATTTCAAACATGACTATGCCACTCTCTAGGCATGCACAAATCTTTACATACTGTTTTTATGACTCCTGGGAAGCGGCTGAAGAAACTTCAACGATAGGTCAATAACCCCAACTACCAGAGGACTTGGCTCTCTGTAAATAGCAGCATCACAGAAAAGGAAGCACCAAAGAAAAAGGAAGACACCCCTCCTGCTGGATGACAATAGCAAAGGCATCCACAAAGAGGCATTATCTTGTGTGTTTGTTCTCTTTCCTTATATGAAATAGGGCCTCAGAGGTAGATTTCTTTGTTTCTAAATAGCCAAGTAAGGTGTTTTATCTGCTTGTTTTCTACATGAAAAACATCACGCCCTGTTACCCCTATTTGTCCTGTAGGCCTGTTTGGACAACTGGGTCACTGGAGTGAGAAATAAAGACGGGGCCTGATTCTCTGTTGCAATGTGATGGCATACAGGGGTTGTAAAGACAGTGGCCCTCTAGAGTAGTGAGTTTCCCTGTCCAGTAAAGGGCAAGGGGGCTATGGAGATGGCCAGGGCACCACAGCATGCCAGCTATTGCAATGGCCCCTGAGCCAGATTTGCAAAGTTATTTAGCTACCTGAAGTTGCAGATAGGCACCTAAATAATGGAGTGAATCTGGTGCTCTGTGTTTAATGTGGCTGGAAAGGGAGAACAGGCCCAAGGAGATTTCCTTCCACCATTCTCCAATCTACCAAGAGCTGGAAAAGCTATTTCTCCCACTCCAGCCTCCTGTAATGTTCCCACCATGCCAGCTTTCCAGTCCCGTAAGAATGCTCCAAGGGAATCTGCCCCAATGTTCCTTCTTATTAAAGCGTGGTTCTGTTCTGAAAGTGACTCTGTAATAACGGCACTCCAGGGTTCCAGAGTTACTGGGTAGCATTTCTTCCAGATCAAATTAGCTCAAAGAAGAAAGAAATTATTGTTTTTTCCAAGCTGCAAACTGAGATGTTGCCTACAAATGATATGCTCAGGGACACTTGTGAAAATGCACATACAGGTAACTGAGGTCCAAATTTGGCCTGCACCATCTTTTTTGAAGGGGATGATGTATAAAATGAGACACGCCTATCATGAATCTCTGGGAATGTCTTCACTGCAGAGTTAACTCAGATGATCAGTACCTGGGGTAGCCGCATCCTGGCGTAAGCAAACTCCTGCTTGAGTGAGTGTATCTTCACTGCTATAGAACCTCACAGGGTTGAATTTGCATTTGGATAGAGATCTCTTTAATATTACTGGAGAGATAAATATTATTGGGAATTGTGTCATAATTGGAGATTTAACTGGAGAATAAAGGCTACTAACAGTGGTAAGGCCCAATTATTCCTGGATGTCATAGATGAGAGTTTTCTTCATCAAATCATCACTGAACCAACAAGAGGTGATGCAATGCTAGACTGATAAGCAGCTAGCTTATAGCAAATGGAAAGAGGACTGAACAGTAAATAAAGCTACATCCTGCAGGTTTGAAGATGCAGGAATAAAGTGAGAATTACTAAAAGCCAAACTGACTTGTTCTTGCTAAGGAAATGAAAATAAATAAGAGGAACTTTAGTTTATATAAATAAGAGATATGGAAGGATGAGGTTGGGCTGCTCTGCACTGTGGCTAGGGAGGAGATTAAACATAATCTAGGTATAGCCCCAAAACGAAATGAATATTTTGCCTCTGTTTTCAATGAGAACGATAATATGGAACATGGGTGTGAAGGCAGGACGGCTCATGGAAATGAGTGTATAGAAATGGAAATTACCACATCTGAGGAGGAAGAAAAACTCAAATATCTTAATGTACTCAAATCATGGGGACCAGATAATTTCCATCCCAGAATACTGAAAGAACTGGCATTTGAGAATGCTATTCTGGTAGCAAGGGATTTTAATAAATCCATCTATCTGGGGGGTCGTACCATATGACTGGAGAATAGCTAATGTTGTACCTATATTTAAGAAAGGGACAAAAGTGATCCAGGCAATTACAGACCTGTTAGTCTGACCTCAGTAGTATGCATGACTTTGGAACCAATTGTGAAGGAAAGAATAATTAAATTCATGGAGGTATATGGAAAAGGGGATGTGATGCAACATGGGTTTACCAGAGGTAGATCGTGCCAGACTAACCTGATTTCCTTCTTTGAGAAAATCACTTGTTTTTTAGATAAGGGAAGTGCAGTAGATCTAATATTCTTGGACTCAGTAAAGCATTTGACATGTTACTACATGGGAAATTATTAGTTAAGTTAGAGAAGGTGGGGATCAAGAACTGTAAGGTGGATAAGGAACTGGCTAAAAGGAAGAAGGCAACAGGTTGTGCTGAAAGGTGAACTGTCTGGCTGGAGGGAGGTTACTAGTGGAGTTCCTCAAGGAACCAGTCTTATTCAATATTTTTATTAATCCCCTTGGCACAAAACAGAGGAAAGCGCTAACGAAATTTGCCGATGGTACAAAGTTGGAAGACACCGTCAATACAGGAGAGGATCGGATTATTAGACAGGAAGCTCTGGATGATCTTGAAGCCTGGTGTGACAGAAATGGGATGAAATTCAATAGCAGAAAGTGCAAGGTCATGAACTTAGGATCTAATGGTAAGAATTTCTGCTACAAGCTGAGGAGTCATTGGTTGGAAGTGGCAGAGGAGGAGAGAGACCTGGGTGTGTTGGTTGATGACGGGATGATGATGACGATGTGGCTGCTAAAAAGGCAAATGTGATCCTAGGATGTATCAGGCCAGACATTTCCAGTACAGAGAGAGAAGAATGAATGCCATTGTATATGGCTTTGCTAAGATATATTAGAACTGGGGAAAGTACAGAGAAGGGCAATAAAAATGATTAGGGGCATGGAACAGTTTCCATATGAGGAGAGATTAAAAATACTGGAACTGTTCATTTTGGAAAAGAGACAGCTCAGTGGGGGCTTTGATAGAGGTCTATAAAATCATGACTGGTGTGGAAAAAGTGTTATTTACCCCTTCTCATAACACAAGAACCAGGAGTCAGCCACTGAAATTAATAGGCAGCAGGTTTAAAAGAAACAAGAGGAAGTATTTCTTCACACAACGCACAGTCAACCTGTGGAACTCCTTGCCAAAGGATGTTGTGAAGGCCAAGACTATAACAGGGTTCAAAAAAGAACTAGATAAGTTCATGGAGGATAGGTCCATCAATGGCTATTAGCCAGGACGGGCAGGAATGATGTCTCTAGGCTCTGATGTGGCACTGAGCGTTCTCTGTCTCAGGTTCTTGGCTGGCTGGTTCTTGCTCACCTGCTCCAGGTCTAACTGGTTGGGCTTGGGAAGGAATTTTCCCCTAGGTCTGACTGTCAGGGACCCTTGCGGGGTTTTGTCTTCCTCTGTAGCCTGTGGGTCACTTGCCAGGATTATCTGGGCATATTTTACTTAACCCTTTCCCTGCCATTGCAGGGGCTTTGGGCATTGGTGCCCCTCGGTCCTCCTGTTCTCTGCTGGTAGCACATCATAGTCTAGTCTCCTGTGGGCTGACACACTTTGGTCTAATATCAATTTTGGGTTCAGTGAGCAGCTGCTGGGTGGTGTTGGCAGTGGTGGTGTTGGTCAAACTAGATGGTCTGGTGGTTCTTTCTGGCTTTAAATTCTGACATAGAACTAAAAAAAAAAGTCATTTATACACTGTAATCTAGTGTGTTTCTGTTTTCGCCCTCTGATGGATGAAACACAGAGTTCTACAAAAGTTTTCAAATGTTTTGAATGAGAGCTCAGATTTAGGACCTTTAAAGATTCTGCAATCATATGGACTTTGCCTACAATTTATTTTCAATTCAATGTAGCCTTCAAATGAAAAGTATATGGGAGACAAGCATAATACAGCATTGCAGTTGCTTTTAAAGGAGAGAGCGACCTGTTACATTCCATTTAAAAATAATACTTAAACATTTGTTATAACACGGTTTTGATTAACACATCAAAGAGATAAGAAAAGAGGGAAAACGTCCTTTTAAGCCTATGAGCAAACACATTAAATTTCACATTTTCTATAGCAACATAAACAATAATGTACACACGAGGAGCTCAAACACAATTATAACAATCTAATATTAGAGATCAAAAGTAAGACTAGGCAGATGAAACAAGCATGTAATTTGTTCATTCATCAGATTAAACATGAACATTTTTGTATTCAAGACTAATTCAAGTGAGTCGTGCCATGCAAGCATGGAGCCTTTCTTTTAAAGGAGCTTTTAAAATTAAAACAAACAGACACAGATGAAGTTCTAACTAATCACAGATGAAGCACTATGGTTTTATTTCCAACAAAGAAAATTGGTTAAAAGAATTAGCAACTGTATGAAATGTCAAGCTGTGTGTAATAATGAGATGGATTATAAATAATGCCATTAATTCATGTGTCCTCTTAATGCCCGTTACTCCAATTAAAGTACAAATCCCATGTAAAATAAACTGACCTCATTAAAATATATAATGTATACAAAGCCTGATATTCCTATAGCTGCTAGTCAGACCTCTAAGTGAAGGATAAGCATGGGACAGCAATTCTGTTTCCTAGTTTAAAAGTCCCAAAAGATATCTCTGAGTTTGTTTTGTTCCTCCCTCCACCCCATCCATTTTTGCCTGTTATTCAGTGCAGTGCTCATTTCTGTGTCTAACATCCTCCTACATGCTATGGCATGACCTTTACAGAGGCGTGGAGGGATCCTTCCCCTTTTTGTGGCTCCCAGAAGGGCCAGGTGGAATTCCAGTCCCTGTGTGCAGATGACCCCATCTCTACTTCCCTGGGCACATGGAACCCCAGGGCAGGTGGGGAGGAAACAGAATCATGGTCCCAATGGCTCTACCCATGCAGGGGTGATAACCTAACCCTCCCAGAGGCATGTGAGCTGTGGGCATCCTGCCACTGTGTGCCCAGGAGCTCCAGGAGGCATTCTGCCTCTTCCACACCAAACGCCTTCCAACTCTTTGCAGGGGGTGGTGTGGATCCGAATTGCCCCTTACTGCAGGCCGGGCCCCAAAGGGGTACCCAGGCCCCTGGAGTGGAAAGGGTTGATTGCACACTTTGTACTTTTATTGAAGAGCCAAAGAGCCAGATCCTCAGCTGATGCCAGTCCCTGTGGCTCTGCTGGCTTCAGCAGGGGGCTTGACTTGAATGGAGCTCTGTGAGGCTGTATGATTGGAACATGACCATTCATATCAGTAATATCGCCATGGTTAGACAACTGCAACAAATCTTGTACAAAGTATGTTGTCCTGTAAGGGAGCAATGGAAAAGTTACAATCCATCCTGTTTGTATGCATGTGTCACCTTTGTATCTAAAGTTATGAATATTGACTATTCAATTTCAAATGTGTTTGCTTGGAGTAACATAGGGTGTTTACATCCGGTCTAGCCAGCACATTGTGAATGAGCTATTCAAGTTGATGGCCCAACAAAGAATGCTTAACACTCACAATGGATATGGAAGATGGTTGTCCCCACCGGGGAGACGTCCTTTGGACACTTTAACCAGAATATGGGTAATAGCTACTCCTATGAGTCATCAAAGCATGCAAGGGCATGTGACTCGCTCATGTGACCCTGGACTCCATCTTATGTCTGTAATTTTCCACAAACTGAGACTGAGAGCATCCCCTCCACATGGGCGAAGGCATAAAGACCCTGGAAGCATCTCCATTTTGCCTCTTTCCTGCTCTGATCTCTGGACTTACACTAAAAGGAGCATATTAACTATGGACTGAAGACCTTCCAGTCTTTTGGAAGCTACCAGAGACGTCACAAGCCAGCAGCCTGTAACATCACTGCTGCCAACCTGACCAAGAACTTTCCAACGATTGCATGTATGTGATTACTTTGACCATTTTAACTCTCTCCTTTTTCTTTTCTCTTATAAATAAACCTTTAGATATTAGATACTGAAGGACTGGCAACAACATGATTATTGGGTAAGCTCTGAGTTATATATTGGCCTGGCTGTGTGGCTGATCTCTTGGGATTAGTAGAGCCCTTTGATGATACTGGTTTTAAATAACCGCTCCTCAAAGTCTAGTGTCTGAGTGGAGATACCAGGGCTGGAATGCCTAAGAGGACTGCATTTTTGACTTCTTGTTGGCCAGTGTGGTGAGACAGATTTTTACTTTTGTTACTGGCTTGGTATATCTAATGATAGCATAACCACCAGCGTGGGGTGAGTCTGCCCTATTTCTCATCGGTGTGTCCTGAATCTGGTATTCTCAGCTGTGACCCGCTGAGGCACAGTGAGGAGCTTCACTGCTTCACAGCAGCTGAGGATGGGACTCCGAGCGTGCCGCATCCTGCATCCTTGGACATCAGTAGCAGCAGGGTCAGGCCCCGCCCCATGAGGAAGATGCTTGAACGTTCTAGCACCTGATCCTGCACCGTGCTGAGCACTATGGGCCAGCGACCCCCTCAGCGCCCGCTCTTTCTACTGGTAATTGGAGGGTGATCACTGCTCCCTAGGATGTGCTCAGCACCTCACAAGACTGGGCTCCAAGAGTCGAACACACACTTTCACTCCATCCTGCGGCACGAGCATGAGCGGTTGCACTGGGGAGGGCAGGCATCTTTACTTCATAGGAGTCCACCAGCCACTGCCTGGGTCAGCACACTTCACAGCTGGCCTGGCTCTGTCCCCTGGAAGGCCTCTCCCTGGCAGCTTCTGACACTTGGCAGAGCATGGGCCATGTGGTGTGTCCACCTCGGAACTGTTCCAGGAAAACCCTCTGCTGCTGGGGCCTGCAGCCTGCGTTGTGTGCATGCCCGAGCACTGGAGTTGTAATCCTACAGGCCTGGACCCAGGTCCTACTGACGTCAATTGGAATCAGTCTATTGACTTCTGTAAGAGTTGTCCCTGGCCCGCAGCGCTCAGCTGGAATAGAAGGAGTCCAGCTAGAGATGAATTCAGCTGTACTGTGGTGTGTCCTGTCACTACTGTGGCTGGCAGGCAACAAGCCAGACATTCTAGTTTCTTTGAATCTTGCCAGGAACAAAATCTCCATCCCACACCATCTAGAAGGAAGCGATACCTTCTTCCTGGGATCATTATGGTAAGTGCCTGGCATTGCAGCTAGTGTTGTTGCCGGTGAGCAGCACTGTGTGGAAAAGAAGTAGTAAGTTATCAATATATTTTTTTTCAAATAAGTAAACGCTCCTCTGGGAACAGCTTTGAGAGGATTGGTATTTCTGAAGTATGGGGTGATTTATGGAGACCACATCCTGCTTTTCCACTTTCAATGCAGTTCAGGATGTCAGTGTTAGAGATCTTTATACAGCAGATGTTGAAACTGAAGCAAACCACGTTATCAGTCCATGGACTGGCCTTTTGTTCTCTGTCAGCACTGCAGGCAGTTTGAATAATGGACTTTTTAATACTCAGGTAAACTACATCTCTGTGGTATTGTTGCTTACGCCAAGGACAGGTTTCCATGGTATTCCTGTCCTCTCTCTGATTCACAAACGCATAGCTCAATTTCATCATCTTCAAAGATAACGTGCAAATTACTCCTTTTGTTGTTAAATGAATGATCAGCAATTACATTTTCTTCTAAAATAATCTAGTAAAGATGCTTCCTCGTTGAGGGGGAGAGTTAAGCCAGAAGAGCAGTGCTTAGAACGTAGGGTGAGTGCGCAGGAGCAGCGGGAACACTTAAGCCTAGCCAGGAAGTTCCCTGTTTTCAGTCTATATTATGATTTTGAAACCCTATTGACACATATTGGTCCAAATGCTAGTCCCAATGAAATCAATGGAAATTTTGTCATGGACTTCGGTGGCATCTGGATTTGGACAATGGAAAGTAAAATAAACCCCTTAGGCTAAACTGGTTCTTCCCTACCCTTTATAGGGCCAGCTGGGTCTGTTTGGGGTGTGGCCCCAGCTGCGGCTGCTCCGCCAATCAGCCCAGCTTTTCCCCTGCCCCAGCCCTCTCTCAGGGCTGTTTTAAGCCCTTCCAGGCAGGAGCAGGTAACCATCCCGCTACACTTTTCCATTTCTAATATATCTTTTTTGAGATATATTAGACCAGAACTGTACGCAGCATTCAAGATATGTTGTATCATGGATTTATATAGTGGCATGATGATATTTACTGTCTGATCATCTATCCCTTTCCTAATGGTTCCTAACATTTCGTTAGCTTTTTTGACTGCCAGTGAACACTGAGTGGATGTTTTCAGAGAACTATCCACAATGACTCCAAGATCTTTCTTGAGTGGTAACAGCTAATTTAGACCCTACCATTTTGTATCATAGTTGGGATGATGTTTTCCCATGTGCATTACTTTGCATTTATTAACATTGAATTTCATCTGCCATTTTGTTGCCCAGTCACCCAGCTTTATGAGATTCCTCTGTAGCTCTTCGCAGTCTGCTTTGGACTTAATTATCTTGAGTAATTTTGTATTGTCTGAAATTTGCCACCTCACTGTTTACCCCTTTTCCCAGATCATGTATGAATACGTTGAACAGTGCTGATCCCAGCACAGACCCCTGGGGGACGCGACTATTTACCACTTTCCATTCTGAAAACTGACCACTTATCCCTACTCTTTGTGTCCCATCTTTTAACTGCACAGGATAGGGTTTGTGCAGAAGATAAACCCACAGCTGGCGCTCCCAGCACCGTTGTTCTTGACTCAGTGGAGTTACATCAGGAATGAACTTGATGCATGGTTCTACTCTCTCTTGATATGAGCCCCTAACTCCCATTGCTGATACTGAGTCATACATGTAGGCTGAAACTGAGATTCCGTGTTCTGCTGTTGGTTATATGTGAATTGTGAATGTTTAACTCATGGCAGAATTTAGCCTTATCTGATTTTAAAATTCTGGAGCTGCACTTTGCAGCCTCCAATGTCCGGAAAGCAGCCGTTGTTAATAGTAAGCAAATGTGCTTCTTTAAAAAATACTTTATTTTAACTTTAAAAACTGCACAGAGAGAGAGATCCACAGAAGTTGAAAGTAGAATTACATTAAGGATCTGATACATGCCAGGAGTGCTCCCAGAGTTAAGGGAACTGAATTAAGGCTGAAAATCTGGGGTGTGATGCTGACTCCATACTAAACTCACACCATTTGGCATGGGAGCAGAAATGCTCATTAGACCACATGTGGGCCTCAGACTCCTACCATGCTTAGGCCCTATACTGTGAGTTAAGTAATTCTGTGGGAAAGGGGATGTATCTAGCACTTCTCTACGTTCTGGCTATTCCAAAATGGCTTCTTAGGCATTTGGGGAAATACATGTTGCTGACCGCAATCGGGAGGCTGCTGTTTCAACATTTCACGGAGTTTAAAGGCAGAAGGGACCATTGTGATTATCACATTTGACCTCCTGCCTAATCAAGGACATATGCTTTTACCCAGTAATTTCTGCCTTAAGCCCATAAATTCTGGTTGTGCCAGACCAGATCTTTTAGAAAGCCATAATCTTCATTTAAAGACTTTGAGGGATGAGGAGTCCACCACATCCCTGGATCAGTCGTTCCAGTGCCTGATCACTCTCGCTGCTAAAAACGGGCTTGATTTCCAATTTGAATTTGTCTAGCGTCCACTTGCAGCCACTGGATCCTGTTCCACCTTTGTCTGGTCTATTATAGAGCCCTCCTCTATCAGGTATTTTCTCCCTGTGTAGACACTGACCATCTCCTGGGGGCCTGCACTGAGGGCAGCTCAGTCAAACCCATTGATCAGGGCCATCATTTTGATTTCTACAAAAACTCTTCAGTTTGGTGTAGTAGCAAAGGCCTGAGGCAATATAAGGGATCTTTAGCTGCTCTTGGACTGGAATAAACATGGGGCCTTTCACTGTAACTCACCTCCGTAGGAAAGCTGGACAGTTATTTGCTAAGGAACTCTTCCTGATACTCCATTAGCCTGTGGTGGGGTACCAGGATGCTTCCCGGGGCAGAGTTTTCACCACTAGGGTTTGAGCAGCTGTTTCTATTGCTGCATCACCCACTTCAAGGTTTCTTCTGACTAGGTCACCGAATAGTTTCTTTTAAGACGTTCACCCTCCTGCTGGATCTCCCACTTTGGGGATGGAAGTAATTCCGAGGCTAGACAACTGTGAAGGGTCAAGAGATGGAATAAAATTGAATGGTCCCAGAAGGGTTTCTGCATTCCCCCTTCCTCAGACCCCAAGTGGCCTCCTTTCTCTCCCTGTCCTTCTCTCAGGGACAGACCCTGTCTTCATTTCTCTTCTTACCCCACACTTTGATGTGCTCTATGCTCTCCCTTTCCCAGTTCCCCCTCTCCTCTCCTGAAAAGACTCTTGGAGCCAATTTCTGCTTTCATTTTCTCCAGTGACTTCATTGATTCTAATGCAGTCACTCTGGATCTACTCTGGTGGCAGCGAGAGCACCATTATGTCAGACCAGCCGTGCTGCAAACCCACACAAATATAAAATATTCACAAGAGCTAGACCTTGAGGTGGAACGGGAGATATATCGCTCTAGCTATCATTGGTAGCCTAGCCATAATTCAGCTGTGGTTTATATAGTTAATAGCCCTGAAAACCACATTCAGAAATGAACTCTAATTAGCATACCCAATGTTTGAAAATACCTATTTAAAATGCATGCATGTATGCTCGTTAGAGCTGCATATAATGGCACGTAATAAATAGGGAGAACTCTTCCCTCAGACGATGTGTTTTCTTTTAGATCAGCTTAGTAGAGATTCAGTCCTGTCACTGGAAAGGCTCAAAGGATTGGCTCAGATTTTGGCTCTTGCATTCTGTGCAATTAATTTCCTGGCACTGATCTCTGCTCAGGCTCTGATAGGGACCAAAAGCCGCTACTGTTAACACTGTAGCAGTAGGTTTTTAAAACCAACTGCACTAAATGAACGCTGCTTTAGAGACATTTCTGTATTGCTGAGCCCATTGTTGCAGCCATCAGGCAATGGGCCCATTGAAATCAAGGGAGTTTTGCTTGTGTGAGGCGAGAAGCGTCTGGCCCACAGATAGGGTCTTCTCACTCGTGAGGATGCAGAGCTCAGGCCCTGGGCTGGAAAGATTCTGGTTTGAAACGAATCCAGTAGAGCCAAGTTCAAATGTGCCAGACTCACACGAGAGCTGGTGCATTGTGCACTCCCTTTGCATGGCATAAATGGCTGCTTGAGATGCAGCACTCTGGCGAACCAGGCCCCCAGGGCATGTCTCACTTTCTGTTCCTTCTCGGAGAGCCAGTCCTGCGCTTTCCTCTCTGGCTGTCCCTGGGCAGTGGAAGTCATGCAGTTCTGCTGCAGGAGGAAAGGGGAAGGCAGGCTGGGGCAGGGGCAGGGCTGGAGGGCCTCTGAAGGAAGGTGGGGAGGCGCTAGCCCTCGGGAGGTCAAGCCATGTGCAGGTGCTCTGCTTCTGCTCCGGGGCCTGGGGAAAATAATTCCTACTCCTGCTCAGTCAGTCAGGCTGGGTGCTGAGGTGAAGAATTCCTTAGACCGCACAGGAGAAGCGAGCAGGCTGTGCAGATTGAAAGGCTGGTCCCAGGTGCGTCTTCCTTGACTTCACTGGAATTCCACCAGGAAGGAATTTGGCTCATTGTCCATTTCAAGGACAGGATTTAATTTAATAACTGGTAAACAACATATTAGTCTCCTGAGTGAGCCCTTTGGGGATAAATAAACTACACGTTTTGAGTGAGAAGCAGATATTGCTACCTCCAATGCTCTCACTGGGGGGTGGGGGGAAGCCTACTCGCCTCTGCAGATTATCAACCACTGACGTAACTTGTAACGGGCTTGGGCTCATTAACATGAGCTTGATTTTGTATTTCCACTGGGTGTCTTGACTTCAGATTGTTAAATTAACTCTTCTAAACAAAGCCACACAGAACTCCAACACTTCTAAATCGACAGAGAAAAATAACAATCTGCCTTGGAAAGCATGCGAGAACAGCAGCTATCTTACAGCTATGTGCTCTGTAAAGAAAAACAACAAAACACCAAGGGGTTTATTGCTGTCCTATAGCTGGTGTGTTCTTATTGGTGTAAGAGTCAAAGTTCCAGAGCTAAAAAAACAAAGAAAAAAGCATAGGAAGAACCTAAAGGCCATCACTGATGATGCAAAATTATTCCCTTTTTCATTTATGCTAAAAAAAACTGTTGTTTTCTGATGAGGCAATGATGGATAGATTGAAGGAACAGAATATGGACACCGTGTAGAATCAAGCACGTGGGTTTATTATGCACAGTCCTGGCGAAGTGTCACCTTGCTTATTAGGCTCAGAGACACTGCCAAACAATTGATCACAGTGGATTATATGGATTTTCCATGGGCGGAGGGAAATGACAGGGTAGGCAGTCCCAAACCCCTGGATAGGTCTAGCAGCAAGACAAAATAAGCACAGTAGCCAATAGTCAAAGATTACATAATGTCTCCACCCATGGTTTCAGGTTAACAAGTAAGATACAATTAGTTCACAGGTGTTTTTCTTTAAACAATGTCTAAAGTGTGTTAGTATAAAATATATATGTTGAATTCTGATTTGAGGTCTATAGGAATGAAGTACCCCCTTTGATTGTCCACAGGTACATACCTAGGGGTTAAAGCAAAGAGACACATGAAAAGTACATGGCAACAACGCTTGCTTTTAGTTGTTCATTTGTGTTTCTAAAACAAGCAATAGTGATGGCTTGGGAGGAGAGGTGTGCATCTGTTAGAGGGAGGATGTGATATCTCATACTGGCATGTTTGAACCTCTTCCATAAACTCAAGGTTGATGTGTAGGAAGGCACCTCTTCTACAGAAGAAACAGGGCCCCTTTCATTCCTTAGGTCTGTTTGCAACTTTTAGATAAAGCCACCAATTATAATTTTCCATCTGGCATTTTGCTGACCAAGCTTATCTCAGCAATAAGCAAGGTTGTCTTTTGTTTGTTCTGCTCCTTAGCTAACACTGCTCACTATTTGCCGGGCTCTGGCCTCTGGACCAAACTCTGGACTTTGGGCCGGTTAAAAGAGCTGACACAGTCTATATATCAGGTTGTTACATAAACAGCATATGGATTTTGGCCCTTCAGTCCCTCCTCTTGACCCTAGGGTTCCCTAACCCGCCAAGTCAAATATACCTCCCATTCCCCCCAGGCCCTAGCCAGTGTCCCCACCCACTCCCTTTCATGTGACGTTCTTTGACAGCCTCAGATGGAAGATGCTGAACGGTGAACTGCAATTATACTGAATTCCAAAGAGCCGGACTCAGACAATCTGCAGTAAGGTCAGTTGCACTGGCGGCTTGGTAGCCATGGTAGAAGCCAGTGGGTAAATAAGGGCTTGTCTACACTGGCACTTTACAGCACTGCAACTTTCTTACTCAGGGGGTGTGAACCCCACCCCCCATCCCGAGCGCTGCAAGTTTCAGCACTGTAAAGCGCCAGTGTAGATGGTGCACCAGAGCTGGGAGCTACGCCCCTCCTGGAGGTGGGTTTTTTAGAGCCCTGGAAAAGAGCTCTCCCAACGCTCTGCCGCAACCACACAAGCCAGTGTAGACTAGCCCTAAGTTGGATGCTGTCTTGTCCCCACTGTGTCCCAGCCCACACGGTCTGATGTCGTGTCCATACTATGGACTCAATTCACAGGTACCCAGGGGCGCCTCTGTAGCTTGCATCATGTGCTGTCAGAAAGGGGTCTCAGAGTAGCTGCCTGGCCTCCTGGGGAGAGTTGCAGAGAGAACAGGGAACCTGCACCAGGTCCAGGGGCGCTGTGGGTTGGGCTGGCAGGGTGTGTGTCAGGGGCAGGATGGAATGGCGGACACTGTCTTATGCCCTCACAAATCTGTGCTGTTGCCATAGGATTGCCAACGATGGAGCGATTTGTTTGCACCCCTGTCTTGGCCATGAGCATATCTCGAGGGGTACAATTCCTCTTCAAAGCGGCTTTCAAGCCCAACCCTTGGACGTGCCATATGTCATAAATAGTTTCATGTGAAAGAAATTGAAAATGGGCTTTGTTCCGTGTCACATGACCGTGGCCAGTTGGTTTTTAAATGTAATTGTAATTCACAAAGAAGATGATAATTACCTTTGTACTCACTTAATAGCAATAATAATAATAATAATTAGGGACACCTACCTTATCGCATCCCACTGCAGTAAATTCTCTCCCCTGCTGTATTTTATTACTCGTTGTAAATTCATTCAAGCAGTACGCTTTGCTTTCAGCATGGCATCCTCCGCTACTTTTCCTGGCCAGGCTAAATTGAGATAAATGTCGCCAGTGCCTGGGTTTTGCTCCCAGCATCCCTCTTTGCTCATGGACAGTTACAGCCTGTGTTGAGATGAACCTGAGAAATGATTCTCTCATACTTCAGAGAGGTACACGTCACAGGCCTGCAGTTAAAAGATAAACAGAGGCCTCTGCCGTCCACTCCACAGGTTAATAGGAAGTGAAAAACATAAAGGCACTTGAGGCGGCCTATAATGTTTACCCTGATAAAGCAATAAATGCACGATAGGGAAGTGACACTAGTTATCACAAGATAATGTTCTGGCATTGACCCAAATCACCATGGGCTGCTTTTAGTTACCAATGTTCCCACTGGAGATTTATACCTAGCGATGAAGACATGAAAGTTCAAGCAAAAAAAAAAAAAATCTTCATTCCTTTCTTTGTGGTTCTGTGCTCCCAGAGCTTAGCAAATTTCATAGCAATGCTAGTGTTGCCTTAAAGCCAATGAAAGTCATTTGTATTGTGCCACGTGACATGGTTGGAATAGCACAATGCTTCCGCACGTTCCATTCAGGCGGGCCAGCAAAGGGTTTTTGTTTTTTTTTTTAACTTGTTTTGTCAGTCCTGTTAGGAGGAGATAAATTCCCAAAGACACTAGGCAGGGAACAGGGCCTGCCATCCGCCAAAGACACCAAGACAGGCTAGCAGGCCATTTGCCTTCGCTTCCAAGAAGATAACACTATGTAGGGAAGGTTGTGGGTTGTCAGGGAGGTGAGGGGGAAGGGAGGTGGCTGTCACAGACCTCTTTCCTCCCACAGTCAAAGTACCTCAATGGAAGTCATGTGACTGGAGTTACTCTGGATTTACACCAGTGTAAATGAGGGCAGAATCTGGTTCAATAGTGCAGAGGAAGCAGAGCTACATAGAAGAGGCCTGTTGCGTCCATGCAGAAATGTTTATCAGACAAGGTGAGTGCGCAGTTTGGATGGGATTACATCTGTGGGACTCAATGGGAGTTAGATACTTAAGCTGCTTACGTGCTTTTAGAAAGTCCATTGGACATCTATCAGCATCTTCAGCTGTCCAAATAGGATGGTAACTCTGTAGAGGCTCATGCCTGCCCCTCTGGAGGTCCCTGGATCATTTATTGCCTCATCTTGGCCAGAATGGTGATCATCACACACTGGCTCTTTGGCCATGGGTTGGGATGGACATCCTCGAGTCCGTCCCCTCTGTAGAGATCATCATAAGGGCCATGGAGGCTTTCCCCAGCCCTTAGTTTAAAAACTCCTCCAAGACCTTTTGAATTTTATATGCCAGCGATCTGGTTCTATTTTGGTGTAGGTGGAGCCCATCCGTCCTGTACAGGCTCCTCCTTTCCCAAAAGGTTCCCCAGTTCATAATCCTGAGAGCATTAACAACATGCAGCAAGAGTGGGTGGGATGGCTAAGAGATGGAGGCTCTAACGGAGCAGGATGGCGAAAGGGAATGAGCCTCCCGCCAGCTGATCGAGTCCAGGGGCAGACTGTTTGAGATATAATATGAGACTCTGGCTCAGTACTCAGCTGCTAAGTGCGAGGCGTGCAGTGACAGAGAAGCAGGAGATGGGAGAGGCGCAGGGGGCAAAGGATGCAAACTGGTGGCTTAGAAAAGGTTATTTGGGGTGTATGCCAGAAACTAAATAGGAAAAGTGGGACTGAGAGTGTAAAGAGCCAAGGGAATGGGAAGCTGCAGCAGAGGGACCAGCCTGCCAGGCCTTACTGCATCCCCACTGTGAGACAGAAAGGCTTTGTGGAGGAGAGAAAATGTGAATATCCCAAGTGATGTTGCCAGGCCCACCTGACAAAGGGAGACATCCAAAGCAGAAAGGGCAGCAGTAAGTGCATTCTTAATAATGACCGTGTGGGGCTCGCGTGCGGGCCTGGGGTGTCCGGCCCAGGGCTCAGAGCATGGAAGGTTTCGATCTTTGCATCTCATTGGAGCATTTCTCCATTTCCTTTCAGAAGCAGAGACAGCTATTCTAGTGAATGTCTCCTCTTCTCCACGGCTAGTGCTGATTTCTTCTGAGTCCATTTTTTTCTGCACTGCTGAAAGTACTATGATTAACACAGCACTGTCATTATCTTGTAATAACCCAGCACACAGCCATAATAGCTAAGCTGAGAAGGCCAAGGTCACCTCTGATACTTGCAAAGCCAATTAAGACTTATAGAGCAATAAACTCAGACTTCTTCAAGTCATTTCATTTTATTGAACAGACCCATTTTTACTTTCAAATCACTTGCACCTGGAAACCATCCAGGTTTCACAATACAATGGACTATGTAAAATTTAATGATTTAGTATTTTGAGTATGAACCATTGTGGATTTTATTAAGCTAGCACAGCATTGCAGCCTTGCCTTTCAGATGCGAGCAGCGAGTCAGAATGTGTCTGGGGCTATTCCAACTGACTTGACAAGTTTGCAAAGTTTCCCATTGGTCTTACTTCATGATTTGTGCTGCTATGCACTTTCAAAAGAAAAGAAACAAGCTCTCTTTGTGTATCTTGGCGTTTTCCTGCATCCGTCAGAATTCAACGGTTCAGCCAGCGCCTATCTGCGTGCACTGAAGCTTGACTAATTTTTCCTTCCAAAAATCTCAAACAGGTTGGCAAGCTTTTCCCTGTGGCCAACAAATCTACGCACTGACAGAATGCATTTCAGTCATGGAGCTGGTATTCATCCTGACCCCTGATGAATATAACTGAGCCAGAGGATATTATGGATTCTTTCTTACTGCCATCCCCATGCAATTGCTAGGCATACAGGTGCAGAGCTAGAAACTGATAGTTAGGGAGGATCTGATGTAACAACAAAACACCTTTTGTAAACAATTAAATGCCCCTTTGCAGCGGAATAAGATTTAGATGTTTCAGCCTAGTTGAATGAAAGGTTTAAAACTCCCAAGCAGGGAAACATAATTCTAGATCAATAGAAAGCAAAATGATCTATTCAACTGGGGGGGCGTGAAGGAGATGAATGTGTACGCTGTGGAATAAAAGGAAGACGCCATATGTTCTAGGATTTCAAACCTTTATTGTATTAAGCGTTAGCACCATTGTGATACACAGATTGCATGGGCGCAGGAAGCAGTACCAGTGTAGAAGGGCTAGTTGTAGTGGGAGGGTTGAAATGTGTCTGTTTGGGTAAGAAATAAGCCCAAATATTAGCTGAGCTGCAGTCTCTCTAAGCCAGTAGGCTCCTTCCTCTGTTGCACAGGTTTGCTTCCTCCTCCCCCCTGCCTCACAAAAAATCATCTTGGATATTCAACAATATTCAGTGTGAATGTTAGCATTTCCAAATGTCAGAGACTGAAGGCCAGCTGCCAGTCAGGGTCGCTGCAAGGGGCAGCCAGGGAATGTGCAGGCCAAGGCTACAGTGCTCTAGGTGTTCAGGATATCCCTCCCCTTTTGGAAATGTCAGATTCTCTTCTCATCCCGAGACTCCCCCCGCCCGCCTGCCCCATGACCTCGCTGCTGCCCTTCCTCACATTCATTGCTCTATTGTTATCTCCCCAGCCCACGTTACATTACCCTGCTGCTCCTTGGGCCTGGCCTTACATTTTTCTATGTCAGTCCAGAGAAGCAGAATCATCCTCTTCCTCCCCAACATCATGGATTTTTCCTGTGTCCTGTCTCCTTATCTTCTTTGTGCAGATGGGAGAATTCGTTTGGTCACAGTCAGACTCTACCCGGGAACTGTGCCTCGCTCAGCCGGAGCCTCGGCTGGTGCAAATTGGTGAGACTCCACTTACCCCTTCACTCTTCTCATTCAAAAGCCCACGAAAAACTACCTTTGCTTTCCATGAAAGCACCTTTTTTAAAATTGGGCATAGCAAATCTCCGTCTAGTGCACCGTGTGTTTCTCCTGCGTAAGAGGCTGAGTCTGAACTGAACACCAAATGGTCACTGACAGCAGATTCCTCGGCATTTTGAAGTGCAGCTCATTCGTACCAGTGACACACTGTAGCTGCACACAACATAGACACCTTAGAGATTTGAGTTTTGATAGAAAACCTGTGGAAAAATGCAAGTGATGAGCTAATGCATTTTTCAAGCCTGTTATTCCCCTGCCATCCCCTACGAGCCAGGAAGGAATTTCTTTAAAACTGGAATCTTTCTTGTTGGCCCAGCACAGGCTCCCATGTCTAGTTAGAAATACTTTTTCCAAGTCACAGTTCCCTTGAAAACCACGGCTTCAAATAAAGCAATAGAAACATTTAATGACCCTTGAAAAGGCTGCGCAAAATCCAATACATCAGGCTCACCAGCCCACTTCTCGGTCTCAAATTCCCTCCAACCTCCTTGCTTTTGCTTTTCCTCTCCAGATTCTCCTTTCAGCTCTTCACTTTCACATTCGTCTTGATTTTGCTTCAGACTCGTAATGCTGTGTCTATTCCTTGCATTTACTGTTGTTTGTGCTCCTTTTAAATTCTGTTTCAAGACTTACCGCTGGGAATGGAGTTTGAGGTTGTGCAAATCTCATGAACTACTTTTTAGGGGCTTGTAAAAACTAGTTTCAATGCGTGATGATTTCCCTGATCACCCTCTGGGTATTTTTTTCCACTCCAGAGTGATTCAATTTAAACAATATTTATTGTAGCTAGCGGCAAGAGAATTGTAGATATTAAGGCTAGGCGGCCTGGCTCCCTCCAGAACCTAGGCTCATACAAGTTGGTTGCTTATATCCATGTCTAAGCCAGGTCTCTTTTTCATTAGATTCTGTTCTGTCTGCTCCTTTTCCCCCCACATGACTTTTGAGTCAAACTTTCAAGCTACAGTGAATAAGTTCAGGGTCATACAACCTGAGTTCAAACCCCCCCCCCCATTTACACCAAGGAAGTATTTGTGGGGCAACAGCAGCAAACTCCGGCATACTCATCTAGCACGACAAACCATTGTTGTGGTCTTTAATCACCTTCGGAAGCTGTTTATTGCTTTTGTATACTCTACCAAGAACATTATTCTTGAATAGCTTTATGCCGCAGTGGTGTGAGATGATTAGGGTTGCAAGGAAGCCTGTCTTGATGTCATCATACTTTTCATTAGTACAGTGAAATATGGCAGCTTGTCCTGTGCTCAGATTGACGTGATTACTACTCGGAAACCCTGGCACATTTCACTAACACCTGACATCTGGAGGAGAATTATGGGTGGCAAGGCAGGCTTTCAAAGTCATTACTTGGTACCAAAGGAGGGCTAGCCTCGTTTGCTTTTACAGCTACTGTAGCTAGCGGTAATGGCCTTCATAGGTTGCTACTGCTAGTGAAATTCTTGCACTAACACAAATCCCCTGTGTGATATTAAGTGATGGAATATACCATGAAACAATGAGCAGTGTACGGGCAGTGACTGGAATCCATGATGTCTTCTTATTTAAAACTAAACCGTACACACTTCCAAAATAGGCTGAGGAGTTCAAGAACTGATTACAAAACCCAGCATACTGCAGCTTCAGTGACCCAGACTGAAATTTTAATACAGTCATCAAGCTACAGCCTGCCTGTGGTTGGGGTGGGTGGAGATGCATTGCCTCAGCAGAAGCTTCTGGAGACAACACCGAGCCTGACCTAGGTGTAATGCCCTCACAACCACTGGGGAAAGACCAGCCAGCAGGCCCTATGCTATCAGCCCAGCTCTGTTAGCTGGTGTGCAAATGGGAAAGGCCAGGACTTCAGCCTCACTCTGCCCCTTTTTGGGATGCTAGTGCTGTGGTTGGTGCTATTATTCATGCAGTCCTTGCCCTCAGGAAACCCTAGGACTGCAATTGCAAACTGGTCCTGTACAGAGATGCCAGCATGGGGAAACCCATTGCAAGCTCCTCTGTTCTTGAGCAGCCCCTGGTCTGAATTACACCGTTTGCTAGATGGCATCCGATGATGCGGATAGAGGCAGGTGTGATGCCATCAGCCTGTCTTGCTCTTCAGAGAAGCCACTGAGCATGCTGATCCGTGAACAGGAAGGTCTCTTTCACTGCAAGAAAAATCCTTCTGCGACAGCATTCAGCAGCTCCACAAAAGAAATGGACATGTAGATAGTTGGTAACATTGTCCTGGATAGAAGTAGATTTTCATAGCCGTTATCACTGGTGCTGAATCTTGTCCTCTAAACAGTCAACAAGCAGCACACACTTCCAGTGCTCAGAGTGGCCAACAGGAAAATCGGATTTGCACTTCCACCATTAAACTTCTAGTTTCCACAGCTGAAATTTATGCTGGATGATGATACACAGCAAAGCTCCATAAAACGATGTAGACAAGAATGTCAGATCACTTCCTTGGCAGGATAATCTACTTTGACACTGCAGAAGCCATAGTATAAATAAAACCAAGCTCCTTTTCCACACAGAAACATACATGTATACAAAATGCCATCATCACGACTAAAGCGAGCCTGCAAAACATGCCAGTGCACCACCTTTTAAACCCCCTGTGTATAAAGTACATGAGACATTAGCACATGGGGCCCTGGATGCCACATCTCACTCAGCATTGCCAACGGAATAAAAGCAACTCTGAAGAAATACTTGTGAATTGGGATCACAATTTCCTAAGCACAGGGCAGATGATGCATGGGAGACAACATCTTCCCTCATACACGTTGAGGTGCTTGCTGCATCAGACCAGGCTGTACCGTCCTGTAGTGCGTATAGAACAGAGAGTTATGACTAGCACTAGGAAAGGGCCATAAATGCCTCCTGGCTGTGTGCTATCAAACAAGTACAGTGTGTTAAGTAGGTGCAAATGCTGGGATGGGTCTACGGGGCAGGGAAGGCACCACCTAGCTGCAGGCAGCCCCTCTGCATGTGTTCCCTGTAACCCATGGCACAAGGGGCATGGGACACAGGGAGAGGATTCAGGGGACAGCTGCTCAACACACACAGCATGTTCCCTGGGACACCCACCTCAATCATGCCCACGAACGCTGCCTAGGTTCCCTGCTGCCCTCTGCAGCCATGTACACCCAGGGCGCGGCACCAGGGGCTCCCACCTCAGTAGAACAGTTTTGGAAGCATCACAGACACATCGTGACCATGGAGGGCTAAGTCCAGAGACTTCGACTTGCTTAGTCCTATGGCAAACACATCAGGAAAATTCATGTCACGTTTGCAGGTTTATTAGCCAGGATACACGAGAGGGGGAGAGAGAGAGAGACTCAAAAACAAAACATGAAGCATCTTGAACTTGAAACTGAATGTTGCTGCAAAACAAAATCAGAACCTATGACTTTCCCTGGTTACTTTTCCTGCTTTTAATAAGCCAGGCAGACCCAAAGGGAGAGAAGAGGCAGGGCAGGAAAGGTGGGGAACAGTCCCTGGGGTAAGTCAATGTATTGGAGCCCAGGGCTCGGCCCCATCTCCAACAGAAGATCCACAAGCAGAGCAATGGTATTGTTGGCCTGAGAGCCAGGCCCTCTCCACTCTGCGGTGCCCCGATACCGAATGGCTGGACTCCATGTATGACGTGGCCCAGGATTTGCAACGACATTCTTCTGTGGTTTATGGAGCTCTGTGAATGGTGCCTATGCATGAGTACGCAGCAATCTTGTGTCTACTGCGCAGGACAGAACCGTGCCGCTTACATCTCCTCTGTGCAGCCCCAGCAACCACATGGTGTGGCCCTAAAGCACCTTCTCCCATCCCCCATCACAGGGCTGGGCCAAGAGGCCTGACTCCTCGCTGCGGGGCAGCGGAAGTGCTTCCAGTCTCAGGGACAGGCTTGGCCCGGGTGGGAAGAGGTGGCATCTCTGAGTTGCCCCTTGTGCAGGAGCTCAGGTGAGGGGCCTGGCTGGGCACTGCAGTGTCTGTGGGTCAGTGGAGACTCCAGAGCTGCAGTCTGACAGGGCCAAAGCACCAATACCCACCCCCACCTAGCAGTTGGTCTCCAGGAAGGCAGCGGTTGCTGCTGTCAAGAGCTGGCAGGGGAGGGATTCACCGTTCACCGTTAGAGTGAATTTCACCAGAAACAGTAAAAAAATGCATGCAATTTTCATAGCATGGAATCCAAACAGTTCTTAAAACAGAACGAGGCCTCACAGCTGCAGTGATCTGAGAATTTTTTTAGAGACATACATTTATTAGACCATTTTAAAGGTTTCACCCCAAAAATAATGACATGCATCCTGGCACTGCTATACCAGCCAAGGGTTATTTCAAGACGATGAATGGCTGGCTTGGTTATAAAATATTTCAAGGCTAATGTTTTCACATAACTCTTTTTATGAGCCTTATGAACTCTAATCCATGGCCGATTTCCGTGTATCTTGCAGAACACTTGCATAATTGAATACATCTCCACATGATATAATAATTCGATTATTACAAAATTTCCAAGTATTGTTGTGGATTTTGGCACTGATTCTAGATGTTTTATGAGTCAGACAGATAAACCCAATGCAATCAAGATCAAATTTCTTTCTTAATAATACGTGGCTTAGCCAGTTTATGATGTTACCCAACAACATAATACTTCCATAGCAGTGAATATCACAGACAGAATCAAGGAGGTCATTTCTGCTGTCAGTATTTGAGCTGAAGTTGGCCCCTGGAGATAAAGAAGTACAAATACATTTTTTGCACTGTTAAGAGTTTCCCCATCCCATGGCGGCTTGTTGCTAGAACTGTAAAAGGCCTGAGAAATCCTGCTAGGGCCTGATCCAAAAGTGCCTAAAGTCAATGGGAGTCTTTTAATGGACTTAAATGCCTTTGAATCAGCCCCATGATGAGTGTTTTGCGAACTGTGCATTGGGTAATAACACGAGAGGCCTCCATGTTTGTAAAACTAAACTGGCTCTTTATTCAGAGAACTATTTACAGAGGGGCTGCAACTGCAGCCAGCATTCCAGCCATATGCACACAGACTGGCTTCCTGGTGCCTCTCCATACGCTTCCCTCCTGCAACCTGTGCTCCTCCCTCTGAGTTCCATGCTGGTTGCTACAACAAGTGAGCGCCTTTCTTACATTACAACCCTAACACTGCTCAAATTATTCTTTGTCGCCAATTTTCCTCCTGAATTTTGCCCTTGTATACATTGTCAGATTTGCTATTCCTGAAAAACTGTCATTATTTGACCAGCCCTGTAAAAACAGTAGTGCAAAAAAGAAACTATAGAAGCTTTTAGGTGGAATTTTCAAAAGCACCCAAGATTGGCCTACCTGTTCCCACGGAAATCAATGGGAATTTTACCACTGATGTCAATGGGAGCAAAATCAGTCCAATGCTAAGCACATGTGAACAATGCACGTGTCATTGCTCACAATTCTCAGTGAGCAGAATTTGACCCGAATGCAATCACCTTTCAAACCACCCTAATAAAAGCACCTGCTGTTGCGGGTGAGCGATGCTGCAGATGGATCCGTACATTAATAGAACAGATCTATTTTTAAAAGCAGGTAATATAATTTTACATTGGTGAACCACCCTTGCATATTTCAGAAGGGAGAAAGAGAGTCTGGTTGTCAGACCAATGTTTTTACATGACAGAATCATTTCTTCTGCCAGAACTAGATCTCTGTTTTCTACCTTTGAGTCCCCACCAGATTTCCCATGACCGGTGGGAGATGGATAGCATATGAGAAGCCATCATGTTCTGTGCAGAGACAATCTAAGGAGGCAGTGTCTGGATCTTCCAGGCCCCATTAAGTTTGGGCGAGGATCTGGAGTTCTGATTGAATGCTGGGATCTGGTTAAGTGGTTTGACAAGCCCATGTTTGGGGTCCATGTTCAAGATACAACATTCTGTGTCCTGTTTCTATTTCCTTTTTCCTCCATACTAGACTGTTCCCTTAGCCCTATCGTACCCAAACACTTCACCTGAGGCTCAGTTACATCTCTCTGGTATATGGTTTATCTGTCACCCAAGCAGGGAAACAGCCTCTCTAGCCCTATCGGACAGTGGCACAGATCGAAGGGGCTGCTTTTATGCAACCCATTTTGAAAGACTTCTCTTTATGATCTTCCTGGAGTACAGTATTGATTTTTCAAACCTCTTCCTATGAGCTGCTGTTTCAATGGAGTTTAAAGTCATCTCTGCTTCTCCGATGTCCCACAGGGTAGCATTGTTTTAGCATTGCATCCGATTAGGTGAGCGGTAACTCATGAAAGCTTATGCTCCAATAAATTTGTTAGTTTCTAAGGTGCCACAAGTCCTCCTTTTCTTATTGTTTTTCCTGTTACAATAGTTTCCCAAGAGAGGATGCTAGAGTACACTTATGTACAAGTACTCAGAGAACTCGACTTGCAGGCAGTGCTGGATGAGAGCCATGTAGAGGAAGGAACAAGGCCTGCATGTTGCTCTGTCTCTTCTCCTGCTCAAACATGGTCTATGGTGTCAGAAGTGAGACAGAGATTAGGACGCTTGCAAACACAGGCAAACTAAAAACCAAGTGCAAACAATCTGATTTCTGTCCCTGAGCAGATGGACATGCAAGCAAACATGTTTAGCAACTGGACAGTCTCTAGATCACAATGGGAAAACTATGAAATTACAATGGGGCTGGAAATAGAAAAACAAAATGAAAGCAATGATGCTATTACTTGTAATGGGCAAAGCCTGCCACATGCTCCAATTGCATCTGGCTATGTCAGCAGCAGACTGCAGGACCCATGTAAGAGCCTAGAAAACGCTCCAAAAGCATTTTCATCCCACAAAAACTGTTGTATAAAAAGGTGTCTTTTCAATAAATGTCATTAAAGATCTGGCAAAATCATAGATCATTATGCTGCCAGACTGCACAAAATGGCTGGCTCGTGTGATTATCAAATATTAAAAGATTACCTAATTTGTGATAGATTAGTTCTAGGAACAAAAGATGCAGGAGCGCAAATGAGAATTCACAGGGAGCCCACACCAACTATACCAAGAGCTATAGACATATGAAAAGCTAATAAACGAGTTCACAGCTAAATGCAGAGTATAACTGGGATACAGAGATAATTCACCAAGTAGCACAGAGAAAGCATGAAAATATAAGGAAAATTACAGCAACATTTGTGTAGAAGTAAAACACAAAAATACAAAGCAGAGGAGATAAAATACAGAGGAAGATCTGTGGGTTCTGTGGAGCAAACCATGACAATGGAAAACGCTGTGCGTATCAGGATATCGGCAATAATTGTGGCACAAGAAGCCAGTATGTCAAAGCTTGCAGACAAGAAAAGCAAAGAAAAAATGCACCACTTTGAGACTTGGAGGATGAACTTTTTGCCTGAATATGACATGAATGTGGAGCAAAACATAAAAATTAATGGTTTGCAAAGCTCAGCCTACCACCCCATGCCAAGACAGAGCAGCTGCACACAAACTGGAAACTGACTGCCAAATAAGCAGTGAATGTACCAGGCTACGAAGACCCCCTCAGCCATATCCAAGAGAAGGAAATGAAATGAGTCAGCAGGGTGGAAGCTGTGGCAGATCCCAACCACAACCTCATCTGTCTGCTAGCAAGAGCTAGGACAGTAAATCTAAAATTAAATGAAACCAAAATGAAATTGCAAGTGACTGCAGCACCATACGTGGAACACATGCTGCCCTGCTGCCCAGGGTAACAACCTGTCCCCAGAAGAGGAAGAGCAATTCAGCGGACGGCCACATATTAAATCAGTTCAGAGACCATTAGAATTTATAAACTATCTGACACAATTTCTTCCAAGCCTGTCAAGTGTGTGTGAGCCCCTGAGGCGACTACTGGACAAAGATGCAGTAGGGACATTGTTCCCTCAACATGATGCAGCCGTCATTGCATGTATCAAGAAGCTGGTGACCAGCTATCCCAGCCTGAAAAACTACAGTGGGAACAAAGAGGCAACCATATAGTGAGATGGGGCTTGGGGAAAAGAGAGACGATAACTTTCACATCAAGATCTCTATCGCCAATGGAACAAGTATAGATCCAATTTGACGAGGAATGCCTGGCAACAGTGTTCATGTGTGAAAAGCTTGACTGGTATATTCAAGGACGGGAAACCACCCGGGTAGAAAGGGACCATAAACCACTAAAGAGCATTTTCAAAAAGCCACTACTCGTGCCCCAAAATGCCTTCGGTGTATACTACTGAAAATGCAGGGCTACAACTTTAGACAAACAATTCAATAAAGGTACTGAAACGTGCACAGCTGGCTTCTGGCCCTGTGAAAATAGAGAAACTGAACAAGAATAAGAGCGCCTCAACTTGGTAGCAATACAGAAAACACAGAAGGACATAGAGAGCATCAACCAAGCCAGGAATGTGCCAGTTTTAAGGCAGGGGCTTGAAAGTATTTGAGAATAAACCATGCAAACATTATCAGGTGTTCACACTCATCATTTTATCAGAAAGGCCAGACAGCAGGCAAGAAGTCCCACCTGCCACCCAAGAATACTATTGAATATTGAGATGAGATGAGTGTACATCATATATATATATATATATATATATATATATATATATATATATATATATATATATATATATATATATATATATAGCTAGTTGAATCATAAAACCCAGATGACTGAGAACAGAAATTCTGTCAAGCATACCTTGGAGCCATTCTGGAATAGAAGTCTGTCTCCAGAATGCTAGAGACCCTGTACACTGGCAAAACATGACCAAGGCTATCAGAGACCTGGTAAGCTGGTAATACACATGGAAAATGCAGACTAAACAGCAAAAGGCGACAGTGAAAACACACAGGATCCCCAAGAGACCATGGGGCAAAGTAGGACTAGATCTTTTCACAGCAAACTACCTCATGATCGTAGACTTCTGAGAACTAGCTGAACTGTCAGACACTACCACAGTCACCAGCACAGATGAAGAAATGAAGCCTTTCAGCAGCCACAATATCCCAAACTGTGTTGTTTCAGACAACAGACCCCAGTTGACTTGCAGAGAGCTTGGGAAAGTTACCTGGGATTAGGAATTCAGTCAGATCACATCAGCACCACACCACAGCCCGTCAAAGGGCAAAGCTGAATTGGCAGTTACAATTTGCTAAGATGCCATTTAAAGAAGCTGCAAAAAGCAAAGAAAATGTAGAGCAAGCCAGCCTTGAAAGGAGAATCCCTCCCCCCAGCAGCCTGTCACTATGCTTGAAGTCACACGTAGCTTGGAGCCTATCGCCCCAGTGTTACTACAGCCAGCAATGGTGGAGGCAGTAACAGACAAAAAGGAGGAGAAACAGAGGTACTATAGCCTCCCTACTCCTACTCACGATCTCCCTGTTTATACATCCAAGGATCACATTAGCCCTTTTGGCCCCATATTTGACTGGGAGCTCGTGTTCAGCTGATTATCCACATGGACATCCAAGTCTTTTTCATAGTCACTGCTTCCGAAGATAGCTTCCCTCATCCCCTAAGATGCCCTACAGTCTTTGTTCTTTGTCCCTTGATATTTGGCCATGCTGAAACATATATTGTTTGCTTGTGCCCAGCTTACCAGCCCAGTAGATCTAGTTTCTTAATCAAAGTTTTGTGCAGTAGCAGGTCAAATGCCTTATAGAAGTCTAAGTATAACACATCAACACAATTACCTTTGCCAACAACTCTTGTAATCTCATAAAAAAAGTTATCAAATTAGTTAGACAAGATCTTTTTTCCATAAACCATGGTGATTGCTATTAATTATATTACTTTCTTTTAATTCTTTATTAATCAAGTCCCAAATGAGCCATTCCATTTTTTTGTTCATTATTCGTGGGATCTTCAGTCATAGAGGCAGGATATTTACAAATAAAAAATCTAAGTGATGGAGGTGTCTCCCATCAGCCGTTCCTCCGCTGAGATAGGCAGCTGCTTAGTGACCTGCCCTTTGACACAGACTCCAGGACAATTCAGAGCTAGAGCACTGCACAGCCCAGCTGGCACCTTCCCTTCTGCGAAACTCTGAAATGGGTGCCACTGACATTTCACAAACACACACTCGTCCACTTTCACCAAAATGCAGTCATGTTAGGTGAGCAACTTGCCCTCCAAGCACTCTTGAGTAGGGTGACCAGACAGCAAGTGTGAAAAATCAGGACAGGGGGTGGGGGGTAATAGGAGCCTATATAAGAAAAAGACCCAAAAATCGGGACTGTCCCTATAAAATCAGGACATCTGGTCACCCTACTCTTGAGGAAGGATACCACCATTATGCAGATGTAGTTCTTAATAACAGAGTCTTTAAAACTTGAAAACCCAGCTTCCCTGACATTGCACCCTGATTTACATACCTTTACCTACAGTATCTCACAAGCGATACCCCTCAGATTGAAACTATTCTGTCAGAGGCCAGAGGGGAAGGTTACGGTCCACCTGCATTATCTGCCTGCTATTTAATCGTTTCCGGCAGTTTTGTTAACACTGAAGGAGGTGAGGTCAGAGAGCTCTTGGTGGTGCTAAGTTTGTGGTACTGCTCCCATAGCTGAGACAAGGGGTGACCTTGCAATAATAAAGGACTTATTCTAAAATGGCAAATAAAATGAATCAGATCAAATCCCCTAACATTGTTTTGTGGTATAAATATTTGAGATGGGAAAAGCAATTTGGATAAAATAAAAACAATCACACCTCTTTGTCCCCAAAGCAATCAACGAATCAAACCTGGTTTGGGAGACTCAGGTGAAGTTCAGCTCACTTCTTTTTTCCCTTGTTGTTTTTCTACTTATTAGTTTTGTCCAGGAGTTAGAGGCATCAAAATGCTGAGGGAGAGGCTCCAGTCTCAGAAATTTGAATCTGAAAACAACTGGCAAGTGACTGAAATCTGAAAAGGGAGAAAGAGCTTTCTTTTTTAAAGTTTCCAAACCCAAGCAGTTGAGACAAACCTCTGAACTGCTGAGAGTTTAACAGCACCTCGGTCAACTCTTTAGAGCAGGGGTGGGTAAAGTTATTGGCCTGAGGGCCATATCGGGGTGTGAAACTATATGGAGGGCCGGTTAGGGAAAGCTATGCCTCTCCAAACAGCCTTCCCCCTGCCCCCTATCCACCCCCACCCACTTCCCACCCCCTGACTGCCCCCCTCAGAACCAACCCCCATCCAACCCCCCCCCCCGCTCCTTGTCCCCTGACCACCCCCTCCAAGCACCGCCTGCCCCAACCGCCCCCCCCCGGATCCCACCCCCATCTAACCCCCCCCAGCTCCCTGTCCCCTGACTGCCCCGAACCCTATCCACACCCCCGCCCCCGACAGACCCCCCGGGTCTCCCACACCTATCCAATCCCCCCTGCTCCCTGTCTCCTGACTGCCCCCCAACCTCTATCCACACCCCCGCCCCCTGACAGGCCCCCTGGGACCCCACCCCCTATTTAACCCCCCCTGCTCCCTGTCCCCAGACTGCCCCGACCCTTATCCACACCCCCACCTCCTGATAGGCCCCCCAGACTCCCACGCCCTATCCAACCCCACCTGTTCCCTGACCCCGACCACCCACCCCAGAACCTCCGCCCCATCCAACCACCCCCTGCTCCCTGTCCCCTGACTGCCCCCCTGTAACCCCCTGCCCCTTATCCGACCCCTGCTCCCCGCCCCTTACCGTGCCGCTCAGAGTGGCAGGAGCTTGCAGCCCCGCTGCCTGGACAGCGGCGTAACTACGGGGCAGGGGGAACAGTGGGGTAGGGGCTGCGGGCTAGCCTCCCCGGCCAGGAGCTCAGGGGCCAGGCAGGACAGTCCCATGGGCCGGACGCAGCCCGCGGACCAAAGTTTGCCTACCTTTGTTCTAGAGGGTTCTGAATATTTTAAATTCAAGGGAAAGGGACAATTCTGCCCTAGGTTTAGCTGTGCTGATGGCAACAGAGATGCACCAAGGAGGGATTTGGCCCTGTATGTTCAAGTCATCAGATTCACTGTCCTTTTCCAAGTGATCCTTCTAATTTAGGTTTATCGGAGGGGCTGTTCCCATGCCCCCTGCTCAGAACATTTAAATTGTGTGGGATGTTGGAAATGATTGTGTACATGTGGTCTTTTAAATATCTGGGTGCTGCACATGGCACCAGAGTGGGAAGGAGTGACCAGGGCTGTGCTCTTTAGGGCTTTTTTGCTGAACTGGGTCCTGGTTTCGGGGGAAGATAAACGGTGGGGATTCAGAAGCTCTTGGTGGTGGTCTAACTCTGCTCCCGGTGAACTGGATGGGAATTGTACCACTGACTGCAATAGGAGCAGAGGGCAAGATTTTCAAATCTATTTAGCCACCCAAAGACACAGTGAGGCACCTAGAGGGATCTACAGCTTACCTGAGCAGGTTAGACACCTGCCTCTCAGTGACGTCAAGGGCCTCCAGGTGCCTAACGTACTTAGGCAGGTTTGTCAATCCCACGAGGCATGTAAATGCCTTTGAGAGGCTGGCCCAAAGGTAGGCCAAGGCTAAGTGCTCTCAAACCCCTTCCCCCTGCCCCCACCCAGTGGCCATGAGAATTAGACCAGCAAACTCCTTTCTACTTGTGAGCTGATGCAGGGCCAGGTCCAAGCAAAACTCCCATTAGTATCAATGGGTTTCTTAAAGTCAAGAAGGACCACAGTATCTGGCCCTTGGTCTTCAAAAGAGGCATCACCCAGTGCATTAAATGGAAGCCCCACTGACTTCCAAATAATAGACACCGATTAACTGAACGAAGTTACATCTCTGCTCGGCTGTAGGAGAGCTTCCACCCCTTGGACTGTAGATGAAGTAGAAACAGCCAAAGATGGACTTAGCCTGATTTGAACCTGCTGCCTGAACATTGTTTGGCACCAGGCCTGCAGCCAGGTCTAAACTTCACAGGGTGAGCCCACCACTAGTTCTCACACTGCCTAGGAAAGAACCCCCAGCAAGATGTGCATTAGCAGACTGCAGCTGTGACACCATGCCTTTGGTGACCTGGGAACTGGCCCCGTTCTCTGGGATGCGTACTCCAGCATGGCTTATTGCTGTTGGTGTCTGGCTGCTTTATGTGACATCTTGTTAAAAAAGCCAAGGACAACTTTTTGAAGTTTCTGTCTGCACCCAAAAGTAGCAGTGCCTGGGGCAATGGCCACGTGAGAGCTTCTAGGCCAATGTCATAGGTTCAAGGGTTCAGATAATTTAGCTCAACCTTGGAATGTTAGGTGCTTATCTAAAAAGTATCTGAGCTCTGACCCTTTTGAGGTTTGTCCAACAATGCTAGTGTGAAACACCCCTGTCAAGGTTCCTTCCCCACTCTGAACTCTAGGGTACAGATGTGGGGACCTGCATGAAAACCCCCTAAGCTTATTTTTACCAGCTTAGGTTAAAAGTTCCCCAAGGTACAAACTATTTTACCTTTTGCCCTTGTACTTTATCGCTGCCACCACCAAACGTCTAACAGATATATAACCGGGAAAGAGCCCGTTTGGAAACGTCTTTCCCTCCAAAATCCTCCCAAACCCTACACCCCCTTTCTTGGGGAAGACTTGATAAAAATCCTCACCAATTTGCGTAGGTGAACATAGACCCAAATCCTTGGATCTTAAGAACAATGAAAAAGCAATCAGGTTCTTAGAAGAAGAATTTTAAGAGAAGAAAAAGTAAAAAGAATCACCTCTGTAAAATCAGGATGGTAAATACCTTACAGGGTAATCAGATTCCAAACATAGAGAATCCCTCTAGGCAAAACCTTAAGTTACAAAAAGACACAAAAACAGGAATCTACATTCCATTCAGCACAGCTTATTTTCTCAGCCATTTAAAGGAATCAGAATCTAACGCATCTCTAGCTAGATTACTTACTAAGTTCTAAGACTCCATTCCTGTTCTGTTCCCGGCAAAAGCATCACCCAGACAGAGATAGCCTTTGTTTCTCCCCCCTCCAGCTTTTGAAAGTATCTTGTCTCCTCATTGGTCATTTTGGTCAGGTGCCAGCGAGGTTATCCGGGCTTCTTAACCCTTTACAGGTGAAAGGGTTTTTCCTCTGGCCAGGAGGGATTTTAAAGGTGTTTACCCTTTCCTTTATATTTATGACAGCCCCTTTGCTACTCCCAGAGCTTTACTTGGATATGCTTGTGATTCAGTAGTGATGGAACAACATGATGGCAGATGAGAACATAGCTCAATCCTTAAGACCAGTAGCTGTTCTCTGTTGTTGTCTACAGGGTTTCTCTTTCAAAATTATGGGCCTGGTATTCAGATATAGTGATGGCAGCTAAGGAGATGGAGAATACGTAGCAATGCACCCTCCCTGATCTGGGGGCTGGCAGGGAGCTGGTTTCATCCCAGGTGTAATTTTGAGCAGCCTCAAGTTTGCTCTAAATTGTGGCCAACTGCAACAGTTTGCAAAGAGACATTTTATCAGCCAGGGATCAGCACCCAGCAGTGCTCTAGCCAATAACTCCAATATGCCCCGTTGCCCAAGGCCATTACAACAGGAACATCGCCTGGCAACAAATGAAGACAGCTTCAAGGCTGCTTTGTGCCATGGAAACAATGAAAAACAATCTTAGTAGCAAGTTAGGATCTGATCCACAATCTCAGTAAAGCTGTTCGTCTTCTGAAGACAAACTTTATCAGTACCTGCGAGGCCAGGAACACTCCCCTCCCTTGAGTCTAGTTAATGTAAGTTCCACACTAATTCTCAGAATCATGAACTGTGGAACTGCTAGTTCCATTAATAGGTTACTACTAGAGAAGCAATATGAACCTCATTCATAAACAAATTTTGTTGCAAGGATGTGACCAGAATACTGAGTGGCACCTCACAGCCGTGAATGATTTATGCTGAACCCACCTCCACACAACCCCAGTGTGCCCCTCATCCGTGAACTGACATTTCTTTGTGAATATTTAAGTGAATGTCTGCTCCAGTCTCTTGGGCAAAATCAAACACACACAAAGTGGTGTAACTTGCCTGGAAGTTTTTACTCAGTGTACAATAGACCAGCCTGTGATGAACACTGGGAACACACTAACAGGGCTCTGGGTTCAATAGGTTGTTTTTATTTGTATAAAGGTGAGCCATGAAAGGCGTTGGGGAGGATTTTATAACTATAGTGCAGGTCTCACTATAACTATAGTGCAGCTTTACATTTACCTGAAGTCCTGAGAATCATCTGAGCTTGAAAAAATGCAAATATCAAAGCCCTAATTATAGCCTTTCATTAGAGAAATAAAGGACTGTTAGATGTAGCACTTTCAGCAAATGTCAAGTGCAAATGGTGTCCTAGAACAGGAAGGGTGTTTGGTACGCGCAGCTTTCCTTAGAAGCTTCACAATATAAGAGAAGGATTAAGACAAATAATGACTGCTAGGCTCCTAGTACCTGTCAAAGGATCCCACCCCATGTAGGGCCGTTCGAGAATTCTGTCTTTTCTGTCTATTTCAGCACTCCTGCTGGTCTGTGGTGGCAGACAGTTGCTTATGTTATTTCAGTAGCTGACAGTATTACTTGTTTTTCCATAAGGCATTAACCATATGCTACAGTGTTCTGTAACATCAGTTCAGGATCAGGCCAGCATGATTAAAGCCTGTGTCCTATGCTCATTGATTAAAACAATATTTTCTGTTTTCACTGCTATTTTTTGTGTGCAGTTTGTAAAACTTCTCAAACAATAAGTAAAAGAACATCTATGCAGTTTGCATGGAGGTTAGATGGTATGAGTGTATTATCTGATTTTTTTCATTGCAAAGAATTGAACCTCTGCTCCTCCCATGTCTGAACTCTCAAAAACATTGCAATCAGCCCCCAAAAGCACATGTTGTTTGTGTCACCGAGTTTATAATACTAATTGTATTAGCTATGAGGGAGTTGGCGTACTATGGCTACAAGTGATAAGTGGAAACTTTGCTTCTTTGTCTGACTTCTCTGTCATCCAATCTTTTTAAAGTATCATATACACCAACCGAGCTTCTATCATATACCTAGCTTGGATCCTGGATGGGAGAAATCACAGCAATGATACGAGTCTAATAAATATGAAGTTTTTTCTATTAGGGTCCATTGGACACAAACTTGCAGCAATTCCTGTTGGAATCGTGAGCAGCTAGTCCTATGTTCAGCAAGAGGAAAGCTTGTAGTTGGATTCCATTTTCTTTTTTTTCTTTTTTTTTTTTTTTGTGCACAAGGGCCTAGCCATCACGTCAATAGAAATTACTGGGTTTAACAGGAAACGTTCTATGGTGCCGTAAGCAAATAAAGTCTTTGGTTGGTATAAAGCAAGAGTAATTCCAAGTTACACTTCGTTAATACCACTGTAAGCGAGAGACAAGCCAGGCCAGCATGTCCGAATATTGCAATGAAGGCAATTTTTTCATAGGCGAATACAGTGAATTGTGGACCATGGAAAATGGATTGATTATCCTTCCATAGGAGTTTGACGCCTCTAGACGAAAAGTCAATAGTGAGGCATTAGCAGAATCCATTTTGTACACATGCTATGAATTTTATACTTCCATAATGGTCCTGGAATGGTTTTCTCAATTCTATGTTATTTCCAGGCCTCCACTGCCCTTCGAGCCATTTTCCTGGTCTTCTCCTTCTTGTCACCGAGTGTTTCATGGTCAAAGCATTAGACCATGATGTAGAAAAGGAAACAGGCCATGGAGGAGCATTCCAAGCTCAAGCTTTCTTTTAGTTCCTTTTGTATTAAAAATAAGACAATTGTGTATAAATACAGGGCTACATCCAGAGTTCAGTGCAACTGATGAAGTGGGAAGCAAAGGCAGCTCGAAGCCACCTGTCTGCAGCTCTTATCCTAGGACTGGATGGGTCCAAACTAGCTCCTGGTGCAAGACAAAACACCCATAAAACTACTGTAACTTGCAGCCACTGTCGTGGTTCCCTATGTCCATTCTGGACATGCTTTGTCCAGCCCCTGAATGTCTGAAAAGAGCAGACAGTGTAAAGAGGGCTATGCTGTCCTTACATCACCAGAGGGTTCCTTTACAACAAGGTAATTCCCAGTTGCCCCTTTTGGGCAGCTTTAAATGCCCTTTGAGCAGAGCAAAGAGAACTTAGTATGGCCAGGGGTCTAGCCCAAGAATCCTGGACTGCTTTTTTTCCCAATTTTGTGGATGCAATTTAATGCCTCCAGATTTGCACCCACACTCAATTATGGATGCAGCTGAGAGCATATGGACATCTACCTTACAATGGCTGCCTGATCATTAACTGTCCACCTGCTGGAATTTGCACCTGCAAGTAACTACCCTTCAGAACTACACCTGCAGGACTGGAGACCAAGTTCTGACTTTTAAAAATGCCAGTCGCAAGGGGGTGTTCTGCAGGATGTATAATCAAGGTTCGCTATCCTGGGAGGAAAGGCAATACAGGACGCACTACACATTGGTATTATTGATGATGATGTAAAAGTTTCAGTTGCACATTTGATGAAGCCCAGGAATATTCAATCACATGAAGCTGGCCAGGAATTACAGTCCGTTACTCTTTATTACCTGGGATGTTTTAAGTGTATAGCCTGGTGGTATAGTTATAAACTTGGTAATTGCCAAGGATGCAAATATCCACTCCAATGTACATGGACATTTGCATTGTTCAAGGCACAAAACCACCAGTAATGCAGTCTTTTGTGCTCATGTGCTTGAAATATGCCAGGAAGTATAGATGAACTATGCCCTGGCCGTTGATTTCAGGTTTATTTTCCTTTGACAGGTACATAGCGGGCAGGGTACATGCCTTTGGTTTTCCCATGTATATCCCTGAGTCCAGTGTTTGACTCACAGTCTAAAGAACAACATATTCTGCTTTATTTAAACGATAAAGATGCCGGGGGTAGGCAATACATATAAACCACGGCCCTGCTGTGAACCCCTTAGTCCCACTGTTGAGCAGTTACTCACACAAGGAATCCCACTGGTTGCAATAGGACTGCTCATGTGAGAAAAGTGGACGGGTGAGTGAGTGAGACAAGTGGATGGGCTGCACATAAAGGCCTCACTCTGGCAATGTAAAGGGACTTAAAGTGATTTACTTTTAGTGGCCTAAAGGGCTTTAGTGTAAATGAGAATTCAGGCCAAAACGAAGGAGTCACTGATTTGAAACCTACTAGGATTTGCTTCATATTATTAAAACAATTTTGTCTGAAAAAAATATATCTTTCTTGATAACCCAGAGCCTGGTTATTGTGCAACAAAGGTTAGCAGGGAGTTTCACTTTGGGAATAATTCCAAACGAAACATTATTTTCATTATCTCAGTCGTTATGTGATTAGAAAAGGCAGCCACCACGTAATACGACTTTCCTTCTGTCTTTACTCAGTGTTTTATTACTGGGAGATTATACTCTAGGAAGCAAAATGGGTCAGAAATCATACTTACATGTTTGTTCAGCATTCTCCTTGCCTGATAAATGTCATTAACTTTCTGACTGCTGTCATGGTTACAGCCTCCAGCGATGACCAAAGGAAAAGTGAATTCAGTTAACATTCATGAAAACACGTATGTATTTGATGTGTACACATTACCGAGTGTGACGTTCTGTTTCCCGGCAGCCTGTCAGTCATCAGCACAGCACCTGAGCCAAACATACTTATTGGTAAGATTGTTTCACTTGACAGTGTTCCTCTGGCAGAGCTGCTTTGAGATCGGCTCTGTGCACTCCCAGATGGGGCACAGTGTATCTCCATAAAGCAGTCTAAGGGTGGACACAAAGCCTTTCATTTTTAACAGGGCCAAGAAAAGAAACTCCTAACTCTGAACAGGTTTCAGAGGAGCAGCCGTGTTAGTCTGTATTTGCAAAAAGAACAGGAGGACTCGTGGCACCTTAGAGACGAACCAATTTATTTGAGCATAAGCTTTCGTGAGCTACAGCTTAGGGTATGCACTGCATGCATCCGATGAAGTGAGCTGTAGCTCACGAAAGCTCATGCTCAAATACATTGGTTAGTCTCTAAGGTGCCACAAGTCCTCCTGTTCTTTTAACTCTGAACAGTGACAGAACAAGGAACAGACAAGGACAGGGAATGGACAAGAAAATCTTTGCCAACACTGGAAAACAACCAAACAAACCCCCACTTTAAATAAAATGAAGCTAAAATGAATCACTGCCCATAGCTGTTGCCTGAACCCAGCATCCAGGGCTTGGTTTGAAAAATGCCTGATGCGCCCTCCCTGTTGTATCCTGCTGAGCTCCAGGGCAGAGAATGTGAAGTCATAAAGTACGACTAGGGAACAACCCAGTGTGCTGAGACACTTGAACACTTGCTATGGGTCACATAGTGCATTGTCCTGGCCTCATCTTACACCAGAGGAAAACGGGGGTGTCCAAGAATTTCACAAATGGTTGCCTAAAGTTAGGCTGCAAGGTCCATATTTACACATCTTAATAAATTTCTGCATTTCAAACCGGCAGAGCTGACTGCAGCTCCCATTGGCTTCAGTGGGGCAGACAGACGTTTGCATTCTGAAGACTCCAGCTCATTAGTGATGCCCACACATTTAGCAAGACACAGCTAATCATGTCCATGACAACGACAACTTTCCAGTGTGTCTGTAATCAGTACAGACGTTGCCAGCCCCACCTTTGTATTAATTATGATTCATGTCACTAAAATATGCTTTATTCATTATCCCCGCCCTGTTCATTTCTGTGCCAACCACTGTCATGTTGCAAGCAACAGGGGACTGTGTCAGGCTTGTCAAAACCAAGTGCTTTCTGACAGCGATCTTTATATATAACCTGATTGAGATTCACTTTACAAAAGTTCAGGATCAAAAAGGTTCTTCTTTGTGCAGAAGAAAAAAGGGAAATGCAAATGCATCTCAACGAAAGGGTTTTTTTTTCCTTGTTGCTATTCCAGGCACCCATCAACTTTCAGATGAACCACTTGCAAACTTGGCTTTAATGGTTCTCACAGTTACTTAATTAATATTTGTATTTTAATCTCTGTCTAATTAACTGATGAAAAATGGCCAGCAAAAAACGCTCAGGCTTAATGTGAAATTTGTTTTAAAAATACTTTCATGTAATACATGGAAGAGAAAGGAGAAAAAATGGCTGAAATTTATTATGGTAAGCAAATAAAAGTAACATCAGAAAACTCATTTGGGCAGGTTCTTCTCTGGGCTTTTAGTAGTTTTTTAATGCATATACAATGCTAAATGAAATGGGTTTTCCCATACATATATTATGTGACTGAATCACTGGAGCTGGAGATTTTTTGAGGGTCATTTCAGTCCCCTGTCTCGTTGATTTCTTATTCCCAAAGCACGGCCAACACAGGATTATCATTATTGCCACTTACAGAAATCTTACAATTGACCTTGGCAGATGGTTTAATTGTCTAAATGTTCTCACTATGTTAAAAGGATGTTGTCAGGTTAATTTAGGCCAAAACGATTCTCTGAAAAACGTAATTGAAAACGGTTATGGCACAATCCTGCAAACTTTGCTCAAGTTACTCATTCTTTTTCTTACTAGCAATCACAGGGAAGCAGGTGAAGGTTGCAGGATTGTGCCTCTCGTTTTTAACCAAGTAATATTCTCTGGAGCAGCTTCCTACCCTTCAGTGAGATTGTAACCAAGCACTGTCTTTTTCGCTACTTATTTGTACTGCACCTCGCACAATTGGGCCTTGGTCCTCCAATGGGGTTCCTAGGGACAGCAGTAATAAATCATCCTCATCAACTAATCACCAAGTGATGATAAACAAAAGTGAAATGGATGAGTCTGTTTTAATTGTCCAACTAAACAGACACCTTAATTTTTTTTAAATTACCCTATATTTCTTGGCTTTAGACTACACCTAATCCTCATTACTACAGAGAAGACTCTATTCTGTCTTCTGATAAGTACTTTCAGAAAGGGATGTCTCCCTTTAGTCTTATATTCTTGAGAAGGTGCTATATGCATTCAGTTCTTTTCGCCTCCGCTCAGAGCCCACACAGTGCTTCTAGGCCTTTTAGCATTTTTGTTGCCTTTTCCTCGTTGTTTTCAGATTTAACACTACCGTTATAGTCTTAGTAATGCTATCCAAAGAGGAATCAATCCCCCTACATTTCTGAATACCCCCCAACATTAATGCTTTTTAGAGACACATGAAGTCAGTATAGCTTATGCCAACGGTGAATGTGACTCTGGCTGGAGCATCTGTTTGCACACGCAGTCAATTTTTCAGGAGCAGCAGTGGAATATGTACTTGGTCAGTGGTATCCCCTCATGTTAGACTTGTGTGTGTTTCATCACTCCCCATGTTGATTCCTTGCCCTTTGTTCTCAGCCCCTCTCTCTAGCCTTTCCAGGTCATGCTGTATTTAACACTATGCTCCAGCGGGTGTCTGCTTTCCCTCCCAGTTTCATAATCACCTAAAACTCTTTCTGAATACCCCCTGCAAATATTTGAGATGTGCATTCCTGCCTTCCTGCTTGGACACAGCAATGTCAGGAATTGGATCATGTTGGTGGAATGCTGGTCCGTCATCCCTTCATGTGAAACAATTACAAAAGTTATTAGCGCATGAGACTTACTAGTACTAACAGCTGTGTCAGAGGAGATGAACAAACACCCAAGGAAAAGATGTTCTTCATTAATTTTCCTCATGTTTGTGGTGGTAGCATTTTGATTCATAGATTTTAAGAGCGGAGGGGACCACTGGTATCATCTAGTCTGATCTCCTATATAACACAGGCCAGAGAACTTCCATGGATTAATTCCTGTATGAACTAGAACAGAATTTGAAAGACACCCTAATTTGATTTTAAAATTTTCCGTGATGGAGAATCCACCACAGTCTTTGGTAAGTTGTTCCAATGTGTTAATTACCCTCATTGTTAAAAATTTACATCTTAGTTCGAGTCTAAACTTCTCTAGCTTCAACTTCTAGCCATTGGATCTTGATTTACCTTTGTGTGCTAGACTGAAGAGCCCTCTGTTAATACCAAATTTTTGTTCCCCATGTGGGTACTTATAGTCTGTGATCAAGTCACCCATTAACCTTCTCTTTGATAAGCTAAACAGGCTGAGCTCCTTGGCTATGTCTATGCTGCAAAGAAAACCCATGAGTGCCAAGTCAAAGTGCCCATGTCAATTGATTCGGGCTCATGGGGGTTGGGCTGCAGTGTAGACATTCCCAGTTGGGCTGGAGCCCAGGCTCCAAGACCCCCCCACCAGCCGGGTTTCAGACCCTGGGCTCCAGCCTGAGCGAGAACATCTACACTGCTATTTTTAGCCCCAGGAGCCTGAGTCAATTAACCTGGGCTCTGAGATTCAGTGCCATGGCTTTTCTTTGCAGTGCAGACATACCCTTTGAGTCTCTCACTATAAGGCAATAGGGACAAGTTTGCCTACTAGGAATCATAGAATCATAGATATCAGGGTTGGAAGGGACCTCAGGAGGTCATCTAGTCCAAACCCCTGCTCAAAGCAGGACCAATCCCCAATTAAATCATCCCAGCCAGGGCTTTGTCAAGCCTGACCTTAAAAACTTCTAAGGAAGGAGATTCTACCACCTCACTAGGTAACGCATTCCAGTGTTTCACCACCCTCCTAGTGAAAAAGTTTTTCCTAATATCCAATCTAAACCTCCCCCACCGCAACTTGAGACCATTACTCCTTGTCCTGTTCTCTTCTACCACTGAGAATAGTCTAGAACCATCCTCTTTGGAACCACCTCTCAGGTAATTGAAAGCAGCTATCAAATCCCCCCTCATTCTTCTCTTCTGCAGACTAAACAATCCCAGTTCCCTCAGCCTCTCCTCATAAGTCATGTGTTCCAGTCCCCTAATCATTTTTGTTGCCCTTCACTGGACTCTCTCCAATTTTTCCACATCCTTCTTGTATTGTGGGGCCCAAAACTGGACACAGTATTCCAGATGAGGCCTCACGAAAGTCGAATAGAGGGGAAAGATCACGTCCCTCGATCTGCTCGCTATGCCCCTACTTATACATCCCAAAATGCCATTGGCCTTCTTGGCAACAATACTTCTTTAACTTGCTGACAAGAATACTGTGGGAGACCGTGTCAAAAGCTTTGCTAAAGTCAAGAAACAATACATCCACTGCTTTCCCTTCATCCACAGAACCAGTAATCTCATCATAGAAGGCGATTAGATTAGTCAGGCATGACCTACTCTTGGTGAATCCATGCTGACTGTTCCTGATCACTTTCCTCTCGTGTAAGTGCTTCAGGATTGATTCCTTGAGGACCTGCTCCATGATTTTTCCGGGGACTGAGGTGAGGCTGACTGGCCTGTAGTTCCCAGGATCCTCCTTCTTCCCTTTTTTAAAGATGGGCACTACATTAGCCTTTTTCCAGTCGTCTGGGACTTCCCCCGATCGCTATGAGTTTTCAAAGATAATGGCCAATGGCTCTGCAATCACATCCGCCAATTCCTTTAGCACTCTCGGATGCAACGCATCCAGCCCCATGGACTTGTGCACGTCCAGCTTTTCTAAATAGCCCCTAACCACCTCTTTCTCCACAGAGGGCTGGCCATCTACTCCCCATGCTGTGTTGCCCAGCGCAGCAGTCTGGGAGCTGACCTTGTTCGTGAAGACAGAGGCAAAAAAAGCATTGAGTACATTAGCTTTTTCCACATCCTCTGTCACTAGATTGCCTCCCTCATTCAGTAAGGGGCCCACACTTTCCTTGGCTTTCTTCTTGTTGTTAACATACCTGAAGAAACCCTTCTTGTTACTCTTGACATCTCTTGCTAGCTGCAGCTCCAGGTGCGATTTGGCCTTCCTGATTTCACTCCTACATGCCCGAGCAACATTTTTATACTCTTCCCTGGTCATTTGTCCAATCTTCCACTTCTTGTAGGCTTCTTTTTTGTGTTTAAGATCCGCAAGGATTTCACTGTTAAGCCAAGCTGGTCGCCTGCCATATTCACTATTCTTTCGACACATTGGGATGGTTTGTCCCTGTAACCTCAATAGGGATTCTTTGAAATACAGCCAGCTCTCCTGGACTCCTTTCCCCCTCATGTTATTCCCCCAGGGGATCCTACCCATCAGTTCCCTGAGGGAGTCGAAGTCTGCTTTCCTGAAGTCCATGGTCCGTATTCTGCTGCTAACCTTTCTTCCCTGTGTCAGGATTCTGAACTCGACCAACTCGTGGTCACTGCCTCCCAGATTCCCATCCACTTTTGCTTCCCCTGCTAATTCTTCCTGGTTTGTGAGCAGCAGGTCAAGAAAAGCTCCCTCCCTAGTTGGCTCCTCCAGCACTTGCACCAGGAAATTGTCCCCTACATTTTCCAAAAACTTCCTGGATTGTCTGTGCACTGCTGTAGTGCTCTCCCAGCAGATATCAGGATGATTAAAGTCGCCCTTGAGAACCAGGGCGTGCGATCTAGTAGCTTCTGTGAGTTGCCGGAAGAAAGCCTCATCCACCTCATCCCCCTGGTCCGGTGGTCTATAGCAGACTCCCACCACTACCTCACTCTTGTTGCTCACACTTCTAAACTTAATCCAGAGACACTCAGGTTTTTCTGCAGTTTCATACCGGAGCTCTGAGCAGTCATACTGCTCCCTTACATACAGTGCTACTCCCCCACCTTTTCTGCCTTGCCTGTCCTTCCTGAACAGTTTATAACCATCCATGACAGTACTCCAGTCATGTGAGTTATCCCACCAAGTCTCCGTTATTCCAATCACGTCATAATTCCTTGCCTTCACCAGGACCACCAGTTCTCCCTGCTTATTTCCAAGGCTTTGTGCATTTGTATATAGTCACTTGAGATAACCTGCTGATCGCCCCTCATTCTCAGTATGAGGTAGGAGCCCTCCTCTCACAGATGTTCCTGCCTCTGCTTGCTCCCGGTATCCTGCTTGCCCACTTACCTCAGGGCTTTGGTCTCCTTCCCCCGGTGAACCTAGTTTAAAGCCCTCCTCACTAGGTTAGCCAGCCTGCTCGCAAAGATGCTCTTCCCTCTCTTCGTTAGGTGGAGCCCGTCTCTGCCCAGCACTCCTCCTTCTTGGAACACCATCCCATGGTCAAAGAATCCAAAGCCTTCTCTCCGACACCACCTGCGTAGCCATTCGTTGACTTCCACGATTCAACGGTCTCTACCCTAGCCTTTTCCTTCCACGGGGAGGATGGACGAGAAGACCACTTGTGCCTCAGACGCCTTTATCCTTCTTCCCAGAGCCACGTAGTCCACAGTGATCCACTCAAGGTCATTCTTGGCAGTATCATTGGTGCCCACGTGGAGAAGCAGGAAGGGGTAGCGATCCGAGGGCTTGATGAGTCTCGGCAGTCTCTCCGTCACATCGCGAATCTTAGCCCCTGGCAAGCAGCAGACTTCTCTGTTTTCCCGGTCAGGGCGGCAGATAGATGACTCAGTCCCCCGGAGGAGAGAGTCCCCGACCACCACCACCCACCTTCTTCTCTTGGGAGTGGTGGTCGTGGAACCCCCAACCTCAGGACATCGCATGTCATGCCTTCCAACCAGCGGAGTCTCCTTCTGCTTTCTCCCCCCAGACGTATCATCTGGTCCACTCTCCGCAATGGTACCTGTGGAGAGAACAAGAAAACAGTTACTAACCTGTGTCTGCGTTGCTGGTACCCGGACATTCCCCCTTCTTCTTCTGGAGGTCACGTGTTGCCAAGCTTCTTCACTGGCCTCTTGGCTCCGCTGTGCAACCTGCTCTAAATCTTTAGAGCTTTTTGCCCGTAGAAGCATATCCTGACTTTTGTCCAGGAAATCCTCAGATTCTCGTATGCAACACAGGGTCGATATCTGTTGCTCCAGACCTTCAATCTTCTCTTCCAATATGGATACTAGCTTGCACTTTGTACAGACAAAGTCGCTTCTGTCCTGTGGAAGAAAGACAAACATGGCACATGCAGTGCAGGTCACAATAGCTGAACACCCCCCCTTCATATCACCTTCCTACACAGCTAAAGACCAAAACATTCATTTCACATAAGCCACAAAATATCATCACTTGCCTCTGCTTAACCAGTATGCTTTTAACTGGGCACCACTGGATCTTTCTTTTATACTGTTGGCCAAAGTCTGTTCCCAGTTACATCCATTCACCATCTGACTCTCCATACCCATTCTGTTATGTCTACCTACTAGAGAGAGAATAATGGAAACAAAATACCAGACATAAAATACCTAATGAACTGCCGAGGTACTATTTCTTTTATTCTTGCCCTTTGTGATTGCCTTTGCATATTTATTCAGTTCACTAGTAAAAGTATATTTCTGATACTTACAGTACTTGTGATTAATTTAAGCCTCTGGGAATCAAGTTATGCTTTCTGATTAATAGGCCATCATTTCTGGTGAGCAAAAACAGTCAGATAACTGCAAGATTCAGTTGCAGGGGAATTATTGTTCATATTCCTATGTAAAGAGCCATGGAGCTAAAACAAAACAAAACAAGCTATTTTGGGATGATAGAACAATCTTTTTGATAGTGCTGACAAAAACCAAACTGCAGGACACTCCTCTTACTCATCTCCCTACAGAGGCAGAGTGTTGGGATAAAAGTTAGGAAATCCTTAATTAAAGTGAAGAATTAGTGCATCTTATCCCTTGCAACTGGCACTGCTCTACATGCTGGGAATAACTCTGTTGGCCAAATCATGGCTGGATGCCTGACTTCTATATGAAGCCTCTTGGTTTCTCCATGTTAGTAGTCAAGAATCAGCACCTCAGTGACCATACATAGAGATGAAGTGAGAAGCAGTGAGGAAAGAAGTTCCCAGGTTTCTACCAACAGGGTGAAGGGAAAATTGCTCATATTGACAAGTTCAGTACACAAAGGAAAATGATGGGGAAAGATTTGTAAAACATCGACAATTGTGAGCAAATAAGTCAATAACTTCTCAAACGAGTGCATGATATACAAGACAGGCTTTTCAAAGCAGTCTGAGGGATGTAGACACATAGCTTACATTATAGTTATCCAGGTTATTCCAGCCATAAGCAGTGATGGATCTTAAAACAAACATTTCAGGCAAAACACTCACAAAATCAAAATTAAATTTCCACAGATTTCATGGTATTTGGACTCAACTTATTAAAAAGATATTTTGGAGCAGCAGCCCCAAATTGGAATCTAGAACTAGATCTGAGTTGAAAGGTTTGGGCCATCTTTAATTATAAGACGAACATGCATCTGAAAGCTCTTAGCTGTGCAGATGTGTCTAAATCACTTAGCTTGGAAAAATTCAACCTAAGTGCATTCAAATGCACCCTCAGGAATGACCCCAAACACACATAAACACATCCATGCGCATGCATTTCATGCAATCAACCTATGTGCATTCATATTCCAAGATCAACACTCAGAGCTGGCCTGAACCAAAACGCAAGGTTCAAAAACACACATCCAGGTCCAGGTTCAAACCTGAGATGGCAGCTTCAACCTCTATTCTCAAGACCAGCTACACTGAGATGACTGAGCAGACAAAGGGCAAGTGACTAGCCGTAATAATGCTGAAAGTTGCAATCAGTATCTAAGGGGGGCAGTGAGATTATTTTCGGGAAGAAGTTGTAATTCCAGGAAGGATGAGGTGAGAACACTTTCTGTTTGGAACCTGGGAAGGAGATAGGCTGGGGTATTTGTCACAAGGAAGTACAAGATGCTTTTGGCAACCAGGGGGAGAACTGAGTTTGCAAGACTCCTGAGGGGGGGTGCAGGACCCCCATGTGTCTCTCAGCACTCTCTGCAGCTCTGGTGCAACCCAGGGAGTGACTCTGGTCTTTTCCTAAATATCAGTTCTAATGCCCATCTTGTCCCTGATGAGATGGAATTTTCTCGCTCATGTGATTTATGTTGATTTGAGGTATGTTCTCTCAAATTCAATTAAAACTTAAAGCATATTGGTTTGTTTCAACTGCTCCACTCTTCATTTCTCTTTATTTCTTCATCCCAGGGGAGCCCAGTCACTGTCTTGAAGCAGAATGAAGACAACAGTTCTGTTCAGAGGCTTTATGCTGGTGCTAAGGATGGAGGCCGATGGATTCCAAGTTCAAATGTTAAAGGAGGACTGTGTAACCAGGGCTCCTGAGGATCAATCACACCTGACAATGGGCTGTCCCTGTGGTTCCCAAGGTTTTTATTACAGTTCTTTTATCCACATCAATAACAATGTTGAGTACAATGAAAGGCTAATAGTTCAGGTTCCATTGTATTACAGGGAAAGTTCCTCATGAGTACTTCAGTTACTGTGCAGAGGCTTTGCAAGGGTTTGAGAAGAGCGTGTGATTGCACAGTATATGTCCTTTCAGCTGCAATATGTAGGCAGAGGGAGGGCCATTGAAAAAGCAACATTTGCCCACAATTATCACTCAGTGTCTTTTGAAATTCTGCAGTTTTATTTTACTTAGAATAGGGAATAACTGCAATAGCTCCAGGAGTAACTGCTGTTAAATTCTGACTCTTAATGGCAATCATTGTGTTATAGGCTGAGTCAGAGGCTGGCAACTTTTCCTTGCCTTGTGGGTTTAATTTAGATAGATTTTTTCCCCCAGTGAATCTAATACTTGGAACTGAAAAGTTCACACTTATAAATGTGCACTTATTGCAACTGATTTCATAAATATATAAACAAGAAATTAATGTCGATGGGAGCAGGCTCCAACTTGGTTCTGCTTTGCTTTTTTGCTTAGTTTATCTCTGAAGCATCCAAAAATGGAAACTGACCAGCCATGTAAATTAACCCTAATGGCAAATGGTGTTTGCGAGAAGTACTCTGCCACTTTCTTTAAAAGAGCTCATTTCACCATCATAAAAACTAGACCCTGACCTTTGACAAAGTGGCTTGGCAGATTTGACTTCATTAGCTGCTTTGCAGATTGCTAGTCTCCCAAGGACACAGGTGTGGAGAGGGGGGCATACACATCTGTAAATATCCAATCTTAAGACATGGCATGTCTGGTCAGAACAGTTGTGCCATACTTAGCAAAAAGTTGCTAAATAAACTTAATTGAGCATTTAAACCATTATACTTTTCTTGCTTTCTTTCCCAGCAAAGCTCACTGCTTACAATTTCAAAATGTTGCCTTAAGCCACATGCTAAAACCGACCCCTTCATAAATATGTGATCTTTTTTGCTTATACAGCCATCTTGAAAAGGTGATAATTTCTCAGTGATTAGAAAATGTAAAATGCCAAACTGCTCAAACATTTATTAATGCACCAAACAGCTCACGATGGTAATATTGCAGGATTTAGGTAGGTATTTGTGCGGGACTGTGAGACCCAAGGAGCCCATAGTGCCATCTGGCACAGGGCACACCATGCCATAACACACTCATTGCCCCAACACACTGTTGTCATAACCTGAGTCTAAAAGGTGTCACGTAAGGTCCAGTGTCTCACTGGTCATTAATATTAATATTAGTGCATGATGTATGTATGGGCAGTGTATAAGGAATTATAAATGTGTGCTGGAAGCATATTCTTAAAAGGCGTTTTGTAAGCAGTACATAAGAAAAACAGTTCTAGAAAAACAAATGTTGTTTCACTTGTTTTCCTGTGTCTGCCATGTACATTGAACCCGGTAACACCTCAGAGGACAATAAAAAGTATATCTACATATAAGGTAAACAAAGCCATCAAGCTAAACAAGTGTGTGTGGGAGGGAAGACTGTGTAATGATGATGACCGGAGGCGGAGCCTGCACCCCGAGGAAGCCTTCCTGGTTCTTGAAACAGAGACAATAGACTTTGGGAGATATGAGCAAAGGCAGGCAGCCATTTTGGTGTTCATTATCTAGGCCAGGGGACAATGTGTGAGCAGAGCCCTTTGAGTTCATGAAAAGTGGGTCCTCTTGGCCTGAAAACTTAGGAATTGACTATAGGTGAGAAACCTGTCTAGACAAAGATGTAGGCTGTGTATACCCCACAGCATACATCTGTATAAGTTATGTCACTCAGGGGTGTGTATAAGCCACCTCCCAAGCAACGTAAGTTACACCAGCCTATGTGCTGGTGCTATGTCGTCAGGAGAGCTTCTCCCATTGACATAGCTACCACCACTAGTGGGGCTGAAGTAATTAAGTCAACAGGAGAGCTCTGCCTCTTTGGAGGCAGCAAACTTAACAACTTCTGTGACTATCCAGTGAGAGGGACTGGACACTGCAGAAAGCCACCACTGGGGAACTCAAGAATTGGGGCTCACTGATTAATAACTGCCAGGCAAGGTTCAGACTGGTAGAGTCCTGAGGAGTTTGCTGGCAAGGCAGACAAGCTGGTGTGTCAAGGAGCTGGTAACAGAGTGACTCAGACTTCTGAATGACCTGAGCAAGACATCACAAACTGTTGAGTTGGGCAGAACTGTAAGGACATTAGGGACGAAAATCTGCCTCTGGAGAAAATAAAAGTCTGTTAAAAACCGCTGAGTCCTGAGGATAATGAAACTTCTCTTGAAATGTTAAGCAGTTTGAGCAATGACTCTTACACTAAAACTGGTGCAGTTCCTTCACTTCTGACTAATTAAATGTCATCATAACAGCTCTTGTAACTATACTTGTTAAGTTGACAAAAATAATGACAGATACATAAAAATTAATCATTGACATCTACTTAGTAACTAAAATGTGGAGCCAATTGTTTCACTACACTCCCGGTACATCCTTAAAAATGTTCAAGAGACCAAATAATTGAACGTAGCCAAACGTATTCCCTAAAGACAAAGCAGCACAAAGACAACAAGGAGACATACATGCCCCTGCCTTCCAGGGAGCAATTTTTATCTCGCAGCACGTTCACCTTACACAGAAGATGTGCTTCAAAGATACGCAAGTCAGCTAGTAGTATTTACAGTATGATTTTACAAGTTACAAAAGTCTTTACAGATCACTAAAATCCAACCCAACTGTTCGTAACAGATCCTTGCTGTTTTGTTCTGTTTCTTACTTCTGTTTTAGAGAGGGGCGATGGAAGCTCCCTAAAAGTGTGTGTGGGGGGGGCCCACCGATGACCAAACTGTGGCCCCAACTACATTACAACTACAGTACACGTAGCATGGAATGGTGGGTGGCTTTTCTTTTGGCTTTTATTTATTACTATTGATCTAGAGTCATTATGTAGATTATTTAATGCACTTTGAAAGAAAAATCCTCCAGCGTTTCTAATTGGAAATAGAAATGCAAGAGGCTTAGTATAAATAAGATTCCATAATTTGTTATGTATATAAAGACATGCCAGTAGCTAAAAACTTTTATCCAAAGCCAATTGTATGGTATTGCGATATGGTCTTTTTATTGTCAGTTTTATTACTGTTTATTGTCACTGCTGGCTCACTGGGTCAGAACATGGCTACAGTATTGCAGTGATAAGTCAGTGGGAACTGAGGCACGCCGTAGCATCTTT